>NC_054846.1:8020833-9517500 GCF_018345385.1 Vulpes lagopus | reverse complement strand
TTGCTGGAGTATTCTACATCCTTGTCGGGGGCCTTGGTTTGGCAATGCTGGTGGCTTTGATTGAGTTCTGTTACAAGTCAAGGGCCGAGGCGAAACGAATGAAGGTGGCAAAGAATGCACAGAATATTAACCCATCTTCCTCGCAGAATTCACAGAATTTTGCAACTTATAAGGAAGGTTACAACGTATATGGCATCGAAAGTGTTAAAATTTAGGGGGTAGGAACGAGGCTCTAATACAAACTTCTAAGTGCACGTTTTAGCTTTATTGTCGCGTCCTTACGCTCTTTTAAATGAGGAAGGTGGCCAATGGATCATCCTGTATGTACTGTTGATGTTCTTTCATGTTCCTGGTCAGTGACTAACCTGCAGCTCAACTGTCTATTTTCCTCTTTAATGACACAAGTAGCTTGGGTGAATGTGGAGAGATTCCTGCTGTAATTGTGCTTTATTATTTGTAGTTCAGCTTTGCACTGTTTGCTTTCATTTGCTACAAGCTTTCAGATAGAAGTAAACTTTTCAAAAACAGCGCCACCTTTACTCTGGAGATATCTGAAAACCATAACATATAATTTTTTCTTTCTTTTTTTCCCTCCCTCTCTCATTTAAGATGACCTTGAGTGATGCCATGAGGAGCAAGGCAAGGCTGTCAATTACAGGAAGTACTGGAGAAAATGGACGTGTTATGACTCCAGAATTTCCAAAAGCAGTGCATGCTGTCCCTTACGTGAGTCCTGGCATGGGAATGAATGTCAGTGTGACTGATCTCTTGTGATTGATAAGAACCTTTTGAGTGCCTTACACAATGGTTTTCTTGTGTGTTTATTGTCAAAGTGGTGAGAGGCATCCAGTATCTTGAAGACTTTTCTTTCAGCCAAGAATTCTTAAATATGCGGAATTCATCTTGAATTGTAAGGAATGGTTAATTAAAAACACAACATCCTTTTCTACTCCAGTTCCAGATGAAGCTTGGTGGACATGCACAGCTAACATGGAAGTACTATAATTTAACTGAAGTCTTTGTACAGACAACAAACCCGTTTCTGCAGCCACTGTTGTTAGTCTCTTGATTCATAATGACTTAAGCACACTTGACATCAACTGCATCAAGATGTGACATGTTTTATAAGAAAAGGAAAAAAAACATTTAAAATTAAAAAAAAATATTTTTAGGTATTTTCAAAAACAAACTGGCTTTTAAATAAATTTGCTTCCATATTGGTTGGATAAGACAAAATAGTGATTAAACTGAGTGGGAAGTGATTATAAAGGCTTTAGGTGTCAGTTCCATATTTTTCAAAGCCAAATATGTAAATGCTAAGGAAAGAAAACAAAGAGAAGATTCCAATCTTGTAATTTAATATTGTTATTAAAACTTTAATGTATCCTATTCTTTAACATTTGGTGTTAATATAAAATTACTTGGCGATGCTTGACATTTGAAATAAACATTTTTCTATTGTTTTATTTGCAAGTGGTCCAATTGATTTTGCTTAGCTACAGTTTGGTCATAAATCAAATGAGTTTAAAGAGGTTATCAAATTGCTAGGTTCCCAGAGAAAATTGCCCCTTTTTAGAAGGCCAGGTGGTTTCTAGAGTAGAAACTTGTCCCAAAACAATATCTGAATCTGTTTTTAGTATGTCTTACTATATATAAAGAAATATTTAACATAAAGCATTTAATCTATGTAGATAAATGCTAATAGATTTAAAAAGCTAATATTAAAAAACGAATATCAGAATATGTGAGGTTCCATTTTAAACTGTTTGAGCTTGCAGAAGAGAAGTAGTGGTTATAAATGAAGTTAGGAATGCCTAGAAAGCAGCTTTTTAAATAGTTTCCCACAGATCAAATTCCATAAACTAAATCTAACTTTTTGTTTTCCAAATTATAAAAGCTGTCATAAACCTTACATATTAGGAATGATTTAAGCACTTTTGAGTCACCTGCAGTGTAGTGACTTCCCATTGGCATTGATAAAAACAACCCAAATATATTGTATTTATACTTATTCCTCAGGTGGAATGGCTCCTTTAACATGCCCACTTGGGGATAAAACATCACATTTCTGTAATTTTTGACTAAAGAGCTTATATTTCTCTAGTTAAAAAATTTAAAGAGCTCTCTTTCCCTTCATAAAAGGCCATTTATTTTTCATGAAGCCCTCTAAAATAAAATTAATTTAGGGTTTTAAACAGTTGTTAACACTCAGTAGTTATCTTTATATATATATTTTTTATTCTCGTTACTTCCGCAAGTAAGCCTTCATGTAGCGCTTGGTATTTTACTAAGGGCCATGAAGACAATTTTATTGATTATGTTTCACAGAAGGGAGAGAGAATGTAGGATTAGACAACAGCCCCTTCCATGGAACATGGTGGCATGTGGTATCATGATGTTCTTAACCAAATTTAACTGTCCCTGATCACAAATTCCAAGATAACAATATAATTTTAGTGCATTTCTCCTCATCAGGAATGTTGGAGGTGCACTTTAAGTTTTAATAATAAATGCTAGAATGACCAAATTGCAGACTAATTGTTTCCATATTGTACTTAAAATGAGTTTTTAAAAATGAAAAAGATGACTCTATACAATCAATGCTATTTATTGTACCTCTGGGCCTACTCTTCTAAAAATTGTAGCTTATCAATTTTTCTCTGTCAAGCTTGAACTAATGTAAATAATTGAAATAATGTAAAGTTATATTTTCATGTTTTTATAGATACAACATGACAAGAATACATTAATGTAAGAGTATTCAACTATGGATAATGTTGATTGGATAATGCACATCTCAGTTACAAAGCAGTAATCATAGTCTAATATCCATGTAACGGTGCATCAATATATTGCTATATAAATATGTCTGTGTGCATATAAGTGAAAAGTGGTCAAACAAGAGTGATGACAGCTGTCTAAAGGTTTTTTTATTCATTTTATATAAAAACTGTTATGGAAAGACCAAAATGTTTATGAACTATTCTTATGTAAATTTACAACTGTCCTTTACTGTACTTTTTTGTTTACAGTATAGTACCTTATTTTCTGCTGTGTTAAGTGGGTGTCAAACTCCAAGGAGACATACACTTTCTACAACTTCTATTGAAGATATTGGAATTTCCAATTTTTCATGTGTACTATGTCGGAAAATGCTTTTGATTTTATTTTTAAATCTAACATCGGATGGCTTTTTCGGAGTGTTGTAAAAACTTCAATCATACATAAAACATGTTCTTACAAAAGGCAAAGATCTTTATTTTTTTTTTTACTGAATAGTTCTTCAAACTAATAATAATGAGAAATCAAAAAGTATATTTAAGTGTATTCCCAAACCTATTTCTACCAAACAAGGACATCTTTGCTCAGTTTCTATGTCAACTAAGTATAAACGTAGTAGAGTAGAAATAACATTTTTTTTTTTAGCTAAAATAACATTTAGCCAGAGTAACATTTTTGATATTCCAGATCTACAATCATTAAGTGCTTTGGGCATATGAAGAAATAAGACTGAATTTATCACATTTTTTATTTTTTGGTAGATAGAAATGTCCTACATTGCTATCAGTAGCCATTGCACTTTGTGTTGGGAGGTCAGTTGCTTTTATAGACCTATTAAAGAGCCAGAATGGTGTCTTGCTTTTAAAAGTCCATAAGAGAACACAATTTCCAGGCTTACATGTTCAAAAGTGTGCTCATTTACTGTTTTGCCAAGAGATCTAAAGAGAAACTAAAACTCTTGAAGTTCTGATTAAGACTTTTTATAAAGGTGATCATTTTAATATGTAGACAGTCTTTTGCAGGTAAATTCTAAAATTATTAAGATCTTTTAGTTCTTCAAAATTGCACATTAAAATTTCTTTTAAAAGTTTTTTGGGTTTTAATATATTTAACGTTTAATGAGTGAGTATGCAAATGCATCTGCTTAAAAATACAGTAATCTTGACTTTCCACTCTGCAAATACTCTAAAAATTTTAGTGGTCATGGTAATAAATTAAGCAAATGCAGACAAGCATTAACAGTAGAATAACCCTACACGATGATCGCAATACAACACCTTGACCATACCATTCAAAAAGAACCCTTACTAAAACTAATTAGAATAGAATTCAATGTGTTTTCTCCCTTTCTTTCTAGTCCCTATCTCATTACATCTCAGAATTATGAATCTAGTAAATTTAAATCACTCAAGAACCACTTCTATCTTGAAATGTATCTGTGGGTTAATTTGTTTTTTAGCTGGATAGAATTTATTATCTCTTTCACTTTGAGAGCCCTCTAATCTGCCATGTAAAATGAAGTATAATTTAGGCAAATATTCCAGTTACCTCTAATTTGGATGAAGTAAGTAGGTGTTTTAAATTAGTTGTATAAATTCTCTGTCTTAGCAATTTTAGTTGACAATGTGGTTTATTAGTAATATACTATGAACTTTGGAGAGTTTATTAGTGAAGTCTCACAAATTTTATATGAACTCAAAGTAGGCTTATTAAAGGAAATAGAAGAATGAGGTAAATATACGTTTAAAAATAGAATAATTTTGTGCAAGGGGTTCTAATACTTAAAATTGGTTTAGTTTTCATCACCAACATGAAAGACGGGTAAGTATAAATGAATCATCATGACATTTTGAATAAAAATCAGAAGATGTATTAAATGGTTTGTGAAAGCTATATCAAATTCCATTAAAAGGAGGGGTTCATTCTCTTAATGTATTGCTTTGGTTAGACTGTGATGCTGGAAATTCGATTAGGTTCTATCAATAAATTATATTTTCTCTATTTCAATGTTTTAAAATAGCAGCAGCTCATAGACAGCATATGGCACTCTAAGTACATGAAGGTTCAAACATATTTATAAATATGGTGTTCAGGCACGGAGACTAACACAAATGACAAGTTACTACCCAGTGCAAGCAAGGAAGTGCCTGGAGTGCATCTCGATCATAAGAATTTGTGTACTCATTGTACATCCTGTCTCTATCAATTTCCTTCTTGCTTTACCATTTTCCATTCTCTTCCTGCCCTTAAGTACAACTGCCATTTTTCATATATGGTCCCTCATTTTTTAGTTTCATTCATCTTGCCTTTTTGCTTTTTCTCCGTGTTATCCCATCTATTTCTGGGCTGTCTTTCACGAGAGATCTTGCTTGGAGGGCACTTGGACTATACCGTTCGCTCTGTCAAAGACACGTCTGACAGTTTCAGAGTCTTCTCAATAACTGTAACAAATGACTAAGAATTTCTCCAATGAAATAAAAATTTTTCTGCGAAGCTCTAGTTCTGCGTGACTCACATATTCTGACCCAATAATCGCAAATGTGTGATACTCCTCCATGTACTTAAAGAGCTGCACAATTTATAGAATTTCTGTAGCAAGTGGGAGGTTCTTCAATGGAGAAGGAAGAGTGAGAACACTATTTTTAATATGTTTGCTCATCAGAATCTCTTTTTAAAGTCACTTTACAATGAGCACAAACCAATTCTCTAGTTGAATTCCATCTCAAGCACTTCCCGACTATTCTTTAATTGCCTTTTTTCCCCAGTAGGTATAAGTCAGCTGTGCTATTATCACAACCGAATTCCTTTTCGGATAAGCATAGACTCACTGTTACTTCATTGGATATGCCTGAATTCGCTGAACGAATTTGGTCATTTTTCTTTCTTTTTTTTTTCCTTTCAGGTTAATGTGCCAATTTCATTTTATTGTAAATTGGAGTGTGGGGGAGAGGATTAAGCACTTGGGAGGGAGTCAAAAACCAGGATTCTAGCTTTATCTCTCCTTGTTTCACGCCTCCCTTTGTCTCTGTCTTCTCAACTGGAGTATATGGATACTAGGACTATCTCATGGCAATGATGCAAGGAAACTTCATAGGATTATTTAAAACATAATGTAACATTGTGTCTTCTTTAAAAAAAATGGTTTGAAGGAATGAGTTTGTGCACTGGAGTGCCACTTGATGCAGAAAAAGGTTTTGGCATTTAGTTCCAATCTTGTTTCCTCGTCTCAAAACATTAGAAAAGTAGTTCTGTCTTCTAACTTTCCATCATTCAGTTACTCATTCATTCTATCTAAGAAAAAACATTTATTGAATGTATCTTGAATAAACATAAACGGAAGGTAAAGGCTAAATTTGAAACCTCTATTCTGAGGATTAAGTATATTTTCTTTAAAGCATGCAGTTCTTTGATCTCATTCACTTAGAAATACTATTGTGAGGATATGGATAACAATGACATTCAAGAGTTCTATATTTCTGTCCCAACCGTTCTTAAGAGCACATATCTGATAACATTCATCAACACCCTCCATAAATATGGACTCATGTTTTTCTCTCTCTCAAAATTTAGATTGTGTAAATTGTGCTTGTCTATATAAATTTATTTGGTATCTGATCAGTCTCTCTATCTGTATTTTCAGTGTCAAATCAAAACCATTAACAAATTGCAGTTTGGTAATTTCAAATTGTTGCCATCTGCATGGCTTACATAAGTCTAGTATCTAATTCTTTAGATGAGCATTTAATTCAAATATCACTCAACATGTTTTGCTCAGCAGCTAAACGGTATCTTATGTTCAAACTACAACAAAAATTAAAGAAAAAAATATTTTTGAAACAAGCTCATAATTTTATAATGATGAGTCTGCCAACTGAGAATTTATTCATGAAAATTCTTAAAATGAAAGTCACTATCACTTGTAAAATTTTACTTAAACATTTACATTAAATCACACAAGCTAAATGAGGATATTTAATTTCAGATGGAAAGCATTTTGAAGGAATTTGCCCTTTTGTTGGGTTTCCTAAACCAAAGAAAAATACATTTACATTTAGGAATTCATATGTGATAGCCATGGAATTTAATTATCACCCATTACATTGCCAATATTAATAGCTAAGGAAGTCCATTTGGTAAGAATTGGAACCAAAATCAATTATAAGTTAACTTGCGCATATTTTCCATTTCTTTTTTTGGCTCATTGTAATGTAATTTAGAGAGTTTTTATGTAAAAATCACCCCCCCAACACCAAGAATCTTATGTTCAAGAATTTTGTGTTAGAAAAAAAAAAAATCCTTTGCCTGTTACAATTTTAAGCTATTGATATATTTGAACCATATCTAAAAACAACTTTGTGTAAGTCCTTACAGATTTAGAAGGAAATAGCTTCATAAAAATAATTTGCAAGGTTCTTAAAATACTTATGAAAATGGAAATCTGTAGTATTATAAACTGCCTTCATTCCCTCCCCAAATTAGAATTGGTTTGGCTTTGTTATCTCAACTGATCAAAGAGGAAGAGTATACTGAAGTCTAAGTCATGAGTTACAAGCATATGTAACCATAAATTTTTCATGATTCTGAAAATCATAGACAACATATCAGTCTTTACATATTCTTCTTACAAATATGTGCCTTCGTTCTCAGTGAGGGTTAATATGTATAAGCAGTGTGAAGCTGTCATATTTATTTGGGGTTCATTTTAGATTAAAATGCATTCTCAGATTTATAACTATATTTAGTCTGTATCTTAAAAGCCTTTCAAGTCTGTTCTATGTGCATTATCTTGTCAGCTTTTGTGTTAAAGAGATAAACATGTCTTTGTTCATTTTTATTTAATGTTGTTTATGTTTCTGTGCGTGTGTATGTTCATGTGTGTATTAAAAAAATTCCACATCCTCTGTAGCATTTATTCTGCTAATTATTTATAACATTGCTGACATACCTTATGAATTTTTTAACTCAACAAATCTTACATGGATTGCAATAAATTATTATAGAGATTTTAAAGGGATTTTAAAAAATGAAGAAACTATTTAAGTAGGACATATAAAAATCAAAGTGACTAAACTCAAGCATGAAATTATACCTTCAAATATTTTTTTATTTGAAATTTATTTTAAGGTATTTGATTCTCCAAAATTTAGTCTCCAAGATTTGTATTTCATAATTAGCTGTCAAATCATCTCTGCACAGGAGAGAAGCTGGAGTCACATGTAAATCATGTGTCATCTTCATCATTTTCATCATAATACAACAACAACAATAATAATAACAAGAACAACTCAGGGGGAATAAAATTGTGCTTCAATATCTGGAAATGATTTTCTGGAAATGGGGAAAAAAGCAGGTATCTCAACTATCTGAGTAACAGTTTCCAACATCAAAGGACAACTAGTTACTATATTAGTAACTTTCAGTGAAAGTTAGTAATTTTCAGTGTCACGATTATCATCAGGACACCCATTTCCCTGATTATACTGACTGAGGCATAGAGGTTAAGTCATTGGCCAACCGAATATGGCTGGGAAAGGATAAGTCAAGATTATATCCAAGGTTGGTTCCTAATTCCAGCCCTATTCTCCACCCTTCACCTCCCTTTACCAGATAGGATCCCTTTAGTTCTCAAACAGCTATATATTAGAAGAGTAAGAGTGCTCTACCAAAAAAAGACATTTTTATTTCGAAAACTCATGCTGTAACTTTTGAATTAAGATACACTCTTTTTTTTTTTTAAAGTTTTTATTTATTTATTTATTCATGAGAGAAACAGAGAGAGAGGCAGAGACACAGGCAGAGGGAGAAGCAGGCTCCATTCAGGGAGCCCAACGTGGGACTTAATCCCAGGTCTCCAGAATCACACCCTGGGCCGAAGGTGGCGCTAAACCGCTGAGCCACCTGGGCTGCCCGAATTAGGATACATTCTTGTGATTGAATCTGTATCCAGAAACTTTTCATACTCCCTTTGGGATAGATGGCATAAATTGGCCAGAGAAACTGAATGACAATAGAAATACATTTATATATATACATTACATTTTGTATGTATACATATACAATAACATTTAAATGTTATTACACATTTTTAAGTAAGTACTTAACATTTATTTTTCTTGATGTCTTAAATATTTATGAGGAAAACATAATCATTAAATCTAGTAAGTAGTAAAGAAATACACATGCCCATCTTTGTTTATTGGCTGTCCCAAGACCATTTTTGAAAAAAGTAGGATTAAAAATACAAACAACCTACCATTATTATATATTAACTTGCTTCCAGACAATGTGAAAATACTTTGCAACTAAAAATTTTAAGAAGTGGCTAAAGCCATAGATTGAGTATATAATGTCAAATATACATTTTAACGTTTATTTTTAATGTTTATGAAGAGTGACTTCTTTAGCTCTATTTGGTTATAAAAATAATATCTGGGTTTGTAGTTTATATAAAACTTCTGCGTATAAAAACAGTATTACTGCATAGCAATGTGTAAATTTCAAAACATTTTCAGATTTGGTTCTCAGGCTTATATTCATATTCTCACATTATCACATTATGCCTATTAACATGCTATCTTTCCAAATACAATGGCAAAACAAAATATTTTAAAGCATAGAATTTATCATTTATGCCTGAAAAACATCCATAATTTACTATTTTCACTTTTTCTGTTTTTTCTCTGTTTTTCATAATGTGCCCTCTCCATTTGGCCAGCTCTCATTCACAGATATCCACATGATAATGATTCCCATTTAATTTCCCCTTCTCTACTAAGAAGACATTACAAAAATACATAATTTGGCATAAGCCTAATAATCTCTCAAGTAGCATGTGAAGATTGTCTTTTCTTGTGACAACTAACCTGGATCTCCCACACCCCCTGCACCCCAAGCAAAGCTGATCCAGTACTTTGTGTGTTCAAATGCTGTACCTAGTAAACATCTCCCTAATACAACAGTGATGCTATATTTTCCATGATTTGCTTAAACATTTATTTCCATTATTATAGTGTGAGCTTCCTGAAGGCAGGGAATAAATATGTCTTTTTCATCCTGGAGTATTTAAAATTTCTTCAAAATAATCATAATAGGTCAGTCCGGGTGGCTCAGCGGTTTAGTGCTGCCTTCAGCCCAGGGCCTGATCCTGTAGACCTGGGATGGAGTCCCACGTTGGGCTCCCTGCATGGAGCCTGCTCCTCCTTCTGCCTGTGTCTCTGCCTCTCTCTCTCTCTCTCTCTCTCTCTCTCCCATGAATTAATAAATAAAATCTTTAAAAAACAAATAAACAAATAATCATAATAGGTTATACTTATAAAGCACTTATTATGTGCAAGGCCTCATTCAATGAGATTCATACTATTGCCATAACCCTCATTTTACAAATCAGGGATCTGAGGCACAAAGACACAGAGAGGTGAAATAATTTGTTCAAAGTCATGTGCCTGGTAAGAGGTAGAAGCAGGTTTCGTATCTGGGTGTGATGGTGTCAGCAATATGATCCTAAGTGATTAAAAATGTATTCTGAAAAAATTTTTTTTAATGATTTAAAAAAAAGATAATTAAGAACTGGACTCATCAAAGAGCCAGACAAATGCCGGGAGCTTAGATATCTAATGAGTACTCAAACATCACTGTATATATAATAAATTGGAGAAAAAAAAGTATTCCGTAGAGTCCCCTTGGGACCATGGGATGTGTAATCGGAAAGGCTACTGTAATAATTCACTTAGGCTAGAGATCCCTGGTCCTGGATACTGGATACACTCCAGTAAGAATAGAGAATTGCTAAACTGCCATCTAAAGAGGGTGCACCACATTAGCTTTTGGGCTGCTGAGTTTGGAGCAAGAGCAGAGTTACTCAGTAAATGGAGGCAAAGTTCAACATAAATCAGCTCCTTTTCCAAAGGACCTTTTTATAGCACATTATTTTTATATAATGCTGTTTTTTTTAAAGTCAGATTTTATGACCAATCCTGCAAGTATCTTCTAGTTCAATAGACATGTATTTTGTTTAGCAATCTTTGTAATGACTTCCTTTTAAAAAGGATCACATTGTTCCAATTTCTTCTTAGCTCCTTCACTGGATAAACCCTACTATCCACAATGTGAATATAAGTATTCCTGGGAGACTTTTTCCCTTCTATCTCAATTTTTCTCCAATTATTCTCTCTCTGTAGGGAAATCCATTTTTCATTATAGATTTAATAATCATCTCTGTACTGAGTTTTCCCAAATGTGTGTGGATAACCCTGATCTCTCAGTTCTAGACCTATATATTCCACTCTCTAGTAGACTTCTTCATACTCACATCACCAACGTTATTAAAATAATGGCAAATATCCAGGGCACCTGGGTGGCGCAGTCAGTTAAGCATCTGACTCTTAGTTTCTGCTCAGATCATGATCTTAGGGTCTTGACATCAAGCCCCGCACTGGGCTCCGAATTCATAAGGCGTCTGCTAAAGTTCCTCTCTCTCTCTCTTTCCCTCTGCCCCTCCCCTGCTTGCTTGCTCTCTCTTTCTTTCAAAGAAATACATAAATCTCAAAAAAAAAAAAAAAAAGGCTAATATCAGGGATCCTTGGGTGGCGCAGCGGTTTAGCGCCTGTCTTTGGCCTAGGGCACGATCCTGGAGACCAGGGATCAAGTCCCACATCGGGGTCCCTGCATGGAGCCTGCTTCTCCCTCTGCCTGTGTCTCTGCTTCTCTCTCTCTCTATCATGAATAAATAAATAAAATCTTTTAAAAAAAAAGGCTAATATCTATTGAATAGAAGTTGCCAGTCACTATTTTAAATATTTTACATATATCTGTCCTTTTAATACAGGGATTTAATGAGTCTGATACTGTTAGATTCACTGTGCCTTAATGAAATAGGACCGAAGAGATTTCAAATCTTGCCCTAAGCCTCAGCTACATTGGGAAATGCCCATCCATAAACATTTCCATCTGAACAGATTCAAAACTGAATTTATCTTTCCAGCAAAAATTGTTCCTGCCTCCAGTAAGTCTTTGTGGTTACATTTGACACTTAAGTAACTATTATAAATGTGAACCTTCTTATATGTAGAAAAAATACAAATAATATTTTTGCCATTTTTGCACATTTAGAAAAAAAACCCTTTGAGAGCCTCTCTTTGCCCCCTCACTATCACATTTATGAGCACATACAAATGTGCTAACCAAGGTATTTTGAACAAGTATAAACCTCATAGGAAAAAAAATTCCCAAATAATCCTTTTATTTCCATTCCTGAAATTGTAATTCATTTCATTTTAACAGTTAAGTGTAGTTGCCTGTGTTATAGTCACACCTAAAATGTTTTCTATCAGAGGCCCGGAGGGCTTATGTTAACTGTCTATGCATTCATTTAATTGTATATTTATTTACTCAACCAATATTTATTGAACATATATTATGTGACAGGCTCTATACCATACAATAATACACGATACTTCTGGCACTTAATTTCGCCTATCGTACGTGAAAAAGCAAATTGTTCAAGATTTTCTCCAAATTCATTACTTGTCCTTTACATATGTCTCATTCCTCTTCTGTCTCCTTACTATATTTCCAATCACTCAGAGATGTGGATTAAAATTACTCATTAATTCACCCAAGAAAGATGTATTGAGCATCCACTCACGTGAGAGGCAAAATTTGTATTGCACTGTGATGGTAAGTGTTGAATAAAACACACAGAGTCCTCACCCTTTAGAACTTCTGGTGCGACCCATAAGAGACTTTGCACAAGCACTCACAAGAAGAGCTGAATTATGAAGAAGATTGTGCCATGGGGACGAGGTGGCTCTAGTCTGAGCGGGCTCTGGTGAGCCTCCTAGGAGAAAATGCCATTCGAGCTGAGATTTACAGGACAGGTGGGAGTTATAACAAAGGAGAGAGTCTGTTGGTGGAAGAGCATTTCAGGCAGATGAGACAGCACAAATCTTGCAAACCAGATAATGACAGAGAAGTCTGGAGGATAGCACAGCAGGGGAGATCGACTAGAATGCTCTCTCTTGCTTACCTGCAGCATCAACATCTTCTCTCTACCCTGCATTACCCTGTAGCTCCTGAAGTATTTTGTTTAGGAGCCAGCCCTCCCCAGCAAGGGCCATGCGGTCCCCTTCCCAGAGCGTGGTGGTTGCTTGAACCAGGTAACAGCCACATGCTGCTTACTGCAATCCTGCTGGCTAGCATGTGACGAATGAAGAAGTCCTGAAACTTGCCCATGTTCCAGAAGTTAGGAAAGGTCAGCAGCAGAACTACGGGAACCAGCTGCTTGGCTTCCAAGCCCCAGTTTTTTTACGTGTATCCTGCTGCCCTCCTCTCCAGCTAGCACCCGAGTGTGGTTAGGCCTGTGCCCCCATGTTCCTGTTCAGGTCAGAAAGTGGCGTGTGCGTGCACTTGTCCACTGCCATGTTTTGTTTACGCCGGAATAGATTCATGTACACTAGACTTGACTGAAATGACTCTCAGTGAATCCACGAATAAAGTCTCAAGGAGTTTTTCCTCTTTGTTCTTAAAGAGATCAAATGAATCTGTGCACCTTCCCTTTGGGCAGGAAACACATCTTGATTAACCTTTGGAACAGACATGAGGTCTGCTATCTCTTTCAAGCTGCTTTTAGCAAAGGGAATTTCAAACGAAATGTATTTCTGACAATACGAACTCCTGCGGGAGCTTCTAGAAAAATCTTGTGAAAGAAATATTTGGAAGCATAAGGACATTAAGAGGGTTTGACTTTTCAAGTGTTCTGCTGAGCCTCCGGTCTGTTTCTCAAACCTTCCACCAGGTACTGCAACACCACTCTTGTCTTCAGTCCCTTGCCCTCTCTTTTCTCCACTGGTAATTGTCTCTGCCACTGAAACACGGGATCTAGGCCATAATAACCCATGAAAAAGACACAACCATGTTCAAAGTCAAGGGGAATCTCACTCATTGAGGTGAGACAACTACGTTTGTGTCAAGAACTGCTCAAACTATGATCATTAGCTTTTAATAATTGGATCTGTTTTTAGGTGTCAAAGATACGGGCAGCTGTTTTTATGCAACCAGTTATGTCATATTTGCAGTAACTAACCCGCACCTTAATAACAAGGAACAAAATATTTATCAGAAACGATAACCAGGAAAGAAAAGAAGTAGTTCAGATTTTCTGTAAATAAAATATTTGGCTTTCAGGTGTAAAGAGTTATATCTACATCACACCTTTCCTAATTATATCTTCCATGGGCATGCTCTTTCTGACTGTATTATGTCCATTCATTCACTGAGTGCTTTTTACATTTCATTGCATCAAGCAATGAAAATAGGTTGCAGTCTACGGGGGAGATAGACATGTGACAAGACAATCATAACACATTTTAGTCAATCCTTCATTCACATAATATTTGTTGCACACCTTTACTACTAGGGACTATTCCAGATGCTGGAAACATGGAGGTGAACAAAAAGCTTGATGATACAAGTCTATATTTCATCGAGTTTACTTGCTTTTAAGAGGAACTGGAAATGAACAAATGGGCAAATAAATGTATATCAGGTTGTCATGAGTGATATGAAGCAAAATAAAGCAAGGTAAAAAGAGAGTGTTAGGGGGTATTATTTTTGATAGCCAAGAATGGAATGTTACCCTGAAATTTGGGTAAAATCTGAGCAAAAACATAAATGAAATAGAGTGTTGCAAAGTTTTGGGTGAAGAGGTATAAGCAGAGGCATCTGGAAACATGAAATGAGGCTGGAAGAGCTTAGAAAATTCAGGAAACACTGGGAAAATGATGGGCGTGCACACAGTAAGCTGGGAGACAGTAGTTAGAAATGGGGTCAGTTGTAATAATGGTCCTGATCTTTTAGAGTTTGGGAGTTATGTTAAGAACTTTGGATTTTGATGAAGTGTGATGGGTGTCAATGGAGACTGCAACAGAGAAGTGACATGACCAAATTTATGTATTAAAATCGACTATTAACATTGACTCAAAAGTAATAACTAACTGCTAATGATGTGCCAACACTGTGGAAAGCATTTTCTCTTGAATACCTTATGTCATACATCAAATCTTTGAGATAGTTAATACCATTTTCCTTATTGAACAAATGAGGAAACAGATGCAGAAATGAAGTGAAAGGTCACAGAGCCTGCGATTGAGCTAGTGATTAAAACTAGTGAGTATGACAGCAAACTCAAAAGTAGACAGTCCGATTAGAAGCTGTGCTGAGAGTCCAGGTGAGCCATGACACTTAGCAGTCGTGTGAGATGTGAGTGAACTAGAGACACTTTAAAGATAAAACCTCAAGGTGTGATGATGGATTATAGGTGAGGGTGTAAGCTTAGCCCTTAGAGGTAAATGGTGTGGTGGTGTTAGTTATTAAGGCTGGGAATGAGAGAGAGCAGGAGCAGGGGTCTTTTGTGGTGTTTTGTTTGCTTGCTTGCTTATTTCATTGTTTAATATTGTTTATGGGATGGAGTGGAAAATCAAGAAGCTTATTTTGGTCATAAGAGTTTGAAATACTATTTAGACCTCCACATGAGACTGTCAAGTGGGCCTTTGGATATATTCATGTTGAGATGCACAATTTGAGAGTCATCAGTTAAGAGATTGCACTTACCGCCATAGGTATGGATGAAATAACCCCGAGCAGTTTGAACTGTTGAGTCTTGGACACTACAATGTTTAGAAGTAGGAGTTTAAGGATGATCAGTGAACAGGATTTGGAAGAGGCATTCAGTGAAGATGGAATAACATCGGAAAGTCTGGTGTCCTATAAGTAGTCATATTGATGGAGTATCAGAGAAAATGGTACTTCTGGAAGTTCTATGGCAGATGATGTCTAGGATGAATCTGATAATTGGAAGCTGGTCAGCAGAGAAAGAGGCAAAATTAGTATCCCCTTAGATGTCAACTTGAGCAACATGTAAAATGAATACATATTAGATATCATGCTTTCATTATTCAGTGGTACCAAAAACAAGGACCAAGTGTAAAAGGTACAGTATAGGAATTCACAACTAAAAGGTTCAAGAAAACTTTGCTTACTGTGATGGCATCATGGTTATGGAAACAGAGGCGCTTTGCAAAACCCTGATTTCTTACGTTAATGAGATACCAGGAGTGCACATTTTAAGCATGTCAGAATTATAGTGGGTGACTTGTTATTTAAGGTTCTGGATGGAATCACACTGGTTCTGAGTGTTTTGTTGGCTGCACATTAGCATGAGAGAAATAAACAATAAAAAAGAAATTCAAGGGACACCTGGGCGGCTCAGCCATTGAGTGTCTGCCTTTGGCTCAGGGCATGATCCCGGGATTGGGGATTGAGTCCCACATCAGGCTTCTTGCAGGGAGCCTGCTTCTCCCTTGGCCTGTGTCTGCCTCTCTCTTTCTGTGCTTATCATGAATAAATAAATAAAATCTTTCAAAAAAATGAAATTCAATCACGCTGACGATTAAGCAGAGTATTTGTAACAATTCTAAGGAAAAGAGGGCAAGTCCTGATGAAGAGCGTGAGCTTTGGAAGCAGACACACAAGGTTCAAATCAAATAGGTTGCTCTACCAACTATTATGTGTCAGTTGGAAATTCATTTAATCTACCCACTCTTAACACATCAGGGAAATGGAATTAGAAACAGTAGCTACTTTTTACAATGATGAAGCTCACATGATATAGGGCTTTAATGTATACGACACAGAGCTTAGCCTAAGGTGGGAGCAACCTATGTGACCTTGCATCGTCCCATGTCAGTTTATAAGTGAGCATTTCTTTGACTCGCCAGTCTGCGAAAACATTATTGGAAGGGCTTACAAATGAATATGTTTCCATAACTGTTTTCCTACTATCATTAGGCATGAAGGCTATTTCTAAATTTAAGATGTTATTAATAACATTTCTCCAGATATCATTTTATAAGATCATTGTCTGCATCTCTAATTGGCATTTCTTTATAAGTTTAATTCCCTTGCTTCTATCATAGACTATTATTTATAGTTCGTGACAACAAATTATGATTTCATAGTAATAACTATGGGCTTATCTCATTCATTTACTGATTTTTCTACCCAACATTTACCACAAGGAATCATAAATCCTTACAATGTTCCTTTGTGCTAAATTAATAGGGATAATGAAAGGGAAAATTAACTGTAGCCTGAAAACGTTTTCTGAAACAAGCATCCTGAACACATCTTTATGAATTCTTACACAAGAATTTACTTATGCCCGAGGAAATCTTCCCACTACACATAGTGTGCTGTATCCTATATTCTGAATCTCTTTCCTTTGGGAAGACATCATATTATTTAGGGCATCTATTATGAAGAATATGTTTTTTTCTAGCTAAATATTGTTGTTGTTGTGGAGGACCTATTGTCCAAACAGCAGAGTGACTTCCTTTTTCTTGCTAAGCTAAAATTGAATGAATGAAATCTGAGGCAGCTCTTAAAGAAGTTGAACTTTCAATAGGCAAAAGGGCATCAGTTAAAAAAAGGTTTTTTTTTTAATTATTTGTCTTCCTTCTTCTTCCTTCCTTCCTCCCTCCTTTTTCTTTGTTTCTTTCTTTTTTTCTTCCTTCCTTCCTTCCCTCTTTCCTTTCTTTCTTCTTTCTTTCTTTCTTTCTTTCTTTCTTTCTTTCTTTCTTTCTTTCTTTCTTCTTTCTTTCTTTCTTCTCTCTTCTTTCTTTCTTTCTTTCTTTTTCTTTCCTTCTTTCTTTCTTTCTTTTTCTCTTTCTTCTTTTTCTTTCTTTCTTCTTTCTCCCTTATTCCTCAGTCATAGCATTATATATATATATATGATCTCCAGACTGGCCAGAGAGATATCTTAAAGATATAGATAAAATATCATATTTATCCCTTGCTTCAGTCTCTCTGGTGAATTTTCATCTTACTCAGAATAAATCCAAACTTCCTCTCAGGGCCTACAACAAGGTCCTGCACCTCCCTGACTTTTCCCCTCCCTCACTCTGATTCTGTCATAACTCATCCTTGCCTTTTCCCTTGAGGAGGACACACTGTGCTCCTCTTGGGGCCTCTGCCCATGTTCTCCCCTTTGAAAAACTCTTGAAAATCTCTTTCCCGTACATCTTCCTTCAAGTCTGCCCTTGTCATTTATGTTTTCGTCTTCCCTAACATCTAATTCAGAAGAACTACCCCTCCAGTCGCTATTGAAGTACCCTGTTTTACTTTCTGCTAACATTTATCACTGACTACAAATATCTCATTTATTTACTTCCTTGTTTACTGCTTCTCTCTCCCTCACTGAAATATATCACTAAGAGGACTGATTTATCCTAGTCGCCATCATGTTTCCAGCACAAAGGACAGTGTCTAACTACTCAAAAAGTGTAGATTTAATAAATACATAAATTGTCTGCTATATTACACAGAATAAATGTTCAATGAAAGTCATTGTCATTTATCCTTCTACGCAATTTCCAGTGGGTGATGCTACCTCAGGTCTAAGAAATATAGGTGTCTCAATACTCTGTCTCCAGAAAATTGAAAAAAATTCAGTTTTAATATTATTACTTAGCACTTGTTGGATAGATGCTGTAATCTATGTGTTCATAAATCTATGTCATTATTGCTTCACATTATAAATTAAACATTTATCAGGGATGAGAAAGTACAATAATGCGTGATTGATTATCTTTAATCATTAATATATTCTGACTGGTATCTTATTAATAAGAATTATATATTCATGTGACCAAAATGAAGGTAGTTCAGTGCTATGGGGAAATCACTGGCTTGGAGTTGAGAGACAAATATTTATTAAATACCTATCTTTGTCGTTATCTTTATCGTTGTTAGGAATAAGTGGTGTAAAATGTGGTCCTTGCCCTCCAAATAGTCTTTATATGATTCTGTTTCTAAATATAATGACCCTTTTTATTAAAAATTCCAATTATTGATACTGGAAAAAAATCCTCTCCAATCCAAAAATTCCCTAATATTCCCTTACATAAAACAACTTCTCTCAAGTGGGCATTTATAACAAAAGAAAACAATATGCCATAAACTTTCTTGAATTTTCTCAGCTTCTGTTCTGGAGTCCATAATATAAAGTATTACACAGCTGCTGATGTCACAGCGAGATTCTGTGGAACAGTAAGTTTATGAAATGCCAAGACGAATGGGCTACTTATAGAGTCTTTTGATGGCATATTCTACTTGACATAGGTCTGTCTTCTATCGAGCCATCACTAAAGACAATTCATAACAGCATAACAGAAGTTCTGGTCTTCCTGCAAGTCAGCTAAGCTTGGTACATAAGAGAAACTCAATAAAAATTTACTAAAAAGAGAAAAAAGAAAGCAAACTGGAAAACTGTAACAAGAATACACCATCTTACATATTTCTCTGGGAGACTTTTGTGCTACTCCTTCCTGTATAGAATGCACAGATAGGAGAGAGTGCAAACAGATTCCTGAGGATTTTGAAAATAGAGTGATGTGCTTTAGACTGTTTTTATATTCCTGATCCATGTATAAATGCAAACTCTGACAGAATCTAGACTCTGCTGCATAACTGAGGTGGTAAAGCATTCAAAAACAAGCATTGGAGTCAAGCGTATTAGAGTTTGAGGAAGTTCCCTTCTATTCCTACTTAGCGGATAGGGTTTTTTTGTTTGTTTGTTTTTTTCCTGGATTGGATGTTGGTTTTTATAATTTTATAATTATAATTTTTAAAAAATTTTATGATTTTTTCTTCATCTGTTGAGATGAAAATATATATATAACATGTTATATATATGTTATTGACATATAAGTTCATAAGATGAATTACATTGATTATATATATATAAATTATATATACACATACACATATATTTGTCAGCTCATAAGATGAATTATATTGATTCATTTTGATGTTAAACTGTCCCTGTTACTAGAATAAATCCTGCTTGCTCATGGTATATTGTCATTTTAATGGAATTTTCTTTTATTTTTATTTAAATTTTTTTTTCCTGGAGCACCCGGGTGGCTCAGTTGGCTAAGCATCTGCCTTCAACAGTCATAATCCTGGTGTCATGGGATGGAGCCTACTTCTCCCTCTCCCTCTGCTGCTCCCCCTGCTTTCTCTCTTTCTCTCAAATAAATAATAATAATATCTTAATTTTTTTCTGTTAATTTATGAATCATTGGATTTGTTTTGTCAAATTTTTTTTGCATTTGTGTTCAAAAGGACTATTGCTTCTGTAATTTTTAGTTTTTAATTTTTAGTTTTTAAAATATCTCTTATTGGGATCCCTGGGTGGCGCAGCGGTTTGGCGCCTGCCTTTGGCCCCAGGGCGCGATCCTGGAGACCCGGGATCGAATCCCACGTCGGGCTCCCGGTGCATGGAGCCTGCTTCTCCCTCTGCCTGTGTCTCTGCTTCTCTCTCTCTCACTGTGTGCCTATCATAAATAAATAAAATTTAAAAAAAAAATAAATAAAATATCTCTTATTTTTGTATCAGAATAATGCTGACCTCAGAAAAATGACTCAGGTAGTATTCTCAGCTCCTCAAATTTTTTAAAGGAATTGATATACAATTGATAATAGTTTTTTTTTTTTTTTTTCTGAAACTCATTGGTAGAATTCACAAGTGAAGCCACCAATGCCTAGAATTTTCTTTGCCAGAAACTATAGGTTCATTTTATTTAATATATAAAAGATTGTTTAGGTTAACTATTACTTAATAAGTAGATTTTGGCCATTTGACTCTTTCAAGAAATGTATCTATTCCATCTATTCCATTAGTTGAATTTATTAGCATAAGGGTGTTTCTTTATTAAATATTTAATACCTGTAAAATCTATAGAGTTAGTATCTATCTCCTTCCTGATGTTGGTAGGTTAATAGTTTGTTTCTTCCCTTTTATTTCCCATCAATCTGCTTAGAGGTTTATCAATTTTACTGATTTTCTAAAAACAAAATAACAACCAAAATTACCCTAGTTTTTAATTTTACTGATATTTGATACTATTTTTATGGGCTTTTTTTTTTCTTTGATTATTGTTCTGACCTTTACTTTTTTTCTTCTGCTACCTTTGGCTTAATTTACTCTTCTTTTTCGTTTCTTCAGTAGGAATTAGAAATCATTAATTTTAGATCTCTCCTCATTTGTAATAGAGGTATTTTGTGCTATAAATTTCCTTCTAAGAACCACTTTAACTCCATCTCACAAATTTTAACATGTTCCGTTTTGATTTTTATTCAATTAAAATACTTTCCAATTCCCCTTTTAATTCTTTTTCCTTTTTTTTTATTTTTTTGGCCCACTGGTTACTTAGAAGTGTATTCATTTCCAAATATTTGGGAGCTCTTCAGATACCTTTTTTGAAACAAATTTCAAATTTAATTTCTTTGTGATGAGTTCCTTGTCGGTATGACTTGAATACTTTTAAATGAATTGAGATTTGTCTTATGGCCCAAGATTTGGCCTATCATGGCAAATGTTCCTGATGCACTCACAAAGAAAGTTTATTCATCAGTTAATGAGTAATCTATAAATGTCAACATGGCTGAATTAGTTGACAGGATAGTTCATCTATATTTGCATTGATTGTCTATTTAGTTGTTCTATCAGGTATTAGAGGGAGGGGCTCAAATCCCTATCATTGTGAATTTTTCTAGTTCTTCTTGCAGATTTATAAGTTGTTGTCTCATGTCTTTTGAATTCCTACTATTGAGTATATACACATTTGTGGTCAGTATGTTTCTTGATGAACTGACCCTCTTCATTCGTGGCAATATTTTTTGCCCTGAAATCTATTGTGTCTGATATTAATAGAGCCACTCTAATTTTTTTGACTAGAATAAACATGCATGTTTTTTCTATATTTATTTTTTATTTACTTGTGCATTATATTTTGATGCATTAGCTGTAGGCAGCATTTAGTTGGGTCTTGATTTTTTAGCCAATTTGATATTTTCTACTTTTTAACTAAGATAATCAGACATCTAATAGATTAATTGATATGGTGGATTTAAATCCACAATCTTAATATAGAACTTATAAAATGGAATTTCCTTTTTTAACTTCTGAGATATAATTCTTTGTTGTGTTCCTTTAGTGATAGTTTTAGGGTTTATAGTTCACATTTTTAATTTATCATAGTCTACCCTTCAAGTGATAATATAGTTTTTCATGTATAAAATAAGAATCTTATTTATAATAGCATATTTACTTTTGTTTTTTCTAGACCTTGTGTTATTTATTGAAATATATTTTAGTGTAAAGCATTAAAGCATTATGTTATAATGTTATCTTGCTTTACACAATGTGTTTTAAGGATATTTTGATAATAAGAAAAAAGTCATCATATTTATCCATTAGTGATCATTTCCTGTATTTTTTGCTTTTTAGAAAATATATAGATTTCTATCTTGCATTATTTTTCTTCTTTTTACAGTGCTTCTTTTAATGTTTATTATAGTAAAGGTCTACTGATGATGAATTATTTAAGCTTTTCTATGTTCAAAGCACCTATATTTCTCATTCCTTTTAGAAATATCTTTTATGAGTTTAAGTTCTAGGTTTTATTTGTATTTTGGTAGACTGAAGATAATATTCCAACCTGTCCTGTAACTTACATTGTTTCTGATCAGAAATCTGTCAACTTTATCTTTGTTCCTCTACATGTAATTTGTCTTTCATTAACTACTTTAAAAGTTTTTCTATTAAATAAAATCTTAAAAAAAAAGTTTTTCTATTTATCATGGATTTTAAGCAATTAATTATGATATGCCTTAGTATATAGTACTTCACATTTTTGTTTTTAGGTTTATTGAGCTTCTTAGATCTGCTGATTTATAGTTTTTACCAAATTTTGAAAAAAAAAAGGCCATTAATTGTAAACCATAGATTTTCTGTCACTCTCCCTTACTTTGGAGACATCAATTAAATGTGTCTTAACCACTTGAAGTTTTGCTTAAGTTCACTGATTTTTTTTTTAGATTATTTTCTCTCTGTGTTTCACTTGGATGGTGTCTTTTGCTATGTGTTCAATTCACTGATATTTACTTCTGCAAAGTCTAATCTGGGGTTAATCCAATCCAGTGTATTTTTTATCTCAGACATTATAGATTTCATCAAAAGATATTGAATTTTGATCTTGTTTAAAAACCTGTTCCATGTCTCTACTTCACATGTTTAGTCTTCCTTGTAGCTTCTTGAGGATGTGGAATACAGTCATAATAACATTTCTTACTGTCTTTGCTTATTAGTTAGTTCTATGACTTGTGTCATTTCTGGTTCAGTTTTAAGTGGTTGATACTTTTCCTAGAGTAATTTTTTTCTATGTTACTGAAGCCAGACTCAGAACTCTGACTGATAACACATAAATTATGTTGTATTTCACTCTGGGTATTGGGAGCAGGCACTATTCTTAGCCCTGTGTGATCTCCAGGCATTATTTTTTCTAATTCTTGGGGTAGTTCTTTCTGGTTTTGGGTGGTTTATTCACACACATGTGCTAAATTGTACACAAATGAACACATAATGGAGACTTTCTGCAGACATTTGGAGTCCTCTTTCTATGTACCTCTCTCCCCTCCAGTACTCTTTTATGTGAACTCTAGCATCATGGCCTCCCTGGACTTCCTTCCTTCCTTCCTGTTCTATATTGTCAACTCAGACACTCTGGACTCTGCTAACATCCTCCAGTCTCCTCCATGTCCTAGAAACTTTCTACACTCAGTAAGCTCATCTCATTTGTTTCCTCTTTTTCAGGAATAACTATCTTTCAGTCCTTGATGACAAGTGTCTTATGAAATGATTTCTTATATTTTATCCATTTTTAAAAAATCTTTTCAAGCATCCAAGTAAATCTGATCCCTATTTCTCCATCTTTGTCAGAAGGAACATTAATTGTAAGGCTCACCTGAAGTAAGTTTTATGAAAATTTAGCAAAACTGTTGATCACAAATACTTTGAATATTCAAGAAACCTAAATAACATGATAAACACCCACTCATACTATTTCCCAATATAAGCAACTAAAGAGACAGCACTAGAAGCAAAATAAATTCTAACCAGTGAGGGAGCAGCATAATGAATTATGGAAAAGAAAATAAGTTTTGGAAACACAACCACAGTTAAGAAAACAAGATGACTAAAAAATAGGCAAGAAAGGGTCATAGAATCAACTGAGGGAGAAGGAGACATCCGCGTTCCAATGGCCTTTATTTCACACATTAGTATTTTCCCTCAGCACACATAGGGGTGGCAGCTTCACCATGGTGAGTTGGCTTCCACTGGCATATTTAGTCTTTTCCTACTCTGTATTGGTGTTCTTCCCCCACCTACAGAGGATGCTGGGAATCAGGCTACCACTGAACAGCTGGCTCAGACAGGTGCAGCCATAGTTAACAGGAAACTGAAGCAAGGAATTAACATGGGCCCAGTAGTTTTTCTTTTCCTGATGACTTGACTGTCAAATGTTCTTGGGGCATACTCACTACACTTGGTACACTGAGAACTGTGAATCTACATAGAACAAAAGATGTACTTGTTCTTCTATTATCAGTTTTGCTCTTCTTTCACCAATCTACTACCATCTTGTGGAAACATCTTAATTCTTGTGAGAATCAGGCTGTTTTTTCTCATAATATAATACTTAACATATTAATCATTTGTTTATTCTACGGATATTTATAGATAGAAGAAGTTCAGGATATAGGGTTAGAGAGGGTTTAAGAATTCTTTTTTTGTTTTGTTTTGTTTTTGTTAGGGGGGGTTAAGAATTCTTAAACTTTGTACCAAAATATGGTCCATAAAATCATAAAAATGGAAAATTAGACTTCATCAAAATATAAAACTTTACAAAGAAAATGAAAAGACAAGCTACAAAATGGTTGAAAATATATGTAAGCCACATATCTGACAAAGGACTAGTATCAAGAATATAGAAAGAGCTCACAAACCTAACAGTAAAAAGATAAACAATCCAATTAGAAGAAGGGCAAAATGTATAACGGGACATTTAAATGAATTTAAGGTAAGATGGGAGATAAGCACATACAAAATCCCCATATTGTTAACCTTTAGTAAGGAAATGCAAACTAAAACAGTAATGAAATACTACTACATGCCTCTCATAATGGCCAACATAAATGTCAATGTTAAATACTGGCAGGGATGAAGGAAAGCTTGATCACTCACACATTGGGGTGGCTATGTAAAATAACTGGGCTGGAAAACAGTTTGACAATTGTCTTCAAAAACAAAATATGTAACTATCATGTGACCCAGCAATTGAACTCCTAGGATTTTATCCAGAGACATGAAGATTCATGTTCACTAAAAAACTGTGCATGTATTTTTATAGTAACCCTATTTGTAATAACCCAAAGCTGTAAACAATCTAAATGTTCACCATATTTTTTAGACTAATTGTAATATAGCCATACCATGTAATATTATTCAACATTGAAAAAGAATAAATTATGGATACCTTCAAGAGACTGGATGAATCTCAAGGAAATTATATGGAATAAAAAAAAGCCAATCCAGTTTTTACAAATTCTATTATTTCATTTATATAGTATTCTTATTAGTTGTTGCACAGAGTTAAGGGCGAGGATGAGGCAGGAGGGAAGTGGCCAACATGAAGTATCCTTGCAGTGATGGAAAATTTCTTCATGTTGACCATATCAATGTCAATATTTTGGTTGTGATATTGTACTGTAATATTCAAGACATCACGAAAGAGAACTGGTTGAAGAGTATTATTTCTTACGACTAGCTTAGGAATCTACAATCATCAAAAAAAGGTCACTAAAATAAATAGTTCACTTTGAAATGGCTTTTTCTAAAATTTAGAAGAAAAGAAATAATCTAAATTAAAAATTAGGCCAATTGAGGAAGATATATAAAAATAGATCCTTTCTTTCAATTATTAAAGCAAATCAGTAGGAACCTAGATTTTGTTAGAAAGGTCCCAAAAAGAAAAAAACACACCCACTGTATTTTTTTATGAGTAACAAGAAAGCCTATAAATGTCATGAAATATTAGAATGGTGGCTTGTTCTTTACAAAAAAATAAATAAATAAATGGAACAAGTGGACAGCTACCTTTGGAATTAATTTGAAACCAGTGTTTAGTTTCCCTTAAGACTTGAGCTAAGGTGACCTCCTGAGACTTTTTTTGGGTCTATGAATTTTATGTCTAATAGCTTTCAGTTTTGCTATAGAAGAAAAAAAGAATGGCTGGTATAATTAATCTTGGAACAATACCAAATAGCATTTCAGTGACAAAAATAATGATGATTTTTTGAAAGGTCTGACATGAAATACAAAAGAAGACCTTAAATCCATAACCATAAATATAACATTGAAATATAAAATATATAATGGCTTTTTTCCAGAAAATGAGATTACTACTCTTAAGATTTCCTGTAAAATATTCACTTTTACTGACAATACATTTCAAGAAATACTTTTAAAATTTTGACTATGCTGTAGAGCATTTTACTAGAAACTGTGGTAGAGTGAATATAAGAAAAATGAACAAAAAAAAACTGTCCTTGTTCTCAAGGACTTTACTATGGATAAGAATAACTCATTGCAAAAGGATATAGAAGAAAAGCGTTAAACGCTGATCAAGAAAATATGCTCTTAAAGACAAAGAAGGAGCAAGACATTCATCTTATTTCTTACTCTGGTAGTTCATTTCAGGCTGCTGTACCAAAAATATCATGGATTGGATAGCTTGTAAACAAAAGAAAGTTCTGGAGGCTGGGGAATCCAAAATCAAGGCTCTGGAGGATTTAGTGTCAGTGAGAGCCCACTTCTTGGTTTATAGATGGCTGTCTTCTGTGTCTTCATATGGTGGAAAAGGGAAGGATCAAGAGAGCCCTCTGGGGGCTCTAGTAGAAGTGCATTAATCACCTTTGAAAGGCCTCACCTCCTAACACCATTACACTGGGGATTAGGTTCGAACATATGAATTTGGGGACATAAAACATTCAGTCTATAGCACTTCCTTTCTCCCAAGAAGACTCTCTCAATAAGTCACTTTTACAAGAATCTTAGTATTGGGCCTTATTTATAAGGCACTCAACATAAAGCAGGAACGGAAAGTAGTGCATTCAAAATTGGCAAACGCCCTTGAGGATGACGAACACAATGTGTGTGTGTGTGTGTGTGTGTGTGTGTGTGTGAAGCGTAATAGTAGATGAAGTTGAAAAAGCAGTTTATAGTTCGATTTCAACCTCTTTGAAGTTTATCTGAAAAATTTAGACTGTATTTTTAAGCACATTTTCAATGAAGGGGGTGTATTCAAGTCACCAGTAATTGAGAAAAATAAATATGAAAGCTATGTATTGATGAAATCAAAAAAAGAAAAAGATTATGGGCAATGGCAATCACTTAGGGAATCTGTTTAGGTAATGTGAGTGGCAATGAAGAAGGAAAGACTCCTTCAGTTCATAAAGAATCGTTTAGTTATGGTAGTTTATTTAAAAGTGGTTTAAGGTGAAGGAGCCTGTACTATCAGGAGGATAGTACTGTCTTTAGAAATAAGAATAAGGAGGGAAAAAAAAAAATTTAAAAAAAAAAAAAGAATAAGGAGGGCACCTGGGTAACTCAGTGGTTGAGAATCTGCCTTTGGCTCAGGGTGTGACCGGGTTCCTGGGATGAAGTTCCAAATTGCTCTTGGGGAGGGGAGCCTGCTTCTCCCTATCTCTGTCTCTGCCTCTCTCTCTCTGTGTCTCTCATGAATAAATACATTAAAAAAAAAAAAAAGAAATAACAATAAGGAACTGAAGGAAAATACTGAAACCTGATTTGAACACAATTTGTTCATGGGCAGCAAGTTGGCAAATCTGTGGGCGTAAATGAGGAAGCCATAAAACAAAGAGGAAAAGCTATAGAATGGATAAAGCAGTGCTCAGTGAGAAAGCCGAGACTTAAGAAATTTGCACACACACACATACAAACACACACACAAACAGAATAAAAAAAGACAGAAAGTTTAGTATGTATAAAAGATGTAGAAAAATATAAAGAGATGAAGTGGTTTATGAACATAGACAAAGCTGTGGCATTTGGCAGTTAGGAAATAATAAATGAACTTTGATGATGGTTTTATCAGTAGTAGTAGGGAAGTAACTTGTTTTCATGATGGTAAGTAGTGAATTTAGGCTATTTTTTCCATAGAGTTGACAGTGAAAGCAAATGAAATCTTATAAATAAGTGGAATAGAGAGTAATGGAAATTTTTAAACTAGCTGTTATTTAAAAATATTTGTGAGGAAATAACACATTAAAGTAATTTATGGCACCAAAACATCCATATTTTAAAAATCATTATCAATAAAATAATGTATTTACTTTTTTAAAATGTCAGATGCTTCTGGATATCTGCATCTGTAGCAGACTGATCATTTTAATTTCAAATGTGAGTCTCATCAGGGAGTCTTCCATAGCTGCTTTCAGTATTCATTTCCAGAAGAATCTGAGAGACAAGATGAATATTAGACAACAAAAATATCTAACTAAAATCTCTTCTGAAAATGATCACTATGCACTGCTTTTCCCAGATTGGTGTGAAATGTGTATCTGTGAATGATTTTCCTTTTGTTCCCCTTGCAGATATGAATACTGTTAGTTCATTTGGACTTTAGCTAAGTAGAAACCTCTTCCAAACGAAGAGAATCAGAAATAACACTTAATGCCAAAATCAAAATTGTCTTCAGCAAATAAGTTTCAATTGCCGAGTCTCTACTTCCTACATCTGTAAAGGGTTACTTCTTTACTTCCACACCCTCCATTCACTTTAATCAATCACTACATTAGGTTGAAATTTTCTTAAAATATAAATCACACTGTCCTCCTCCTCTAAACTTCTCATGCCTTTCCATTACATTTAAGATAACAATCCCCTTGGGAAGCCTGGGTGGCTCAGCGGTTAAGCATCTGCCTTCAGCTCAGGTCATGATCCTGGAGTTCTGGAATCGAGTCCTGCATCGGGCTTCTGCATGGAGTCTGCTTCTCCCTCTGCCTGTGTCTCTGCCTCGCTCTCTCTCTCTCTCTCTGTGTGTCTCTCATGAATAAATTTAAAAACTCTTAAAAAAAATGATAAAAATCCCCAATCCCAAATGCATCCTGAAAGCCCTGCAGGGTCTCTCAAGCCTTGTCTTAAGCATCATCTTTTGCCAACCTAACCAGCCCTCCCCCTGTGCTGTATTCCAGACCCAGAGTCCCTCGCCCTGCGCCTGTGATATGCCATGCTCTTCCTGGCCTCGGGGGCTTCCAGAATCCTTTTACAGATGCTTCAACTACATTATGTTCCTTAGGTGTCAGCTTACTTCTTACTTCTTCAAAGAAGCCTCTCACTCTAATTCTCTCTCACACAACCCCTTAATTTATCTACTTAGTACACTTTAATACTTCTCAGATATATGTATTTATTTCTGTAGTTACTTGATAAATATTACTCCCACCATTGTGAAACAATATCAGCTGTATCATTATCTCCTCAATGCATATCCTACGGCTTGCTATATAGTAGACAATCAAAACTATCTGTAAAATAAATGGATCCTTAGAGGGAGAATCTTAAGTGGAATCAGCATTATTATGTATATCTACAGCTATGTTTGCATGCGCACACAAGTAAATATTGGGAGGCCCTGGGTGGCTCAGTAGGTTAAGCGTCTGTTTGCCTGGTGCTCAGGTCATGATCCCAGGAGCCCCACATCAGGATCCCTGCTCCGCGGGACACCTGCTTCTCCCTCTCCTTCTGCCTGCTGCTCCCCCTGCTTGTGCTCTCTCTCTCTCTCTCTCTGTCAAATGAATAAATAAATCAAATCTTTAAAAAAAAAGTGACAAATATCTATTTATCTTATGATTTGCATCTCGTGTTATTTGTGACAAGAACCGTAGCTGAAGAAAAAAAAACATGAAAAATTTTAGAGACTGTAATTCTTATATGAATCAGTGTGGATAAGGTGCTATGGGGACAACCACCGTGACTGCTTTAAAAGCAGTGTGAGGTGAGAGGGTTAGCACCTGTCTGGACTTATTAAAATGATTTCATTCTACTGGAGCAGAGAATATATTTTCTATATATATATATATATATATATATATATATATATATATATATATATATATATTTAAAGCTGATGTCTGCAAGGACAGCATACAATGTCTGTATAACATACAGATACATAACAGTGGAGTGAGCTTATTCTCCATAGAGGCATGAAAAGAGTTTAAGAAAGAAGGTCTTGATTTTATCTAGACAATTGGCAGAGATTTTTCAGGAAATGGTGCACTGTGCAGTAGGTAATCATATAAAAGAATAATTTGATGTGTGAGGGAATAAAGAATTTGTGCCTTCATGGTGCAGTGTTGTTTTTTTTTTTTTCAGATCCAAATCTTACACAACTGTCAATAATCTACTGCCTAAAAGGGATACCTGAAAACATTATTTTCATTCACAGCACACCACTGTAAGATTGCCTCTTCCTGTGCATCATGGGTACAATTGTTAACATTACACAGCTAAATGGTAATAATAGTCTGTTTCAAATACATGAAGACTCATTAGATAAATAGAGTGGAACATCTGTTCTCTTTCTGCAGAAGATCATGAATAAGGAAGTGAAAAATAATGGGAAATACAGTGATCCTGCCTTACCTGAGGTTTGACTCTCTAGTTACTGTTACCCACCGTCAACCACAGCGTAGAAGCTGATGATCCTCCTCCCGGCATATTGTCAGATCAGTAGTAGCCTAACTATGTCATGGTGCCTCCAGCATTCACCTCACTTCCTCTCATCACGTAGGCATTTTATCATCTCCCATCATCTCAAGAAGGCGTGTGAGCAAATAGATTTTGTGTGTGAGAGGCATCATATTCATATCCCTTTTATTACTGTACAATTGCTCTGTTTTATTATCATTTTTTAACCTTTTACTGTGCCTAATTCATAAATAAAACTTTATCATATTCATGCATAGGAGAAAACATAGTACATATAGGGTTTGGTACTAGTGGTGGATACAGGCATCCACTAGGGGTCTTGGAACATATTCCCCACAGATAAGGGAAGGGGAGGTCTCTGTATTTAAGTTTATAATATAACATTGGTGCTGAAAGACAACAGAAGTTATGAGATTTAATCCTCTAAGGATAACATCAAGGAAAGAGATCAGTTTTCTCTTTTTTGGAACTAAGTCGCAGTCAGAGGTAAAGTGAAAGGAAGTCTGAACTGCAGATTGTAAACTTGTTAGAAACAACAACAACAACAAAAAACCCTGGTCTAAGTTTACTTAATGTAGAATTATAATGACTAGTGTTATGACAATTAATTGTCTTTAAGTCAGTTTTTAATATCCTGTACTTTATCAAGATGACCCAGAAGAAAAATATGTTAGTTTTAATGCAGGCTAACAGGATTTCTAATTAGTCAAGAGATCTTTTCTTCATCAGCACCCTAGTTCTTATGCTAAAATTAGATTTACATACATAATATTGATTTATTAGTAATATGATCTGTGTGAATGTTAGACTGCTTGTAATTTGGCATCAGATACAAAGGAGTTTCATTTAATTGCCTTCTAGAAAGAATTCTAAACAAGTTAAGATGTTCTAAATTGTGCTATAGAACAAGAGTAATTTTTAGATGAGAAAAATCATATGAGAGAAGATTTAAAAAATAACTTTATGGCAGTGGTCCAAGGAGATAATGAAAAAGAACATTTTCATATAAAATTACTCCATGGGGTTGAAAAGTATTAATAGAAATTTCCGTAGTACCAGTACATTCTTTTTCAAATATGCTGAGAGGGGATCCCTGGGTGGCGCAGCGGTTTGGCGCCTGCCTTTGGCCCAGGGCGCGATCCTGGAGACCCGGGATCGAATCCCACATCAGGCTCCGGGTGCATGGAGCCTGCTTCTCCCTCCGCCTGTGTCTCTGCCTCTCTCTCTCTCTCTCTCTGTGACTATCATAAATAAATAAAAAATTAAAAAAAAAAAAAAACAAAAAACAAATATGCTGAGAAAAGTAAATCAAAACCCATGTAGGGTTAAGCTTTCGATGGCACAGCCTTTTTATTCTACAATATAACGTGATGCCTACATTGCTTCAGGATGTCAAGATCATGGTCTATTAAGTATTGATATTACTCTCTTCAGTGTTTCTCAAAATGTGAATATTTTGAGGTTCCCTTGCTTTAGAACTGCTCAGGATCTTGTTTAAAGTTCAGACTCCTGGATCTCACCCAAAACAGAATAGAATATCTGTTGTTGAGCCCAGTACATTCCATTTTAACAAGAAGTATAGGTGATTGTTATAAAGCTAATAGTTGGAAACCTCTTGGGTTATTTTAATCAAACTCCTTTAAAGTAGATAATTTTTATTTGATTTGTGATAACTCTCTCAAGTATTTGCTTAAAGATAAACTTTAATTCCCTGTCAGTGCTGGATAATTTAGTGCTCACTTTGAACTTGGATCCATTGTGTTATTTCTGTTACAAAAAGTAGCAGAAACCCAGGCCTCCTTATGGTGAGAGGAGATTGTTTAGGAAGCTCAAATGCCCTTTACTGTAATAGATACAGAGTGTTTCTTCCAAAGAAAGTCTATGCTCACCTTTTTTGCTCACCGTCTCCCTCTTTCAGCTTCCATCTACTTATACTACATATTTCCAAATTCCTATCAGTGAGATTAAAATAATGTTCCATTTCTCTGAATTTACCTTGAAAATGTTTCTGAAGAATCCAGATCCCCCTAAAATCTTTTCTAAATACTCTGGGATGCTAAGAAAGTCTCTCTTGTACTCTGATAACCAGAGCTCTTGGCCTCTTCGTGACATTCCTCATGCTTGTGCTCTGACTTACCATGAGGATATTTCTTCTGCTGCCATTGTCTGTTGATAACAGCATTCTAATGAGTGCCAGGTGGTGACAGTATTACCTGCCGACAGCTCCCATCATGCCATCCCAAGAGTGCTGCCTGATATTTCCATAGGAAGTTTTCCATTACTGCTGGAGCTGTTGGCATTGATGCTGGGTTCATGGCACCTCATTATCCCACAGAAGAGATGGTAAAGAAAAACCAGTGTGATTACCACTGACTCTTATTTTTGTCCTCTAATTTAGAGAAGTTGGGCTGGAAAAGTGTGATGGACACAACTTTCTATTGGAAATTAGTAGTTTCCTCTCGTGTCATTGAATTAATCACCTGTACTGTCACTCTCTCTAATGACCTATTCTTTTTCAGAAGTAAAAAAAAAAAAAAAAAAAAAAGAAAGAAAGAAGAAAAAGAAAAAAGAAAAAGAAGAGGAAGTCAAGACACTATATCCCTGTGTAATAATAATCAACATTTCATGAATCGAATACATTTTTTTTCAAATCTGTATCACATTTATAGAGGTGTAACCTGCATACAGTAGATTTCATAGATTTTAAGTGCACAGTTTTATTAGCTGTATAATGAGTATAAGAATCATAAAGTAGAATATTTCCATCTTGTCACAAAGTTCCCTTGTGTGCTTCCTTATTTCACCCCTGGTCGTGGCCACCTACTGATCAGTTTCCTGTCATTACAGATTTACCTTTTCTGGAACTTCATATAAATGGAATGATACTGCACCATGGTTTTTAAATATGTCCAGAAAATTCTTTGACAAAGAAGAATTCCTTCTTCTTCCTTTCAAAAGAGGATGGTTAATTCTTATTTCAGTGTGAGTTGAATTTACTAACTAGCTTTTAATGACTAGGAATGATGTAGAATTATACTAATTGATTCTAAGGTTAGGTAGTAAAAATGTTAGTTTACACTCGGCTTTCCATCTATTGTGGATCTTTCTCTCTGAGGGAAAGCACCTACCATGTCGTGAAAGCACTCAGGCAGCCTGTGAAAAGGCCCACTTATGAGAAACTAAGGCCTCACAATAAATAAATCCACAATTGCCAGTCATGTGACAACTGGGATCCTGTCAGAGACTGTGAAGGGTTTGAAATTTTTTTCTTCTTGTTATCCTGGGTTGTTGGTTTGTTTTTTGGTAAGATTTTATTTATTTATTTGAGAGAGCATGAGCAGGGCATGGGACAGATGGAGAGACAAAATCCCCACTGAGCCGGGCATCCAAATTGAGACTCAATCCCAGGACCCCAAGATCATGACCTGTGACAAAGTCAGATGCTGAACTGATGAGCCACCCAGGTGCCCCCTTGTTATCCTGCTGTTTTTACATTTCTCATAGTCTAACAATCTGGCATACCACAGTTTCCAGGTTGCTGGCAAAAGACATGAGACTCCTGGGTCAGAGACAGAAGGTAAAGTTTTCCTCATGTAATAACAGTCATCAGAATATCAGCATTTACTCTGGTTCCCTGGGCCTCACTTGTCATGAGGCCCTATGGTGGCTGAATGCACAGCAGGTTTTGTTCCAGGCAAGGAACAATATCAAGCTTGGGAAACTCCAATGTTCTATAATGAATTTTTTTTTCCCACCCACTGACTTTTACCCCATCTGCATATACAAAAGTAGAATGGGTTTCTTGCAGATAGTGTAGAGTATATGACAATGTATTTTTATTGAATGTTGGGGCCAATTTTATTTATTATTATTATTGATATGGTTGAACTTAAAACTATCATTTCTGGGCCACCTGGGTGGCTCAGTTGGTTGTGTCTGACTCTTGATTTCTGCCTAGATCATTATCTCAGGGTCATGGAATTGAGCGCAATGTGAGGCTCTGTGCTCAGTGGGGAGTCAGCTTGAGAGTCTCTCTCCCTCTCCCTCTGCTTCTCCTCCTTTCTCCCATTCTAAACAAAACAAAACAAAATTAAAAAAAAATATTTCAATTTACTTATCATTTGTCCCACCTGTTTTTTAGTCAAGATGTTCTTCACCATCATCATTTACATTAATTACGTTTTCAACTATTTATTCTTTTCTCCACTATTTGATTCTCTCTCTCTCTCATCTCTATCTTTGCCTATAACTCTCTCCTTTTGGTAAAAACACTCTATTTTAAAATAATGTTTTTCCACTTCATGTATACTGTATGATCCTTACAATGATATACTTCATCTTTTTTGGCTACTGGTGTCATACATTATAGTTCCATGTATATTATGAAGCTCAAAATACATCATTCCTTATTTTCTGCCTAAACAGTCATTTACCTTTTAAAGAGGTTAAAAACAAAAAAATGTCTTCTATATGTACTCAAATGTTAAGACCTTCAGGTATTAAACTGATGAAATTGTAGAGCTCACCTTGTAAACTCCTTTTCTCTCAGGTATCAGTAGATATAGATATTGCCTATTTTCTAACATCTAAAAACCTTGATTTAATTTCTTTTGTGTCAAGTACTCTAGTCATTTAACATGGGAAGATATATTTTAGTACCCATTAGTATCCATCTTCCCTTGATGACTTAATTTTGCTACACATGAAAAATTTTAGTATAAGTAGAATAATTGTTCTGAATGAAAGAATAAAATCTCTGAGTGAATTTTATAGGAAAATCAATAGTGGTATAATGCAAATGGTATCTGTTTAGAATATTGTGTTCATATTTTTTTTTTGTTTGCATACTTTTTTGTCTGTGTTTCACAGACATAATAATCATTAAACTTCTTTGGACACGTTATAGGCATTAAAATAGTTATTTAATAATTTTTTAGCAAATATTTAATTAAAGTGGTACCAAGAAAGATTTCCCAATATTTAAGTATAATTCAAGGCATATCTACTTGGGTTAATACTAAATAAGCAAATATATAGGTAGAAACAAGTTGTGATTTCCATTTTCATAGGGAGAAAGAATATATGCATGTAATATGTATTAAAAAATTGTACTGAATATCAAAATTTTGTGTTCATCAGTGAAGATACTGTTCACTATTGCATCATGCTTCTCTATATTTATGTTTTAGTCCTTTGCCTAAAGGTTACTTAACCAATAGCTACATGATAAGGTTCAATTGAACCATAAAATTTGCAATTATAAAGTCAGTCTGCAAAGTTTGTATATTGTAATTCTGCTCTGAATGATAACTTATGACTTGGAATTTAAATAATCTGGGCCACCAAATTATGTTTCATTATGTAAAGGAATAATACGTTATTTGTCCTATGCATGGGGAGAAGCCTTAGCTCAATAGTGTTTCTGAATATTTTTTCACTAATGTATCCTAATAGCAGATAATATCCTGATGTTAGGGAATTCAGCTCAAGCAAGTTATTGCATGAGCAAATACTTCATATAATTTTGTATTCACTACAAAAATGTTTTGTGGCATAAAATTAATAATTTAAATTATATATTTTCCAAAAATATATTTCAATAAAATTAATAATGCTGGAAGGCCTCACCATTTTAGTTCATCCTATACTTTGCAGACTTCTACATGTAGCCATTTCATGTAATTTGAGAAAGGTTATCTTCTATTCCAAGGTCCAACCCTCAGCCACTGTGTGACATTGGGTCATTTATTTAACATCTATGAGCTTCACATTTTTCAATGGATGAACAAAGACAATATTATTTTTCAGTATAATTGTGAAATTGGAATAAGCACTAGATTACAGTGAATTCAAGTATTTATCTTTTCAAAAAGGTAAAATCATACCTCATGTAAGAAGAAAATAAACTCTTGTCAAAAAACATGTATTCAGGGACGCCTGGGTAGCTCAGCAGTTAGTGTCTGCCTTCAACCCAGGGCATGATCCTGGAGACCCAGATCGAGTCCCACATCCGGCTCCCTACATGGAGCCTGCTTCTCCTCCCTCTGCCTGTGTCTCTGCCTCTCTCACTCTCTGCATCTCTCATGAATAAATAAAATCTTTAAAAAAATGTATTCAACATATCATAAGAAAGATGTTATGAATAGTCCAGAGAATATTTGAGAAGAAGATATATGTAGACAACAAAGAAATGTTAGGAGTTCTTAATTAGGCACAAAACTGGTTAATGTCTGATAAAACCATAAATCTGATTTCTAGAATTATCAATTTCACCAGACAGCAATAATTGGAAATTTGAAAGGGCAAAAATCTACAAATTAACTTCTGCCCTGATAGATTTTTTAATTGTCCTGTCGATAGAAAGTCAAAGTCAGCAGTGTGCTGGAAAACACCCAGAAATCTTTTTCATCTATTCCAATTTCCAGGTGGGTTGAGGAGTGAACAGGGGTCAAAGAAATAACTGTATTGGTAAAATTAATGTTAATGCAATTTTTTCAATGATGAGAGGAAAGGTATATACAGTGTTTTAAAAATTTGAACCTAGGGATCCCTGGGTGGCGCAGCGGTTTGGCGCCTGCCTTTGGCCCAGGGCGCGATCCTGGAGACCCGGGATGGAATCCTACATCGGGCTCCCGGTGTATGGAGCCTGCTTCTCCCTCCGCCTGTGTCTCTGCCTCTCTCTCTCTCTCTCTCTGTGACTATCATAAATAAAACAAAACAAAACAAAAAAAAAACTCTTTAGGGATCCCTGGGTGGCGCAGCGGTTTGGCGCCTACCTTTGGCCCAGGGCGCGATCCTGGAGACCCGGGATCGAATCCCACATCAGGCTCCCGGCGCATGGATCCTGCTTCTCCCTCTGCCTGTGTCTCTGCCTCTCTCTTTCTCTCTGTATGACTATCATAAATAAATAAAATTTTAAAAATAAAAAAAATAAAAAAAAATAAAAATTTGAACCTTACTATTTTTAGACATCTGACATAAACTTTTTATTTAATTTTTACCATAACTCTGAGAGATATTTTTAAAATCTTTACCATTGTTCAGAGAGTGAAATTGGAGCCTAGAATACAACTTAAACAAAAATTATTTCCCTCCCCATCAGTTTTGAAATATGTTTAAATATAATCATCTTTAAAATTACCTTCTATGGATGCCTGGGTGGCTCAGCGGTTGAGCATCTGCCTTTGGCTCAGGGTGTGATTCCTGGGTCCAGAATCAAGTGCTGCATCAGGCTCCATGCATGGAGCCTACTTCTCCCTGTGCCTATGTCTCTGCTTCTCTCTTTCTCTCTCTGTATTTCTCATTAATAAATAAATAAAATCTTTTAAAAAATTACTTTCTTATGGCTCTACCTCCACTTTGACCTACTGCTCTGACTTGTGCCCTGGTATCATACACTGTAATTCTGGCCTTGGAGCAGAGTAGGTGAAGATTTGGATTCATGAGATCTGGCTCCTGAGCATGCAAGTTATGAAAGTGTCATTGTGGAAGTGGGAGGGAGATAGGAAAGAACTTGCTCTTGTGGAAAATTTAGAACTTCAATGTTTTTAGGCCCGCATTGAAGTAAGCAAATGTTAATTAATTATTATTGTTTTAAAAAATTTAAACCAAGTATAATTGGCATCTAACATTATATTAGTTTCAGGTGTACAACATAGTGATTTGACAGTATACATACATTATAAAATGTTCACCATGATAAATGTGGTCACCATCTATGACCACACAAAATAATTAAAACATTATTGACTATATTCCCTATGCTATACTTTTCACCCCTGTGACTTATTTATTCTATAGCTTGAAGTTTGTACCTCTTAATCCTCTTCATCCATTTTGCCCGTCCCCCAACCCCTTTGACAACCACCAGACTATTCTCTGTATTTATGAGTCTGTTCCTATTTTTGTTGTTATTTGTTTTTTTCTTCATGGAGTTTTGTTATTGGTGGTGTTTTATGTTGTTTATTTTTATTTATGTTAAGTAACTTTCAACAGTCTAGGAAATACCTTAACCAAGGCAAATAGTTGAAGTCTTCCTTTCTAACAGGAAAGGAAAGAAAATTTGTAAGAACATAGGTAAATTTGTATGCTTAAATGTTGAGAGTCTATTGGCTTCAATTATTATTATTATTATTATTATTATTATTATTATTATTAGAAAATGGATTTTCTACTAAGTGAGAAAATTCTGCTAGAGCTGGAAATTTAAGACAAAATCAAATTCTTTGAAATGTGAACCCCAAACAATCCTGCCTCTTGGGAAACTCACTCTTTGTATGAGTATATTGAAACAAAAACATAGAACCAATGGAAGAACTCAGAGGGAACTTTCTTTTCAGGAGACCAAAGAAAGAAGAGCCTGAGAAGAAATGAATGTCCAAAACACTGACGTAGAATTAGGGAAATCAAAGTAGAAAGGTTTTAAGGTATAGGCAAGGGGCAATAAGACTTCTTACTGCAGACAGTTAAGATAGGAGTGAAATGCATTTTGACCATGAGGATGCCTTTAGCAAGAGGAGTTTTTGTAACAGTGGGAGAGAAAAGTAGATTCTTTAAATTTGAGAAGAAAAGAATGCAAATAAAATTTTACAGTGCTCTTACATTGTTCTTTCCAAAATATTGACAGTAATCATTTATAACAGAAATAAAAAAGTTTATTTTAACGCTTAAAGAGATTTTTGCTTATCAATAAAAAAATATATGAACACATCATTTAAAACTGGGCCAAGTACTTGAATGGGAATTATAAATGGCCAATAATTATTTAAAAATACTAATTTACTACAGAAATAACATAATTTTAATGGAACAGAAGCAACAATTTACTCTGTAAAATCTTTAAAGATATAAAAGAAGTAACAATTTGTGTTTATTTTTAAGGATTTATTTATTTTAAAGAGAGAAAGAGAGCACACGGGCTCATGGGTGGGGGGAGAGGGAGAGAGAGAATCCTTAAACAGATTCCCTCCCAACTACTGGACACAGGATTCCACTGCGGGCTAGAGATGGGGCTCAAGCTCAGAACCCTGAGATCAGGACCTGAGCAGAAGGCAGATGCTTAACCGACTGGGCCACACAGTTGCCTCAAGAAGTAATAGTTTAATATACTACTTGTTGGATATAAATATTATATATTTCTATATAATAGAAGGTATGAAAGGCAATTTGCAATGTGTTACAAAATTCTAAATGTTTTAGGTTAATTTTTACTTTTTAGATTTATGCTAAAATATGATCAGAAACTGCTGGAAGATGTTATTTATCTACTACAGGGATGTTTGTCATCACAGAATCAAAGATAATGATGAAGAGTTGGAAATGACCCAAAGATACAGAGGATTGGTAAATTATGGCATGTCCATATAATGGAATATTAAATACCCATTGTAATTATGCCTTCAAAAGACTATTTACTGAAATGGAAAATTACAAAATGTGTTTATTTTTTTAAAAGCTTCAAAGCAATTGTCACATTCACAGCACTTTGGCTAACAAATGAGCATATATACATTCTCTGAAAACACATATTAATTAGAGATATTTCAAGCAAAAACTCACATTTTATCTTTGATTTGTTTGGGGTTTCTGAGTTTTCAACTTTTAATCTGTATTAATTTAGCAGTTACCCAAAATTTGCAGTGAAAAAAAGGATGAAGTCAGCACAGTAGATTAATGAAGATTTAGAGAAGTCAAATTCTTTTTAGGGTAGTGTTTGTTCATCTGGTTATTTTGATAGGCAAATGGGAAGTGATGCAGAGAGAATGACAGTTGAAGACAAGGGAATGTATATATTTAATTTGCTTAAAGTCAACCAGAATTGTATCTTTTCACTGATCAGTGATCTTTTTTCCAATATAAACATGAAAAAATACATTGAAAGATATTCTTTTGATTACTTCTCTGAGGAATGACCCTTCTGTAATTTGTTTCTCTGCTCAATGTCTCTACACTCCTTTCTCAAAAATCAAACAGAAAAATCTTCTGAATTCAGACTCAAATGAGGATTAGACTAAGGCAAAAATAAACAAACTCATCTAATAATTCTAACTGATCCTCTCAGGACTGAAACTTAATCTTATGCTTAACACATCTTGTCATCATTAGCTGTCTAAATAATTATACAAAGTGATTTTAAGGATTAGGTTCAATTTTAGATTTGGTGTTGGTACTAAAATAATGCAGTATGCCCAAATTGCAGAGATATTTCAGATACAAAATGATTTTATTTTTTTACATTTACTTATTTTATGGCTTTAATTATGCTATGGGTCAGACTGTGTAACTACATTTTGTGTTCTTCACCTTCTTAGCTAACTCTATGACCTTATTGACCTCCCTTGATTTTAATGTTCTCCTTTGATGAAGAGAGAGCTAGGCTAGAGGAAACTTAATGTTTATCAGAATCACTAGGACGCTTATTAAATAGGAGTTTCTGGGCCCCACCCCTAGAGTGTTTGATTCCGAGTATTAGAGTTGAGGCCTGAAAATGTGCATTTAAGAGTTTCCCAGGTGAACCATCCTTTGAAAAGCACTATGTTAACTTTTAGAATTTTCTAGCTCAAAAACCTCAAGAAATCCACATGGCTTAATGCAGAGCACAGATATAATATAGCAAATTGGAACATTTTAGTCTCATTTATATAAATGGACCAATCTTACTATTCCCACAGTTAAATAAGAAAAATTCAACCAAGTAATTTTAAAGATCTAATTAATTGGTTTTACTAATAGATTCATGAATCAGGCTGCATCCCATCTAGCAAACAGAAGCTTTAAAGGGCTATAGAATAGGAAATATTTTTACCAGTAGAGAAATAATGGGACAAAGGGAAATTATTAGCAAAGAATCCATTCTTTTAGGCAAGATCATCCTCCCAAGGGGAACAGAGAGGGGTCTATCAGTAAATTTCTGGTGCTGACCAGGAAATTACCATACTGAGTGGTGAAAAGTTCTATTCTCAGGAGTTGAAACTGCAGTCAGGTTAGGTATTAAGTCTTGATTTAACCCCTGTGACACCATTTTGGGCTTGTGGTTTTCTTTTTAATACTCCTTCTACTAGGTTTGCAGCATTTCTGTTGTATTTTTCTTACAGCAGGATAAAGAAATTATTTCACAGAGAAAAAGAAATAAATATCTTCAGTGACTATTTTGGGCAGTTTACTAAATAACTCTGTACCTAAACAAACCATAGAGTTTTAGATAATATACCTATATTCTGGTTTTGTCAGTCTTTACCACAATGCTTACCATATAGAAAAGGCTCCATAAAGAAAAGGTTCCAAACGTTTTTTGTGATGTTAGGTTGAAAAAGGATTTCGGCACTCTTCAGTTTGACCTGAAATTTTCTAGTTTTTGTTTTTGTTTTTTAAGATACTATTTATTTGAGAGAGAGTTGCAGGTGAGTGCAAGAGCACATGCAGGGGAGTGGCAGAGGGAGAGGGAGAAGCAGCCTCCCCGCTGAGCAGAGAGCCTCATGTAGGGCTCCATGTAGGGGTCAATCCAGGGACCCTAGAATCATGACCTAAGCCAAAGGCAGATGCCCAACTGACTGAGCCACCCAGGCACCCTTCTAGTTAGGTTTTTTTTCCAGCCTGTCTTATGACTCAGGTGGAAGACCCTGAGGGCAAAACTTCCCCTGATGGGAGCAGAAATTACCACCTCAAGCATGAGGACTGCCCTGAGCCAGCAAGACATCACCCACCATTGACTCCAAGATTGGATCAATTTGATCTCCATGTAGCCACCCACCTTTGCCCCACATTTTCCTTATATAAACCTGCAAGTATTTCAGGACTGGCTTTGAGACAGTCTTTATGATCTTAGTCTGCTGTCTTCCCAGTGTTGGCATCACTGAAATAAATTCCTTTCTTATTTCACCACCACTCATTTCTCTGTCTTTGGATTTTGTCAGCAAGAGTGGCCAAACTTGGTCTGTTTGGTAATCTCCAGAGCCAGGTACTCTTGCATCCCTGTGCCCAGACAATAGGTAGATTTGGTATCTCTTAGTTTAGTTACAGATTTTTGCATTAATTTTTTGTCACTTTAATAATGGGATAGTAAAAGTTGCTTCTGATATTTTTTGCCCAAAACCAGTTATCTATATCAACATAGCTCTCCATCAGGTTATAAACTTGTCCATTACAATCTTTTTTTAAAATTTTTTTATTTATTTTTTAAGATTTTATTTATTTATTCATGAGAGACACAGAGAGAGAAAGGCAGAGACACAGGCAGAGGGAGAAGCAGGCTCCATGCAGGGAACCTTATGTGGGAATCCATCCGGGGTCTCCAGGATCACTCCTTGGGCTGAAGGCAGGGCTAAACAGCTGAGCCACCTGGGCTGCCCGATTACACTCTTTTAAATGACAAACTATTTTCACATGCAAAAAAAAGTCTTTTCTTGTCTTCCTTTTCTCATTTTAGTAAATTTATTTGCATATTGGAATTTCTTGAAATCTACAAATAACAGAATAAACATCTAGGGTGTGGAGAAAGAACAAAATGAAAGACAGTGGGAGTCTTTTCCATATTTACATACATTAAAATACAAATCAAAGACAATCCAAGAGCTGAAATAGTCAACAAGAAACAAAAGAAGCCAACGAGAGAATACATATAAGACCTTTGCCCCAGGGAAGAAGCAAAAATAAAAGGGAGGTGACAGATACATTTAAGTAGTTAAACGGTTGTTCCTGGCCTCAAAAATAGCTTTCTTTGTAACAACAGGGATTGAAAGGTCATTTTAATATATCTTTACCATAAAACAAATCCCATTTCAGTAGGTGGGTAAGAAAGACAAAGTACCAGCCACAATGCATTGCAGGGAACCATTTTAGAAATGTTCAGTAAATGATACCTTTAGCTCTCCAGAGCACTTCGAAACCAAGTGGGATTTGAAATACCACACCTACAGGGTATATTTGTCATCTAGATTTCCCACTCAAATGCCAATGCATAATAGAATATCCCAGCACAACCTGGCAGGAAAAAAAAAAATGCAGCTTTGTCTTTACATGATTTTCAAAGAATCATAAGGGATCAAAACTGTGCCTCAGATTAGATTAGAAGAAACAAGAGTCCTGCCGCTTAAGCACGGAGCCACTGTTGAGAAATGAAAAAGCTGGTGTTTATCACACAACCCTTAGAGAAAGGATTTGTGTAGACTTCAATTCTACAGCACGAGTATGGGAAACACACAATACCGAGGATAAAGAAAAAGAAAAACTATGCAGTGTTCACCTTTTTATATACCAGTCTTAACGTGAAAATCAGAGATTTGACAAGAACTGCCTACGCATTTTCTGTAGAGCAATTGCCCCTAATTGGCAGTTGACATTACATTTTACTATGAGTGTTTGTTAGCAAAAAGGACTGTATTTAAAATTGTGGGAAAATAATCAACTCAGCAATTGACATTTCCTTAAATTATTCCCCACTCTGGTTTTTAAATTAATATCCTGCTCCTTTTGTTCACTAGCTGCCATGCAGAAGAGGTTAAGATCGACTTAGATTGACTATTATTTGCTCCAGACTCTTTCTTTCTAAACTCGAATAAATACAGTGCTTATACATCAAGGCTGCTAGTTACACATTTCATCTTCCTAAACTACCAGTTTTACCTTTGTGAACATTGAGTTCAGCCAAATTTAGTGAGATCAAAAGGTCCTCTGTTTTGAAAAGAAAGGGTGCTGAACCAGTAGTGAGTTAGGGACAATGGGGCTAGGTAGGGCTAGATAGGGGGCCATGGAATCAAGCTCACAAAAATCCAAAAAATGCTGAGGTTAAGAAAACTAGAGAAAAAGGAACAAGCCAGACCACCCTGCCCTAGGTGTGGGTCAGGGCGGGGGCGGGGTGTGTCTTTTTTTATGACAGTCATCTGCAACCAACAAATGACCAGACCCCAAGTAGTCTTTAAGGATGTTATTGCTAGTCCTTACTCAATGGTGGTATCAGTAGATAATGTTAAAAGGATTTAGGTTCCCTGGTTGGCTTTCAATAAAAGACCAACCCTACAAGCCCCCAGTGGCAACCCTATTGGGACCCCTCTCACTTCTGAGAGCTTTCTCTGTAATTTTACTTAATAAACTTACATCGCTTTTCTCACTCTCCTTTGTCCATGGAGATTCATTATTTGACTCCATGAGACAAGAACCAAGCTCTCCAGTAGGATCAACCTACGCTGGGAACGTGTTAGGATAAGAATCTATGTTTTAAAAAGGTGCTGGGTGATCACATGCATATTACAGTTTGAGAAACATTGCTCTATATAAGCGACTTACAAATACAAACTAGGAAAAGATGGCCAAGGGTTAAGAATTTTTTTTTTTGGGGGGGGGAGTTGTAACTTCTTGTGTCATTTATGTATGATTTTGTGCAAATTCACTGATATGTTATGTGTATGTTGAAGCATTATAGCTCTAAAGTACACATACTTTATGGGTTAAATATCAAGGTTTAAATGTTTACAAAGCTTTTGATTTTTCATACAAAGCATAAGAAATATTACTATAAAGTACTATTACTAATCTCTATATTTTGAGAAAAATAATTAAATTGTTAAAAATGATCACTTAGTGGTTTAGTCAACCCTGATACAGTACTTTCTAAAAATATAAGCTATATTATGCTTATGAATCAGATTAGTTTTAATTATTGAAGTATAAACACACTGTCCTGAGTATATTATCATTTTTCTTTTACTACATTGGTCTTTAGTCTTCAACAAGTGTTTTTATTATAATATTGTCTGGGAGCCTGGGTGGCTCTGTCTGCTAAGCTACCTACTCTTGACTCAGGTTATGATCTCAGGGCTGTTGGATAGGGCCCCAAGTTTGGCTCCCACTCCCAGCTCGGTCAGGAGTCCGGTTGTTCCTCTCCCTCTGCTCTTGCCCCACTGCCTTGTGGGGGTGGTTTCTCTCTCAAATTACTAAATAAAATCTTTAAAAATATATTCTAGTATTGTCTCAATACTGAAAATTGGAGGTATATTTAGCTTTATCCTAGGTTCATTTTCAGGATCTCTGTTTTATGAAGAAATTACTGAACCCTTTTGTAAAATTTAAAGAACTAGAGGGTTGTCTCTGTTTCCAAACCATTATTCCAAACAGAGTAAAATGAATAGTAAGAGGCAAATACTGATATCTGTTATACAGCTGTCTCTGTATTTAGAATGCTATAGCATTGTTACTCTCTCTGACATATGTACTGACTGAAAGGATTTTTTTTCATTATTTTGTTTTTAAGTGATAGTGAAATGAATGATTCTTATTTTAGTAAGGACATAGAACAATTAGCACATTTTAAGTCTATTCTGCTTATGAGGCATAATACTAATCTTACAATGAAACTTAAGAATTCCATTTGAATGTATTAGACTAATTTAAAGAAACAATACTAGCCGTGTTAAGCCAAATCCTGAATATGTTTCTCTATGTAGCATATGTTTTCCTGTAATATTACCATTACTGCAACAACAACAATAAAAACATCACACCTTCCCCCCCCCCCTTATAACAAAGGTGTAAGGGATCATTTTAATACATAGTCTGGAAGGGTATTTACTTGAATTTGAGTTCATTGCTCTCCTTATCCAATTCCATTGGTGCCATGGCCAGGCCCCCACCCCATCTCTAACAAGTGAAGTCATTTCTGGGGCAGCCAAAGGGGCTGTGAGGTTTGAGAACAGGGTCCTGATAGAGGAAAAACCACTGACTGGTCTTACTTCTTTCTGGACCTAAGGGAGCTTTATGATCAGCAGTGAAGAAATTAGCAGCAACAATGAGATTTTCATAGAGTCTGTAGAGAGCTTGGTACTCTGACTTTCAGGGACCCCGGGAAGATCTCTGGGCTCAGAGTGGGGGCTGAGGATGTGCCCCTGGTCTGAATCTTCTCTGTTCCCGAGGCTGATAGGGAAGCTTTATGTGCACCTGGAGAGAATGGGAAGGTCCATTGTCAAATTACAGAATAAACTCAGACTTACTGTGATTTTTGACAAAGCCAAACATAAATCTGAATTTGACTTCTTAAACAGGTAAGGAAAAAATAAATGAATGAGGAATACTCAGCAACTAGACAGAGGACCAACCAGCAAAACGTTCCCTTTCCTAATGATTTAGATTTGCTGGAGATGGTAGGCAAGAACCTAATATAAATAAGCAAATAAACTATCTTAGTAGATTTGATTATAGCAACCAAGACTATTGGAAAACAAAATATTCTATGACTTTTGAATATTACAATTTCAGAAATTACTTAAAGGAATGGTTTCACAGTTGAGACCTGGAAAAAGTAATTGATAAGATAAAATAGAAGAAATATCTCAAATAGAAAAAAATGCAAAGAAATGGAATTCATGAGAGAAAAGATATGGACTTGTAAAATGGATCCATAATGATTCGGAAGAAAAAAAATTAGAAAACTCGAGGAGAAAAGCTAAAAAGATGAAAAGAGGAAAATTTCATCTTAAGCAGGATTGATGTTTATTCTGATAAAATTCAAGAATCCATGACTCAAAAGACAATGTTACTAGCTTTCAGACAAAGGAACCTAGTGAAAAAGGAAACAAGGAATTAGCTTGGCATCAGACTTCTCTTTGGCAACCCTGGAAGCTAGAGGAATGCTGTGGGAGAGAATTAGAGGCTACTGATAGATAAAGGGAACCGCCCAGAGATTAGGATCTATTTCCAGCCAAGATATCATTTACCAGCCACAGGGGAGGAAAGGGAGATGTACTTGTACAGAGAATTACAGACTGTCTCACCTCCAGAAGGAAATATCCAAATAATGATTATAGTGAATTAATCAAGACTTCAAGATGGTCCAGATGATATCAGAACTAATGGGCGGTGACTATACGGATCCTCATAGGAACTGGAATGTTGTGACAATATGTTACATAAAGATGCTTCATGCAGATGGAGCATAACACAAAGTAAAATAGTAATCAAAAGTAAAAGTATAAAGTTATCTTGGTAAAAGCATAATTTAGTGGATGACAAAAATGGCAAAATAAGTCCATTCCAGGAGAGAATGAAGAGAATAGAGCTTTTTGGGGAAGCAAGATAGTTATTATTTTGCAATTATTTATTAACAGTGATATATTAATTAATTCTAAACATGTTTATTGAGTGTCTACTATGCCAATCACTTGGATTATATTATTTATAGGAAGATAAAGATGCTTATGTTTGGTGTATATTCATTTGGTTATTAAGCATAGAAAAGCAAAGAAACCACTAATGGAATTGCAAAAGTTGGAAAAAATTCCTCAGGAAAAACAAGCAAACAGTAATTTGATTAACTAGCAAAATTAAGATAACAGGAAAAAAAAAAGAGAACTTTACAAAATTAGACAGGAAAAAGAAAATCTGCATTACAAATTGTACACTACATATAAAAATGGTGAATTTTTATATTAAAAATACTGATTCATAATCAAGTTTTTCCTAAATTGTGGTTATAGGAATGTATTTTGTGATAATTCATAAGAAGTATACTTACAACTTTCTACCTTTGTGTGTGTGTGTATATATATATATATACACATATATATAATACATCTATAAAAGTTAATTTAGAACCACATAGATACAATTTATTAAAAAATTGAAGAATTTTCTATTTTACTTTTCCAATCTTTCATTTACTGTTAGATATTTATGTTATTTTGTGTGCATATACATGCATGCACACATGAACACCAATGACATCTTTGTCCAGAAATCTTTGGTTATTTTCTAAAGTACAAATTGACTTAACTTGACTTTAAGATGAACATTTAGTTGAGTAGATCAAATAAAAACAAGACTTCTGATAAATATATCAAGGGTTATTCCAAGAGAATTTTCTGAGACGTTTATAAGAAATGGCTCTGATTTCCTTCTTTCTTTCCTCCCCCCTCCCCCTAATAAAGAGCTATTTCTAGAAGAGCATGAGGCCCAGGATGAGGCAGCATCAGGATGGCACACATCTCTCTCAGGGACTTTTTTTTTTTTTTTTTCAGAAGTGTTTGAGGTTCTGAAAGGCAACAAACATGTCTATTTTCACACAGTGGGGTGAGCAAAGTAATGAGGACAACAAAGTCTTGAAGGAGCTGTTTATTGTTGTACATGTGAGAAAACAATCACCCACATGCCAGAACCCTCTGAGCAGAGAACACCTGATGGGAATGACAAAATACATTTTCACTAGGGAAAACCTGCAGAAATCTACATAAAGAGTCTGACTTCCAACAGGAGCATTATGTGAAATGAATTAGATGAATGTGTTGCGTCTCAACATTCTCTTTTTGGCTAGCTCTTGAAGACTCAAATCAAATTATTTTACCGTGAATGAGCATCATGTACAAAGGGAATCATGATTGCATGTTGACAGGAATATTCCTTTAAAGCATTTACAAGTATTTCCCCTCTTCTGATTGAATAGAAAATAGAACATGGTGAAAATGATAACAATTTCTCTCAGGAAGAATAGATTTTTTGATGCCAGGACCAAAATAATCATATACTTGCAAAAATCATTCACTTAAATGCTCAATAATTATACCTTGTATTGCACTATCAATTTTCACAATTTTATGTAGTCTCTCTCAGAGCTCTTTGAAGAACTGTCATTTGTTGCTATTTCAAAACAAACCTAAAGGGAAATATATTTGAAGAGCAGAATATTTCTTCAAAACCCATCCATCAGTTGAGTGATTTCACAATCTAGATAGGGCACAGAATTGCCAATAAACATTTACAAATTATTACATGAAAATAAGGAAGGGCTCCATTACTGTAGGAGCCTTTCTAACAATTCCACAGATACAGTTTCTTACCAGTCCTTTCCTTTGTGGGCCATCTGGTAGCTCAATGGTTGAGTGTCTGCCTTTGGCTCAGGTTGTGATCCCAGGGCCCTGGGACTGATCCCCGCATCAGGCTCCTCACAGGGAGCCTGCTTCTCCGTCTGCCTCTGTCTCTGCCCCTCTCTCTGTGTGTCTCTCATGAATAAATAAATAAAATGTTAAAAAAAAAAAAGTCTCTCCTTGATCAGATATCATACTGGACTCCTCCAGTTACCTCAGAATAAACCAGTGTTTCTAAATCTTGGCACTCTTGGCATTTTGATTTTTTTTTTGATGAGAGGAGGTTGTCCTATGCCTTGTAGGACGCTTAGCAGTGTATCTGTCCTCCACACACTAGATGCCAGTAGTATACCTCTCAGTTGTTACAACCAAAAATGTTTCCAGACACTGTTGAGTGGCTCCTGAGGGGGAAAAAAATCACTCTCATCGGTTGAGAATCACTGAATTAATGCCCCAGACTAACTCCATTGTTTTTGTCTAAGCATGCTTCTTGTCCTATACTCCCTGTATTCATGCATACTAATGTCCAAATCAGTCACGTGGGAGTCAGTATTTATACTCCATGAGTTTTTTCCACCTAAGCCTGCTCTTTGTGTGTATATTTGTGTTTCTAGGAACTTCATTATTTATAGAAGAAAATATTCAAGTAAGAATTATAATAAATGTCAGAAGACACTTTAAGATGGGACAGGTAAGCAGTAAGTATGTATGGATCATGACAAAGGACTGAAGGGTTTAATAAAATGTTCCATGTGAGGGTGCCTGGCTGGCTCAGTCAGTTGAGCACCTGACCTGTTGGCAGCTCAGGTTGTGATCTCCCCACGTTGCGCTCTGTGCAGGGACTGCTTGGGACTCTCTCCTTCTCTCTCCTCCACTTTCTCTATCTCTCTCTTAAATAAATACATATTGAGAAATGTTCAGTGTGGATGCTTGATGGGATATAATGCAGAAGATTACATAGTATTGAAGTTAAAATATAAAGTTACCCCAGAAAAACATCATTTGGTTGGAGGCAGAAGTGCATAATTAAAAGTGCTCAAAAAGAGGATGAAGGTTTGGATAAGGCAAATTTTTATTTTTTTATTTTGTCTTTATACCAGTAAACTATTATACTCTTTTTTAAAGCCCATAACAAGATATGGTAAAATGCTTAATTATGTTTTTCACATCCAGCTTTAGCTCTCTGTTTTCATTGAACAGCCCAATATCTACCTCCCTGGACTGGGTCACTGTGTTGCCCAGTTCTAAGGCAACCAAGCACATCCAGGTCCACGATGATGAGCCCTGTTGGAGAGGTGTGGCCTGTGTGAGCATCGGCAAAAGCCTTGCCTCTGATTACAACCTGAGAGTTCTCTCTGAATCAGTGTAAAACTCCCCCAAATAATGTGTACGCTTCTAGTTGTGCATCACTCACATCGATGTTACGCAGTAGGGCCAGAACAAATTTTATCTGCTGAGATATTTCATACGTGCATTAGCTGAAAAACACACACACATGCACACACACACACACACACACACACACACACATATATATAATAAAGAATAATGGGAATCCCTGGGTGTCTCAGCGGTTTAGCACCTGCCTTTGGCCCAGGGCATGGTCCTGGAGTCCCAGGATCGATTCCCATGTGGGGCTCCTTGCATTGAGCCTGCTTCTCTCTCTCTGCCTCTGTGTGTGTGTGTGTGTGTGTGTGTGTGTGTCTCATGAATGAATAAATAAATTAATAAATCTAAAAAAAAGAATAATTATGAAGAAAACACCATCAAAATCATCACCCATGTCAAGAAACAGAACCTTGCCAGCTCTTCATATAACATATGGTGCTTCTTCCTCATGATTCAATTCCTCTTCTTCTCAAGATCATTGTTATCCTAACTTTTGAAATAATAATAATGTTCGTGTTAGACATGTTTATCTTCATCCCCTAAACCTTCATTTCTAAGCAATATGAATGCATCTTCAATATATACCTACATTCTAAGTGACCTTCTTTGGTTTTGCTTATTTTTGAACTTCTTTTTTTTTATTTTTTTTAACCTTTTTTTTTTAAAATGTTTATTTATTTATGATAGTCACAGATTTATTTATGATAGCCTTTTATTATGAGAGAGAGGCAGAGATACAGGCAGAGGGAGAAGCGGGCTCCATGCACCGGGAGCCCGACATGGGATTCGATCCCGGGTCTCCAGGATCGCGCCCTGGGCCGAAGGCAGGCGCTAAACCGCTGCGCCACCCAGGGATCCCATTTTTGAACTTTTTAATGTTACCTGTAGGAGTGACATAAAGTTATACATGATGTTAAGTGTAGTGTCATGGTATTATTCATGGGATTCTTTTATCATTTATTAAAATATCAGTATCACTGCCCTCTTTTACCTTCCTAATATATTTTGTGTTTCCATGCTTTTTATGATTCATTCCAGCCAAATATTTTTTTCAGTTTGTGTATTGTTTCTTAAAGCTACATTTTAAATTTGGTCTCTATTTTATGTTTCATTTCTGTTTCATTCACTTTCAAATAAATTTTATTTTAGACTAGATTTAGATGTACAGAATTATTGTGAAGATAGTATAGAGAACTAAAATATAGTTGTCTAATATTCCACACCTAGTCTTCCCTATTACTTATATCTTATGTTAGTTCCATATATTTGTCACAGTTAATAAATGTGTATTGATACATTATTAGTCAAAATCCATACTTTATTCAGATTCCCTTAGTTTTTCCTAATGTTCTCTTCTTCTTCTTCTTCTTCTTCTTCTTCTTCTTCTTCTTCTTCTTCTTCTTCTTCTTCTTCTTCTTCTTCATCATCTTTTTTTATTTGTTCCAGGATCCCAATTCAGGTTATCACTTGCATTTAGTCATCATGTGTCCTTAGGCTCCTCTTGGTTGTGACTATTTCTCATAATCCTTGAATTGATGACCTTGATGGTTTTGAAGATTACTGGCCAAATATTTTATAGAAAGCCATTCAAATGAAATTTTCCTCATATTTTCTTCATGATTTGACTGGGGTAATGTGTTATTGGGAAGAAGGCCACACAGAGAGGTAAAGTGCCATTCTTATCACAACATGTCAAGAGTCGATAGTTAATGGGACATTACTCTTGGGTGCCCGCGTGGCTCCATCGGTTAAGTTGGTCTTGATTTTGGTTCAGGTCATGATCTGAGGGTCATGAGATGGAGCTCTACATTAGCTCTGCACTGTGCATGGAGCCTGCGTGAGATTCTCTCTTTCCTTCCCTTCCCCTCCCTACTCACATACATCTGGTTTCTCTCTTTCTCTAAATAAATAAATAAATAAATAAATAAATAAATAAATAAATAAATAAATAAAAAGACATTACTCTTGATGTTGACCTAGATCATCTGGCTTGGGATCATGATTCTCAGGTTTCCTCTCTGTGAAGTTACTCTTTTCTTTTTTTTCTTCCTTTCCATATTGTAGTCTTTGGAAGAAGGTCACTATGTATATTCTCCACTCAAAAAGTGGGAGTGGCATTGCACCTCTTAACAGCAGAATATCTACTAATTTGGAATTCTTTCTCACATAAATCTCCTTCATTTATTTATTTATTATTAGAATCTTCTCCTCTCCTCATTTATGTACATCGATATGGGCTCATGCACATTTATTTTATACTCTAGGTTTTAGACAAATATTACTTCATGTTTTCCCCCTCAAACTGTCCCACCTTTGGCCATTGGGAGTTTTCAACTGGCTCCCATGTTCTTGTGATGTACTCCCACCATAGTGTGTGTATGTGTTTTAGTAGTTTATTACTTTATGGCACTACCTTATACTCCAGGCTTAACTTGTGCCCTGGTTCTAGAATCAGTCATTTGTCTGAAGCCCTTATTCCTTGATTTGGAGAATGATATTAGAACCCAAGATCTGGGTGCTATGTAAGCTCCCCTTTCAACAATGAGAAACCTGATTCCCATCATCTGTCATCAATTCACATTCAACACCAGTATACATATGTATTGATTTTATAATTAATTTACAGCCTCACAGGAAACAGCTTTATCAATAGAGTACAGTGCTATGTACAGGTTTTTGTTTGTTTTTGCCTTTAGGGTTACAGACTGTATTCACTTTCAGATGTTAGGCCAGCACCTTATTCACCCACCTGCTTCAGTGAGGTTGTTTCATATATTTGTAACACATTTAGATTCTTTGGGTCACATTCTACATTCCATCCTAAGATCCTCAAATTTCCTAAATGATTTTATTAAAAATTTGCATATATATCTCAAACTAAAAGCCTGCACAGCAAAGGAAATCATGTATAGATAAAAAAAGCAACCTATGGAATGGGACAAAATATTTGCAAACCTTAACACACTAAGACTTACTCTTTGTGCTCTAAGTTCAACGGGTTTTGACAAATATTTAATGTCTTTTATTCACCAATATAGTATTGTTAAAAATAGTTTGATTGTCCTTAAAATTCTATATATTTCACCCCTTTATCTTTTGTGAGAACACTTAAGTTCTACTCTCTTAGCAATTTTAAATTATGCAATACAATGTTATCAACTAAAGTACCACATTCTACATTGCATCCTTAGACTTTACTCATCTTATCACTGATAATTTGTATCCTTTCACCAAATATTTCCTATATCCATGCTCTCCAGGTCCTGATGATGATTTTTCTCCTGTTTCTAAGTTCACCTTTATTTCAGATTCCACATATAAGTGTTACCATATAGTACTTGTCTTTCTGTTTGGCTGATTGTAGTTAGCATAATGCCTTCCAATTTCATCCATGCTGCCACAGATGACAAGATTTCCTTCTTTCTTAAAGACTGAATATGATTCCATCATATATATGTATAAGCATTTTCTTGCTCCATTCATCCACTGATGGACACTTACATTGTTTCCATACCTTGACTATCATCAATGAAAACAGAACCACAGATATCTTCAATATAGTTATTGCATTTGCTGTTATTTCCAGGCTTTTTGTTTTTCTTCTTGGCAACACTTTAGAACTTTCTACATAGACAATCATATCATCCTTGAGCAAAAACTTTTATTTTCTCTTGGTTGTTCCTCACTAAGAGTGCAGGAACAAAATTGGTAGGAATAAAATTTCATTGTGAAAGGTATATTTTCCTTCTCCTTTTACCACTTCCTACTCACCTATTTTTCTCTTATTTCTTTCTCATACAGATATTTATAGTGACCTGTAATATACCATTTTTCCCCATGAAGATTTCAGAATATTTTTTTCCTATATAGGTAGTTTTAGAACTCATTCAAAATCATTGAAGATACTTTCTAAGAATTGGAGCAAATGTAAATATTGAAGAACATTTACCCTCTAGCTTGAACAAAAAATATTGCTCTTGCATCTGAATTTCCTCCCTTTTTCTAATTCTTCCATTATATCTTTTCTATTAGCTTTGTTACTGACTAATAGACCCATTAGCACCATTCAGTATCATGTGTCCTTATTCTACAGGAATGAGAATAGACTGTGAAATTCTAACAAGGTGACACAGATGGGAGCAGGTCTTATGAAGAAGAGAAATTTTTTTTTCCCAGGGGGTGAACTTCCAAGATTGTATTTCAATTCAAGTTAGTCAGCATACAATGTAGTATTAGTTTCCTGAGTAGAATTTAGTGATTCATCACTTACATATACACCCAGTGCTCATCACAGCAAGTGCCCCCCTTAATGCTCCATCATACATTTAGCCCATCCCTCACACATCTCCTTTCCAACAACCCTTAGTTTGTTCCCTAGTTAAGAGTCTCTTATGGTTTGCTTCTTTCTCTGTTTTCATCTAATTTTTTTTTTCCTTTCCTTTCCCTATGTTCATCTGTTTTATTTCTTAAATTCCACATATGAGTGAAATCATATGGTATTTGCCTTTCTCTGACTGACTTATTTCATTTAGCATAATACACTCTGGTTCCATCCATTCATTGCAAATGGCAAGATTTCATTCTTTTTGATATATATATATCTCCACCTCTTCTTTATCCAATTATTAGGCGATGGACATTTGGGCTCCTTCCATAATTTGGCTCTTGTTATAGTGCTGCTATAAATACTGGGGTCCATGTACCTCTTTGAATCACTATTTTTATATTCTTGGATAAATACCTAGTAGCGCAATTGCTGGGTTGTATGGTAGTTCTGTTTTTAACTTTTGAAGGAATCTCCTTACTGTTTTCTAGAGTAGCTGCACCAGTTTGCAGTTTGCATTCCCACTAACAGTGTAAGAAGGCTCCTCTTTCTCTGCATCCTTGCCAACATCTGTTGTTTCCTGATGTGTTAATTTTAGCCATTCTGATGGGTATGAGGTGATTGAATTTTAATTTAAATTCTAATAATAAGAATGTTCTGTGTAACAGAAATAAGTCATGCAATAATACTGAAAGCCTACTTCCTAATCATATTTTTCTATGGTGAAATGTTTGCTTTCTCTCTCTCTTTCTCCTCTCTCTCTTCCTGAAGACTTATAATATGGTGTCCTTGTGTCCAGTGCTTTGAAATTTTATGACAATATGCTCTAATATATGTGTATTTTTATATACTGTGCTAGATAAGCAGTGATTTTTCTCAATTTGGTTACTCTTGTCTTTCAAATTTGATTTTCTCTTTATTTTTTTTTAAAGATTTTATTTATGTATTCATGAGAGACACAAAGAGAGAGGCAGAGACATAGGCAGAGGGAGGAGAAGCAGGCTCCATGCAAGGAACCCAATGTGGGACTCAAACCTGGGAATCCAGGATCATGCCCTGAGCCAAAGGCAGACGCTCAACAGCTGAGCCACCCAGGCATCCTGATTTTTTCTTTAATTTACTGTATTAATGATTTTTGGTTTCTGCACAACTATGATTCAGATTTTGTTCTTCCACTAACTCATCTTCTTTTTTTTTTTTAAAGATTTAATTTATTTATTCATGAGAGACACAGAGAGGCAGAGACAAAGGCAGAGGGAGAATCAGACTCCATGCAGGGAGTCTCATGTGGGGACTCAATTCTGTGTCTTTAGGACCACTCTGTGGACCAAAGGCAGGAGCCAAACCACTGAGCCACCCAGGCATCCCACTAACTCGTCTTCTAATTGTATTTTCCCCATTTAACAACTAAAAATTAATTTGTTTTGCTTTATTTTATGGAAGATTTTTCAAAGTTATCTTCTTTCTCATTTATTTGAATTTATTTCTATTTTCATATTTTTAATTGCCAAGAGCATTTTTCAATTCCAAATAGTTTTTTTATTGTGTTCTGTTATTTCATGGATAGAATACTTTCATTCTCTCTCTTTTTCTCTCTCTATTAATTGGTGACAGTTTTTTTTTTTTCTTAAGTTTTCTTCAAACTTCTTAACTGTTTCCTCAAGTTGCTTTTTTATATTTGTTTGCTTTTCTCTCTTTTATAAAAGAACTTTTACTCAAATGTCCAGTGATTGATCACTGGTCTTCTGTCTTCTGTTCATATTTATGAATGAGATGCTAAGAAGTTTATTAGAATTCTGAGCTCACAAGTACTACTGATCAACCATGAGCTTCATAACAGTTGGTCAGAATCTTCAGGGAAGACTGTTCTAAGATTGGAAAATGACTAATCCCCTTCTCGAAGCTGACTAGGTTAGCATAGCATATGCAAACTCTCACTTATTCCCCTATTTCTGGTATGGTATTCCCCAAATGTCATATATCCCACATTACAAAGACAGTGTGTTTTCCTTTATCTCTAGTTTTCTGGCTGTTGAAAGAGACACTTCACTCAGTCATGAAGAGTCAGAGGGTGCATAGAGATCTAATTACTTCCTTGAAAACTTTCAACAAATTTTGTTTTAACCAAAACGTCATGCTCAGTTGCAGCATTCCACAAAATTTTGAGCCTTTGCAGGTCTCTACAGTGCTTTATACTATCTTCTTTCTGTTAAAAATTTTATTTTTTTCAAAAGAATCTGGAACCCTTAGTAGTAGGTGCTGAAGTGTTTTATATTCTGAGTATGCAACTCCCCTACTCACAGGGAACCTATTTATCATTAGTTGGAAAACAATCAATGTTCACATTCAAATTTATTGTTAATTAACAAAAATCAAGATAATAAATGCCTTACTTCTTTCTTTCTGTGCATACACACACTATAACTCAACTATATCTTGATATACCACTTGTCTGATGTAGATTATCTATTGATATCCACATGATTGCAATTTCTTTGGACATAAAAATACTTTCAGAATTAATTTAATAGGTATAAATTATAAGTTAATTAAAAAATCTTATTAAACTGTGTTAGAATGACCTAAACTAATATACACCTTAGATAAACACATCAGTAATGCCATTAATCATCACACATTCAAATTAAATGATTCCAATAAATTACTTAGTATCAAATTCTTCAGACTAATCACAGTGTCATATATTATGAAATTACATGTCCAATAAATTGCTATGTGTATTGTCAGGCATGCAATTACAACTTTGCCCTCATATTTCTCCCTCTCTTAATGTAACACAATAATCCCAATGTTTGCTTAATATTATTATTCTTGATATACTGTAGATTCTTTTTCTTGATAGAGGCAAAAAAAGTAATTCTTATTACCTTTAGTCTCTTTTGTCACACATATTAAGGTTTTAACAATTCCACATTTTTAAGCATTATTAAATACAACTACAAGTGAACAGGTATAAATTAAACAAAAATAGATTAATATTGGGATGCTTGGGTGGCTCAGTAGTTGAGCATCTGCCTTTGGCTCAAGTCATGATCCCACAGTCCTGAGATTGAGTTCCACATTGGGTTCCCTGTGGAGAGCCTGCTTCTACCTCTGCCTCTGCCTATGTCTCTGCCTCTCTCTTTGTGTCTCTCATGAATAAATAAATAAAATCTTTAAAAAAAAAAGATTAATCTTTCTTTTTGTAAATACAAGTATAAAATGCTTTCCTACTCTGATATGTAATTTTCATGTAGGATTTGCCTCTAAAAATTATTATATTTTTCCTATTTTATATTCATTTCTACTTCTATAATTAATTTTGGGCAATTTGTTAGCTACTTTCATCCCTCATCCACATCAATTAATATTCACATTAGGGAATATCCTAAAAAGGTATATATAATCACATATAATTTATAAAATATAGATAAAATTGAAATAAAAAATAAATTCATATAATTGGATCTTTATGAAATTCAAAGAGCAGAGGACTTGGTTCTTATAGATGAATGATAATATGGTTATGGAGTAAACAAAAAATTAATCTGTAAGGATTTTCATTTTTATATTCTACACAGTGTTTTTCATGAAGCAGAAAATAAGCAAATCTTGTAAAATTACTCACCATCATAATTAGATGGTTTAAATCAAACAGAAAACAAGTAATTATATTGATTATATAAGCAGAGATGTCAATTTCCTTCATAGGAATGTCATTACCACTTATTAAATTCTCATATCCAAGTTTTATCTGGATAAAAACATGAAATATATGTTTAATACATATGTAAATACAATAAACACTGTCTTTAGACTTTAGATAACAAGATGCAGGGTTTAGTATCTGGAAATACAGAAAAAAGCAGAGTCTCTGGTTTTTTTTCTCAGAAAAACTTCTAGGCTGCATTAAATGGAACCACATAAAGCAAGTGGTCTCTGAGCAGAGAATATAGAAATTAGAATTTGATAGTACTGAAGTGACTGGAGTTTATAGACAGGGTACTGGAGTAAAAGGAGTTGCACGAAGGAAGACATATGTATAGGAGACTCAGAAAAATTGTCTTTTATGTCTCCTTGACACAAAATTCCAACGAAGCTTATTTTGTCATTGTTAAATTAGGATTAAAAATAATAGCATATATTTTACTTTCGTAATTTAGGCAATGGAGGTAAATAAAAAACACGCTGGGGAATTAAAAATTAAAATTATTGAGAAGAAATTACAAAATAACTGTGTGTATTTTATTATATACTTTCAGATTACAATTGACTGGTAACTCTGAAATATCACACATTATTTTTTTTTAAGATTTTATTTATTTATTCATGAGAGACCCAGAGAGAGAGAGGCAGAGACACGGGCAGAGGGAAAAGCAGACTCCATGCAGGGAGCCCCACGTGGGACTCAATCCCGGGACCCTGGGGTCACACCCTGGGCTGAAGGTGGTGCTAAACCTCTGAGCTACCCGGGCGGCCCTATCACACCTTATTATGTTTCTACTTACTGCCAGCAAGGAGTATGCAGCTCTTGCCCTGTGTGACTCATCTGCAAATTGTATAAGACCTGAACTGGCCCATAACCTATAACTCATTGAGTGAGATGAGTATGCTAATCACATGCTATGTGGCCATAAAAGTATCTAAATGCTTACTTGTGATTTATGTACTCATCTTGTGGTGGCTCAGCAATAGTGCACACAGAGCACCAGGACCATATTGTAGATTTCAGTAGACAAGATAAGAAATGTAGACCTCATAGATAGGAATAACAAAAACAAACTCTTATCTTTGGAACACATAACAATTCTCTTTGTATATGTACAATTTGAACATGATGGCTATGTGATGTTTATGATGGTTTCTCTTTTCAGCTTTATTTCCTAAAAACAAACTAAGTGATGTGCAGCTATGAAGGATTATAATGACAAAAAAGAAAAAAAAAGGTTTGGAATGTAAATCATGTGTTGGATTCTGTTTGGATGATACTGTTGCAATAACATGAAAACATTCTGGGTAGTTACCCAGATTAAGGAGCTTGTACTTGCTTTCATCAAGGAAGTATTGCTGTAAAAATAAAAGTCAGCTAAACTGAACAGTGAATTTTGCAGTAGAATAAAAACTCTGAATGATGTAAATGCCAATGCAATAAATTTAGAGAATATTCTCTGTTATATATGGAAGCTGATCAAAAACAACCATTCCAGCACAGTGAGGTGCAGTGGTTATTGAAAGAAATATTCTATGGAGTTCTACTTTTGGTATTACTACAAAACCATAAATCAGTTTGGCTCTATTTTTTTTTTTTTTAATATGTGAAGTGCACATTGACTTACTTAGTTGTCTATTGTCGGGTATTTTTTTGATATTGAAACTGCGGTGTGAGAAAAAATTCAGTAAGTTTTTCAGTGATAGAATCTCATGGCAACAATGAAAGTAGGAAGCTTGAAAGAACAGTTTCTATAGGCTGTTATGACATGTTTCATAATGTAACAATTTTTAATAGGTAAAATTCATAGGATTGCACATCTGAGAAAAGTTATTACTTAACATCTTACAAATTTGATAGAAATTTTAAAATTTGTATCAAAAGTAGATTCAGATAATAAGAAATCTATGGATCTGCAATTCATTTATTTTATCAAAGAATAATTCAAATTTATTTAAAAGTGTATAGGATAAATTATCAGAAATGGTCCTTGATTAAGAATTAAAGACACATTTTTAAGATATGGAATCATTTACTTCAGTTTGAAATAAAGTTTTTAAATGAATATTATAAAATTTATTTATTTATTTATTTTTAATTTTTTGGTAAGATTTATTTAAGATATCTTCTTTAGTTTACTCTCTACCATTCATCCTATTTTTAAAAAAATGAAATAGTTTCGGGCAGCCCCGGTGGCCCAGCGGTTTAGCGCCGCCTTCAGCCCAGGGCGTGATTTTGGAGACCAGGGATCAAGTCTCAAGTCGGGCTCCCCGCATGGAGCCTGCTTCTCCTCTGCCTTTCTCTGTCTCTCTCTCCTCTCTGTGTATTCTCATGAATAAGTAAATACAATATTTAAAAAAAAGAATGAAATAGTTCAGTATACATTGTCCTTACAAAATAGTTCTGTTAATCCACTTTAGGTCAGCTAAATTAACAAATTAGTAAATATAAAGCAAGCAAATGAACATATTTCATATTAAACAACTTAAATCAGATATACATAGTGTTTGTTTAAAATGTGCAAATAGGGATAGAATATGAGAATATCAGGGTGTCTGGGTGGCTCAGTCAGTTAAGCGTCTGCCTTTGGCTCAGGTCATGATTCCAGGGTGCTGGGGTGGAGCTCCACGTGGGACTCCCTGCTCAGCTGACAGCCTGCTTTTCCCTCTTCCTCTGCCTTTCCTCCCTGCTTGTGTGCTCTCTCTCTCTCAAATAAATAAGTAAAATTAAAAAAAAGAAAAAAAAAGAATATGAGTGTATCATCAGCTATTGCTACAATGATACTGTATAATATATCTAATAGTGGCTTAAAACAAAATTTGTTTTTCCTCATCCGAGTTTTATTTCTTAGGATTAAAAATAAGCTCTAGGCCAGATGAAGTCCTATGGGGTCCAGGTTCAGCTAAACCAATTATTTTAAAGAACAATACTTAAACAGAGGGAAGCTCAAAGAAGTCATAGAAACTAGGGCACATAATAGGACAGAATTAGAACACTTACAAAAATATCTCTGTCAAGATCCAGGACCATCACAGATTCAATGGCTCCTAATCTATATCAGAGAGCAATGGTCATAATTTCTGTAGCAGAACCAGAAGTAAAGCTTAAGTATTTGATCAGGGATTAAAGTCAGTGTCTGTGAATAAGGAAGTTTCCTAATTTTTTTTTTTTTAATATGGATATTAAAGTGTAGCCAGTTTCTTGTGTAACCAATAGCACCTACACCCTGGAAAAAATATATCAAAAAATATCAAATTAGTAACTAAATTAAGAATGATTAAATGAATATACAAACAAAGTCTAAATGGATATTCAAAGCTTATATATATATATATATATATGTGGACAGCTGTAAGTATAAATTAAGAAAATACTAATAAGGTCCATACAACTAACAGAAGGAAGCATAACAGCTGCTAAAGACATTGAAGGCTTCTGTGTGCCAGGGAATGATGCCATAGGATAAAAACTGTACTTTAAATCTAAGTTTGAGAAACAAAAGCAATGAACAGAATAAGTATATTGAGCCAGGCATTATTTACAACAAGTTGGATAGGTCTGCTTAGAAGGCGCACATAGAGAGGGGCATCCCCAAAGAGGCAAATAATGGAATGTTCACAGGCAATATGTTTAAAATATTAGGAAATAATAGGAATAGAATTAAATGGCATATACAATGATGGATTCAGGTTGTGAGATGGTCAATGTAAAAGACAATATAAAAGTAATAGTTACTCTAAGAAATGAATGCATAATAGCAATGAATGTTTTGGGAGTTGCTTTTCCGAATACATAGAAGAAAATAAAATCTAATGGGTCTATGAAAGTAGGATAAACCAGGTGAGAACCTGTTTCTCTCTAATCCAGCTCAAAATGTAAATGTCCTCTAAAGTAGCAAAGAAGTTTAAGGAAATAGTAAAAAGAATACAGAATGTTTTAGAAGACATAATCAAAGCATTTAACAATATAATTCAAGATTGTGCTTGTTAATAAAAATCTACTATAAATGGAGATTTGTCATAGATTCTAAAAATGGAAAAAAATGTACCAAAATTGGCCAGATCTATATGAGATATAGGACAACTAATTTGTGATATTTCCATTCCACTAGGAAATATATGTCAGCAATTTATTTGTATCATGTTCATTTCAATTTCATAGATGAAGATCACCAAAAACAATTCACACTCACATGAAAAGGGCCCAGTGTACTTTCATTAGACAGCTTCAAGGATGATTTTAATAGATCAGATAGTAAATAACCTATGTAAAAACATTTAAACATAATATGTAAATATAGATAATATTATAACCATAGAAGAAAAAAAGAAAGTATATCAGAAAGGCTAATGAAATAGTAGAAATTTTACAAAAAAAAAAAAATTTATAATCAATAGCAGAAGAAAAAGTGCAACTTAAATAAATCCCAGGTAACTTCTTGGAATCTGGTCTTTCCAGGAAGATAAAGAACCCTGATAAGATACAAAATAGGGATCCCTGGGTGGCGCAGTGGTTTGGCACCTGCCTTTGGCCCAGGGCGCGATCCTGGAGACCCGGGATCGAATCCCACGTCGCGCTCCCCGTGCATGGAGCCTGCTTCTCCCTCTGCCTGTGTCTCTGTCTCTCTCTCTCACTGTGTGCCTATCATAAAAAAAAAAAAAAAAAAGATACAAAATAATGCAAATAATGATCTCTGAAGAAGGAAGTGCAAAAGTTATGTAATAATTTTGTTTTCCTTGACTTTACTTATTTTTTGAAATGTTTCCTTTGACTTCAGAAAAAAATCTTAGCATTATAATAAATAGCCAAAATAGATCTCCCTAAAACAAATCTGGAGATTGCAAAAACTAGTTTTAAGTAATAAGTCTTGAATTAATTCCTGTGTGGAACACTTTTAGTTACTTTCCTACGTAAGATCCAGATTCTCTTGCCAAATTCTAGACCCCGGAAATCTCACAGAGTTTCTGGATAGATTAACATTTTGCATCTGTGTTCTGATTCAACTTGTATTTGAATCCGGCTATGTCATTTTGTTTTTATCTTTTTATATCTCACACATTCATGCATATGGAATGGAGAGACTTATAAAAGGATTCAAGCACTACACCGTCATGAAAGAAAATGGATATGATTTCTTTAAAACATAGTTTTAAAAAAAGTGATAAATGTGATTGATAAAAACAAAAAGAAAAAAACAAAAAGTCATCACCAAAATATTTGCATCTTATTATGTAGAATTCTTAAAGAAAGTAAAGGAATATTTTTATTAATTTATTTTTTAAGTAATCGTTACACCCAATATGGGGCTCAAATGCAAAACCCTGAGATCAAGAATCAGATGCTCCACTGACTAAGCCAGCCAGGTGCTTCCGGAAAAGCCATGTTTTTGGTAGCCAGATTACAATGTTTGCCACAGGCTAAAAACAACCTAAGCTACACCAAAATGAACTTTTAAGGTGTTACCTTTCAACAGCTTGTCAAGGGCTATAACAATAAAGGATATTAATTATATCTATATGTAGCAAGCAACAATTAACAAAATTCGTCATTAAAAATCAATAAAGGTAAAAGTCATACATAACATCAGATTGTCCTATATAGCATAAACTACAGATAATATGCTCCAGTCTTTCTCAAATAAGGGATTGGTGTCCTATTCTGGAAATGGAAGTTTTATCTACCCCTCTTCTAAGGTCTGCACGCACCCCGTTTAGGGTTCTGTCCTGGCATAATTCTTAAGAGAGTCATTGAGAGTTGTGCATTTCAGTTTGGTCTTGCCATCAAATATTGACTATACCACAAACAGTTGGCTTTAGTGATGAAAATGTTATATCTAGAAGTATTATTTTCTGCAGTGGACATGGATGCCTAAGGGACATATGCCTTGAAGAAGTAAATCTTCGGGTATTAACTGTCCCACTCTGTTGAATATATTTAATGTAAGAGATTTAGTCAAAATTCCCAGGTTCTTTTTAAGACTTTATTTTGAGAGAGAGTGAAGGCAAGCTGGGGGAGGGATAGAGGCGGAGGGACAGAGAATCCCAAGCCGACTCCATGCTGAATGCACTATTGTGCCCAAGATTGTGAATCCGAGAAACCACCAAGGAGTCGACACCGATGCAAGCACACGAGGGTTTATTAGCAAGCTGGAGCTTGGGTCCAAGTGTACCCGACACAGCAGAGCAGGGACTTGGACCTGAAGTGGGTTACAGCTGGGTTTTTATAGGCTGGTCTAGGGGATTTTCAGAAGGGATGGAGGAATTTCTCAAATTCTGTTTACATTTTGATATGGGGCTTTCAAGGCATTGAGCTCTATTCTCATTCTAATATGGGACTTTCTAAGATGGTCATGGGCTCTGTTGTCTTTCTGATATGGGATTCATTCTGCAGTTTTTCCTATAAATTTCAGCCCTTATTCACAGGGGCCTAAGATGGCTGTACTTGTGCTAATGCTAAACTTGAGGTGTAATGGCCTTGATTTTTCTCGGCCTCTACATGCACAACCCAACTGGGACCTTGCTCTCAAGACTGAGATCATGACCCTAGCTGAAATCAAGAGTCAAATGCTTAACAGACTGAGTCACCCAGGTATTCCTTCCAGGTTCTTTTAGATAAAGTTTTCTCAATTCCATTTTGATTCAAAGATAGGGAGCAGAGAGTAGTGATGAAATCGGACATACAGGGAGTGATAGAGTCTCTTCATCTGAAATATCTGGCTCCAAAGACATGAGTTAAATACCAGTTTGTTGTATTGCCTCTGACAGTAGAACCCAAAACTTCAGAGGCTAACCAATGTACATGGTGACAACTCTAGAGGGATCTTTAAAGTATCATTGGAAAGAAGTTTCCTATATCACGATAAATTATAAGAATTTATTCATTAGTGGCCTGGAGCCCAAAGTACTGCAACTTTGGAAGTCCTCTGTACTATTAGTTTATGCATAGACATCCACCCCCAAAACACTGAGACATTCCATAGCTTCTCATAATAAGTCTGATTCACACATTAGTAGTTTTCAGATTGTCTTTCTGTTCTCTGGAGAGCCACCCTTTTCCCATTGTTCCTTATCTACACGAGGTTTCTGATAAATAATTAGAAGTTTTTGTTTTTTTGGGTTTTTTTTTCCCTTGAGATATAGAAAGTTAGAATGGTTCTGGAAAGATAAGAGTGATTCTATCTCTTAATCCTCAACTGAGCATAGCTTTTTCTATATCATTGTTATAATCAGTGTAGACCCATACAGGTGGGAATTAAACAAATATCTTATGTCATTGGTATAGCTGACTAAATTAAGTGCCTTTCTGCCCTTTAGCAAGGATATTTATTTTACTTCAATGTTCTATGGGCCTACAAAAATACTAGACTTCTAGTGAATGTGCTTTTGAGAAATCGATCAAGTAATAATGGCATACAAAGAAAAATTATATAGGACAAGTTGAACAGGCAAGGAAGATTTTATTCAAGACTACCACAATGGGAGAGAGATTGAATTCAGTTCTGCTAGAACAAAAGACCAGAGAATGTTAAGTGCTGGAATGAGTTACTGAAAACGTAATGGAGGACTTTAGGGAAGAAATTGGACAGTGACATTTTTTTTTTTTTCAAAGTGACATTTGTATTTGCTAATTGGTGCTTGTTGAAGTTTGGCTTCTATCTTCCCACAGAAACTAGGAGATAAGGATATTTCTTGATGATTACATTACCATGGGGTAGTTTCCAACCCTTGAGAATGACACCACTGAGTTGTACTATTGATAAGAGTCTGGGAGAAGATTTATACCTGAAAGAAACGGAGAAGGAATTTACAACTGCATTTTTTTCTAAAGTAAATACTCTTAGGAAAAGGAAGGTCAAGAAGCAACTTGCCTAAAGTTTAATCATGATGAGGGAAATATTCAGTTTTGGCCACATGTTTCCTTAAGCTAACATAACCAGATTTTATGTTTAAAAGCATTCATTTTATTTCAGTATATTTTCCACATTCAGGCAACCCAATTTTTAGTTACTAAGTTTTATTAACAAGCACCTCTCAAAAAGGGACCTTTTCCCCATATAAATGGTCTCTTATCATATGCTAATATACAAGCATACTGTTTTGCCAGAATGTTTGAAGGTTAACTGATCCAGGACAGCTGTTTTAGCAAGAACAAAATTTGACTATAATCCTATGAGAAAATCTTACTTTTTATCTTCAGAATTGATCTGGAAAGAACAATTGGGAAATTGGGCTTGCATATCTTGACTATTTCCTTCAAGAGAGCACCAACTACAGTGATAAATCCTAGTACAATGTTAAGATTAAAGATAAAGAGGCATCTAACAGTAAGACAATATCCAGGGCAGCTTGCAGAACAGTGATGATGCTTTTCCTACAACAAAGCTCTCAAGAAATCAAAGGGTCATATTCTCTATCAGTCAGACTTATCTATGCTCTCTTAGGCAATACAAACATTAGGAAATTAGAAAATAAAAGTTGCAAGCTGGGCGGCCCAGTGCCGTGGTGTAGTGCTGCCTTCAGCCCAGGGCTTGATCCTGGAGACCTGGGATAGAGTCCCCCTGCATGGAGCCTGCTTCTCCCTCTGCCTGTGACTCTGCCTCTTTGTCTCTCTCCCTCTCTTTCTCTCTCTCTCTGTGTGTCTCATGAGTAAATAAATAAAATCTTAAAAAAAGAGAGAGAAAAAAAAAAAAAGAAAGTTGCAAGCTACTGATCCTCTAGTTGTGTGAGCATTTGAGAAAGAATAACCATGACAAACACTGTATATTATAAATCTGTTTTGGGGATGACATCAGGAGGACATAACCTCTGGGTCACTTGTGAACTGGATCAGGACAATAGGAGGCCTCTCATCCCCTCCCCTGTCCTTGGAATGTGCATTATACTTGCCTTTCCTGTTCCCAGAGGATGCCCCTTAGGTAGCCTTCCAATAGTGATGTGGTATTAAGACCATCTGTGTGATGTGACTGAACCCAATTAACGCATCTATATACACTGTTAAGATTTGGCAAGCTAGTGCAGAGCTCTACTCATCTTGCAGCTGCCCAGGAAAAGCCTCAAATGTAAGTTTTCTTGTTTATTAGACCTGCCACCACCAATCTGGAGTGTCCTGCCTCTTTCTTTAATCTCCCATTGCCTCTTCCAGAAGGGGGACAGTTTCAAGTTTTACCTGAGAGGTTCCTAAGGAACTTGTGAACCAATAAGCCCTTACAGTAATAGCCAAGTCTAACATGGCACTGTGGAGGCCAAGAAAAATCAAGGCCATTCCACCTCAAGTTTAGCATTAGCACAAGTACAGCCATCTTAGGCCCCTGTGAATAAGAGCTGAACTTTATAGGAAAAACTGCAGAATATCCTCAATGTCTTCGCAGGAATCCCATATCAGAAAGACAACAGAGCTCAGAATTGCCCTTGGCAGAGAATCCCATATCAGAAAGACAATAGAGCCCACACCCATGGTAGAAAGTCCTATACTAGAATGAGAACAGAGCTCAATGCCTTGAAAGCCCCATATCAAAATGTAAACAGAATTTGAGAAATTCCTCCACCCCTTCTGAAAATCCCCTAGACCAGCCTATCAAAAACCCAGCTGTAACCCACTTCGGGGTCCAAGTCCCTGCTCTGCTGTGTCGGGTATACTTGGACCCAAGCTCCAGCTTGCTAATAAACCCTCGTGTGCTTGCATCGGTGTTGACTCCTTGGTGGTTTCTCGGATTTGCAATCTTGGGCACAACAGCACGTTGTTTCATAGACAACTTTATTATTTTTTAAATATTTTATTTATTCATGAGAGACAGAGAGAGAGAGAGAGAGAGAGAGAGAAGCAGAGACATAGGCAGAGGGAGAAGCAGACTTCCTGTGGGGATCCTGATGTGGGACTTGATCCCAGGGCCTCTGGGTCATGACCTGAGCCAAAGGCAGAAGTTTAACCACTGAGCCACCCAGGCATCCCTCATAGAGAACTTTGTATTGGATACAAATCTAATATGCAGAAAATATGAGAAGGATAGGCACTGAGAGAAAGACACTTGACTCTACAGGATATAATTCAATATAAGATCTTTTAAATGAAAGAATTCTAAATACATGTATTATTTTTTTTTGTTTCCTTGAAAAATATTTATTTAGGAATCAACTAAATGGTTTCTATCAGTTGATAAATAATAAAATTATACCAGATTTAGCTCTTTGGAAGAATAATCCAGACTTCTCAAGTCCAATCAATAGAGAGCAGATACAGAAAAATGATATTTCAAAGGAGACTTCTGAATGGGTAATGGCATTTATTATCTCTTGATGAGACTAGTTGCTTGAATATAGGCTTTACTGTGATACCAGTACTTTCGAAAACATCTCTGCTGTTTCTCTGGCAATAAAGTGAGGATTGCAATTATAATATCTCTGGTCAAAAATAATAAAGCATATTTAAATAAAATGGAATGGCATGATACAAGATCTTGAACTCTCCCTTCAAATTTGATTCATTTTATTTTTTTTTAATTTGAGATTAGGGGGATCCCTGGGTGGCTCAGTGGTTTAGATCCTGCCTTAAGCCCAGCGTATGATCCTGGGGACCCGGGATTAAGTCCCACATCAGGCTCCTTGCATGGAGCCTGCTTCTCCTCCCTCTGCCTGTGTCTCTGCCTCTCTTTCTGTGTATCTCATGAATAAATAAAATCTTAAAAAAAGAGAGAAATTGGTTATTACATTAGACCAATTTTATGCCAAGGATACATTGTTGCCAAGAGCTAGAAGGAAATAATAAGTTGATTTGGGGCCAACTAAAAATTCTTCTTAAGAAATCTAATCAAACTTCTGATTATGCAACAGATTATTTTAGTTTAATGACTCATGTTTATTTTTATTTTTTTTTTCTTTTTTTTTTTTATGACTCATGTTTATATTTTAAAACACACACACCAACACCGGTGACAAATGTTCTTCCACTTCATCCAATTCATGAATTTGAGATGATGGATGCAGGTGAAAACTCATTATTAGAGAGAAATGTATTTCTGTGTTACTTAATGGAAATATTTGTAACTCTACAATGTGTCTCAAGCTCCAACAGATTGTGTAGGATAATCTAGAGTTAATACATCTGCTTACTGGGATATTTACAAATGTTAATTGAATTCTTTTTTGAGCAGTATGCTATACACTAGGAGTCAATGATGGGTAAAACATAACCTCTAAATAAATTTGTGATTGTAAAATAAAAGTGTTATATGAAAATATCTAGGGATAGATATGGAATTATAAAGACAAAAATAGTTAAAAACAGAAATATATGTAGTTATCAATAGTATGTGAGAAAAGTAGACAATGATTAAGGTCCTTTAACTCACCTTATATTGATTATTTAAGCTTTAATAGTTGAATTTCTATTGTTTTCAAGGCTCACTTGGATATAGGTCAGCTTGTTGGACATGAAAAGATGCTGACCAATTGTCTCATGTGCACCTCCTAATGTGTGTACTAAGATGGTCAAAAAGAGGATCTATAAGATTCTTTGTAGTACAAATATTCTGTGTATTTATAAAGACACCAATAATAGCTAAGTCATGTACTAGTGAAGCTCTACTTATTAGGTAGAGTATGGGCTTATCTATCAGTATACAGATGAGATCACATCAATTATTAACTCTTCTCACAGATTCATTATTTCAGCCTCTTCAGATGTTGGAGAAACTCCACCCACAGGCAAATCTCCCTCCAAAATCACTGCTGCTTGAGTCAACATGGGCTTTAGTAACTGGTGAAATCACTTTTGAGATCCATATTTGTGTACAATATGAGTAATATTCAAAGTGCTTTACTACGGATACAAACAACTATCTCATGCCTAAAGCATTATTACTGTGTTAACTCGATTGTTGTTCCTTTTCTCCTTTGCTTGAACAGGACAAATAGGACTTGAGATACTCTGCAAAAGCCAGAGTTAGTTCAAAACTCAAGATTTTCCTTCATATTTATTTTCTCCTTTCTTTTCACTCCAAAATGGCATTAGCAAACTTTTCATTTCAGAATAAGAATTCACTTCATTAGCACTTTACCACCACAGGAGTCTCTGTATCCTCAACATAATGGATTTCTATTATAGATAGAAGATAGATAAATGGATAGATGATAGATAGATGATAGATAGATGATAGATAGATGATAGATAGATAGATAGATAGATAGATAGATAGATAGATAGAATGCAGAGTGTGCTGAGCAACACTTGGTCATCAAATGGAAGTAGTATTCATGTGATTGGACCAAGCAGGCCCATAGGGTGCAAGTAAGCTACATGAAGTGACCTCAATGCCCGGTTCCCATGGGCCACATTGCCCTACTACTTTGTTTCTGTTTCTTGGCCTATACCTATCACTTCAGAGAGAGTTCTCTACAATCAATTGGCAAAGGAACTCTTCTGATCAAATAATTCACTTCACAGCAAAAGAAGTGCAGATCTAATATGTAGACATCATGTAAAAGTGGACAGCCACAGCACTAAAGCCCCCCCCCCTTTTTTTTTTACTAAAGCCCTTTTTTAGAATATCCTTGAAGAATGGTTGTGAAGGGAAATCCTCCCAATGGGTGGAACTTTGGGCAAAATATTTGGTTGATTACTTTACTTGGAAGGAGAAATAGTAAAATGTGCAATTATATACTGATTTGTGGGCTATAGCCAAAGGTTTAGTTGGATGATCAAAGAATTATAAGGAACATGATTGAAAAATTGGTGACAAATCTGATGGCAAAAGAACAGAGCAGACACAACAGCTCAGCAGAGGAGGATTTTTAATAATCAAGTAGATAGGATAACCTTGCTAGTATTTAAAGAAACTGAACAGAAATTATCTTATGCCCTGCAATTCTCTACTTCTTCATGAATAAAAGGAAGTAATTCAATATAATAGTCTCTTGGGTATTTTCTACTTATGACATTTTATATTTCTATAATAAAGTAACGGCAAATATACAACTGTTGTTTATACTGAGCTGATAATTTTGGATGAATTATGATCACAAAGAAGGAAGTTAGTATTATTAATATCATTTTAAAATGCAAGACAAGACAAAATAGGCCTCAAAGGAAATGATGACATTCCTTTGGCCTCTGTAATCCTTGTGGTATTATTCTATTCTATAAGTCATGCTTTTTTTGAAGAATTTATAAAGTTTATTATGGGTATATAAAATGATGCTTAGCATTCTTTCTTATATTATGGTCCATCATTCACATTTTATAGGCAACAAAATGAAGCATTGAAAGAGACCAGAAAAGAGACTGTAAATTAATTTAATGAATTACAATATATTGTGGCTGATGAGCTACAAGAGAAAACTTAGTTACCAAAAATCATGTCTACACTTACTTGTTTATGGAGAACATACCAGAAGAGCTGTGCAGCAGTGAGTTCTTTAGTGAGGAACAAATATGCTTTGAATGTGGGTCATGATAAGATAAAGTAGTAATTTATTTTATTAAGATGGTGCTGAGGATATCAGAAATCCAAAAACATGTCAGGTAGACATAACTACAAGTAAGTGTTTTATTAGAATCATTGGACAAGGGATCCCTGGGTAGCTCAGTGGTTTAGTGCCTGCCTTTGGCCCAGGGTGTGATCCTGGAGACCCAGGATCGAGTCCCACGTCGGGCTCCCTGTGTGGAGCCTGCTTCTCCCTCTGCCTGTGTCTCTGCCTCTCTCTGTGTGTGTCTCTCATGAATAAATAAATAAAATATTAAAAAAAAAGAATTATTGGACAAGACTTGAAAATATCAAGGGGGTAACAGAAAAAGTATAGAAATATATCTTAAGAAATTTAAATACTTAGATAAATATCCACCTTCCTATAGGGACTTACTACACATACAAGCTGAATTCATTGCTACTGGTCAAAATAAGTTAAATCATACCAATGGCATTAAAAGCAGTAGACAAAAAAATACCAAAATGATGTTTTTATTTTTCTTTCCTTTGTGTCAGTGGCAAACTTTAACAAGAGTTCATTGCACAGATGAGCAAAGACTACAAATAGCCTTCATTAGTTTTAATGTCACTTTGCTCATGGATTTCTTCCTGCGTGTTGGAAGCAAAACTGTTGATGTATCATTTGTGTCCATCATTGAGCTAGTTTAGTTTTCACATGTTCCTGTTAAAAATTCATGGGCCAGCTTAAAAAATAATAAATAATGAAAAAAGAGATTAAAAAAAAATATAGAGTAGCCCAGGTGGCTCAGGCATTTAGCACTGCCTGCAGCCCAGGGCCTAATCTTGGAGACTGGGGATCGAGTCCCACGTCAGGCTCCCTGCATGGAGCCAGCTTCTTCCTCTGCCTGTGTCTCTGCATCTCTCTCTCTTCCTCTCTGTGTGTCTCTCATGAAAAATAAATAAAATCTTAAAAAAAATTAAAAAAATATATAGAGAGCATTTCTGACAGGTCCTTGCAGGTAATGGGAGAAAGATAATTTTTCATAGTTCTTATCATTTCAGGCCAGGGGAATTGTTTTATGTTCTTTACTCTCTACCATATTGGAGAGTTTACATAGGCCCAATTTCTATCTATTGGTAGAGCTCATGCGTCACCAATTAGACAGAAAGTTACACTCTGTAGAGATGATACTCAGTGAAAAAAAGAGTTGATTGTCTTTTTCCCATATTTATAAAAGAAAATCCACATATTTGAGGGAAAATGAGAAACAAATGCAGAATATCAGCTTAAAAGTTAAAAATAGTCTAAAAAAACTTGTTTATATATAGTTCTTATGAGAGTTTTTGAGGTGAATTTATTATTAAACATGAGTGAAACATCCAGGCTACAAATGAAAAAAATACAAACCTCAAGGATTGAGCGTCTTGCCTCAGTACAAACAGGTGATTCCCAGTGGTAAGTGATAGATGGTAGGTTCAGCTCAGAGTTCTTTTGATTGCACAAATGTTATTAAACCAATGTGGAAAATTCTATTATCAAGTTGCCCAGAAAATTGGCACATCCACTAATTTACTTATATTTTAGTCACTCAGTAATAATTTTACTTGACAAAATAATAAACATAATACATTTAATGGTAGTTTAAGAATCAGTCACTGTGTTAGGATTTGTCAGTACCAAAATTATCTTGTGCTCAAAAACTTTTCAGCTTCGCAGAATTTAATCTGCTTTATTTGTAACCAGTGATTTGTTCTAAATTGTATTCTATTAGATTAAATAATCTCTCCACTCCTTCCTTACTTAATCCTGAGTTCATCTTTCTGAATAAATTAGAAAAGAATACTTTGCTTATAATTCACGACTAAAAATTCTCTGTCTTAGAGTAATTGCTTTCTCAGCTTTATAAAATAAAGCCAGTATAAGTTAAAAATTTCAACAAACTTGGACCATAATAGTTAGCTATTATCATGTGAATTATGAATTTTATTTGTATATTTGCTTAGTGAAACAATCATAGTGTATTCAACAAGAATAAGGAAAAATTAATGACCTAAGTATTTAGAGCAATTAGAAGTAAAAAATAATATATAAATTCAAGAGCATATCCCTTAAGTTTATGAAAAGTAGAAGTGAAGTACATATGCTAAGAAGTTTTTCATTAAAAATATTTCTAGAAAGCATTGATAAAATGAGAAAATAAAGTGAATTTAAACCTATTATTTTTCCTGATATTATTAACTAGGCCATAGAGAAAATACAGAGCATGGACTCAAGTAAAAGATACTCAGATCAAGATTCCTGCCACTGAAAGGTTACCTTTGCTTGTGTTACTAAAAGTAAATTGAAATGTGTCATCTTGAGATACTTGGGAACCAGTGGGACATTCAGATACAGACTCAAGATTGAATTCCAAGTTCTCTTCAGCACTCCAGAAAATTGACTGAATTCTAGCTCTTTAGTCTTAAACTTCTTTCAGAGTCTTGCCATTAGTCTCTTCTAGTCAGTTTAATAGAGCAGGAGTTCAAGATAAGTGAGTCACTGAATTACTTAGTTGGAAAAAACAAAACAAAACTTGGTAATAATACTCTATTGTGTCTTTCAAATCCCATTGTTTTTTTTCTCCTCCAGTTAACTTAAATATATCCTGGAGATTAATTTTTGGTATATAACAAATTAAATCAACAACATACAACAATGCAGAAAGAATTTTTTCAAAATGAATTTTAATCAATGGGGGACTTTTATATGGCTGAAGTCGGGGGAAATGCCATTTGGTTATGATAATATAACAGCCAGGATTGTTTAAAGTGGAATGAGAATTCATTTTAAAATAAAACTTGTGCAGGGATCCCTGGGTGGCTCAGCAGCTTGGCACCTGCCTTTGGCCCAGGGTGCGAACCTGGAGTTCCAGGATCAAGTCCCGCGTTGGGCTGCCGGCGTGTAGTCCGCTTCTCCCTCCTCCTGTGTCTCTGCCTCTCTCTCTGTGTGACTATCAAAAAAAAAAAAAAAAAATCTTTAAAAAAATAAAATAAAGCTTGTGCATATAAAAGAGAATAGGGGGAGCCTACTATTCCCCATTTTGGAAAAATATTCTGGTTAGGCACTGGTCTTTAATTATTTTTCGAGAAATTAAACTAGAAATAACAGTGCATCAATATCTTTGATCTTTGATAGTGTGTCTAAAATACATGGCTTTAACATTCTTCTATTCATTAATTAATATTAAGCAAATACACCAAAAATAGTTTGTAATATGTATCTAATGATATGTACATTGCAGCTGGCTAGGGACGAAAAGGGATATTTGCAACAGCGTCTCTTAGACTCCTTTCCCGACATTGTCCAATTTTTATTGCCCCTGAAAGCCTCTCATTCTTATCATAATTAGGGAACAAAGATGTCTTCTAGTGTCATCAAAGGTTCAGTTTCTATTTTATTTTTCATTCCCACAGTTTTGATTGATTTAAAAGTTAAAAACACACAAAGAGAAATTTACTCTGCAATGTCACACTGAAGGTGAACTAAAGTTTTGATTGTGATACCTACTTTTTATGGATTCAGACCCAGTATTATAAAGACAGAATTTCCATAATTTATTTAAAAGCAACATTTATTGCTTGGTTACTACAGAAAATGTAATGCAAATCTCATTATTTGCATGTTTTGGACACAATATTTTAAGCTTTATTAAAGGTAAAATCAAGCCTGTATCTCCTTTTGGAAGTGTTTCCCATATTTAGATTATATATAAAAAATTATAAAAATTAAAATGATACCTGAAAGGAAATAGAAATTTTATGCTACCTAGAGGCTATTAAATAAATATGTTTTTATTATATATTCACTTAAAACACATTTCAGAGTACAAATTTCAATAGCAAATATCTGGAAGAGGCAAAATCTTGATCAAATTGTCCAGTTACCCAACATCCCACTCAGAGATTGGCCTCCTCTCCACTAAATAACATTTTAAAGTACTTAATGAACCAGAGTATTCTAAATTTTAAGTTGTATGGAGGAAGATAAGTGGAGTTATTTCCCTCACTGAAGGATGTGCTTAAAATAGCTAGATTTTCTATGGCAGCACAGTAGATAATTGACACTTTTTTTTTCCTTTTTCATTCCTTCTTTTTAAAAAAGACAAACATATCTGACAGAGTAGCAAGCTATTTTTTTTTTTTTAGCAAACTAAAATTTGAGATATGTGTACCGCTGTAAAGTGCTCCAAGTCATTAAAATATTAAAAGATTCATGGACTTCAGTTGTAAAATATGACTAATGTCTATGAGAGATATTTTTCTGAAAAATAACCAAATTGTCATATCCTTGTAAGATATGCATCTCCATAAATAATTCAATGAAAATGATGTGTGATAGGTGCCCTGCTATGCTAATAATACATTTAACTTTACCAGCAATCATTGTTCTAACTGCTTCTTTCCATCTTTTTTTCTCCATCCAGGAAGTATTTCACACAGTAAGATGTAGTTATATGTTTCCTGATGGAGCCAACAGTACAAAGCATACAAAAAGTAAAAAAAGATTTTTAGCTTCTGCTTACAATATGAAATGTCGGAAAGAGCATCTTTCCTATCCTAACAGTAAAGAAACATCCACAAAGTCACAACATTCGTCGGATACATCAAAAAGCTGAGGCCACAAGGTCACCAATTACTGTAATATCTAAAAAAAGGGATGTGATTCTAAAGCAAAAGGCCCATAAAAACACTGACTTACTGAAGGAAAAGCAAGAAAGGAGGTAGAGCTGCCTATTGAATTAAATTTTGAAAGTTTTAATTTTTGGCTACCATGGGAGTGAATAACTCTTGAAAGCTCTAGACACAAAGAATGCAAGAGAGATTTAAAGCTAGTGCCAACTGAAGTTAAACATAGCAACAGCAGAACACAAACCCAGATATATTCCTGACTCTAACGTTTTGAGCCCCTATAGTAAATGGTGTAGCCAAATAAGAGGAGTGCCTATTTCTAGGCATAAAATACTGTTTACCTCAGGTTCTACTGTCCTATACATGATCTCTGGCTTTCAATCGAAAATTCATTGACCACAGAAAAATCAAATCAAGAGACAATCCACTCTCAAGACACAAACCAATCAAAATTACCGTATTTATAAATAGCTCAGGTTGGAATTTAAACAATCTGATGAGTAATTTAAAACAATTATGATTAATGTGATAAAAGGTCCACTAGAAAAATTTCACAATGTGCATAAATAGGTAATTTCAGCCTAATAGTAGAAACTGAAAGAAACAAAAGCAACCGTCAAATTGAAACACTAAAAATGAAAAAATACAATGACAAAAATGAAAAGTGTCTTTAGTAGAGTCATCTGTAGATTTAACACAACTAAGGAAAGAGTTAGTAAACTTCAAGATAGGCCAATAGAAATTACCCAGATTGAAATTAAAAAAGTAAGTAAAGAGGAAGCAAAATAAAGAAGAGAGCTCTCTGTACTTTTGGACATCAGAGGATTGAACATGAATGTAATTAGGATTTCACAAGAAAAGAGAAACAGAAACCCTACTCCCCCCCAAAGTGAAGGAAAATACTAAACTGAACATCCAAAAAATTCAAAGAACATAAAGCTGGAAAATACCCACAAATATCATGCCTAGAGATATCATATTCAAACTGCTAAAAAGTAAAAATAAAGAAGAAATCTAGAGACAATCAGAAAAAAAGAAACATTATTTTTTTTAAATTAACTTTTATTGGTGTTTAATTTACCAACATACAGAAAAACACCCAGTGCTCATCCCGTCAAGTGTCCACCTCAGTGCCCGTCACCCATTCCCCTCCAACACCCGCCCTCCTCCCCTTCCACCACCCCTAGTTTGTTTCCCAGAGTTAGGAGTCTTTATGTTCTGTCTCCCTTCCTGATATTTCCCAACATTTCTTTTCCCTTCCTTTATATTCCCTTTAACTATTATTCATATTCCCCAAATGAATGAGAACATACACTGTTTGTCCTTCTCCGATTGACTTATTTCACTCAGCATAATACCCTCCAGTTCCATCCACGTTGAAGCAAATGGTGGGTATTTGTCGTTTCTAATTGCTGAGTAATATTCCATTGGATACATAAACCACATCTTCTTTATCCATTCATCTTTCGATGGACACCGAAGCTCCTTCCACAGTTTGGCTATTGTGGCCATTGCTGATAGAAACATCGGGGTGCAGGTGTCCCGACGTTTCATTGCATCTGAATCTTTGGGGTAAATCCCCAACAGTGCAATTGCTGGGTCGTAGGGCACATCTACTTTTAACTCTTTGAGGAACCTCCACACAGTTTTCCAGAGTGGCTGCACCAGTTCACATTCCCACCAACAGTGTAAGAGGGTTCCCTTTTCTCCGCATCCTCTCCAACATTTGTTGAAAAAGAAACATTATTTACAGAAGTTCAGATGCATTCTTTTGCAAAATCTACCAAATATCTAAAGAATAAATAATACCAATATTACACAAATTCTTTAATAAAATAGAAGTCTTTTTTTTTAAATAAAAGTCTTAAGCAAGCATTACACTGATACTCAAATAGAAAACAAACAACTAGATTCAAAAAATGGGCAAAGCCCTTAATAGACACTGTGCCAAAAAAGATACAGGGATGGTAAATAAGCATAGGAAACTCATTAAGGAAAGCAAATTAAAAACAATAATGAAATACCACTACATGCCTATTAAAATGGACAAAATCTGGAATACTGACTCCAAATCCTGGCCAGGATGTGAAGCTGATGGGAATGCAAAATGGTACAGCCACTTCGGAAGACAGCTTGGTGGTTCCTAACAAAATTAAATGTAATCATATCATACAATCCAGCAATCATTCTCCTTGGTATTTACCAAAAAGAATTGAAAACTATATCTACACAAAAACCTGTACACTGATGTTTATAGAAGCTTTGCTCATAATTGCCGAAACTTAGAAGCAACCAAGATGTCTGTAAGTCTATGAATAGATAAGTAAAATGTGATATATCTAGACATTGGAATATTATTTAGCACTAAAAAAAGAACTAAAGAAAAAGAAATAAAAAGAAATGAACTTTCATGTCACAAAAAAACATAGATGAAGCTAAAATGCATATTATTAAGTAAAGGAAGCAAATCTGAGTAGGCTACATTCTGTGTGATTCCAACTACATGACATTCTGACAAGGCAAAATTATTAAGACAGTAAAAGATCTGTGGTTTCTGGGACCTGGGCAGTGGGTGGGGCAGGAGATGAATATGCAGTTCACAGAGGATTTTTAGGGCTATCAGAATAGTCTGTATGATGCCATAATGATGGATACATGTCATTAAACATTTGTCTAAACCAACAAAATGTACATCACTGTAAGGGAATTGTAAAGTATGGATGAGATTAATTATGATGTATCAATGTAGATTCATCACTCGTAGCAAATAAACCACATGGTGGGAGATGTTAAAAATAGGAGAGGCTATACAAGTATTGGGGCAGGGAGTACATGGGAAATCTCTGTACTTTCTTAATTTCGTTATGAACCTAAAATAATGTGTGTAAAAGCAATATTTTGCCGGAACTAATTATATGAAAAAGGCTGTTATGAGCTACTTAGTAATGTAAAGGTATGGGATGGTGACTTTCAGCCTCATTGTTGGTAATCATGAAATAGAAAATAGTAGGAAAGCAAAATTTTAATATTCTAATAATCATTGATCTCATTGATTCTAATAATCATTGGATTTTATTAGTTAACAGTATTTTATATCACCCCTGATATGCTGGTAAACCACAAAAAGAGTCTCCTAATTTATAGTGCTTGCAGATTTCCATCGTATAAATAGTCTCATCATGGCTGATTTCATGCAACCTACATAATGCCATTGAACAGGAACTTGGAAGACATGCACACAATCAGCTTCTGCCAACATGTAGGTGCCAGCTCTAGCATGCCATCCAACAAATCAGTGCCCTCAACATATACTTAAAATTACCAGGCTTGGATATTTTAAGTGTCCTGTTAATGTTTGTCTCATTATGAAATATTTTCCAACATGTATTTGTTAATGAGTCATATATGTTTACCCACACCAGAAACTCCATTGTTAAAATAATTTCTGAAATAAAACAAATAATTGGGGCTAGAATATAATTATGCTGAGATATTTAAACTGTAATTTTCAAGCATTAACTTATAAGACAGTTTCACTGCAGTTGGAATCTGTTACAAGTGAACAAGCATGTTTTGTTATTGAATAAAAAAAAAAAAAAAAAAAGACTTTGCACCTAAAAGAGTGGCTGGGATATCAATAGAGTAATTAACTTTCTGTCTTTTCTATGACAGATATGTCACATATACATTTGGTTTTCTAGATAAGTGGAATGCTAGGTTAAATAATTTAGTTATCTTGTCTTTCAGTTTTCTAGAATAACTACTTTTAAAGTAATTAGTAGAGATTTTTAGGATATTTTAATTTACTGGGTTGGTGTAAAAATGTTGTATGACTCCTCTGGTCTTTTTGAAAATCAATGTTTAACCCACCTTTGAAAAAACTGAGCCTCCCAAGCACCCCATCCACTTTTGAAAATTATTCGAAAAGAATTTTTAGTGTGCTTGAGTAATTGAAGTGCTTAATTAATTGCATTTAGCTACTCAGATCCCAGTGACTTCATAAATATGAGCATTGCCTTCTCAGCCATGTCCACAGACCAAATCAACTTGCATTTGTTCCTCAACATCAATTTCAAATAGATTTATCCCTCTTCTCTGAGAATATTCTTAATTATCGAACCACAGGCAAGCTTTAGATACACGGACAAAACCAAAGCAATGCATTTTCTGAGGATTCAGGACATGACAATATCCTTTCAACAGTTTTGTCTCATTTTAATTCATAAATTTCTTTAATCTGCTGCACAACTCTCCATTTTGTTTTTGTAAAAGATTTATTTATTTATTTATTTATTTATTTATTTATTTGAGAGAGAGAGAGAGAGAGAGAGAGAGCGCATGGGGAGGGGCAGAAGCAGGGAATCTTCAAGCAGACCCCAACTGAGAGCAGAGTCCCCACACTGGGCTCAGCCACATGATCCATGAGATCATGACCTGAGCTGAAATCGAGAGCCCAGCCCTTAACTAAGTCACTAGGCACACCTATTTTGTTTGCTTTATGTTTTTGAGAGTCTAAGGAAGGGGATATGCATATTTATAACTAGCGAATTTTTTTCTTATGAAATGAGGAAAAGTGATAAACGTCGTCTGCCAAAATTAAAGGAATGGTAAAAATAAACAACATTGCTATTTAGGTCCTACAGATTTAAGTATTAGATATTATGCTCTTCCTCCCTCTTTTGACATTGTGTAATCATCTGCAGCACTTCTTGATTTTCAGACTTCTGTAGTAGAAGAAACATTTATCTATATAAAATAATACAGTTTATTCAAGACATAGTACACGCAAAAGTGCTAAATGTGAAGATTTAGTTTATTAAATGTTTAATGATTAATGTGTTAATGCATTTTTGCGAGTATGAAGGAAATAGGACTTAGGAGGTTTTTTGTTTGTTTGTTTGTTTGTTTGTTTTTAGCACTCAATATCCTTTAGGAAGTTCATCAGACTGTAGTTTTCCTTCTGATGGTCTTGTGCACATTTTGTTAGATTGACATCTATTTCATTTTGGGGTACTAATGTAAATGGCATTGCAGTTTTAATTTCAAATTCTGCTCCTACTCCTGCTCAAGATCCCTGTCAGCTGTGTACATCCCAAGTCATAACCCAGGACTGGAATGCTGGTGTCTTTGTCAAGGGAGTGGTATTGGTCATCAAACAAGTCATCATGTGGATGCTCCATTGAGTTGGCCTTTGCTCAGAACTAAGGGAGGAGAGCAACCTCTGTGGAACATGTCGTGCGTGTGTGTGCACACACACTTGCACACACACACAATAATTACAGACTTTCAGACTTTCACAAATATCTCTATCTCTGCTCTTCATTGGGGTTCAAAATTAGTTCAAAAGGTCAGGGAAGGATCAAACCCTTTCCATAGAATTTATCCTTCTCTCCTTTCTTCCTTCATTCCAGCCACCTTAGTTACTTAACCATGACTTGAGCTTGCCAAACAGTAACTTTCCTTCTTTATCTACAGTTGCAAAATCCATTCTTCCATGGATAGACTAGGAGATAAACCCACTGCCAGAACACAACAGTGCTGCAATATATGTAAGCATGCGAGGACACATATGTGATGAGAAGAGTGTTAATTGGGTCATTTTTCTTTCTTTCTTTCTTTTTTTAAGATTTATTTATTTATTTATTTATTCATGATAGACAGAGAGAGGCAGAGACACAGGCAGAGGGAGAGGCAGGCTCCATGCAGGGAACCTGATGCGGGACTCGATCCTGGGACTCCAGGATCGCACCCTGGGCCAAAGGCAGGCGCCAAACTGCTGAGCCACCCAGGGATCCCCTTGAGTCATTTTTCTATCTAATTCAACACCAAAAAGATAAAACTTCCTGTCATAACTATGGGTTGATGCGATAAGTCAATGAGAAGAAACACAGCTCTTAACACTCAGAATTGCTGAAGAAAAATCTGTGAGACAGTATGGATTCACTCAGAGGAAAGAATACACTTGCCATATCATATTAAAAGTTATATTTGGGGCTGGGGACCAAAGCAGAGCATAGAAAATCATTCATAGGGACCATCCAGATTAGAATATTATCAAAAAAGCAAACATCTGTTTTGCCTAACCAAGAGACAAGAAAGAATGATCAAGGATGGATGTTAAAACTGATTTAGAGTTCTTTCTCTGAATTAATGAACCTGAAGGATTTTCTAAGAACTCCTTTAGCTTATGAGAGTTAATACTGTTTGGTGCTTTCCATTTATTATACTATGTTTGGGACTAAGATAAAAATACAACTTATTTTTTCTGTATTATTGAGTCACACATAGCTGGTAGGAAAATCTAGACATGTCTCTGAGATATTGCATCTAACAGTCCATCTTCAAAATCTTTGGCTGTTCAAAAGTACTTTATTATCTTTTCCATTTCCATAGAATCCCATGCAAACACCTGTGCTTTCCTTTGTACCCCCTGGAGGAAGGTAAATAAGATTGACTAAATCTTTGTCTATTTACGTTTACTTTCATATGGCCTTTTAGCCATTGCTTTATAGGTGAACCGGACCAGAAGATTAGTAAATCCTTGTGAATACATGAAAGAACAATCGTAATCTTTCCCTTTTTAAGAAAGAGTCCTTCAAGACAAGCACGATTTACTTTCTGTTTATGGCAATAGCTGCATGAATGCATTGTACTGGTATTAATGGGCATTAAGGGATAAACCACAGACACACATGGACTGAGAGAGAAGGAAGATTACTATTTAGGCAAACAGGGGAGCTTTGTATGCTAGTTGTGAAAACCTGCCCTGTCAGGGTTAGCAGAACTAATTCTGTCAAGGCTCAGTGAAGTTTGACATGACTGCATTCACAAGAAGGCTGCAAAGGTCATGATGCACTGTGTACCTTTGGGGAGCTCAGCAGAACCAATTTGGACCAATTCTGTCAAAAGAACATCTAAGTAACCTAGAAGAATAGGTCTTTGTAAAGGAGTTTATGAGGTTTGGGAATGGGAAGCCAGAGAAGGCTGTGTGTCAAACTATTACTCTCCATGAATCAAAATGGAGCTTTGCTACCTTTGAAAAATACAGCTCTGCTGTTCACAAGAAAAGAAGGCTAGATAGAAGCATTAACCCTGAGAAATATTAAAAAGACAAAATGAAACATCAAGACCTTCAGGCTGATTTTCACCAATTGCACAATGTCCAAACTTTCCTCTTGCTTCTTGCACCTGAGGGGATTTCTGGGCTTTATATTCTTTGAGAGAAAAGAGAGGATACTTCTCGGCACACTATTTTGAAGTCATCACTATTTTTGGAGGAGAAATAGCCACATGGTCTCTGATGTCTGCAGTCAGAGTGGCCTGTACCAAAAATGAAGTCAAATTCACAGAAGCAAATATTGCCATAATTCTTAGCCAGAAGTACAGATAACATCAACAACTGATACAGGTAATATTTCTACCCAAGTGCAAAAAGTACATAAATAAGCTTTTCTTAGCCTGTATTAAATTTTCCAACCAGATAAACCAGCTTCACTAAGTTATTGCAAGTAGTAATGAGCTATAACCTCTGCTGAAAATTTTATTGAAGGCCAAATCTCCTGGATGCTAGTTTACCAGGCATAATTAATAGGGCATGGCTAATCACTGTCTCTCTCTTACCATTGTGATCCACACAAGATTTTTTTGCTCTCTTTTGCAATTGAAGCAGCTTCTGATTTTATATTTGATAACTTTTCAATAATTCTGATATTGAGAAAAAGATAGGAAATTTACAAATATCTTTTTATTCAGAATATATATCATCTGCATCGACTTGAGAAAAAGTAAGTTTGAATAACGAAACATTGATTATGCCTAACAACTAGAAAATAAATTACTTCTAGATTTTGAGAATAAGCATCCTATTCAATTTAAAATTTGTACTGAATTTTTCAGGATTCTCAATTATTTGTCTGTAATACCAAATTTAATCCATACTAGTGTCCTTCCAGTGATGCTATGTTAAAGAATTTTGTGTACTAAAACATTGTCCAAGATGTTGTTATTCTCCTTTTGGTTCTAAATGCCTCTGGACAAGAGTTGCTTTTCCATGTCCTTCTGCTCTCTTTGTCTTGGCCCATGTGGCAGTTTGTCTTGCTTTTTCTTCATTAAGTTTGTGATGCATTGACACATTCTTGGTTCTTCCCATGCCCAAGCTACTACTCATTCTTGAATGATCTCTTGTCAGTTTTGGGAGGTTTGTGAGTTTCAACAATCTTAGAATATAAAATACACTTCCTTCTCAGTCTGTGCTATATTTGATATGAATGGATGGGAACACAGCAGGGGATTGTACTTCAGGAGCCAGACAGTGTGAACCAAAACTGTGTAACTATAACTGTATATATAATATTTTCCGGAAAAAAATATATGCCCTTCAGAAGTATAGGTCAAAATAAATCAAGTTCAAATGATACTATAGAAAACTATTCTTGAGTGTCTAAGTTTCTGTACTACTAAGTCACTCCATTGATCAGAATGGCAGGATCACATCAGTTCACACACATGTTAAACTCTGAGTGACTAAATTGCAGTACTTTACTTAAAGGGATCTCTCTGTGCAGTTCATTGGTCTCTGGAAAATGTTAATTCTCATGATATAAAGAAAAGAATAATTTGGATGATTGAACATAAAGTGATATGTTGAATGATAATTTTAGAGATTATAAAAATTATGTCCTGACAGAAATTGTAAAAAGACAGTGATTAACAAAAATTACTGCAATTATATTAAAGTCATAATTTGTGCTATATTTGCTGTGCTTAACTGGTCAGAATTATCAACTTGCTTCCTGGGTTTCATTTGACTTCCTTCCTTCCTTCCTTCCTTCCTTCCTTCCTTCCTTCCTTCCTTCCTTCCTTCCTTCCTTCTTTTTTGGTTTTATTTAAATTCAATTTAGTTAACAAATAATTTATTGAGTTTAAGGTAGAGTTTAGTGATTTATCAGGTACATATAATACCCAGTGCTGGGATCCCTGGGTGGCACAGCGGTTTAGCACCTGCCTTTGGCCCAGGGCGCGATCCTGGAGACCCGGGATCGAATCCCACGTCGGGCTCCCAGTGCATGGGGCCTGCTTCTCCCTCTGCCTATGTCTCTGCTTCTCTCTCTCTCTCTCTCTGTGTGACTATCATAATAAATAAAAATTAAAATAAAATACCCAGTGCTCATTTCATCAAATGTTGATCACCTAATTACCGCATCCCTCCACCCATCTCCCTTCCAGCACCCCTCAGTTTGTTCTCTATATTTAAGAGTCACTTATGGTTTGTCTCCCTCTCTGTTTTTATCTTATTTTACTTTTCTTTCCCTTCCCCTATGGTCATTAGTTTTGTTTCTTAAAGTCCACATATGAGTGAAATCATATGATATTTGTCTTTCTCTGACTAACTTACTTTGCTTAGCATAATACACTCTACTTCCATCCCCATCACTGTAAATGATAATATTTCATTCTTTTTTAATGCTGCGTAATATTCCATTGTATATATGTCACATCTTCTTTATCCATTCATCCATCAATGGATATCTGAGCTCTTTCTATAGTTTGGCTATTGTGGACATTGTTGCTATAAACGTTGGGGGTGCATGTGCCCCTGTGAATCGCTGTTTTTGTATCCTTTGGCTAATCACCTAGTACTTCACTTGCTGGGTCTTAAGGTAGTACTGTTTTTAACTTTTTGGGAAAACTCCATATTGTTTTCCATAGTGGCTGCCCCAGTTTGCATTCCCACTAATAGTATAAAAAGGTTTCCCTTCCTTACCCTCACAAAGTTTTATTTTTCCCTCTATAAGATTAATAGTAGTATCCAGCTCAAAAAGTTATTGAGTTGTTTGTAATAAATATTGTGATCCACACAAAATAGACGCAACTGAAAAAGCTACTCAAGAACTTATTAGCAGATGCCTACAGATAAGGAGTCACTCATTTTCTCTCAAAAAAAAAAAACAGGACAGATGGATGAATATAACTAATTACTCAAATAACTACTCTAATAAGAGCTGTGAATAATGTCTTTCATCAATACTTCTCAAATTTTCTGGAGGAGCTTTATACACATAACCATATCTAGTCACCATCTTGAGAAATTCTGACTTATTTGGTAAGGACATGGAGTAATAGGACACTCTCTTTCATTAGTGGTAGGGATGCAAAATGCTGTAATCACTTTGGAAGATAGTTTGGCAATTTTTTAAAAAATTAAGCATACTCTTGCTCTGTGATCCAGAAACTTCCTTGGTATTTATCCAAAAACATTAAAAACTTATACCCACACAAAAAATCTACACACAAATATTTACAATAGTTCTACTCATAATTGACAAAACTGAAGTAACCAAATATTTTCCAGGCAAAGCTTCACTGAAACAATAATACATAAATGAATTTTCTTGTTTTTGTGTGTGTGTTAGTTTAAATAGATAAGTCCACAAAGTTAGGTGAAGTAGGAGACAGAATGCCTATTCCCTGTTTACTTTCAAGTTGCTGACAATTTGTATATAACACTTGAGGCAGGTGAAGAACTTTTTGAGAGGACTAGAATTAAAAAATCAACTAGACCTGACATATACAGAAGATTCCACTCAACAACAACAGACTATACATTTTTTTTTTCAAGTAAATGTGGAATAACTTCCAGAATATATTATGTGTTAGGTTACAAAAAAAAATGCCTTGGGAAATTTTAAAAGTTTGAAATCATAAAATGTAACTTTTCCAACCACAATGGAATGGAGCTAGAGTTGAATAATAGAAGAGAAAATAGAAAATTCACAAACTTATGGAAAATAAACAATATATTTTAAAAGACCAAGGATCAAAGGAGAAGTCAGAGGGAAATTGAAAATGTTTAGAGGTGAAAGAAAACAACAACAACAAAAAAACCAATATATCAAGACTTATGGGATGAGACAAAGGCAGTGCTCAGAGGGATATTTGTAGTATAATGCCTCCATTAAAAAATAATGGCAAACTAATAACTTAAGTTTACACCTTGATGACCTAGAAAAAAAAAAAAAAAAAACAAGCTAAACTTAAAGCAAGACAAAATAAAATAATAAAGATTACAACAGAGAATAGAGATTTAACAAAACTAAAAGTTGGTTCTTTGAAAAAAAATTGACAAAGAAAGAAAAAGAGAATAGACTCAAATTATGATAATAAGAAATGAAAGAGGGAAATGTTACTACTGACCTTACAGAAGCAAAAAAGGAATATACAATAATACTATAAATAACTGTTTATTGAAAAATAGATAACAGATAAACTAGATACATTTTTAGAAACACATAAACTACCAAAACTGATTCAAGAAGAAAGAGAAAATCTCAAAAGACCTATAGCAAGTTAAAAGATTGACTCAGTAATCAAAAAACTACCAACAAGGAAAAATCTAGAACCAAATGGCTTCATGGGTGAAATAATTAATTTCAACCAGACATTTCAGCGATTAAACCAATTTTTTCAAATGGTTCTAATAAACAGGAGTTGAAAGAACCTCCTAATTCATTCCTAATTAATTCTATGATGGTGTTGCCTTGATACCAAGGCTAAACACACTTTTTAAAAAGAAAACTAAAGATTGGGCAGCCCCAGTGTCGTAGCAGCCCGGGGCATGATCCTGGAGACCTGGGATCGAGTCATACATTGGGTTTCCTGCATGGAGCCTGCTTCTCCCTCTGCCTATGTCTCTGCCTCTCTCTCTGTGTATCTCATGAATAAATAAATAAAATCTTTAAAAAAAGAAATACTAAAAATCAATATTACTTAAGAATAAGTTACAAAGACCAAAGATCATGCTGGGTGTAGGGCCTACTTATAAATAATAAATAAATAAATAAACAAATAAGTAAATAAAGGATTCACTTTATTAAATATAAATAAATATAAAATAAAAATAAATTTAAAAAACGGGCCCATAGGTGGCTCAGTTGGTTAAACACCCAACTCTTGATCTCAGGGTCATGAGTTCAAGCCCTGTATTGGGCTCCAGACTGGGCATGGACTGAATCAATATACATAAATAAATAAAGCATGTTTCAATAAGGCAATATAGTGTCCAATTTTCTCGGTTTTAAGACTAGAATCATGCAAGAGTAGATTAACAATAGCGGTGAAACTTCTTAAATTGTGGTTTGGCAACTTAGAGTACTTCTTTTTGAGGACCTACAAATAAACTGATACAAAAGACATCCTTCAGAGCGAGATTCATGACTCTGGCATAGGTTTGTTTTAAAAACATTGATTTCATTTTAGATTTTTTGATATCCTTTGGTTAGCTGAAGGCAATTAAAAATTTAGATACATTTTTTTTTTAAATCTTCCTTCTAGATAGCATGTTTTCTTCAATACTTTAAAAAAATTCACTATACATTAATTTTCAACAGTAATACCAGTACCATTTTCCTTCTGCTTTTGTCTCACCATCAGCACAAAACAAAAGTAAAAAAAAATCCAACTAAGAAAATCCCAGTATTCTCTATTTCTTAGTTCTCAATATAGGATATTTATGGCTCTAGGAAAAATCTGGTTTGAAGAAATAAGCAACTTTGGTCTTTTAGCTATCTTGGAAGCTTTGGACCCTCAAGAAAAAGAGAATCTGGCACAAAATCATGTTGTTAAATCAATATTATATTTAATGAGCTTTGGGAAGAGGGCATTTGGATAAGTATACCCATTCACATGAAATCAGTAACAGGTTATAAAGCAAACTCTTAGCCAAGGTCAGAATTTTTACTAAGCAAACTTTTATTAGTTGGAGAAATAACTTTGTAAATCCTTATATTAAACCATGGGAGAGAATTTTTAACTAACTGGATTACCTTTTATCCCCCAAGAACTTCACACTAATTTTCCTAATATAGTTCTTTTTTTTTTTTTTTAAGATTTTATTTATTTATTCGAGAGAGAGAAGCAGAAACACAGGCAGAGGGAGAAACAGGCTCCATGTGAGGACCCCAATATGGGACTTGATCCCACAACCCCAGGATCACGCCCTTGGCCCAAGGCGGCGCTAAACCGCTGAGCCACCCCGTCTACCGCCTGATATAGTTCTATCACACTATCATTCTTCATATTCTCTAATATATACAGCTTTCAAAATATAAATGTCTGCCAACTTTACTCAAATATTTCAATTAATCATGTATAAATTTCAAATCATTTCACTTTAATGAAACTTATTTAAAAATCTTTATATACTCTCCAATTCAGAATATGATAGAACCTCCCATAGCGTAACAAAATCTTTATATAAAATATTAATTCAGTCTCCTTTTAACAAACCTAATGAATGGACATATTTACTCCTTTTCTTTTTTTAATTTCAGAGAGATAGAGAGCATGTGCCTATATGGGGGAGGGGCACAGAGAGAGGAAGAAAATCTCAAACAGACTTTCACTGAGCAAGGAGACTGACTCAGGCAGGGCTCAATCTCATGACCCTAAGATCATGACCTGAGCTGAAACCAAGAGCCAGATGCGTAAGTGACTGAGCCACCCAGGCACCCCTGGACATATTTATTCTACATAAATTTGACATATTTTTCATTTTAAAATCTAACTAAACAAAACAACTGTGCCCCCAAGTCAGAAATGTAGAAAAATGCCTATGATGGAAATGACATATGTATCTGGTCTCAGTACAGGCAGCATGAAAGAGTGTGAATGGGATAATGTGAGAAAAATAAGAATCAGTTTTAGTACATCAGTAGACCAAAGGCCACTCTTCAATTGCCACAAAGTTATCTATGTTTTTGGGTTATATCTCCTTAAACATCTCTATGGTGACCCCAGGGGGGGAATCAATGAGAAATGTCTACTTTCTTCATTGAAATATTAGATGATGTATTTCAGTATCATACTAAACTCTCAATATATCACAGAATAGAATAAAGAGAAAAAAAACATTATGACTGCAATTGATGCAGGAAAACATTTGACAGCATTTTATAAAAAACACACACAGAAAAACCACTCAAACTAAAAACATAAGGACACTTCTTCAACATGATAAAGACATTTATAAAAAAAAAAAAATAACAACTAGGTAACATCATACTCAAAGGCAAAGCATTTAACAATCTTCCCTAAGATCAAGACAAGTATGCCCATTCTTAACATACTCACCAAATATTAATTTAAAAAAAAATATATATATATTTTTGTGAGAGACACACAGAGAGAAAGAGGCAGAGACGTAGGCAGAAGGAGAAGCAGGCTCCATGCAGGGAGACCGACATGGGACTCCATCCCGGGTCTCCAGGATCATGCCCTGGGCTGAAAGCAGTGCTAAACTGCTGAGCCACCTGGGATGCCCAAATATTAATTATTTTATTGGAATTTCTATCCAGAGCAATTAGTTAAGAAAAAGACATGAAATCAAAATTGGGATGGAAAAGCAACACTATCTTGTGCACCAAAAAGTACAAAGTATTCCTGAAAAAAAAAAAATGAAGAGAAAAATTGTGTTCATGCATTGGACGACTTAATATCATTTAAATGACAATACTCCCAAAACTGTTTACAAATTCCATACAATCTTCATGCAAATCTCAATGTTTGTGTTTTTTTTTTTCCCAGAATGGAAAAGCTGATCCTAAAATTCTTATGGAATTGCAAAATACTCTGAATAAACAAAACAATCGTGAAAAAAAAGAACAAAGTTGGAGGACTCAAACATATTGACTTCTAAACTTAACTACAAGGAAACAAGATCATTCAATGGGGAAAATAATGATCTTTTTAACAAATGGTTCTGGGACAACTGGATATCCACATGCAAGTCATACCACATATAAAAATCACTTCATAGCGGGTACACCTGGGAGACACAGTTAAGCATCGAACTCTTGGTTTTGACTCAGGTCATAATCTCAGGGTGTTGGCATTGAGCACCAAGTTGGGGTCCATGCTCAGTGTGGAGTACATTTGAGATTCTGTTTCCCTCTCCCTCTCCTGCTCATGCTCTCTCTTTCTTAAATAAATAAATCTTTAAAAAAGTCACTACATAATGGATGGAAGACCTAAATATAAGAGCTGAAAACAAACTCTAAGAAGGAAAGGTAAGACTAAATCTTCATGATAGTGGATTTCATAATGATTTCTTGATATGATACTAAAAGTACAAGCAACAAAAGGGAAAAATTAATTTTCTTATACTTAAAAGTACACTTATCAAGATGAGCACTGAGTAATGTATAGAATTGTTGGATCATTATATTGTACATTGTATATTGTATCTTAAATTGTGAGATATTTGTGCATATTTCTAAATAAATAATTTTGAGGAATGGTACCACCTCTACTATTGTTTCCTTGAAAAAAAGCCCTCACCCCGTCTTATCAGATGTATTTCAAAAACCTCTTGCACATGGTCCCCACTGTAGGTCTTCCCCATTTCAGTGTAATCTCAATAGGTATAGTGAAGAAACTCACCAACTTAAAGGCTTTGCTAAAGTATAACTTCTAGGCCCCCCACTAATGACACCATACTGTGATTACAACTGCCCTCTGCACATTGGACCCCCTTTTCCTCCCCTTATTTTATTTTTTTTCCACCACACACTCATCTCTCTCTCTATAAATATATATATATATGAACATGAAACAAGTGACTGACTAGGACATAATATTTGTTATATAAAATTACCCTAATAAATGATACCAATGATATTGTGATTTTCTGTTGTTCTAGCTATTAGAATAAAATTATTCTGTGGCTTGGCATACTTAATTTTTCCATAGAGTTCCTCCTCAGCATAAATCTGTCACCAAAGTATCACTCTAGTTGACTTTTTGGACCTGTTACCATATGTTGGAAATTAGTTGTAGACATTTATATGAATTATTCTTAAAATTAAAGAATGACACTGAATGTAAAAGCATTACTAAGGCACTTTATTAACATTTTTAAACAATCAAATGGTTACGACAGCACAGAGTAATCTAAATCATTCTGAAAATGACCACAGGCACTCATCATAGATCTACAAAAAATACAGCTTGTTCAAGATGACCAGATGGGATTTCACTAATGCCCCATGAAATCTCTGTGCTTTTGTTTTTTCATCTCTAAAGTGTAGGCACTGGAAGTCATTTTTATTTTTCCTTTTAACTTGGTCTGTTTTGAACACTAATATTTTATTTTCCAATAAATCAATCACACTTTGTTTGATGACATCACTGAAATTTCTTCAAGGGTCACTCTCCTCTGTTTTCCAGCCAAACTAGACTTCTTTTCTGCCATTGCTCATTCTTCCCCTTCTTATTTCCCACAATATTTGGAAGGACACAGCTTTCCCTTCCTCTCTGCTTTTAGGAACCCTTCTGGGTGCACTGAAGGACGCCCTTCCCAAATGCCCACTTAACTTCTGGTAAAACTTACATTCTTTTACCTCTTCTTCACTAGCCTATGAACTTTACGAATTCAAAGAAAATGGCTCTCTTGTCCTTCATTTAATTGTTTAATCATCCACATAGTTGGGTTTAAAAGGTCTTGAATATTAAATAACATGAGTGAAGACTTCTAAAGAAAGTATTTTTATTTGTGTACCATAACAATACATAAAAGATTTTACCATTTTTCCCCATTATAAGGAAATGGGGTTAAATGAGAGGCATGAAGATGAGTTCTTAAGACTATACATAGATGCCCAAGCTAAAAACAGTTTCTCATCATGCACCATGCATCAGTGCAGTAATAAATAAAGGGAAACAGTGTAGATGTGTGAAAATCCAGCTGGAGAACTCATATTCAAGCAACTCCTTTCCTTTTTGGCACTAGCTAGAGTTTTGCTCTCTATTAGCACCTCCTGTGGTTCCCTCCTCACCATCCTAATGTTCAACACACCTTCCAGATGGAAAAGGAGATAGAATTGAGTGGTAACAAAGTTTCTCTGTGTTCTTGAAGATACTGAGAGATTCTATGCGGTCCTAAATTAGAAGTTACTAAGGATTCAGCATTCACACCTTTATCATGGAATTGTAGAGAGCTCTTTTGCTCCTCTACACACCAATAGGATGTTCTTGTGCTGTAGATTACATGTCAAGTACTTAATTAAAACATTTTGGTTTTTAATATTTTTTAATTTTTCTTTCCCCAAAATGTCTTCAGAATAGCTCTGTCTCCCAAACTCTTTAAAATGCGTTCTTTATTTAATGTCTTCAGAGTAGGTTTTTCTGGATCCAATTTCATCTGCTCTGCATCAGCTAAAAGAGAGAAACTTTTAGTTCCTTCAGACCCGTTGGTTTATTTCAACAGACTGAGTTAGGAATGAAAATTTAGATATCTTAATGTATTTTATAAATGTTTACATAAGCAAAGAAACATTGATTTTGTTTTTTATAAGAAAACGATAGATAATTGTGGTTCAGCTGAATTGAGAATTTTTTTTTTTATGCGTGAATTATCCATATAATTGACTCAATTCTTCAGTTTCCCCTTCAATTACAAAGTAGAGGTGCAGACTTATGCATTGTTTAATAATAAATGCTATAACAAAATTTAATGTTATAACAAATTTTACTGCCACTGTAATCATTTTGATGTTAGAGTGTAATTATTAACCTGAACATGTTATGGCAAGCAGAAATAATAGTTCTTCCTTCCAAATTTCAGTATACATTTTGTTTCTGCCAGCTACATTGAAAGGTTAGATATTACTTTCAGGGTTCATTCTTCAATGCACAGAAATATACTTTTGATAACAATCCTTTCTTAAGGCTATTTGGTCTTCTTTATGCCAGTGGATATTTGATCATAAAGTCTTTAAGAATATCACCACAATCTTCCTACTTTCCATCTATATTTTTAATTTTGGGGTTTGTAAAAGCAGAATTGCTAATGTGGCTAAAACTCGGACAAAAACAATTACTACTATAATTTGTTTTTATAATTGATGATGAAAAGTGTTCCAAACCCATATATGCAAATTAGAATAACATATTTTACAAGTAAGTGATACTATATGGATTTCAGATCTACTTTTTCTTTAGCTGTATGAATATTTCAAAATAAACTTTGGATTGAATTATCTAGATGATTGCCTTACTATTCCATGAGGTTTATATTTGTGAAAGTAGGCAGTTTATATAAAATTTCAAACATATAAGATATCAAATCCAAACAAAGGGATTGCAAACTGGTTCTCTAAATAGAAACAGTACATAAAGAACAGATAGGGATCAAACTACTTATAGGAACTGATTATTTAATTAAGATGTCACTTTTAAGTAAATGTAGAAATAATGGCTTAATTCGTAAATGTTACTAAACAACTGGATAACTACAGAATAAAATAGCTATGACAAAATATTAATTTATTAATATATATACAAAATATTGGAAAGCAGTAAGACAAAGTTGGATAAACAATAGAAATGTGTATAATATGCATAATCAGGCAATTTACACAATATGACATATCAGTAGTAAACATTAAAATATATTCCACGTTTCTAGTAAAAACAAGTGCAAATTTAAAATGTTATATTTTTGCATATCAGGTTCTTATATTAGAATTAGTGATAATGCCCAGTGCAGAAGTGGATGAGCAGATGTCCTAATATAATGTTGATAGGCTATTTACATCTTCCTGGAGGTCATTAAGAAACATACATCCTAATATATATCTTCTATTATTGAGTCATCTTGCTTAGAGAAACTTACCCTAAAGAAGAACATTGACATTGATCAATGCTGAGGTTAGGGGCACTAACCCCCTATACAGTCAAAAATCCCAAAAACTTTACTAATAGCCTACTATTTACTGGGTCTTACCAATAACATTTTATTAATACATATTTTTGGGCAGCCCGGGTGGCTCCGCGGTTTGGCGCCGCCTTCAGCCTGGGTGTGATCCTGGGGTGCCAGGATCGAGTCCCACGTCGGGCTCTTTGCATGGCGCCTGCTTCTCCCTCTGCCTGTGTCTCTACTTCTCTCTCTCCTCTCTGTGTATTCTCAAGAATAAATAAATAAAATCTTTAAAAAAATACATATTTTTGTATGTTATGTTATAAGTATGATGTACTGCATTTTTACAATAATAGCTAACTTTTTATTTATTTATTTATTTTTTGTATTTTTAGGCTATCTGGTTCATTCTTAAAATTTTTCCTAATTTTTGCAAATCTCCAAAAAATTTTCCAATATATTTATTGAAAATAAATTGCATTTAAGTGGACCTTCACAGGTCAAACCCATTACCCATTCAAGGGTCAACTATAGTTATAGAAGTTTGAAAACTCATTCACATCCACACACACACATTTCCCTATAGTTAAGATATATATACAGTGTTCCGTATTTGCTAATAAATATCTTTTAAGATGTTTTTCAAGTCTTTTTATGTCAAGAAAACATTCTGAAATGTGGTACATATATTGTTGCTATCGAATAGTCACAAAGCTGAAGAATGTAGGACATACTCAGGTCAACAGAGTGAACTATTTTAGAAATTATTAAAATTTATCTATTATGTTTTTGGCCCTAGCTAATTTTTAAAATCTGTTGCACAGGGGCCTGATGTTTATATGAAAATAAATTGCTTGAAATTCATGGCATTTTAAGTATTCAACCTCTTTCTCTCCATATATTGTTCCATTCTTAATTTAGAAAACTGCTTTCTTTTTATATGGAAATACATGAAAGATGTAATATGAGTCCTAATTATTATTTTTGTTTTTGTTTTTGCTCTTTCAGCCATTTTTTTTTTTTAATTTACAGTTTGGGTTCAATGCAAATCAATTCCATAACATGAGAAGTTACTATGAATCAAAGCATAAATACACAAACACAATATACAATCCAAAACTGATGTACAGCACTCAGGGGTGAAACAAAACCTAATGCTCATTCACACACACAGTAGCTTGAGATCTGTTGGATATTGTTGTTCTGGTGTAGGTTCCTAAAGATGGGAAAAAATGACTTTGGTTATCAAGATTACTGTGGCCATGTTAGATACTGGAACATCTATGCATCAGTGTGTGACCATGTGAACAAAAGACCTTAGAGTGTCTATTTTTAAAAAGCTTTCTGTGCACCGAGGCAGTTGTGAAAAGATTTACTTTCCAGAATCAAGACCACTTTAGGCTTAGGACCAGGTTCTAACTATCTAAAAATATTGACTAACAGAGAGTGTTCCAAATGTGGCTATTCTGATTCAGAGTTTAAAAAAAAAATTATTTACAGAAAAAGTAAAAGTTTTTCTGAATTTAATATAAGCAAGCTTCCAGTCTTCAATTCCCAAATACTTGATTTATGATTTTTGGCTCCCGCACTTATTTTGCCTTTTTAATTTCAAGATTTGTCAATTTTGCCTTCAAAACATCATTTTTTAAATTGTAACAAGTATTCAACATATGCAGAAATAAGCATTTTGAAATTAGTTGAAGTCAACGCACTTCTACTCTTTGGAATCAGTTTAGCTAAATGAATCTGGCACCCTTGTTCAATAGGAATAAGTGATAAGTATTCAAGCAAAATTTATTTGTTATGCTTCACAATCGGGGGTAGATTCCAATCCATCATTGCCCTGGCACATGTCAATTACTATATAAAAAATCAAACGCAACGTCAAACCCAAAGCCTCAGAGGAAAGAGTTCAGTTCCCAAGAAACAGTGATAGCTTAACAATGAAAAACTTTTATCTAGAGTACATAGGCATTAAATTAGTACTGCTGAAACAATGCATTGAGGATTTGCAGTAACACCTGGAAGTTCCTTCTAATGTTCATATAAATAGAATCATGGAAGCTTTTTGTATTAACCGTTTTATGGCCTTAAAGATTTAATGAACCAACTGAAAACTGAAATCTGTTCACATCCCATCTTTTACATCTAGGTAAGATAAAATCTATTCTCCTTTTCAAGATAGAATTTTACAGGTCCATACTTCTTAAGCCACATTTAAAAAATTATCTCTTATCTAATCTTGAATGTTGTCTCTTCATCTTGCACATGAAACTCCAGTAGATTTAATAGATATCCATCCATCTAGTCAAACCCTTCACATGTTCTTCAAACCAATCAAATTTGGGATCCTCAATATTTTGTGTCAATAAAATAAGGTGTGGAATTAGCAGATTCAATGAAGACCTGTTTTTTCCTTGTCACAATGGATGTCTAGACGCCATTTGGATTGGGTTTAGAAGATGGGGAAGTATAGACGTTTCTTGGCCGGAGTCTTTTAACAGTAGAGATGGAGAAGGGAGAACGAGCTCAGGAAGAGGCTGGCTGTTGAGAGCAGAGCACCGCCAGTGGTGTGGTGGTGGTATCAGCTGGATGTGGGGCAGTCGAGGTACTCTGGGAGGAGTTACTTGAAAGTGTTGCAACAGTTGTTTGATTTGAATAAATCTGTGTGGGTAGGAGCAGCACCAGGAGCAGCAGCCCCAGCCGGAGCCTGGCCACCGTCGCTCTGCCCGAGTCTGCTCCATGGGCATCCGTGCGGGCGTGCATCCCTGGCTGCAGGGGAGGGGAGGACCGCGGGCTGGGGGCGGGGTGGGGTCATGAGGTTTTTAAAAGCAAAAAGAATGTAAGAGGAAAATTAAAATATCAGAATAGTGTTTATTCCTGAGAGGAGACCAAGATGATGGGATGTGGAGCAAAGAAATAGATTTAACAAAGCTAGTAATATTTAATTCTTAAGATTATTGGTAGGTTTATGGGTGTTCATTTTATTCCTTTACTTCATACCATATATATATTCTCTCTATATACTATTATTTAAACATTACATTTATTTTTATATATCTAACATTATAAATAAAAATTTAAAAGAAGATAATTCTGTAAGTATCGTCTTCATTTAGGAAAAGACAAATATGTAATTGTTTGCAATATTGAATTATAATGGTAAATGAATAATAATTTGCAATAGTATATTAGTAATAATCAGAATGAAATGAAATAAATCCAATAGTTAAATGTGTAGAAACTTGCTAAAAAAATGTTCTATATTTACCTAAATGGATAAATTGTGACCCTATGTAATAGCGTTCAAAAAGGAAATTTTTAAAATTCTATAGAATATTGCATGATTAGCACAGTAAGTGAAACTTGAATTCTTCAAGTGGAAAGAACGTAGCATAATTGAGCACTAGTTGGAATAATATGTCGTTGGAACATCTTGTTTGTATTACTGCTAATTAGCATCAACATTCATTTTGGCTAGGATCTTTGTCCCCAGAATAACAGAGAAGGATCAATCTGGGAATAGGAAAGGACTTGAAAATTTAAAATTTTGAAAACAACTTTAAAAGTGATTTATTCCAACTCACCATTATGTATCTGACTCTCTGCGCCCCCCCCCCCCAAACCTGCACCTATTTAAAATTCTCTTGATTAATTCAAAGTCAAAAAAGACTTTTTTTGGTTTAATCATCTATAAACTCATCTCCAGTCTTGCAGCCTTCACATGTATTGCAGCATCTCCCTCAGACTGAGTAGAAATGAAATGGAGACCAGACATATTACATGACTAACTATTAATTAATTAAAAGTGACTAGAGTTTTGCTTTATATCTGCTTTACGTATATAAAACTGTTGCCACTTTTCCTTCCACTTTGGCCTTCTTGCCCTGTCACCAGGCCGCTGCCTGGAAAGCCAGGGTTACTGTGTAGACCTTTATTTTTGGTTCACTTCGCTACCGATTCTGAGGAAGGGAATGTTTTTCTCTTCTAATGCTGCAGAACCTCAAGGTATGGATTTTTAATATCTCTGTAAGCTTGGGGAGAGAAAAGTATGTAAGACATACTTTATAAAATATAAAATGAGAGTAGTAGGCTCATCGGGCCCCCAAATTGGAGTCTCCACGACTGGGCTGTTATCTCCTTGGTCATAGTTAGGAGAAATGGCCAATGATGAAGCTACGGTTGTATCTCAAATACTATGGTCTGGAAACTACATGTAGCTATAAAAAAGAAGAAAGAAAGAAAGAAAAAGAAAGAAAGAAAGGAAAAAAGAAAGAAAGAAAGAAAGAAAGAAGAAAGAAAGAAAGAAAGAAAGAAAAAAGAAAGAAAGAAAGGAAGAAAGAAAGAAAGAAAGAAAGAAAGAAAGAAAGAAAGAAAGAAAAGAAAGAAGAAAGAAAGAGAAAGAAGAAAAAGAAAGAAGAAAGAAAGAAAGAAAGAAGAAAGAAAGAAAGAAAGAAGAAAGAAAAGAAAGAAAGAAAGAAAAAAAGAAAAAAGAAAAAAAGAAAGAAGAAAGAAAGAAAGAAAGAAAGAGAGGAAGGAAGGAAGGAAGGAAGGAAGGAAGGAAGGAAGGAAGAAAGAAAAAGAAAAAGAAAAAGAAAAAGAAAGAAAGAAAGAAAGAAAAGGGAAGAAAAAAGAAAAGACACACTCCTAGAAGTTCTAAAATTCACTTGTTTCAAAATTTCCCTAAATCATTTTTTTTAAATTTTTTTTCCCTAAATCATTTTTATTACTAGGAAGCATTTGGGCCTTTTTGAAATAAACAAGCTCCTTCAATAAGAACCAAAAGAATTAGCCACTATTGAAAGGAAGCAGGTAAACGGAGAGACAATGAAGAGGAAAGTAGGTTGTGGAATTTATCCTCGGGCTGATGATAATTGTTTCTATCCCTGGTACTATATGAAAATGAACAGATCCTGTTCTTTTGAGCAGAATTACTAACTTACTCTCTTTACCTAATTCTTCATGTTACTACATAAAGTAATTTAGAATCCTGGGGATTGTAAGTGTTACGATTGAAATGCTCTTCGGCATCCTCTACGCCACCGCCTTTCCCTGAAAAACAAGAAAATTGGGACCCAGAGAGGTAGGTGTTTGCCCAAGACAGATGGTATCATAGCCTCTGGGCTCCCGGGCACTTACTCTTTGCACTAATAACTCACTTTTAATCCTTTTATTTTTACAGTGCTCACAAGCTCACAAGCAACTTTCTAATTCATCTTCTTAACCATTTATACGTAGTAGCGATTATAAGAAAATATGATTATTATATTTGGGCACAGTATTTATTTGTAGGAATTGTGAAAGGCTCTTTCCAGTGTGTAACGCATTTTGTCACGGTAACACGGTACTCCCGCCCATGCCACTTTGCAATCAAGGAGCTCGAAAGTGGTGAAATGACTTCAGAAGCCAGTGAATCAGTCTTTATGCAATCATATCTGTTTCATAAGTTGGTAAATTGTTTTGAAGTTTAGAACTCCCCTTTGAATAGCGATGATGGCTAGGCTAGTGAAGATTAAATTGCAGCATTAAAAAGTGTAAGTGGTTTCAAGTCCCTGGAGGCTGAGCTATATGCAGATGGGTACAGCTATCTTTACTATACCCCGAAGACATTCATGGAATGGAATGATTTGAAGAATATTAAAGTGCTTTTGTTATTTTAAAATAAAATCACCTAGGTCACTTTCTTGTGTCCATCCCAACCCTCTTTCTTTCTGTAAGAATTATATGGATGATGTGGACTAGGTGGGAATAGACACATATGACATATTCAGGATATCATATAATATATATATTTTTAAATGCTCAGTCTTTTCTATTTCTTCCACATAAACTGCATCAGAAGTGCACTTTTAAAGATAGCACATTTTATAAAAGGACGTATTGTTCCATTTTCCCAGAGAGTCTCTATATTGAGCGAGGCATTATCTGTAAGTGCTGTGGGTAGTTCAGTAGATACATCCTATTCCATCAATCTCTGTGCTGCTCTAAAGAATGCTGGGGTAATGGGAGCCCCCCTTCTGCTGGTAAGACTCTGCTCAGTGTGGGGTAACACAGGGAAAGGATTTGTAAGTGATTTCTTTAAACCCTTCTTGCCTATAGGTTAACTTTGAAACAGCCCAGGGATAAAGTGATGGCTATATGTTTTATTTTCCTGTAGATACTTGAACAAAACCTGCATTTTGTATCTTGCACAGACATAAGGAGAATGAATTGGTAGGATTTTGTTTTTATTAGACATCAGATAGTTTTTGTTGCTTTTTTTAAAGATTGTATTTATTCATGAGAGACCCAGAGAGAGAGAGAGGCAGAGACACAGGCAGAGGGAGAAGCAGGCTCCCTGTGGGGAGCCCAATGCGGGACTCGATCCCAGGACCCCAGGATCACACCCTGGGACAAAGGCCGATGCTCAACCGCTGAGCAACCCAGGCGTCCTGTAGGTTATCCAAGATTAAGGTATGGAGTGGAGTTTTCTTTTACTTTTCCTCTCCTTGTCCAGCAAGCTCTCCCCACACTGACATCTAAATAATTTCCAAGATCTAGTCAAACTTCTTTTGTACTTTATATATATTCCCTCTTTTGCATTCCCACCTTTTAACGATCTCTGGAACCATTTCAAATGATTATATATAGCATTTTTTTTTTTTTTTTACCAGCTAAACCTTTTAGTAGCACAGCTTTGCGAGGTAATATTAGGAAACATTCACTGCCAAAACAGCAATGTCATAGTATTTTTCTAAACAAATATTAATAACAGGTCCTCAGTTTCCCATAATGATTATATAAGCATGCCACACTCAAGTCATGAAGGACTACCTGCAATGAGGTAACACACTTGTCCTTTACATCATTGTCATAACCGTCCCTTTATCCAGAGTCGCCTCTGCATGGGCGCCTGGATGGTGCAGTCTGTTAAATGTCCAGTTTTGATGTTGGCTCAAGTCACGATCTCAGGGTTGTGAGATTGAGCCCCAAGTAGGGCACCTGCCTCAAGCTCCGTGTTGGGCTCTGCTCTGGGCATGGAGTCTGCTTAAGGTTCTCTCTTCCTCTCCCTTTGCTCTTTCCCTCTTGCTTGCTCATGCTCTCTCTCTCTCTCAAAAAAAGTAAAAAAAAAAAAAAAAAAGTAGCCTATATTCACACTTGGCTCCCTATGCAAGATCCACCTTTCAAAATTCTACCCCAACATAAAAAGCAAAGCTCAAATGTCTCTCCCGAACATGAAACTACCAACGTTTCACAGATGAAAATAAATGATATTTCCTTTGACTTTAAGCAGTTATTTTTTTCTCCACTTTCCTGGAAATCTTACTTTAATCTGCTTTGTTTTACGTCTTGGTGAAGATATTATCATCCGTCTGAGACTAAAAGTCCCATGAGGGAAAAGACTGTTTCTTATTTAATGTTTTATATTCTTCACAGAATCTGTTAATCATCTTATATATTTCTATTATTTTCCAACTCTATTGAAATACAATAAATTAGACACATTTAAAATGCATAATTTAGGGAGCTGGGTGGTTCAGTCCATTAGGCATCTCTCTTTGGCTCAGGTCCTGGTCCCAGGGTCCTGGAATTGGGAGATCCATGTCCGGCTCCCTGCAGGGAGCCTGCTTCTCCTTCTCCTCCCTGCTTGTGCCCTCTCTCACTATCTCTGTCTCTTTCTGTCTCAAAAAATAAATAAATATGACTAATTAACTAACTAAATAAAAATTAAATAAAATTTATTTTAAAAATGAAATGCATAATTTAATCAGTTTTAACATACATATGCACCTGTGAAACCATCAACACAATTAAGGCAACAAACGTTGCCATCATGCACCAATAATTCTCTGTGCTCCTTTATATTCTGTTCTCCCTCCACCCCCATCTTCAGGCAGCCGTCACAACCGCCCCATTAATGTGCTTGTCGTCTCTATATATTAGATCATATTTTCTGGAATGTTACTATAATAAAAATCACACGATATGTCAAAATACAGTTTGTTAACCTCGATTGCTCAGCCTGAAAATTTTGAGCCTCATTCCTGTTATGGTGCGTATCTTGTAGTCCATTTCTTATTTTAATTGACAAATAATTCCATTCTATGAGCATAGCACAATTGTTTATCTTTTCCCATGAAAATTTCAGACAGTGGGGCTGAGCCCGATTTTTGGCTACTGTAAATAAAGCTACTGGGAACATTTGCATGCAAGTCTTTCTGTCGACATGTATTTTCACTTGTCTTGGTTAAGCGGTTCAGAACTGAAAAGCTGTATCACTTGATTTGTGTATGATTCATTTTTTTAAGAAAATTCCAACCGCTCTCCAAAGTGATGTGCCATTTTGAGTTCTTTCCAGCAGTCTATGAAAGTTTCAGCTGCACCACAATAGCCTTGGTGACATTTGGTTTGATCCGTCTTCTTATTTTCAGTCCATCTAACCAACATGTACAGTTATCTCAATTTGTGATTTTAATGTGTATTGTCATGATAATTTTTTTTTTTTTTTTGCACGAGTCTGTTGTGTATGTTGTGAACATCATTCCTTAGTGGCTTGCCTTTTTTTCTTCCTTCTGGTGTCTCTCAAAGAGCAAAACACCTTAACTTAAATGCAGTTCAATTTATAAATTTTTCTTTCAGGTTTTGGTTTTTTAGGTTCTACATAAGAATTCCCACTGTAAGATCTTGATGAATTTCTAGTTTCATTTAGAATCTCTATAGTTTTAGGTATTGCTTTTAGGTGTATGATTCACTTAAATTACATTTTCCTTATAGTGTTAAGTGAAGAATGTGGCTTTTTTTTTCTCCCCCTCCCAATATGGATATTCCGTGGTTCCAGCATCTTTTATTGAAAAAGCTTTCTTTACCACACTGAGTTGTCTTGGCATCTTTGCAGAAAATCAATTAACCACATATGGGTGAGTCTATTTCCGGACTCCCTGTATGTGTCATTGATTTATATATTTATCTTCTTTGCAATACCAAACTGTCCTGATTCCTGAGATTTATAGTAAATCTTGAAATCAGGTCAGGTAAGTCAACCAACTAGACATATATATTAAATACATTTATGTTTTAATATGTGTATTTATTATATACACAAGATATATAATTGCTTTGGTAATTTTAAGTCCTTTACATTTCCATATAAATTGTAGAATCAGGTTGTAAAAGCTGCAAACAACAACAACACCCCAAACTGCTAGAATTTGGACAGGAATTATGTTGTTGACATAGCTCCATTTCAGGATAATTACCTTTTTAACAATACTAAGTCTTTTAATCAATAAATGTGATGGATCTCCCAATTTATTTAGGTCTTCTTTATGATGTCTTTGCAATACTTTTGAGTTTCTATATAGAAGTACAAGATGTCTTTTGACAGAAATATTAACAGGTGTTTGTGGGTTTTGGTACTATTATAAGTTGATTCTTTTCTTAAGATTTTATTTGTTTATTCATGACAGACACAGAGAAAGAGAGGCAGAGACACAGGCAGAGGGAGAAGCAGGCTCCACGCAGGGAGCCTGACGTGGGACTCGATCCCAGGACTCCAGGATCATGACCTGAAGCAAAGGAAAGACGCTTAACCACTGAGCCACCCAGGAGTCCCAGTTCATTTTTTTCTAAGTTTTATTTTTCACTTCTTTTTGCCTCAGTGTAATTATATATCTATTTATTCTGGTACAACATTGAATAGAAGTGGCAAAGGCAGCATATTTGTTTTCTTCCCTTCCTCCAGGGAAAGTTTAATTCAATTAAAATACTGGTCTTTTAACTTTAAGTATGATGTTGGAGGAAGGGTTTTCACAAATATACTTTAGTAGTTGGAGGCTCTATACAATTTCTAGTTTGCCAGGACGTCTTTTCATGAATCAGTGTTCATTTTTTCAAAAAGCTTTTTATGTCTCTATTGAATTAACTATCTGTTTTTTTCTTTCTTTTGTTAGTATGTTGAATTTCATTAAATGATTTATTTTTTTAATGTTAAGTCAATTCTGCTTTACTGGAATAAACCCTACTTGAACATATTGGAGTATCCTTTTTGTGTATAGTTGGATATGATTTTATAATACTTCATTAAGGATTATTCATGAGAGATATTGCTCTGAAATTTCTCTTTTTTGTAATATCTTTGCCAGGGTTGGTATTATGTTTGTTCATGCCTCGTAAAATGAAAAGGGAAATGATCCCTCCTGCAATTTTCTAAAAAATATATTGTGTAGCACTGATGTTTATTCCTTGGATGTTTCATAGAATTCACCAATGAAAACTTACGGGCTTGGTATTTTCTTTTCTTGAGAAGTTTTTTGATAATAAATTCATTAAAAAACATGTATAAGACTATTCAAAATTTCTGTTTCTTGTGTTGTATCTTTTGGTATGTTGTATATTTCAACTTTTCCATTATTTGTAAGATATTAAATGTGTTAACATGTACATGTTCCAATATTTACTTAATAACTGTAAAATCTGTCCTACTATTTCCCTTACCATTCCAGATATTGGTGATTTATATTATATACTTAGCCAAGAGTTTGCAAATTTTGTTGTTCTTTTTAAAGGGTCGGCTAATCTTTGCTGACCTTCTCCACTGTTTGTTTTCTAATTCCTTGATTTTTCTACTTTTTTTTTTTATATATATAAATTACATTCCTCTCCTAACTTTGGCTTTTTATCTAAAGGCAAAAACTGGGCCATTAATTTTTTTTTTTTTTACCTCTTCTGCTTTAGCTACATTCCACAAATTTTGATATGTTGTATTTTTATTATTATTTCAATTTCCTTGTCTTTTCATATCTGTCTCTGAATGTTGAAGTGCATTGTTTAAATCCCAAGTATTTAGAGCTTTCCTAAAAATATTTTTAATTTATAAATTTTTATTTTTGTTTACATTTTTATTAATTCCTAATTTAATTTTATTGTGGGAAGAGAATCCTTTTGAATTTAATGTAACCCTGTTTCATTTCCCAGAATATGGTCTGTTCTTGTGAATGCACATATGAAAAGAATACATAGTGTGAAGATCCTGCATAGAGAACAAGGTAATTCGTACACAGTGCTCTTCAGATCTTTTATAATTTTACTGATATCTTGGATAGTCCTTCTATCAATCACCGGGAGAGAATTGTTAAAATCTCCTAGTAGGATTGTGAATTTGTCTATTTTTTTCTTTAGTTCTATTTTTGTTCAACACATGTTGAGGCTGTGTTATTAAGCATGTTCTAATTTATGATTGTATATCTTTTTGGTGAATCTGTTCCTTTTATCATAAAGACAGTCTATCTACGAGGACACTGTTGGTCTCAAAGTTTACTGTATTGGATTATAAAATAAGGACTCCAGTGTTCTCGTGCTTCTTCTTGGCATTGTATATCCATTTCTGCCTGTTTTATTTTAACTTTTGTAAGTATCTTACAGCAAGCCTTCAGTATTAAAAATAAATCTCTGGTTTGCTTTTTATTGGAGTGTTTAGACTACTACTATTTAATATAATGTTTGATATATTTGGATTTAGGTCTACCAATTTGTTTTTATATTTTGTTTGTCCTTCTCTTTTGGTTTCCCCTCTTCCAATTTTCTGCCTTCTTTTGCACTATATAAATATATTTTAGTATTTCACTTTAATCTATTGGCTTTTGTGCTATATTTCATCAGATTTTTTTTTTAGTACTTGCTTTGCAGATTACTAAATAAATACCTAAAATTTTATAGTCTACTATATGTACAGTGCAGACACTTGCAAACATATAGGTGAATACCTTACTGGCTTTCATGTTATAGATATTATGAGTTAAATCCATATACACTGATAACCACACCAGGCCATTTGGCTTTAACAGTCAACATACATTTTAATTTATGAGAAAAAAATATTCTATATTTACCCTGATATTTACATTTCTGTTGCTCTCCATATCTGAAGGACCAGGTTTTTCTAATACCTTTCCTTTTAGAGTGAAAATCTTCTGTTAGTATTTCTTGTAAGAACAGATCTACTGGGGACAAATTCTCTATACTCTTTCCTCTGAAAAAGTAGTTATCTTCCCTTCATTCCTGAAGGATCTACTTGTGGGCAGACCTGGTGGCTTAGAGGTTTAGCACTGCCTTCAGCCAGGGCGTGATCCTGGAGACCTGGGATGGAGTCTCATGTCAGGCTCCTTGCATGGAGCCTGCTTCTCTCTCTCTCTCTCTCTCTCTCTCTCAACTCAGTGTCTTTCATGAATAAATAAATAAAATCTTAAAAAAAAACCCCTGAAGGATCTATTTGCATATTTTTCTTTACAAGAAAAGTTCTTTTCTTCAGTAATTTAAACATGTTTCTTCTCAGTCTTCTGGCCTCTGGATTCTGAAGAGAAATTTGTGGCCATTGGGATAATTATTTCTCTGTTTATAACTTGCAATTTTCTTCTGCTGTTTTTAAGACTTTTTGTGGTTTTTTTTGGCAGTTTATGATGCATCTAAAAGCCATGCTTTTTTTTAAGTTTATCTAGTTTAGATTTACTGAGTTTCTTCAATCTGTACATTTCTATCTTCCCTGCATTTGAGACATTTGTGGCCATTATTTATTCATATACCTTTTGTGCTCCAATCTTCTGAGACTAGTTAAACAGATGTTCCACACTTTGATACTGTTCTACAGGTCCTTAAGGTTTTCTTCATTTTTTCCACTCATTTTTCTTTCCATTCTTCAAATAGGATAATTTCTATTGATGAATTTCCAGAAGCATTATCTCTTTCCTCTGTTATATTCTTTTGTTAAGCTCACCATGAATTTTTATTTAAGGCATTGCATTTTTTAGTTTTAAAATGTTCACTTTGTTCTTTTTTCCAAGTTTTAAATTCTCTCGAAGTTTCCTATATTATAAAATTCAAGTGAAATTCCTATTTCCCTTATAAAATTCAAGTGTGTTTCTATTTACCTTATGAAACATTGTTTTAAAACTGATTTAAGTCTGATAGCTTTAACATCAGTCATTTCCGGGTTAGTATCTATTTCTCACATTTTCCCATAAGCGTTTGTTGCATTTTCCTAGTTCTGGATACACTGAACAATTTTTAAAATTTATTTATGCATGAGAGACACAGAGAAAGAGAGGCAGAGACATAGGCAGAGGGAGAAGTAGGCTCCCTGAGAGGAGCCTAATGTGGGGTTCAGTCCCAGGACCCCAGGATCACAATCTGAGCCACCCAGATGCCCCACAAGGGAGAGGATTGGTAAGAAACTGTATCTGTGGAATTGTTAGAAAGGCTCCTACAGTAATGGAGCCCTTCCTTATTTTCACGTAATAATTTATAAATGTTTATTGGCAATTCTGTGCCCTATTTAGATTGTGAAACCACTCAATTGATGAATGGGTTTTGAAGAAATATTCTGCTCTTCGAATATATTTCCCTTTAAGTTTGTTTTGAAATAGCAACAAATGACAATTTTTCAAAGAGCTTGAGAGAGACCCTGGGATCAGGACCTGAGCCAAAGGCAGACACTCAATCACTGAGCCACCCATGCTCCCCTGAACAATTTTGAACTATATTAGGACATTGCGAATGCTGTGCTGTACAATATCTGAACCCTGTTATACTCTTGTAGAGGGATGTTTTTGTATTAGCAGAGGTTCAAACTGCTTATAGAGAGGTCATAAATTTTGACTTGTTTTCTGTATATGGTGGTTCAAATCTCACTCAGTTCAGTTCTCCAAGCTTTTGCTATGCTGATTTTGATCTGTTTCGGGTGTGAATGATTTGAGGGTGGACTGAGATTTTCTGTGCATACATACACAGAATTAGGGGATCCTCCATCTCTGGCTCTTTTGTCTACAGGAATCTGCCTACATTCTGCAGCCAAAGGTGACCTTTGTTCTCTTTTGTCTGATAACATAGCATGGGTTTTTCTTGAAGTTTTAGCCCACTCTCTACATCTATGCTTCTCTGCAACTAGTTGTGTGTGCATGTGAGCGTGCACATGTGCACACACACACATACATACCTCCTCCACCCCTCACTCCTTATGCCTGCCATACTTGTGGAAAATTGAAAAAGTTAACCTCCATGATGGTTGTTTTTCTAGTTTTTACAACTTTTCAGAACCTGCTAGTTTGTTTTTGTTTGTTTTTTTTTTTTAAATTTAAGTGTCTCCAGATAGCTTTTTTTTTTTTTTTTTGCATTTTTTCCAGCATTTTTAATTCCAATCAGCAGAAGTGATGGGCTCATGCTACTCCTAATACAGAGAGTGAAGACTCAGAAACTTAGATCTAATGAGTTTAATTGAGTGATATTTCAGCAGATTAGACATAGTGAATGTGTTAACCAATGAAGTGAGAAAGTATTGTGAAGTACATTTCTAGAGTAGCTTAAAAATATCCTTTTATATTAATGACTACTGGCTGTGTATCATTATCATATTTTCATTACTCTCAATTTGGGCCATCAAATAAATAAGAGAATATTATTCTAAATGACCATGTCATAACATAGAACAAGTTTTTCAGTTTTCAATCTTGTTGAGAAAAAAAGACACTGGGGAAAATTATTTAGTGATTCCAATTAACACATCAATCGCTTAGTCAATACCTATCCACTTTTCCTTTCCTAGCTTTAATTTTTTTCTAGAATTAGTAGAAATGTTGAGTTCCAGGTGATAAATAATTTGTCTAAACTAATAATAATGATGATGATTACAGATTTATACAATAAGCCAAGACAGAAACACATGATTGACTTACTAGGACTCAAAAAATAAAAACTACATCCCCGTGAGTTTTTCCTATTTATTGAGACTACTTTAGAAAGAATATGCCATACCCTAATTGTTTTCCAAAAAGATCTTTTTTTCTTATTTAAAGATTTATTAATTTCTAAAATCATATTTATATTATTTTCCTTGATTATTTAGTATAAAAGAAATGCAAATTTTCTAGACTGTGTCCTTAAAGTGTCTCAATCTACATTGCCAGGTTTTAAAACTACATGGTAAAATTTTATCATTCTTAATTGTTTTAAAAATCAAATTTTGGTCAAGTGCAGGGGCCAAATTTTATATATTGTGCTGCATATAATCTGTTTGCCCCTTTATATTTAATCTCCATACTTTTCCACCATCAGCATTTTCTTAGGAATTTTGTCTTCCACTTGGGTTTAGTCAATGGTTACCTATTGATCCTAACTGGAGATCAGAGTAGATGGTGAGTCGAATTAGTTATTCTCTTAATTTTGTCTTTACAAATGTTTGTCTTACAAAGTAAGTATGTACACAAAATATACACTTAGTCTTAAAACATGAGTAGCTTGATGAATAGGTATGCCTTGCCGAGGACAGGTAATAGACCCTGCATAAAGCAGAGGAAAACTCATTGCAGAGGCAGAGGAATCAATGTGGATGTGTGGGAATTATTGACAAAGTCAACAAAATATAAAGATTTTGGTATGGCTGTGGCTTAAAGTTCAAGTCTTAGAAAGATAATTAGATATTCATGGAATGGCCTTTTCTCTTATAGTCAGGCAAATGAACATTATCTAGTAGACAATGTTAAGTGGTACAGTTCCATACTGAGATCGCTGCCAGGAAAAGCTCATTTGCCCCCAAACTAAAGAATGTATTGCAAGAGAGAGTGAAAATCTTAGGAATACATACGGAAGGAGATGCTGAGCACCTAAATCAGGTTAGTAGTGATGGATGTATTTATTTCATGCTCTTTCATAATATGAATGAAATCTATACAGAGTAATCAACTAAGAAAATGCATATAAAAGTTCTTTGGAAATTTTAAAGCTTTATATTTTTGGATATAGTCTAAAATATTATTAATACCTTAGGGAAAAAGAAAAGTACTTTTTACCTCTCTCTCTCTATGTAATATTGAACAGTATCATGTCTAGATCAATTATCAATATGTTTTTAATGAGAAGATTAGTTATGATGAAAGGCAATTACCTGTTGCAGTGTGTCTTCTGAGAATTTTATTTCTTTGACTAATTTCATAATATTAAATAGAGCTGCCCACGCAAATGAGATAGAAACTCTATTATAAATGGGTAATCAATTAGTTTTGTTTACTCTAAAGTATCATCAGGTGTGCAGCAGTTTACATACCGTTTTATAATTAACTGTACATCTCAAGTAATTCTGAGATGTCAGATTACCTCATAAAACAGACAATGTAAGTTGCAAGATGATATTGATGAAAGCACAAGGAAACAAAAAGAAATTACAGAGCAGATGATTGGTATTGTTTGAATATTTGCATATTTAGGAAAGAGAGAACTTTAGGAACGAAGAAATGTTCAAACCTACAAAATATTATTGACAGATCAATTAATATGGAATTTAGGCCATCCCATGGGAAATGTATTTTCGTCCTCCAAACTTTATTTTGTAAATTATCTGTATAGTCAGTGTTAAAGTGACACTAAAATACAATTAGCTTTTCCTTCACTTGTATCCCATTGAGTTATCCTGCAGAGAGAGTGGGTTAGGAAAGTGCATTCCAGCAGTGCCATGGTGTAAAGAGTTTCCAGAGGAAAGAAACAGGCAATTACGGCTCCTAACTCCGTATGATTCATATGAGAACTCTCCTGATAGATCGTTTCTCTTCTTTACCCCACTGCACTTTCAGGAAAAGAGGAACTGTTTTTAGGTAATAGGAAAGGGTACATGTGGGGTGTTTTTTTATTTTAATCTAGAATAGTTTTGCTTTATAACAATAATTAAAAAGTTAGGAAAGATAAAGACAGTATTGTCAAAATATATTAGGGTTAGGGACTTTTGTCCAAGTGGTTCTTTAGTCTAAAATAAAATCTAACTACAAAAAAAATAGTAGAAATTTTTTTTTTGAGATTAATGTTTGTTTCAACTAATAATTAGAAGACATTGAAGGACTGTGCCGTAGGATGTTTGCACTTTTGCCAGGGCAAAATTTTGAATTAAGATCCCAGTGAGGGCACCTGTCGCAGTGTATTGTTTAGCTGGATAGTAAGCTTAGGAGGTCTTTCTGTTCTTTTGTTTCAATGTAGCTTTGCTGATAGTTGTATATACATACTATCACATGGGAAACTGTAGCAAATGTTTATCCTTGTGAAAAATAACTATTAAATGAAAAACAGAAAAATTAGTAAAAGTTGAAAATGCAATAAGCTTGCAGAGGAAAGAAATAGCTCTGGACTGAAATATGCTCAGGACCTTATTCAAAGAGCTCTGTGTTGAGAAATTTGGTAGTTTAGGATGAGCTTTCAAAATATATCATGTTTGGGGCACCTGGTGGCACAGTTGTTTAAGTGACAGAATCTTGATTTCAGCTCAGGTTATGATCTCCGGGTCCTGAGACGGAGCCCACCTTGGCAGATACACTCAGCGGAGAGTCTGCTTGAGATTCTCTCTCTCTCTGCTCCTCCACCCACTCATGTGCTTGCTCTCTCTCCCTTTCTCAAAATAAATAAATAAATCTTTAAAAAAAAAATATATATATATATATATATCTCAAGTTCAGATGCATTCTCTGATGAGATTTAAGTAGATGCTTAGAGAATAATAATGAAATTTCTTAATATCGGAGATCAGTTTTTCTGGGTATATTTATACTTTTTAAAAAATTGTTGTTTCTTTTATGTCATCCCTACCTCTTTCCCAGGAGCCCAGATGCTAACAGAGTGCTTTTATTTTGAGATTGGAAGTAGTTAATAGAAATTAATGATATGTCACTGCAATACAGGGTATACACAGAGAATCAAATTTTGACCAGGAGATAGTCTTTAAGGGCTGTGTCTTATAAAGGCTACTTATTAGTGTGAATATCTTAGGTGTAATTGTCATTTGATTCTCTATAATCTGGATGCCTTGTGTGTGTGTATGTGTGTGTGTGTGTTCACTGCTTAAAATTAATGTTTTTTTTAGAATAACTTCAGATTTACAGAAAAGTGGCAGATAGTATAGTACGTTCCCATATATTCCACACTCAGTTTCCCTCACACATTACTATAGTACGTTTGCTATAACTATGGAACCGACACTGGTATCTTACCATTAACTAAACACCACTGCTTAATTGTATTTCACTAGTTTTTCTCTCCTGCACTTTTTCTATTCCAGGACTCCATCTGGATATGGCATTGCATTTTGTCTTCATGTGTCTTTAGCCTTCACTGGTCTGTGACAGTTTATCAGATTTTCCTTGTTTTGGATGGCCTTGACAGTTTTGGGGAGAGAGTTGTTTTGTTGAGTGTTTCTCAGTATATGTTGTATAGTGTGTGTCTCATATTTTATAACTGGAATTTCAGATTTTGAGGCGAAAGACCACAGAGGCAAAGTGCCATTGCAAATGCATCATATCAAGGGCACATGTTATCTTTGTGACATATCACTAATGTTGTGAACCTTGGTCACTTAACATTTGCCAGATCTCTTCACTGTAAGCTCCTCCCACCCTATTTCCATACCGTACTTTTGGCAAGTCCATTAGAACAATCCTCATTCAAAGGCTGGTGAGCTTTATTCCATCTCCTTGGAGAACATGTACATAGTTATTTGGAATTCTTCTATATGGGAGATTTGTGTTTTCTATGCTATACTAATTTATTATATTATCTACTTATATTTAATCCAATATTAGGTTTTTTTTTGATTTCTCAAATTCTTCCAGCTTTGATCACTGGATGCCCTTGCATTTTTATATCTCAATATCCTATCAGGTACCTTTTTAAACGATTTATAAAGGGTCCTATAACTGAAGATTTTGTGAATGAATGGAAAACGATTAAATAAAAGTGACTAAACTCATAAGTGACTGATATTTGGTCTCTTAAATTAAGTATAAATTTGTGTCCATGTGGGTAAATACTACAAAAATCACAAGCTCTTTGTGATGAAGCAAAATGACCATCTTAGTCCTGATTTTTTCTTTTCTATTTTTTTTCTTAAAGTTTTTATTTATTTATTCATGAGAGACACACAGAGAGAGGCAGAGACACAGGCAGAGGGAGAAGCAGGCTCTCTGAGGGGGAGCCTGATACGGGATTCAATCCCAGGACCCTGGGATCACAACCTGAGCTGAAGGCAGATGCTCAACCACTGAGCCACTCAGGTGCCCCTGATTTTCTCTTTTCTGCTTTCACCGTTTTTTGTTCAGAGTCTGGATCCTTTGTAGTGCTGCTTCATAATATCTAGATAGTCTTTCTCATTGCAATTGCACAAAGCAGGAACTTGAATGTTAATTCTGGTTACTCCTATTTCCACACCCATGCTCTTGTATACCTGCCAAAGACCTAATGCAACCGTCAGTCAAACACAGATGGTTTGTTTCTGTCATATAAAAACTTCTCTTCTTTCAACCATGCACATGGTTTTAGCCCTTCTCCTGACTCTGCTACGCAGGAGGGAAGAGTTTTATAGGCCTTAGTATTTTGACCAAAAAGAACTGTTTTCAGATTGAGTCTGGTGTGCAATTTTTTTTTTTCATTTGAAAGTAGTTAAGGATTATCTGGTATATTCTATTTAAAGAATATCAGGTATCTTTCACAAGCCATAGCAGCTGAGTTTTTGTTTTGTTGTATTCACTTTCTCTATATGATAGTAGTGACAAAAATGAAAGCAGAGTCATATATATATGCTGATGCACGTAGGCAAGTTCCTTTCTTAGGCATCGTCATAGATTAGGATGCCACTTCCTATCTGTAGAACTTTGTAGCTTGCAGCTCAATTAAAGAGCTGCCACTGAAATGATTCACTCTTCCTTTGTTCTTCTAACCTTGAAATGAACATTCAAGAATTCCTAAAGTGATTATTGTCCTCCAGTTTGCATATTATCCTGTTTAAGGAACAAAAAACCTCCAAATCCAAAACCCAGAACCTCTATTTACATGTTAAAATCTGCTTGTGACGTTATAGCACTTTTGTTTAAACACAGTATTCAAACTACTAATGAACTGTTCATAGTTTTATTTTAGAGATTGGTGGTTGGAAAGAAAGGAGGGCAAACAACTGATCTATGATCTATTTTTAATCCCACTTTCTGGGGGAATGGCTCCTGGAGAAACAAAAGAAAAAATAGGTGACTCAGTGTAGTCTTCTTGTCAATCTACTAGACCTCAGGGCACATAAATTATGATGTTTCCTACTAGAAGGCCATTATCTATGGAATGATTTTAACAGGATGTCCCCAGTTAAGGACTGCTCAAAGTAAATAAACTTAGAATCTATGAATAATTGAGCTATAACTTCTTGGAAAATGTCACATAAGCTTGGGTGTTAAAGAGAAATAGTTTGGAAACTAGATGTACTTCTGTTGTGTGAGGGAAATCCACAAAAATCTCATTTGGCGATATCTATCCTTCAGGGTTGGAGAATATCTATCGACTGCTACAAGAAGATGTGGGTCGCCACTTTTGTTATTATAGACCTCTTCCTGCTTGAATTGAGCCTCCTGGGTGCCATATTCTGTTGCTGGAAGATATTTCAAAATTACTCTAAAATTCAGGCTTATGTTCCAGGGAGGTTTCTGTTCATAAAAGTCCATTTTCTTTGACTTAACTGTCTTACTCTCAGTGATAGAACTCTTCAAATGGCATGATATGACAAGGAACTATATTTTCAGTGGACTTGTCCAGTCTGTAAGTCAACCTCATATTATTTACGTCTTCATTAATGTGCTTTCTCCTTTCTTGTCTGTCTCACAAATTATTTACCTTTCTCAACAAAGATAAATAGTGTGTCTAAAATAGACATAATTTATTTGCATTTCACAGAAGTTTAAAGCCAGGCTTTAAGAAACACATTGTTAAAACTAGAAAATATTTCTCAGCTAAGTGTGGATTTATTACAATTCTTAAAATCACAAAATGTTTGAAAAAATCTGAATTTTTATTTACTGCCATCTTTAAATTTTTCACCAGTACTGTTAACATGTATTATTTAACATTAATAGCTTCTTGTCCTGTCACTTTGACCAACTATAGTGTGAGTACATAAGCAGCAGCCAGATATTGAATTAGAGCCTTAGAAACCTACAGGATTAGGAACTAAGACCTAGAAGGGAGGCCACAAATTACAATTTCTAGCCCTCACATCTCTGTTTGAGATCAGTCTTCTATAGCTATCAGATTAAGAATAAAAGGCAATAGTGCTGGAAAAATGAATGTGGCACAATTTGAATAACTTTTTTTTTTCCTAGAACCAACATATTTTAAGAAAAAGAGTTACTGAATTATCTCTAAACTAAAGGAAAAATGCTCAACTGGTAATAAAGAGTATGGGTTTACATGAATAATCCATAGACAGGGAAATCAGGATAAAATCATTTTCTCATAGGTCAGTAAGTGACGACAAATATCTAAACTAAAAGTACTAAGAATCAATAGGAGGTAATATTTTTGACACAAATTTTAAAAATAAAGCGAAGCAGGCTGTAGACGGTAGTATGAGAAGAGAGGAATTAAAAGATTATTCTGAGGTTTTAGACCTTACATGATTAACTTACTTTTCAGTAGACTTTTATTGAGATTATAGGTCCAATTGCAGTTGTAAAACATGAGATAGATATTGTGTACCCTTTGGTAACATTTTATAGTAATCACAGTACAATGTCACAACCAAAATATCAACATCAATGCAATCTAATTTTATAGTCTTGTGTGTGTGTGTGTGTGTGTGTGTGTGTGTGTGTGTGTGTGGTTATTTTTATTTCTTTTTTATTTTTTTTTTTTAACTTTTATTGGTGTTTAATTTACGAACATACAGAAAAACACCCAGTGCTCATCCCGTCAAGTGTCCACCTCAGTGCCCGTCACCCATTCCCCTCCAACACCCGCCCTCCTCCCCTTCCACCACCCCTAGTTCGTTTCCCCGAGTTAGGAGTCTTTATGTTCTGTCTCCCTTCCTGATATTTCCCAACATTTCTTTTCCCTTCCTTTATATTCCCTTTCACTATTATTCATATTCCCCAAATGAATGAGAACATACACTGTTTGTCCTTCTCCGATTGACTTATTTCACTCAGCATAATACCCTCCAGTTCCATCCACGTTGAAGCAAATGGTGGGTATTTGTCGTTTCTAATTGCTGAGTAATATTCCATTGTATACATAAACCACATCTTCTTTATCCATTCATCTTTCGATGGACACCGAGGCTCCTTCCACAGTTTGGCTATTGTGGCCATTGCTGATAGAAACATCGGGGTGCAGGTGTCCCGACGTTTCATTGCATCTGAATCTTTGGGGTAAATCCCCAACAGTGCAATTGCTGGGTCGTAGGGCAGGTCTATTTTTAACTCTTTGAGGAACCTCCACACAGTTTTCCAGAGTGGCTGCACCAGTTCACATTCCCACCAGCAGTGTAAGAGGGTTCCCTTTTCTCCGCATCCTCTCCAACATTTGTTGTTTCCTGCCTTGTTAATTTTCCCCATTCTCACTGGTGTGAGGTGGTATCTCATTGTGGTTTTGATTTGTATTTCCCTGATGGCAAGTGATGCAGAGCATTTTCTCATGTGCATGTTGGCCATGTCCATGTCTTCCTCTGTGAGATTTCTCTTCATGTCTTTTGCCCATTTCATGATTGGATTGTTTGTTTCTTTGGTGTTGAGTTTAATAAGTTCTTTATAGATTTTGGAAACTAGCCCTTTATCTGATATGTCATTTGCAAATATCTTCTCCCATTCTGTAGGTTGTCTTTTAGTTTTGTTGACTGTATCCTTTGCTGTGCAAAAGCTTCTTATCTTGATGAAGTCCCAATAGTTCATTTTTGCTTTTGTTTCTTTTGCCTTCGTGGATGTATCTTGCAAGAAGTTACTGTGGCCAAGTTCAAAAAGGGTGTTGCCTGTGTTCTCCTCTAGGATTTTGATGGAATCTTGTCTCACATTTAGATCTCTCATCCATTTTGAGTTTATCTTTGTGTATGGTGAAAGAGAGTGGTCCAGTTTCATTCTTCTGCATGTGGATGTCCAATTTTCCCAGCACCATTTATTGAAGAGACTGTCTTTCTTCCAATGGGTAGTCTTTCCTCCTTTATCGAATATTAGATGGCCGTACATTTCAGGGTCCACTTCTGGGTTCTCTATTCTGTTCCATTGATCTATGTGTCTGTTTTTGTGCCAGTACCACACTGTCTTGATGACCACAGCTTTGTAATACAACCTGAAATCTGGCATTGTGATGCCCCCAGCTAAGGTTTTCTTTTTTAAAATTCCCCTGGCTATTCGGGGTCTTTTCTGATTCCACACAAATCTTAAAATAATTTGTTCTAACTCTCTGAAGAAAGTCCATGGTATTTTGATAGGGATTGCATTAAACGTATAAATTGCCCTGGGTAACATTGACATTTTTACAATATTAATTCTGCCAATCCATGAGCATGGAATATTTTTCCATCTCTTTGTGTCTTCCTCAATTTCTTTCAGAAGTGTTCTATAGTTTTTAGGGTATAGATCTTTTACCTCTTTGGTTAGGTTTATTCCTAGGTATCTTATGCTTTTGGGTGCAATTGTAAATGGGATTGACTCCTTAATTTCTCTTTCTTCAGTCTCATTGTTAGTGTATAGAAATGCCATTGATTTCTGGGCATTGATTTTGTATCCTGCCACACTACTAAATTGCTGTATGAGTTCTAGCAATCTGGGGGTGGAGGCTTTTGGGTTTTCTATGTAGAGTATCATGTCATCGGCGAAGAGGGAGAGTTTGACTTCTTCTTTGCCAATTTGAATGCCTTTAATGTCTTTTTGTTGTCTGATTGCTGAGGCGAGGACTTCCAGAACTATGTTGAACAGCAGTGGTGAGAGTGGACATCCCTGTCTTGTTCCTGATCTTAGGGGAAAGGCTCCCAGTGCTTCCCCATTGAGAATGATATTTGCTGTGGGCTTTTCGTAGATGGCTTTTAAGATGTCGAGGAAAGTTCCCTCTATCCCAACACTCTGAAGGGTTTTGATCAGGAATGGATGCTGTATTTTGTCAAATGCTTTCTCTGCATCTAATGAGAGTATCATATGGTTCTTGGTTTTTCTCTTGCTGATATGATGAATCACATTGATGGTTTTACGAGTGTTGAACCAGCCTTGTGTCCCAGGGATAAATCCTACTTGGTCATGGTGAATAATTTTCTTAATGTGTTGTTGGATCCTATTGGCTAGTATCTTGTTGAGAATTTTTGCATCCATGTTCATCAGGGATATTGGTCTGTAATTCTCCTTTTTGGTGGGGTCTTTGTCTGGTTTCGGAATTAAGGTGATGCTGGCCTCATAGAACGAATTTGGAAGTACTCCATCTCTTTCTATCTTTCCAAACAGCTTTAGTAGAATAGGTATGATTTCTTCTTTAAACGTTTGATAGAATTCCCCTGGGAAGCCATCTGGCCCTGGACTCTTGTGTCTTGGGAGGTTTTTGATGACTGCTTCAATTTCCTCCCTGGTTATTGGCCTGTTCAGGTTTTCTATTTCTTCCTGCTCCAGTTTTGGTAGTTTGTGGCTTTCCAGGAATGCGTCCATTTCTTCTAGATTTCCTAATTTATTGGCGTACAGCTGTTCATAATATGTTTTTAAAATCGTTTGTATTTCCTTGGTGTTGGTAGTGATGTCCCCTTTCTCATTCATGATTTTATTAATTTGAGTCTTCTCTCTCTTCTTTTTAATAAGGTTGGCTAATGGTTTATCTATCTTATTAATTCTTTCAAAGAACCAACTCCTGGTTCTGTTGATCTGTTCCACAGTTCTTTTGGTCTCGATATCATTGAGTTCTGCTCGAATTTTAATTAACTCTCTTCTTCTGCTGGGGGTGGGGTCTATTTGTTGCTTTTTCTCTAGTTCCTTTATGTGTAAGGTGAGCTTTTGAATTTGAGATCTTTCCAGTTTTTGAATGTATGCTTGTATTGCGATGTATTTCCCCCTCAGGACTGCTTTTGCTACATCCCAAAGATTTTGAACGGTTGTATCTTCATTTTCATTAGTTTCCATGAATCTTTTTAATTCTTCCTTAATTTCCTGGTTGACCTTTTCATCTTTTAGCAGGATGGTCCTTAACCTCCACGTGTTTGTGGTCCTTCCATATTTCTTGTTGTGATTAAGTTCTAATTTCAAGGCATTATGGTCTGAGAATATACAGGGGACTATCCCGATCTTTTGGTATCGGTTCAGACCCGATTTGTGACCCAGTATGTGGTCTATTCTGGAGAAAGTTCCATGTGCACTTGAGAAGAATGTGTATTCAGTTGAGTTTGGATGTAAAGATCTGTAGATATCTGTGAAATCCATCTGGTCCAGTGTATCATTTAAAGCTCTCGTTTCTTTGGAGATATTGCGCTTAGAAGACCTATCCAGGGTAGAAAGAGCTAGATTGAAGTCACCAAGTATAAGTGTATTATTATCAAGGTATTTCTTGAGTTTGGTTATTAATTGGTTTAAATATTTGGCAGCTCCCACATTCGGGGCATATATATTGAGGAGTGTTAAGTCCTCTTGTTGGATAGATCCTTTGAGTATGAGATAGTGTCCCTCTTCATCTCTCACTATAGTCTTCGGGGTAAATTTTAATTTATCTGATATAAGGATGGCAACCCCTGCTTTCTTTTGAGGACCATTTGAATGGTAAATGGTTCTCCAACCTTTTATTTTCAGGTTGTAGGTGTCCTTCTGTCTAAAATGAGTCTCTTGTAGACAGCAAATAGATGGGTCCTGCTTTTTTATCCAGTCTGAAACCCTGCGCCTTTTGATGGGGTCATTAAGCCCGTTCACATTCAGAGTTACTATTGATAGATATGAGTTTAGTGTCATCATATCTATTCAGTCCTTGTTTTTGTGGATTGTTCCACTGAACTTCTTCTTAAAGGGGAATTTTAAGAGTCCCCCTTAAAATTTCTTGCAGAGCTGGTTTGGAGGTTACATATTCTTTCAGTTCCTGCCTGTCTTGGAAGCTCTTTATCTCTCCTTCCATTTTGAATGAAAGCCTTGCGGGGTAAAGTATTCTTGGTTGCATGTTCTTTTCATTTAGGACCCTGAATACATCCTGCCAGCCCTTTCTGGCCTGCCAGGTCTCTGTGGAGAGGTCTGCTGTTACCCTAATATTCCTCCCCATAAAAGTCAGGGACTTTTTTTCTCTTGCTGCTTTAAGGATCTTCTCCTTATCTTTGGAATTTGCAAGCTTCACTATTAAATGTCGAGGTGTTGAACGGTTTTTGTTGATTTTAGGGGGGGATCTCTCTATTTCCTGGATCTGAATGCCTGTTTCCCTTCCCAGATTCGGAAAGTTTTCAGCTAGGATTTGTTCAAATACATATTCTGGCCCTCTGTCCCTTTCCGCGCCCTCGGGAACCCCAATTAAACGTAGGTTTTTCTTCCTCAGGCTGTCATTTATTTCCCTTAATCTATCCTCATGGTCTTTTAATTGCCTGTCTCTTTTTTCCTCAGTTTCCCTCTTTGCCATCAACTTGTCTTCTATGTCACTCACTCGTTCTTCCACCTCGTCAAGCCTCGTCGTTAGGACTTCTAGCTTGGATTGCATCTCATTTAATTGATTTTTAATTTCTGCCTGATTAGATCTAAATTCTGCAGTCATGAAGTCTCTTGAGTCCTTTATGGTTTTTTCTAGAGCCACCAGTAGCTGTATAATAGTGCTTCTGAATTGGCTTTCTGACATTGAATTGTAATCCATATTTTGTAACTCTGTGGGAGAGTGGGCTGTTTCTGATTCTTTTTTTTGAGGGGTTTTCCTTCTAGTCATTTTGCTCAGTGCAGAGTGGCCAAAAACAAGTTGTATTGGGAAAAGGAGAAAAAGAGAGAGAAGGAAAGAAAAGAGAAAAAGAAAAAAGAGAAAGAAGAAAAAAATAGGGGAAAAAGAGAAGAAAAAGAAAGAAAAAGAAAGAAAGGAGAAAAAAGAAAAAAGGGGGGGGGGGGGAAGCAATCAGAAATCAAGAAGAAAGAGAGAAAAAAAAAGCACAAAACAAAACAAAAAAAAAAAAAAAAAAAACAAAAACAAAAACAAAAAAAACAAAAAAACAAAAAAAAACCACGGGGGAGTATCTTCCGATTCTGTGTAGTTTAAGTCCCTTGACTTCCCTTGGAACTGGTCCGTCTCGCTGGTCTTCTGGGGGAGGGGCCTGCTGTGCTGATTCTCAGGTGTTGGCACTTGGGGGAGCTGCTCTGCCCCTGCCTGGTGCAGGGCTCGGTGGGGGTTGTTCACCCCGTGAGGCCCCGGGAGGAAGCCACAGTGGCGGGGGCAGCTCTGGGACCCTGGATCCAGCCCCCGCAGTAGCTCCGGGGCTCTCCTTCTGCAGGGCCTGGGGGCTCCGTGGCGGGGCCGCTGATCTGCTCAGTTCCAGGCAGGAGCGTCCTCGCTGTCCTGGGCCCTCCCGGCCTCTGCCTGTCCCGGGGGAGGCCGGATCCTGGGCTGTGTCCCGGCGCCCTGTGCTCCGGAGCCTGCGCTGTTGGATTCGCGCTCCCGGCGGTGCAGCCCCCTCCGCGGAGCCGCCGCCCGAGCCCCTCCGAGCTGTTCCCGGAGCCGCGCAGCCCCCTCCGCGCGGAGCTTCTTCCTCTGCGCGAGCCGCCGCCGCTGAGCTGTTCCCGGAGCCGCGCAGCCCCCTCCGCGGAGCCGCCGCCCGAGCCCCTCCGAGCTGTTCCCGGAGCCGCGCAGCCCCCTCCGCGGAGCTTCTTCCTCCGCCCGAGCCGCCGCCGCCGAGCTGTTCCCGGAGCCGCGCAGCCCCCTCCGCGGAGCCGCCGCCCGAGCCCCTCCGAGCTGTTCCCGGAGCCCCGCAGCCCCCCCCGCGGAGCCGCCGCCCGAGCCCCTCCGAGCTGTTCCCGGAGCCCCGCAGCCCCCCCCGCGGAGCCGCCGCCCGAGCCCCTCCGAGCTGCTCCGGGTCCCGCCGAGCGCTGCAGCCCTTAGGGAGCTCGGCGCACTCTCCCGGGGCGCAGTTCCTCTGTTACTGTCCCAGGGAGCCCGAGGGCGTCCCCGCCTTTCTGGGGATCCTGCTCCACCTCCCTGCGGGCCCCTTTCCGCGGGGAAGGTCGGTGCAGCTCCTGCTCCTCCGGGCCGGGGCTCTCCTGTCCTGGGGACACTCGCCCCGGCCTCAGCCCGGCTCCTCGCGGGGCCCCTCCCCCTTGGAGGCCTTTTGTGTCTTTATTTCTTTTTCCCCGTCTTCCTACCTGATAGAAGCGCGAACTCTTCTCACTGTAGCGTTCCAGCTGGTCTCTCTTTAAATCTCAGGCCGAATTCGTAGGTTTTCAGGATGATTGGATGGTTTTCTAGGTAATTTGCTGAGGACCAGGTGACCTGGAGACCCTGCTCCTCCGCCATCTTGCCCCTCCCCCCCCTATTTTTAAATGCATTTGACTTTTCCAGTAGACTACCTTTAATAAAAATAAAAAACAAACAAAAAATACAACCTCCTTTGCTGTTCAGTGGGTATAAAGTTTCAGTTATGCAAGATAAATAAGTTCTAGAGCTCTATTGACAACATTGTACCTAAAGTTAACTATATCATGTGTTTAAAATTTTGTTAAGAAGATAAATCTGTTAGGTATGCTCACCACATACACACACAGAAATCTGTATGTTCTCTTTCAAAGTGATCACTTGGGAGGTTTTGCTTATGATATGATTATTGGGGGTTCCTCTTAAAGTACGCATTGTCTCTTTGTCAACTTATGGGTCTTTGTTGTCACGGTCAGCAAACATCTTACCCACATTAGGTGATTACTTTGTTTACTTGCTGATTTGTCAATTTATTGATTGCTTGTTTGAAGGTTCATTGATAAATTGATAAGATTGTATGCAATTAATGGAGAACTTTGATTTCCATTAACATCCTGCAGCTTAGTAAAAATTGCTTATGATCAGCTGTGGGAAGGGAAGCCAGAAAGGAGCTAGTGAGTCTGCACCAATCTGACAAACCATAATGTACCTACTCTACTTTTCATGTATTCATCTTTATCTTTCCTACCCTCCTCCATCCCAGTCCCAGCTCCCGCTCTCCCATGACATCCTTGTGCCTTTGATGATAGTAAAACCCTTGTTCTTACTCTGTCTCTTACAGAGAAGCACATTCTTTTTGGTTTTAAATGATGTAGGAGCTCTTTGTTTTACTAGCAACTCATTACAGCTTATTATGAAAGACTACATTACTTGACAGTTCTGAAAAATATAATGCTTGTTAGTTCTAAAAATATAATCCTTTTGGTTCAGGTATTTTATTCTTTCAATAATAATGAGAACTTACTCTCTCTAAAATGAAGAGCCCATCATTTAAAATGCAATATGTTAATAATTCTAACAGAAATTGGAGCATAAATAAATGTTGTGACCTTGAAACTTTTCCCCCCTGAGACAGATATTTTGCTGCCTTCTATTTTTATCATATTTCAACTTTGAGCCACCCAATTGAGTCTGTAACAAAATACCTTAAAAACCACACATTCCAGATTACACGTATTAAACATTCAATTTTAAAACTGGCAAATAATGGTTTGAACTAATACAGAGGGGATTTAAGCTTAAGAAAATTGAAGCTCAAATGCTAGCATAGATTGTGAATAATAAGCTAGCCAGAAATTCCATTTGCAAATGTCTGGACTCCTACTAGGCATTTCCTGCACATTCAGAGCTCATCACAAAAATCTTCAATTAGTACCAGAGGACATTGTAAAAGGAAAAAAAGAGTGTTAGTGTGCACTTGGATGCAGATGCTGCTACCAAAGAAAGGCGCAATTGCCTGCCAGACTACATAGACAGCAACCTTGTTTTATGTGAGAGATTTACATATTAAGAAAAGGCTTAAGATATTTGCAACACACTTTTCAGTATTCATTAAATGGAAAAAAAATCCACTTATTCTTCCAGCCGTCATTTTTGGTGAATCTTACAGTCTGCATGAGAGCATCATATTAACTTCTAAAGGTCAGAAGGTTATTTATTTCACTCAGATATAGTAAAATATTGAATCTTAACTGCTTCATGCTACAAACAATTTATGATGATAAAATTTGAAGCAAAATGTTGGCAAGAGTGAATTTTTCACTGTGTGCACAAATGAGACATTAATTAGTTATTATAGAAGACCATTCATGATCATTTAGAATCAGTTCCTCCTAATTTATATAAAAGGTTATTACACTTAATTAATGCCAAGAGGAAAGGTAAACCTAAATGTTTCTATATTTATAATGTTGTCTCCCACTATCATGTTTTTCATTACATATGGTTTAAAATGTTTTAATGTTTTCTGCTTGAATTTGTAGCAGTTTGATGCATTAAAGCATATTTTATCTTTTTAAGATCAACATCTGAGGCACTCTAACACACTATTTACTCTAAGAAAATAACTCAATATATATACAGGCTTGTCATATTATATTTTATTTATTAGCATCCTTTTGCAAATAAAATCCTACTGACAAATGAACTGAATCTAAATTAATCAAATAGTAAAATAACAAATAGATTTAACATTCATATGCTGCTACATTTCCAGTTGTTTTTTTTTTTTTTTTTATAGAAACGATTTTAAAAGAAAATCTAAGACCATGTGCTTCCAATCTGGCATTCCAGTTCTTCTGAAGTAATGATTAGAGAGATAAGTTGGGCTACTTTAGACATGTCCATAATGCATGTTGGAACTTATTCAAAATATTACTCTGTAGAACCTAGCCTGCTTAAATTACAAAGTTGAGTTTTATTTATTTACCTTGCATATTGGATTTGTGAATTTGATTCATACTATTCTAATCCATGTGAGATTATTGCCTCAACAAGAAATTTTAATTCACAATTATTTTATTTTCCTATGAGGGATATGCATCAAAGATCTTGAAATATTCTTGTGTAGTGCTCTAAACACTCAAAGGAACCTTCAAAGAACAGTCCAGAGTAAGAAGGCAGATTTAGATTAGAGCAAAGAATGTATTGATTTGAAGGAAGAACACATAGAAATAACATAAATAACCCCTCTCTCTTGGAGGGACATTGTTCCAACAGGGTTGGGTGACTCACTAAGGTAGGGTACATACAGCATTGCCATCTCTTTGTCAGCTCTTTTCTATAGGCTTTTGGGAAATTCATTGTGACCAAAGTAGAAGAGGAGACAACTTTAGGTCACACATACTAGAAGTGGGCTGAGCCACATTACATTTCACTCAGGAAGTAACTCTGCAGGAGAATGAGAAAGGTGATTTCTTACAATAGGTCAAAGTTTGGTTGACATGTAATGGTATCCACCTTTCCTGTGAGAATTTACCAGAGCTATGATACCTGCCAGCTCTTGTGTACACTAGTTTGACTGATTACCCAGACTTTGGAAAGAACACAATGATCATTACCAGTTATAGAAGTAACATTGGAGTTGTCATAAAAGCTTTTTTTTTCTCTGCTTATCTATCATTTATCTATCTATCTATCATCTATCTATCTATCTATCTATCTATCTATCTATCTATCATCTATCATCTAGCTACCATCTATCAATCTACCATCTATCATGTTTTATCTAATATATCATTTCCAATTTCCTTTTTCCATAGATTTTTCTACTAATATTTTATATGAGACATATTTTTGACCAGGATAATCGGTTCCATTGATAGAAAAAATATATTCGGGTTTGATTTAGTAGAGACATAATTATCACCAAGACATGAATATAGTGTCCATTGGGATTGTGGATCTTCCATTTGGGGAAGAGGGTAAGTGTTTTCCATGATATTAGTGTACGTGAATCTTGTTAAATGGGAGCATGCTATTTTTATTTATTAGGACTTTAAGTATGCTTAAGAGAGAGTGGCATTGGCAAATACAATGGATTGGCATAGAATATGGTTCATATGAAAGAAGCACAAAATCAGTGCTAACTACCACCAGGAATTCACTAATTCCTAGTGAATTGCACTGAAAACTACTGTGTATGAATGTGTCCTTCAGATTTTGATTCTTCCCAGAAAAGGAAATTAGCTTCTACCCTGCTATTTGCAATGCAATTCATCCTTCTTCATCTTCCCACCTTGCTGACAGATGTTATAAATGATGCCAGCTCTGCTTCCCCATTAACCCTGCTACCTATTTTTCTCCTATTACCAAAAACACCCCAGGGCAATGCCCACCAACACTATCTTCACCATCTTCTACTTCCAGTGAAGAGTTCTCATTCAGAGAACTGCACATTGCCTGCTCTCTCTGAACACAGTAGCCACACACTCTTGTGAAAGCTTCACACATTTGGCAACTCCTCCTTAAATAGTCTGTTTTATGGTTGCAAGTATCTCCTAACTTTTAGTTTTCTGGGTTTTTGTTTGTTTGTTTATTTGTTTTACTTGTTAAGTTTGGATTAGTTGTGGGTGGAGGAGAATGGAGAATCATATGTACTTTGCCACCTTAAAGCCATCACTTTATTGACAACAGCCTAAGTGTCTTCTCTCTTTATGACTTAGATTAGGGCTTCTCCAAGTAGTCTACAATATGAGAACTGAGTTTGCACCCTTGTGTGTAAAAGCTATTTTTCTTGTGGCTTATGATAGTATTCAGATAGATTTTGTGTTCAACTCTAAAACATAGGCATGTGTTCACATACACTGTATCAAATTACTTCCCAGATGTTGAAATTGTTGTTTCAAAACAAAATTGTTGTTCGGTTTATGGCATCACTTTTCCTTTGCAAAATTGACACTTATCTCAAGATATCTTAGTTTGAAGGAACTGTACTGAAGCATCCTTATCGCATATTTAGCTTTAACAACAACAGTTAATACTAAGTTGCTTCTGAAATTTGATTGTAAATAGTTCATCTTGTGTGAAGACATCAAGGAGATAATGGGTTTATGTCACCAACATGGCCATGGGGACAGCAGGAGCAAAGTAGTCAGAAATCGTGCTTCTTTAACACAGATGCAAATTCTCATAAACTTAGAAGAAAACTGATTCTTAGGGGGGGAAAAGCTTGTACATGGTTTCACAGCTAAAAAGTCATAGACCAAGATTTACAATCTGGATGTCCTGACTTTCTGTGTTCATCCTGGCATGCTGACATTCTTTCAGCTTCTACTGTCCCCATCATAGGTTACAGGAGCTTTTCTTTTCATCACATCACTGTTAATCATGTGACAACTACCTAAAACCATTATTTTTTAAAAAATGCCATCCAAGTAGGTCATAGCTCCCTTAATAGGTTTAATTTGTGAGAGGAGGAAGCTTATTATTTTTTCCTATGATTTTCATCTCTTTGAACAATACAGGTAATTTTATGTTTTAATTTTATTTTTTTAGGTAGGTTTCGCACCCAGCAACCTTGAGATCAAGACTTGAGCTAAGATCAAGAGTCAGAGACTTAACTGACTTATCCACCCAGACACTTTAAGGGCATTTTATTTTATTTTATTTTTATTTTTTAAAGATTTTATTTACTTATTTTATATATATATATAGAGAGAGAGAGTAGGGAGAGGAGCAGTGGGAAGGGGGAGAAAATCTCAAGCAGACTTCATGTTGAGTGTGGAGTGCAATGTAGGGTTTGATCTCACAAACCCTGAGATCATGACCTGAACCAAAATCAAGAGTTCGATGCTCAACCGACCGCACCACCCAGGCACCACAAAGACATTCTATTTTTTAATTGACAGTATTCTTGTTGAAACTATTTAGTTATTTATTACTTGCAGGGAGGAATAGAACTTTGATAACTTTATTCCAATTTTTTCCTTTGAATATTTATTTCATAAGATTTACTTTTAAAATCTTTTTCTGAATCAGTTATGGTTTTCTATTTTTAACTGATTTTCAATTTAGTATCTTGTGAAGGACCATGATCCTCATATGTTTTTAAATTTCATTGAAGTCATATCTGAGCACTATAAAGAGAAATGAGAGAGGAAGGGAGTTAGAAAACAGGAATGTGGTTGACATTTTGTCACAGCTTCCTCAACTATGTAAGAGTTTATGTCTCACTCAGCAAATTATATATTAGATATTCAAGTTTTAGGGCACCAATCTAGAAGACTAGATGAATATGAACTAGGGGACTATAATGAGTATGTGATAAGTGTCTGTCATTAAGACGTAATTGAAAAGAGGACATAAGACAAGTATTGCCATTTCTACTTAGCAACATTATACACACCCTGATATGGTTCAGATTTACTCTATGATAGTCACTAGACTGGGTGACTGAGTTTGTTGAAAAATTTTTAGAACTATTCTGAGTAGATTAATGCTTATAATAAAACTCTCTTTTCACATTTCAACTATACTTTTTTTCTGAACCTAGAATATAAAATCCTTATATTGCCAGATTATTTTTGACATTTCAAAAATTGGAGGAGACTAAGGAACCATTAAAACTAATTGCAATGTAAGATATGGAATCGGATATTAGTTTAGAAAAAAGGACATGAGTAGGAAAATGGATGCTATTTGAATAAAATGTTAGCTAATAAGATTAGCTAATAATATTTTATCTGTGTTAATTTCTTGGTTTTGATCACTCTGCTATGATTATAGAAAATTTTAACATTAGAAGATGGTGTGTGAAAGATGTTTGGTAATGTCTGTTTATTTTTGCAATTTTTCTTTAATTTTAAATTATTTCAAAATTTAAAAGTTAAAAAATACATCAACTAATGGAAATTCTGTCTATACAAAAGTTGCATTTGAAATCAGTTATAAAAGATTCAGTTAAGAATTTGTGAAAATATACTTACTTTTGAAAAATAGGATGCCTAGATTTTATCATATATTAAAATAAATTCCAGTTGGGTTAAATATTTAAATGCAAAAACCAAAATCACAAAGCAATATAATTTCATGGACTTTGGAATCAGATGCTGTTCAAATCCTACTCCAACTATTTCAGGACTGTGTGGTACTATCCAAATTATTTCATTTCTTGGAACCTCAATGTTTCTTGCTGGTACAATAGGAGGAATTATTGTATTTAGTTCATATGTGCTTATGTTTGAGGATTGTATTGGTATATATGAAGCATTTAAGACAATTCTTGGCTCATACTAAGCAGTCAAGAAGAGTATGTTATTCCTATTGTTCTTCATGATTTATTAATACTAAAAGAAACTAGAGGATTTTTTTTAATAATATCAAAAATAGTAAAATCTCTTTTCACTATGGCTCCCAGGCCAAAACATAGAGGAAAAGACTGACATATCTGACTAGGTAAAAAAAAAAAAAAGTTTATTAGATAAATATCCATGAATAATGTTGAAAGACAAAAATAAATTGAGTTAAAAAATGTGAATTAAAAAAATGTGAAGTATATAATAATGGGTTAATTGTAATAGGAGAATAGAGCTAATAGATAGGAAGACAATTAACATTTTGGTTTTTAGCTTTTATGGCAAAATACAGAAATAAGTAATTCACAGAAGAAGTAATGAAAAACATATGAAATTATAACCAACTGTGGGGCACATGGTGGCTCAGTGGTTGAACGTCTGCCTTTGGCTCAGGTTGTGGGACCCGGGTCCTGGGATAGGGTCCCTGCTTCTCCCTCTGTCTATGTCTGCCTCTCTCTGTGTCTCTCATGAATAAATAAATACACTCTTAAAAAAAAAAAAAAGATTACCAACTTTAGTACAATCAAATAAATGTAAATCAAAAAGCCAATGACAGTTTTTTATTGCCCATTATGTTGGGGTAATTGTTAAAAATATGTAATTAGGATGTACAGTATTGATAAGGAGGAATGAAAGCTTTCATACTTTTTTTTTTAGAGAGGGAAAGAGTGGAGGAGGGCGGGTAGAGGGAGAGAGAGAATCTTAATCTGGCTCCATACCCAGTGCAGAGCCCAATGTGGGGGGCTCAATCTCAAAACTTTGAAATCATAGCCTGAATGGAATTCAAGAGTCCAATGCTTAACCAACTAAAACTCCCAGGAGCCCCAAGCTTTCATACATTTTTAAGGACATGTTTAAATTTACATGAATATCTAAAAGGCAATCTGTCAATATATATAAAAAAAATCATAAAAGTCATAGGGCCCTCTTGTATAGGAAGTTTTCCAAGGAAATAAAAAGGTTCACAGATGGATGTATACAGATGTTTTTTAATAAAATTGCTTATCATAATAAGATATTAAAAAAACAAATCAATACAGCACACAAAGTAATGTTGAAATATGTTATATTAAATATAATAATGTAGATTTATAGAGTGTTGACATAGAAATTATACACATTAAGAAACAAAATTTAAAAATGCAATTTGCAAAAGAAAATGCAATTTGCATCCAATATGTATAACAAATTGATGATTTTACCAAAGCCATACATGTCTAGATACTTATTTTTCAAAAACTGTAAAATATCCATTGTATAGTTAGCTATGATTATGTTGGAAAGCAGCGAATTGCAATTTCAGAAGCTAATATTCATATTTTATTTTATAAATATCAAGTATATAAACAATATACCTGCCACTAGAAAATGTAGTTTAAAGGTATATTCCCATGTTCTTACTGTCTCTGGGACCATGGCCACACTCCACACTGCCTTCCTAAATCATTAAAAGTTTCCTTTATGTAAACAACATGATTTTGTGTGTGTGTGCGTGCGTGTGTGTGTGTGTTTTGCTTTGTTTGGTCAATGTTTTTTGCTATCTTTACTTTTTATTTGGTTTGGTAAACTCATTAAAATGCAATAGGCATAGATAAAGGTGCTCAAATCAAAGTTTTACTGTTTGGAAAATTTTCACAAATAAAACACATCCATATGACTTATACTGACATCAAAATGGAACAAAGCGGTAAATTGAAGACCAATAAAAAATAAATTTATTATAAAAAAAAAAGGAACAAAGCCAGAACCCAGGACCTGCCCCTTGGGGCCCCTCAGTCATGCCCACCATTGAGTGTAACCTCTACTCTGATTCTAATATCCTCAGTTAATTGTGCCTGAGTTAATTTTATCTTTGTATAAGTAGAATCTTTCATTATGTGCTACTTTATATATGGCTCTGTGGCTCAACACCATGTTTATTAAGTTCATCAATTTTGCATGTAACATAATTTTCTTTTTCTTTCTTGCCACACCTGATGTTTATTATTATGTGTACTCTTTCCTGTTTTTAGGTGTGATTTTCTGTTTTTTTTTAACAGCATCTTAAAATGGAAGCCTAGACAGTTTATTTTCAACATTTCTTCCTTTTCTAATATAGCAAGAGCCGAACTCTAAATTTCTAAGCATAACTTTAGCTGAATCCAGTTGGTGTTGATATGTTATGTCTTCAGTTGATTCATTTCAAAATATTTTTCTATTTTACATTATGATATCTTCTCTACTATATTAGTTGTTTAGACATACAGAATTAATTTCCAAGCACTTGAAGATATTCTAGTTTTCTTTTGTTATTGATTTATAGATTAATTTTACTGTGCTCAGATAACATAATTTAATTGATTCAAATCCTTGCTTTATGGTCCTTTTTGTTTAACAATGGCAAATATCCCCATCCATTTAAATTACTGTGTATCATGTCACAGCATTTGGGAGAATTTTCTATATGTGCAGGGTGGGGTCTAGAGTAAGCAAGAGAAGCATATAAAATACAAAATTTAAATGGGCATTTTCAAGATCCTAAAATTAGAACATCGACTTTAATGAAGTGTGCCTCCTTAAACTTTATACTCTATGTGTATTTTTTGCCTCATTTTAGCTAGGTCCTGTGTGTGTGTGTGTATGTGTGTGTGTACTGTTCAGATCTTGTATGTCTTACTGATTTTTTTTTTTGTTTTCTTCAGTATTTCCTCTTTGAGTTGTAACCTTTTTTGCTTTGTATAGTTTTTAAATGTTTTATGGTATGCGTACATACTTAGAATTATGATATCTTCCTAACGAATTGATTCTTTTTCTTATTAAACCTCTCTTTATAATCATTTTTGCTTTAAAGAACACTTCATATTACAATATTACAGCCCTTGCATATATTATATTTTTACATTCTTGCAGTTTCTATCTTTCTATATCATTATATTCAAGGATTGTTTTCTGCAAGCAGCATATAAATAATTTTAATCCAGTTTGCCAGTTTCAATCTTTTAATTTGTATATTTAATTGTTGTATCTTTAATTTCCTTGCTGATGTAATGCATTTATTCTAACATCTTGGCATTTGTTTTTTATTTACATACCAGCATTTTTCCTTTCTTTTTCATCTCCAATTTTCACCTATTAGCTTGTTGGTTATACATTCATTTACAGTTATGTGAATGATTACCTTAGGGATTACAACATGCATCCTTGATTCAATGTAGTCTAATAAAAACGATGCAAATAATTTTTACAATTTTCTCAATGTGTTTACCAGACTCCAATATAGGCTCCTGGTGTTTACATCCTTGTGTGGTCACCTCTCAAATCCTTCAGTATTGACTTATGTAACCATTAGGATATTATGCAAATGAGAATAAGTGACTTTCAAGGCAAGGTCATAAAAGACCTTACAGCTTCTGCACACTGAATCACCGCTAGAGAGGGGTCCATAATGAGAAATATAGACCTTCTATGGATAACCAGCACCAACTTCCTGACTACAGCATCCTCACTCCTAGTCAAGCCTTTAGATGACTGTGATTTTGGCCTGCATTTAACTACAATTTTAACAGTCCCTGGGTGAGATCACCCTGCTAAGCCATTACCAAATTCCTGATCCACAGAAACTCTGTGAGATGATAAATGTTCATTACTTTTTTAAGCACTGTGTTCTGGTGTAATTAGATATGTGGCAATAAAAAGCTAAGATAAAAACGTTTCATTATATGTGCCCCTTTATTTGCCATTTGAGTTTTAGCTGTGATGCATTTCAATTTTGTGTATATTAAAAACCCCAAGAGAGTATTTTAGTATCATATTTACTTATATTTTACCATGCACTTACTATCTCCATTGCTCTTTTCTTCTTGCATTTGCGTGATTCTTCTGGATTAATTTTACTTACATTTGAGAAGCATCCATTAGTATATCTTTTAGTTCAGGGCTGCCAAAGACAAATTTTATTCATTTTCTTTGCCTGCAAATGTTTTCTTCACTTCGCCTTTATTATTGTGAAAGTATCTTAGAGTATGGAATTCTAGGTTTCAGATCATTTCTATTGACTTAAAAGATGTCATTCCATTGTTTCTTGTCTTCTATTTCTTTTCTTCTGCTGAAAAGTCAACTGCTAGGGGTGTTTTTAAATTTCTTCATAGTATGTTTGTAATGCTGCTTTTAAGATTTTTTAAAATCCGGGATAACCAGTAGTTTTATTTTGATGTATCAACATTATGTTTATCCCACATAGGATTTGCATAGCTATTGAATGTCTGATTGAAGTATTGTGTTAGTTTTGGAAAATCATGGATATTATCTTTCCAGATACTACTTTTGCTCCATTCTCCTCCTTTCCTTCTAGGACTCCCATTGCATATATATTAGACATCTTATACTGTTTCATATGTCTGTATATGCTGGTTTTTTTTTTTTTGTTTGTTTGTTTTTTAATCAAACAATTTTAATCAATTAATAGAAGCAGTAAAAGTGCAATTGCCTAAGATCCATATTTCACATTTCAAACTGTTTTCCATTGTCTTTACTTGTAAGTTGTTGCAGGTGGGACCCAACTCTTGAATCTTCTTTCTTGTGGTAGAATAAGGTACATATTGTTTCTGGAGTGCCACTACATTGAACTTATGGTTTGTCCAGATGAATTTACGAGCGACAGGTGTTTTACTGTTGGAGGATCATCGGTCATACAGTGAAGCCAACGATGCATTCAGGGGGCACCATGCTTCCATCCAATCCCAAAATGTGTTTTTGCCATTCATTCAGTAGGTATATATAACCCATCGGTGACGACCAAAAAACTGCTTGTTGTCTTCATATATTTGTTTCCATATTTGTCTTCCCACTAAGGTACCAACCTCATACTTTTTTGCTTCTCTGCTTCAATTTAGATATTTTCTATTTTCATCTTCCTATTCACCCATCCTCTCTTCTTCATGATTTATTTTGCAAAAAAAAGTCTCCTTTTATAAAATTATAGATAGCCCATGTTATTCAACTTTTCTCTATTTTTTTAGCTTATTAATCTTTATTATTTTAGAGGTCTATTCTTTTTCAGTTTTTGTATCACTTTTGTGTTTATCTCTTGTTTCTTAATTGTGAATGTTTGATTTGCGGTCTTTTTTTTTCTTTTTTTTTTGGTCATATGTTTATATATATATATATATATATATATATATATATATATATATATATAACTATCATCAAAGTACAACCATGCAACCATGTGTATATAGCATCATTAAGGCTAGAGATGACATTTTCCTCTGGAGTGTTGAATATCTCCTGGTCTAGGCAGGTAAGGTTGGGGCAGATTATCTGAATTAAATTATGGGCTGAGCTGAGCTGAGGCAAGGTTGCAATTTCAGTAAAGAGTAAAGATCAGTATGTACCTGGTTAGTCCTTATTTCTAGGGCTTTATTTCTTGGGTTTTTTAAACTTACTGTATTCACTTGGTCTTTCTCCTCCTAGTAGGTCATAAATTCTAACCTTCTAAGCACAGAGAGGATTCCTGAAACTTCCGTTCTGCTTGTCTAATTTTTTCTCTTAGGATTTTTAGCCAACTACTTATGCAACATTAGAATTAATCAAATGACTTGAGGGAAAAACAGGTCTATAAATCTCCAATTTTGTCTCTCCAGTTTTTTTTAATGATCTAAAACTGTTTCTCTGTCTATAGAATATTTACTCATAAATCCAAAACATGGGGAAAAACCCACAAAATATCTATCAGGAGATGGATATCCAAACCTTGAAATATTATTCAGCAATAAAAAGTACTAGTGTAACATGTAAAAAAAAATGAATGAATCTCAAAAACATTATATTGAATGAAAGATGTCAGACAAAAAGCATATCTATAGATTTCACTCATTACGATGTCTTGGAATGATGTGTTTTAGAAAGATCCAAGATAGCCTGGGGCTGAGAGAGACTTGATTGCATATGAATAAAAGTTGGCTTTTTGCAGTGATGAAGAATTTTACATCTTGATTGTGGTAGTGGATACACAAATATAAATAAGTGATAAGTCTTATCTAACTATATTCTTAAATGAGTATATTTTCTTTTTTCTTGGATTTTTAAATTATAGTACCATACATGTAACATACATTGGCATGTTAAGTGTTTTGAATATATGGTTTAATAGCACATTCATAGTATGCAATCATCACCACCATTTATCTCCAGAACTCTTTTTGTCTTGCAAAACTGAAATTCTGTACCCATTACTCAATAATTCTCCTTTCCTTCAGCTCCTATCATCATTCTATCTCCATCTCTGAATTTGAATACTCTAGGTACTGATATAATTGGAATCATACAGTATTTGCCTTTTTGTGATTAAGAGTATTTTCTTCTATGTAAATTATATCCCAGTAAAGATTACATAATATAAAAGGCAACATAAGCAAAATTCTTATTGTTTGTGTATTCATTAAATCAATGTATTACCTACAGCCATCTATACTATACTCTTAGTATTTTTTGAAGATTCTTTTCCCAAGATGTTCTTATTGTATTCAGGTGTTTCTATTGTTTGTAATATTTTCCAGTTTCATGTTCTGGTTAGTAAATTGGCACATCTAATTATTTTCTGTAGACCAAAATATTTTCCATTGTAAAAATAATTCTCCCCATGTGTGCTGATATACCTGGAGACCTCAGAGAACATCTGCTAACTAAAGTATATTGTTGGTTTTATCTTTTTAGATAGAAAACCTGTATTTCAGTTATAATAATTTTATAAGTTCTATTTCTCTTTATTGTTGGTTTTATCTTTTTTAGATAGAAAACCTGTATTTCAGTTATAATAATTTTATAAGTTCTATTTCTCTTTACTTTGAGAGTTTTCATCTTCAACAAAAATTTTTAATAAGCAAAACTCTCAAATAAGTTGTCTATTTGTAATTTCCTTAATATTTTGCAAGCTTTGGTGATAAAATGATAAGCCTTCTAATTCTCATTCCATTCCAATAGATAGTATAAACATATTTAGTTAAAAATAGGACCTCTACCAAAGGTTTACTACTATTTAAAATTTTTCAAAGGAGCAATTACAGATACTAAAACATGCTAAAACACCTCTGTATTTCAAAAATATGTATTAATGGAGTTCATGTAGACAGACCACTAGAACAGAATAGAAAATCTCAATAGACCAAAGTATTTATGGAGTGTAGTAGATGATAAAGATGACATAGCAAATCAGCAGGTGTTAAAAAAATTGGCTTTTTTTTTTTGTATATTTTGTTTATTGGAGTTCGATTTGCCAACATATAGCATAATACCCAGTGCTCATCCCGTCAAAAATTGGCTTTTAAACAAATGTTACCAAGAACACTGGATAGTGCATTAATTAGCTTTTATCTGCATAACAAAGCAACTCAGAAAGTTTATGTAATCCAACATTTAGTGGTTTAATTTAAAATTTATAATTTCTTACAAATCCAAGGTTTAGGTGGGAGATCTACTGATCGAATAACATCTGCTGAGAATGCTCATGCATCTGAAGTTATTTGTGAGTCTTCTAGGATGTTTGGTAGAAAAAGGCCTCAGTCTCATATCCACCAGAGTGGAAAACTTACATAACTATGAGTCAAAATTAGAACAATAAGAAAAAAGTGCTAACTTCAATTGCAAACACAAAATATAAAATAAAGGGCTTCATGTCTTAAATACCATAAGCAGCATCAAAAGATAAACGAAAAACTGGGAAACATATCAGCACTTATTTCATAGACAGAGGGCTATTACTTGAGTATATAAAGAGCTACTAAAATTTGAGAAGAGAGAATCAACAACTAGAGAAAGGGATAAAAGATATGAATAACTTTTCATGGGAAAGGAAATGCCGATGGCCAATGCACTTATAAAATTCTGCTTAAATTCACACCTAAAGAAAATGCAAATTAAAACTATACTGTGCTGCTGTGATTCATCTACCAGCTTAGCAGAAAGCCAAGACCTGTGAAGCTGTAGGGAAAAGGAGCTCAAATATTGGTATTCTTTACTTTATTTAGCCTTTCCACTGACTTTAATCTGATGTTTTCAATTCTTTTTCTCTTATAAATAACTGAACAACAAGTAAGCTTATGCACACTAGTTTTTTTTTTTTTTTTATCACATCTTTGGGATAGCTTCTGCTCAGTGAGATTACTAGGGCAAATGATAAATACACTTGTAACTTATTAATATTGCCAATTCCTTTCTGTAAAGTTTAACCCATCTTACATTTATAAACCTGATTTTTTAAATTCAGGACTTGTTAATGTTGTTAGGAATAAAGATTTTCAATACCAGAAATGAGATATAAAATAAAAGATATTAACATAGAAAACAAAACTTGAACTGTTCTTATGGATTGAGATTGTCACTAAGTCTCAAGGATCATAAAACTATTGATTTCTCAGTTGAAAGGAAGCTGAATGTCCAACTTATATTTCATAGTTAAGTCTCTTCTAAAAAATCTTCAGCGAATTGATTTTTTGTCTCTTTTTGAATTACATTGGGGCCAAGGAAATAATTCTATTGTAGATTTAATATTAGTTCTGTGACTCAGTCCTTACTTCATCTCTACTAGATATTATTTAGAGAATTAACTCACTCTCTCTAATTCCCTGATCTATAAATGGAGCTAATGAAAATCTAGCTGATTGGGTTGATCCTGCAAGGATTGACCAAGCTATGGGAACAATGATTTCTACCACCAAATCATTCATGGTATTATTCAGCCACAAATCCTTTCATAAGAATCATTTTCACAAATGTTATTGAGATTTCTGAGTATTCCAACATATTACCCACCTTGAAAACCTTGACACTATCTGAAATAAAAGACTGAGCTTTATTTAACTTTTGTATGGTGAGGACAGTGCTAGCCACCAGTTGGTTCTAAGTACCATACATTACATGTGAAAATGGTTTGTAACCTGGAAAACACAATACAAAGATGGTTATTATTGCTATTATTAAAATGGGGTTTTTCAATTTTGTGTAGTTGTAGTTGCTATAATATTTCCATAGTTTGACCTTAAATCTTACTCCTTGTAACTTTACTATTTGTTCTGTCCTCTGGACGCTACTGAATGGTTAATTCTTCTCATTGGAAGGAATAAAAAAAGTTTCATCAACCAGAATAATAGAAAATGCAAACATTCAGTTCTTGATTTCTTATGAATTATTTTATTAAATAGACCACTGTGTACCCCTTTACAACATGGGTAAAATGACAGCCTTACTTCTTATTCTTTTCCTTTATTTGCCCTGTGTTTTATCATAAACTCTCTGCTAAAGAGTGACTGTGATTCAAGTTGCTCACAGTTATCTTAAGATTTTTCATTTCTGTAAGTCTATTAGGTGCTGGGAATACCTCTCTCCAGTGATGATCATTGGGCTTATTTCTTACCTTTTAGGTTTGGGTATTTTATACATATTTTATACTTATGCCATACTTCCCTGCACATTTGAGGGGTTTTTTTTTTGTTGTTGTTGTTGTTTTAAGATTTATTTATTTATTCATGAGAGAGAGAGGTAGAGACACAGGCAGAGGGACAAGCAGGCCCCTCAAAGAGACCCTGATGCGGGACTCAATCCCAGATTCTGGGATCATGCCCTGAGCTGAAGGCAGACACTCAGCAACTGAACCACCCAGGCATCCCTTCCGTGCACATTTGTAATTAGTTAATCAAATGACATCCATGATCAAGAGTGTGTTCTCCTCTAGAACATAATGTTCATGCAGGTTTATGCAGTTTCTGTTTTCTTTATCAACTATTTCCTTTGTCTATCAGAATGACTGGTAAAGAAAGAGGTTTAAAAAGACATATACAACTAGCTTCTTGAGTGGTACAGCTTCAGAACTTTTCACCAGTCTTAAAGATGGAGGCAGTCTCTCATGTCACTATATCTCATTAAATAACTTCCAAGCTATGGGATGCCTGTGTGGCTCAGTGGTTGAGCATGTCTTTGGCTCAGGATGTCACCCTGGGATCCAGGATGGAGTGCCACATTGGGTTCCCTAGGGAGTCTGCTTCTCCCTCTCCCTGTCTCTCTCTCTGTGTGTGTGTGTGTCTCTCATGAATAAATATATAAATCTCTAAAAAAAAGTTAAAAAAAATAACTTCCAAGTTATGTAGTTACTTAGTTCTACTTTGCATTATAGTTGTGTAGGTAACTTTACCATGCATTTATTATTCACTAGATAGATACCTTTGAAGACAAATATGTCTTCATATTTGTAAACTGGCAACAGTCTATCAGTATAATGTTTAGATTTCCAACAAAATACAGCATCATATGTCAAACATGTGAAGTTTAAAAGAAATTTCATTAATAAATGAAAAAGAAATGGATAGGTACTGCTCCTTACATATAATTAAGGTAATATCAACATGTATGGTGAAATATTTTTTCTTCATTCATTACCATCCCTTAGAATCTCCGGTCCTTTATTTCCCTCAGTTCCCTCTTGTTCCAGAGGCTATATTTACCGAATGAGTTGGAAATTTGAGGTTCTAACTAAGCAATTTAGCCAAATTTAACAAAAATAATCAATTTCATATATATACATAGATGTAATTTTGGAGCTACATTATTATCCAGATATATATGTATTCATGTGTATGTGTGTAATAATACATATATATATATATTATATTAGGTCATGGGAATACAAATAGCTTAGAGTAATTCAAATTAAGGATATAATTATATAAAATAACTGTATTCATGTCAACCTGAAGAGGGTTTAATGTTAATGATGTGTATATTTATAAGAGAAAATGAAAAAAAAAATGACTTGTTGGACTGGCTGGGAGAAAGAGAATGCCTTTTTCTTTGCAGTACTTCGGAGGTAACTTTATAAAAGAGAAAATTAATAGAGCAGCTATGTAAGAAAACAATTAACCATAAACAGAAAGTAATTTGTTCAATATAAATTGAAATATAAAACAATTATTTTCATTCAGTGAACAGTTATTGCCTATCTTCTGAATCACATCTGAATAAAGTGGTTTAAAAAAAGGAACAGGAGTAAAAATGACAAAGAGTCTTACAATTATTATAACAATAGTTTTGAATTCACAAAGCCCCTGGAAAGGTCACAGGGATCCCTGGGAAGTGCTAAGACCACATTTTGGAAACAGTTCTTCCAGATTAGTATTCATAAAAAAAAGTTTCTGTCTAGAATTGAAACGTATTTAGCAATGAAATTAAGTAACAGAAAAATATAGGTGGAAATGGATTTTGATGTATGTTTGTATGTGTAAGAAAATTGGTGATTGGTTCTGTGAGCACAGGCCAAGTATAAGGAATTACTCCAGTGCTGTCATTTTGCCAATAGAATGCTTACTACTATATTTTAGCTTTCACACAGAGAAAATATTCTCTGCACTAAGTAGAAGTCAAATTCCGTAAAATAATTTTTTTTATTGAGGTAATAGTTGATGAGTAACATTATGATAATTTCAGATATGCAATGTAATGATTCCATATTTGCATATATTGAAAAATATCACCACAATGAGTCTAGTTAACATCAGATCTCTCCCCATATACAGTAACAAATTCTTTTATCTTGTGATAAAAACTTTAAAGATTTTCTTTTAGCTACTTTCAAATACACAAAACAGTATTTTTAACTATAGTCATCATGCTGTACATTATATCCCATAACTTATTTATTTTATAATGGACAGTTTGTACCTTTTAACTACTTTCACCCATTTCCCCCATCCTCTACCCTCTGGCCTTTGGCAACAACCAATCTTTATTTTGCATCAGTGTCTAGGAGGAGTTTTTTTGTTTTGTTTTGTTTTTGTTTTCTAGTTTTTAGATTATGCATATAGTGAGATCATATGATTTAAAAACCTAAACTTCCCAGCAGTGCTTTAAAAAGTCCGGATCAATGTATGTGCATACCACATGACACTGGGTTTCCAAAGAGAATTGCATTTTGATGCATTTCCTGAATGCCACCCCCCAAATATTCAGAAGTCTCTGCAATCTTAAATGTCTTTTTTTAAAAAGAAAAATATCAGCTCAAGTGAACAAAAAACCTTACTCACGTGACTTATATAAGGTCCACATGTTATTGTTAATGTATATTATACTAGGAATTAAGCTTTTTATTCCTTCCCTTCTTCATAGGGATAATATTATGAGCTTGTAACGAAAATAGAAATAATAGTTACAAATCCCTCTCTCGAGAGGAAGACTACAACATTATGGAATAATAAAAATTCAACTTAATTTTATTAAGGAAGATATTTCATAGGTAAATAATTTGATTTAATCAAATTCCAATTTTAGAACCAATTTTGAGCTTTGGGATATTGAGTTCCATTTGGTGGTGTCAAAATAATAGTATATGTGTGAAGTTCATTACACTCACTGACAAACTTGAAGAAACATTTACTTAATTAAAAATGTTCATCAATAGGGGGTCTTTTGGCTCAGGTCATGATCCCAAGGTCCTGGGATCAAGTTCCTGCCCATTAGCACAAAAGAAGTATAAAAAGATAAATCAAATTGAGATTCCTTACAGAAACAAGGAAATGAAGTAAAATAAATGGAGAAATTAAAAGAGTTTCAGGAATAAATGGTAACTACGCTTCTCTGGATATACCTTTCAGTGTAGTTCTGACTCTTAAACCCGTGGTTAATGTTTCACATTTCCAAAAAATAATGAAATACTTGAAATCAGCAGAATATGGGGGAAATCTGAAATAGAATACAAACAGTAATGAATGAGTTTAACTGAATTACAAATGAATATTACCACATTGTATATTTTAACTAATTTTAATTTTGATTATTTAATTAAGCCAGCAGCTGGTGAAAGAAAGAATTAATCTAAGTATATATGGAGAATAATAATTTCACTATGTCCCAGAATGCTAAAGACAAGCAGAACTGTATATAGGTATTGTACTCTAGCTAGTAAATGTGTTTCCCCACATTTGGTTTGGTTAGCATATCTGAAATACCTTATGTATTTACTAAGATTGAATGAACATGTAAATATGCTGTGGATAAGAACATCTCAGTAATATTTTTGCAGACAAAAAGAATCATTGGATGCTAAAATTAGCGAGTGATAGTGTGATGAAAAACAGCGTATATGTACAGTATCAAATATGTCTACATGAGATACTTATTAGAGACAAAGGAAAAATAGTATTTTTACAGGGGGAGAAATCTGGCAGGCATGTCTTAACCAAGTTATCAAAGTTAACTACCGGAAACAAAACACTTGGACATGCTTCTCTAAGATGAACTGAAATGTATTCCTGCCCACAATGCATAAACTCAGTCTAATAATGAGAAAACATAAGAAGAATTCAAATGCTGCAATTTGAATAAGGACTATTGATTAGTTACTAATATAGCAATGTCAACTTTCTAGTGTTTGATACTATAGATGGTAATTTAAGTTTTAAGATTAGGGGAAACTGGATGAAAGGTATATGAGAAAACAACTATTTTTCACTCTTTGGCTGATCTGAAGTTATTTCAAAATAAAAGTTAAAAAAAATCAGATTCAATAACAATGTAAGCTAGTTAGACTTTATAAAAAAAGTTTATCACAATAATATTTAAAATAATAAAATGTTGAAAATAGCACTTGTGTCAAAAATAGAGAATGGACATAACCATGTATTGGCATATTTTTCATCAATTTAATTTTAACAAGGATATATTTGACAAAGAAAAAATATACATGGTTTATTAAGTGAAAAATCCTACCAAGGAGTTGTGCGTGATCTTTTTAAATGCCATATAAGTATGCACATTTGTGCATGGGAAAACCAAATAGCATTTTTCAATAAAATGTTTATGTGGCTATCTTTGTGTGTTTGACTAGTGTTTAATGATTTTTTTCTTTTGAGTGTGTATTACTTTTATAACGAATTTAAAATTTAAATTAATTTCCTAATATTTGCTGGAGGAGAAAAAAAAAACCTGTAACTTGAGGTTAATATAAGTAAGAATGAATTCTGATTCTATTTAGAGTAAGACAGACTAGATATTATAATCCATTGTAGGAAGGGCATATAGCTCCATCTTTTTTTTAAAAAAAATAAAACTATTATGTAAGCTTTTACATAATAGTTTAAATCAGACTCTAAAGTTTCTAGGGGAAGATCTAAAACTCCACCCCCTAAAATAAAAAGATGGTTATGTGTAGCAGATACAATATATTGTGCATTTATAAGCTTATTTGTGATACTGAGTTCTTCTCATATTAAGTCCATTAAAGACAAACTCTGTGATAGAGTCCCACAAATAGTGAGCTTCCTAATGCTATTTTAGCCAGGGATTCACTTTTTGTGTGTGGTATTATCTAATATGGCAATTGGTTTCTCTTTTTTTTTTTCATGGTGCCTTCAGATAATACCTACATACTTTATTAAAAATAGAAAAAAATTCTTTTCAAATTGAAAATCTGAACTTAGACCTAGAAATTTTATATTCACACAAATAATTCTTCTACAACAAGCCTTTTTCGGTGGACTGTCTCCTAAATATATTTTTAGGTCCTTCAAAATGCCATTTTATATTTATTTAAAATACATATGTATATATGAGTCTTTGGAAGTGAGAGTACCAAGGCATGAATTCACTTTTATCCACATTTTAAAGGTTTTCTAATGCCATCTTAGAAATGCCTTAGTAATTTTATTATAGACTATGACTTTTAGAAAAATTAAAGCTAGTCAAGAGTTTAATATGATGTAGCTTTATCTCATTTTTATGTTTTGAGGTCAGTAACTAAGAAAGTAGAAATTTTTTGTCACCGTCATTCAAAGTAAAGAATTTGTTGTGGTAGATGCAGTTTTGACACAAAACAGTGGGTTTGGACAAATGTCTGTAACTTTATATGGTCTTCTGAGCATTCTCTCTCCAGTCTCTCCAAAAGAGAGGAGAAGTGTTTCAAGACAGATGCTCATGGAGGGTACACACTTGTGGTTAAGCAGGAATAGGCCAATGTGAACTACTACTTGACTGTCTCTTCAGCTGCAAGATGTAGCAATAGAAAGAATGTATATTTTAAAATTTTTTTTTACAAATGAGTTGATTTTACTCAAATGTTTGGTCAATTACAATCTAAGAATTTTTGTTTTTTTTTGCCTGAAAAATACTGAGGAATATGAAAATAACAAACTTAATTTAATGCTTGAGAAGTTATAAAAGATTGAATAACAGGAAAAAAACACACGGGAGACATGGACTGGTAACCCAGTCCATGAGACTGAATTCTGCTATATGAGAAATGAATATGAGAAATGAATTCTGCATTTCCTTCAGGGTTAACTGATCCAAAATTAAGCTTCAGCATACTAGGTTGTTGCTAAGCAACTAGTAGGTTTGCTGTGGCTCATAATTTTAGGCTTTTGTAAAAATTTATTTGAACGGAATTCCCTATTCATCTAGAGAAACTAAAGATGTTTGTTGCGTGGGGGTGCACACAAAATAAAACAGTGAAACTTAAAATTGAATAATTACTCTAAGCATGAGCCTACTGAAGGTTACATCTGCCATACATGAGTGACCACTGAAGAAATTCAATTTACGTAGGGAATGAAAGTCATTTTAGGAAATTAATATTTAATATATTAATACATATTTTAAATTAATTGTACCTATTGGAATGAAACAGTGATGGTATCCTAATATCATTCTTTTCCAGGAACCTTGTTCCCTTTGCCTCTGTTAAGTCCTCACCATTTTCCAAGGCGAGTATTACTGATTTGCTTTCAATTATACAGCACACAATCGTTGAGCCCTGTTATTAGAATGCTTCTTCCCACTCATGGTCTTTTCATTCTGTGAATGAAGTTCAATTAGTGTAATGGCAGGCTTGTCTCAGCAGCTCTCCACTGGAAGAGTTTACAGTGATTTGCCCCAATCCTGTGTTTCCTGTGACTCAGTGGGTACATTTGCCTAATATAGGAGATTGGCATTAGTAGGTCCATGTGCCTGCTTATATAAGCACCTGACATTTGAATTTCATTGGCAATAAAAGTAATATTTTTGGTGTTAGGCTTTATCTTAGTTTTGTTTTTCAACCTCTTCAAAATTAGGTAGTAGAGAAGAATGTTATTTTAGGCATTCCACGTGAAGAATGTAGTAAATACCAACTGTATAGCAGCTGTTGTGCTAAATATTGATAATGTAAGCCCGAATAAGACACAGGGTACTAACAAAGTAGTGAAGCCAACAGAAATAGAAGCGGATGATTACAAAACCGTGTACTGAAGGCAATATGGTGAAAAAGCAGCCGTGATGTGTGACAAGAGAATAGATGAGAACGGTCTGCCTCATCTCTGCAGTGTGTGCTTGTGCTTTGTCTCAGAGCTTACAAGTCAACAACACTGGTAAAGTTAGGAACTAGAAGAGAATTGGGAAAATGGATAAAAATAGTGCTTAGATAAGAAGCAGCATGGTGTATTCTGGGAAACCGCAAGTAATTAACAAGTAGTAGAGTTTCCTCTTGTTTTTTTTGACACTTAAACAGTGAGGCAGGTAGAGATAAGGAGATGGGGATTGTAGGGAAGAGCAAGGAAAGCCTGGTAGGTCGCAGAGGCAAAGTACATTACTCTAGCTTTTCTGTTTTTAGTTTGCTGTCATCTGTCCTTTTAAAACGCTTCAAATTTAAAAATTAAAATTAAAATTAATTAAAATTAATTTTAAAAATTAATTAATTAGATTTAAATTAATTTAAATTTAAATTCTTTACTATTTTTAAATTTTAAGCACAATCATTAACATGTGCTAATGAGACTTTGTTAACTTGTAGTGACACAATTCTCATAGAAACACAAATAAAACCTGGGATATTTAGGCTTTCATTCAAAAATTTTCAAATTTTTCAAAATTGTTTTCAACATCAAGTTGCTGCACAGAGAGGCACCTGGGTGGCTCACTTGGTTAAGCGTCTACCTTCGGTTTAGGTCATGATCCTGGGGTCCTGGGATGGAGCCTTGCATTGGACTCCCGGCTCGGCAGGGGGTGGGGGATGCCTGCGTCTCCCTTTCCCTCTGCCTGCTGCTCCCCCTGGTTGGGCTTTCTGGCTCCTTCTCTATCAAATAAATAAATAAATAAAATCTTAAAAAAAAAAAAAAAAACATGCTACATAGAGAACAAAATCTTTTGGTATCTCGAATTCAACAAACAGTAAAGGAAATTGATCTCCTCACCCAACCTCATCCTCTTCTCCAGTTCCAGATCTCTGGAAATGCCACCCTGAGTTAAGCTACTTCCTGAGCAAGAAAGCAGGGATTAGCTCTAATTACTTCTCTTCTGTCAAATGTGTATCTCATCAGTCAACAAGACTCACTGATTCTAATGCCCCAAATATCATAAATCTGGTCACTTCTTCCATCTTTACTTCTACCATCCTAGTTCAAGGTACTATGGCATTTCTCTCTTGAACTATGACCATTATCACTAAATGCATGATCTTTCTCTGTCTCTGGCATCCTTGAAATCAATTTTCTACATTGCGGTTCTGAAGATCTTTGTAAAACATGGATCTAATGATGATACCTCCTTCCATGTAAAATACTGATAATTTTGAATTGATTCTAAGATAAATCTTTCTTAGGTTGTGATCTAAATCTTACCTTACATTCTAGGGGCAGCCCTTTCCAATCTCTGCACTGCAGCTGCTTTGATCCATCCTACAGACCTTGTGAATACCCATCGCAGGACTCAGCTCCCCCTACCTGGAATGTTCATATTTTCCCTTCAGCCTAGTTATTTTCTCTTTTAGATCTCAGCATAAATGTCTTTTGAGTTTGTCAATCTCCTTGACTCAGGTCAGAGCCCCTCTCAAAGGTTTTCAAAGATGTCATGCACTTTGGCGTAGCCTTGTGTCACAGTGGCAATTTTGGGTTCATTTATGTTAATATTTGATACAAAACATGCCTTCCCAAGTGGACTGTAAGCTCCAGGGAAGTAGGTATCCATGCCTTTTGGGGGTTTATTATTGTATATTATAATTTACCACTACTACAATAATTATCATGTCTTTTGCATAGTTCTCTTCTCTGGATTTAAGCCACAATTTTTATTAATTTTATTATATTTATATATATATATATATATTTTAAAGATTTTATTTATTTGAAAGAGAGAGAGCATGAGCAGGGGGAGGGGCAGAGGGAGAAACAGACTCCCCACTGAGCAGGGAACCTGACGTGGGAGCTCAATCCCACCCTCAGATCATGAACTGAGCCAAAGGCAGACGTTTAACCAACTGAGACAATCAGGTGCCCCTATACCACAATTTTTAAGCAACTTTACTGAGGTTTAATTTACATTTCATGAATTCATCTATTTTAAGTGAACAATCCAGTGAGTTTTGGTATACTTATAGAGTTGTGCAACTGTCACCATAATCTAATTTTAGAACATTTTTATTACCTCAGAAAGAAACTTCTACCCTTTTTTACAGGCACCCTCTATTACGACCACCATTTCTAGGCTCCATTAATCCACTTTCTGTCTCTATACTTTTCCTCTTCTGCACATTCAATGTATGGTGGTGATTGTTATTGTTGTTTTATCAAGCTTCTGTCATTTAGCATAATATTTTTAAGGCTCATCCAGCTATCACATATGTTAGCACTTCAGTATATTTACTGCTGGAAAATATTTCATTATATGTATATACTACATGTATCTATTCTTTGATCAATATTTGAGTTATTTGTACCTTTTCAGCACTGTGAATAATGTTGCTGTGAGCATGCAACATAATAGGCTCTATAACTGAATGAATGAATGATTGAACAACAGTTTCCTCCTATAAATATGAGAATGTCATAATATAGTCATTCTTCCCTATCAATGGGAAATACATTCCATGACCCCTCAGTGGATACATGAAATTGCAAATAATACCAAATCTTATGTTTAATGTGTTTTTTCCTATAAATACATACTTATGATAAAGCCTGATTTATAAATTAAGCACAGTAAGAAGTTAACAACAATAACTAATAATAAAATAGAACAATTATAACAATATACTGTAATAAAAGTTATGTGAATGGGTCTCTCTGTCTCGAAAACTTATTGTACTGCATTCACCTCTTTTCTTGGGATGATGTGAGATAATAAAGTGCCTACATGATGAGATGTTGTGAGGTGAATGACATCAGCATTGTGACATATATTAGTCTACTGTTGAGCATCTGAGGTGGCGTCAGAAGAGGGATCATTTGCTGCAGAATGGCAGTTGACACAAGTAACCAAAACTGTAGAAATTGAAACTATGGGTAAGAATAGGGGCTCCTCTATATGATTTCCACAATCATTTACAACTCTAAAATTAATATAACATTCCTAAAAAGATAGAGAATGCAATGTAGCTAAAAGACTACATAGAGTCCTGTGGATTTTGGATCTGAAGACTAACAAATAGACCAAGACTAATTAACCCTCATAAGAAAAAAAAAAATATTAGATATCTTTAGAATTCCTTTTTCCTAAAATGTTTAACACCAGGCCAAAGAGTAAACATGGTACAGCACTAAGCAAAACAATAATTCTGATATGATGCAATTCCTGATACTTACAAGACAAATTTTCTATTATTTTGGTATTTAACAAATAAGGGTAGGAAAAAACTACTCCTTTTGTTTTCTCACATGTTATTTACTTTCTGGATCTTTCTGAATCCTGGGAAGAAGAAACCAATTTTTTTAAAAATCAAAGAGAGAATAAAATACTGCATTTCTCCAAATCTGTATTAATGAAGCCTTCACTGATATATTGAAATGGATGGAATAATGGAATCAAGGACATTTGTTTTAGGATCATATTTCACAAGTACTGCCTTGATACAGTATTGATTCCTCAATTCCCCCACCATTTATTAAAACCCCATCCTAGCTACTTGCCTTATCAGGTCCCTGCACTCCAGGACACTGTTTCCATCCCACCAACCCCTCCCACCATTCATTTCCTACACTCCCAGGCCAGGACCAAACAGCTAGTAACAGCCTCCATGTCCTGGAGTCAATGAAATTAGCTGATCTACACAGGGGTTTGAAAAACCGAATTAATCCCAACATATTTGCCATACATGAGCTGCTTTATGTCGTCTCCAGGTTGCTGTCACCCTGCCTCAGGTGGCAATCTTCTCTGTGGCCCTGAACGGCTCTGTATGGCAGCCTTCTCTTATTTTGAGCTGCAAGTAACAGAGTTCTGCCTTTCATCTGTCTAGTGTCAGTAGGTTGGGTCTTGCCAATAAAAGAATCTTTAAATCTTATTAGTAAGGTTAGCAGGATGGCATGGCATGACTATTGATTCTTGGAGAGCTTCTTGGAGGGAGGGCCCTTGGCTTACTGATTGGTTCCGGATCACTGCAAAAGCAGCAGTGAGATAGAACTGTAGCCTATTGGTGAGCTTGCTTTTTAGCTGGTGCTGTTTGCTGGTTGTCGCCACATCTCGTCCTACCCACATTTCTTGGCATCTGAATATTCAAAATGAACAGTGCTAACTGGTTAAACGCCAGGGATTTAGATGTCATCTGGATGGGGGCCCCATCTTAGGGTAATTGGAGTGATAGCTCACCTTAACCTTTTCAGGTTGAGGGTACTCATGTGTTTCTGTGTTTGGAAGAAACCTATCTCAGGTTTCTTCCAAAGACAGGAAGCTATCTTCAGGTTTCCAAACTTCCAGACACCATGCTTCTTTGGTGTTAGTGTTTGTTATTATTTGGGAGGTCATATCTAGTTTGTCTGTGTATTTCAGGCACCCCCTTATGGAGCAACATGCTGATTGGGCTCCCCCACAATAGAGAATTATCACCCTGGTCTCCTGAACCCCTAAACTGCCTTGGCAATGATATCTCTACAGATGTGAATCCTGACCTTCCAGAGGTGACATGGAGGTGGATGCCCAGGAGGAGGCCAATGGGGACATGTGAGATTTCCCCCTCACTATCCAGAAAGTCAGAATAATGAGCTATTGACTAGAAACTGAATTGATGTGCTATAATTTTACTAGGTTAGGAGTACTTCAGTCTCTCTCACCCTCACAGTGCCTCATTCTCTTGCCCTCTGAAAGACCACAGGCCAGATAAAATCTAAACCCATCACCCTAGCCCCTTGGATATTTCCACAGACCTCTAACATATACATAACATTTAACTGCATTAGCTTCACATGCATTAACTGTCTGTAATTGTTGGATTTGTCCTCAGCCTGCTTCCACATATCTTATACCACATATTTATCTAGCTGATATATGTCCTGGAAATAAAAAAAATATATTGGGAAATTAAAACCTCTTCCAAATTACCACCTCCCCTTATCTGGGATATCCCCTCATGGTCAGTAGCAAGTGCATTCATACTTCCTCATTACACAGCACATAGCTACTAATGGAGGACTCCACACCCTCACCATGTACCCAGCAAAAACCAAGTTCCTCCAATAATTCACATTTACCTAAAGTGAGGTACAATTTTCCAATCGAAAGATAATACCATAGGCATTTTATGTCTCAACAAACAAGGGTGCTCATCTCCTCTGTCTTGTCTTTCCACTACTCCCAAGCCACACAAACCATATGGATGCACTCTGCCCTCTCTTGGTGTTCCCATTTATATAAATGAATGTGAATTGTTCTTTCTGCACTGTGAACAAATGTCACTGACATCCTGTGCTTGTACCTATGTTGGGACTCATTACACTTTGGTATCATTGGGACTGCTACAAGGACCACTGCTCTAACCCAAAAATCAAAAATCACTGATGCTAATCTGTAGATGTCCAACCGTATATTTAATATTTCTGAAGTATTACAAATGGTAGACCTACTTAATCAAGGCCAGAGAACCTGACAAAAGTACTTTTTTGACAATAGATTAGCACTTGATTATTTATTACTTAATCAAGGAAGGTTTTTCTAATGTCATCGTAACAAACATAACCTACACATATAGTACATTGCATAATTCAATCCAAATATGTCTGGAGGCCCCCTGACATGACTGATTCATTCTCCTGGTTAACACTAAACAAGCTGGAACCTGTTACAGGCCAACCTTCAGTGATTTCTCATGTTTCTACCTGGTTTCTTCTTTTCTACTCTCATTATAAAATGTTTTCTCTGCTGTTTAGGGAAACCCGTACCCTACTCTCTGAAAGTATCCTTTACTATTTAGGTCACTCAAGTACCCCAAATGATTGAGCTCAACACTGATGTCAGGACATCCAAAAATTGATTTTAATATAATATTTTATGAGTAATTTCTTAATCCAGTTTCAAAGTCCTGGCTAGAAACTCTCAAATCCCCTTCACAAGCAGTGTGCTAAACCCTTTCCCACATCATTTCCCTTATCAGTCTCCATTCTTCACAACCTCCATTCTGCATGTACCTCAGCCTTCTTTATTGAGGTCCATTCTCCAGGGCCAGGACCAGACAAGTAGAGAGAGCCTCATTGCCCCAGAACCCATATAATTGCTCAAATTAGCCAGTCCACAAGGATTTCGTGAAATTTAGCTACCTCCTTCCTCTGCTTGCCTTACCCAAGGCTCCAGCTTGCCGGTAACCTGCCTGGGTTTCAGTCTCTCTGTGGCCTCATGTGGAAGCTTTTTCTCATTTGGAGCTATAAATAGTGGCAAAGGGTTTTGCCTTAACTAGTGGTAGAGTGTTTTGTCTAGCTGTCAAAAGAATCTTTCAATCTTATAAAATACCTATTTCATGAGGCTTTTCTTTAGTCTCATAAAATATTAAAGCAATGTTTTATCTCATGTATCAACTCATTCCAATTGTAGATATTCTTGGTGTTTTAATGATAAGCTCTTATTAAATAAGAGCATAGAGCTCGATAGGTCTTCTATGCATGAGTTTCTTCTTCATACTAAATTATTATAATATGGAGGCACCTAGGTGGCTCAGAGGTTAGGAGTCCACCTTTGGCTCAGGTCCTGATCCCAGGATCCTGGGATTGAGTCCCACATCAGGTTCCACTCAAGGGACCTGCTTACCCCTCTGCCTGTGTCTCCACTTCTCTCTCTGTGCCTTTCATGAATAAATAAATAAAATATTAAAAAATAAGTTATTTTACAATGAACAATTATTAGAGTTAGACATTTGTTTCACAAGAGAGAAAGATGGGTGCCTGGGTAGTTCAGTTGGCTAAACACTCCACTCTTGATTGCAGCTCAGGTCATGATCTCAGGGTCATAGGATCAAGCCCCATTCTCCACGCTCAGTTCAGAGTCTACTTTAGATTCTCCCTCTCCGGGCAGCCCGTGTGGCTCAGCAGTTTAGCGCTGCCTTCAGCCCAGGGCATGATCCTGGAGCCCCTGCATCGAGTCCCACGTCAGGCACCCTGCACAGAGCCTGCTTCTCCCTCTGCCTGTCTCTCTACCTCTCTGTGTGTGTGTGTGTGTGTGTGTGTGTGTGTGTGTCTCATGAATAAATAAATAAACTCTTAAAAAAAATTCTTTCTCTCCCTTTGCCCTTCTTCCCTCTCTGTCTCTCTAAATGTATAGAGGATTAAAAGAAAAAGAAGAAGAAAGAAAGAAAGAAAAAGAAAGAGGAAGAAAGAAAGAAAAGAAAGAAGAAGAAGAAGAAGAAGAAGAAGAAGAAGAAGAAGAAGAAGAAGAAGAAAGAAAGAAAGAAAGAAAGAAAGAAAGAAAGAAAGAAAGAAAGAAAGAAAGAAAGAAAGAGAAAAGAATAAATTGAGCACTGGGTTACATTAAGCGGACTTTAAGCTTCAGTTTTAAGATAAGAATGTATTATTTTATGTCCTATGAGAAATTTAGTTACATAACAGCCCACATCTACAAATGTAAAAAAGTGTGTGAATGACTCAAATACAGAAAGTGAAAGTAAAAGGATCCTTCATTGTCTTTGTGGCATTTATCTTAACAATCTGTTCTGGTTGCCATAGTAGACAAATGTTTCATCTGTGGGACAATATATTGGTAGAAAAAACTAAGAGTGTTTTTCTTTTCTTTTTGAAATTTCTGTTGCAGCTATTTTATGGCATACAGTAAACTGTCTATAATATCTTTACTCTCCAACCTTTTCTACAAATATGACCAAGTTTGCCTAGAATGGAGTATATTCACTAATAAGGGTTTCTTAATTCCTACAGAACTTTAGAATTACTTGGAATGATTTTTTTGAGAGAGAGAGAGCGAGTGAGCACACGGGTGAGTGGGGAGGGTGAAGGGCAGAGGGAGAGGGAGAGAGAATCTTAAGGAGACTTTGGACTCAGTGTGGAGCCTGACATGGGGCTTGATCTCACAGCCCTGAGATTATGACTTGAGCCAAAATCAAGAATCAGATCTCAACTGACTGAGCCACTCTGGCATCCTTGGAATTTTTTAAAAATAAATGAAACCTGGGCTTAACCTTCAAAATCTGATGTAATTGAGATAGAACTTAGACGCTGGAATATATTTATAAATCTCCTCTTACACCCCTTCCTGCTATGGGTGATTCTAATGTGCATCCAGGGAGATCCACTTTACTAAAGATGCATATAAAAGATTTGGTCTTGGGGCACTTGGGTGGCTCAGTGGTTGAGTCTGTCTTTGGCTCAGGTCATGATCTTGGGGTCCTGGGATGGATCCCACATCAGGCTCCCTGCAGGAAGCCTGCTTCTCTCTCTGCCTATGTCTCTGCCTCTCTCTGTGTGCCTCTCAATAAATAAATAAAACCTTTAAAAAATAATAAAAATAATAAAAGATTTGGTCTTAAAATTATGTGAAAATAACCTTAATTTCAGATGTAACTTTTACTTCATTTACTAAGTATTTCCCTTTCTTGGACTGAGTCACTAATACTGAATTATGCTCATAATAAACAGTTAATAGGGCTGATACTCATTAAAAATAAAATCTTCCAGTTTGTTAAATCTTATACAGCCATCACATAGAATACAATAGAACTATTACATACAATCAATATAATTTATCTTGTGTTACAATTATTATGTTCAGCTTTTTATATCTATTTGGGTTGAAAAAACCCCAAACCAAAAACATTTTGGCTCTTCTTACTCTTTAATGTTTTCTTCTCTCTTCTTTCTGTTAAAGCAATACATATTTTTTTAAAGCAATACATATTTAAGGAAAAATTGGGATCTGCCATATGCTTTTGGCATGATGTAAAGCTAAATGGCTCCAATCATCAAAATGTAAGAAGACTGTGCCATTCTGTTTTTATTCAGTGTTAAAATCATCAGTGCATTACTAGTGCACTGTGAACCATAGGCAATTTTGTTGCATTTATTTATTATTAAAGTTTAATAGATAGTAATTTTTGTGATGAAATGAAGAGACTGTAGCTTAATGAAGGAAATGCAACTGCTTGTGTTTGAAATCTGGTGAGTCTGTGGTATTTGCTCACTCGTAATTGCAGTGTATGGAGCAATTATAATATTCATTTATGCAGATCTTAACCCAGTTTTTATATTATTCTTCAAAGCATGCCAGAAAAAAAGAACCTCTATCAGCACTATTAAATAAATTTCTAAAAATAATTTATAGAAGAACTTTATGTCTTTGGGGCATTAACTAGAAAATGTTGCTCTAGTATTATAAATTTGCAATTGCATTTTAATGATATTAATAACAGAATCGCATAGATGCCAGTACTCCTTCCCTTAAATATTGTTTCCCTTATATATATTTTTCAATAAAGAGATCATTTTATGATGCCTACATGAAAGATCTAGTGAGTTAAAAAAAAACTGATTGTTTTCAGAAAAACATGTTAAAATATTTACTTATGTATATTGTTTTACTTAATTAATGGTTCTTTTGGCAAACTTACAGTTGACAGTATTTCAGTGTGTTCCTTAGGCTGAATATTTTGAGTTTACTAATGATATTTTCTATAAAATAAGCAACTAAAGTTACTTGATGGAGGAAGAGGTTTATTCCATTAATATTTAAAGCAAAACATTATATATATAATTATATATATAATAACAAATAATTTCAGATTTATTAATAAATGAGCTACAATGGATACATTCACTTGACATTTTCTGTGTTCTCTAAAATATGCCAAATAAGAGAAGAAAAACTCAATTATGAATATTTTACTCAAAAGATCTTTCCAACTGAAAATATTCTCAATGTGCTTGAGGAAAATGTTGTTAACTGGATTGTTTTGAGTGGTAATATTACTATTATGATAAGTAAGAAGATACAGTCCTTCAAATTATTTTTCAATCAACAAAAGATTTTTTAATACTAGCTTTATAAAAAATATGGCACTTTGCTTTATATGCTCTGAATCATAGTCTTTGGTTGAAATTGAGGACACAATTTTCACATGTATTTAACAATGAGTTCAACAAACCATTATTCACAGAGGTATCGGATTTCTAATTTCTAAAATAAAGTTCACCCTGCCTTGTGAAGCATCCATGTGATTCTGTTATTCTAAATAGAACTGATATTATTTGCCTGGTATAAATGCTAAGTGATAAAAAGTGGAAGCTTTGAGAAAATGTCCTCACATACAAAACTAGGGTTTTAAAATGGAAAGGAGGTATAAAATATTAATATATTGATAAGGGGCTTGCTTCTCAAAAGTCTGTAGATATATAGCCACTAAAATAAGACACCACGAATAATATAAATAATTATTAGTATGTATTAGCACCATATATATGATTGGAAATGAGTAGTTGCTTTTGTATATTTATTCCAGTCAAAAATATGATTTGGCTATTTTAGCTACAAGAAAAGAGTGAATTAGAGAAATTAAGCAAATATTCCAAGATTAGAGAGAGAATGTTTTGGGGCTGATGATCAAATATGATTCCATTCAAAGTTTGTGCTGTATCCACTAAGGTCCTGATAATAAATGGAACTCAGTGTCTTGTGTTGTTAAATATAGACTGATATTAAAATGATTAAAATTTTACTCTATTTCAAAGAAGAGAACAAACAGCTCAAAGAAGTGTACGTTCAAAGAAGTGTATGTCTTTGTCAAAAGTAGATGTTTTCTAATATTAATTTAAGAAGCATTAGAAATGTACATTTTGTGGGGCACCTCGGTGGCTCAGTGGTTGAACATCTGTCTTTGGCTCAGGTCATGATCCCCGGGTCCTGGGATTGAGTTCTGCATCAGGCTCCCCAGAGGGAGCCTGCTTCCTCCTCTGCCTCTCTGTGTGTCTCTCATGAATAAATAAATAAAATCTTTTTTTAAAAAAAGAGAAATGTACATTTTGCATAAACTTACTCATATGAATTCTGGTATATAAAGAACTTCATAAAATAAAGTTCTATGTCAAGAACTTATTAATATATTTCGTGTATTGGCATTTTATATGAAGGAATCTTTTGCTTAAATCAATGTTTTGTAAAAACAAAACAAAAATTTTCAAAATTAAAGCATTTAAAATGTTTTACACCCAGCCAGAACCTTTTATTTCTACAAATTTCTATCATTTTAATGTGCACATCCCCATCAGAAAAGGTATTGCATAGCCCTTAAAAACAGACCATCTGTTTCTTTCACAATATAAACAAGAATTTGAAGTTAGAAAATAACTAACTGAAATCTGTGAGTCCTAAAAGATCTACCCTTTTTGCAAAGAATTTTTTGCTTTCCATACATGTCTTACCCACTAACGGCCTGCCAAAACTGACAAAACTGACACGTGGGATTCTGTTTCTTATGATGCCAAGAGATTTGACATCTGATAGTAAAACATTTGGTGAGAGTTTACATAATTAAACCATATTGGAGAAAGCTGGAAAACTTTATTCCCTACACACTCTTGTAGGAAGCAGTAGTTCTGTTTAATAACTTATATTAACATGGGAAAGTGTGTGTGTGTGCATGCGTCTGTGTCAGGGCAGTGTGTGCATTATTTTGGAGAAAAGATATTATACATTGGTTTATCATATAATGTAGATTTTTCCTGCCTCGGTGACCCAGAGAGCAAGCTAAAACACTTCTGTGGCCATGCTTTTATTTGTCTTTATTCAGATACACAGCTCTCGTGTGTACAAAATATGAATTAATAGTACGAGAAATATCCTCAAGGAAAGATGCCCCATTAGATCTTCAGCACTTTTTTGGTGTCTTTAGGACCCTTATCTGATGTCTCTTATTTTTGTACTTTACTTTTCTGCAACCACATATAGAACCATTATTTTATGAACAGTTCAACTATCAAGTACCATGATGGTGGTTTTCTCCAACTAATCAGAGTCTGTATACTGGTGGAGCCTGAAGAATTAAGAAGTTCAGACTTCCAATTATAAAATAAGTCAAAAAAATAAAATAAATAAGTCATGAGAAAAAAAAAGTCATGAGGATGTAATGTACAGGACAGAGAATACAGTCAATAATAGAACTTTGTAACATGACATTTCATAACTAGGCTTACCAGATGGATCATTTTGTAATGTATAAAAACATTGAAATCACTATAATGTAAATCTGAAATCATAAGATATTATCTGCCAATTATACTTAATTTTTTTTCAATTATACTTTAATAAAACTATATTATACATAGTAATAGACAACTATACTTCAGTAAAAAATCTATATTATATGAGATTGTGTATTTTAATTTATATATAAAACAGACACATATGCATACCTTAAGATTATTAAACTTTACAAATCTCATAAAAAAAGAATTAATTGGATCATGACTTCAGAAGGCTAAGCTATGCATCCTTCTAAATTAGAAAAGACTATGTTGAAAGTATGACCAGTTGTGGCACTCCTGTGTGATCTAAGTGCCATTTGTAACAAATACCTCTCTTTCCAGTGTAATAAAAGAATGAGAAGGCAAGGTTAGCCGAGGTCTTGCGACTATTCTTTTCCTTTAACAGACACAACCAGAAATAGAGATGATCCCATCAAATCCTCTTTTGAACATGGACGCCAGACTTCTTGGTAAACACAATAATGGTATTTATGGTGAAAATGATAGTTGAAGCAATGGAGAAGTCTTACTAGCAAAAAATTTTTTGCTGGGTATGCCCAGTAAATAAGCTTCAAATGTATGGATTCATGGCCATAGCTCACCAGAAAATATCACATAAGGTATGCAATAATTGGGGTACAAAAGAGAGATGTTCTTTTTTTGATGTGAAAATTATATAATTAAATAAATTATAATTTATAATTATGTCTATGTAATTTATATATACACATACAATTTATGAAATATATTTGTTTCATTTTCTCTTTTCTTGCATTCTGAGAATAAAAGGAAAAGTACTTTTTCTGTTAGGAAGAAGGTGAAGAGAGAGAAAAAAAGAACGAATATATATATAAGCATAAACATATATTTTTTTATAAGGAATTGACTCATGTAATTATAGCGGCTACGAAGTCCCAAGATCTGCAGTTGGTAGAGACCCAAAACTAATGATATAGTTCTGCTCCAAAAATCCAAGAACCGAGAAAACCAATCATGTAACATGACATTGAACTCAGGAAAAATAAAGTTGGTCAAATAAGAGGAATTCCCTCTTATTAGTGGGAGCATCAGTTTTGTTCTGTTCAGGCCTTTCACTAATTGGATGAGGCCTACCAACATTAGGGAGGGCAATCTACTTACTCAGTATATGGATTTAAAAGTTGTCTCATCCGGGATGCCTGGGTGGCTCAGCAGTTGAGCATCTGCCTTTGGTTCGGGGTGTGATCCTGGGATTCCAGGATCGAGTGTCACATCAGGCACCCTGCATGGAGCCTGCTTCTCCTTCTGCCTGTGTCTCTGCCTCTCTCTCTCTCCCTCTCTCTCTGTGTCTCTCATGAATAAATAAAATCTTTAAAATAAATAAATAAATGTATGTTGTCTCATCCATAAACACCCTTACAGGTACACCCAGAACAATGTTTCACCAAACGTCTGGGACCCCCTCAGTGACCCAGCCAAGGTGACATAGAAAATTAACCATCACAATACCAATATCCTTCCAAGTATTTTCCACTCTATGTTTGTCACTTACAACCTCAGAGGTTAAATTTGAACCATAGCCCATCTTACTGTAGGAAAGAAGGGACATGGAGCTTTGTAGATGATCTCAGATGCCTCCATCCTTTGCCCGAGCCTTGTCATTACCAGTATCCTTTGCATAATTAATAGAATTTGGAACTGGTTAAGATCTCTGGCTCTTGTGAGTCTGATTTGGCAATCTGATGCCTTGTGATATCTCAAAGAATTAAAAAATATTTTTAAAAGATTTATTCAATTACCCTACATAAAACTACTCAGTCTGTCTATATGTTAATAAAATACATTTTTAAACAAGCATAACAGAAATTTCATAATAGGAAAAGGAAACTAAAATTTCATGCTGAACTCCTCCCTGCTGTAATTGTAAGGGCCTAAAGCCATTTCTGTATACCTGTTTTGATCACAAATACTTTTAAATCTCTTCATTATTTTGCAGTGATGGGCATTTGATACCAGGAGACCTCTTTCTACTTAAAAGTGTTTCTTTTGGTCGAGGGAGAATGACATCACTTCTCATTCCTTAGATATTTTCTCATGTTTCTTCTTTTCCTTATGAACTAGGCTGTCCTAGGCTTTCAGTATTTTTCTTTTTTTATTCTCCTACTGAAAGAGAAAAAGAAAGTTTTTTTTTTCCTTTTATTTCCAGGATGAAAGACAAGAGAAAAATAGAGTATATTTAAATTGATCCATCAAGAGACTAGAAAATATTTTTTTAAGATTATTTATTTATTTATTTATTTGAGACAGAGAGAGAATGTGAGTGCACACGAGGTGGGAGGAAGGGGCAGAGGCAGAGGAGAAATAGACTCCCAGCTGAGCAGGGAGCTCCATGTGGGGTTCGATCCCAGGACCCTGAGATCATGACCTAAGCCGAAGGCAGATGCTCAACTGACTGAGCCACCCAGGTGCCCCAGACTAGAAAATGTTATGTGATGGCAGATTAGTGTCAGCAGTGCCAGGAAGGAAGAAAAGAGTACTTTTGGTGTTGTTGGGAACATCGAAGGAATACATGAATCTTGAAGATATTCAACATTTGATTTGAACATTTTTTGCCTTAGATTTAAATGACTCACAATGACATTTTGATCTCCCAAAGACATCTGGTAACTTTCCCTACCTTAGACATTTATTTTCAAAATATCTAACTGAATTCTGGGGATTTGTCCACCCAGATTCCCATGCAATCCCATAATTGGTGGTCCTTCTCTATTCTGGCAGCTACTACACTTGACGAGCATGGCTGACCACAGTGGAGACCAGATGGCAAAAAAGGACACAGAGTACAGAAGTGTCTCCAAAAAGAAGAGGGCAGGTTGTAGCAGATGGGAACTGGGGAATCACTGAGCTGCACTCAGCACCGAGAAAGAAATGGTTGAAAATATTGAGGGAATTTGTGCATGATTCCGGAAACTATCTCAACTCAACTGTTGGAGAAACATGTGGTTGTGTTGCGGGGAAGAGGCTGTGAAAAGTTGTACAGCTTAGAAGCTAACAGCAAAAGGCCTGCAGACAGGTGGCTTGGTTGCAGATTCCAGTTCAGCACCTATTAACTGTGTACCTTGAGCAAATCACTTACACCTGCGTGCTTCAATTTGTACAGTGGAAGCAGAGGTACTACCTGTCTCATATGCTGTGACAAATATTAAATATGATATATTAAGTTAAGGCGTGTTAGTATTTGTCAACTAATAAATACAAAGGACTGTAGCAATTCAGCGTCAGTGAAGCTTTGTTCTTAGTCTTTGCAACCCCTCAACCTTTTGGCTGAGCATTACACAAAATAAAGCATTCTCCCTGTTATTTCAAAGTGATTTCTGAGGAGACCTATCAACAGGAAGAGGAAAGACACATGGGCATCTGAGAATCTCCTACACGGATAGGAAGGCAACAGCCACACCTGCCTGCCTTGCAACTTGGAAGGAGAGTTTCAAACAGGGTTCTGCACACAGGACATTTCTCCCAAGTCAGCATCAACCACGCCCAAACATCACCATGTCAATGCCTGGAGTTTTCAAAATTATTTGGGTAAAAAATATCTCCATGAAAAACAGGCCACCTTGATACAGAACCAAAAGGGGTCATTCATTCTGTCACTGTTTAAGCCACTACCTCCTTGTTTTATGCTCGTAAAAACCATGACATGCTATGTAGACAAAGCAAGGTTTTTTCTTGAGGTTTATTTACTTATTTTAGAGATGGGGGAGGGGCAGAGGGAGGGAGAGAGAGAGAGAGAATCCCAAGCATATTCCCTGCTGCAGGAGCCCTCCCCCCTTCCCCCCCCCACAGGGCTCAATCTCACTACTCTGAGATCATGACCTGAGCAGGAAAACTAAGAGTCAGATCCTTAACCAACTGCGCCTCCTGGTGCCCCTGACAAACAAAGCAAGTTTTACTTGAAAACTATTCAGATATATCAGAATAGAAAATAGGAAAATTTCCTGTTGAGGGAAAAACATTCAGGTACGGTTAAAAATAAAAGGTGGTTGGGCTGTGGGGGAAGCAATTCAGCAATTAAGGCTGCACTGTCTAAAAAAAAAAAAAAAAGGCTGCACTGTCTGTAAACAAGTTTGTTAAAAAGTCACATTAATAGCAATTAAAAGTTGGACTTTTTTATCATCGCAGTGCACTGGCAATTTTAAACTAGGCCGGTGATAAAATAGACTTCTTCCACAAAAGTCTTGTGTTGGTCTAAATTCTAAATACTTTAATGCACACACACAATCAGCTACATGTATTTGCTTTGAGAGCGAACTAATGTTTTGAACCCATTGAACTATTTTTGGCTGTGGCTTCTTTCTCCAATCCCTGTGCCATTAAACATTCCTGTATTTAAATAGTAGGTTTGAAATAAATAATAGCACCGTGATCCTAAAGAAGAAGAAACAGAACTTCACTTCAATTCTGGCGGTCTTTGTGCAAAAAATTCTCTGAACCATACAGAATTCTCTTTTTCTGGAAGCATTTTTGCATGTACCTCTCCCTCCTTCTTTTCAAAATACACATTAACGTGGTAATTAATTTGCTGTTTTCTAAATTTTTTTTAAAAAAAAATGTTGTCTACTGAAATACATACACACATTTCTTTTTTTTAGCAAATATTGTTTTATTTATTTATTATTGTTTTAAATAATAAATTTATTTTTATTGGTGTTCAATTTGCCAACATGCAGAATAACACCCAGTGCTCATCCCCTCAAGTGCCCCCCTCAGTGCCCGCCACCCAGTCACCCCCACCTCCCGCCCTCCTCCCCTTCCACCACCCCTAGTTCGTTTCCCAGATTTAGGAGTCTTCCATGTTCTGTCTCCCTTTCTGATATTTCCTACCCATTTCTTCTCCCTTCCCCTCTATTCCCTTTCACTATTATTTCCAAGTAAGAAAACTTTCTCTCTGCATTTCTTTTCTGAGTAAAATTATGATTATTTCATGATAGCTTGCTAGGTTGCCATTATAAAATGCTATAGACAATGTGGCTTAAACAATAGATTTTTTTCTCCTAGTTTTGGATGCTGGAAGTCCAAGTTCAATGTATCAACAGATTTGGTTTCTCTTAAGGACTCTCTCTTTGGCTTGCAGACAGCTGCCTCCTCACTGTGTCCTCACTCAGCCACCCCTCATTCTGTGTGTCAGTTGCAAAATATGGTTTTTTTTTTAAATAAACTTAGTCAGAATTGATTTTCCTCAAAGGCAGCACTCATTCTTGTAGTTAGTCTGCTCTTAATATTGTGCCATGACTATGCAAAATTGAGTTTACCTCACTGGGGAGTTGGTGCAGGGGAACTCCAGGCTGCTTAAGCTAGTGAATGCTATCTTCACAAGTAAAGTCCTGTAAGTGCTGAGATTTTGGAATCCGGTAGCCTCTTCCCAGTTGTACAACCCTGGGTAAATGAGCCAGCCTTTCTCGACCTCAGCTTTCTCAAAAGGAAGAGTCAACAAAACCTAATGACAATCGAATATATTGCCAGGCACTGTTCTAGATGCTGGGATTCATCAAGGTACTAGAGAGAGCTTTGCTCCAATGGGATATCAGAATGTTGGTGAGTGCTAGGGCAAAAAGAAAAAGAAAAACAAAGTGCAGGGAATGGACTGGGAGAGTGGCAACTCTAAATATTAAGTGACCAGGAGAAGCATCATTTCAGAGAGTGAAGTTAGTGAATGGATGAGTAAAAGGTACTTAAAATGTGAGCCAAGTGACATAGTGGTCTGCCCAGCTCTACCATAAAATAATAAGCCATGCATATCCTCTATGTTTTAGTTTTTGTTTTTTCATGCTCCAAATTATTCCAATGGTGGAGAGCATGTGCCAGTGATTATTAGTTAATTAATTGTATGGTCATATCAAAGAAGTCCTGGAACCAAATGTGACCAAACAGTTGGAGAATTACAAGCCTACCTATAGGTTATTGTTAGTTATATTTTCTAAAACGTTTTGTTTACTACATTTAGGCATATGTAGAAGTGAAATAAAAGAGGGCAAGTGAGTTACTGCAGGAAGCACACATTTGCATGTGCTTATATTTCTTTATAAAGTGCATCTGTTCATGTATTCAGGTGAGGAAAGCGTGCTAGCTGAGAGAGAATGTGCACGTATTCCAGAGACTATAGATGTGTATGCAAAATATCAAGTATTTTTAGTTCTGGAAGTTTGTGATTAGAAACAGATGAGAAAGGTGCTAAATTGTTTTTGGACTAATTCTTAGGTTCACTGAACTAAAGAGAAAAATATCACTTTGAACCAACAAATCTGTGAATTTTTAAAATAAATCTCTGCCTTTTGATATGAATTATACATTGCCTGGAGGACTTCATTTGATATGTTATGCCTTTGTTCCTTCTGGACATTTTCCTAAGACCTTATCCAAATGAAAGATTGTGGGCTTTTCAAAGAAGAAAGTGAATAAGACATAATCTACTAAATATTTCACAAAAGAAGGAGGTTAAGCATAAAGTATATTAGTTATGAGAAATCATATATTGTATTTTGAACTCTGAGTTTTTTATCCAGTAAGACTCTGAAATGGTTTTTATCACATAGTTTGTGTAAGTGTACCCAATCTTCAGAGATACGTATGACACATTTAATCAGTAAAAGAACTCTTTTTATTATGATTCTATGGGCTATATTCCCCATAACATACTTTTCTTCCTTGTGACTTAGTTATTTTATAACTGGAAGTTTGTTCCTCTTAATCCCCTTCACTTATTTCTCCTGGTCCCCAACCCCTCTCCTCTCTGGCAATTACCAGTTTGCTTTCTGTATTTGGGTCCATTTCGGTTGTTACAATTATTATTGGTTGAAGTTTTTTTTTTATTGTTCCTTTATCTTGTTTTTTTTATATTCCACATATAAGTGAAATCATATAATATTTGTCTTTCTCTGTCTAACTTATTTCACTTAGCAAAATGCCATCCATGTTGCTGTGAATAGCAAGATTTCATTCTTTAAAAAAAAAAGATTTTATTTATTTATTCATGACAGATACAGAGAGAAAGAGAGAGAGAGGCGGAGACACAAGCAGAGGAAGAAAGAGGCTCCATTCAGGGAGCCCGACGTGGGACTCAATCCCAGATCCCCAAGATCAGGCCCTGGGCTGAAGGCAGCGCTAAACCACTGAGCCACCCGGGCTGCCCCAATTTCATTCTTTTTATGGCTGAATAATATTCCACTGTTTATAAACACCACATCTTCTTTAACCATTAATCTGTCGAGGGACACTTAGATTACTTTCGGAATTTGGCTATTGTAAGTAATCCTTCAATAAACATAGGGGTGCTTATATACATATATATTTTTTTCAAACTACTGTTTTTATTTTCTTTGAGTAATTACCCAGAAGTGGAATTACTGGATTGTATTGTATTTCCATTTTTAGTTTTTGGAGGAACTCCTATACTATTTTCTATAGTGGTTGTATCAATTTACATTCCTACCAACAGTGCATGAGGGTTCCTATTTCTCTACATCCTCTCCAAGACTTGGGTCTTATCTTTTTGTCACTAGCCATTGTGACAGATGTGAGGTGACATCCCATTGTGGTTTTAATTTGCATTTCCCTGATGATTAATGATGTTGAGCCTCTTTTCATGTGGCCGGTGCCATCTGTATGTATTCTTTGGAAAAATGTCTATTCAGGTCCCCAGCACATTTTTAATCAGATTATTTGAGGTTTTATTGGTGTTGAGTTGTAGGAGTTATTTATATATTTTGCATATTAATCTCCTATCAAATATATAATTTGCAAATATCTTCTTCCATTCAGTAGCTTGCCTTTTCATTTAATTGATGTTGAAAAGGTTTATAGTTTGGTGTAGTCCCAATTATTTATTTTTGCTTTTGTTTTCCTTGCCTGGGGAGACATAGATAGAAAAATATTTTTAGGGCCCATATCCATGAGTTTACTGTCTCTTTTCTTTTAGGAGCTTTATGGTTTCAGGTCTTTATTTTGAGGTCTTTAATGCATTTTGAGTTAATTTTTGTGTATGGTGTGAAACAGTGGTCAAGTTTCTTTGTTTTGCATGTAGCTGTTCACTTTTCCAAACACCGTTTATTGAATAAACCGTCTTTTCCCCATTGCATATTCTTGGCTCCTTTGTCACAGATTAATTGACCATATAAATGTGGATTTATTTCTGGGCTCTCTATTTTGTTCCATTGATCTATGTGTGTATTGTTGTGCCAGTACCATACTGTTTTGATTACCACAGCTAAGATAACTCTTACTGTTTTCTGTCAGCGGCAAATAATTGTGAAGTAAAAATGATAATGATGATAACTCAAAGTTTTTATTAATCACATAAGTAGTGTTTCTAAGTATTCTGGTATCTTATTGAATTTTATTTATAAAATGTAAATTATTTGGAGTGTCTAATAATTCTTGAAACTATGTAAGACAACATTGTGTGAGTATATTTTAGATATGTTTAAATTATCTTTAAATTCATATTGTATATCACATTTTTCTGGAATATTCTTTTCTTCTGACTTTCTTGTTTCCATCCTGTATCCCTTGCTGTCAGGACCATTAATGTATGTATTAGGTGGAAGAAACATCTTTGATTAAATTAATGGAAGTGTATATTTTTAAGTCAACTGTCCTAAATATTCATGTTTGTCCTTTTTCTTAGTAGTGTGAAAATCTCATTTTCACAAAATCTGGAACATTAATGAAACCATACAGATAGGCTCACACATGATAAATGGCTGTTTCATTGAGAAACATAGAGGAGCTAATCAAATGGTGATGTGTTCTGCTTGTTAATAGATTTGAAGGCCATGTGAAAGGGACTCTGGAACTATAAACTTGCAAAAGACAGGATTTTCCCTTATTAGCTGTACGCTGTAGGCTCAAGCTCGGTGAGAGAGATCCAGTTTCTATCTCTAAAAGATTAGCTACTGCCTTTCATTAAGGAATATCTCTATACCAAGACAGTGCAAGGAATGGCTTGAATGCTGGTCTGCTAGACCAGAAAAGGGCCAGAAAAAGATTGACCAGAAGGAGATCATGAATGTGAATGATCAGAATTATGACTGGAAACATGCTAAAATCAGCTTGTTTTTTGCCTTCTTAAGAAAGTACCCGGTAGTACTTATTAACAACTGCAACTGAAAGTTTCTTTCTGGGGCCCCTGGATGGCTCAGTGGTTGAGCATCTGCACTGGGCTCAGGTCATGATCCTGGAATCCTGAGATGGAGTCCAAAATTGGGCTCCCTGCAGGGAGCCTGCTTCTCCCTCTGCCTGTGTCTCTGTTCCTCTCATGAATGAATAAATATAATCTTTAAAAAAAAAGTTTCTCCCCAGACTAAATACTCAAAACTCTGAAAATACCAAAATACTGAAATAATGAGGATTTGAATTTATCTTCTACACTCACCCTACAATAATATACCATAGTCAAGTGCGTCACCTATTGTGCCAAAAATTATTCATAAATATAGATATTATCTAATTTGTTTGTACTAGATGAATCTTGACATATTTAAAAGAAAACTCTTCCCTTAGAGATTGTTTTAATGGATATCCTCAAGAAGTAATTATGGTTATTTATCTTTATCTCTGTAAAGATATAATTTTAATTTTCTATGTGTGTGCTTACAGATGTAAGTGTATATAAGTATGCAAGTATATAGCATGTGTGTGTGTGTGTATACATGTGTATCCAGAAGAAGCTGCCTGTTATCAAACAAACAAACAAACAAACAAACATCAATGACTCTGAAGCAAAAGACACTGAGAAGTAGCATCGTGTCATAGCTAAGTGTGAAGTATTAGAATAAAATAGAATTTGGTTTAATTCCAGCTCTACATTTTGCTAATATTGTACCTTGAGGATGTCTCCTAGCCTGAATTTCATTTGACTCTTGTGGTTACTGAGAATAATAATATGTGCCTCACAGGGCTGTCATGAGGATTCAATTAATTAATGTGTATAAAGCTGTTTTGTATTCCCTTTTATCTTCAATCTTTCCTAAGGTTTTCTTTTTTTCCATAAAGTTCTTACATCCTCTTATTTCTGTGAAGTGAGAATTCTGTACTCAACACCAGCACAGACAGGCATCATAAATGTGTGGCTACAGTCCAGAAGGAAGCATTCAAAGCTGTGTTTTATAATTACCTTTCAAAGGACCATCATGACACCTAACATGGATGGGGGATGAATACAAAAGTTTGGTGCAGATGTGGGTTCATATTGTACCTCCCATATTTGATTTTATTCTAGAAAAAGCATCCATTCATATATTATTTGGTCAATTTTAAATTAAGATTTGGGACAAAAATAAGATTAACTTAAAAATTACTTAAACTAAAAAAAAATTACTTGACCTATTTTTTTAAACAATGTGTATAGGGAAAAGTGTCACTAACAGAAAAATAAGAAAATATTCTGCATATATTTTTTTCAAATTAGGTATAACATTCTGTTTTCTGGCACACACACACACACACACACACACATATAAAATACATATACATGTAGTCTTCTTATTCAGTCATTAAGATGATTGGGTGGAAAGAGTAAAACTACTTGTGGTTGTAGCAATCCTTCTGTGGTGAGTGAGATTTGCATTAATGCCTGAGGGGTCTTTTTAGGGAGTGCGGTTAGTAGAGAACACTTCAGCAGATGAAGGGGGATCACAAAAGGAAAGTGATGCACCCCCGTCTGTGTGTAGCAGTAATAGGCTAGCAGGGCTGAAGCATACCATATATGTTAAGGAATGTTGAGATGTATGTTTTAAAATGTGGTTTGTAACCAAATGACCCGAGAACTCTTTTCAGAAACATGTTTTTAAGTGTATTGTTATTAAGTGTATAGTTTAGTAGAATGCTATGCTGGAAGTTAAGAACAAGCTAATTTAGTAATGGTCTTCGATCAATGGCTCTGTTGTTTTACTCAAATTACATTAGGCTCCTAAAATTGGATGCTTAAACTTACTTTCCAAATTGACACTTAGGAAAGCCCTGAATTAGACATTATTTAGTGTCATGGCTAGAATCATTTACTCTAACTTTTCCTTACATTTTGACGTTTGCTTATTACATTCTTACCTCAAAAATTTAGAGACACTGAAGAGATTGTAGAGATTATCAATTTCGGATCATTAATTTTACATGTATGATAAGTGGATTTAAAGGAGAGAAAATAAACTGCCCAAAATAACAGAGCTGATTAATAAAAGAGGCAACAAAACAACAAACAGGTCTCCAGAGTTCCCGTTTAGCACTCCCTTCCAGATGGATGTTATGAAAAAAATAAGAGAATGATGAACAAACCTGCAATTCTTGGCTTTAGACAAACTTTGGACAAATAAATATTTGAAGACAACGTGAAGCAGGGAATAGACTATGAGTGGTGATACTGTGATGCATCTCTTGCTTATTCCATGGAGCTTTCTGATCTAATGAGGTTCTTAATTATATCTTTTGAAACAAATGACTAAAAGGGGAACCCTGGCAGTCAATTTGTTCTCTGAGAAGGGTTATTGATGGTCTTTCTGGACACTTAGATCCCAGGGCCAATGCCCAGCTTGTGAGACTAAGTCTACATTTGGTCCTGAAACTGGGAGAATTGATGTAGTTGGTGGGCTGGTGTCTCCACTTACTTCTCTGAAATTGACTTCACAGTGTGTACTTTAATCTTCAATTTGGTTGGCCCCTATGGGTAGATAGAGAGAATTTGTTGTCTATAAACTATTTTCTTTATTTAGATGTACAAGCCAATTTTGGAAAGCCATCTACAAGTTCTCTGAACCTTATATGTCTTCATATATTATACCTATGTTTTTATGTGTATTTTAAGGTCTTTTGATTATTAAGAGTGCTAATTCACATAAAAGGATTTGGACATTAGGAAAAAAATCACAGATATAAAAAGATTTTATATCTACTTCAAGTACTATATAACACTAAAAATTAAGAGTTATTATACTTTTCTACTTTTTAAAACATGTAAAACGGTATGCTTTTGCCTATTAAACATACTTCTAATAATTGATAAACTTACACGAAAGGGGTCCATGAGGACCAATTTAAAGTATTTATTATAAAAATCTGGAATTCACTGTGAGATTTCCGAAGCTCATTGGGAATAATAGTTCATTAAATAGATAAATAAATAATAAATAAATAAATAAATAAATAAATAAATAAATAAATTTACTACTTAAATTTACATATCTTAACCTCACATGCCCAGAGTGACACTTTGCTAGGCACCATAATGTTTATAGATAGCTGGGAACCGGGTGCATTTCTTCAGGAAGCATTTGGAGGCAGAAGAACCAGTACATAGTGGCTTTGCCCGAAGCACCTTCAATATGCTTGAAAGATCAAGCAAGGGAGAACATATTTTCAAAAAGAGTAATTCAGTAAACTGTGGCATTTGAGATATGGTCTAAAGAACAAGCAGACTTGTATAGAAAGCTAGGAATTCAGTGAGATTAGAAATAAAGGTAATCTTCAAATGCAGCTGATTAAGCAAAGACCTTTTCTTACCATTGTCCTTCACAATGAATCTCCATTCAGCCTTTCTGTAATAATTCTTCTGTAATACACTCTTCTTTTTCCCAATCATACATTGCTTCTCAGCTAAGCCAGCTGCTTGTAAAGGCACAGCTTAAATATAGACTCTTCAGTACTAAATATTGCCTACTTTAGTGGCATTACATTAGACAGATTTCAGAAAAAGGGTGTTATACTTTTAAATACATTCTTTTGCTTAAATTGAATTTTCCTTTTAGCAAATCAATGGGATAGCTTTAGTGGCAAAATTTCTTTTCTACTATCAGCCATAGAAGGTTTAAAGATAAACTATTATTTAATAGGTGCTATTTGAGAACAGTTGGTAATTGACATAAAACAGCAACACTAACCTCTATATATTCTCTTACTTTGTTGTAAGAGTGCAGCATTTTTCCATATTAAATTTGATTTGGGTATTAATGTGATATATTATTTAGATGGTATAATTACCCAAAATAAAGCATGGAGATAATTCTTTTAGAGTATTTGAAAGGGTTGCTTCTATAAAAATTATTTCTTTGTCAGGAAGTTCTATCTTTCTAAAGAAGTGACATAGAACATGTGGTAGATGGTGATTCCCAAAACGATTCCTTTCTTTGGCAGAAGAAATTATGGTAACATTCTGCCTCTTTGAAATGATTACATCATCTTTTTAGTAAACTTATCTGAATGAAGAAAATGAAAGTATTCTGTAGCTGTATTTTGATTGGCTTACCACAAAGCACTAATCTATTAAAGTAAAACCTTCATTTGTGTAAGTGGCTGATAAATTGTCAGTGGGGGGTATTGTTATAAACTCCTGCTGCACTGTACAGGAATCTGGAGACTTACCCTTGTTACCTCCCCACCCCCTCACCCTCACCCCCACTCCTACTTAGTGGCATCTACAGGAGCTTAACTTCTATGCATATTGCCATGAAACAAACAAAAAATACAGAAAGAAAAAAAAAAAAAGAAATCCAAAAAAGACTTGAAAACAAATAAAGAGACCTTAATCTCCTATTTGTGATTTAAGAAAATAGTAAACATGTCAATCAAAGCCAGAAATCCCATGTAGAATATGACTTTCTTCTATAGAATACTTATCATCCAGATAATAAAGTACTCTTTCTTCTTGTTACCATCAGAAAGATAGCAGTTCTTTCTAATGGTGGTGATTTTTTTTTTTTTTTAAGCCATGCCTAATTTCTTGTCAGTGTGCCAAAGTCCCAGAAGCACAATGTCTGGCCAAGGTTAATAACCAGTTTACAATCTCTGGGAGGATATTTCATGTAGGCCCTATAATCATAGGCATTTTCTATAACCTTATCTGCTTGAAACACTATCAAAGACTCTCAGAAAGTACAATTTATTTCAATCTACCTACCAGGTTCTGGGTACTTCTAATGCAGAGGGGAAAGGTACAGATATAAAGAAAAGATAAAAGAAGAAAGCAACTGCAGACAGACAGAAGTGGGGTGAGCTCCATGATTGGTAAGAAAAATAAAGGCAGCTGATATCTCAGGAGTAAAACTGGGCCTAAAAGTACAAAGTGTTTTATGACTGCTGTTCATATGTAAATGGGTCTTCACTGAACTTGAATTGTGTGGAATTGACTCAAAACTCCAAATCCAAATGACTAGAGAAAGTCCAACCTCTCAAAATTGTCTATTTATTCCTGGGGCTTAAGTTCTGGTGGCCCCTAGTGTTGTCTCATTTTTATTTTGTATTTTCTAGGAAAGAAGGTAGGAAGGCAGAAGAAAGGTGAGAAGAAAGGGGAGTGGGGGGGGGAGGAAGGGTCTAAGCAAATGGCAGAATGGAGTTGTTTTATGCTGAGATGCCAAAAGCCAAGAGACAACTTACTTTATAAGGGAGGGGGTATCAAACCAATAAATTGACTTTATATATCTCTCATTTGAAATTAAAAAAAATTCATAGATATTAGATATTCATTGGTATTGTAAGAAGTTTATGTCTTGAGTTTTAGGTAGAAGTTCAGGCTGTTGATTTATTTTTAGTCCTCAGAAATAGATGGAATATAAAATCATGGACATAAGAGATGGTGTTTAGGATGATTTTACTAAGGTAGAGATCAAAGACTAAGCCCCGGTCTTCTCTGATGTATAAAGTTGAAGAAAATGAGGCTAACAAGGTAAAGAGGAGAGTTCAGATGGAGTGATATTCTAGAGGAAATATGAAGAAAGTGTTAAACAAATAAAGTGTAATAAACTGTTAAATGCTGCTTAATATATAGAGAGTAGGGAGGATAAAAATTCCATCACATTTGGTAATAGATAGACGGATGACCATGCATAAGAAAACTATCAGTGGAGGTGAAGTATTATTGCATTTCATTAGAGAATAAAAGGAAGTAAAAAGAAGACAGGAAACCTCAACAATTCTTAAAAGACATTTTTCTGTAAATGGAATAATGAAATTAGGCAATGCCTTGAGAAGTCATCTATGGTAATGGATGGATATTAAAGATGCGGATACAGCATACTTGAATAATGACCGAAATGATAGAATTAAAGAGTGAAAAAAAAAAAAAAGGTGTGGAGAGTGTCAAAAGACAAGGCAAATGTGATAAAATTGAATGTAGTACTCTTGGACCCCTTGAAGGTAACAGTAGTGAAAAATTTAGATCTATCCGCAGGGGTGTGTACATTTTTTCAAACATGTCAGAATATAGCATAGAGGAAGGCTTGTAATTGAATCACAGAATTTGCAATAGGTTTGTTTACTCTCTTATTTATGGACATGGAGGAATGGTCCCGGGGGAAAAATGTCTTAAAAATTTAGATTTTCTTTGTTTACTGGAATTTTCTGAAGCTTGTAAAATAGCAAGAATTCTCAGGGGCAAATGTGAAAGGATACTGCTATGACCAGAAATTAACATTCCACCTACAGACAGGTTTATTCTTAGTGTTATGTGCCCTTTACCCTCTGCCTGTCTTTGGAAGTTATTTTATGTTGGAGGGAGGATGATACTGACAACAAAATGAGAACATTTGGCTAATTAATATTTTAGTAAAATCTGCACTTTGAGTAAAGCTTGAATCAAGATATTGTTTGACATCCGTGGTAAAATTGTATATATAAAGTCTCCTGAAATTTTGCTGGCAAAGGTCTTAGTCCCCATGATAGAGTCTATGACTATGGAGAGAATTACTTCACACATTTCAGAATTGTTGACTTAAGGAGATTTTTATGTTTATAAACTCAACATTTTTGCTTGAATACTAGAAGATTGTGATTCCAATACACTTCTCGGAAATAATTTACTTAGCATACCTGTTGTTTCCCAGCTCAGATATTTTATCTTGACCCATTTACTCTTAAACTTTATTTTTTCCACTGCGAGCTTTCCGGTTCATATGGCATGCCTATTCTAATGTATTCCTCATTTTAAAAGAGGAAAATCCCCATGACTAACCATGTCTAATATGGCAAATCTAGAAGTAAGTAATCTTCTTTGTCTTTTCTTCATGTTCATGGCAGACAGAACCCACTTACACTCATATATGCAGAAATAATGCCACGGGGCCAAATGATTCACTGCTTTCCCTCAGTTCAAATCCCCCAAAATACCACTTTCTATCACTTCCTACTCCTCATCACTACCTACCCTTTCCAGAATGCTTGGCCATCTGGAGTTTCCAGCTCATGGAGAACACAACAGCCTGTTACCTTCAGGATGATACTTTCTGAGGGAGTGTTTTCTTTTATAATTCACTCAAAATTTGCATTTTCTTCATATCTGCATCTTTACAATATTACAGATCTTTCATAATTTATGGAATCATTTAAATACAAACCTTGGGATAATTTAAATTCCTAATAAAAAATCCCAGTTTTTCTGTAGAATATGAAGATTTGAAGGAGGAAATGTCTATTCACAAACAGAATCTAATCCCTTTGAATGGTGGCTAAAAGCAGGTAGCAAGTTCAACAGGAACACTGATTTACAAAAAAATGGGATGTGTCAATGATTGTTCTTTGAATTCTTGATTCTCTGTCATCTATTCATTCAGGTTTTGATTCTTGATGTGGTACCACTGATCTCTATTACTTTTGGAGGATGCATTTTAAAGTTTTGAATAGGTCATAAACACAAATTTCACACATCAAACACTATTAAAGAGTGTACAGTGACAATTCCCTTCCAGTAATGGAAAAATTGTGTCCCCCAGAATCCATATGTTAAGGTCCTAATCCCCAATATGGTGGTGTTTGGAATTGGAGCATTTGGGGCATTATTGGGTTTAGATGAGGTAATGGAGGTAGAGCCCCCCGTCATGGTACTGGTGCCTTTATAAGGGGAAAAAGAAACCAGAGCTTTCCAGAACTATGAGAAATAAGTGGTTGTTTTTTAAGCCACCAGTCTGTGATATGTTGATATTTTGATATTTGGTATTTTGTTATAACAACCCTAATTGACACCTTTCCCACCTTGATCCCAATTTGCTTGGCTAGCACCTCCAGTCAACAGGTCAACCAGTATTATTTACCTCTTCCTTTCTGTCCATGAGTGACTTTTCTATGTGTATGTATGTATGAGCCAGTACAGATTATATATTCTCCTTCCCCTTTTTTTACATAAATGGTAGCATACTACATTCACTTTTTTTTTTTGCTTTTTTTTCTCACTTAATAACATATAGGGACATCTTTTCCTCTATCAAGAAAAAGAGAAGTTTCTACTCCTTTATATTTGTAGCTGATTAGTATGTCTTCGTAGGAAATCTGATATATTACTTAAATAACATTTACCTTTTGCTATTAGAAATAATGCTACAATAAAAAACTTGTACATAAGCTGTTTTGCAAATTCTCTAGTATGTATGAACAAGGAAGTCCAGAAGAATTGCTAGTACAAAGACGCATGCATATTGCATCTTTCTGGAAACTGTAAAGTTGCCTTCTGTAGTTGTGCACCACTTTACACTTCCATAATAACGTATGAGAATGCCAATCCCCACTCCCATAGCCACTCCAGCCCTCAAAGACCTTCCTGTTGCACAACTGGAGTTATATAGTAAACAATCATTCACATGGGCTATAATATCAGTCAACATCTTGCAGCAGGGCAGTCCATTGGCTCTGCACATAATGTTGCCATACTGTGGATTATTGAGCTTTCAGGTTTTTGTCAGTCTGATAAGGATTAAAAATGGAATAGTATTATAATTTCAGTTTTTATTTCTCTTACAAATGAGATTTTGTATCTTTTCTTGTGCTAAGGAGCACATTTCTTTTCCTTTTCTGTGACTGGCCTCTTACTTTGCCTATGCTATTTTATTAGCTTTCTTACTTCCATGTAAGTTTAAGTTTTCTTTATATGTTTTGGAGTACTTCAATGTGATATTGGTCATGATATTTTCCCCTTATTCTCTTAGTACATACATTAGTACAATGTCAAATAATAGAAGAAATAGGTTTATTTCTTGTTTCTGACTGTGGAAATAATGTTACAAATGTATTACTATTCAGTACAATACTAGTCCTAGTAAGATGTTTTTAATCACATTTAGTTTCTATCATCCTCTAAAATTGAATATTTTAAAATCAAGAATGAATGTCAAATTTTTAAATTAACAAATTTTTGAAGAAATGATATTTTCCCTAAACTTATTATAAATATTTTGTGTTTCACTTACTTATGATCCCATTCATTTACCTAGTTAGGAACTAACTATTTTGAAAATCTCCTTAATTTATAGCTGTCTTATTTTAAAACCTCTTATCTTTTGTTTCCCTTTTGAGGAAGACAAATTAAAAGCATGGTTAGAGAGTAATGCCATAATGGGAATGAAAGATAAGTACTTCTGAGTATGTATATGATTTTATTTATGTGTTTCTTTGTTTATTAATCTTGCTTCAAGCTCTGGTAAGTATGTGCTGGATTCTATCTTGCTTTTCTACCTTCTACCCCTACATCCTCACCTCATTTTTAAGAACTTAATTACTTCACAAGTTCTCACTAAATACTCACTGACTAGAATTGGACTGAATAAACCTTACCTGCAGATACTAAGGCTGTTACTAGAGATGCCTTTTTGTTTGTCTCTTTGTCAAGTTTGGCGGGAAATAGATGACACACTCTAATATAGATACTTTGAGAATAATTTAACAAATTAACTATATATAAAGATATAAGTAGGGCATAAGGAAACCACAAAGGATATTATATGCCCATGGTACTAGGAACAGCGGAGCAGTTGCCGCTCAGGGTGAAAATGACAACAGCGAAGAGTGGTCATCACACTTTGAAAGACCGAATCCCACAGAAAGGCCCAATTGAAATGAAGCAACCCCATTTGATTAACACAACTGCCTGTGTATGATGGGACCTAGAGAATAAGTGCCCCAAATCACTCTGCGACTTAAGTCTCCAGCTAGGCCATGCCATTGGCTAAATGCACCTAGAATTATCAGGGAGGTCAAAAGAGCCCCTCTTTTGGTCCACAGATCAGCTCCAAAGGCAGAGAGGACAGTGGGGGAACAGTGGAAAATAGATCTGAGAGGTAAACAGAACATATCCTGCACATCCTATGTACCTTAACTTTGTTCTCACACTAGGTAAATAAACTAAGAATATAACTTGAAAAACTTAAACATAAGAGGAAAAAAGGCACAGTACAATTATCAACAAAATGTTCTTTTTTGGAAGACAAAAACAGAAAATTATTATAGTGCCCTGAGTTATATGTAATCTTATTTAGTATTTGTAAAGAAGTTGTTGGTAAAATAAAGCATGTTACTTTTAAGAATGTATTTTCTCTTATTTTGTTCAAATGTGAAAAGTTGCTTTATAACTTCTTCATGTTTTAGAAAAGATCTATGAATTAGTTATGATAATGTGATTTAAGATGTTTGAGTAACTGTAAATGAAATATTCAGAAGTTGTCTACTGTTAAAGGTTTCATTGCAGAGTTTGTTTTCTTTTTTTAATTTTATTTATTCATGAAAGACACAGAGAAGGGGGCAGAGACATAAGCAGAGGGAGAGTAGGCTCCCTGCAGGGAGCCTGATGCAGGACTTGATTTCAGGACCCCGGGATCATGACCTGAGCTGCAGGCAGATGCTCAACCACTGAGCCACCCAGGTGCCCCACAGTGTTTGTTTGTTTTCTTAAAGTTTTATTCTTTCCTATAAAATCACTGGTTCACATCAGACTTTTACTAGTCTGAACATGCAGCCACAAATAGAAAAATTAAACTCTTTGTACCACCCCCAACTCTATTTCCACACATACAATGCAGCCAGAATGTGTAATTGAAAATAAACTCTGAAAAACATTGTCCTCAGCATTTTTTCATACCTGGTATTAGAAGTAATTCCTCCAATTGCTAGCAAGTACCATATACCTTAAGAGGAAAAATAGAGAGATAAACTAATGATATGTTTGGTTATCCTTTTGGATATTGTGATACACAAAAAAGATTTAAATTTCTCCTTTGAAGTTTGTTTCTAGTCCCTCCAAAAATGTTATGTAAATGGAACCAGTTTTAAATGTCAACTTTGTGCTCTTACAGTATTTAAATGTGCTTCCTGGGGAAAAATAAAAACCAGAAATATCTTTTAAAAGTATTCAAAGTATTCAAATTGTTCAAGCATAGAAAAGTATTCAAATTGTTCAAGCATAGAAAATAATAATTCGAAAAATACTCTGTACTTATTTACAAAATTTCATAGAAAGGGAGGGAAGTCCTAGAGAAACATAGAACCATTAGAGTTGAAGTTCTTTTCCCACTTGGATATACTCCGGGAACCAAGAGAAGATGTGTTCACACAGTTCATTGGTTGCTCTTCTCCAGCAACACACTTGACTGGGTTCCTTTAAGTGAGTCCATTTGAACATCTCAGTGGGGTCTCCAAAACTGCTCCAGATTGATTTTCAAAAAGGTAAAATTATAAGTGTTATTCAAATATAAAATGACAACTTGTCAGAGGTTTTGTTTAACTCATTAATTAGTGAGGAACTCAATCAGATGTCAAAACCAGTTCTAGTGAGAATTTGAGTTATAGGAGTTTATATGCTCTGCCAAATTTCATTTGCATTGCCAAGAACAGGAATCATTTGCCTTGCTGTGGACAGGTAGCATTTGCATTGTAATCAGTTTTCTACAACTTGAATTCTTTCTCTCCAAAATCGTTAAATAGCATGGTCATGCCAAGACGTTCAAAAGTGTCAGCCTGGAGGATTAGCAAATTCCCTTCAGGCCCATTAGACGCTCACAACATTCTACTGACAGGCTATCTGATAACTTTTTTTTTTCTCCACACATTTTCAAGTCATGGGTGAGTTTTCCTGCAAAGGCAATATGATGGGGTCAAATCCATCTAAGACTCAATTGTCGAGTCAAATTCATATTCTTTAGAATAAAAATGATTTTTCCCCATATCCTGGTATCATTAAAATATTTCAGGGGCTTCTGCAACTTTACACTTCTAAAACCATTGACCCCATCTCCTGTAGCTTGTATCAATATGAGTCTTGAAAATTTATGCAAATAGAAAGTTCTATATTCTTTTATTTTAGATAGTGTTTGCTGGCAGCAACCAAAAGAGAAGGGGAAGTTTCACATCACAGTGTGGTCTGGAGTTCCATGGCTCAGAGTCTAGATGCTTATTCAATACCCACTGTCTTCTTTTTCAATGAGGTAACTTCTGCATTTATTCAAGTGGAATCCTCAGAGCTAATAAACTGCCCACACCCTCTGCCCCCTTTTTTCAACTATTTGGAGATTAGGTTGGCCAGAAAAATGGAAATAAGAAATGATTGCCAGGAACCTCAAGAAAATTTCATAAACCTTGGTCTGATAAACTGAGAAAGCTTTCTGCTATTAAATATTCCTCCTTCTTCCTGCTGTGTGTGGACTTGATGGTTGGGTCAGAAAGATCAAGGAGTTTGGGACTTTAATAATAATATGGAGAAACCATACCATCTTTAGCCTGTCCACCTTTGAATTTCATGAGAGAAAAATAAATCGTTGTATTATTTCAGGCAACGATATTTTGGCCTTTTGTTAGTATCAGCTAATATAATTACTAACTAATCCAGGCCACCATTTCTACAAGCTACTCTAAGTCATCCACACTGAGTCACTTTATAATCATGTATCAACCACTTTTTACAGTAGGAAAAAGTGCCTTATTCTAATGTGAAGAATACTGGATGTAAAAACTAAACAGATGGATAGGGTAAATGACAGATATTTGGAACTGATGCTGAATACAACTTGGCTATGTTACATTTGTAAATAAGTCTTTTCACCCCCTCACAGGCATGTTGGCCAGTTTTCTTTTTGTTGTTGATTCCACCCTCAGTCCAAAATAAAATTATATGTTCTATAGAGACATCAAGCAAAATGTTGACCGTTTCTTCAATAAGTTCCTATCTATAGGGTCCCCAGCTTGACTTAATTTCTTCCTATTCTCTCTCTCTCTTTTTTTAAAGATTTTATTTATTCATTTGAGAGAGACAATAAGCATGAGAGAGAAAGATCACAAACAGGGCAGAGGGGTAGAAGGAGAAGCAGACTCCCCGCTGAGCAGGGAGCCCAAGGCAAGACTTGCTCCCTGGGCGGATGGCAAACGCTTAGCCAACTGAGCCAACCAAGTGCCCTATTCTCTTTTTTTAAACTTTGAATTGTAGAAAATTTCAAATGGAGAAAATAATATAAAAAAATCATCAAGTAAATGTAATTATCCCACCCCAACAAGCATCAATATTGCTTTATTAATGCCTCTTTCCTTTTTATCTCTTCCCTGAGTCATTTTGAAGCAAATAGAAGACATCATCTTCTTTTATCCATGCATATTTTAGCATGTATCTTCAAAACAATACAAAAACAAAAAAATTCTCTTTTTTTAACACAGCCAGTTTCATGTTCCCATCCTGTATTACACCCTAGTTGTTTTAGAGTAGATTCTTTTTCTACAGTTTTCCATACTCTCAATATCACTGATTGAGTTCAGTTGGTGTGGCTTCAAATGTTTCAAATGTTCCTTTTCTAACAGGCTTTTCTTGTAAGTTGGCAGTTATATTTAGAATTTTGATCAAATTTAAGGTTGTTGTTGTTGTTGTTGTTTTGTAAAACTACAACATAGATAATACTTTACATTCTATTGGAAAGCTCAAATGTCTGGTTGCCTCTTTTCCATAGTGTTAGCCCTGACTCATTATTTTATTAGAAGTAGAAAAATGGTGACATTTTGATTTTATTCATTTTTATTTGTAAGCTAGAATACATCTCTAAAGCATATATCCCCTCACCAACATTTGCTGAGTTTGAGTTGCTATTTAGAAATGAAAGGCAGAAAAAATAATTCTTTCCTCTTATTTATTAGTCTTCAAAATAATGACTTGACTACTTGCAAAATGGATCTACAAACCTACCTTGCAAAGGACCAGATAGTAAATATTTTAGGCTTTGCAATCTGTATGTTTTCTGTCACAAGTACTCAATTCTGCTGTTATAAAGAGAATGTAGCCCTGGACAATATGTAAACAAATGAGTGCTGTTTCAATATGATTTTATTTACAAAATTAGACTTTGGTACAGTTTAGATCCAGGGGTCATGGTTCTCAACTTCTGACTTAAAGTTCTGTGAAAATGACCAATTTTGGTTTTTTAGTTTCCTTTTATGTTTAGTATGTTAATGATTCATAGATTTAATCTGCTTTATTCCACTGCAGTTACTATTTTTTTAAAAGTTTTTCTTAGTGAGTAGTTTTATATTCATAGGAAAATTAACAGGACGGGACACATATTTCCCATATACCCTTAGCTGCTACGTGTGCATAGCCACTCCCATTGTCAACCACAATAGTAGTACATTTGTTACAATTGATGAACTGATGCTGACATGACATTATCATCTAGAGTCCCTAGTTCACAGCAGAGCTCACTGTTGGTGTTATATATTGTAGACATTTGGACAAATGTATAATACCTGTATTCACCATTATTCTACCAAATACAGTATTTTCACTGCCCTAAGTATCTTCTGTATTCCTCCTATTTGATTTTTAAATTGTAAAATTTTACTTAACTTTATCCAATGAGAGGCTTTTCAGTTAACTAATAAGTCTTTTTGAAACATCCTCAGTAATCTTTTTGTAGTTTCCTATGACAACTGATCCCAGGGTCATCTTGTGTATTTGCTGCCCTAGACCTACAATCAGGTGCTTCTTGTAGAACCTCTGGTTTCCTTTTGTGTATAACGATAATTAGATACCATGATCTGAGGACTAAAATGCTTATTATTATTGAATGGTCTTTATTTCTAGACTTTTTCAGTGAACAATTAGGATATCTGTATTTTTTCAAGATAAAACCATCATGAGTTCATGTACACCCTGTACCTGTATTTCCCATTCAAATTCGGTCCTACCAGGTTATTACATAATGTCAGCTGTCTTATACCTATTTCTCTTTTTCTCCACCACAAAAACCCCAGTTGCCTGACATATTAATATTACCATCAACAATATTATCATAGAAAACAATTCATAGTTCTTTTCACACTTTAGTATCTTACAGATACACAGACTACTGTCTAACATTCTTTAGTTTTAATTCTGGTGTAAACTTACAGTGACAGAAATGTTAAACATTCAATAAATACCTTGTCCTTTCTCTTAACTAATAGAACCTCAGTTTTGTTCAATATCCACGTTATGTTTCTGAGTGTAATTAAGACCCAAATAAAATTGAGTTTCTAATAGTAAAAAAGAACATATTCTTTCTTAATAGGTATTGGGTAAATGGATATTGGGTAGTTAATAACTATGATATTGGATAGGTAATAACTAGGTTCAGCCACACTTACTATGAATTATAGCTCTGCCTGTTTCTCCAGCCTAGCAAATAGTTAGCATCATCAATGACTGTCCTCTGGCTTCCCATTTAAACTATTAATTAATTCTTATTCTTCTCTTTTGCTTTAGTAAATATGTTGTTCTGTTATAAACCACAAACCTTTCATTTATTCCTCCTCCTACCAACACACTCACATGCATCTATGCATAAAATTTGCTGTTAATCATTATTACATTGAAATATCCCCAATTTATAATCATTGTCTATGGTAGAAATGGAAACAAATGAGTAGACTTCTAAAAGTTTCTTTCATTATACATTCTTTTAGAGACAAATATTTCCACTTCTATCCATTTTATCTGAATTATATTTTCTTTTACTTGACTATTGCAAATGAGAGAAAAAAATGAGAAGCTATAGGGCAAATACTTAAACATCATGAAGCAAGGATCCAATATAATTGCCTTCTCAAAAGATCTGCAATAAAGTGTTGGAAATGGACAAGATTTAGAGCTTATTCTATGTGCAACCATTTAAAAGAAAAACATTCTAAGATTATAGGAACCCATAAAGCATTGAATTTTGAAGTGTCAAAACGAAGCTAGAGCCTCTGGTTTTAACACTGTATCTATCACTTTCTCGGCATGTTACCTGGGTTGAATTATAGCTTTAAAGTGAGTATAATAATTTTATGTATATGGATACATATATATGTACATATACAGCTGTTAAGAGGATTAAATATATATATTATACATACATATAACGTGTATGATATATACATAATGTCGCTTTCATATTTGATATATGTCGTTTCCTTAGTTATCAAAACACAAGTTTACTAATATTTATTGAGTATTTCCAATATGCCAGGTGTTTTTTTCTAGTGATATAATTGGATAGGCATATTAGAAAAATAGTCACAAACATTGAGTTTATTAATAATTTAAGAAAATGATGTATATCAATTATGAGTAATATTGATTTTTTTGTGATTATGAAACTAATGAAATAAAGTGAACATTTCCTTCTACATATTAGACTAGAACTTAAAATATGTCAGATTCTTCCAACACCACTAATTACTAATAATGCCTTTTTAAATCTATGAATTATTTATTATTGAGAGTGCATAGATTTTAGTCATCTAACTAACAAAGTATCTTGCATGGGTTAAGTCTATAAGTTACATTTCAAGGAACTATTTTTTGCAGGAACAATAAACTTGTAATATTCTTTATCACATGTAAGTAACATATAATCTATTAAAGTCTGAAAAAATGTTTTATGGTCAGACTGTAGAAGTAATAATATTAGCAAACACTCTAATATCCCTCTTCCCTTTTAAAAGTAAACTTTATGTCCAATGTGGGACTTGAACTCACAATGGATTGCATACTCTACTAACTGAGCCAAACAGTCGCCCCTCTAACAGCCCTATTACCTGATCCCTTTGGTGCTATATCATGCATGGTAAACTAGTTTCATTTGTTCTCTGATATCTTAGAAATTCCTATCAATTATATATAACACACCGTATATTACAAGTATTCACTCCCTACTAGTAACAACACCAATCCTAGCATATAATGGCTAGCTTTTGAACCATATTCTACAAACTTGGTTGAAAATATCCAATTTAGAAATAGAAATTTGACCACCATAGAATCATCATATTGCTCTGTTAGAAATTTAAATTGGGATTAGGAAAAACTGAGCTGATAACTGAATAAAAAATTAAATAGACTCTGGGCTAAGTATTGTTAAGTAAGCTTAATAATAATGCAAGGAGACACGCAGGGAGAAGACATATCTCTATTTGTTAGCAACTATTGCATTCTTACTTTACACGTGTAGCATATTTTGTTGATCGACCTAATCAACACTATCTGAACACCACTTACTTATTTGTCTTTTTCTCTCATAGAAACTATGAATCTAAAATATTTATTACCCAGCCTCTGTGTGCTAAACTATACACTTCAATCTGTTCTTACTGATGAAATATAGACTTCTGTCCCTTATAGATTTCTCTTTGTTGCTTGGCTTTCTCTATTCATTCAGTGTATAAAGCAAAATATGAACACATGCATATCCATGAGAAATGTTCATGTTACAATAATAATAACAGAAGTCACATGCAAAGAATGGTGGAGCAAAAAAGTTAAAAGAAGAATGGTGCTTTGATAGCATCATTATCTGCTTCTAGCTAATTATTGAGCAAAAATAAATCAATCAGGTTTTCTATTACCTTTAATTTTAGTTTATATGGATCTAAGTGCTATGAGTTTATATTTTAATTTATATGGATCTGTGTGAATTCTATGAACTTATTGAATCCTTCCAACTAGCATTACTTGATGGAATAGTTTCCTCCATTTGACAGATATAGAAATCTGTATGTAGATTCCATATTAATATATGTAATACTTACATTACTGTATTAAAGTTACAATTCTAATATGTAGAAAGACAACGTTTGAAATTCATTTAATCTTATTCTAGAGCATCCAATTTAACCTTTGTAACATGCTTCCATTTACCATGAAAATCAAGAAGAATAGAGAAATTATGGGATATCTAGGAACTTCTGTGATCCAAAACAGTAGAGTTAATTTTGTATTTCATGAAGCACTTTGGAGTTTGCTTGTTTTGGTGTGTATGGTCTATGATGTAAATACCTCAAGTCATTAAATACATTTTATTAATCTACAAAGTAGAGATATGAATAGATACAACCCACTTTGTTAAATGAGATAACATGTATAATAGCTAAAATAGTATGTGTCAAATACAATGTAGTCCAGTGGAATTCCATTTTATTCCCAATGGAATTGGAATTCTTTTTTTTTTTTAATTTTATTTATTTATTCATGTGACACAGAGAGAGAAAGAGAGAGAGAGAGAGAGAGAGAGAGAGGCAGAGACACAGGCAGAGGGAGAAGCAGGCCCCACGCAGGGAGCCCGATGTGGGACTTGATCCTGGGTCTCCAGGATCAGGCCCTGGGCTGAAGGCGGCGCTAAACAGCTGAGCCACCCAGGCTGCCCTGGAATTGGAATTCTTATGATAAATTATAAAACAGACTATTTTTGCTCTATTAAATCTTTGCTAGTTTCATAGTATTAGGGATCACAAATTTGGATATCACTGTTATATAACTACCAGCCATATTAAGACACTTTAAATCTCTGGTTTATCCTCTAACCCAGACTTTAAATGAGAAGATTCACTATATTAGTCTTGAGTTAGTATTTTACAACCTAAAGTCCTAACAAATATCATCCTAACTAAAGGAATATGATTTTTTAACTTGTCTCTCGGCCAGCCAGTTCAGAGCATGATGAAGTGACTTAAGCTATGTTGGTGTAAACAGAGATGACCAAAATATTTTAGAGACATTGACAGTCTCTGATGTGAAGAATTTTAAAGAATTATTTGCTTACCTGGTGTGGGTTGATTGAGAGCAGCAATCAAGTAATTTTTCAGTGGTGTATGTGCTGTTTTGTTCTCTTGAGTGGGAGTCTGCCATTTTGAAATCTCTTCAGCAAGTTGTAAAGTAGACCAACTTACTAATTTATGACACTCATATAGCACATATAAATAAGTCTGAGAGTTAGGTCCCTGAACAAAATCTGACAAAATTTATAGCTTATACTCTTGCCTTAAATTTTCCATTATAGAATATTCATCACTGACTAAGGATGCACATAATACAAAGAACTCATCAACATACAATGAATGGGCCTTATGTTGACTTTCTGGACTAATAGGACTACTTCAAATTGACTATGATATTAAATAAAAAGCCTATGCATAAGTTATGATTCCTCAATTTGGGGGGTTCATAATTGTTTGTAAGTGATGATCTTAAGAGTAAAATGTAATATAAAATAGAAAGTATATTATCTTCAAATTAAAGTATAATGCTCAATAGTAATTCAGTAATATTATGATATAGTTCTTAATGTCTTATATAATTCTTAGTAATATGTTTACCACATAATAGCTAAGTCATAAAGGTAGCAGTCCCTTGTAAAAGATATTTTCCAAAGGAATCAACAATAAAGGCTAGCATTTAATAAGCAGATGTTCAAAGCACTGATATCTGTGATGTTAACAACCCCAATGGCTAAGCCTGATTTATAAATTGAATGCTTCTCACACCTGGTTGCCTGCCCTTATTCCCTGTAGAACTATATTGCAAGCACTTTCCACATGGAAAGCACATCGCTTTTTGAATATCAATTTCTTATTATTGTTACCAAAAATCCAAGATTATTGACTCCAGAGTCTATAAGTAAATGCTACAGCTATAACAATTATACAATTATTTTTAGAGATCCTATATACTAAGAAATATTCTTTTTTATTTTTTTTTAATTTATTTATTATAGTCACAGAGAGAGAGAGAGAGGCAGAGACATAGGCAGAGGGAGAGAAGCAGGCTCCATGCACCGGGAGCCCGACGTGGGATTCGATCCCGGGTCTCCAGGATCGCGCCCTGGGCCAAAGGCAGGTGCCAAACCGCTGCGCCACCCAGAGATCCCACTAAGAAATATTCTATGTGTAATAAATAATAGGTAAAAAGTCTTAGTTATTATGATGCCTTCTGCCTATGACTTCTAAAGTTGGGGACTTTCAAAAAAATCAGAGCCTGACAATAGCTAAACTGGTGTCTATAGGTTTTATACAGGAGCTTTTGCAGTAGGAGAGAAAAGATAAAACTGGGCTCAATTCTAAATGTATCATGAACAAGTGGAAGTTTATAGCCAGGGAGCAGGGTGGGAGTCAATGGATGGAGAGTTACTAAGAGGAAATTTTGAGGAGTAAGGAAGATTTTGGCTAACCTGACTTGATAGGATTCTTGCTGAAAGCAGTTCGGAGAGATTATATTCCAAGCATGGTACCTTGGGAAATGAGGAATTTCATTAGATGTCAAAGAGTGGTGAGATATAGAGGATGGGAGAACACTCACTGAACTGACTTAGTAGGACTTTTGCTAAAGTTGAGTGATGTAAAGAGAAACAAAGAAGTAAAAAGGTCAAGGCCTAATTGGGAAGAGGGTTCAGAGGAGTCTGACTAAAATTTGGTCAAGGAGAGAGTATGTCAGGATAGATAGATGATAGATGATAGGTAGATAGATAGATAGATAGATAGATAGATAGATAGATGATAGATAGATGATAGAAAATATAACTAGATGAACCTAGATAAAAATATATAACTATATATATAAAACTAGATAAATATATATGTAACTACATATATATCTAGATAAACTAGATATATATGTGTAACTAGATATATGTGTATAACTAGATAAAAACAGATAACTAGATATATAACTAGATAAAAGACTGAACTAGAGAATATGACTACACATTTTAGCTCCTCGCACTCCATGGTAATCTCTGAGATCCATATGTAGAATTCTAGAGGCACACCTATATGAGAAGTTTGACATATTGATAATGCTGGTTTTGGAGTTAGTCAGATTTAGTTTTGAATTGCTTCATCAGCTCTTACTAGATGTCGACTTAAAATTATTTATAGTCCAAAGCCTCAATTTCCTCATCTGTAAAATATGAATAATAAAACTTAACTACATATGATTTGTAACATTCTCAAATCTGACAATTCATCAACATATTGACATATGTTCAATATGATAATTCCAGTGAATGAATTTTCTATTGATACAATAACTTTTAAATATTAAGGAAGGAATCGATTGTAAATATGGGCCAACAATTTACTGTATGGAATGCTTATTTTGCCCTTTAAGCTTGAATATATAAAGAAGAAAATTAGTTTGAGAATTGTGGTAAGAGAATGAATACAGTTAGTGTTTGAAAGCCAATGAGTAAAATACAAGGGATGAAGAAAGAAGCCGAATGGAGGTAATGGGACTGAACCAGGATCTTGTACTACAGTGAGATTTTTTACCTGTTTATTTTAAACTATTTTTCTGATAGGAATCTGAAATGCAGTATGTTTTTAAGGAGTGTAGAATCAAATGTGGGAAACATTTGAAAAAGAAATAGAAGGAAATAACAGACTACAGAAACAACAAGCAAAGGTATTGGGATATAGAATACTGTGGACTATGCAAAAAAAAATATATATATATTAATATTATGGCATTAACTGCAACACAGAGAGGATGACTAGAAAATGGGGTAGCTAGACAGAAGCTACAATGTAGATGGTCTTTACTGCAAAACCAAAATATATTGTTTCATGACTGATGAAAATGTTCTCCTTAAGAATAGGTGGCATATGAAAAGTCTCTAAATGCATCATCCTAAGATTAGAAAAAATATTTTCCCCATCCTTTAATCTATTTTTCACACACTTTTCTTAAAGATATTTTCTACTTCCTTATAATTGATATATTCTTATGTAAGTTCTTAAAATATGTATTGTGATTCATTTTTTAAGGCAATTTAGAGTTCATTTGCCTTTAATAGATTCCTGCTTTCATTTACTATTTAAGCTCTGAGTTGAATTTTTTTGCAGGTAGAAGAAAGCATGCGATACCTTTTTAGTAGATATTGCCAATAGATTTTTCAGAATATATTTTCTGAAATAAGAGGTAATTTAAAACATAATTAAGGGAAAAGGGGCCTAACAATGAAGTTTTGAAAATAAACTAAATTGAACCTGTAGAAATGAAGAGTGTATTAATTAAAATAAAACATTTCACATCCAGCTAAGAGGTAGTAGGTATCAGCAGATATTTTTCTCGGTGCAAAAACTGGAAAACATAGATCTACTACAAAAATAAGTTGAAGAAGCCACAAAGACTAGATGAATTAAAGTTATAAAAAGTAAAGAAACCTGAGATAAGTTGACAATTGCTAACTACTTCTCTGAAGACATTTACTTATGCTGTTTTCAAGTTAAAAACCAAGATTGGCAGCCACAAAGATGGTCTTCAGTCAACTGCAACACCTGGTATTCATGACTTTCTGCAGTTACCTCTCCCTAAGTGTGGGCTGGATTCATTGATTTACTTCTTTATAGAAGTTCCGTTTTATAACAGAACATGTTAGAGTAATGAGATGTGCCTTCTGTGATTAGAATTAAAAAAAAAAAAAACAGTTGTTTATGTTTCAGATTCTTGCTTGCTCATCCATGGGGAGATCAGAGGCTCCCTCATGAGTAATTTCCATGGAAAGGCTAATCTAATAAGTGGTCAAGGACTGTCAGTAAGCTTGGAAGTGGATCCCCCTCCATTGCCAAGCCTTCACATGAGATCATTGCCATAATTATATTAAGGTTTGGCTAAAAATGCATGAGAGACCTTGAGGCAGAAGCACCCAATTAAAATATGCCTAGATTTCTAACATACTTATGAGATAATTAACTTTTGATTTTTTAAGCTGCTAAATTCTGGAATTATTTGTTATGCAGCAGCAAGCAATAATACAGGGATCAATTCATTGAGGGACATAATTCTATGATTTATACAATTTATAGCAGTGTCAAAATAAATGAAGCAAATGTTATAGAACTGAAAAAATAGACAAAGGCACAATTATAATCTGAGATTTCAACACCCTGCTTTTAGTAGTTTAATAGCAACTATTTAGAAATTCAGTAATGATATAAAAGATTTGACACATCTAATCAAACAAACTTGGCTTGATTGACATTTACGGAATGATCTACTCCAAAACAGAAGAATGCACATCCTTTTAAAATGAAGAAAAATATTTAACAAGATAGACCATAGCTTGGCCATAAGACAACTTTAAAGGATTCAAATTGTATAAAGAATCTTTTCTGGTCGAAATAATTGATATAAAATTAACAGAAAGATAATTTAAAAATTCAAATATTTAGAAACTCAAAAACTTCTACATGACCTATATAGGTCAAAGAAAATTTAAAAGTGGGACACCTGGGTGATTTAGTGGTTGAGCATCTGCCTTTGGCTCATGGCACGATCTCAGGTCTGGGGATGGAGTCCCACATCGGGCTCCCTGCATGGAGCCTGCTTCTCCCTCTGCTTATGTCTCTGCCTCTCTCTCTCTCTCATGAATAAATAAATAAATCTTTAAAAAAAAGAAAATTTAAAGGAAAATTTAGATAGTATTTTGAATGGAATAAAAATGAAAACACAATAAAGCAAAATTTGTGCTATGCAGTTAAAATACTTATCAGAGGGAAGTTTAGAGCACCAAAGGATTGTAATAGAAAACAAAAAAAGAAAGATCTAGAATCCGTGAATGAACTTACCCCTTTAGAACCTAAGAAACAATGAACAAATTATACATTATATAAGCAGAAGAAAGGATGTAATAAATGCATGAATAGAATTCATGAACTATGAAATCAATTGGTAAGACATATACAAAATATTGCCTGCAGCAATTTAAGAATACCCATTCTTTTTAAGCTGAGAGTTTCTTCTAGATGGATTTAATAACATTTAGTAAATCCAACCAAATTTCCAGACTAATATCCTTCAGACGATGTATACTGGCAATAATAATTAAACTGATTAAGTAATAAAAGAGAGTGAAAGCAAATCACACTTAATTTTAAAAATAAAATGCACTAGGAAATAGTTTCTTATTCAATTTAAAATCATAATAGAAGGGTGCCTCAGAGCCTCAAGGCATGATCTCAGGGTGGTGAAATCTAGCTCTGTGTCAGTAAGGAATCTGCTTGTCCTTCTCCCTCTGCTCCTCCTCCTGTTCTATCTCTGTCTTTCCCTCAAATAAATAAATAAATACTAATCAGTAATAAAAAATAAAATAAAATCATAATGGATATTAGGACATATGGAGAGCTGACAAATAGCAGAAGTACTTCACATCAATATTTGTGAGATGCAGCTAAGGCAATGCTAAAAGGAAATATGTAAGTTTAATATGAAAGGGCAAAAGATGAAGATTGATGATAAAACTAGGAAAATAAAAGGAAAGAAAAATGAAAGTGCAGAAAATAATAGATTATGAAACAAACATTTAATAATCAGACTATTAACCAAAGTTTATTCTTTTTTTAAAAAAGATGGATTGATTGATTGATCAGAGAGTAAGCACAAGCAGGGGGAGCAGCAGAAGGAGACAGAGGAGGAGGTTCCATTCACTCAGCAGCAGGAGAAGTAGGCTCCCTCCCCACAAGATCATGACCTAAGCTGAAAGCAAATGCTTAACTGACTGAGCTACCCAGACACCCCATCAAAGTTTATTGTCAAATGTAAAATAAAATAAACTGGATCAACATCTAGCAGGGTTCACCAAGGGAAAATAGTGATAGTATAAATAAACTCCATTAGAAATGAAAAAAAAAAGACATAATGCCAGATGCTGCAGAGTTAAATGTGATAGGATGGTATTATTAACCTGATATCAATGCATTTTGAAATTTAGGTAAAATGTACAATTCCATTACCAAAATTAACTGAGACGAAATATGAAGCCTAAAGTAGATAAAAATTAGAATAATTGATTCACTAGTTTAAAAATGTTCGCACAAATGAAAAACAACCCATAATGGTGTACCAGTGGATTCTAAAGACATTCAAAGAATAAATCAATTGTGATAACATACACATTTTCAAAGAGAAAAGTGAACAATCTGCCTATTTTATGAAACTATTATAACATTGATATCGAAATAAGTAAAAAAGATTGAGATAAAAGCACCAAAGATGAAGCTAAATCATAAACACGAGTGGAAAAATCATAACATTAAATAACAAACACCACAATTCATTGAAAAATAATAATATGTCATGGCCAAGTTAAGTTTAATTACAGAATGAACTTCCTATTAAAATATTTGAAAATAAATTATCATTTGGGGAACCATGGCCCATTATGGCAAGAAGCTTCCTTCAGAGATAATAGGATATGCATTTTCCTTTGAAATGAAAGAGAGGTTTTCTGAATTTCACATCTATAAGTACTTCCTTTAAATTTAATTAGCTGGAAAAATCTTAAGGTAGTTTTAACGTCTTTTACTCAAAGTGTTATGTTGATATTTAACCCTCTTACTTCGGTTTCTCCAAGTTTTACAAACACAGAAACTGCAGAGAAATTGGCATGATTGTTATAACTAGCTGAAGCCAGAGCTAAGAGTTAGATTTCTTTCTTTCTTTTCTTTCTTTTTCTTTCTTCTTTCTTTTTTTTTTTTAATAATCCTTTTTTTTTTTTTTTTTTTTAATTTATGATAGTCACACAGAGAGAGAGAGAGAGGCAGAGACACAGGCAGAGGGAGAAGCAGGCTCCATGCACCGGGAGCCCGATGTGGGAATTCGATCCCGGGTCTCCAGGATCACACCCTGGGCCGAAGGCAGGCGCTAAACCACTGCACCACCCAGGGATCCCCTTTCTTTCTTTCTTTCTTTCTTTCTTTCTTTCTTTCTTTCTTTCTTTCTTTCTTCTTTCTTTCTTTCTTTCTTTCTTTCTTTCTTTCTTTTCTTTTGTTCTTTTTCTTTCTTCTTTCTTTCTTTCTTTCTTTCTTTCTTTCTTTCTTTCTTTCTCTTTCTTTTGATTTTATTTACTTATTAGAGAGAGAGAGAGAAAGAGAGAGAGAGAGCATGAGCAAGGGAAGGGGCAGAGGGAGAGGGAAAAACAAACTCCCCACTCATCAGGGAGCCCCACTCTAGGCTCCATCCCAGGACCCTGAGGTCATGACAGAGCCCAAGGCAGGTGCTTAACTGACTGAGCCACCCAGATGCCCAAGAGTGAGATTTCCTGATCTCAAGTTAAGAATTCAGTTCATAACACCATGCGGATGTAAATGACTTGATGGGAAAAAATAATAGTAATTTTCTGATTTACAGCTATTTTGGGCTTCTACATTGTTCAAATATTTCAGTTAAACTATTGTTGATTTTCTACTTATTTTCTTTATTCTTAAATAAGTAATAATTGGCTGCTTAAAAATCAGTTTTTTGAGGAAGTATTTGTCATTGTTTGGTGTTCATAGTTAACATGATATTCAAAAATTGAGAATATAAGTGGGATATTACCTATTAATGTGCATTTTTGGAAATTTTTATTTTAAATTCTCACAACTTAGATTTTTATTTTGAGAAGATTTTATGGCTTATAATTTTAATATTTTTACTTTGCTTTGTTTTTGTGTTTTATAATTTTTGTCAATTCCTTCAATATAATTTCCAAATATTTATTATTATTTTTATCCAACAAATGTCTCTTATAAACAGTATGTATATATATATTTTGAAGCCATTATATTTATTTTCTTTCAAGAAGATCAGTTACTTGATATCTTATTTTTGATACTTCCTTTCATTTGTTTTTATTTCTGACATAATCATTCAGTTTTCAATGATTTTTTTATTTTATAGGTTTCTTAATATTTTTGAACTTTTAAAAAGATTTCTTTATTTATACTAATCTAGAATTAAACAATTTATCAAACACTTTATTAATTCTCAATTTTCATTTTTAATATCTGATAAAGTTCCAACAATATGCCTTTTTTCTTAGGAGAGAGACTATCCCTGCTTTTGAAATTCCTTTTTCATTGGTTCACACCACTGTCTTACTCTCACTCTAGTTCATGTTCTAATTTCTCTCTTTCAGAGATAATTATCTCTATATTCAAAGTTGTTCTCCTTAAGTAGAATTCCACATATTTTTTTTTATCTGATTAAAGACTTAAAAGAGCTTCTGATTACTTCTGGGATAAAGTATAGTCTTCATTTCAGAGTTCAAAGGTACTTGTGATCTGGGCATAAATTAATTTTTCAAAGATCTATCATTTAACTTCTCTTCATGTATCTTATATCCAATTAGAGAAAAACACATTATTATACACAATATCCCTCAAAATTTCTGATTTCACCTTCGCTCATGCTCTTCTTGAACTGGAAATTCCCTCTTTTTTTCCCATTCTCCATATTTAATTTTCACTCTTTCAAAATCAGTTCAAATGATAACGTCTCCATAAACTTTAAGAGGTGAAAGAACATGGCATTTGAAATGTGACAACTATTTTGGAGTTCCACATATCCTATTTATTGTCTAAGAAAACTAGGACTAAGAACTGCTTTTAAAAAATACCGGGATCCCTGGGTGGCGCAGCGGTTTGGCGCCTGCCTTTGGCCCGGGGCGCGATCCTGGAGACCCGGGATCGAATCCCACGTCGGGCTCCCGGTGCATGGAGCCTGCTTCTCCCTCTGCCTATGTCTCTGCTTCTCTCTCTCTCACTGTGTGCCTATCATAAATAAATAAAATTAAAAAAAATATCTTATCAACAAAATAGGTCTACCATCTACATTTCCTTACAAAATGCTCTTATATTAAATAAGAAGGTGTATGTTTAACATATCTTTGGAATACCATAGGTATATAATATGTATGACTCCTGTCCTCTGAATTCTTTAGCTGGAAGAGCATCCTTCTCCAGATGACATCCATAGGAAATAATACCTCCTGTTTAGCACATATACAGATAATCTCTTTATTTTAATATATAATATATGTATTTTATGTCCTCTACAAAACTGAGTTCAATGCTCTTTATTATCAGGCCTTTCATATTCCAAACAGTACTCAAAATAATGCCCTACAAATAATAGGTGCTCAATAAATGTGCTGAATGGAAGTATATTGATCTTTACTATGGTTATTAAAGAAAAATTTTATTCAAAATATAAGTTAATTTAGCTAGCTTTTATTTATTTTAAATATATTTATATTTAATTTATTATATGCTATAAAAACAATATTAAGAAATAATTGGTTTTGGGTAAAATAATTTAGCCAGAGTAATAGGAAGATATAAGTTATATATACCAAATAGAAATGAAAAGACTAGCTTATATCTCTTAAAATTGTTTTAATATAAACTTGTTTAGTTAAAGTTGTATCTAGCAGTTAGAAATAAGTTTACTGTTCTATAAAGGTCATCTAAACATATAAAATAATATATATATGAAAATGTAAGAACAGTAGCATTGCATAGATTTATTGATGAGAAAAGGTCAAAGCTATCTGTTAAAATTTATGTTGTGTTTCTTTACAGAGGTCTGATTTCTTCGCTAACATAAAACGTGAATTGGGAACGGTGCAGTTTGAGCTATAGAGTTTCTCATCCCTCTCCTTTCTTTACTATTCCCTATATTTTCTGAGCTTAGACTGTAGATTCTAGGCATGCCCATCATCTCTCATCTTCCTAAACTCTTGGCAGTGGTTTTATTTTTAGAGAAATAATTGACAGAAAGAAGGGGCTTTCCTTTGATTTGTAATATTTCCAACTGGCAAACATTTTAATTTTTATATATTTTAATAAACATTCAAATTTATTACTTTAAAATTTAATAAGTGTTCAAATTTACTCATGTATTTTAAATTAGAGTTAACTTTGACACATTTCTTAATGTTATATATATACAATGCAGAGAATGTTCACTCCTCTTTTAAATGTTTCTATTTAGACCTCAGTACTGCAGCCAAATATTTATATGCATTCTTTCATTTTCCTTTAGAAATAATGTACCAGAAACTGTTCTTGATTTGGCTCAACCATTACCAAAAATCATTCCAAAATATCTAGAAATATTTTCAGGTTTGTATTTCAATAGAAAAGACTTAGTTTGACTTCTATGAAATATTTTTGTCATATTATTTTATATGGAAATCCTGTTTACCTTAAATCTGTCCATTTATTGAAGTAGTGATTTTTGAGCGATTGCCAAATGCTAAGGTTTCTGTTGTTGTTGTTATAAGTACTTAGGATACATCAGTAAACAGTAAGAAAAACAAAACAAAAACTGTTCTTAAGGCTTATGTTCTAAGGAGAGAAGAAGAAGAAGCTAACCAATAGCATAAATGCAATAAATAAGTAGTGTGTTACAAGGTCATATATACTTTGGAAAATAAAATATCCAATGAAGAAAAAAGGGAATCAGGAGTACTGGTTAGGAGTAGGAGGTACAATTTTAATAAGGATTGTTAGGTTAAGCCTCAGTGATACTGTGATATTTAAACAAACTCTTTAGAACCATTAGGGAGGTGGCCATGCAGGATCTGTGGGAAGAACAACCAGGTAAAGAGAACAGCTATTGCACAGACTCATATGGGAGAAGATGCAATATGTTCCACAAACAGCAAGAAGGCCAATGCACACAAGAATATTAGGCAACATAAGGACTATTAATAAATTAAGTAATTAAGGGGAAAATGGTGTAGGGTACTGTAGGTCATGCTAAGAGCTGTGTTGTTTACTCAAAGGAACTTATCACAGAGCTTTGAAGAGGAGAGATATGATCCTGACTTAGATTTGAAATCCTCCAGCTATAGAGTAGTGAGGTGGCTCTAGGAGATGAGGGTGAAAACAAAGAGATGATTTAAGAAATAGTTGTATTAATTCAGGCAAATTATTTTGGAGACTGGAATTAAGCTGGAGAACTTCAGGTGACAAATTTAGTGGGAAGGAGATGAGGAGTTCCAGGGATTGCAGGTTGAGTTTGGGATGACTTTCAAACATCTGCCAGTTATAAATACAAATCTAACAGAGCATGGTGCTAAGTGGGCCTCATTAACGAAAAGATATTAGTTAAAGCCATGAGCTTTGATGAGATCTTGAGGCCTTGGTTATTTCAACATTAAGAGGAAGGGGAGAATGAAGAGATTATCAAATATCAATGGAAAGAAATTTCTGGTTAGGTAGTATTAGAAGTCAGCAGCATTTTCCTTTTTTTTTTTTTTCTTACATTGCTTACAAACAATGTAAAAAAGTTATAGCACAGAAAAGGAAGTGATTAACCCAAATTGATGATCAATAAGATATAATTTGTCATTCAAACACTGACAGTGAAAGGTAGGTCAGACAACACTTTTGGTGGAGGAAAAAGAACAAAAGTCTGAAGTGAGTTGGAGAGGAAATAAAAGAGGAAGAATTAGGGAGAGTTAAGTATAGGTGCATTTATTTTCAAGGTTGTGTTTAGTTAGTTTTGTTGGTAAAGGGGACAGGAGGCAGGAGAAGTTGGTTCAAGAGAAACAACAAAACTAAATATGGGAGAAATTATAGCAAGTTTGTGGAGCTTGTCCAGGATGGTGAGGTTAATTTATGATGTAGGAATGATAGGAGAAATTTGATGCAGCATTGATCATGTAAGATCATTATAAGAGGGGATGGAGGAGTAGATAATTTTTTATGTTCTAGGACCCAACTTCCAACATGTGGGAAAGAGGACCCCCACCCCCACCCCCAATTGCAACAAGCAATTCTCTGTACACTGGCTAAGTGTCCTACAATTTGACACAATCCAACTCCATTCTGATACTATCTACCCAGAGATAGCATCAGATTCCCATAGGTAAAGGGTTCAATTATACAAGAACCGCTGCCCACCTTTTCATCCCTACTTCACCTGTCACTTGTGCTCTTGACTAACAGGCTACAGATTAAAGCTTCCCATGACCTCTTCTCAGGTTACATTAATTAGCTAGAGCAATTCACAGAACTCAAACTTTACGTAGTGGATTACCAGTTTATTAGAAAATAATATAATTCAAGATGGACAGATGAAGAGATGCATAGGGCGAATAATGTGTCAACTCCATGCCTTTCCAGGCATACCACTCGCTCAGCATCTCCACAAGTTCACCAACCTGGGAGCTCTCTGAGTTAATTTCTTTCTCTCTCTCTTCCGTCTTCCCTCTCTCTCTCTTTTGCTATACCTTATATGCCTATGACTTAACTTGTGGCTTTTCGTGGAGGCTTCATTATATATTTAAACTTTTAGGATTTTATGGAGGGTTCATTACATGGCATGATTGATTTACTCATTGGCCATAGGCAGTTGATCCAACCTTCCGCCCCTCTTCCCTTTTTGGAGTTGGTGAGGATGGGGGTTGAAGTTCTAACCCTTTAATTATATGACTGGTTCTCTCAGCAGCCAGTTCCCATCTTTTGGTGTTTCCAAAAGTCACCTCAATCACATAACAAGAGAAACATTTATTGTCCTCATCATTTATTGTCCTCAACTTAGGAAACTTTAAGCTCTGGGCCAGACGCAGGGATGAAGACTAAATATATATTTCATATAAATCACAATATTACAATTATGTATAGTTGGGGAAATAAAGTGTGAAGGCAGTATATAGACAGACAGATACAGATTTGGAAGTTTATAGAAGTTCTCTTCCGACTGCTTCAATTTTCTCAGATTTGGAAGTTTATAGAAGTTCTCTTCTGACTGCTTCAATTTTCTCAGATTTGGAAGTTTATAGAAGTTCTCTTCTGACTGCTTCAATTTTCTCAGTGAAATAGAAAGCAAGATAATTTATTTGAGAATGAGGATAGAAAGGAGGTGTTAGAGGTTTGAGGGAACAGGAATAGATGTGAACTGGACATCTGATTATGAAGGTAAATGGGTTAAGGAAATGTAGTGTGGTTATTATCCATCATTAAGAGAAATCACCATGTTAGGATCATGATTTCAAAATGAGGAGAGTAAGCATGACTATGTTTCTCCTAATATGCACTCAGATATAGCAGGAACTAGATGGAAATTAGGATTTATATTTGAGATTTTTGCCAAGAAAATATTAACAAATGAAGAGAAGGTCAGGATATTTGAGGATGAATACAAAAGACTGACTTGAATTATTGGTAATAGATTTAAGCTAAGTAAGCAGGAAAGAAGAGGTGAATTGAATGAGTGACATGCAAGATAATAAAATCTGTAGGTTGGATGCTTTGGTGGGTGCTCTACTGGAATTGATATATAATACTGAATGAGATGTGTGGACTCAGGTTTGTGAAATTGAGATTATGAAGTATTGAAGTTATTAGTCTTGACTAGTAATGGTTGGTAATAGGAAGGAATGATAATGTGAAGGGCAGAAGAATACACTGGACAAAGAATGAGGCTTTTTGAAACATCATCTACAGGGTGTTGAAATCTCCAAGATTCTTGAGGGAGTGACAGAGAGCCAGAAGCCCAAAAATTATGAAGAAAATGAGGATCAGCAGATGAGTGCAACCAAAGGGGGGAAAAAGTATTATTTTAGGATAATAAACTCTGGTGAATGACGTAAGCTTCAAAGCTGAGGCAGTGCTTAATGGTGAAAGAAAAAAACGATAGTCTGGAAGTGACTATGAAGGCTATAGGAGAAAAAAAATAGCAGTCAAGAAGACAGAAGGGGAAGCAATATCTTGAAGGGAACCCATGTTCTTATTAGAATAAGTCAGCGAAAGGGACAATCAGGGTAGAGCTGGAACCTAAGAGCTTTTACTGATGATGGAACATGAATTCTCTACAGCATCATGAATAATTTCAGCAGCTGGGAGTTCAGTAGAAAGAAACCACATAGGCAATGTTCAGAGTCTTAAGGAACTCAGGAACATAAGGTCCACAGTGAGCTGGGTGTTGAGTATTCTTTGAGTGACTAACATAAAAAGACCCATGAAGGGCATAATGATTTTGGTCCTGGTTGACTCAAGGAGGATGGGGATGGCTATGATGTGTGGTTGAGGGGTAGGGTGGATGCGTGTCTGGGACTCTCTTTTGATCCTGCTGATGAATGAGGAAGCAAAGGAGATATCATTTTAGTCTCAGTGCTTGGAACTTTCTTTTGATCACTCTTAAGGGGAGGGAGGCCTTACTCTGTGAGATGGCGCTTGACACCTGTCGAGGAAGGTGATAAGGTATCTGGGGTAGCCCAGTACTCCAAAATGTACTTTAGTACTTGTTCTTCCTCCTGTGTTATCAACTAGGATTGTTATCTTTATCATCAACTCATTTTCACACTCCTCTCTCATCCACAATTGGAATATGATAATGGCTGGATTGACAGCCCCAGTAATTCCTGGTGCATCACTTTCCCCCCTACTTCCAAACCCTCATCCTTCATTGGAATTTTGCAGCCACCTCTTGACTGTGATGCTAGTCCAGTCTTCCAAATGCTCTCTTCAAGTTCTTCCAAATGCTCTCTGAAATATTTTTCTAAAAAACCGCCTCTCTCTCCTCTTCGGTTATCTTTACTGGCTCCCCATTTGCCATGAAAAAAAGCCCTCAATAAGTTACGTAAAGTCCATTCTTTGTCTTTAGTCACTTCTTCAAACGAAATCCAAACATACCTTGTGAACAAATTACAAAAAAACCTTACATTTCTTTTCAAAACATAGTATCATTTATATCCCTATACATTAACCATGCTTTTCCTTCTGCCTAGAATGTCCTGTTGATAGCCTCAATTTCTACCCATCTGTCAAGATCCAAGATATCTATCTTGGATCTATCTTGGATCCAAGATGTCTATCACCTTTTCTAAGAAATCTTCCATGATTATTTTTCCTAGCTGGTGCTTGTGCTGGGCTGGAGCATTTATAATTGTATACCACTCATGCGATAGTATACTATTTGTGTCATCTGTCCTTTGAACAATGAACTCTTCAAGGATAGGGAAACTGATTATTGAATCTTTGTTTTCTTCATGGTGAAGAAGGAGAGCAGTGAATATTATGTCTCTAATTCAAAATACCCTTGAAAAATGAGAATATGAAAATGATACATTTATAAGTCATAAGTATCATTTATAGTCCAATACTGAATTACATAGATTTAAATTAAAATAGATATCAAATTAGTAAGTTTGTGTCTTCTAATATTTATAAAATAGCAAACTGACATTATTTTATCATATCAACTTCCCAAATACATTAGATTTTCAAAAAATATACTAATATATTGATATACTTGATTGTACTTTTACAAGGAAAGGATTCTTAAAATGGGGAGATCCTTTGAATCGTTAAACAGCAAGTCTGATGTGTAATAATAGGTATTTGGATATAGTGAAGAGAAATTTAAAAAGATTTTAAAATATTTTATGAAGAAAAGGGCACAGAGTGACTGTTAATACCTTTTAAAGGTTACTAACATTTTAGCTATGCAGGGATATAATGTAGTGTTTAGAAAAAGCTCACTTATTAAATGCTATTTGATAACCTTATAAAATAATGACATCCTCTTAAAATGAGTTTAGTGCATTTTCATCAGTTGATGAAATCTCTAGCTTCATTGGCTGTTAATTTTTCTTATTATACCACATTTCTAGCTATCCCTCCATAGGATTAAGTCCACATTTTAGAAGTCAAAGAATGGGTTAAGCTTTAAGGAGGGAGAACCTATTGATTCTCCACAGTTTACATGTTTACATTTCCCTACTGAGGTTGTAGACATTTATCTTTGACTGAAAGTAAAGAAGGTGGGAGGAAGGTTCCAATGGCAGGGTGAGACTGGTACCGACCAGGAAGTGTAAAAGGAGCTAGGAGATGACTGTGGGAAGAAATAGGACATGTGATTTTGGGGGAGAGCTGGTCATGCATGAAAAGAGGAAAGGGATGTGGGCCAGGGATGTCTGGAGAAAGACAAAGGGAACGTAGCAAAGGAAAGGAATTCTTAACTCTTAGGTCCCGCCTCTTGCTTCCAGGCTTGTTATTTATGTCTCACTCTGCTAGCAACATTTTTAGTAACCTACATTAGAGTACAAGTTGACCTAGAATCTAAGTTATTCTGCTTCTTCTTCTTCTTCTTCTTCTTTTTTTTTTTTAATAGAAATACGATTCCTCTCTTTCTACCAGGGGGGCCCTACAGTGTTCCATGCATTGCTGGTTCTTAAGGCACAGAATTTCACTAGAGAAATCACCAGTTCCTTTAAAAAAATCAAAGGAGATGGGATGGAAAGCATTCACATCTGAATTTTAGGATGTCTGCAGCTGAAGACAGATCAGTCCCTTCGCCCATTATTTAGATGTATTGTTGTTATGATATCTGATATTTATGTTATATTGGACATTAAATAGTCTCTTCTCATTCCCAATATCCTCACATCATTCATGTCTTCTTCTTTCCCTTATATGGATTTTACTATCTTCACTTTCCCTTTGAAAAACTGACAAAAGAGCCCAAATAAAAGTGTTTTAATTGAGAAACAATGTACTATGATATTAATTCTGATATTAGCAGAATTTTCTAATTTACATTATAAAATACTTGTAATAATTTAATATAATATATGGAGCCCTTAGAAGTTAAGCTTTATTCATCTGAATTCTCTAAGGTAAACTACTTACAGGCTTTTTTTCCTTTTGGATACCTGCAAACTTGATGGTAATGAGATAAGGATTATTAAATATTTAAATATAGGGACACTTGGCAACTGTAACCCAGGACTTGGTAATTATCACAACTAGATTCCAAAAGGCTACCAGAACTATGCAATTTTATACCCATACACAATTGAGATAATAATGTTCAGTCTTCTCTATTAAGGAACTGTAATAACTCTTACTCCCTAGAAATACAAGATCATCTGTGCAGGACCTTGGCCTTGTATTAGCTCTTTGCTTATACATTTTTTAAGATATTATAAAGAGTTGTTAGAAAAAAAGGGGAGAAAAGCACTGCTTCTTATTAATGTCTCTGCAAGTGCTGGGTGTACATTCTGTTATTTGCTTTTCCATGTCCCTTGACTGAGGACTTTTTTTATTTTCTTTTTTCCGCCTCTGGCTATCTATTGCTTTTAGACTTGTCACTCTTCTGAATGATTTCTCTACATCTGGTGTTCATAAGAGGTATTTTAAAGACTCGTTGGTGGATAGCTTCTCCAGATATAGATATAGATATAGATATAGATATAGATATAGATAGATTGTATTTATTCATGAGAGACATAGAGACACAGAGAGAGAAAGAGAGAGAGGCAGAGACACAGGCAGAGGGAGAAGCAAGCCCCATGCAGGAAGCCCGATGTGGGCCTCAATCCTGGGACTCCGGGATCACGCCCTGGGCCGAAGGCAGGTGCTCAACCACTGAACCACCCAGGCGTCCCGGCTTCTACAATATTTAAAGACTGAGAAAAAGAAAAATCTGAAAAGTAGTTTGCAACAACAACTTGCAAAGTTTATATTATTAAGAGCACTTCTTATATCTTTTATTATGATTACCTATTTTAGAGAATTGAAGGGAAAAGCATCAATCCAGTTTAAGGCTTTTTATGTAAATCTTCCTTTGCAGATAACAATTTTCATGCCCCATCTACTGAACTTGACCTCTACAACTCCATCCCTAGCACACCGTGGGGTGGAAATATATTCCAATGGCACACTTCAATAATGGCTCTAGCTCAAAATATATCATAAGCAAGGAAAAGACATGTTTTGAAGTTAATCCTATTCATCTGAAAGGATAATCTGTTTCATTAAATATGTTTTCCCAAATAGGAAAGTCTCCCATCCAGTATATGGTAGAGCACTTCCACTCGTGTGTGGGGAAGGAGCCAATGAGGCACACCCTACACTCCTTCCCCTCCTGTTTTCTATATAACTGCTCTGAGGGTGATGACAATGCTGATCACAGGAGCTGGTGGAAGCAATGTTCCTATTACATGCAGTTGTATGTTCTATGTTGACTTCATTCACTGTTGTTGAATTTATCTTGAAAATAAATCCTTCTCCATCAATTATCTTTGGGCCGGAAATAATGGGTACCAATACTGTCCAGCCATGACCTAGAAGGAGCCATTAACTTGTTGTTGTCAATAGCCCATATGAATTCAGAAGGGAAGCAACCTTGGGTTCAGGTACCTTTCTGTCTATGGGCCCAGTGCCTCTAAATTAAAATATGCATATAAATCACTTTAAATCTTATTGAAATGCAGAATCAGCAAGTCTAAGATGGCTTCATTTTTTGTGCTTCTAACAAGCCTCCAGGTGTTGCCAGCACCAATAGTTTCCTGACTGTAACAGAAATAATAAGGTTCTCAGTGAAGTCAAGGAGTTATTTTCTTTTTATTTCTCCAATAAATGAGCTTCATTTCCTTAAGTGACAGGAGGTAAAAAATATTTCATTTGCCTTATACATGCAGGTGTCTAACTTATTGTCTAAACTGAGGCATTTTGAGAACAAAAGAGAGCACTTTAAATAATTATTCTGGGACAGTTAACCCGGGAAATGTAGATACATTCACCCTTCTTAGAGTGACAACATGCCAAAGAGCTCTGGGTAATTTATTTCAGCCTTACCAAGGAAAAGATTAACTTTAAAAAATGACCCATGTAACTGCTATGCTTTCCTAGTATTATGGGCTTATAAACATTACTGCTTTCTGTCCTCATGTATTTAAAATTATCTTTATATAGGTAGGAATTTTTAAAAAATACATCTTTCTATAATCCCATCTTTGTGAAAACATATGAAATACAATTTGACTAAGGCTTCCATGGAGATAGTTCCATTTTTTTCTTATAGATAGTTGATTGAAATGGTCATGTTCCTAAAGTTTTGGGCTGAATAGTCCTGTATTTTCTAAGAAAAAAATATGAATATTTTTCTCCATGTTCAAGTTAAAACATGATGTGTTTTGATGCACCTTTGGCAGGTGTTGTTCTGCCTCAATCCTGATGATAATTGTCTCACAATGATAATGAATTGCTGTTGTCTTTTTAACACACAGGTAGATGTCCTGGTTATGTGTTGAGCATTACTTATTGTTTAATATAGTTTGTGGTCTGTCATGGAGTTGTTATACACAGGAAGCTTGCCACACGTAGGGGATATCTCTTAATTCCACAATAAATATTGATTTACATTCCACCAAGTTTAAGAGCTTGGTCTTATAGACAAACTTTATAGCTCATATTTTGCCCTGTGCACCTTGGCTTTTACCATTAAGTCCATGGTTCTTCAACAAGATTTGTTTAAAAATCATCTTTATTTTATCTTAAGTGATTTACTTTTAAATCCCCTGACTGAATTTTATGTGTATGAAATTGCATTGCATCAACTTTAATACCACACTATAATGCACAGTTTTAACATCCTCTAAATCTTAACAGAAACAGTGGAAGCTAAACTCAATTACCTGCAGGTGGGTTGTCAGTATAAATGAGACAAAGGCAGTTGTTTTCCAGTATAATTAAGTAGCTTTGAGCTGGCATACAGTAGTTTGTCAGCTAGAGATAACCCTTTATTAACACTTTTTAAAATATAGATTTAAAATATAGATTTAAAATACTTTGCTCCTTAAATTAGTAGTTGAATTTTTGTGTGTGTTTTAGAACTATTTGGTTTTCTTAAATTCACAATTACTACTTTAAATAAAGCTTCCTAGAGCACAGATGCTCCAAAGACAATATTCCTTCTCATCTTTTTTTTTTTAAGATTTATTTATTTATTTATTTATTCATGAGAGACAGAGAGAGAGGCAGAGACACAGGCAAAGAGAGAAGCAGACTCCATGCAGAGAGCCTGAGGTGGGACTCCATCCCAGGACCCTGGGATCACGACCTGGGCCCGAAGGTAGGCGCTCAACCATTGAGCTCAACCAACCACACGTCCCTATTCCTTCTCATCCTTATCTTGTTTCTTATATAGGCAAGTGAGTAATTAAAACCTTTTATCATGCCCACAAACTATCCATTCTTTCCTCATAAATTACCAAAGGAATGAACAACAACAACAAAACCCACTGAAGTTATAGTTTGGTAAGAATGGAAGGTTTTGTCTTTTACAAAGCAAAAGTATTATTTATGTGGATAAAATTCAATCATATATAAATGTGTTTTTTAAATAATAATATAAAATAAGTAGATAAAAACAGATGATCTAAACTCCTACTGGTTAATTACCTGACAAAAAAAATCAGTATTTTTTTTTTTAATTTTTATTTATTTATGATAGTCAAAGAGAGAGAGAGAGAGGCAGAGACACAGGCAGAGGTAGAAGCAGGCTCCATGCACCGGGAGCCCGACGTGGGATTCGATCCCGGGTCTCCAGGATCGCGCCCTGGGCCAAAGGCAGGCGCCAAACCGCTGCGCCACCCAGGGATCCCAAAAAAATCAGTCTTTATTCGAAGGTCCTTAAAATGTCTTATCAGTTTTATTCATTGTTTGTCTTAAGTGAATTACTTTGATACCTCTTGACAGGATGTTATGCTTATGTTGTGATTGCACTCTATAGAATAATACACTCCCATTCTTAATTTTTTTTCTCTTGACATATAACTCTCAAATAAAAATAGGTTCTTTATCAAATCAGCATTTACGTTTACTGCATAGTAAAGTTGTTCGATTTCTTAGTTTATTTAAAACAAATACCTTGCCCATATCCCAAAATTAATTTATAATTTTTATGAGTTCACTTTTAAAAATTGAATTTTTTTCTTAAATTCATTTTTCTTTATGTTTTTAGTGTTTCACTTTTTGGTTTGAAATGCAAACAGTCCCAGTAGATTCACAAAAAAAAATTACAAAGAATCTCCATGTACCTGCCACTCGGCTTCCTCCAATGTTAACATCTTCCATAATATAATTTGGTTCTCAAAACCAGTAAATTCACAATGACATAACTCTGTAGAGTTCTAGTTCCACAAAGTTTATTTCAAATTCATGAATCATCCTTTTAATGTTTTCTTGCTAGATCAGAATGTAATCCAGGATAACAGTGCATTTAGTTAGGCCACCTTTTAATGTAGCAGTTTCTTTGTCTTTGTCTTTCAAGGCTTAGTGTTTTTAAGTTCTGAGCTGTTATTTGGTAGAGTATCCATCAATTTTCTTGTTTGATGTTTCATCAGGACCAAATTCAGGTCATGTACTTTTGAAAAGAAAGCAGTAAGCAATGGCTTACCTTTCTCAGTTCATCCATCCACATGATGTTGATTTGTTTCATTTTGGGTGTTAACTTTAAACACTTTGTAAATGGGGTGTGGTTCAATTTTCTCTGCTATAAAGTCGCACTATCCCCTTTGCAATTAGTAAGGATGTACTGGGGAAATATTTGAGACTAAGTAAATACCCTGTCTTTCTTCCTACTCAACCCAACACTCTGTCTGTTGATGATTCTTGCCTGAAACAATTATTGTGGTGTTAGTTAAATAGTAATTTTTTAAATCATCCAAAGTTATTTGTACAGTGTGTTGCAAAATAGTCTCATTTATTAAAATATTTTTCCTTTCAAAAAAAAATTCCCTTTCAATGGTTATTTCTCTTTTGACATCTCTCATTTTTGCGCTTGTACTTTCTCTTTTCTCCCCTTGATTAAATTACACAGTAATTTGCTTAATTGATTAACTGAACAAAACAAAACAAAACCCCAAGAAGGATTTTAATGTAGTAATTAGGTCTATCATTTTTCTATTCTCTATTTCATTAGTTATTTTTTATTGTTTTTAAGATTTTATTTATATTTTCATGAGAGACAGACAGAGAGAGAGAGAGAGAGAGAGAGGCAGAGACCCAGGCAGAGGGAGAAGCAGGCTCCACGCAGGGAGCCCAACGTGGGACTCGATTCCAGGTCTCCAGGATCATACCCTGGGCTGAAGGCGGCACTAAACCGCTGAGCCACCCGGGCTGCCAGTTATTGCTTTTATTATTAGTATTTCCTCCATTTTTTTAAATTTACTTCCTCATTTTTTGTTTGAGCTCACAATTATATTAAATTTGTTGAAAAATAAAATTTTAATTTAAAAATTTATTAGCAAAATAAAATATTAAGTTTATTTTAATGACTTAATTTTAACTAAAAAAAAAATGTTGAGTGCCATGAATATCTTCTGATCATTGCCTTGATGTATACAATAAATCCAGGTAATTCCATTTATTTTTCTTTTACCTTGGCTGGTTAATATTAGACTCTTTAACTTTCTTTTTGTTTTTGTTTTTGACTTGTTTAATGACATTTAGTTTTGCTAATAATTTCTAGTTTCATTGCTTTGTGATGAGAGATTGTTATTTTAGTAATCCTACTTTATGGAACTTAGTGATATTTCATGTAGATGATGAATGTGACATAAGGGTACTTGAAAAGAAGGTATCTTCACTATCAGGTGTAAAGTTTGGTAGACATTCATAAAATTCACCGCAATGATGAATAAGTATGTTGCTTATGTCTCCAACGTCCTCACTTATTTTTGCCCTGTTCTTATTTTGAAAGTACTATTTGAAAATTCCAATTACTAAATGTGTTTTTATCCATTTCCTTACATCTCCTGTACTTTTTGTGTCATACCTTTGTGAATGGTGACTTTTAATGTATTTATAATATGCTTTTCTTTGTGATGTTTAATATGTATTTTGGCTTGATTTCTAGTAAGGATGAAAATACCTGCTTTCTTGTTGTCTCCATTTTGTCTATATACCAATGTTCTCTTTATATTTAGTCTTTTAAAATTCACGTAAGTTTACTTCTAGTGTGTAGCATAATGGTGGTACATTGTGAGCTAAATTGAAATCCTTTTTCTTTTTGTAGGTTAGTTAATACGTTCTCAACTCTGTCAAAATATTTTATGTGTGTTATATTTGCTGTTTCTTTCGCTATATGTATTTTATTTTTTACTTACCTAATTTTTGATATTTAAGCACATTTGTATTTTGTTGTATTTAGATGACTTTTACTAGTGTAGATGGGCCCCAAATTGTGGTTTGTACTTTGATTTTTCAGTTTTAAGATATGTAAAAGCTATATGCATTCAGTAAAAACCATAGTTTGAATTTTGAACTTTGGTCTTTTCTCAGTCTAGCAATACGCGGTAAGATGTTCCCATGATGCTGGGCAGTGAGCCACAGCTCCTGGCCATCCATGTGATCATGAGGGCAAATAACTTATATACTTATAGCCATTCTCTTTCCGTGCTATGAACCTGTTTTTCACTTTCAGTACAGTATTCAATAAATAACATATTTAACACTTTATATAAAATAGGTTGTGTGTTAGATGATTTTGCTCAATCGTGGGCTTATGTAAGTGTTCTGAGCATATTTAAGATAGGCAAGAGTAAGCGATGAGGTAGCACAGTTAAGTGTATTAAATGCTTTTTTGATTGAAAGATATTTTAAAGTTACAATGGATTTATTGCAACATAACCTCGTTGTGAGCCCTATAAGACCTGTAAGACCAATAGACTTTTATTTTTACTGTAGTATTCACATAATTTTTAATCTCTTCATCTCCTATTTTATTAGTTTTACAATTTAATCAGTTTTAATCTCTGCATCTCCTATTTTATTAACGTTTTACAATTTAATCAGTTTTTAATCCTTTAATTCATGCTTATTGCCTATACAAAAGCAATAAAAAATATTCTTATTCTATGTTCCTCCTCTCTTTTTCCATTCTTAGTTGTTAATATTTCTATATTGTCACCACATAAAATATTTATATGTTAATATTCACCCCTATTCCCATATATATTTTAGTCTTATAATTATATTCACACACATATACACACACACACACACACACACACACACTCATGTATGCTTGGAAGCATTGAAAGTCTATTCTTCATTGTTGAAGTCAGGTAATAGTTCCTGAATATGTGTCAGAATAGTTTTGAATTAATGTATGTGTTTTTTCAGGGGATCCCTTCAGTAGTTATACTCAGGCCTTCTTTTTTATTACTGAAAAGTTTTCTTTGGATTATAATTTTAAATGTTAAATTGTTTTGTTCTTCTCCATAGACTGCTGTTATGCAAATATTATTCTTTCTTCATTTGTCCTGTTTTTCCATCATTTTTTCTCTGACCCTCACTTAGTCCTTCCTTTATCTCAATTTCATTCTCTTGGGTGTGTTATTGCCTTTCTTTAATGATCTTATTAAATTTTTGAATCTAGTATCCTTTGGTTACTATATATTTAATAATTATTTCTGATATAATTTTATCTCTTTATTCTATTTCATTGTTTTTCATAAGTTGATTTCTATCCAAGTTTTTATTTTTTTCATTTTTGGCTCAAGTTCTGTTTTGTTCTTATTTCAAGCTTAAAGTGTTTACTTGATTGTATTTAATTCAGTTTGGAGAGTCCTGTAGTCTTTTAGGTTTTGTTGTTGTTTATTCTACTTTATGGTTGTTTTCTTGGGAGCAAGGAAGCCGGATTCCTTAATCAAGAAATGTTGAGTATCGTTTTTTGTAAGTGCTATACCTTTGCAGAGATTTTTTTTCTGTTTGTTTTATTGAACTTGGGGTCATTTCCAAGGCTCCCCATTCAATGAAGCCTCTTCTGTTAGTGTGGCAAAGTAAACTTCTGTAGTTCAATTTTTTTGTTGGTAATGATGGGTGTTTTATCCAATTTTTTATTCTCTTTTTTCTTATTGAACCCTAAATTTTAATCATTTATTTATTTTTGCTTCACTACCCACTTGTCCCAAGTGCCTTACTTCTTCTCTTCCTTTTTTTTTTTTTTCACTCTGCAAAGCTATACTGTTAAAACAATGATGTTTTAAATTGAATATACCTTTCACTTCTTCTGTGCCTGCCCTAATGGAATTTTTTTATGTGTTTTCACACTTCAGGTCAACTTTCTATCTGTGGTGTTATATCAACTCTCAGTCTATTTTTAGCTTCCTCTTCTTCTCTGCAATTTTTCTTACTCTGTTCTTGTTCTATGAAAAATGTGAGTGGGCAGATAAGTATGTGAGAGGTTGCTTGATGGAATTTGGTATTATTAGTTTTGGTTCTTTTATCAGTTTTTTAAGTCTGTGCATTCTTTGTGTTTACATTATCTGATGGCATGCTGTGTGTGTGTTACTTGTTCTTTATTTATTGTTGTTCTGTTTTGATTTTGAAGAAAACATCAGGTGTTGTGGACCTAAGTAACTGTCGTTGTCCTCAGCTACCTGGATGTTCAATATATCTTGATTTCTAATTTTAATGTATCATAGTTAGAAGCATTGAAAACTAATTAATGACTTCAATGCAGTGTTTGGAACAACATTTTTTTCCCATGAAGAATAGTGACAATACAATAAATACTAATAAAGTTTCTATTCTCTGATGTACCACCCTGGGAAATCTCAGCAGTTACACTTGAAGGTCATTTAGTGCCCAATGACTTCAGAACATATTTAGCTCTGGAGTCAAAGTCACTGAATTTGTATCAAATACTTAGAACTGCATTGCCTTGGGCTAGTTCTTCATTTTTTATCATTTTCATTCGCTTCATAAAATGAGAATAGTAATGTTCCCACTTCATGGGGTTGTTAATAAGGATTAAAGAAGATAATGCAAATAAAGCAATTAAAACACTACCTGACATAAAACCATTGCTCACAAAGGTTAACTCTTCTTAGTGATGTTGGAAGCATATTAAAGAATTTATCTCCATTTTTGTATCAATATAATTTTTCTTGCTAAGAAGCCAGTTATTTCAAAATTTGAAAATACTGGTACTTAATATGATTTTATTTCTTGTAGCCTTAGAACTTAATCTTACTCCTCTAATTATTCTGATTAGCCAGGACTATTAAATACGTTTTACAAATTTTTATTAACTCAAGGCTTAAAAACTTAAAAGTTATTACTATTTGTGGAGGGTAATGGGTAGCATTGATTTAAAATATAAAAGATTGCAGAACTACTTATGATTATGCTAAGTGCAAACTATTTTTTGTTCTTTCAATAAACTCCTATAGAATACTTAGTTAAGAATTATTCTACAGAATGAAGTGATTAACCAAATGTATTTGAAATATATTTCTTTATGAAAATTTAGGCTGGAAGATGGAGCCGTAAGAAGCATCCATAAAGATTCCCAAAGAACTTTACTTATTGGTTACTATCTGCCTGAGCAATAGTTTCTAGTGGTATCTTAAGGAATAAAGGTTTTAGTTTTTTTGTGTGTTTCCAGAAATGTATAGATAACAATTCCAAAAGAATAGATTTTGCCCACAATCAAATTTTAAAAATAGTAATTTGAATTGTATAAATTATAATATTTTCTATCACTACAATCTTTTTTCCCTTTCAATAGCATTATTTTTATTTTGTATGCTTTGTAGTATAATGAATACATGGTAGATGTGGAGAAATTTTTTTTTTCATTCACTTGAATTTGTATTTACCTATTTAATATAGACTATTAATCATAAACAATGTGCAAAGAATGCTGTTAAGTGTTATGGGACAACACAGTAATAGCTGTGGTTATTTTGAACTTATCCTAAGAAAAATATTTTGGGTTGAATACTATTATCAACATCAGCCAGAATTGCCAATACATGGTATATTAAAAAGTAGGCTGATTTCTGTTGAATTTATTGTGTTTTTTATTTTTATTATATTTTTTGAAGATTTTATTTGTTTATTCATGGGAGACACAGAGAGAGAGGCAGAGACAGAGGCAGAGGGGGAAGCAGGCTCCACGCAGGGAGCCTGATGTGGGACTTGATCCTGGGACTCCAGGACCATGCCCTGGGCCCCCGAGGACAGGCGCTAAACTGCTGAGCCACCCAGGGATCCCTATTGTGTTTTTAAAATCATCTATAGACAGTTTCTCTCCTTATGGCCTGCACTCTTAGTAGACCAGTTCATATCACTTCACCATATTATCTCCCCACTGGTCTGACCAAAAATAGTTTCTTATTTATGAGGGATACAAGTTTTTTGGAATACAACAGGGGAATGTATGTACTCGGTTTCCAAGATAGAGAGAGATTGAATTGTAAAGGACCTTGACTGTCCTACATCTCACAAGTTAACTACTTGAAAATCACAAACAATTTCAGGAACCTTAATAAATGTACAGTTTAAGAGAATACATGAATAAATTTTTCCTGATTATCATTTAGGTGACATAAACATTCATGTTAGTTCATTTCACTGTAAAATTGAAGTGGATATTCAGAGCCTTGTTAACAAAGAATGCTGATTTCCTTGCTACAGGTATTGAAGAGACAATCTGCATAGAGACAATTGGAATATTCATCATGTTGGTAATATAGCATGTAGAGTAGGATCAAAATATTCAGTGGATGATAGTGTAAAAGAATAAAACATCCCAGCATGAAAAATTATGCCATGCCTGATAGCAGGGTATAACAGAATGTGCTTCTAATCAGTTAGCATTTCATCCAAATAACCTTTAATCATGATGCTTTTCTGTCCTTTCAGAACTACTCTTTATTTAATATAATAAAGTATTAATATAAGATTTTAAAATATGACTAGTTTTGTGAACTAATAATTGAGTTGATATTTACTCTCCTAACTTTATATTTACTAAAGAACTTTTAATGCTTAGCAAAAGAGTACAAAACAAAACATAACAAAAAAACTCTACTAACCTGGGGAGCCTGGGTGCCATAGTCAGATAAAACTCTGACTCTTGGTTTCGGCTTAGGTTCTGATTTCAGAATGATGATCTTAAGGTCATGATCTCAGGGTTGTGAGATAGATCCATCATCGGGTTCCAACTCAGTGTGGGGTCTGCGTAAGATGCTTTCTCCATCTCCCTGAGCCTCTTCCCCCATAAATAAATAAATCTTAAAAAAAAAAAACCTCCACTGTTCCAATGTTAGTTAGCTTAGCTTGTTTATGATAGTCAGTTGAAATTGATTTAGGCCTTAGTACCAAAATTTCAGTATTTCGTTGTAAATAGTGACTTTCTCCCTGAAACAACTGAGATTTTAAATATAAACTTTAAATATATATTATATAAAATATAAATATAAACATTTATTTGGATGGCATCAAGAAAACCAGCTTCTCAGAAGTCCCTTACTCAAGAAATGTTTGAATGCCTTTGCTAATGAGTCTACAATTGGTCCTCATTACTTTTATATTAATATTTATTTACTATTCTATAAAATTAATACAGATAGGTGCTTTCCATGTCTGTATTGGCAAGTACTTTACCCCATAAAATTATTCCATAAATACTTGTGGAATAAAATTGATGAATCTGTCAATTTATATTAGTATCTATTCAGGCAGTGGTAATACACTGGGACTACCAAAATTACTTCAGAGAACCTAACATTATAAATAATATTGATAGGTAATAATTTAAGCTCTTGTCATGCACCAGACACATGTTTTACATTGTTGACTCATTTAATTTACCACAATCTTAGGAGCTGGGTCCTAATGTTTATCTCCTTTTATACAAGAGAAAATTGAGACACAAAAAGGTCAAGTAATTGGCTATAAGTACAAGTTTTCCTCAAGGTCAGTTTGCTGATCCAGAAAAGATGATTGAGAGGCTGAACAACACTTTTCACAGCATCCCTTAGTTTAAAAAAAAAAAAAAAAGCCAGTTAAGGTCCAGATTCGACCCAGAGTGAAGCTGTGGTAATAGTCCCAGAATATAGATTGGAAAGCTAGAGAACTTCACTTTAGAATAAAAGGTAAACTAGAACTCCACTATCCTTTGCCAGATAGTAGTCAAAATTTGAATCATCTGAATCCTCAAGGCTAATCGTGGATTAAAATGATGCCAGATTTATAGTCTCTTTAAAAAACTGGGAGAAACAAATATAAATCTTCCAAAGAAAGATGACATTATTCTAGGCCTTGATTACTTTTAAAAAATAATAATTTTTAATGCAAAGTCTAGAACACAATCAGAAAGGAAAAAGAACATATACAATTTTTTGAATTTAAAAGATCAGAGTAGAAATAATAGAACTGGAAATTATAAAAATAAATATGTATTATATATATATTTAAGATTTTATTTATTTATTCATGAGAGACAGAGAGAGTGAGAGAGGCAGAGACACAGGCAGAAGGAAAAGCAGACTCCACACAAGGAGCCTGACGTGGGACTTGATCCCGGAACTCCAAATCATACCCTGAGCCCAAGGCAGATGCTCAACTGCTGAGCCACACAGGCTTCCCAATATTATGTATTATATTGATTGTTTAAGAGCATATTAGACACAACTAGAAAGAAAGAAAGTAAGTGAACTAGAAGAAACTACCTAAAGTCATGCATGAAAGATCATATTAATAAAACTTAGAAGGTGGGAGAGATTAATAGAGAACATAATCAGAATTTCTAATATGTGTTTAATTGAGTCCCAGAGGGAGAAGATAGAAAACTTGTGATGAACAAAATTTGAAGAGATAATATCAGGGAGTTACACAAAACTGATGAGAAACACCAAGCCATGGAATTGGCAAGCTAACAAATTCTGAGAGAATAAAAAAAGGAAATCTAAACCTAGCTATATTAGAAAAACTCTGCAGGAGACCAAAGACAAAGAGAAAAACTTCAAAAGCAATCAGAATAAATATAGAGATTCACTCCTAGAAAGCATAATTATTTCAATATGACATCATATTTCAATGGTGTATTTTTTATAGTCTAAAAGAAAATAAGTATTTATTAGACTTCTATTCCCTGAAAAATATTTTTCAAGGATAATTTCAATAAATTTAATGTAGCAAAAACTGAGGGAATTGACAACCAGGAGAACCAAACTAAAGAACTAAAAGATACTTTTATAAGGCAAAAAGAAAATCATTCAGGACTAAAGAATAGAAATAAGTGAGGAAATGAAGCAATAAAAAGACTCAAGGAGAAAATATGTGGGTAAATAGAAATGGATATTGACTGTATAAAATATCTCGTGAAGTTAGTATAAAAATACCTTATGGGGGCGCCTGGGTGACTCAGTCTGTTAAGCATCCAACTCTTGATTTTGGCTCAGGTCTTGATCTCAGGGTAGTGAGAGCAGGCTCTGTGCTCAGCAGGGAGTCTGCTGGAGAGTCTCTCCCTCTCTCTTTGTGCTGCCCTCTGTTATCTCCCTCTCTCTCTCTCTCTCAAATAAATAAATCTTTAAAAAAATACCTTATAAATATACTACATAGAAAAAGGAGAAGACTAAATGGTGTTAAAGTGTTCTAAAGTCATTACCTCAGTAAAAGTACCAATTAACATTACATTTTAATAAGTCAAGGAGGCATTTTATAATTTTAGGACAATCATTAACATATTGGAAAATATTAGCAAATATGTTAATCTTTTGCAAATGAAAAATAATAGATTACAGAGGAATATTAAAAATAAAATGATAAAATAATAACCCAAAGAAGACAATGAAAAGGGCTAGGAATACATAAAATATGTAGGTAAAGTTAAAGCACAGAATGAGGTATAGATGTGAGCCTCAAAAACTAACATATTAAATATTCACAAACTACATTATTTAAAGACAAAAACTGTTAGATTGTATAAAAAAGAACTGTTGGCTATTAGGAGACATCAAAAACATGAGTTTACAAAAAGCTTAAAGTGAAAGATTAGATAAAATCATACCATTTAACCACAATCAGAAGGAAAGTATATCACCAGATTCTTATACAAAATAGACGTCAAGGGGATCCCTGGGTGGCGCAGCGGTTTGGCGCCTGCCTTTGGCCCAGGGCGCGATCCTGGAGACCCGGGATCGAATTCCACGTCGGGCTCCCGGTGCATGGAGCCTGCTTCTCCCTCTGCCTGTGTCTCTGCCTCTCTCTCTCTCTCTCTCTGTGACTATCATAAATAAATAAAAAAAAATTAAAAAAAAAATAGACGTCAAGGCAAAACAAAAACATGAGTATCAATTTTTATAAGACCATTGGGAATTATAAAAGGGTAATTTCATGTGGATAAAACATGTTTATTTAGCAAAAGATACAAGAGTTCTAAGTGTATTTGCAATTAATATCAAGGCTTCACAATATATAAAATGAACTTTGCCAAAATTATAAGAAAAGATAGATAAACCTACAATATTTGTAAGATATTTGATGTAACAGGTAAAAAATCAGTGACAATAGTTTACTCAAATGGTCACTGTACCAAATGACAACTGTAGGCAAAAACCGTAGCTAATAAACTTTCAAGCAAAAGAAAATATTAAAAACACTGATTTCAAGAACTAAGTAAATACATGTCACTATTGCCTACTATTTTAGACAGTGCAGCTCTAAAACTCACATAAGATTCTTCATGTTTTATTTTAATATTCTATGTTAGTTAACTCCTTTACCCTATTGTAAATTTTTGAAGGGCATGGATGCATATGTATACTTGTAACTAAAGATGGTAAAGATTATAATTCTATTTGGAGTATTTTTTTTCAAGTAGGATTCTATGAAACAATGCTTTTTATGACACTCTTGGTTTATGATTTTTATATGAATAGACGGTTTTGAATATCTAAACATTTTAAACACCTCTTCTGTAAAAATATAGCCAAAACTGTTTACTAAAATATCCATCAGAAATTGAAAACCAGGATTAAAATAGTCAATTAATCAGTTTTACTGGAGGAATTAGTCCCTTTTGCATCCATGGCAAGTTAACCTTGGGTCTATAATAATAATGGTGTCAAATATGACACCATTAGGGGCTGTATAACTAGCAAAATACATAAACATTGTGGCTTCCATGATTATTTGAGGGATTGTCATACAGTTCTATTTTTAGAAATAAAGTCAAGAGTATTCACCGCATAGTTTACGATGGAATGGCAATAATTCAACTATGTATACTGTTTTTAAGTAGAGAGGTCCTATACAAAGAAAACAAGTTCTTAGAGGATGGGGTTGACTTTTCCCAAAATTCTTCAATTTGCGATGCTTTAAAAGCATTTAACACATCTGAATTCTGTTATGTATATTTTCTGTTTTATTTTAGCTTCGGTATTTTTTTTTTTACTAACTTGTCCATGAGTTCACTAACTATATTTCATGGAGTCCAGGGAGCTATGAAATAGACTCAGTTCTTATTTTCAGATATTGTATTATGCAGTCCTAGAATGTTGATTGTTTTTATTGACTTCACTTTTCTTTTGAATTATTTTGCATTCTAATCTATTTTTTAATTATCTACTTCTTTAACTATTTAGGAATCTTTGATTGCTAACTCTCATATCTGGATCTTCGGGTCTGCCTCTGTTGATTCACTTATCATCCAACTACAAGTCATCTTTTCTCACTTCTTGGCATGTTTAATCATTTTTTTTCTATAATACTTAATATTGTAGATAAAGGACTTGAGGGCCTGGATTAAGAAGTCTTCTTTAATAGAGGACGTGTTGTTACATTGCGTAGCTCTACTGAGTCTCATTGTTAGGCCTCCTTAAACCATATCTTATTTTACTTGTGCAGATTAGTCTTTTCTACTACAGCACAGCTGCAACTCTTAGGGAGTAGTCTTTCAGGGGTCTCATTTGGACTAGAGATATATCCTGGCTATGCCTAAAGTCCAAAATTTTCTTGGTATCTCTGCTTCTATATTTTTTTTTGAGCTAAATATTTTAGAATCTTGTTGTGTATAAGTACAAGGTAGGAGCTGCACAAGGACTTGGGGAAAATTTCTGAATATAGTTTTGTGGTTACTTTATAGCTCTTTTCTCACTGGCTTCATGTTCCTGAATTTCAGCTACCTTGGAACCCTCACACTCTGCTTCTTCGTTCTTCTACTGAGTGAGGCTATCAATCTCATTCCATGTGCCATTGTTTGGAAAGAGCCATCAGGGATAGTTTGTGTAAATACAAGGTTCATCTTGTTTTCTTTTCTTAAGTTTCATGTTGTTCACTTTCCAAAAGCTACTCATGTTGGCTTTTAAGCCTTGTCCAGCTTTTAAATAGTTCCTTTAAATGGAAAAGTAAAACTGAGACACCTGGGTGTCTCAATGGTTGAGTGTCTGCCTTTGGCTCAGGGAGTGATCCCTGGTCCAGGGATCAATTCCCACAAAGGGCTCCCTGCAGGGAGCCTGCTTCTCCTTCTGCCTGTGTCTCTGCCTCTCTCTGTGTGTCTCTCATGAATAAATAAATAAAATCTTAAACAAAAAACAAAAAGGGAAAACTGATTCAGTTACTCTGTCATGGCTATAGCCAAAGATCTTTGCCATGTTTATGTCATACTGATTTTAATAGAATCTTTACCATGTTTTTAATAAATTTCATTTGGAAAATTTTGTTATGTGAAAAGACAATGCAGATTCATAGTTGTATATATTTTTATGTTTCCTATAGCTAATATAGTACTTATTACAGTATATCTATATGTGTTTGGAGAGTATGGGTAGGTTTATAAATGTATCATATAACTATACTTATATTTTTCTACTCAAACAAAATGATTTGAAAAATTAAATATTAGCACAAAATTATTAAAGAGATTAAGAAAATATTTCACCCTACCTTTGACTTTTGTATGGATATTTATTTTATGCAATCACTTGTAAAATACTCCACAGATCTTCTGCAGGTCATCTGTAGTATCAAGGTCAAATTTCTAGCCAACATTAATATGTAGCCTTTTTGTTGTTATTGTTAAGATTTTATTTATTCATTCATGAGAGACACAGAGAGAGGGGCAGAGACATAGGCAGAGGGAGAAGCAGACTCCCTGCCAGGAGACTGATGTGGGACTTGATCCCAGGACCCCGGGATCACATCCTGAGCCAAAGGCAGACGCTCAACCACTAAACCACCCAGGTGTCCCTCTATACAACATTAAATGTCAGTTTCCCAGATATGCTTCACTTCGCATTGAAATTGCAGATTTGACTTTAAAAAACTGTATTTTGAATAAAAAAAAGTAATGAAGGAATGATTTGCCATCATAATCAAATTTAGTTATCTCTCTTTGAGACCAATTTCTTTTTGCCTGGTGCCATTCTTTGGTCACTGTCATTGGTGACAATGCAATACCGTGTTTTCAGAGTAGACTTTCTCAGACTTTTGGATACATTTGGGTACCAATTCGGGAAACACTGTCAGGATTAAAAGAAGCAACTTTCCATACCTCATCTCAAAACCTTACATTTTGACAGTGAAAGGAATGACTTAAGAATATAATTTCCTTGAAGACAGGGCCCTTGCTTTATTAGTTGTGAATACTAAACAGCTGCCCTTCCGTAAGTGTTTTTGAATGTTGAAGAAATTAGCTGGGAAAAAAAAAAAACTTGAGTGTTTAAATTTTTATATGTCTAGAGGAAAATTATAATAATTTTCTAATATTTTATATGACACTTTTAGAATACAAAAGTTATAGTTAAAGAGTGATTGTTCAGACATTCTGCTTAGTAACAATTTTTTCACTGCAGTGCACCAGATGTCAAAATTAATTTAGTTCACGTTGTCACTTTCATAATTTTAATGAGTGACTTCCGTGACAGTTATAAACACTGTCAGTGTTTCCCAGGGATTGAAGTCCCTTCCACATTTTCTGTTAATCCTGGAGCCTTTTAAAATGATTACCTTTACTTTTTCTTATCTAAAAAAATCTTTACTAACTCAAAACAAGTAACTGACATTAAGCTTCATTATTCTATATTGTTATCCAAAGTGCAGAATTTGTGAATTGTTCATTTGACCTATTTGAGCACTGTAGTTAATGTTTTATTAGTATTCCAATCAAGTGTTTTAGTTTGCCTTCCTATTTTTGAGAGGGCCAGATTTCTGTATGAATAACTTATAAGAATTAACTGGAAAAAAATGTGGCCTCTTATAGTTAATGCTTTAGTACATAAAAACTGGCACTTATCCCTAGAGATAATTCATTGGGGGAAGATAAATTACCCAATCTACCCATCATGGGCAGCATCTAAGATAGCAGCCGTTTAGGGCAGGAGAAATGGGAGAGAGATGAAACAGAACAAGTGGTGGAAACTGGAACCCAGAGAGGACCGAAGTTATTGTGACACTTGTTTCTTCCCTCAGGGCTAGTTCTGGAAACTGAGAACTGCCAACTTGAAACACATCTGTCTGAACAGGAGATCTTGTGTAACTTGGTAAGGTGGTGAATTCTCCTTGGATGAAATCACAAATTTTGCTCTATTTCAGGGTAACAGATCTCTGTCTTCTAGTTTCGTTTCTCCAAAGTAATTATTCTATCCTGGTCAACTTGGGAAAAGCCTGCCTCCCTCTCCCTCAAAATACATTTAATTAAAAAAAATAATAAATAAGACCATAAATGTAAAGCACTTAGCACAAGTTCTAGTCCATATTTATTATTTAATAAAAATATATATTACTTCTTCTGTTGGCTGTTCCCCAAATCCACTTGGAGCAGTGGGAGCGGTAGAGAAAGGGAAGAGGCAGTAAGTCATTCTGGCTATGCTCCTCCTTGCCTGTGCTTGAAAACTAGCTTTTAAAGGTCTTCTCATCTGCCTGCTTGCTGCTGGCCAAGGCCATTTCCTCCAAATATTCAGATCTGACTTGATTTTCAGTTCACTTTTGAAAGGACTCTTTTCAAAATCCATCCCCCACCCTTCCCCACAGCCAAGCTCAGTGGTGTCTTTCCTTGACCCTCTTTGTTTTCCTGGGTCATGGCACCCTACATTCTCAGAAAGTAGACCCCAACTACAAAAGTAGTCTTCTCTAGCCTGACCACAACCGACATTCCCCAGGAGCCCCCAGCAGAGTTCCTGGAGAAACCTGTCGCCTCCTGCCTTACCTGGCCAAGACTCCACCCCGCACCCCCCCCATCTCCAATCTCCCATGAGGGCAGCTGCAGCCCTCTCATATCCTTAAACAAACAAACCCTTTAAGGCCCAACCAGAGAGAAACTCTAGCTGACATCTATCTCTGTTGGTGCCTGGCCCCTCTTCCCTTGGAAAGTGAGTAAACACTGTCCTGCTTGTTGCTCTACTCTTTGTGCAATTCTTTGCCACCCATGTCACCCATGGCCCACACTAACAACTGCTCTATGGGAAATAGTAACTCTAGAATAGATTAGATTAAATATATTATTTGTGTCAAGTCTAACATTAGTATCCTCATAAAATTATCCAGCCAGTAAATATTTTCCCCATATAGGTGCTAAAGGGAATAGTTTTAGTCAGTGAACAATAATTCTGGAAGCACTGATCAGATACAAGACCATGCAGTTTTTATTCATCACAAAAATTTTTATTTATTTTTTTATTTTTAATTATTTTTAATTTAGTAGAGTTGGCACATAATGTTACATTAGTTTAAGGAAAAATACCTTTAATATGAAATGCACAGTGTCCTCTTAGCCAGCCTCTGCAGCCACTACTTCTATTGCAGATTGATTTTTTGAAAATAGTCATTCTTACAGGGATGAGGTAATATCTCATTGTAATCTTAATGTGCATTTCCCTGATGACTGATGATGTTGAACACCTCTTCATACACCTGGTGGCCATCTGTATGTCGTCTTTTGAGAAATGTCTGTTGAGGTTTTCTCCCTGTTTTTTAATTAGGTTATTGAATTGTATAAGTTCCTTGCATATTTTGGATATTTATCCTTCATCAGATATGTGGTTTGCAAGCATTTTCTCCTATTCCATAGGTTGCTTTTTTACTCTTTTGATAGCTTCCTTTGCTGTATAGAAGATGGTTAGTTTGGTGCAATCCTACTTCTATGTATATTTCTACTTTCGTTGTGTGTATTTTATGTTACATTAAAAAAAATCATTGTCAAGACCAATGTCAAGGAAGGAATTTTTAATATGTTTTCTTATGGTAGTTTTACAGTGTCAATTCTTACATTTAAATTGTTTATCCATTTTTTAGTTGATTTAGAGTATGAGATAAGGGTCCAATTTCACTGCTCTGTATTTAGATATCCAATTTTCCCAACATTATTTATTTAAGAGATTATCTTTTTCCCATTGTATGTTCTTGGAAGATTATTTAACTATAAATGTATAGTTCTTGGACAGTATCTGCACTCCCTTATTCATTGCAGCAGCTCATGATAGCCAAGATAATGGAGATAATCTAAATGTCTTGTCAATAGATGAATGGATAAAGAGAATAGATATAAAATTGAATATTAATATTACTTGACCTTCAAAAAGAAAGGAGCTCTGCCATTTATAACAACATGGATGAAACCGGAAAGCATTCTGCTAAGTGAAATAAGCCAGAAACCAGGCATTGAGATGCAAATACAACATGATCTCACTATTATGTGGAATCTAATATAGTCAAACTCATGGAAGCATACAGTGGAATGGTGGCTGTTAGTGGTGGTGGGGAGGTGCAAATGGAGAGATGTTGGTCAAAACGTACAAACTTTTAGTATGTAAGATAAATAAATTCTGAAGATCTAATACGCAGCATGACTAAAGTTAATACTGTATTGTATACTTGAAATCTGCTAAGAGAGTTGATCTTGAATTCACAGAAAACACAATATAAGAAAGAATATTGTAAAAAAAAAATTGTAACTATGTGAGGTGATGGATATATTAATTTGCTTGATTGTGATCATTATACAATGTATATGCATAACAAAACAACGAATTGTGTACCTTAAATATATATAATTCCTATTTTTCAATTATACCTCAATTTAAAAAGTAGCTCACTTAGCATCCATGTAGTACAAAGTACTCTCTTTCTTGAATCAAATCAGAGTTTTACAATTAGGAGAAAACTATACACATTAGCCTTCTGATAATATTTAGTGAAAAAATAGAAAATTGTCATCTTATATAATTAATGCATTTGTTTTAAAGGTAAATTACCAAAAGAACTTTGCAAGATACATATTTTACATGAATGTATTTTATGTAAAATTTTGATTTGATTGGAGGCTTTGAAATCCTCTCATTCTTGTCCATATGGCTTAGTTTGTATGTCCTGACAGCACAATGTCTATCTCAAAGCTTCGGTTTTATCACTCATACTAGCTACAACTTGGAGCTCACTATTGATTGCCAAATGTCTTGAAGATTGTGGTGGTAGAGCAAGAGCCATGATCTTTGCTAAAATGAATGTAATTTTATTATGTTTAATATTAACTGGGTATAGTTATTTGTGTCACCAGTTAGGCTTATATGTAAATGATGATTGTCTTTCTCATCCTCCATTACTTTAAAGCATTTCTAAACATCTTAAGACACAAAAGTCATAAAAAAAATGCACAGAATTTAAAGGTTATCTGTGTATCAGCAAAGTTACCATGTTAAAGCAAAACCAAAAAAACAACAACCAAAGAAAACCTGTTCATTTATGTAATGAAACATTGGAATTGAAAGGTCCAGAAAACTGAAAAACTCTTAATAGTCTACTTATTGCTACTCAAAGGGTGATCTGTGGACCTGCAGCACTGATATCACTTGAGTTTATTAGAATTGCAGAATCACATGTACACTTCAGGCTTAGTGAATCAGAATCTGCATTATAACAATATACTGAGGTGGTTTAAATGTACATTATGTTTTGAGAATACGGTAAAATCATACCTTTAGGCATGTCCAAGTGTGTCTGACCTTTGTTGTGCAGCCATGAAATATGAGTTGGTACCAAGTATAGATTCTAGAAACTATGAGCAAACTGTGTTTAGGTTGGCCTTCACCAACTGTTAGATATTAACATTATATGGAGAAAAGCTCTTTAATATTATAGGAGGTGAAGAAAACATAAATGAAATAAGTTTTCACATTATATCACATATTATGTGATTATATAAATTATTATGTCAATTATTGTATGCAATAACAATAATACTCAAACCCAGGAGGTACCAAGGATACATTTTTAAAGTAACTTAAGCAGCTAAGGGTGTGAGTGGCTCAGTTGTTTAAATCTGACTCTTGATTTTTGTCTCAGGTAATGATCTCAGGGCTCTGGGTTGGAGCCCTGTATTGGGCTCTGTGCTCAGAGGGGAGTCTACTTGAGATTCTCTCTTTCCATCTTCCCCTGTCTCCATGCTCTCTCTTTCTCACTCTAAAAATAAAGGTAAATCTCCAAAAAAGTAACCTATACAGCTGTATACATATACGCACAAACATATTGTATACATATATCTAAGTTGAAAGTATTGCTTTAGCACTGAGAAGTCATTGGAAATCTTTTAACATTTTTTTTCACTTTCACTTTTCCTTTTTTTTTTTTTTTGAAGATTTTATTTATTTATTCACAAGAGACACAGAGAGAGAGGCAGAGACAGAGAGAGAGGGAGAAGCAGGCTCCATGCAGGGAGCTCAATGCAGGACTCGATCCCCAGACCCCAGGATTTTACCATATTTTCATGTCCTGAGCTGAAGGCAGATGCTCAACTGCTGAGCCACCCACTCATCCCTCTTTTCACTTTTCCAGTTGTCTCTGACCTTTGGTCCCAGTTACACCTTTGTCTTTCAACTTTAGAAGATTTTTCTGGTCTACCTTTAGAAAATTATATTTTTGACAATATAAACTGGATTATTATAATTCGTTTGTTAATATGTACATCATCCACCCAAGTTTTTGAGACATGTTAAAAATTAAATAATCTTCAGCTGTGCAATTGAGTATGGAAGACATAGGAAAACTTGATATTGACCAATAAATGAGCAGATTCCAAATGCAAAGGAAAGTCAAGCTACTAAAATAGCTACATGGGTTTTATTCCTTAAAACATTCAAGCTTTATTTTACAAACAGTAATAACATGAGCTTTAAAATCTCCAAGATAGAAGAATTTATACTAATAACAATATTTTCAAAATACTGACATGGAAAAGTATCTCTTTTAAAATAGGTACAGTATAGTTAATGATATTGTATTGCATATTTGAAAGTTGCTAAGAGCATAAATCTTAAAAGTTTTTATCATAAGAAAAAAATTTTATAACTATGTATGGTGACAGATATTAACTAGAGTCACTATGCTGATCTTTTTTCAATATTTACAAATGTTGAGTATCATGTACACCTGAAACTAATATAACATTGTATGTCGATTGGATCTTTATAAAAAATGATAAAATGTATTTAAAAATAGATTAAAATCCAGGTCTATGGATCCAATATCTTTCATATCTCAGGGATTGAAAATAACATGGCTCGGGATCCCTGGGTGGCGTAGCGGTTTGGCGCCTGCCTTTGGCCCAGGGCGCGATCCTGGAGACCCAGGATCGAACCCCACGTCGGGCTCCCGGTGCATGGAGCCTGCTTCTCCCTCTGCCTGTGTCTCTGCCTCTCTCTCTCTCTCTGTATGACTATCAAAAATAAATAATTAAAAAAAAAAAAAAAAAGTAATACGTTAAAAAAAAAAAAAAAAGAAAATAACATGGCTCTGTTGAATTAAATATTTTTATGATATAAAATATTGTTATAACATAAACATAATTAATAATCCAGCTGACCTTCCTGACTTTGACACTTATCAACCATGAAATTATGCATAAGCAACTCCACCGTCACCTGTACTATCCTCGCTTTAATTAATGGAGAGGATATAATCAACTGTAATATTTTCAGTGACTGTTCAAATGTAGACTTAAATTTAAATAATAAGCAGGACTAAAAAGGAGCACATATTTGAACCTGGAAAATACCAGTAAAAAGTTTCAGTGACTGGGGGCATAATTGGGAATTTTGGATGCATATAGCACACTCAAGAGAAGAAATTTTTACATAAATTTTCAAATTTATTATTCACCCAGAACTTTTTTTTACCATGACCCAAATGGAAGTTAGGGCATTTGAGGACTGACATCTTAACAACCTAATTCTGTAGCTAAATAAAACCCTGAAGGCACAGTTGTGTTCCACTCATCTAGGTTACCTGATGGAAACAAAAAATAACTTCCATGATTATAGGGTAATAAAGTCACATAAAATTATTGGAAAATTAATTAATAACATCTAAAACTTCACGTACTTTTAAATATGCATTAGTTAGAGACACTTAAAAGTATACCACCAAGGATGGGGATTTAGACTTTGGTTACAAGTCTAGAGGATTTTAGATTTTGTTTACAGATATTCTTATGAACTGATTACTGAAAATATGTTTTTCTAGACCAGGGTTCTCAATCAAGGTCTTTCATCTAGACCTTTTAAAAATATATTTATATGTATGGGCACCACCTTTCAGGGATTCTGATTATTAAAATAGTAGGTTCTGAGCATTTTTTTTTAAGTTCCCAAGAGGTCCTAATGTGCTCCCAAGCTTAAAAATCACTGGTCTAGACATGGTGGAGGGTCTCTCTCTCTCTCTCTCTCTCTCTCTCTCAAAAAAGACAAGGCTAATTCCAGTGTGTTTATATCAATCGATATTCCTAATTATTCATTTATCAAACACTTATTGAACCTCTACAATATGAAAAATGTGGAAATATTGGGTTTCAGAGAAAATGGTCAAGAAGGAATTCTTTAGATGTCTTTGATGCAAAAAGGTGGTTTTATTAAAGCAGGGGGATAGGATCCATGGACAGAAAGAGCTGCACTGGGCTTGTGACAGGATGACTGATTATATACTTTCAAGTTGGGAGGGGGTTAGAGATAGTGTAAATCTCTAAGGAATTTTGGAATCAAGATTTCCAGGACCTTAAGGGGGCTAGCTATTGTTAGGAAAAGGTCATTTATTACCGTCTAAAGAAAACTTAGTCATGAGACCCTTCAGGTATATATTGGTGAGCCATATGCTTAGAGGGTGATGGCTCACATATATGTTGAGTGAGAGGGTAGAGATAGAGGAAGTTTCCAAAGGAAGTTTTATATGTTAAAGTAGACTTACAGGATCTTGGGGGGTCAGGATAATGTTAAGCTAAGATTGCCTTTTGCCCTTCTCCCAAGTGTCAACATGCAGGCAGCTGAGTTCCTAGAGGAAGCTGACTCTACCTGTTTCAAGGACTTATCAATGAACTGTAGTCAGTCAGGAAATTTGTTTTTTTTCTTTTGCTCTTGTTACCCACATCATGAAGTTATTGGGCAAGGTTCAGGGGGCACGAAGTAAAAATGAAATAAAATCCATGCCCTCAAGCTTTTTTGTTCTAGTAGAAGAGAGAGCCTATCAAAGAGATGACTTCAATATAGTGCTAAGATAAGGGTAAGAAAGTGATAAGGTTAAGATAAGGTTGAAGAAAGTGCTCATCTGTGGAATTTAAGAAACAAAACAGATGAACATATGGGAAGGAAAAGAAAGAGAGAGAGGGAAGCAAATCATAAGAGACTCTTAACGATAAAAGACAAACTGAGGGTTGTTGGAGGGGAGATGGGTGGGAATGGGCTAAATGGGTGATGGGGGTTAATATGGAGGACACTTGTGATGAGTGTTGCATGTTATGTGTAAGTGAATCACTAAACCCTACTCCTGAAATGAATATGGCATTATATGTTCACTAAATAGAATTTATATAAAAATCTGAAGCAATAAATAAATGAAAACACACAAGTGCACTAATTAATTAATTGAAAAGAAAGTGAAGTGCTACAGGGGCCCCCCATGGAGTTAGGTGAAGAGGAGTAAGAGTAAGAATGGCAAACAAAGGGCATCAAGGACAGAAAGATGAACAAAGACCTGGATAAAGAAAGATTGTGACTGGGTCAATTGAGAATTGCAAGTTGCAGCAAGATCATGACACTCTTTGCAGATGGACATACTCACCAGTAGAACCTTTATTTGGGAAGCAATGGGGTAACTCTGAGTGACTTTAAGAAGAGCAAGGAAATAAAATACAATAAAAATTCAGACAATGTTACTCAGAGGTCTATTTTACTACTCTGTGGTTAATAAGAGTGATCATTTACATAATTTTAATAATAATAAGTTTGCCTTTAGGGAGTGCAAACATTCTTCAAAACAAGTTTCCCAGGTTAGCTCATTTACTATTCTCCCATTCTTACAGTTGAGAAATGAGGCATAGAGATATTATGCAACCCCTAAAGGTCACACAAGTGGCAGAGCCAGGATGCAAACTGGAATTTGACTCCAGAGTCTGGATTTAATCACCATGGTAATAACGGCATAATTAATTTTTAAGATTTTATTTATTTGAGAGAGAGAAAGAGAGCACAAGTGAGTACAAGCCGTGGGGAGGGAGAGGGACAACAGACTGCACTGAGCATGGAACCTGATGCTAGGCTCCCTCTCAGGACCCTGAGATCCTGACCTGAGCTGAAATCAAGAGTTGAGCATGTAACTGACTGAGCCACCCAGGTGACCCAATAATTGAGTTAGGGACAAATGGGGCTAGGCAGGGCTAGGTAGAGGGCTAAGGAAGCAGGCTTACAAAAATCCCAAAAAATGTAGAGATGAAAGTAAACCAGAGATAAATAAACCAGACCATCCTGTCTCAGGTGCCAGAGGTGGGGTATATCAGCTACATGTGACCAACAATTACCGGATCCAGCAAGGAAGCAAACCAATAAAGATGTTATTACTAGTCCTTATTCAATGGTGATATCAATAGATAATATTAAAAGGATTTCGGTTCCCAGCTTGGCTTTCAATAAAAGACCAACCCTATAAGCCCCCCAGTGGCAATCCTGTTAAGACCCTTCTCACTCTTGAGAGCTTTTTCTATATCTTTGCTTAATGAACTTCTATCCCTTTACTCACTCTCCTGTGTCTGTGAGATTCATTCTTCGTTTCCGTGAGACAATAAAGAACCTAGCTCTCCTGTATCATAATGACACATCTTTTAAAACTCCATTTTGTGGGATCCCTGGGTGGCACAGCAGTTTAGCGCCTGCCTTTGGCCCAGGGTGCGATCCTGGAGATGCGGGATCGAATCCCACGTTGGGCTCCCTGTGCATGGAGCCTGCTTCTCCCTCTGCCTATGTCTCTGCCTCTCTCTCTCTCTGTGTGTGACTATCATAAATAAATAAATAAATAAATAAATAAATAAATAAATAAATAAATAAAATAAAATAAAATTTCATTTTGTGATTCTTTCCAAAGCACTTTAATTATAATTTTATTTATTGATATCTGGATATTAATATATAATAATACATCAACTATTATTTATAATTTACATATTAAGAAATGGAAACTAACACATTAGCTTTGATATTCTCATTTCGTTGAAATATTTATTTCAAATTTATTTATCATAACATGTAAATCTTCTTTCTTCACAGTGAACGGACAGAAATTATGTTTCTATTATCCAGAATCCTATTAACATTACTTTTTTTTTCCCCTAGAAAAATAGCTTGTAGACTTTGATTGTAAAATTGTGTTTTTTTTCTTGCCTCATATTTGTCATGGATTAATTTTATTTAATATCCATTTATAAAACATGAAGAATTAATAAGATGGGTCTCTTAGTTGCTACAAAAGGATCCTATAATCCAATAGTGGAGCTTTGCAGGAAAAGAAACTATATCTTTGCACTGCCATCCTTCCCATTCATGGGAGATTGCACAAGACACTGTGTCTGCTTTGATTCGATTTCTTCCCTCCGGAAACAATTCCACTGGAGATAGTGTAATGACATGGGATGGGAAAATAGACTAGCTTTTCTTTCTTTTATGCCCAGAAGGGTGCCTTGCACATGAAGAATCCTTTTTAAGTGTTTTCATCAGAGCAACAAACCCAAAATCTGAGTGATAAGATTGCTTCAAAAGTCTAAAAAAGCAACTCTTCCTGGAAGTTCACTTCAAGCATCTCACTTTCTAAGCTTCTCAGAGCAGAGATTCTATTTGATATTTATCGGGGCCCAGCAATTAGAGTGTAGTTAATTAATTTAAAATATCTGAACAGACTTTAATATGCAATTGATAGTGAGAATACAGTGATCTGCAACAGCAGAGTATTGGGATTAGGAATGAGAGCATGTGCAAATATCCTGCAGGTGGGAAGCATGAATACATGGAATAGATGTGGCACCAAAATGGTGTGTAAATTAAAGAGAACACTGTCAAGCATAGTTCTCCTACTTAGTTTCCTTCATTGATGTGGGAAGCTCCAGTTCTCACTTTTTTTTTTTTTATCTGTGTTATGCAAAGTTTTACAATGTATGCATACCTAGTTCTCAGTGAGTTGAGCCATTGCCTTTGGGAATAAAAAAAAATTACTGAAGGGTAATCACAGTATTTCTTGTGTCTGTTAATGGTTTTTTCTTTTCTTTTTTACCCCTCTCAAAATATGAATATAACATTTACTCTATTAAAAGAGTAGTTGACAGATTTCCTGGCCAGCCAAATTACAGACTATTACAGTTAATGATAAAACAGTTTACTATCCCTCAAATAAACCTTTTCACTATTCTGCAAATAAACCTTACTTTTTCATATTATTTCAAAAGTATTTGCCTTCACTACAAATTTAATCACTCTTGCCATCAGCTTACTCATTCTTATATTTTACTCATTAGCTAGCAAATTTACATTTTAAAACTTTTCTAAACAACCCATGAGAATGCATAGACACACACAATGATGCTCATATTTGTCTGTATATGTGAATATCGCCTGGGGCTTGAGCATAAATGTTCTGGTAAGGAAACAATTCTAAATATAAATGCTAACTTTAAAATAGTATAAGCGTATGGAAAATGTGGGTAACTCATGATTTTAAGCGTTTTTTCTCAATACCTGTCATGTTTTCAGAATTAGTGACATTATAAATAATTATTGGGAAGAAAAATAGTTTATTGGAAGTCTTAAAGCTGTTCAATGAATTAGCTTCTGTTGCAATTAATCCCTCAACAGATAGGGGAAAAAAAATCTTAAGGGAGCATTTTGGTTAGAATTTATTGTCCCCAACTCTGATCTTCTGAGCTCCCTCCCACCACAGCCTTTCATGGGAAAGTCTTTAAATAGTCTGGGAAGTATAGACACTGAGCTAAGGCCACTTAGTCACTGTCGCAGATGATCATGGATATTTGTTAACATGTGAGAACAACACCCATTACTTATTCCTATAAGGTTTCACCTTTCACCTTTCAGGTGGAGAAATTAACAAAATGACCTTGTGAGGTTCATTCCTTTTAGCGGAGCAAATCTCTCATTCCTCTAACAAAGGACACAAAGGCACTCTAGTGCTAAGGATGGAAGAGCAGACATGAGTTCTTGTCCTAATCATCCTATTTTACCCTGAATATAATTATGCCTTAAATTTGCATCCATAACAGAAAACCTGTGACAGGGTCTACTTCCATATTTGAATTAAAAAAAAAAAAAAAACACCTCTGTACAGTACTTGGCAAAAGAGTGCTTAATGTACTATTTATTTATAGACGTGTGCTACTTCCACTTATTATATGTAAAAACAACCAGCCAGCCATCTGCTGTACAAAACAGACAGTGCAGATAAAGAGTTTGGCATATCATATCTAGCTTGCAGGGTTCCAGAAATGGTGGTACTGGCTCAGATGAACTGCAGAAAGCATGAAATCAACCTGCCCAGCCGCTGTCCTTGGCACCTGCCTTTATCATATGCACACGTAGCTCAGATTCACCCTGCTGGCTCATGGGTTCCCTCACTGGACATATGCTAACTGTCAATCATTATAAACTCTGCAGTATTCAGCAATGTAAAAGTTTTTTTTTTTTAATTTTATCGATTTATTCATGAGAGAGAGAGAGAGAGAGAGAGAGATAGGCAGAGGGAGAAGCAGGCTTCATGCAGGGAGTCTGATGTGGGACTCGATCCTGGGACCCTGGGATCACAACCTGAGCCAAATGCAGATGCTCAACTGCTGAGCCACCAGGTGCCCCAGCAAAGTAAAAGTTAACTGAGAATAAAGAATGGTCAATAATATAGATAGAATTCTAATTTGCACAACCTAAACACGGCTCTGTGAAACAGGCAGAAGTGTCTCCAGCAGGACTTGGGAAGGGGTGGACTAAACAACTGTTTGCTGTGAGATGGCCAAGGAAAGAATCCTGAGTGAATTTATGGGAACTTGGAAGTAAAACAAACAAAAAAACAAAAACAAAAAAACATCACTGTGGTATCGTGAGTTTTGGTTAAGCAAATCAGCTGTAGTAAAGCAGATCTTTTTACCTAATTATTTTGTCCTCATAGTTTTGCTTCTTGGAATGTTTGTACAATGTCTACATTGTAGACAAAATTTATTATAGCAAGAAATATTGGCTGTAGAATACTATCTTGGTAACATTGAAAAAATGAATAGTTGCTCAGTATAATGAAATGTAAAGTCCTGGAGAGCTTGCTGTTTTTTGTTTTTTGTTTTTTGTTTTTTGTTTTTTTTAACAGATTCTAATCTTTAGTAGCCATTCAATGTTGAATAGATGAATGAATGGTTGTGGTTAGTTCTTCCACTTTACAGAAGTCAGGGTTCATTTGATAATTAATGAATAACAAACCACCGGTCATGAACAGGGAAGTAATGAAGATCAATTTGTGGAAACATTACTATAATGATTCATTCTGGTCATGAACGTGCCTGTGGGTCCATGGATGCTTGATGCATACTGAATAGCATGTGTAGAGGAACATCTTTGAAATTCATCAAGATAATGTCCACCATCATTCATTTTTACTTGTGCTTATATTGATCCCAAAAAGTTGGAACAAGGCATATTTATTAATCCTTATATTCTTTCCATGATTTAATAGATTCTATTTGATTGTAGTTTTGGAATATGTGAGGTTTGGTGGGGTGAGGTCCAGAGCCAACGACCAAAAAAGAATTCTTGAGACATCTTTGGTGCAAAATGGTGGTTTTATTAAAGCACGGGGACAGGACCCAGGGGCCAAAAGAGCCCCTGGGTTGTGAGGGGTGACTCATTATATACCTGGGAGTTGGGGCAGGTAAGGCAAAGGGGATTTCAAAAGGACTTTCATGTGTTAAAGAAGACTCCCAGGATACTGGAGGTTGTTGTTCCCTCTAGCAAGGCACTAACAGTAAGAGTTGGGAGCTTCTGGAGGAACAGAGGACTCTGCCCACTTCACGTATCTGTCAACAGGCTGCGGGTTATAAGGACATTCAATTGTATCTACATTTCCTTCTGGAAGCTAGGTTTTTGTTAGAAATGCTTTGTTCCTTTAAGCTACTAAAACATTTGTAAATTGAGGGAGACTCCTGTCTTGCAGGATTGTGATCTCTTTAAGTTAGCTATTTGTTTTCCCTTTCCTTAGCTTTGGGGCAGCCAGGAGTGCCTGAGGAAAGTCGCAGGTATCCCTTGGGGGGTCGGAGGGGCAGTTGCTTGTGAGGTGTCAGCTTGTGCTTTGTCCTCACCAGCCTTCTGTTCCCTCATTATACCTATTAAAATCTCCATTTGGTTAGACTAGGGAAAATGAACTATTTAACATATATGCAATAATTGTGTAAAAACTATAGAAGAGATATGTAAAATTATTAGGTCAATGTAAGAAAAATAAAAAGTACTCAGTAAATTTTAGCTCTGACTTATTTTAATGTTATTATCATTAATCTGCAATTAGTATATTTTTAAGAGTTCTTACTCAGACATTGTTTTTTGTTATTAACGTTATTTCTTTTTTCCATTATATCTCAGACTTCAAAAGATTGTCTATATACATGTAGATGTTTATATGTAAGATATAATTCATAAATTAAATATAATGATTAATGTTAAACATTCATGTTTCTACCCTCAGCTAACAAAAATACAATATTATGTCTTTCCTTCTGTTTATATGTTTACTGGTGATCTATATGGTCTCTTCAGCAGAATGCCCAGTCATATCCTTTAGTTATTTTTTTTAATTGAATTGTCATTTTCTTATTGATTTGCCAGTGTTCTTCATATATTCTAAATACTAATATTTTAATGTATATTTAATGCAAATATCTTCGCCCAGTTCATAGCTTATGTTTTTACACTTCTTAATGGTGTCTTTTGATGAACAGAAATTTTTACTTTAAATTATCAAAGTTTATCAATCAGTTCCTAAATGGTTTCTTAGTAGACACAAGTGTTTCATGAAATCTTCCCTTACTGTGATTTCATATAGTCTCGTATTTATTCAAATAATTTATTGAGCACCAATTACATGCCAGGCATTTTCTAGGACTTTAAGAATATAACTAAATAAAATTCCTGATTTTTTTTTCTTTTTCCTTATAGAAGTGTTTAACTTAACTGAAATTGAATTTTTGTTTATGGTGTAAATATGGATCTACTATGTTTAATTTTTGAAAGTATAATCAGTGACCAAAGCACTATTTAAAGAAAATTATGTCCTTTTCTCACTGACCTGCAATGCCACATCTGTAACAATGGTGCATTCATACATATTCTCAAATATTTCTATGCCCACTGCTATATCTCTTTTTTTATCCTTATATCAATAGCATATTCTCTGAGTTATTATAGCATTATAATAAGGCTCCACATCTCCTAAGCAAGTCTCTCCAATATGCCATTTTCATAAATATTTTATATATTCTGAGCCTTTTGCTTTGCCATATAAATATTAGATCAGCCTTATCAAGTCCCACGCAAATAATGTTAGAATTTTAGTAAGATTACATTTTACTCATATATAAATGTAAAAATAAGCTAGCTTATTTATTACAGCCATGAACATGGTGTGTTTCTCTCTATTCTGCATAGGTCTTTAAAAATAGTTTTCAGCATAGTTGTATAACTATCTTTAAAAATATCTTGTCATGGGATCCCTGGGTGGCTCAGCGGTTGAGCGTCTGTCTGCCTTCCTCTCAGGGTGTGATCCCAGAGTTCCCAGATCGAGTCCTGCATCTGGCTCCCTGTGAGGAGTCTGCTTCTCCCTCTGCCTATGTCTCTGCCTTCTCTCTGTGTCTCTAATGAATAAATAAATAAAATTAATAAAAATACATCTTAAATTGTTTCTGAGCATCATTCCTAGGTGATTTCACAAGATTATGTTATTTACGTTGATGTTTCTTTTAAATATGCTCTCTTTCTTCTGGCCTATAGAATGCAGTCAATTTTTATATCACTTGTCTCATTGTAAGCTGATACTTCATTTGTAGAGTATTTAGGATTTTCTATGTAAGCAACCATATCACTGCAAATGATGAGAATTATACTTTTTCCTCTCCCAAACTCAGATATCTTATTTTTCTTTCTTTGACTTTTGTGATAGCTAAGAACTCTAATTAACAAGAAATATATGCATATATAACTATATATTACATAATAAGCATACTTATCTTGTTCCCAGTGTTAAATAGAACATTTCTAAGTTTACTATTACTTTTTTCTAACATTTTTTTATGTTTTATTTATTTATTTATTCATGAGAGACACACAGAAAGAGAGGCAGAGACATAGGCAGAGGCAGAGGGAGAAGCAGGCTCCACGCAGGAAGCCCAACGTGGGACTCGAACTCAGGTCTCCAGGATCACACCCTGGGCTGAAGGCAGACGCTTAACCGCTGAGCCACCCGGGCGGTCCCTTTTTCTAACATTTTTTTGATAGATTTCCTTAGTTAGGGTAAAAATGCTTCTTTTTATTTTATTGCCATTTTTTTCCTATCATGGGTGTTAATTTTATTGTGTGTGTGTGTGTATATATATATATATATATATAATTGAATTCTTCCTTTGAATATTCGCCTCAAATTGTTAATGTGGTGAATTACTAAATTAGTCAGCATAGGTCAGATTAAACTGCAATAAGAAATAATCACAATCACAACTCGGTAACTTAATACACGAAAGCTTATTTCTGATGCTGCTAAGTGTCTGTCACAGATTTGCTGTAATTCTATCCCATGTTGTTTTCAATCCAAATCTATACTGGTGGAACAGCTTTCATGTTGAAAATTGTCTGTTTTATGAAAGAAAGAAAAACAATCAAGGGAAAGCCCAAGCTGCCTATTGAAGTTTTTGTCTGTTACTTAGTTTACATTTCACCATCCAAAGCAAACTACATGCCTTGGGCTGACATAGATAAGCATGGGAAATTCTTTCCCAAGTTGTGGCAATGAATATACAGGAAAAATAATACTGTCTGATAAAAGATCTTAAGACATTTTATATCATTGGACCAACTTTGCAGTCTTATAATAAATTCAATTTATGGTACCTTTTAATAAATTCCTGGATATGTGCTGTTTTCCAGGTGATTTTTTATCTTTATTTGTTCCTAAATGAAACTGTCCTCTATCTTAGATTTTTTTTGTGTTATCTTTTTTTGGTTGAGCATCAGTACGAAAACTAGCCTACTAAAATTGACTGAAATGTTCCTGTTTCTGCAGAGGTTTCTATAAAATTTGAATGGTTACCTCCTTGACAGTATAACTGAGGCCAGTGTTTTATTTGGTAAAGATTTTTGTTATTTATCCTTTCCATGCTTATGGGATGTTTATATTTTCTGGGTTTTTTGTGTGTAGTCATTTTAAACTTATATTTGTCTAGGTATTTATTTACATTTTTAAACGTTAAGACAAAGTATTTTATAGCAGTATCTTATTGTTTTTGTACTTTAAAAAATTATTTTGTTGTATCACACTTTAATTCATACTCTTGTTCATATGCACATTTTATGACTCTACTTGAGTATTGTTAGAACATTTAAAATTTTATTAAACTTAAAAATATATTTCTTGTTCTGGTTGATTTTTGCTTATTATTTGCCTTCTGTTAATTTCTGCTATTATAATAATTGTCTAAGAGTTCCTGGGTAGCTCAGTGGTTGACCATCAGGTCATGATCCCCGGATCCTGGGATCCTGGGATCCTGAGATCCTGGGATCCTGAGATGGAGTCCCACATAAGGTTCCCCACAGGGAGCCTGCATCTTCCTCTGCCTATGTCTCTGCCTCTCTCTCTGTTCTCCCATCAATAAATAAATCAAATCTTAAAAAAAAAAAAAAAATCATTGTCTCCTTCCTACTTTTCTTGTATGCCCATTCAGTTGAAGATTTGGCTCAATTTGATTTTAACATTTATTCTTTTTTTTTAATATTTGAGTTATTTATTCATGAGAGACACAGAGAGAGAGAGAGATTGAGAGAGGCAGAGACACAGGCAGAGGGAGAAGCAGGCTCCGTGCAGGGAGCTCAATGCAGGACTTGATCCTAGGTTTGCTTTTTTTTTTTTTTTTTTTGAAATTAAAGTGTTTTTTATTTAACCCAGTATGTCCAAAATATTGTCATTTCAACATGTAACCAATATAAAGTAACTAATGATATACTTTACATTCTTTTTTCATACTAACTTCAAATTCTAGTGTGTATTTGACACTTAAAGCACATCTCAATTCAAACCAGCCATATTTCAAGTGTTCAACAGCCAAACTGTCCAGTGGCTGCCATATTGGACAGCACAGGTCTAGATTTAAGAAGAAATCAGCAGAGAAAATAATGCGGATTAAATTTAATAGTGCTGATGTTAAGAGATTTCAATCCAATTAACACAGTTTGCTCTAACGTTGAGAAATCAGTAGGCCATGTACCAGATTTAATGACAGACTTATTGGGAAGAAAGTAGGGTAGTAGGCTGAAGAGTGACCCCCAAAGATTTCAGATCCTAACCCTTGGAACTGGTACATTTTTTCACCTTGGATGTGATTATTTTTGATCATCCAGGTGGGCCCTAAATCCAATCACTAGTGTCCTAATGAGGGACAGGCAGAAGGGGACTTGGTATGAAACAGAAGAGGCAGCCATGTGGCCATGGAGGCAGAAACCAGAGTTAGAGGGCTGAAGACAGCGGTAAACCACTGAGTCACCCGGGGTGCCCCATTTATTCTCTTCTGACATTTAAAGCCATATATTTTCCTTCAATTGCTAATTTTTTTCTTCATCACAAAAGATGTGATTTGTTGCATATTCATCATTGTGGGTAGCTGAAGGTCATTTTTAATTTTCGTATTATTTTTCATTTGGCCCATGTATTATTGTGTATTTATAGTGTTAAATGCATTAAAATATTAGTTCTGCTGTTACTGTTATTGATGTGAACCTTAATTGTGTTTGATCCTAGTCTATGGTCTTTGTTATGTTAATTCTTCAGAATTAATCTACCCCTTGGTTCATACAAATTTGAAAAAAAATTTTCGTGAATGCTATAGAAAAGACATATAATGGCAAAACATTTTCACCTATGACTTAGTAATGATACTTATTATACTACAAGTATACTAATAAGTAATGATACTTATTAGTTAGTGTGTATCAATTTATATATATTGTTTAGTATTTTAATTTTTAGTTGCTTGACATATTTACTAAACAATTTACTAAAACAATTGTGCTTGAATATTCCCCATAATGGAAAATGTGCCCGTTTATCCTTTAGTTTTACTACTTATTTGTTCTTGCTTAAATTTATTTGTAAGATGCATATAAATTGAGCCAATTGGTTTTCATCATACTTCAGTGTACAGTAAAGCACACTGACAATAACAATAAACTGACAACAACAACAACAAAAAGACAGTAGTAAAATTTAAGAAGGTTGCTTTTTTTTTTTTTAAATCTCGCAGCTCAAAGCAAATTACTCATTTTAATATGGATATTTGTCTTGTTTAATAGTATAAGAAATTTTGCTTGCTCCTAGTATAAATTCCAAAATCTCCAGTTAAGAACTAAGATTTAAAAAAATAATTCTTATTTTTCAGAGCCTACTTATATTAGTTCAGATAAAATTATTGTAGAATTTATGTGATATCTCTTGATGTGCTTAGCCAAATCCATTTTTGCAGCTGAACATTGACATTTTTACCTGTACCAAGTACCATACTGATCTCTGGCCCACTAGTTTTTGTTTTTGTTTTTTTTGTTTTTATGTATGATCTATCATATTTCCAATGGGGTATAAAATTACTTACAATATGCATTTGGTATAGCAAAATAATTTGTTAATAGTGAGATAGAAATGGAAAATAAATGTAGAAATGAAAAATATAATCATATAAGCCTGGGATTTGTCTTAAAGTCTAAAAACTTTTTTTTTTTAAAGATTGTATTTATTTATTCATGAGAGACACAGAGAGAGAGGTAGACACAGGCAGAGGGAGAAGCAGGATCCATGCAGGGAGCTGGATGTGGATCTCTATCCTGGGGCCCTGGGATCACGCCCTGAGCCAAGGCAGAGGCTCAACCGCTGAACCACCCAGCGTCCCAAAAGTCTAAGAACTTATTAATGATGATAATATTAATAGCCAACAACTTTATAAAGCTTTTGTTCCTGTAACTATTAAGTGCTTAATATATGCAGATATAAATAAATATATATGAAAATAAAAATATATGTGTTAATATTTACAACAATCTGACAACACAGATACTGTTTTCTCATTTTTCAAATGAGAAATATAAGAGGAATGTCAACCTATTCCTGATATCACAGCCATTAAGAGCTATTAAAAGTCTACAGAAGCCCCCCACCAAAATTTTTGGTCTCCAGAACCCATATTCTTAACATTTCATAATTCAATATAGATATTGTGCTATGGATTCTTACATAAATAAAAACTGCCAAGAACTATTTAGCATAAATATACAAATGTATGAAAATATATATTAAAAGCTTCAAAATACTTTTACAAATTATATTTGATTTTTATAAACCTTACTGTTTCAATTTCAAATGCTCTACATGTATGTGCTATTTAAAAAAAAAAAAACCAACTATATTTGTTTATTCATGAAAGACACACACAGAGAGAGGCAGAGACACAGGCAGAGGGAGAAGCAGTCTCTATGCAGGGAGCCCGACATGGGACTTGATCCCAGGTCTCCAGGATCATGCCCTGGGCTGAAGGCGGTGCTAAACCGCTGAGCCACCCAGGCTGCCCTGTATGTGCTAAATCTTAAGGAAACTAAAACTTATGACTAGTAGGATAACTACATACACTTAAAGGTATGTTTTTCAATGAGTAAAGAGAAAATCTGATTAATTATAAACCTGATTTCTCATTTATTTTCCAACCATGCAGAAAGCCCCAAGCAAGTGTTTGTCATGAATAAATACATAAAGATTGCTAAAATTGAGAGACAGAATAAATAAGTTGATAACAATAAGGAGCTGAGAGCCATTTATACACATTTTAAAAGCAAAGCTATAAAAAAAGTCAACATATTTACACAAATTCAATATTCTGGTAAATTCTGGCCTTAACCAGCTGTGTAACTTCCTATTGGTTACATGTGCTATGTGGAACGCAGATTTCCTCATGTGTAACACAGGAGGATAGAATAAATCATCTTTTCTCGATTTCATTTATTTCTCAATGATTTTCTGGACTAAAAGTATTGATAACAGGCTAACCTACATTGGGGAGGAGAGTCCAGAAAGCCACATTTCCAGCTGGACCTTCGTGCCTTTGTGACTCATTTTGCAATCAAAGTAATTGGAAAAGTGAACGCTAGTTTCCTGCCTTTTGTTAGGTACCCTTGCTCTATACTTGTTATTTTCTGTCATTTTTTTTAATACTTCTGTCATTCTTGAAGATTTTTTTAGGTGTATAGCCATATGAACTCCAGGGTTGGTCAATTAAGGTATTCTTATCTAGACTGCATAAAGCTGGAAATTGAGGTAGCAGAATAAAACAGGCCTGTAGAATTTTCCCCTTCCTTCGCCCACATTCTAATTGGCTATAATATCTTAGAGCAAGTCACCTTGTATTTCTAAATACAAAGTCACAAAGAAGAAAATGTCTACTCCTGGAGGCAAATACATGAAATCCCGATTTCTGGCAATGTGACTATGGCTAGGACTTTGCATAGTTCTGGCTCACTGAATAACAGATACTCCTTTGTAGACAGGATTTTTATTCTCAGAAAACAGTCTTCTGGGTCAGTTGTTATTTTTGAACCAAATTACTCCCTAGAGAATGCCTCTTTATTCTGACTCTTATTCCTGTGTTAGAAAGGGAAGTTTCTGCAGGTTTATAGGGATATTAAGATCTACATCATATCTTTTCACATGACATCAAGCCAACTTCCTTTTATCCTGCATTTCTCTAATTTGCCTTCCACTGTCTCCAATTTTGGTATAAAAATATGTAGATATAGCAAGGCCTAGATATATGCTTTTAGACAATGTGAATGATCATTAAATCTGAATTTTCAGAAAAAAAAGAAAAAAATAAATAAATCTGAATTTTCAGATTTAATTATGTATAGAGTAGAGCTCAAAAAAAAAAAAAAAAAAAAAAAAAAAAAGAAAGAGAAAAAAAAAACTGGCCTAGCTTTGCAGATTTTGCTCCTAAATTTTGAGTGATCTGTCATGCAAAGAATGACTTTATGTGCTTTACTTAGTTCTATGTTAATCTTAATTATTATCTGGAATTATTAGGAGACCAAACTATGATTCTAAATTCTTTGAAAGGTAAGCACATGCTCTGTATAACTTTCTTCATGTAATGCAGTGACTTATTTTTCTTTGTGTGTGTGTTTATTCAGGGAGTTCAATCTAGTCTCTGGCCCTAAGTTGTAAGCATTAGCAATTAGCACTGTTTTTCCAACCCAAAAGGGAGTGCAGTTATCTTTCTACTGAGTATGTTTTATCTCTAGTAAGCACTCTTTAATTGGATTTTTATTTGGAATACTTCAGTTTATTCTCATTTGAATTGATCTTTTACTTTTTAATTTTTCCCATTAGCATTACACACCAGCGCTGACATCTGTTTGCCTTCACATTCACCGTGACGTTTTCATTTCCTTTAACACTAACATTATTACCTGAGTGTGGCTTTACAAGCCCACTGGGTAGACCCAACTCTGTTAGCCCGAGCTACCTTTCTTCAGTGCACCCTTAGTATGTGATCATTTCTACTTTAGTGCTCAGGGTTCTTCAGAGAAGGTGACAATAAAAAACTAGAGCATTGAAATGAGCTTACAACATAATCATAATTGTCCCTGAGCATTGGTTTAATAATATAAAACTTCAGAAATACATTACTCCATTGCACTTGGAGATATTATGAAGAACACTTTTCTTTTAAATTGTTGCCATTAAAAGTATTATTGAGGTAGAAGATTTAGAAATAGAAAAACAAATTAAAATAATGCATGCATCTTATAAATTTTAAAATCTATCTACTGGCCAATAAACATTAATTAATGTCAAATACATAACTGAGTTTCATAACAAATAAAGTGTTACACAGAAAGTGCTGCTGAGTTGTACAACAAGGAATGCACTTTCAGTTTAGAATCCAATCAGAAGGGGTTCTTTCTGACAGAGAGTGGAATATAACCTCTGATCACTACAGCAGAGAAAAATGCTGATGTGGCCAAAGGTGTTTAGATACAGAATCAGATTCTCAGTTAGAGAAAAAGGTACTATAGTGCCACAAAAACTGACAATGTGGTTCTTAATGTTAGCACATCAAGCAAAACCCTGCATCTTATGAAGAATCCAGAAAATTAAACACACATATATATGTATATATCTTGGCGGATTAAAAAACTTGGTTCTTGAAGTGAATTTTGAAAAATCAGTTCAATGCAAAATATGAAAAGGCTACAAACACTAAGAGATGCCAGAAAAAAATCTTGCTATCGTTTTTGAAACCAGAACAAAGTAAGCCAGGGATGAAGATTAACCTGCAGCATATAGAAGAGATGACTCCGTAGCCACTCTGAATATAGAGTTCCATAAATATAAAGAGAGCCTAAAAACTGACATGAATGAAAAAAAAAATGAGTATGAAGAGAGCCTAAAAACTGAACACAATGAATTAAGGTGATACTTAAAAAACACACACCTTTCCTTATTAAAATGTTAGTGGTTGGTAAAATATGTCCAATGAATCTTGGTTCTCAATGTATGTATGTTCAAGCATTTTCAACAAATATTTTTGTAATTTCCATTAAGTTCTGTACTGAAGACTCCTAGTTTCTGCTACATTATGACTATATTACAGAATGATATAGTAACTAGACTTTTCTGTGTGTTTGTGCTGCAATTAAAAGAACATTATCTTTTTTGCATCCATTTTTTAGTCATTCATCATAAGCGTGATCTTACCCCTATTCTTTCTTACTTACCATTGAGGACAATGCCTCTACTTCTATAAAATTTTACTACTGAAATACCATTTTAGTCTTGAGAGAACCCCTTCACCTTATCTTGAAATGTATATTTCCATTGTCTTCTTAGACAACATACACTCACTTCTGTTATGACCCCATTCTATGGCAAAAATAAGTTCTCAGAAACACTCTTGCTTTTCAGATTGTTCAGAAAATTCTTTACATCTACAATATACTTACTTATTTAGTTATTAATTTGTGTAACAAAGACATCTACATTTTTGAGATAACACAAAAATACCACAGAAATCAGTCAAGGTAGAAAAATATGAATTTGGCAGCCGAAAGATCTTGTAATCATTCCTTTTGGACTTAACTGGTTATATGCCTTCTTCATCTCCATGATCCACAGCTTGCTCATATGGACAAAAAAAAGGATGATAACACCAGGCTTATAGATGTATTTAATATCTTATAATAAACATAAAACAGTAAACTGAAGTAAAGATTTGATGGTCTTGTCAATAAATGGTACAAGTAGGATATACATATAAACAAAAATGAACCAAGACCCTTACCTCTTACCACATTAATTTTAAATATATCACAGATCTAAATGTGATAGGTAAAACAATAAGGTTTCTAGAAAAAAATAAAAACACGTATCTCTTTATGACATTGGATTAAGCATTTTTTTTTCTTAGAGAAAGAAAGCACAAGCAGGAGGGATAGAGAAAATCATAAGTAGGCTCCACACACAGGGCAGAGCCCAACACAACCAGTGCCTCCTTCTCCTGACTCTGAGGTCATGACTTTAGTCAAAACCAAGAGTTGGCCACTTAACCAACTGAGCCACCCTGGTGCCATGGCATACCTTTTGAAAAAGACCTAAAATAAAAGATTCTGGGCCTGATTCTCAGCTCAAACTGCCCTGTAACTAGATTGGAAGAAAACCATTTTAAAACTCTCCATACAGTCCCTCTGCCTTTTGGAGAATCCACTGAGTTGCCTATTAGCAGTACAAAAATGGAGGTTGAGACTGCCTTCAGATTCATCTTGACGGGACTAAGCAGGCTAGGCCTTTATATCTCTAAGTCAGTTATTGGATACAGACCAATCTTTGGGAAAAGCCATGATTTCTATCTAATTTCAGAAACTAAGATGAGGGAAGACCTGTGTGGTCCCATGTTTCAGATTCTTCTCTTAATACCCCTTCCAACTCCATGTTTCATCTTTTCTTATGCTGGCTCTGGTTTCAGAGCCTCAGAGGTGTAATATCTCTAGAAAACAAGCCTCTCTTCTGTGTGACTATATCATTTACCTGGCCATATGCATCTTCTGTCTGAACTGGAGAATAAAAAAGAAGTAGAATGTTAGATGCTAAGGAAATTCTCTAAATCACTACACAAATACAAATACTTTAAGAGACATTTCTAATCATTATAGTGGATATCCTTCATTATATAATGTCACAACACCATAAGGTGTTTTTAGCTGACAGCAATTGGGTATCATGAAATAAATGTTTATTTGCTCAATTTTTTTTTCCATCTAGCAGGAGTATATGGTCAGGAAAATGAGGAATGAATGTTATTTTTCCAAATGTTTCAAAATTTTTATTTATTCTAAATGTAATTGCTTACTCTTAGAAATACACACACACACACACACACACACACACACACACACACTCCTCCCTACTTCCACTAAAATGCATCTTAGCCTCAATCTTAACTGGTTGGTATCTCTAGTTGAAAGAAGTTATTCAAAAAAAAGAAAAAAGAAAAAGAAACAAACTCAAAACAAAAAACAAACACCTCAATGTTAGAAGAATTGTGATAATAAAATGGAATCTCACTTTCTTCATGTAAAGGTTATATGGTGACTTCCATTGTTATTACAATATTTCTCAAGTGGTTGATTTAACACAGTAATGAAAAGGCAGTTTGCTAAAACCCTGGGTGAGAATTTGTATCTCAAAAACCACAGGACATCCAGAGCAATAGCATATCGCTGATTTCTGGAATATTAGCACAGTTACTTTTGTGAAGGAAGAAATATATCAGTATTTTATAAATGCAGGCTCAAGTAGACATTAATATTTCAGAGAAGCAATTTCATTTACACACAAAATCTTTTGACTTCATAGATTGTAAAATGTCCTAAGTACCATTAATTTGTCCAGAGATCTCATTATTTTTGACTTATGTAATGGAAGAGATGTTTTCAGTTGCACCTTTGGGAACATAAAGGATTAGTTTTTAAAAAATCTATTGATTTAAAAACTAGCTACTCAGAGTTTTTTAATTCATTTTTATTTATATGGTTTCTCATTTCAAATAAAATGTCCAGACATGATTTTCTAATGTGCAAATAATTAGTGTGTTTGGGAAATTATTTCAAGTTTATGAGGAATACAGATAAAAGAAACTATATCTGAATTCTTTAGTAGGTATCTTATGTTTGGCTGCTATAACGAAATACTATCTTATGTTTGGCTGCTATAACGAAATACTTAGTTGCTTAAATAATAGAAATCTTTCTCACAGTTGTAGAAGGTGGAAATTCCAAGATCAGGATGTCAGCATGGTCAGTTTCTGGTGAGGACCCTTTTCTTGGCTTCAGGTGGCTGCCTTTTTGATATGTCCTCCCATGGCAGAAAGAGTGAGCTCTTCTTATAAGGGCATTAATCCATCATGAAGAACCCACCCTCATGACCTCATCTAACCCTATTTGTCTCTCAAAGGCCCACCTCCTAATATCATCCCACTGAGGTAGGAGTTAAACATGAATTGTGAAGGAACACAAACACTCAATCCATAACAGTAGGACAACAGGCAAATAATTTAAGAATATAATTTTGAAACTGGTATAAACTTTCCCAAGGGCTGTTTTATTTACCAATCTATACTGAGAATGGTAAAATTTTGCATACTATGCTGCTGTTATCGGTTATGCTGAGCTCCACTGGTGCAACAGCGATGCAGTCATCTCGGATTCATCATCGACCACAACTCACCTAATTAGCAAGAGGGGCCTGTGGCCAGAGCTAACAGATTCTGGTAAATGTTTTAGGAGACATACATACTCCATTTGACTTAATCCATTTTAAAGACTTATTGATTTATTTGCTAGAGAGAGAGAGAGAGAGAGAGAGAACACGAGTCAGGTGAAGGGCAGAGAGAGAGGAAGAAGCAGGCTCCTTGCTGAGCAGGGAGCCAACATAGGGCTTCATCTCAGGACTCTGGGATCATGATCCAAAACAAAGGCAGATACTAGAGAGCCACCCAGTGCCCCACACTTAAGTTATTTTATAAGACTATGGTCTTATGCTTGTACAGAAAGATCACCTTTATATGTTGTTGCATTGTAATACCCAAGTATTTTCAAAGATTCATGACTTACAGTTTTACAGATGACAAAATAAAACTTCTGAAAAGTTACTGGCTTACTCATAGTGAAAAAACTAGTAAATGGCAGAAAGGAGACAACAGGTATTTTCACTCTTTTTTGTTTGTTTGTTTGTTTTGTGTATTTCTTTTAATTTATTTTTAATTTTAATTTTATTTTTTAAGATTTTATTTATTAAAAAAAGATTTTATTTATTTATTCATGAGAGACACAGGGAAAGAGGCAAAGACACAGGCCGAGGGAGAAGCAGAAGCAGGCTCTCTAGGGGGGAGCCTAATGTGGGACTCGATCCCAGGACCCTGGGATCACACCCTGAGCCAAAGGCAGATGCTCAACCACTGAGCCACTCAGGCATCCCTGTGTGTTTGTTTTTAACATACATATGATGTTAGAAATCATGAATTCACATTGATATTTCCAATTCCAATCCAAAATTTTCAGCATTGTTCCTTAACTCCATTCTTTCTTCTTATTTTCTTTTTTTTATAGTGAAATCTCTGGTTTCCAACAGTATCAATACATTATTTATTGCTTAATCTCATAATATACATAAAATAGTTTCAGAACTGCCATTTTCATATCACTCTGTAAAACTAGTCCATGCGAAAGAGTTCATGATTTGTTTATAGTTGTTTTACTTTTTCCCTTGATTTAGAATTTTTTTTTTAATTTTTATTTATTTATGATAGTCACAGAGAGAGAGAGAGAGGCACAGACACAGGAGGAGGAAGAAGCAGGCTCCATGCACCGGGAGCCTGACGTGGGACTCGATCCGGGGTCTCCAGGATCGCGCCCTGGGCCAAAGGCAGGCGCCAAACCGCTGCGCCACCCAGGGATCCCTTGATTTAGAATTTATAGCAAAATGTTATGTTTAGGTATTAGTTGCATGGGTGATTTATGTTCCTTTAGCCTGTGAAATACTGTTTCATTTGTGTGTGTTGGCATTCAGTCTTCATTATTTTTCCATATCTTTTATTTTTTGAATATGTAGAATATGAACATGCTTTCAAGCATCAAAAAGCTAAAGTAAAAAGCTATAAACTAAAAAATTTTATAATATTGAAATTATTTTTATGATAGTAAAAATACCTACCATTTTTTTAATGATAAGGTATAGCCAAAGCGGTGTACTTCTTCTCACATACCTTGACTCTACTGTGCCTGGGACCCTGTGAAAGTAAGCAATTATATTGTTTGGAGATTTATCTTCCTGATACTTCCTAAATGTAGACCCATGTTAGTTTGTTTTCATTTCTCCTTCTTCACATGAAATGCAACATACTACATATATAACCTTTTGCACTTCATTATTGTTATTCTACAAATAATGCCTCAATCTGTTTTATGGCTGCCAAGCATTCTAATGTGTGATGTGACTATGACTCACGTTTGTCACACCTTGAATTTTCACCTTCACTGATTCAAAGTGACTATTTTCCCAGAGCCTTCTATTTCTCATTGGTTATTACATGGAAGCTATTAACTTCTGCATGTTAATTTCATATCCTGCTACATTATTAAAAATCTTGGGAAGCCCGGGTGGCTCAGTGGTTTAGCACCACCCAGGGCGTGATCCTGGAGTTCCAAGATCGAGTCCCACATCAGACTCCCTGCATGGAGCTGCTTCTCCCTCTGCCTGTGTCTCTGCCTCTCTCCCTCTCTCTCTCTGTTTGTGTCTCTCATGAATAAATAAATAAAATCTTTAAAAAAATATTTCATTGTTTCACTTTTTAAATCGCTGATTCTGTATATATTTCCTTGTTATTATGTCATCTTCAAATAGAGTTAGCTTTTCTACAGATTCAGATGACCGCTGAAGCATCAGATTTCAAGGGAGAAATCTTTCATATACAGTTATTAATAAAGATAGCTACCGTAATTTGTAATCCAAACAGTTATTTCTGTGATACATATTTATTTATAAATAATTTCTCTACCGTAAAAAAATCAGATATCATCATTTCTATTTTGAAGATGCAATTGTAAATCTCTGTATAATGGGAACACTTTTTTTTTCCTCCATGTATTTCTGGGCACTTAAAAATATATTCTTATGGTAAAAATGTAATATCTACTCTCTCAAATTTGGAATTGTACTAGACATACTGTTAACTCTAAGGACAATGTTGTACAGGAGATTCACCAGGACTTATTCATCTGTATAATTGACAGCAGCTCCATTTCCCTCTCTCTGAGCCCCCAGCAACCACCATCCTACTCTGGTTCCCTGGGTTTGACTTAAATAACTCATATAAGTAGAATCATGCATTATTTGTCTTTCTGTGATTTATTTCACTTAGAATAATGTCCTCGTGTACTCTCTCTCTCCTCTCTCTCTCTTTCTCTTTCTCTCTCTCTTTCTCTCACTGTCTCAAATAAATAAAATCTCTTTTTTTTTTTAAAGAAAATCAATTTGGCAATTTTTAACGTATTTTTTAAAAAGGTGTCTATGGTACCCTTTCTCAAAACTAAAGCATATTTTGAAATCCAATATGTAAAAAAAAATGCATTCTTAGCTGCTGTGGTTCAGAGGAAGCAGCAGGATTACAAGACATAAACGGGACATGTGCAAATCACATAGCTGGTGTAAGGATAGTGTGTTTCCAACTGACCTGGCTGCCTCCCAGTGCCCTGTGTGTGGCAGGTGCCCACATGGCAGCTCCCTTGTAGTACCTGATAGGAGTTCTTTTGGAGGGAACTCTAAGTGGCCTCTTCATAGCACAATTCTTTAATGGGAGAAATTCACTCTAGCTGAGATTCTTTGCCTTTTCCCAGCTCCTGCCTTTGGCAGCCTACCACACAATCTCTTGCAGCTTGGTGCTCTTAGGCAGAGTACCAGCAAGGCATCTCACTGCTTAGTTCTCATAAGCTTAACCCACAGGGAACTAACAATCCTCAGCCCCCCAAACAGTGGGCAGGCAGACGGCTTTGCCTTGCTGTCTCCCCCTCTCTGTAACTTTCAGTCTCGTAGGCAAGAGAAATGAACCACAGCATGTGGAATGAGCACATAGCCAAAGGGAAATGCAGTTTCGTTGCATATTTTCTTTTTATTTTGAGACATTTTGAATTGAACTTCTAGAGATGATTAAGTCTTTTGCTTTTAACAAAGGAGAAAAAAGCTGTGTTATTCCCTTCCTGATTCTGGTGATTGCTTATGCACACTAGTGAGAGGGAGTCTGGGACATTGGTGGGGTGTTGTAAAGACGATTTGGTGGCTTCTTCCTAAGTTGTTTCTTCTTCTTTTCCTCCTCCTTGCTGCCCTCCTCCTTTTTCTCATCAAGAATCCCTTTATTAAAAGCCATTAAATTAGCCCAAATTCCCATGAGTTATGATATTGCAAATACAACATTTCCTGTGCAAAGGACTGTGTTATAGATTTAAAATGTCATCTGGTCTTTGTCCTCAGTTTCAGATTGACAGTGTTGTCTTTGTTATTATGCTAACGAAGTCTTGAGGAGGTGTCGACTCCCTAAATTTGGGTACTTGACACCTTTCCTTCCTCTTATTTTAGTACTTGCCCTTTTAACTCAATATATTCAGAAAATACTTTAGGAAAATTATGTTTTATATTTCTGAATAAGGTTACCTTCCTGATAACCAACAATATAGAAATTTCTGTTTATATTCTTTTTGGTTGAGCCAAGTAAGGACTTCGAGAGAATAGATGGCATTTTCTTTGGAATGGGTTGATGTGTGTATGTGTGTGGGGGGGAGGTATATGAATGTTTTTATTTAAGAATTGTGTTTCTTATAAGACCAATATTTAATTTGAAGATCATTCTTGAAAGTAAATATTAATTGCATGTCTGTAGGGAAATAAAACATAATTATTGATAGTCTTTTTAATAATGCACTTAGTTTTTATAAATATTACACACTGTTTTATGGTTCATCTGCTTTCTACATAGGTACAAAGGTACATATTTTCAATTAAATTTATGTATGCTCCTACACAATGAATGAAATAGCTGTAGGTTTTCCATCATGTTTTTGCATCACTATGCAGTCTCTTTTTAACCAATTATTCTTAATTAACTGAGAATACAGGCATCACTACACAATTACCTAGGATCAATAAGGGTGAGCTCTTTAATGTAAGCCTATTCACTAAGTCATATTTGAAAAAAAAATTAACACTCTGGGAAATTTATCTTATTATACATCTGTTCAGGATATAAGCCTATTTTTCTTAGAGCATAATGAAATATAATGGTAAGTGGTAAAGCAAAGGGCATTTTATTAAGTAATTTATGCAGCAGAAAATGGAGATAGTCACCTAAAAGAATGAAGTGAATCAGAAACAAGTCATTATTTCTTTTAAGTGACTCTAGTGGCCCCAGACAAGGGAAATAATGCAAAGTGGAGCAAGGCTAAGTGGTCAACATGAATAAGTATAATTAAAGCAAAACAAAACAAAACAAAATAGATATTTAGTGCAACTATTACATGGAAGGATTTTATAGAGAACTCATGCTTTTTGTTTGTTTGTTTTGAGAGAGAGGTAGGAGATGGGCAGAAAGAGAGGGAGGGAGAATCTTAAGCAATCTCCAAGCTCAGCATGGAGCCAACATGGGGCTTGATCTCACAACCCTGAGATCACAACCAGAACCAAAATGGAGTTGGATGCTTAACCGAAGGGGCCACTCTAATGCCCCAAAACTCTTTTACTTTTAACATTTCTCTTGTTAAAATAAATGTCAGAATATATTGAGACTATGTGCTAGAAAATTTAGGGTAAGGAAGAGAATTCTCACTGACGTTCATTTAAAAAAGAGAACTTTTTCACAAACAGGATGTACAGTACCTAACTAGTAATTTTCTGTCCTCCGCTTTCTATTTTTGCCAGCATCTATATAGAAATAAAAGCTGTCTCCCCCACAATCCTCCTTTCCTTTCACACTCAGCCAGAAGCAAAGCATAATAAAGCAGGCACTTCACTGGTTGACACTGGTAAACTACAAAATCAAAAATGTTCTATTAAGATGTCGTAAAAAATACAGGGGAATTTCAAGAATATGCAGCTTATTCAGTATATAGTTTATTCACTTGTTATTTTCATAATATTATTTCATTTAGTTTATGAGTTTGATTTTATAGAACTAGAGTTTGATTCCATTACTGGACTTATTATTGAGTTTAACTTCATTATTTTCTTGGTGCTCAGAGAAATTGATTTTTTTGTTTTGTTTTGTTTTTTTTTACTTTTAAAGCCTTTATGATGGAATACGTTTGAATCTCAGTTGTTATATTTTATAAATGAGGAACAGGCTTTTACTGTTGATAGAGCTTCCACCCCAGTGTTTGGATCACAATATTAAATTCCTCTATGATAGCAAAGTGTGTCCTCATAGGAAATGACCCACCTAAACTTTTCATGGAAAAAAGCATAAAGGAAATAAAACTTTAAATCTCACAATACTTTGTCCAGTGGGTATTATACTCAACCAGTCAATCACTAACTGTATTGTGAACCAAATACGAATGAGAAGAATTTGGCTTAATCCTCAACAATGACCAGAGACAGGTCACTTAAACATTCCAGACCTCAGGTTGTTTGTCTAAACAATGGACAATAGCCAGTACAGTGGAAGAAGAATAACATGGTCAGATTAACATATAAAAATGTTTACTTGACTTGTGGAGATTAGAAAGGTGGAAAAAGTTAGTATCAGTCTAGTGATTAAGATGAATAGGTAGAAAATTGAACTTCAGCAGTAACAATCGCTGTGAGAAGTGTTAAGACTGACAGATATTTAAGCTATAAAATACTAGGGTCTTAGAGATGAATTGGATTATTCTTTATGTTATAATTCTATAAATTATAAAATTCCCAGGTTCATGCACACTTCCCATTCTTCTCTTCTTCCTTTCTCTAGCTACACTGGATCTTCACCCAAGACTGAAGGTGAGAGCCCCACCACACCAGCAATTTGAAGCTTTAGTTCTATGTCTGAGAAAGGTGTACACTGGTGGGGAAGGCTTTGTGCCTTCCTGTGACAGCAGCCATTTCTCTCTGGTTCACATACATCACTGAGCAAAGCTCTCTCTAATGTTCCTTACCTCATCCCCAACCTTCTGCATGGTTGCCTCATCTCAGGGTAGCCCACACCAGGTTTTTAGCAAGACTTTCACTTTGGGTTGATTTATTTTTAGTCAATTGATGGAGGTTGGTAGGACAGGCACCTCCGGGAGGAGTGGTATGCATATGCCCAGATCAGCTCACTTGTGGTGGAGAATAGAAGCAAAAGGTACCAACCTCCAGAGAGTAACCTTCCTAGGATCACTGATTACAGGACTAACAACTACTAGGGTTATTCCATTTTATCCACAAGGATGCCATCTGCTTCTGTCAAGAAAACTACAATGCTGCTAAAATCCATTTCCCAATGTTTTGTTGATTTATTTTTAAACCACAGTCCACTATGAAAACCAAAGCTAGTTTAAAATGTCTTGCTTTAAGACTAATAATACAGTTCTTTTCTCAATCTTTCCTCCATTGTGAGGTAATGGGGACGATAGCCTACATTTGCTTCTGGAAGTAATCCAATGTAGATAATTAATCTCCTGTAAACTGATGTTTGGAAGTTAGTATACACACACCCCTACAAAAACACACAAAAACTCATACATCTACACCATTCTCATTAATGCAAAAACAATTTGATAATACTCATAATAAAGTTATAAAAATATAGACGAGGGGGAAAAAAACCTACTTTTCAGAGACACAGTTTTGATTAAAGATTACATATTTTATTTGAACAAAAATTTAAAATTTTAATCAGAGGTTTTCCATTTGGACTTTTCACTTAACTTTCCTTATATTTGACTTATAGTTAAATTTAAAGGACTACTGAAGTAGCTTATACCATACTCACTTCCCATCATCTGGTAAAAATAGTCTTCTGCTTCACAGTCAAATCTGAATTTCCAAATTAAAGGGGATAGTTATGCAGTTTAAGAATCAACAAAATGCTAGGCCTACCCTCAAAGAGAACTGTATTACATTTCTGACAAAGGTTAAAACTGAAATAATTTATTTTGATTTACTCTTTATAAGATGAAATAGTATTTGGAAAGTTTTCAGGCTATAGTAAAAAAAAAAAAAAAGAGTTCTATAGAGTCTATTTTTCTCCAAAATTACATTGTGTTTGGCACTTCTGAGTTGTAATAACCTTTGTCATCTTCTCACATTGGCACTTGTAAAAATCAAGCCATAACTTCTGTTCTCACACCTTGCATTACAAATTAGAGCTAAAAAAGTTCTATCATGTTTGGAATTCTCATATTGAGGTAAACTTTGACATTTCACAGCCTGAAGAGAGGACACTTTCAAAATCTCCTGTCAAGATTTGATAAAAATTGTTTCTCAGGAGACAGAAAAGCAGAACTATTTTGTATTTCAGGTTTATACCATTATATGTATGTTGACTTTGGGTAGCAATTAAATAACTACTTTTCAGACGAGATCGGGAGCATTCAGGGTGGTATGGCTGTAGACAAATAACTAATTTTCAAATAATTTTATAATAATGTGGACTTAATAATATATCTATAAATATAAAGTTTTGAGCAAAACACTATAACATATAATTTATATGTTTTAATTATGGAGTATTTTGAGCACAGAGGAAAAGTACAGGAGATGATATACCGGAACTTTGCATTTGCTGGAGAAACTTAAAAGATGCTAATATTTTTCAATGTTTGTATCACATCTTTTTTTCTTAACTTTTAAGAACATAAAATTGTAACGAAACAGTGCCAGCATAGCTTTCTTACCAACCTTTATATAAATACTATCTTGAAGTTGGTGTCTAAATAATCTTATGTTTATATGTATCCGTTGCATGTCTAGGTATGCATAGAAGTGTACATACTTTTTTAGGATTAAATGTATTAATGGCAGCGTACAGTTCTTATCTTTTGGCAAATTTTTTAAGACTCAAAATTATAGGTTTTTTTTAATAGATTGTATTTATTTGAGAGAGAGTGAGAGAGAGATCATGAGTGGAGGAAGTAGAGGCACAAGAAGGGGTGGGGGAAGAATCTCAAGTAGACTCCCTGCTGAGTGCAGAGCCTTCCATGGGGTTTGATCTCATGACCCTGAGATCACAACCTGAAATGAAACCAATAGGCTGATGCTTAACCAACTGAGCCACCCAGGCACCCTTTAGTATTGTTCCTAAGATTCATTCATGTTGAGACAAGTACCTCTTTTTTTTTTTTAATTCATCTTAACCATAGTAGAGTATTACAGATATGAAAAACAAGACAGTTTATCCATTCATCTGCTAAAGGATAGTTGCATTTGGTCTATTTTTTCCTGTGATAATCTGTGGTAAAATAAAAAAGTCTTATGAGTATCTCAAGCACAGGAGAGAGAGTGTCTAAAAGGTAAAAATTGTAAAGTAAAAGTACTAGGGTATGCACATTTTAAAGTATATTACCCTACAAAGGAAATGTGTTTTATCTAATCAGCTGAAGGCTTTAGAAGCAAACAATGAGATGGCCAGAAGAAGGAAGAATTCTGCTGCTGGAGTGAAACAGAGAGAGTCCACCTACGTCTCCATGCTTTAGATATCAGACTACAACTCTTGCGTGAATATCCAGCCTACCAGCCTGCCCTACAGGTATCAGACTTGCCAGCCCCCACAATGTCATAAGCCAATCCCTTAAAATATATAATATACAAGATATAAATACACATGCCATCTAATTAATTAATATATATTCACAGTTCTGTTTCTCTTGAAAATCCTAACTAATACAGTTTTTTTTTTTCCCCTTAAGAGGAATGGATTTTGATTTAACAGCTAGATATGCTTTACCTAGTATCTACCTCATGGCTTTCTATTTTAAACTTTCTTTCTCTCCTTGGGTTTTTATTGTATTACTTTATTCTTTCTTTTTCTCTTAGCACATTAAATTGAAAAATTAATTTGTCTATTTTCATTCATTCACTTTTATTGATATAGATGTTTACAGCTATGAATCTTCCTTTGCTTCATTGCTGTAATTACAGCCTACAGCCTCTAATATGTACTTTTGTGCCTATTATCAGAGATTCTATAATTTCAATTTGTATTCTCCTCTTCACCAAGAGTTGTTTAATGAAAGCTTTTGTAACTTTCAGATAGATAGAAGGCCTTTTTGCAGTTTGTGAATTTCTATTTAGACTGCACTGTGGTTGGAGATACTGTCTGTGATATTTCTATACCTGATATATAATCAATATGATATTTCAAGTGGATGGGAGAAAAGTTGTATTGTTGATTATTAGGGTGTTAAATTTCTGCATTTATCCAAAAGATCTATTTTTCTTATCTCATTGTGTAGATCATCTGTGTTCATACTTAGCTTTCAATCTGCTAAACATTTTTTACTGAGAGTGGTACACTAAAATCACCTGTATTTTTTGCATCTCTTAATCCCACTTACAGTGTTAACATTTGTGTGCACTTAAATATGTGCAGAAATTTGTGCTTCGTAGATATTGTTATCAGTTATGCTGCTCATATTATCTATTGTATATTTTCTTAGATTTTACCTTAAAATTGTTAGCTGCAAACAACCTCAAAAATGTTATATATTCTTATTAAACTTTCTCTTTTATATAATCATCCTTTTTATTTCTATTAACCCTATTTGCCTTAAAGTCAACTTTGATTGCTTAATATTAAAACATTCATATAAGCTTTATTTTATGGATTTTTTCATCTATCTATTCCATTGTTTTTAGTATTTCTGAAGTCTATATCATGTTTTAAGGGCATATTTACATTGTGTTTTTCAACATTGCTAATAAAGATTTTATTTGATATTTCTTCTATTAATATTTCATTATAACTTTGACTAGTAATCCTTTATTTCAAGTTTATCTCAATTATTTTTCCATATTCTAGTATAGAAATTCTTTTTACAGCATTTATTAAATAATCTGTCTTTTCTTCAAATTTTGCTCTTCTCCTTTTATATGTTATCTAGCATCCATACATACAAGGGTCTTTTTCATTCATATAAATACATGGGTCTGATTCAGGCACTTCATTTATGTACTTAACTTATTCTTCTCTGTCCTACATCATTGTCATTTCTCTGTCTTTATAATACATCTTAATATTTTGTAGGGTAAATCTCTCATCATTGTTTCACTTTTTAAAGCACAGACTTCACTATTTTTAACTTATTATTTTACTTTGTTCAGCTCTAAGAGGTGGCTGCACATTAAAAGTCCTAAGATTCTTTTATCTGACAGCCTTGCCATCATTAGACATCTACAATATTATTCATTCCTTTATATAATTATCTTAGGATTTCCTGAACTAAGATGAAAAAAAAACTTTTTAAAACTTAATAGCTACCACAGAAAATCAGTGTTTCAAGGAACATGTCTTTGGAAACAGCACTATCTATCCACGTTAGGTATAGACGCATAAATCCTAAATAAAATGTTATCAAATGAAATCCATTTGTGTCATTAAAACTAATATGCCATGACCAAATTTGGTTTAGTTTAGTATGCAAGAGTGACTTCATATTAGGAAATCCATTTATGTAATTGATTATAATAATTACTTAAAGAGAAAAATATATAATTATCTCAATAGAATCCAAATTGTCTTTTTTTTCCCTAAAGACTTTATTTATTTATTTATTAATGAGAGACACAGAAAGAGAGGCAAAGACACAGGCAGAGGGGGAAGGAGGCTCCCCACAGGGAGCAGGATGCGGGACTTGATCCCAGGACTCCAGGATCATGCGCTGAGCCAAAGACAGATGCTCAACCACTGAGCCACCCAGGTGCCCCACCAAAATGTCTTTTGATAACATTCAAAATCCACAAATGATAGAAAAAATTTACTACCCCCAAACAAACAAAACACTACTTTATTAGTATGCGATAATAGAAAACCTTTTATACAAAAACCATCATATTGACCATTAAATTAATAGAAAAATTTACAGTAAAACAATATTATTTATATTAGTGTCAAAAGTATATTAATATCTTAAGGGTATATGCTATCAAACATTTTGTGAAGCATCTTATTTGTGCAACATCATAAGAGACAGAATTAGATAATATATTATTATTTACAAAAAACATATTTGTCTACACGGTAAATTCAAGAAATCAAAACAATAAAAAATATAGCATAAATGACAGAGTTCAGTAATATAGACTAATTTAAAATTAATGTGGATATTCAGTCATCAAAATGGTTCTAAAAGATGTTTGAAGGATAAATGAATAGAACAAATGCAGATTCTGGAAGCAGAATTTAATATCTGTTAAATGAGATGTTTCAAATTGGTGGCCAAGAAATAATCAACAAATTTCATTATGCCAATACATCAATATTTTCAAAAAAGCTAAGTCTCTATTTTGAAAAATACAAAAATTTACATCTGTATAAATAATGGATTAAAATGCAAAATAATAATATACAATGTATGGATATTACATTTTATATTATAATGTGAAAAAAGACAACACGATGCTATATTCATAAGCCATAAGTGAAAAAACAATTGATGGCTACATGAAAACACAGAGCTTTTTATTTAGTACCAACAAAGTAGAAATAAAAATGATGTATGAGAAAAAGATTTACCATTTTAAGATCAATAGACGAGATTCCTGGGTGGCTCAGCAGTTGAGCGTCTGCCTTTGGTTCAGGGCATGACCTGGGGTCCTAGGATGGGATGAAGTCCCACTCTGGCTTCCTGCAGGGAGCCGGCTTCTCCCTCTGTCTCTGTCTCTGCCTCTCTTTCTATGTCTCTCATGAATAAATAAATAAAATATTTTTTTAAAAAAAAAAGACCAGTAGATGCCTAAATGCATTATTATAGCAAGAATATTTATAAATACCAAAAAGATTATCAACATATTTTTTATAATGGGAGTATCTCAGTCCTCATTGTGATTTTTTTAAAAAAATCTTATTCTTAACCTACTAAAAAAGAGAAAAAAATTGAAAATTTCCCCAATTCAAATGAGACTCTCCATTCTTTTGTATATAAAAGCAGGTCTTGTTTTCAAAATCCTCCCCTGCATATGTGAGTATGTGAGAGTGCTTGTACGGGAACATTGTCATGGGCAGGCATGGGTCTGAGGAGCGTGTGCTGATAATTTGTTTGGGTGTTTAGACTCAGCCCACCCGGTGACTGTAGGACCTGATGCTTACCTCCCCTTTCTAAGCCATTGCGCCAACTCACTCTCTGTCTGAGTGGAGACTCCAACTTCAGAGGTTGGGCTTGTAGGAAGTTCGTTTTGGGGCAAATTCCCAGAATCTACTGCTCTTGAAATTTAATTAATTTTCTCCTTTCTAATCTGTTTGCATCTCTTACAAGTACCAACTGTGTGGCTAGAGTTTACCTGAGCAGATTGTTTTATTTAGAAAGTTATTCTCAGGTCTGTAGCCTTGGAGAAAGTGCTCCTGCTTGCACACCTCTTATACTATTTTACTATTTGCAAAGGAATGTCCTAATGAACTCGGATATTCAGAATGTAGTTTTTCAGTTAGTTGCTCTGATAATTGCAGCTCTTTTTCTTGAAATTTTTTCTTTGTACTTGACATTCTTCTGAGATACTGTGGTTGAAAATTTCTTACTTCAGCATTGGATTTATATATTTCCATTGTCTTTAATAAAGCTTGCACTGTTCTGAATTCTTCTTCAGTCTTACCTCACTTTTCCTATATTTTGGAAATTCTTCACCATTTCTAATCTACCAATAGAACATTATCTCATTATCTCATAGTATTGTTCTGGAAATATGTATTTCTCTGAGGAAAACATGTATTTATTATGATACCACATATATTCTTGAATATATACATATGCATATATTTGTCAAATTAAATACAATTTGACGCTAAAGAGAAAACCAGTATTTTTTTCTTAGCCACTGTGTACCAGCTGACCAGAGATATTTTATCAATTTTATTAAACACCACAAAGTGTACATCCTTTTGAAGAGTGTAAGAGAAAACTTTTTGTCCTATTTTCCATCCTCTGACTAGCTTTTTGCTTTTTGATAAGGACCGACTTCTCTCCATTTTAACAACACTGTGATAGACTATGTCACAATTATCCCCACTCAAGAATATTGCCATAGACATCTAACTTAAGTCCCTGCTTGCTGCAGCCTACCTCTTCCCAAATCTAATCCTCCCAAGGCAGCCTGAATATAAATAATATCCTAAGTTTTATGTCCTAATAAAAACCCTCTCACATCCTCCTCTCATACATATAAAAATCTCCAAATCCTTTGCCCCAGTCTATTAACCCTACATGCCCAGCCCCAGAATTCATATATCAGTTACATTTACATATACTGTTGATCCCATTTTAGAATATTTGAACTAGCTTTTTCCTAAATTTGAAATTCTTTTTCCTCTAATAATTGCATGGCTGGCTCCAAGGTGTCCTCCTGACTTTAGCTTATATGTTTTGTCTTCAGAAAAGTCCACCATGACCACTTAAACTAGATTACTCCTCTAATCAGGCTAACTCATCACTATAATTTACTTTTCTGATAACTTCTTCTTCTTTTTTTTTAAACATTTTATTTATTTATTCATGAGAGACACAGAGAGAGGGGCAGAGACAAAGGCAGAGGAAGAAGCAGGCTCCCTGCAGGGAGCCTGATGTGGGACTCGATCCCAGGACCCTGGAATCACAATCTGAGTCAAAGGCAGACACTCAACCACTGAGCCACCCAGGCATCCCTGATAACTTTCTTCTGACCACATTTCTGATGACTACTATGTCTCTTTCTTTATTATCTATACTATGCAGTAAAGTTTATGAGAGCAGGGACCTAGTCTGTCTGGTTCACCACTGTATCTCTTGTGCTCACAACTGTGCCAGGCCCACACACAGTACTCAATACATATTAATTGCCAAAATGTATAGCCAGATGGATGGTGAGATTGGGAGAAAAGCACAGGTATTCATGGCTCGGGTCAGGTTTCTTGGCTAGCTTTCTCTGTTGCTGCTTCCTGTGCTCTGATAAGGACTGGAGCTCTCTTCTCTGCCTCCTAGCTCTTGGGGGATAGGCAGTCTCCTCACACTGCACCCCGAAGCCTCCATGTGTGGTACCTATGACTAGATGGGCAAGTTTAATTCAGGGAAGACTGAGTAGAAAGTCTCTCACTAGGTTTCACGTGCATTCACAAATCCATCTTTCTTATTAATAGAGCACATATAGTGATCTCTATTTAGCCCTGTGTGTAAGTTATATAAGAATTTGGAATAGGAAAAAAAAATCCCTGAACGTGATAGACCCAGGAAGAGGAAAGTCCTTTAGACAGCTTATTGATCTAGGAGATTGCATACATGTAAATAAAGAGAAAGAAGGGGACCAATCATATTGTTGAGATAAAGTATGAGCAGAATTACCAAAGTACAAACAAAAGGTAACTTAAGACTGAAGACTTCATTTTTGACGGGAATAGAAAACCTTATATCATCATTTGCTATTCTAGAATATTTCCTTCAATGCCTCCATCTTTCTAGCTCATGTATATTAAGCATTATAGTAAAAAAAATTACATAATACTGTTTCCATTTCACTAGCACTTACAAGTTTTGCTCCACTTTTATTATCATCTAAACTAATCATCCTGACATAACTATTAAACAATTTTATGTGAGCATTTGTGATAAAGGCAAAATTCAGAAACAATTTCTGTCTTCCTATAGCTCTGTCCATGCTAATTAAAATTGAAAAGACAATTACATTAAAAATTACCTAAACAAAGTGGCTTGATCCGTTACAATCAGTCTATTAAACTGACATATTACTTATTTAGTCTAATGGCTAAAAGCTCTGCTGAGAATTATCTGATGTACTTGTATTTTTGATTATAACATCTGTGCCAAAAATCCTGGTTTCTGCACTAAATGAGAATGATTGTGCTCACTGAAATAAAGCAATATACCACCACAATTTGGACATTAATTTTGGATGAAAGGGAGATCCTGAAAGCAGAGCAACCTACCCAGATACGCAGCCTGGGTTCTGCTCTCTGGGTTTCATTCTACTTCAACACAGGTATGATGGCCATAGAAATATGCTAGCTCCTTCCTCTCTCCGAGAAAATATAAATAAAACCATGTATTAAATTATAAACAGAACAGTTTTCGAAAAATTCTCTCAACAAAATTGAGACCATTTGACATATTCAAGATTATCTTTTTAAAACTCAAAGGTCAAAGGGCCATCGTTATAGAATATACAAACCCCCCCAATTAAAGAAAGCTTATTTTCTTCCTTTCTTTTTCTTTTTTATTATTCTTTATTTTTTCATTTTTTTGGTATACATTTTATTGGAGTTCAATTTGCCAACATATAGCATAACACCCAGTGCTCATCCCATCAAGTGCCCACCTCAGGGCCCATCACCCAGTCACCCCCACCCCCTGCCCACCTCCCACCACCCCTTGTTCGTTTCCCAGAGTTAGGAGTCTCTCATGTTCTGTCTCCCTCATTGGTATTTTCACTCATTTTCTCTCTTTTCCCCCTTTATTCCCTGTCACTATTTTTTATATTCCCCAAATGAATGAGACCACATAATGTTTGTCCTTCTCCGACTGACTTACTTCACTCAGCAAAATACCCTCCAGTTCCATCCACATTGAAGCAAATGGTGGGTATTTGTCGTTTCCGATGGCTGAGGAATATTCCATTGTATACATAGACCACAGCTTCTTTATCCATCATCTGTCGATGGACACCGAGGCTCCATCCGGTGTTTGGCTGTTGTGGACATTGCTGCTATGAACATTGGGGTTCAGGTGTCCCCGCATTTCACTGCAACTGTATCTTTGGGGTAAATCCCCAGGGACACAATTGCTGGGTCATAGGGCAGATCTATTTTTAACTCTTTGAGGAACCTCCACACAGTTTTCCAGAGTGGCTGCACCAGTTCACATTCCCACCAACAGCGCAGGAGGGTTCCCCTTTCTCCACATCCTCTCCAACATTTGTGGTTTCCTGCCTTGTTAATGTTCCCCATTCTCACTGGTGTGAGGTGGGATCTCATTGTGGTTTTGATTTGTATTTCCCTGATGGTCATTGCCGTGAAGCATTTTCTCCTGTGCTTGTTGGCCATGTCTATGTGTTCCTCTCTGAAATCTCTGTTCATGTCTCCTGCCCATTTCATAATTGGATTGTTTGTTTCTTTGGTGTTGAGTTTAATAAGTTCTTTAGATAGATCTTGGATACTAGCCCTTGATCTGATATGTCATTTGCAAATATCCTCTCCCATTCTGTAGGTTGTCTTTTAGTTTTGTTGACTGTTTCTTTTGCTGCGCAGAAGCTTTTTATCTTGAAAGCCGATTTTCTAAAGAATAGGATTCTAATCCTAAGGATTCTGGCAAAACTGAAATATTTGCTATCAAGCTATTTGCCTTTGTCATACACAATAACTTAAAGAAACAGGGCTTGGGCATTGCAGCTTGCCCTCCTGGGACACTGCTGCCATGTGAAGTCTCTAAAGCTAGCTCTGGGTCACAAGACCCAGCTGACAACCAGCACCAACTACCAGAGAGATGGGTGGGGTCATTTTAAACAAAGCAACCTCCTCAAACCACCCGATGAATGTAACCACCTCTGTGTCCAAGTAAGATCAGTTTAAGTTGCGAAGTACAAAATCACTGCCAGAGAAAAATGTGGCTAATAGCTTTCATTTTGAGAGATTTGGGGCTGGTTTGTCTTATAGCAGTAGATAGCTAATATACTTATGGAATTTTTATAAATATTAAATGAGTTAATACTCCTACAGTGTTTATAACAGTAGCCAGCACATTGTAGACACTCACCCATATTACCTCTTATATTTTTTTTTTCCTCCTGGCTTTACACTATATCTCAAGGATGGTAAGTATGAATCTAATAGCACATCCTTTATCCATGAATTGGGGCAATAAACATAAGGGATGGTGTAAATACAAGGAATTGAGATCCAATATATAAAACTAGCTTTGTGCTTATTTGCACTATAATCTTGGGAAATCATTGCTCATCTCTGGTTCCTAACTTCCTTGTCCATAAAATGAGAGTGGCACTAAAGTATCCAAGCTTCTTCCGTTTGTATATTTGTGAGTCTACATTGGGTAGATAACTGATGGTTACCTTATAAGGCACTAAAGCTTTTTCTTTTTTTATTGTAAAAAAAAATCTATGGATATTTTTATTAAAATATGTTATGTTCCCAACCTTCATGGACATGAGACAAGCACCTTGGGAACAATCCCCTAGGCACCTGTGACACTCCCCAGTGGCTCTTATTACTTTCTTTCAGAGCAAAGCACCACCAAGAAGCAAGCCTAGACCAGTTCCAACTGGTCAGAGATAAGATTGCCACCAAATGTGACCCTTCACTGACTTTTTCCTTCATCATAATACTAAAAAACACACCCAGTGGTGGACACTTAGCATGTAAGTATGATGTATGAAGAAGCACATTTTATCAACTGCGCTCCCAATGCCCTGGACTTCCCTGCCTCTACATGCTTAAACATCACTCCTTTCCCACCTCAGGCCCTTTCAAACATTCCCTGGCTAGTGTTCCAGGACCCACTCTGACACCTTTCTCGTGACTGCTGTCCATTCAGCTGCAGCTTGTACTTCTAAATTTTGGGTCCGGGCTCATTCTACTGTTGCTGGATCCAAGGACTTGAATTTGGTAACATTATGATCAAAATCATGGAACCAATACTAAACAACCCCAGATCACTATAGGATATTTTTGCAGATATAAGGACTGGTTTCTTATGGAAGGAAATATTGAAAGTCATCAAGCTTTTTGTGTCTACACAACATACTCTCAGACTGTTGTCCCACATGAATACTTATATCTGCTCAATTTTTCTAACGTGTACTTTCAAAAATGACCATCCGGCATCTATGCTGGGCATTAAAACAAAAACAAAAACAAAAACAAAAAACAGGGTTTATTTTTGTTGTAGGCTGTGATGGAAAAAAAATGAAGAACTTTAAAACTATGAAAAAAAAATAAAAGTGAATAAACACCAATCTATGGCCTGGAGGTCTCTTTCTTAAAAATAAGCAAGCAAAGCCAGTGAAATTTACATACAGATAAATGCATGCAATTTATTTAGACACAGAAAAATCATCGTAATGAATAATAACAAAGTTAATGCTCAATGTATTTACAATTTAGGAAATAAAACAATGTTCGTAGCTTAAAAAGACTATTAGTGCCCTTGCTAATCACCCAACTCTTTCTCTATGCATATGCAAGTATATACGTACTGGTTCTTCATTTGTGTTGGATTTGGAATTTAATGTTTGGAATAAAGCCTATAGAAAACAAAGAAACAAATGCATATAGACATCTATTCTGGAAGACCAATGGAAGCTACAAATGCTATGATATTAAGATCTAACCAATATTAATTACAAGATGGTGCTTATTGGTAGGAAGGAAAATGTTGTAGGACTTAGAAAAATGAGTTGAGCGAGTGTAGTAACTGGCATCCTCTCTCTGAAAGATACTCCCAGGGCACACCCACACTAAATTTCAGGATACTGAAGTCCTCTGGGTTTTGCTTTTTAAAGATTAGCTGTGGGAACAGAGGAATGGAAACAATAATTAGTTCTTAAGCTAAGGAAGATTGGAGGTCCTTTATGAAGGAGCAGTGCTACCCTAGATACACAAATTTGCAATCACACATCTTTTTTTAGAATTTTAATTAATCCAAGGAAGACAGCATAACTATGACAAACTATTTTCCACTCAAATCCTGAGTTAATGCTGCAAGCTTTCGTCTCTTCTTCCCTTTCAGTATTATAAGAACCTTAAAGTCAACCTTTGTAATCTTTCTTTACATACATATACTTCTAGATAGGCAGGACCTGGAAGTCGCTGCATGGGACAAGCATTGTACATGCTTTGTCTAATGTCCCACTCTCAACTTTTTGTGCTTTTATCACTCTTCTAAACCTAACCACACACAGTAGCCTAGTAAAAAATAGACATTTCTCAAAACGTAAATAAAAATCACCTTACACATGCATACATACCTATATAATATATGTAATACAGGTACACACATATACATATAAACATATACTTAGGAAATATCATTCTCTTACTATTTCAGTTTTACTCCATATACCCCCTCCCCACATACATACTTATGCATGTGTGGTTTTGTCTGTTTTTGAACTCTACGTAAATGGAAATATATTACACTATTCTTCTATGATTTGCTTCTTTCTTATCAATGTTGTTTGTGAATTCATTCACATGCTTGCAGATAGCTGTTTTCATGCATACTTTTTAAAAGATTTTATTTATTTATTCATGAGAGACACAGAGAGAGAGAGAAACACAGAACCATAGGCAGGGGGAGAAGCAGGCTCCTTGCAGGGAGCCTGATGTGGGATTCGATCCTGAGACTCCAGGATCACTCCCTGAGCCAAAGGCAGACACTTAAATGTAAGCCACCCAGGTGTCCCTCATTCATGCTTATTGAGCTACAGTATTCCATTTGTGCTTTGATGGTACTTTTATTTGCTCTAACCTTTACAGAAATTTGGCCTATTCCAAATTCGGGCTTTTTTTTTTTTTAAGATTTTATTTACTTATTCATGAGAGACACAGAGAGAGAGAGGTAGAGACACAGGCAGAGGGAGAAGCAGGCTCCATGCAGGGAGTCTGACATGGGACTCTATCCCAGGTGTCCCAGGACTCGATCAGGCTCTGGGCTGAAGGTGGCGCTAAACTGCTGAACCACCTGGGCTGCCCAACTTGGGGCTTTAATACACAATGATGTTATGAATATTATATGCAATTGCTTTACTCGGCTCAGGCTGCTATGGCAAAAATACCATATATTAGTTGGCTTAAATGACCAAAATTTATTTTTCACAGTTCAAGAAGCTGGAAGTCTGAGATTAAGATGTCAGCATAGTCAGGTTCTAGTAATGCTCTGTTCCTGATTTGCAGATAGCCATCTTATCCCTATATCTTCATATGGCAAAGAGAACTCTAGTCTTCTCCCTTTCTTATAGGGGCACTAATCTCACTCATGAGAACTCCATTCTCATGACTTGATTACTTTCCAAACACACCACCTGTAAATACCATCACATTGGAGATTATAGTTTCAATATGTGCACATATATGCCAATGATATATATATATGATATATACACACACACAAACACACACACGTTTTGGAGGAACACAAACATTCAGTCTATAGTAGCAAAAATTCCCCTAAACTTAAAATCTAGGAGTAACATTGTTGAGTTTTAAAATATGAGCATATGCAGTTTCACTATATAATGCCAAACTGGTTTCTCAACATGATTGTACCAATTTTCTCTTATCAATAGTGTATGAGAATTCCAGAAACTTTCCAACTCTTGCTATAAAAACTCCCCAAGTATTGGTAGTGTCTGATTTGAAATGTGGTGTCCATTTTTGCAGGTGTGTAATAGTATCCCACTGCGTTTATGATTTGTAATTTTGTTGATCATTAATGAAATTGAGAATTTTATCTCATACTTATTGACCATATGAGTACTCTTTTGTGCAAAAACTCTCAATTTTGCTTCATTCATCTATTTGTCTCTTTTCCATACTATACTGTCTTTATAAGGCACATATTTCCAACTTATTCTACTTCTTCAGGAATGATAGGCCTATTCTCAGAATTTTGTGCTTTCTAATGCATTGTTGAATCAACTTGCCAACTTCCACAGTGGAAACAAAAAGGCCTACTAGAATCTACTTAGACTGTTTTAAATTTGTAAGTGAATTTAGACAGAGCTGATGTTATTATAATATGGGACTTCTAAACCACGAGCAAGATATATATCTCAATTTATTAAGAACTATATAACATATCTCAAAATAATTTTATAATTCTGATTTTTGAATTGCAAAATTTTACAGGGAGTGATTTTAGGTGCTTTATAACTCACATATTAATTTTGTATGAAATACAATTATTACATTATAAATTCTAATACTCTGTATTTTTATCCGCTTTTAAGTAAATAATCATACCACCTTAGCACAAAAGACTTGAGCTTTCCTATGTAGGCTTTCTGTTTCTTTTTGTTTCCTTTTATTCTAAGACCAGTATATAATTAGATACAAATGCCAATAAATGGCATCTTTGTCTTGTTTTAGATTCAAAGGGATAGATATTTATTATAAATTGTTTTGGCTGTTTTTCTTTATCAAAGAAAGGAAATTGCCTTTCCTTTTTAGTTTAATAGTTTTACCATTTATGGATATTTAACATTACCAAAAGCTTTTCCTGTCTCCAGTAAGATCATCTTAAATTTTGCTTTGTTCTTTAATCAGTTAATATGTTGGATACTAGTGACTGATTTCCTAATAATAAACCATCTCACATTAGTTGGATAAAATAAAATTGGTCATTAAAAGATGTTTTAAGATTGTATGTATTTAAGGATTCAGTTTTCTGATATATTGTTTAAGCTATTTACATATGTGTTTACCACCAAGAATAATCTGTAATTTTCTGTGCTTACATAGGTACTGTCAGATTTCATTGTCATAGAAAAGCCTGCTATATCCATTAGGGAATATTTTTCACTGCTGTTTGATGATTTTTTAATTAAAATTATTTATTTTTGAAATTTTTATTAGAACTCATAAATTACATTAAGGAATATTTTTCACTGTTGTTTGATGAATTTTTAATTGAAATTGTTTATTTTTGAAATTTTTGTTAGAACTCCCACTGAACAAAAAAATGGGCAGTACGTTCTCATGATAACAAGATGTTGGTTACTGAGTTAATATTTTAATAATGAGACTATTAAAACTTGCTGTTTTTATGAGTCACCTTAGTATTATTTTTTCTTTTATCTACTTAAATTATCAAATATGTTGAGATAATTCTTATAACATCTTAATTAGTTTTAATGTCACAGCTTCTAAAACTTAAGGATCTTACCATGAATCCCAGAAATGGTTAGTTGTATTTTTATTACCTTTTTCTTGATGTCCCAGAACTGATGTGCCTAATTTGGGATCTCTTTTCCTTGAGACAAAAATATATTCTGATACTTGTTTATCTTAAACTTTCCCTGACTTTCTGTTACTAAAACACTATTCTCTAAAACTTTTCTGTCATTTACCTATACAGTAATTATTGATTTATAAATATCCAAACTGCATAGTGTTTGGATGAGTGATTATTTCTTATAATGTCCCTACTGGATGCTATGGCTTTGAGAGAATTGCCTCTTTTAATACTCATATTGAGGAAGATTGGCCTTCACAGAGATTATGTTACCAAAGGTTGAATAATCAAGTAATACAAGCAGGATTCATAGCCAAGCTTGCCTGAAACTAACCGTATGCATATTCACAATTACACTGAATTGTTTTAAGAAATGCACAGTGTAATTGTAATCCCCAATGGTCCAAAAAGAGCTATTAAACTACTAGATTAAATAATTAAGACAGAACAAAACCCAAAAGTAAATTATGAGTTTTTTCAAAAGCAATAGATACAAAATATAAAATAATTCATATCTTACATGTTATACCCTATAGTTAAGTTTTTGTCTAAATACTGTGAAGAATGGCCCTGTATGATTTAGTGAATCTTCCATATTTAATGTAACAGTATTCAGTTTTAGAAAAAATTATAGTAATATATAATCTGTTTAATAGCTTCATGATCATTACACTGTGGATAATTAAATATATAGTGTGTCAATTCATAATTTATAAATGTAGATAATTTCAGTGTCATTTAGTGAAATTATTTGTGTGCTAAATGTTTAATCAGAAAAAAAAATCTCTAGATGCTTTTATATAATGTTAGGCATGGCTATTAATTCTTGCTTTCCATTGTTGTATAGTCCTAGGATTTGGTAGACAAGAATCATAAAAGGAAGTAAGTAAGATTAAGGGAATGAAAGAATCACTGCATTTAATGAGCACACATGGTGCCCTGTCATAACAAATTACCCCATGATGCTTGTGATTAACTAGGCTGCCACTTGTTCTGTGAGCTTACAGTACCATGAGCCAAGTAAGCATAATAGAAAACAGTCTACAAAATTAGAAAACTGCTTTAACTTCATATTTATCACCATCTTGTCATTTGTGATAACACTTCATCATATACGTGCTTTTGCCTGAAGTGTTCAAAATTAAAATTTACTTAAATAGAAGTATTGTAGTTCAGTGGAGAACCAATGAGGCTATGCGACAAATAATAAGGTATACAAATTAGAATGAATTTGTTCCAGTTTGAAGATAACAGTATCACAAGAATCTCGAAGGGTTCCCTTGCTTCAATGCTAGCATATATTTCCATTACAGGGAGATACATATCACTAAGTCTATTGGTAGTGATGTACAAATAATAAACTTTTTGGCACATTGTACTTTTTCATCATGGGTTTTCAGTGTAGTCTGAGTCTAGAAAAGAGCCCTAGGTAAACGTCTCTTTGCAAAGGTGTTGTGAAGACTGAATATTTACTGTCAAGCCACATGCAGTAAAAATGCAAGTAAATAATGTGGAAACATGATCAATCATATCATAGCAGTGTATCAAATTCAGAGCCAAGAGGAGATTACAAAATAGATATAAACTGTGCTTTCACTTCGTGTTCCTGATAAACATAGCTCTTTATTTTGAAACCATCTTTGACCAGGAATTAAAGCTTCATTCCATTGCAATCAGGCAGGGGTTGTCCGTGTCTCCAGAATAATCAACTACAGTGTTCTCTGATCATTAGCTGTGATCCATAATTTCTGCCCCTCTGTCTATGCTACCTTTTTCTGTCACCTCTATAAAACTATATAAAATTGCTTCAGCTCCAACTGCCTCAATTTTCCCTGCATTCTTATTACATTCATAACCCTTCAATCTTCTTTTTGCTTCACACATACTTGCTTTTATTTCACCCAATAATAAGGTCTTGGGGTCAGGGAATATTATATACTTTATTTTCTCTCCACAGCATCTAAGACGGTGATGAATATATCATAAATCTTCATATATTCTCATTGAATTTATTTTTTTTACACTTCTAAAATTTTAAGAAGCTTCACTTTTCTACTCAAGTTCTGAACCAATTGAGGAATGAAAGAACTTGTATTCAGAACAAAATCTAATCTTTATTGCTGGTGAAGCAGAAATCTGAGATTGTGGCTTGAATATTGAGACAAAATAAATTTCCTAATTCTGATTGTACTCCATCACTAGACTGATTAGTCATGGGTAAGTCAACCCCTTCCTATCTTTTTCTTCTTGGGACTCTGCACTCAAGAAGTCTATTTTCTGCACTCTCTCTCTCTTTTTTTAAATAAACCATAAAGCATAGAGAAGCAGTACAGAAAGATACTCCTATGCATACTACTAAGATGCAAAAAGACAAAGAGATTTTAGCTACTCATAACCAATTCCTCTCTTAAGCTTCACCAGTTAGTTAATAGATGAAAGATTGAGAAGGTTGAGAGGGGCCAGGAATTTTATTTTAATAAATAACCTTCCACATGGAAGGACTGTTGAATAAGAGCTCTTCCCTAACACTGTTACCAAAGCAAACAGAATAATGTATTTATACTAACTGTAAAGATTTCAGATTGTTGTGAAACAGTTTGGAGATTTTTGAATTCAAGGAAATATTCTGAGTAGATTTCAGTAATCAAATATATTTGGCTCTTAGACAATTTGAAAGCACAAATATGAAATCTGTAGGAATCCCAGTTTGGTTTGTTAACCCCACACAGAGCATGTGATATGTGTGTGTGAATAATAGTATTATGTATGTAATTAGCAATGCATGTAATGGGAGCAAAGCCTCTAATGGGATCTATATCAACAAGAAAATGGTTACATTGATATTGGTGATGGATAAAAGTAGTCAAATAACATATTCATATTCTTCTGTAATTCAGTAATATAAAGTTTGAATGTGTGAAAAAAAAAACTGTCAGTGGAGAAAAATTTTCGTTCAAACTATACTAGGAAAGTTGGTTGAATTATTCAATAATTATCTTTGTCATTTAGGGTATAAATTATTGTTTTATTTACAGACACACAAAGAATTAAAAGTTACTAAATGATAATAGCTACTAAAAAAAATTCTGCAAGTCTAAAAAAATGGTAGCATATTAGTTCCCTCTGTCATAATAGAAGTTCAAATATTTTCTGAGAGTCTACCACTGGCATGATATTTATGAGTGTGTAACATTTTTAAGAGTTCACGTGTAACCTTGAGAACTATCCCTGTTTTGGGAAGTGCTCTTTGCTTGTGAATACCTCATCAATTGGTCTTCTATAACATGAAACAGTCTTAGTTTCCTTTTGAATTGCACTAGCCTTTGTGTTAATGTACATGGATTCACGGAGTCCCTCTGCTCCCCAAATGATGATTATACAGGATATAGCCTCAGAAAAGAATTATACTCTTTGTTCTGAAAACAAAGAAAAATGGAAATATATTTTTGCACCATATGATTTTCTATTAGGATTTCTGAATAATTGTGCATTTCAGTTAGGTTATTACAGTACTTATGTGTGTCACAGATAAGTGAATGATTAAATTAATTAATGAATGTATAAATGGACTTCTCTCGTGTTTTGCAAATCATCCTTTTAATGACAGACCTTAGTGAGAACATCTGGAGGTGCCACATATATCATTTCCTTGTAGCCATCATCAATCAAGGCATATTTTGACCTCATCACTGTTTTTATATAATGCTAGTTTTCTAGACTCACCAATGGAAATAAATTCTGGCTTTCTTTTGCTATTTATACTAGTAATTCCCAAATCTACATTTACAACTATGTTCTCTTTTCTGAACTGCAGATGTATACTTCAACCATCGAATGAAAATGTATACTTATATTCTTCTATCTATATTGTATAGATAAAATATCTATAATTGTATATACTAAGAATATTTCGTACAGGGAATAGCTATCCTTAATTTTTTCCCAGCCTAATCTTCTTCCCATATTCCCTATCTCATGAATGGCATTATCCACCCAGGTAAACAAACAAGAAAACTAACACGACTTTAATCCTTCTCTTTCTCCATAACCTATGTCAAATTAATTTCTTCTCTCCTAATATAGTGAAGTAAATGAACTTTAGAATCAGACAGCCTGGATCTAAATCCTTATTTCTTAATAAGGATTCTTATTCTTGTTCTTAATGTTGTGTGACCTTGAGTTTCTTTGAGCCTTAGATTCTTTATTTTCAAATTTCTTTAAGACATAATTTTAAAATAAAATTTCTCACTTAAAAATATCTACCTCAACCAAAGAAGAATTGAGTAAATAGAGAGATATTCTACAGTCATGGAGAGCAAGACTCAATATTGTCAAAATGTCAGACCTTCCCTATTTAATCTATAGATTCAATGCAACCCAATCAAAACCCCTGTGAGTTATGTGGATATTGACAAACATTTTAAAGTTTCACTGAAGAGGCAAAAGACCCAGACTAGCTAATGCAGTATGTTTCAAAAAGATTTAGCAGCTAACTGAAGAACCTCCCATTGGAAAAGAAAAGAAAATTTTATAATTTAAAAATTAAATGCGAGGAACACAGAAGATATTTAGGGCAGTGAAAATACTCTGTATGATACTATAGTGGTAGATACATGACATACATTTATCCAAACCCATGGAATGTACAAAGCTAAGAATGAACGTTGATGTAAATTTTGGACTTTGGGTGATAATGATGAAACAATGCAGGCTCATCAATTATGGTAAATATACCACTATGGTGGGGAATGTTGATACTGGGAATGGTTTTGCATGTGGGAACAGGAAGTAATCTTTGTATCTTCCCCTCAAATTTGCTGTGAATCTTAAGCTCTTCTTTAAAAAAATGTCTTAATAAAAAAATCTAATTCATAGACATTGAGGAGGAATAAATGCCATAATGCATGAAAAGCATTTACTAAAAGCATTTACATAAAAGCATTTACTGTCTAACAGGCAGTGCTCAATAATGGTTAGATTTTCTTCTATTATTAGTATGATTAAATGTGTTTCAAACCCACCTATTCTTCTGTTTTTCTACCTTTCCCATAGTATCACAACTCATGTTTCTACTGGAACACTACATTTACTCAGTACTCTGCTCCTGTTTTCAGTCTTGAGTGCCCCCATCTATTACACTCTGTAATTTCCCTTACCTTCAGGGCTTTAAATATAATTTTCTCTTCTCTGTTTTAATCTATCTTCTCTTCTCACCCTGATCTTTCTAGCACCTACTTATATTTTGGTTTGTAAATTAGATGTCAGTTTCTCTGAAAATGCTTCTCTGACTCATAACCTCCTCCAATAGAAGCTATTTCATAAAATTTATCATTAAATATATTCTACAAAATTTATCTTCCTACCTTCTTTTCTATGCTCTCCATCAGAGGGCAAGATTCTTGAGTTCTGGAATCATATTTGCCAGGTTGACTATTATATTCTCAGTGCTTAACCTGATGATCATTATATAGGTACTTAATAAATAGTTTCTGAATAAATGAATAAAGGAATTCCTAATCTATCCATTTTTGATAAACAATTAGTAAGTGACAATAGATTCTGGCCATAGCTTCCAGAATATTCAGGCATCTTGATTCTGCTCCTGCTCCTTAAAAGCTGCTAGAAAAAAAAAAAATAGAAGTTTTTTCTTTGCTTGTGTATTTTGTTTTTAATAACAGAATCCCATAATAATCAACTAAAGACCTTTGTATTGTTTTCCAATTCTATTCTATTTGTTACATTGTTATTGTTCTTTATAAATATTAAAATTTACCAATACTTTCCCAATAACTGGTATTAATATCTATAGAAATTCCTTTAGTTTTTGGGAAAATATCTTTGCTGAAATATGCTCCCATTTGTGCTTTAGAGAGGTTTAGTAGGTGATACAGAATGTAATAAAGAAAATAAATAATTTTAGATGACCACATCCTGAGATTGCAAGACTTCAGTACTACTTAAGAGATCACATTTTCCTAAAATATACACTAAATGAGAGAATTCAATACTTATGACTTCCATCTGGCAGACATGACGAACAAAGGTCATCAATCTGTTCTCAAAAATAGCCGATGCTTAGACTCAAACTTTGTGAAAATATTTCTTATTTGTAGTGATTTAATATGACTCTGAAACTTCCCATCATTCAAGATATTAAGGTTAAGGAAATGAATCTGCATCTGTTGGTTGGAAAGATACGTGAGGAAGGCAATCAGGAACAGTTACAAAATACCTCCTCTTTACTATTTTCACTTAAATGAAAGGGTATAGATGTCTTTCAGTTCAAGTTGATTCCACTCCTAACACCTGATTTTTTCTCCCTCTGTAGGTATATTTCACTTTATTTAATGATTACTTCCTTGAAAGCAACCACTGTTAGATTCATCCTTCCCATTTCCCCTTTTATTGATCTCATACTTTCAGACCTGCTTTTATATTTACTTTCATGGATGGCTAACTCTAGGGCAACTACTCCTATGGGTAATTTTTGTGTTAAAAGCTAAATTTTAATATTTTCTATTACGAGGAATTCAACTTGCAAAAGAGCACTATGTTTCTCCAAGAACCCTGTCTATTCAACTTGCAAAAGAGCACTATGTTTCTCCAAGAACCCTGTCTTTATTTTGCTTCCTCAGGATGTACATAAAAATGTTCATTATATGTTCTCAAAAGTGTTTCTCTTGATGTAGCCCCTGTGATGTTAATATTGTCAAATACATTTAGTAAATACATTTTTTAAGTTACATATCTCTTTATTGTAAGACTTCTCAGAGGTTTTAATAAGCTAATGTGAATTGTGACTAAGACAAGATAATGTGTGCAACGTTTCTCAAATGTATTTGCTACTTTGGTTCAGATATTTTCTCTGAACAGTTTGTGGAACATTTAATAGAAGAGATTACACTAAATATTGTGTCCTCCATACAATAACTATTAATTATTACTCAGTTTTAAATTAAATCAGGCAAAACTGTTAGTAGGTAACTATACTGGTAGTGAGTGCCACAGGCTTTCTTCAATTGAAGCCAGTTCATTTTCCATTTGAATTTTACAAAATTATATTAAAACTTGATACATAGAAATGAGTTTCCTGATTTTACTTATCATTACATGTTGCTCCAATAACTGAAGAGTGACTCCTATGTCAAAAGTGAAAACAAAACAAAACAAACAAATAATTTTTCCACACTGTCCATAAGATTTATTGCCTTTGATCAGAAAAGGAAGAAGATCTACATTTAATTTTACTTATCTTTAATTCATGAATTCAGCCAATTCAACAGTAACCATTATATTACAATTAGTTCAATAGAAGTTGTATGTACAATGATGAAAGGAGAGACTGTTCTCATGGAAATTTGGGCCAGGGAAAACACAGGACTGTCTTCTTTTTTTTTTTTTTTTCCAGGACTGTCTTCTTAGACAAGGCCAGGATTGAGATAATACCTGAAGAACAAGTAGTCAGATGAGAGATAGAGAACTTTCAGGACATTACATCTAGGGGACTACAAATAGCGGTGCTCTTCTGAAAGGAACAGTGTGAGGAAAAGAACACCTCCTGGACATTCTTAGCACATGCTTCCTATTGTTCGCTGTGGCTTTAGCCTCTTTCAAATACAGTGTCTTAACTTGATCTCATCATGATCTCGTGATTTCTTTTTTACAAAGGGTAAGAATGCTTACTGGATTGATTCTTCAGTACAGTAATGACTCTCTGAGAAGACTACGTAATGTATATACTCACATTATAGAGGGGAGCTATGTGAGGGGATGAACAACATCTTTATTTGTGTGATACTAAATATGAAGAAAAATGGAACACAACATTTGGAAGAAAGAAAATTAGAAGAGTAGTAAAAGCAGATGGATAGGAGAGATAATATGTTTTTAGAAAAGTTCAATATGTCTAATGTATTTCACCACATGCCATAAAAAGTATGAACTCTTAATACTCAGTGAAAACTGGGAAACACATCTTTGCTGTACTCTGAGTACTACCTTGGGCAAAAATAAAGATACATCAATAGAATTATTAAGTATAAAACATTTCTTCAGTTTGAAAGCAAAAGATAAAGGCAAGTACTGAAATCAAAGTAATGCCAGAACTCACAGAGCAAGTGCATATTCTTCCCATCTGGAAATCTTTCCTGTCATTTCTTTATAGCACTTGTTTAAGATTTTCTCTTTTCTCTAACATAAGCAATGCTCCATTGAAGTTTTCCAAACCTAGAAAAGGAAAAAAAAAAAAAAAAAGGATTCAAACAATTTTGAAAACAACTTACTAAACCAAGTGGCAAGATTTTCTGAACTTCTTGAAAGGTGTATCACTGAAATTTAATTTCATCCCCTCATCAGAAGGATAATCTGAGACTTTCAAAAGAAAAAGAAAAAAGAACGCATTAAAAGAATTGTGTTTCTGAAAAGCTCTATGGCTGTGAACAGGAATAGGATGGAAATAATTGCTAACTTATACAGCTATTTCTATGAGCCAAATAGTGTTCTCGGTACTGCATATATTCAATGCTTTAATCTTCCAAATGACTCTAAGAGAGAAATTCTATTATTGTCCTCACTTTAACAATAATGTATTCAGACACAGCAGTGTTAATGCCTTGCTCCAGGTGTCATAGCCAGTAAGTGACACAGAACAATTTAAATCTCTGGATTCAGCCCCCAGAATCTACAATCTTAATACTGATGCTAAATATATTATAAACACTAAGTGATACTATTTTCATATGTTGAATACATTTTATAAAATTGGATACTTATTATTTATCTCAAGAAAGAACTTAAGTGTGTAAAGATAATTTCTTAGCCAAAACATTTCAGTTATCTAAGTTGTCATAACTCATATTCAAGGCCATGCCTGAAAGTATTAGTCTATTAGCTGGTTATTATAATGACTCTATAAGAAGTAGATCAGGGGATCCCTGGGTGGCTCAGTGGTTTAGTGTCGCCTTTGGCCCAGGGCATTATCCTGGAGACCCAGGATCGAGTCCCACATCTGGCTCCTTGCATGGAGCCTGCTTCTCCCTCTGCCTGTGTCTCTGCCTCTCTCTGTGTGTCTCTCATGAATAAATAAACAAATAAATTTAAAAAAAAAAGAAGTAGATCAAGCTGCATTTTTATTCCTTACGATGGATAGACGAGTGTATCTATATGGATTTATTCATTCTAAACCTCATATTTAAAACCCTAACTGTAATCCAAGATTAAAATAAATAGTATATAAAGCAGAGAAAAATTAAAATCAACGTTCAAAACGTAAAATGAAATCAATATCAAGTTAATGCATAATATGCAAGCCATAAAAATCCTATGTACTTGTGAGCCTATAAATGTTGTTTCAAGATTCCCATCTGTCTACACACATGCATGGAAATAGTAAAGTTGTCAGAAGAATCATTGGTAGCACAGAAAAAAGAAATGCTTCTCCTCTGCATTCTTACAGAGTTGTAACTATGGTCCGAGTACTCAAGGAATATAGTAACTAGCACTTCCTTTATTAAATAACAGAGTCCATGTAGTATTGTTATTGTTTTCTAATGCCCTTTGTTGTAAACAGACAAAACTATTCCAAAGCAGAAAGATGCAATAAAAATAATTTCTATATGCTACCAGAATAATAGAGTCCAGGCACATTATTTAGTGATGTTATATACTAAAAAATGTGTTTCCATAAAAGGACAGCTTTGTAGAAGTGAACCACATCTACCTTAATTTCTTTTAACAGAAAAACAGGCTATCTCTGTATATTTTTCCACGGATTCATAATTAACAAGTGTTGAAATTGGCAAAAATTTTTTTAACTTAATGAAACGGGAACAATCTTAAAGTCTACAAAAAAAGTGCAACTATTTGAAATGTTCAATGCTGAATATTTTGAAACTATTTTATGAATTTTATGCTTTTATACTTACATCTTAAAGCACCAGATAATGACTGACTCAACTGAGATATCATATGTAACTCTGATAAATTCTATCATTACTGTCTTCATCCCCTCATCTTTCACCTCCATAACTCAGCACTAAAAGTAAATGATTTATTGTTGATATGATACACTATGAAAATGCTAGAAATACATGTTAAATAAATACAGAATGGTTAATACAGAAATGGTTAGAATACAACTTTGTAAGGGATTTGAAATAACCCTTTGATGGAGCTAGAAAAATCACTGTTTACAAAAAGACTATGACACTCACACATTTCTTTCTCTTATAGATAGAAACTATGGCACTCCATCTTATAAGTAAGAATTTATTATTTACAGGAAAGAACACTGTAATAAAAATACTCCTTTTTTCCTGGTGAAATTGTAAAACTAATGAAAGTTGTTTATCATTTTCTCATGCATAAATATCAAAGCTAATGCCTGAATATAAAATTTGTAAAAGCAATATTTTAAATTATATTGGTAACTCCAAAGTTCCCTCAACATTTTTAGAAGAATCTAAATGGATGTTTACTTACTTTTTACTGTGCTTACAACTCCTCATTTTTTTCATGCCTTTCCAATGTTTTGCATTTCTTAAGAATATCTAAATCAAAAGGAAAGATATGCCTTTAAAATGGATTTGCTCAAAAGTCTAGTTTTCTTTTGATTTTTGAAAATGCCATCAGCCCTTTGAAGTTTAGAAATTAATCTCTAACAGTTATGAGCATATAGTCACCTGCTGATTATTTATTCTGATTAATCAATTTACTTTATCTAATTATGATCTATCTAAAAGCCTCTAGCCTTATGTATTTCCACTTAAAATTAGTTATTACTTTATCCCTATCTGAAGTAGGCATAGGTCGAACCAAAATGTATTTGCCTCCAAAATAGAAAAAATTTACTATTTCTAAATGTAACTTTAATGGGTTTGCATCCATATGTATGTACTGACTACTAAATTAGGTAAATAATACCATAAAAGTTGCCCTGAGTAATAAGGAGAGTGTTTATATACAATGGGTACCCTTTCTGTTATGCAGATGGAAATGATTCTGTTCTCATTTGTTATTTACTAAATCTTTAAGAAACTGTGTATTTTTCACATTTATTTAGGAGGTTTTCAAAAGACCAGTCAGTGAATAGAGTAAAAATTGCTGCTGAAAATGAATTAGCACCATCCCTGAAAGAGTCAGACCTCACATAGGTGCCAAATAAAAGGCGTGATGACCCTCATAAACACCTTGTGTGAGTTAATAAGAGTGAAGGTTCATTTCTGTAATGACTCCACATTTGCATCTGTTGCATACCACTTGGGGTGCCCCATAATATAGGCTGTGCATGGTACAGGTTTGCAAGTCAACTATGAATCAGCCAGGCTGTGATACTCATCACTTTGGTAATAAAAATGACCATGCAGACTTTGCATCTGGCCCACTGCCTAAGTAACAGCCATTACATTGGCTTAACAACCACACAGCCTTTGAAGCACACCATCTGCTAGTCAGCTTTGTCTACTTCCTCCTCCTTGTTAGTACATAAACATTAATAAATATACCACCAAGTATATACTTCCAGAAGACCCACCAAGGACAAGGTGAAAAAGCAGATTCTCTCACTGATTTCTACTTCTGTTACCAATACCCTCTGAGCCAAAGGAATAAAATAACATGGAACAAGTTTGATTATGCAGAATAGAAAAGACAAACGATAAAAATGTGGGAAGAAATGAATTTTTGAAGGGTCTACTAACCTCAAAAATAGAGATTGAAGCCTAGAAATCCAGTGGTCTTATTCTTCAAACACAACCGCAGACTCAAAGCATGAAGATGAAGAGAAAAGCTCCATTTATTAGATATTGCTATACCAAGAAATTCTCCTTTTAACCATTGCCAAAGCCCAAAGTATTTCATTTCACATTAAGGGAAAAAAAAGGTATGCATGTGATTTTTCCCTCCAGGTTTCCGATTATAAGAGGAATGTATGCAAGACTATTTAACAAAAGAAGAAAATTTAAGTCAATGGAAACAAATAAACATATAACCGACATTTACATATTCATAAAAGGACTAAGTCATAGAATATCAATATGTGTCTGATAATGTAAAAATACTTTTAGAATTGAAAGCAAACTGCCTAACTCCGTCTTTGGTTTGACAAATACTACTTTTTACTCTGAAAGACACTAAAGTGATGAAATGAGAAAAATGAAAAAAAGAAAAAGTTGATAGCTTTCATCTCTGCCTAAGAGAAACTATGTCAACTCAACAAATGTGAAACTGAAGATGGTGCGAGGGACGGATATCCAGAAGTGGATGAAATGGAGAAAGTCGTGGATGGAAATAATCATAATCAATAATGCTCTGGTACATATTTCTTGAAAGCCTGATACAGAAAGGGACCCATTAACCATTAGGCAGATTGAATGATCTCTCTCAAGTCCTTACACTTTCTTATTCAGAGACCTCATTTGATTTTATGACTTTAACTTCTATACCTGATGATGCTCATATCTGTAAGCTCAGCTCTGTTCTCCCATTCAAGCTCAAACTATTATTTTTAATTATCTCCTAGACTCTTTTACTCACATAGCTTCTTGCAAATTTTCTTTGAAATCTCTTTCTCCTGTCCTGTTGTTTAAAATTTTAATGCCACTAGTGTTGTACTCTACTTTTTCAAGCCTCAATTCCTAAAAAAAAATCAATTTGATAGTCCCTCAAATTCTAAATTCTCTCTACCTTTATTCAATGCTCTATCAGACTAAATTACCTCAAATATTGTTTCCTGATTTGCAGGCTTTAGGAAAAGCAAATTTCCAACCATACTAAATGCATTTTTTCTTTGCTTGGCTTCATTTAAGTTTTAGGTGGTATTTATTGAGGGCAGACACTGAGCTAACTACTTGATGATGATTGTCTCATTTATCACCCAGAATGTGGCAAGTATTCTAATATTTCTACTTTAATAATATGGAAACTGAGTTTTACAGGGTAAATAACTTATCCTATAGCTGGTCAGTCATATAGTAAGAGTAAGGTAAGAATTTAACCCTATATAAGAAAGAAGTAATTATGTGATGGGAAGAGGTATTAGTTAATGCTACAGTGGTTATCATATATATGTGTGTATATATATATATATATATATATATATATGTATGTATATATATACATCAGATCAACATGTACACCTTAAACAACATTATATGGCAATTATTTTTTAATTTTAAAAATTAAAAAACAAATATCCAAAAAAGTCCCTATCAATCAGATTCAAAGTTGATGCTCTTTAATAACTCTATGATATTGCTTCCACATTTCTTAGTTTTACTTCTTCCTAATGTCAACACATTTTCCTTTCATTTAGAGTCTCTCTCCTCTCTCTATCTCTCTCTACACACACACACACACACAATTATACCATTTTCCTTACATAGAACACCTTCCTTACCCTTCAGTTCTATGTTTAAACATGATAAGACAAAGTTCAAGTCATTTGCAAGTTACCTTTCATGGAGCCTTTCATAAATACTTATCATTATTAATTTCCCAATGCTTTTAACTCTTAAGGAACCCAAGGTTTATCATGGAAATTTTTATACAGTTTGCCTGTATCATTCATTACTTTTTCTTGCATTCTTATCTGTACAACTCATTTAGATCTTCTTCAAGGCAAAAACTTGTAGTTCTCTATAATTTACTATATAAATGTAAGCTATCATTATTATTTTTGTTATTAGACCTCTGTATACTTTGCTCATACTAGCATACTGACATATAATGGGTACTCATGGGATTCGTGTTAACATATTAATGGCATAGTTGGAACTGAAACATAGATTTTAGATATCCCAATTCAGTTCAGATTTCCCAAAACAGAATGAAACTATTACTGGCAACCAACTGTAAGTCTTTGGAACTAGAATCCTGGTAAAGGGAAGCTTTGTATCCTCTAGAATTTGAAGGACAGAACATTCAGTCCTGTTTAAATGCAAAAAGGAACAGCTGGATTTGTTATAATTAGCAATGAAATAATTCAAAATGTCTATCCACTGAAAAAAATTAATATTGCTGTTCAGTGGATAAAGTGACTTGTATTCACAGGAAAATGATGAAGATATAAACACTAACTAAAATTACTCAATTTCAAACTTCTTCAAAAAAATAAATAAAACATTATTACAAAGACAATACTGAGTGGAAAAAAGGAGGATATTTCGGTTTAAACTAAGAAGTTTGGAGTTGTCAGAAATATAATAGTGGGGAAACTTTACCAATACTTGGTGCTTAGCCATCAGACATGTAATAAGGCAGATTCCTGTCTGAGAAGGAGCACAAATTAATAAATTCTAAGCCCATTCCCAGATGTTTTATTTTTGACTCTAGATTTATGCTCTTGGGTGTCTGAAAATGTACATGGTGAAACCAGGGTTGTAACTAAGCAGAGATTCTCAACCCTGGCTACATGTTAGATTGTCTTAGAGAGTTTTTTGAAATATCAATGCATAAGCACAATGATAAACTAATTAAATCAGAATCTCTAAGGATAGAGTCTGGTGATCATATTATTTTAAATGCTGCCCAGGTGTCTCCAGTCTGCATCTAGGATTAGGACAAGTCCTTAGACGTTGCCTGGGATTTAAGAGGTTGACAATTACTAATTGGTTGTATAAATCATGTAGAAACTGTCAAATAGTTCCAATAACAAATGTGAACTTGATCAGAGCCATATCATAACAATGAACATAGGTGAATATAAATTATATAAAATAAGTGAAAGTCAAAAAGATTGTGTTTTAGTTCTCACTTTTCTATAAACATTTTGTGGGGCTCTGACCAATAAGTTCACTTATTATTTCTGAGCCTCATTTATTAGTTTATTCACACTTATAACACTATAGACTGACCAATGGGACTGAAATTCCCCTTAAATAGCCTTACAGCTGCTAAATATTGCATCAAAAATGTCTCATTTATGTGTCTCTAACACAGAATCTGTTAATGTCAAATTTTCCAGTTTCTGGGAAATACTGGGTATTATCAATCATAATTATGGCCAGAGCCACAGACACACATTCCAGGATTAAAACAACATTAAACCAGAATACAGTAGCAGAAAGTAGAGGTAGAGATAAAAATTATTGACTGTGAACAAATTTCTACCTTTATGCATGTTTTATAAGCAGCTCAGAGATTGCTGTTCTTAATACATTAAACTCAAATGAGGGTATTAGAAGCCCAATTTGATAAAAATTAAAATTTAAAAGGTAAAAAAATATTAAAGAATATCTGTTGCAAGTGACTAAAACACGCACACAAATACATAATAAATAATATTATGTGACTTTAGTAATAAAGATTAAACTGAAAATATTTGAAGTTCTGGCCTAAATCTGTAATATTTTAAACTGCAAAGTGAAAGCAAATTAATAAAGCTTTGCAATGACCTAAAAGAATAGAGATAGACACTAGCTGGTGTGAATTCACAAAACAAAATGTCAGCTTTTAAATGATTTACAATTGTATAGAAACTCTTTGTTTAGAAAACTTTTTAAACAGGTATGATGTGATCTAGCTAAAGTATAAAATGTACTTCTCAGTGCTATTGAGAAAACTGTCATATCCAAAACAAGAAAAGAAAAACTATTAGGCTAAATCCCATGTTAATATATAACATTCAGTTTCCAAAGCAGCCTTGGTGATTATCCAAAAGCTTGAATCTTCTTCTTTTACCCATCGATGGACAACATAATTTTCTGTATGAGATTTGCTTTTGGATGAGCCAACTTAAAGGTTGTAGCTCATCCTCCTGATCAGAAGAGACAAGAGTGACTTCATACTCTGTTCCTGGGAATGTGTGAGAAAAGTAGACTCTATGTCTTTGTGGCAAAGAGTCACAAAGCAAAACCCTAAAACCATGCTTTGTCAATAATTTGGAAAAGAATGTTGGGGATTCATCTTCAATTAATTCAATTAAAGATTTCAATCAAGAGCAGCACTGAATTCATAATTATTTAGTTTTACTTATTGGACTAACTTCAAAACACACAAGGCATTCTCATGAGGAGGTCTGGCTTTATTAGTAGTAAGTTATAGTTTATTTTATCCACTGTATCAGATGAGCTGTCTTATTTAACCAATGGCAGTTGAGTGAATGAGTAAATTTACTTTGGCAATTTTATCCGGTTAAAAAAATTGATTCAAATTGATGTCTTGTTTTGTTTTGTTTTGCTGAGAGCCAGTGTTCCTTTTGTATGACTCCCAGATTTTACTGATTAGCAACAAATTCACAATAAAAGGTTATCTTATTTTCTTAACTGTCTTATCACTTGTTCCAAGATCATTTCAGTGTTGTTTGTAGAATACCCTGGAGAGTTTCTGATTGATCCTCTATTCCATTTCTACCTTTGTAGGGTAAGGAAGGACAGAGAGTAGTAGAGATGTCAGCTTATTTTGTAATAAAAGCAAACATCATCCATCTCTTTCACTGCAATAAGAATCTCAAAGTTACAATGAAGTTACCTAAAAAAGAAGCCATTTGACCTACTTTCTTCTTTGCTTGGTAAAAATATTTGGGAAAAAAGTTGATTTTTGATTAAAAATGAGTGAGGAACAGCAAAAATAATTGAAGGAAAAGGAAACTACCCCCAAAAACCTTTTCAATAAAATTTAATGTAATTAAAAGATAATCTAGTTTGAGGTGGCTAACAGAGTGAACAAAAATAGACCTATACTGAAGAATATCACATAAAAGTTTGGGAAATGAAAAAACAAGATAAGTTTCATTAAGTTTCAGAAATTAAGGAGGTAGAGTACATAATACTCATGCTTATGTGCAAAGGATCAACATTCAGAATGGCAAAATGGCTTCAGACTTCCATGAAACTATAAGATTCTAAAGGGAAGCTTCCAAATACTGAAGTAATATTATTTCAATCTTGAATTTCATTGTCAATCAAACTATAAATAAAATATAAAGATAGAATAAAAACATTTTTAGACAAGCAAAGTCTCAACAAAGTTAACTTTTCCAAGTACTCACCTGAAAGAAGGTATTGGTGAACTTACTCTCAAAGTGAATTGTATAGCCAAAGTCACAAGGATGTGACCAACTAAGTAGGGACTTCAACATATAAAGCACATAATGAAAATATGATGATGGCATTTAAGGGACATTCTAGGATAACAAGTATGAACCAGGTTATAGGAGAATTGTTTTCTGCTGGTCTCAGTCTATGGATTGTGATGCTCTTAGCTAGAAATACCAGCTGTGCCCACCAGTAGACCACAGATATTTTTCCTTTCTGAGCCAATGTTGTGGCTGGACCAGTCCTTGTGGTTCCTATTGTGATTGCAAGATGCACCTCAACAACAACCATCAAGGGACTCAAAAAAAGAAAAGAAAAGAAAAGAAAAAATCCTTATTAGTTACAAAGCCTGGAGGGTACACAGCACTAGTGCCCACACAGCAAGGTTTAAGGGAGAGGGAGAGATGGAGAGAAGGAGAGAAGATAGGAAGAAAGAATAACAAGAAAAAGAACATGTGGACCTGGGTTCTACTTTCATTGGAGAGTTAGGATAGGGTGATTAGGGTTTCATGGGTTCATTCTTTAGTGGTGAATTTAAAACATAAGAGGGAAAATTAAAACTCAGGATAGAGAAAACAAGCTGTGGAAATTGTTTAAGTCAATCAGAAATCTCTAAAACAAAGGAAACTCCAGGGGTGGAGTGGCCATTTTCTCTAGATGTATACGTGTTTTTGGAGAGAGCTGCCTTCGAAGTGAAGCCCTCAGCAATCTAAAGCTTACTGTCAGGACTTGCATTGTAATAAAAAAAGGCCCACTCTCATGTTCTTACACAGCAGAGGATGCAAAGAAGATGGCAAAATATTGGGCACATGTGATAGGTAAGGTATGAAATAATTCAAATATATTAGTATATAAAAGAAACTAAAAATGAAAATGACAAGAACCATCCAAGTGAATCTTTTAATTATACAATTGGAATGATTTATTATAAAATTGTGTGTGGTCATAAGAGAAGTGCATTTATTGTTCAAATGAGAATTTCAGGGAAATTAGGAGTGCCTGGATGGCTCACTTAGTTAAGCATCTGACTCTTGATCTCAGCTCGGTCTTGAGTTCAAGTTTCACATTTGGCTCCGTGCTAGGTGTGGAGCCTACTTTAAAAAGGGAGAGAGAAAGGGAGAAAGAGAGAGAGAGAGAGAAGAATATCAGGGAATTTGAGTTTTGAACTGATCAGCAAAGTATCAGATCATCACATCACCATTATTGGTCATTGTTTCCCCACATAAAACTAATCAATAATTACAAACAGATGTTTGGTTTCTTTGTCCTGTTTCAGTCAAACATACATTTTCCTTTGTCTACAGATACATCTTCTTTACTTTCTATTAAATTTTTATCCCCTTCCCATTAAATCTTCCACATCTGCTGCTTGACTAAACTGTCTAAGAACATAAATAAACTCACCGATACTAAGTTTAATAGACAGTGTTTTAAAAAGATTTATTTATTTTAGGGAGAGAAAGTGAGGGGGAAGGGCAAAAGAGAGGCAGAGAGAGAATCTCAATCAGACTCCACCTGAGTGTGGAGCCCAACCTCGGGCTCAGTCTCAGGACCTTCAAATCATGACAAGAGCTGATATCAAGTCAGTTGCCCAACCAACTGAGCCACCCAGATGTCCCCTGACACTTTTTAAACCCCACCTGACCTGATATTTCAGAAATAAGTGGCTGACAATTTACCACATATTCTCTTACTGATACATCCTCTGTCTTTCTTAGTCTATGTGGAATTGAATTGGGAAACACTTAGTTCTACGGACAGAATTTTGATTTAGTGACCAAACAGGAGACAAGTCCTTTTCTATGGACTTAGAGAAAGGAGAATGTAAACCTAGGGAATGGATCAAATAATAAAGGGCAAAAGTTTAAAAAGACCTTTGTGAAAGGATTTCAATCTAGTATGGAACCAGAGGATATGAAATGGAGAATCTCATGCATGTGGTTTCAAAATAAAATAACTTAAGAACTGAAAGACTAATTTTTCATAAATATCTGATTTACAGAAGAATGAGACTTATCCCCTTGGTAGTAGACATTCATCAAGAATCTCTCCACATCTCTCCTCAATCCTTCTCCAAAAAACTTATTGCTTGGGCTCTCATTCTTGCCTGTTTCTCCTGGAGCATTCTATCTCTCAGCAAATGTTAATTCCTTAGAATTTTTTTAACTATCCCTTAGATCAAAGCCAAAAAATCAATATTGACACCTGCCTTCCTCCTACCCTAAATCCAATCAATTGCTAAGGGCTTATCAATTCTTCCTCTATTTGTATATACAGTTAGTTCTCTATATCTCTACTGTTGTCCAGATCACCATTGTCTTTTATAACTGTACTTCATTCCTCCAATTCTGACCCTATCCCTATCTCATATATTTTCACAGAGAGGACAGAATGATTTCAAAAATGAAAATCAGATATATTACTCCTTTGTTTGAAAGCTGTCAATCTCTTTTCATTTTCCTTAGAATGTAGACCCAAATCTTTACTTGGATCTATACCAACATTCCAATCAATTCTTTGCCTACCTGAGAGGTTCTGGCAGGCCATCACATTCCATCTGCAAGTTTCTTCCTGGCCTCATCATATTTAATCATATCCCATGACTTTCTCTTTAATATCATAGAGTAATTTGTAAATTTCCAATATTTTCACAAAGATTGAGCTTAATGGGGCTCAAAACGTGCTTTCAAATGAATGAATGACATTTATATAACAACTCCTTCCTGCTTATTATAGCAAATGAAAATGGACAGGAAATAATTACTATGCTTGTTATCCATTTGTACTTGGAGATGGTTACTTTTATGTGTCAACTTGACTGAGCCAACTGGTGCCCAGATATTTGGTCAAATAGTATTCTGGGTGTTTCTGTAAAAGTGTTTTTGAATCAGATTAACATTTAAATCGGTAGACTGAGTAAAGCAGATTTTTCTCTACTCTTTACAATGAGACCCGATTGGATAAGCTTTATCCAATGCATTGGAAGCCTGAATAGGACAAAAAGTCTGACCTTCCTTTGAATAAGAGAGAATTCTTTCTGTCTGATTGCCTTCAAATGAATATATTGGCTTTTTATCCACCTTAATCTCAAACTAAGACAATAGTTCTTAGGTCTTGAGCTTGCAAGCCTTCTAATGGGAACTACACGATTGGCTTTGCTCGGTCTCAGGCCTTTGGATCTGGACTGGAACTAAACCATTGGCTCTCTTGGATCTCTACTTGCTGACAGATCTTGGAATACCGCTATAATCACATGAGCCAATTCTTTGTAATAAATCAGTAGATAGATAGGTAGAGAGAGAGAGAGATTGAGAGAAAGACAGGGACAGACAGAGACACAGAAAGAGAGAGATCTCCCTATTGGTTCTGTTTCTCTGGAGAATCCTAATACAGAGGCATTGTAAAAATATAGCTAAAGTGACTTTTGGATTAAATAGTGAAACTTAGTCATAACATTGTTTTAGTATCTGAGTGTTCTGAATTAGCATAATCCATCCCCAAAACGCAGTTGTACTCTCTGCCATAGTATGCACAGTGCCTGGTATAATAGGCATCTGAACAAACGTAATCCAAGTAAATATTTAAAAAGGCTTACTCTATTAAATGCATAATATTTTCTGTGCATATTTAAGCTTAATTGTATAAATAAGTAGTTCTATGAATTATTTAATAGTTTGCTCAAACAACTGTTTATCTATATGAGAAAAAAAATACGTCCAAATAGAAAACGTATACAAAAATCAATTCCAGGTCAATCATAGATTTAAAATAAAAAAGCAAATTAAAAAAATTACCATAAAAAATACTAAAATGCCTTTTACTACATAGATTACATTTCCTTAGGAAGATAAAAAAATATCTGAAAGGAAAATAAATAAATTTCCCCAAAATACATGTAAAAACACAAAGAATTTATACACAAAGGATTTTCTTCAATTCAAGTATGATAAAATAGCTGGTATCAGAATAACTTTCTTGGCAAAAATAATTATCAAAGGACAAAATAAAAGAAAATCATCTGAAGGAAATGGAAAAATAAAGTATCAAAAAGACTACTATCTTTGAAAAAAGAGAAGGAGCACAGCTGGTGAAATCTGCTTAACCCTATCTTTTCTGAGGCCATTCCCAGGTTCTTCCTGCAGGAGTCTAGAACCCAAGATGACTATGATCTCACTTGGAAGGGAAGACAGAAGTCAGACTTTGGGAGGCAAAGCAGATGAAAAGTGAAGGACACAGTAATGAACGTACTGCATAGGGGACTGTGGAAGGAAACCCCCAAATCTGCATACTAGCACACTGTAAGTCATTGTGTAATTCTTAACCAGTCATATCAATAAGAACTACCACTACATGCAACAATGACTGAATCGCATAATCAGAAACTTGAGTGCAGGAGGCTAGACACAGAGTAGTATATACTGCGAGATTTCAGTTCTGTGAAGTTCAAGGACAGAGAATGGTAATATATGGTGACACTATTTTGAACTTTATTTTGTAAAAATATTTTTTATTTATTCATGATAGAAACAGAGAGAGAGAGGCAGAAACATAGGCAGAGGGAGAAGCAGGCTCCAGATAGGGAGCCTGCTATGGGACTCGATTCCAGTTCCCAGGATCACACCCTGAGCCAAAGGCAGACGCTCAACTGCTGAGCCACCCAGGGGTCCCTATTTTGAACTTTAAATGAATGATATGGAATGGTATATATCAAAAGTACTTAGGGGAAAAATGTATAAAGAAAACAAAGCAAATTGCTAAAAGAAGATATGTATTATGGCAGCATTCAGTTAAAAATCTCAAAAGGACACTTTATTGAGTTTATGAATACATACACATGAAATTTGAAGTTAATATTTGACAAAGTTTGGTAGAAGATACATTATATTGTTCTGTACACTGAAAAAAGATATATTAACAATAAGGTCTGTGTGCTTGTCTTTAAACACTCTTATCCTGAAAATTATGTTTCATTTGAAAAGTTGCTGCAATGGACACATAACCTCTGGTCAAAAGAACTGTGTGCTTTTGACAGGATTATTGCTTTAAAAATAAATTTGTCAGAAGAATGGTTTATTATGTGTGGTTTAGATTTATTTTAAAAATATATCATCTGAAAAAGGATGTCTTATAGGTTAAAACATCATTCATATTCTATTTCATACTAGGAATATGCTAATGAAAATTCTTAAGTATTTATAATTTAAGAATGTATATACCTTTCTAATAAAAAAGTAGTTTTTTCTATGACATAATCACTTCCTCAAGAAGTATACAGTTTAATAAGAAAAAGAGAATAATTTTGGCACCAGAGCTCCTTGTACTTCCAAATTTGTATTTCCCAATTGACCTGAGAAAAGAATCAAATACTTTACCATACAAAAATATGTGGGCACTTAGAAAGTTTTTGTGCTTTTCATCTATTTTGGGCCCAACTCAATGATAGTATGTCAGATGTAGTATATATCATTGTTTGTATTTTCATTGTTTACTATTTGACATACATTTAAGCCTCAACAGAGAACTTTTCTCCAAAGGAACATACATATTTTTTTAAAAATAAAAAACTTAAATTATTTAATTCATATATTTATATGCCCTTAACTTGGTTACCTTGAACAAGTCCATCCAGGAACCAACAAAGTAAAATCCACAATGTCTCACATTTAATGAATTATCAGGCATATAAAAAGTAGGCATAATGTTCTTAATGAGGAGTAAAAAGCAATCAATGAAAACAGAGTCAGAAACAATGTATATATAGTATGCCTAGAAGATAATGAAGCTAAAAAAAGCTATTGTAAATCTACTCCATATGATCAAGAAGGTAGAAGAAAAAATTAGGATAATAAGGAAGGACATGAAAGATAATTTTCTTAAAAGACTCAACTGAACAACTAATGATAAAAAATAAAATATCTAAAGTAAAAATATTTGAGATGAGATTAACAGAAAATTGGACACCACCAATGAAAAGATTAATCACTTTAAAGTAGAAGACTTCCTAAAACTCTCCTTCCCCCATGAACACCCATAAGCCTTACTATGGCTCCCAATGCTTAAAAACTAACCACTATTCTCATGATAGCCTCAAAAACCTGCATGGTACATTCCTCACCTATTTCTAAATCTCACCATGCATCCTGGTCTCAATCTCAGCAGGTTTTAGCTGCCTTGCCCTTTTTCTTTATGGCCTATAACTGAATGTCAATTGTACATGATGTTTCACCCTCAAAATCTCACCCTCCCCACACCTCCCATTTTTCCCTAAATATCTCCTTTAAATATCACCTGCAGCATTATTTCCTCAGGGAAGCTCTCTATGAATCCACAGATTAGGTTGTTATCTCTCTACCATATACTTTCATAGATCCTGTGTTTATTTTATTTTAAACTTACCAGTTGTAATTTTACATGTTTTGTGTCATATTTTTAGCTCCTACCTTTTTCACTTGTGTGCTGGCAAGAAATATATTTTGTTCACCAGTGAATTCCCAGCTCACTACCTGACACATGTTAAGCAATCAACAATTTTTTTGAAAAAATAATAAGCGAATTTATTGTAAATTAAGATTTTTCTTTGGGCTGTAATGTGTTTGGTTTATGAAGTCTCTACTTCATTAAATATAATTATTCAGGCACAAATTTCATTAGCATTTAAGCCCCAAATCAATTAGTTTTCTGTATTTGAATTTTCTGTATTTGTATTATTCCTAAGTGGTAATTTCTCAGAAATATTAAGTAATTTATCAAGACTAACATACTAAGCTCAAGTACAAAAGGATTCATGTTCTAACAAAAATGTGCCAGAGCATAATAAACAAAATATATTAAAATAAAAATATAACACTATACAGGGACACCTGGGTGGCTTAGTGGTTGAGCATTTGCCTTTGGCTCAGGGTGTGATCCTTGACTCCGAGGTCCTGGGATTGAGTCCTACATCAAGCTCCCTACAGGAAGCCTGCTTCACCCTCTTCCTATGTCTCTGCCTTTTATGTATATATTTCTTATGAATAAATAAATAAAATTTTAAAATGTTATGAAATATAACAGTATATATATATCAAAATGTTAAAAGTCCTTATATTTTATAAAATTGTATTTATAGTGAGAATTTAATGCAGATTAATAGTTAAATCATATAAAATCAGCTAATAATAATCTAATAGCGAAAACATTTTCCTTCTCATTTTTGAATTATATAGTCCATGAATGACAAAATAACAATTTATTCAAATGCTTATACAAAAAAATTTAAGTCTTGATAAAATTTAGCGAGAGGATGCTAGTCAGTATGCCCAGTGAAAGTTCTTCCCAGTGTATGATAATGAATCAAGGTGCATATTGAGTTTAGGGAGTAAGGGTTTCCTCTAACTAGAAGCATCACAGTTAGATTTTAAACTACTTTAGCATTCTATACATTAAAATTTAATAATGACAATAATAATAATACAAAATTATTTTCCTTACCAGTGTAATCATTGGGTGGTTGACAAAAAGGAAATAAAAACCACACTGTAAAAGAGCATAATCTCATCTCAAGTCTAAAATGATTTCTACTAAAGAAGATCCATGGGATCCCTGGGTGGCGCAGTGGTTTAGCGCCTGCCTTTGGCCCAGGGCGCGATCCTGGAGACCCTGGATCGAATCCCACATCGGGCTCCCAGTGCATGGAGCCTGCTTCTCCCTCGGCCTGAGTCTCTGCCTCTCTCTCTCTCTCTCTCTCTCTCTCTCTCTCTCTGTGTGACTATCATAAATAAAAAAAAAAAAAAAGAAGATCCATGACTAAGAGTTTACATTTCAAAATTACAAAATGTACAAGGTTTTACAACAAAGGAGTGTCAATAGATACAATAAAGAACAGACTGAAATGCTCCAGAAAGCTTCAGAAAATAGTTGACCGTCTGAAAGACATTATACAATGGTATATCCAAAATTATTAAAAGTCTAAAAGAAGGAACATAAAACGAGACAAAATATATTAGAAAAGATAACTTGGAGGAAGAGCAAAAAACCCATTTCTAACATTAAAAAGAAAGTGAAAAGTGAATACAAGAAAAAGTGTGGATTGTCTAATAGCACAGAATTAATAAATTCCAAGAAAGAATTGGATAAATTACATGCATCACATGAGACAAATGGATATCTATGAAAAACGAGACTGAGAGACTTGAAAGGCAAAGTAAGAAGGTACTTGTATTACTGCTGTCACTCAAGGAATCAGAACTAATATGAGTGCTATGGAATAAGAAATGTATTATAATAACTGGACCTTACACAGTTATGGAGGAAGCCAAAAAACATAAAGTCAAATGACCAAAGAAAAAATCACTATTAAGGAACCTCAAAGAGGAGCTGATGAAGAAGAGGATGAGAAGATTATTATTGCCTTCAAATTTGGTGGTTGCCTGAAGTTGCTATATGTCAATAGGATAGTAGTTGATAAGAATAACAGGACACCCAAGCAAAGGAAAGCAAGGACAAACAGTAACCAAAAAGTAAAATGTTCAAAGATAACCTGAAATTCATAAAAACTAGCTGGACTCAAAGGTCAAAAACTATATATATAATGTATGTGTATGTGTGAAAAAATATAATGGGAAAAACCTAAGGGAATGCTGCATCAGTTTTGCCATTCAGTTAGAAGAAAATGTATTTGTCTTACTTGGTTTACAACACCAAAGAAACAAACAATCCAATCATGAAATGGGCAAAAGACATGAAGAGAAATCTCACAGAGGAAGACATGGACATGGCCAACATGCACATGAGAAAATGCTCTTCATCACATTTTTAATATTATTTAAACATATGTGCTGGACATATTTGGAGAATTAAAATTTTAAATTTTATAAATTAAATTTATAAAAAACAAAATGTTATTAATCAGTGTTTATGTCTTCATTCCTTCTAGCAATTTTCCTCCAGAGAAAAGACTAGACCTATTCTTCTTTTTTTTTTTTTACTTATTCATGAGAGACAGAGAGTGGCAGAGACATACGCAGAGGGAGAAGCAGGCTCCATGTAAGAACCCCGATGTGCGACTCCATCCTGAATCGTGCCCTGAGCCAAAGGCAGATGCTCAACCGCTGAACCAACCAGGCATCCCAAGACTAGACCTATTATGATCCAATGACATGATTGGTCCCTCACTTTAAATAGATGCTCTGATGTGATGCATAGAAGTAATGTGTTCCAATCCCAGGAATTGGGATTGTAGGAAAAGATTTCTTTAGCACATAGTAATGGAAATGAAGTTGGTCTTTTAATAACTGCAGTAGCTGTTGAAATAGAGGAAATACTGAATAGTTTATGTGAAAATAATCCAGGATGCTTATTTTCCTTATTTAAAAAAATATTTAATTCAATTATGTATTTCCACGGTAAAGCCATATAATTGGCTAAAAATACACTTGAAAATGACGTCTTGTATTTTTCTAGTGCTAACAGAAAATTATCAGGGAATGAAGACAGTCGTGTCTAAATATTCTAGGTTTATTTCTGAATCTCATTAATGGTGTTTGCTTCTTAAACAAGAACATCACATTGCTGACCCCATCCTAGATAAAGCACAGGTGGTCAACACATAACAGGCACATTAAAAATATTTGGTTTTCTAATTCCTCATTTTTTCTCACTTTTGCTGCAGGTACTATCCTATTTTTCCTTAATGCAATTTAACACTTCCTCGGGTTATATATTTCAATTATTACCTTCATAATCATTAGTTTTTATTCAAATCAACTCATCTTTACTTCAACTCTAAGCAAGATGTTGTAAGGATATTTGTGGCTATAAAAAAGAATAAATTACGTATGCTTTTTGCACTCAAGGAATTTATAATTCATTGGGGAACGAATCATCTAATTATAAAAAAATACAAGTTTTTAAGTAAAACTTAATTTTTTAAGTAAAATAATATTCTATTATATATTAAATGGTATAGGAGATAAATATCCAACTACTTAAATATAGTCTCTAGCAATTAACATTCTTCCAAAGGCCCTATTTGTCTATCATTTTACAGCATTATGCAAAATTGAACAGGAAGTAGCAAATATTCTGAATACTTTTTAAAAACAGGCATGTTGGAAATAAAAGGGAAAATATGCAGATTCAGGAGCTGTTATATATGTAAAAATTTTTTAGGAATATACTGGTCTATGGCAAGCCAGGATTTCCCATCTCAGGCAAAAATAACAAGTTGCTACAACTTCTTCCCCTATCAATAAGTCACTAAGTGGTATAGCACTTGCTAGGTGTCTTTGGAGTTTTGAAGCAATACATTTTAAGCTAGAGGAAGATTCTCCAACCTATTGTCAGAGCATTTGAAGTGTTGTCAGTTTTGAGGCCAAGGGCAAGACAAAACTGTGTAGCAGGTCCTAGGCTATAGAGATATCTACCCAGCTATCCAAGTCATATGACCCAGCAGATCTGATGATGTTAGATGTATCTCTGGTGGATAAGGGTGTTGTGCGGAATCTCTGGAAATTATCAAATATTATTGCAGAGGCCTAGGGCTGTGGTGAAGGTCATCATTCTGTGACAGGAGGCCGGCATGCTAATGTCCCTTATCATGAGAGAATAGATAATTCTGTGACTAGTACTGCTCATCTTGAGTCAGCTATTGTCAGATTCACCAAGTCATGTAGTTGAGTGGTGCTATCCATCCATGATACAATGAAAATAGTATGTTCAAGATCATACCTGGGGTCTATAAGATATAAGAAAGGTTAAAGGGCACAAGTAAGTTAGATGATCAAGTGGCCAGTTCTCACATCACATGTCTTTCTTACACTGAAGCAAGCCACTCAGCTCATACTCATGATCTCTTGGGAGAGCCATCCCTACCATTTTCTTATAGAAGAGAGAAAACTTCATTTGAAGATGTATTTACAGCTTCAGGATGTAGAGGTAAATTACAAATGGATTTCTTTTACAGGACAGTGCTACTTATGTGTGGTCCAAAAGAATAACAGAAGTCCTATCATTGGGAAAGCTGCAGGGAGTACATTGATTGGCTGATTTGTTTGGAGAGAGAAGTATCTTAAGACTTGCATACACACAGAATTCTAGACAATGGTAAATGGCTCCAGAGGTAAATATTAGAAGATCAGGAATAAAACAAAAATCTGGGCAAGAGACATATGGATGAACCTATGGAAGATGAAGTATGAAGATTTATATGTCTGATATTGTCCCAGCCATAGAGCATCCAACACAGGGGAAACACATTAGCCGAGTAGATGGGATGACTTAGCCTAAGGTCATCAGTAGCCTATGTCCTCAACAATTCCACTGCATGAGAGAAAGGAACATAAATGGAATGGCCATGGTGGCAGGGATGGTGGTTAAACATGGGATTAACAATATGGGCTCCATCTCACTAGAGTCAATTTAGTGATACTGTCACTGTCATATTGTCACTACCAAATGCTTAACTTGTTAGCCTCAGAGACTGACACTGAACTCTCAATATGGCAAAATCTCTCAGGCCCGTCACTTAGTAGCAAGTGGATGTTGAACTTCTACCACAATGGAAGAGACAGTGATTCATCTTCTAGAACTAATACCTACTAATTTAGATTTCTCTTTTCTGGCTTCAGGAGCACTGCTAGCTCCAGCACCAGAGAATTCTTTATCTATGGATATGTTACTTAGACTGAGGAAATCATTTTATGGAAAAGCAAGAATTACTTGGGTTCTACATCGTACAATATAGTGCATTACCTAGAAAGAGTCAGTCAGCTATAACTTGGTTGATCATTTTAGAGTTCTTTTGCCAGGAGAGCAAAAAGAAGAAGAAAACAGAGTTATTACATTAGAAGGTAGATAATTAACCCTTATTATGATAAGAGCTAGGAATTCTGCTACAGAAGGAGATAGGAAATAGTAGGTCTAGAATTCAGGGATCCACTAAGACATTTTTGATACTCCCATGCCCCATCCTAATAGTAAGTGATGAATTGCAAGTAAATGCAAGATTCCCAATGCCTCAAAACACTTGTGCTGAGGTATGAGTCAACCAAACAGGTAAACATCAGCCCAGCTTATGTGATGTCCAAATGTGAAGAAAATACAGAATGAGAGGTAGTGGAAGAGGAAGTTGGCTATCACAGCAAGGACAATAGCTTGTTCCAATAATAAGCATTAAGTATGAAATTCTTGCCAAGGGACTTATGCATACTGTGAGTGGATCCAAGTGAGGCTAGAATGGACCATATGAATATTACTTTTGTACTGACATATATTCTCTGACTACAACCATGGCTACGGTGAACAATTCCAAGCAGGCTTTAATCTACTTCACACTCGTGGTGACTAAAGTCAAGTATGTACCATACGTACAGGACTATATATATGTATGTTAGGACTTTTCTGTTGCAGAGGCATGGGACACTTGAAAAGGACACTTGACATTCATATACAAATGTCACATGGGTGTGGTGTATCTACACTCTAAGGACCAAATCTCTAAGGACCAAATCTCAAGGCATGGAGCTGATAGAAAAATCCTCTATTTCATTCCTCAGGCAGACCATTACATAGCTCCTCAGAAGGACCTGGTGGAGTCAGGCGTCCAAAGCCCACAATGATCAACATTCAATAATTGACTTTTATTTTTGTTTTCTCTCTTTCTCGTTTCATTCTCCTCATTCTTTATTCTTTCTTTCGAAGTTTGGTTCCTTCATAAACTATGTGCATACAATGTCATCTGATTGTTATAAGGATTACGTGAGGTGTCAATTGTAAACTATTTAGAACAGTGCCCGGCACACAATAAGTATTTTATATGTTGTTAACAATTAAAGAACAAATGATAATAAAGTTTTAAAAGATTAAACAGGATGGTCTCAGATATATAGAGATATATATGAGAGAATATAAATTAGAAATTACTTTTTCCAGAATATATACCTTTCTTATTTGTACTACCTTTAACTTCCAAACTTTTCTCATTTCTATGCCATTAGAATTAATTTGCTTTTGACTCTATTCACATAATGAACTTCTGATGCTAATGTAAAACATGAGACCCTAGATCACTCAACATAATGAAAACTCTCCACTTAGAATAATAATAGAATGCCCAAGATAACAAATTAAAGATACTGCTGATAACAAAATCTGAGCAGTATTTGCAAACTACATCGATATCAAGGCAAAGACTTTAAACATATGGTTTCCAGATTATCATTACAAGTAGATGGATAGATAGATGGATAATAGATAGAAGAAGGTGATAGATGTAGGTAGATGTAGATAGATACATGATAGATAGCTGATAGATGATAGATAGATAGATAGATAGATAGATAGATAGATAGATAGCCTATTTCTTGAAGCTGTGCAGAAAGTGGAGAAAAGAAGGAGATATAGGCATAGTATCTTATGAATCCTAATTCTAAAGGTCCATTTCCTTAAGGGAGTAAAAAGGGAGGAGCACATCTGTGACATTTCCTTAGGCCACTGACAAATATCCTGCATCCATCTTCCTCTTGCAGAAAAATAGTTGATTCAAATGAATATATGCCCATTCAAATAGCCTCTAGTCTTGCACAAGAAAAATAGTCCAAAGAACTAGTGAATTATCCTTTCTTAATGTGCCTTTTCTTCAAATATACCACAAAATTATTCTCGTAAGTGCTCTTTTCCTCGAAAGTATAATGAAATACATTTTTCCATTGTATAGAAAAATATTTCCATGATTAATTATATAAATAGGATATATATAGGTATATATAAATATAATGCTTAGAGTAAAAGAAAGGTTAGTAAAGGTTTCATGTCTGCATGTAAGAAATTGGCTGAAAAGCAGAGTGAAATCTGGAAAACGACAAGAAAATCTTCCAAAGCATTTTCCTTCGGTATTTTGGATACTTAAAAGTATTGTTAAAATATGTTTCCTTTTTCAATCTTCTTCCTGTCATAAATATTATTATCTACCATGGAGACAGCCTTTATATTCAGCTATCACCCACAGACATGAACAGCACTCCATGTATGCATTATAGTATGTTAAAAAAAAATCTAAAGTTGAAATACTTCACACGATGAAGTGTTGCTACAGGGATTTTATCATTAAGTGGATTTGGTAAAGAGTATTAAAGGATTCATCTAAGTTCAAAAAAATCACTTGAGAATCATCCTTGCTTCTTGACTGTCCTCTGTGTAAAATACTGGTCCTCCCCAATCATATTTTTGGAAAGTAAAGTGTTATTCTTAACTACATAGTTATTCTTCAGAGAACAATGTTAAACACATCTGCTCTGGATCTATTATTCAGCCCCTCCTTTCATCACATCAATCTATTGTTATGCAGAGAAGGGCGAGAATGTATAATAGATGAGAAGTTTATTGTCTTATAGCACTTGTCAATCTGACACTTAAAAAATACCTGCATGGAGGTTTGGTTTCAAAGAAATGACTTCTCTTATGGAACCAACATTTCTTAGTAAATCAAAAGAAGATATAGATTGCAAAGAATGCAGTCAAGATATCTAATCATGTCTGAAGGGTAAATACAAGCACCATACCTAGGTGCCATTCCATGCTGGGATATTGACAATTTTCTTTTACCATTTACTTTAAATATTAGAGAGCTTGGCTCATTTGACCTTAAATGATACTGTAAACCAAATATGGAGTGGAATAGTTTCAAAATGCCAAAAGATCCCCCTTTCTAAACTGTCCGTGTTGTTTTTACATATTTAACCCAGATTATTTTGTTTCCATGTAAATCAGATTAATAAATGAAAAAAAATGCTCAATTTACTGACAAGCTTAGTTTCTCTTCTATCTGAGATGAGGTCCTAATAATTCATCTTTCCCAATTGTAAAGAAGAACATATTCTTCTCATTTCTTTATCTTTGCATTCAGTTTTCACCTAGTTTATATCTCATGATACCAAAGTGTATTCTTTACCAGGTGCCCACCAATATCAGAACTACATCCTTTGTGGAATATACTACCAAGGTGCTTAGAAAGGGAGTATGAAATGATTGAATACATCAACAAAAAACTTACAGGCACAATGCTAACTTTTCTTGTTTTTATAACTAGATATGTCTCTGTGGGGTCAGGGGAAGCTACGGAATTCCATCAGAGAAGTTATAAGAGGAATACAAATTTCATTCCTGTCATCACTGAGTTTAAAAACAAAAGGATAGGAAATATACTGAAGCGTAAGAAAGTTGGTGGAAGAAACTCAAGTCATAGAATTATTGCCCCCAATGCCTAATAAAATGAATATGAAGCCACAAATCTTATAAAAGAGAGGAATTCACAGTAGTAACCCAGAAGGAACTGATGCCACCTCATTCCAAAAAGAAATAAAGATTCTGGTACCTTGACTCAGACTCCATACCATGTTCAAAACACACACACACACGCACACACACACACAAGGACTCTCAAAATTAATACCAAGAAAGAATATGACTGACAGGGGGGCACAATTGTGAGAATTCTCATTATTACAGTTGACATTGGAAAGAAGTGAATGAAGATTTGCATGAGACACAGGATTTCTGCAGAAGTAAGAAAAGTGTAAAATTTTGACATTTTCCAGTGTTCCTTGCAGAAATGTGGTAATGGTAAGAAACCCAAAGTTATAAAAATAGATATCTTAAATCTTGTTAGAGAATATTTGCCAGGATCTTAGAAGAAAAGAAGACCAAACTGAAATTCTTCCATGTGCTCAAACTACAAATGCAGAATAAAATACCCTTCTAATGGGAGCTTAGAGGGAAGACAAACAGTCCTGGATAAGTAGGGAGTTACCTGATGTAAGAAAAATTGCTTTAAAGATAGAGAAAATGGGAGAGCTGACCACACTGAATTTGAGCAAATGACAAGTGGTACAGCACGGCAATCTGGTATCTGCCAAGAAAACCATAACTAATAAGAAAAAAATGGGAAAATTGGTGGTAAAGAGAGATAAATAAAGAAAGAAAGAAAGAAAGAAAGAAAGAAAGAAAGAAAGAAAGAAAGAAATGTAGTAAACCAAAAGAAGGAAACAAAATAAGGAGTTCATTTTAAAAGAAAACATAATGAAATGATCAACGGAAAATGTAAACAAGAAAAATAGAACACAAATTCAAAAATCAAAGACCACAAAAATAAGATTAAAAATAGTTATCTGAAAAGGAAGAGCTGAGGAAGTCAAGAATCAAAATAACCAATTGAGAGAACTACATTACAGAACATCTCATTACAGAACAAACACAGATGAAAATCTGGTCATTGGCCCAAAGGAACTAACAGTCATCAGTGGGAACATAAAAGATAAAGACAAAGACTACAGAAATCAGAGTCCATAGCTTTGATTTGGCTTAACAAGAATTTCCATGCCTTTAAGAAAAAGGTAAGAAACCTTGAAAACCTTTGAAAAACCCAAATATGCTCAGATTTCAGAAAATGCATGTCCATTTCCTAAACACAAAGCTCTGTTAACCTCTTTATCTCCTTGTGTCTTTGTCAGAGTCGTGAGAAGGTCTAACTTCTTTCCATTTAACAGATAACTAAACTGAGATGCAGAGAAATTGGACTTGGCCAAGAGCAAATGTCAAGGAAGTTAAAGCGAAAAGTTATTAATTTAGATGTTCTTGACTTAGAGCTGATGCTCTCTCTTTTGTTTCAGAAATGGCCAGTTAAGGTATATAGTAGTGGTATGGGAAATACTAACTGTGAAACTGTGAGGGCAGGATTATAGTACAGGCATTTATCTATCATTTACAAATGTCTTATATCTTTCTTTGAATTGTAAGCAACATAAGATATTATTTCAAATGATATCTCCAGAGAATAACTGAAAATAACTTAAATTGGATGAAATACAGCAGCAGATTCCTATAGGGACCAATTACAAATAAACGGCCTCATTAAAGCTGTAAATGCTTATAAAGTACATCAGAGCAGGAACATCCAACAGTGAAGCACAGGTGTACACAGCTACTACCAATATTTAGCATAATTTAAATTTGGAACATAATTTGAAGTAATTTAAGGGAAAGTGCAGGCATATGAGGATCTCCCAACCAAATGATGATGGAAGAAACTGTGGTACAAGATTGAAATGTCTACTTTGTTCTGTATTGTGTTTGTCCAGTTTACCCTCTCTGTCCCCCTATTTCTCCCTTCATTAGAAACTATCTAGTGCTTTCTATAATTCATTGATGTGCCTCACATTGACCTTTCTCCTTTGAAAATTATTCCACATCTGTTCATACATGCTCCTCATTTAAACAAGTCATTACATTCTTTCTTCCTTCTAGAGTTTTAGAACTAAGTTTCATTAACATGACCAGGAGGATATTTATCAATATATCTCTTAAAGTACAAATGCTTTTCATAAAATGAATTACATAAAGAGAGAAAAATTAGAGGAATAGTTATCTGAAGATGATAGGATGGAAAAAGTATAATTATAAAGAAATGCTTGGAATTATAATTTCCACTTTTGCTTTCTAATAGCAGAAAACTGAATTTAACATGATAGGTTCATTTTTACCACACTCAATACGTTCCATCAATACAAGTCAATGAATTTTGTATTGAGACTAAAATGGAATTAACTAGAAGAATTCCTGTTAATGCCTTCAAATCAGTAGTAGGAAGCTCTATAAATAGAATGATATCTAGGCAGAAGTTACTTTATTCTCAAGTTAACAATTTACCAACTGTGATTTTTACATATACATTAGAGAAAAAAAGTTATCTTAGAATAAATTATTTGAAAATCACTTTGTCTGCCTAGAACCCAGTTAAATTTGACTTTTAAATTGTTGAAAACTGAAAATGTAAGTAGTCCATCTGTTTGACCTTAGTCAAAATATTAACACTCTTGGCTAGTTTCCTCATCTATAGAATCAATATTGGATAGAATAAACTAGGTGCTTTTAACTTGGGAACAAAAATCTTTTGTTAATAAAATATATTTTGGCCTCTGTCTTGAAGACATTTCTGAATGTCCCAGAATTTTTTTGTAAAATGACGTATAGCTTCCTGTGTGCCTTGTTTTGGACAGAAGATCAATACATTTCATCAGATTCTATGCAAGGTGGACTGCATGTTTCTTTGTATCTCTAATATTCTATTGATGCTATGATGCTCTATCTGTGGTTCACTGAGTGGGGGAGAACAATCTGTGAAGGTTGTTGAAAATATGGATCATTGGAACACACCAAAAAAGTTTCTGATTCAGGAGGCCTGGGGTCAAACTGACGAGAGAAGCACTGCGACAAGACCCGTTGCAATTATAGGTGTGATAACCAAAATGCAGTTTAAAGTATTTTAAAATGATAAAACAATATTCTCTTATAGTCTGTGCTGATTAGCATGAGAAGCCAAGCCCCTTAAAGTTTATTTATTGATATTTTAATTTTTATTAAGGTGGCTCTCCTATCTATACTTGCACAAGCAGCGGAAAGATTGGAAATGAAATATCACTGGATAGCTTTAAGTCTACGTAGAATGTTTTATGAAAGGTTTAGATATATAGGAAAACAAAACTATGAGCTAAAATAACATTTGAGTTTTATATACCTACTACACTATAGATTTATAATGTAGTTGTGTTAGCTTTGTGGGGTTTTTTGTTTGTTGTTTGTGTTTGTGGCTGTGTTTTTTATTTTGAATTGGAAAGATCTACTTTTCTTCCTATAGAGGGCCCATTTCTTTTTTGGCATTGCTTATAATTCTCCAAGGGTTTATACATTAAAGGAACTCTAAAAACAATCATGTTCCTATGGAATCAAAGCCATCACTTTTAAATTTCTTTATTCCATTGCTTATCACTTCCACAAAGTTATCTCCTTTGAAGTCATTGAAGTCTCCTGGAGAGTTTTCAGGGGGCATGAGACTAAACTAGTTATATTTCTAATTATTACTGATAAGAAATGGAAATATCTGCTTTGTCCAGATGAGGTCATTAGCTAAAAGCTAAGGAAATGACTGCAGTACATTAAAACATTCATCTAATTCACTTTTTAAACAGTCTTGTCAGGCTGAAAAACGAGGAATTTAACAAACCGTAAATGTTCTCATAAAGCCCTTTATATTAAGTTGTAGCAAATTAAGATTTTTTTCTTTAAAAAATAAAATAAATAAACTACTGGCCTCTAAGCATAGTTTTTGGAAGTAATCATCAAATAAACGTCAAAGAACAAATTCAGACTTAGTAGAGACGTTATTCAAAAGGATGGTTGTAAAGTAAGGAAAGACACTATTACAATAGAAAGTGCTCACCATAGATAAGCAAACATCTTAGGGTAAGTCGAAAAGGGCATTTCCCTTACAGTGAAAAAAAGGCTAGAAAAAAACAAAACATGGGCAAGTTGGATGAAGGACTTGTATAAGACGGAGTAAAGAACGCTTTACACAGGGGGAACCTGGCTAGCTCAGTCAGTACAGCATGTGACTCTTGATCAGTTGTGAGTTCTAGACCCATGTTGAATGTGGAGATTACTTAAAAAAAATAAATATTTTAAAAAATGAATGTTTTACCCTGAGGTCAGCCTAGACTATGGTGGGCTCTGAAGAAGGGCTGTGTGGTGGCTCAGGCTGAGGGTAGCCCAAAAACTTGGGACCTGGGGCATGGAGAGAAATTTGACCAAAGTTTGGTTAATAAGCACTTGGTTCCAAAGGATCGGTGGGGATAGCAGTTTATTTAATCATTTAAGAGGCAAAGAATAAGAATTTGGAGACTCTGTGTCAGGCCATATCATACGTAAACAAGAGACTATTAATTGAATTCACAGAAAGAACTTTTCCCTATAAAAAGAGTTGACATTGCTCATTATATCCTAAGCACTATGCCATTTGCCAGGTTGCTGGGCATGAAGGCATCATTCATATATAATTTTGTTTTTAAAATATTTTCATTTATTTTTAATTCAAGTACAGTTAACATAATGTTATATTAGTTTCAGATGTACTAGTGATTCAAGTCTATACATTACTCAGTGCTTATCACGGTAAGTGTACTCTTAACCCCTTTCACCTATATCACCCTTCCTCCCCTCTAATAACCATCAATTTATTCTCTATATTTAAGAGCCTGTTTTTGTGTGTCTTTTTTTTTAATTTTTCATTTGCTTTGTTTCTTAAATTCCTCATTTAAGTGAAATCATATGGTATTTTGTCTTTCTCTGACTAGTTTGTTTTACTTAGCATTATACCCTCTAGACCTATCCATGTTGTTGTAAATGACAAGATCTCATTCTTTTGTATGGCTGAGTAGTATTCCATTGTATATACATCCCACACCTTCTTCATCCATTCATCTATTGATGGATACTAGGATTGCTTCTATATTGTGACTTCTGTAAATAATGCTGCAATAAACATAGGCATGCATGTGCCTTTTTAAATTAGTGTTTTATTTTCTTTGGATAAATACCCAGTGGTGAAATTACTGGATCATATGGTAGTTTCATTTTAATTTTTTTGAGGAACCTCCATACTGTTTTCCACAGTGGCTGTACCAGCTCTTATTCCTATCAATAGTGCATAAGAGTCCCTTTTTCTCTACATCCTCCACAATACCTATTGTTTCCTATTGTTTGTTGTGTTTTTTAGTTTAGCCATTCTGACAGATGTACAGTGATATCTCATTGTAGTGAATTTGCATTTCCCTGCTAATGAGTGCTGTTCAACATCTTTTTACCTGTCTATTGTCCATCTGTATGTCTTCTTGGGGAAAAAATGTCTATCCATGTCTTCTGCCAATTTTAATTGGATTATTTGGGATCTTTTGGTGTTTAGTTGTATAAGTTCTTTATATATTTTGGATATTAACCTCTTAACAAATATGTCATTTCCAAATGGCTTCTCCTATTTGGGGGTTTGTCTTTAGTTTTATTGATGGTTTCTTTCACTGTGTAAAAGCTTTTTATTTTGGTGTAGTCCTAATAGTTTAATTTTGGTTTCGCTTTCCTTGCCAAAGGAAACATATCTAGAAAAGTATTCCTATAGCTAATGTCAAAGAGATTACACCCTATGTTTACTTCTAGGGGTTTTATGGTTTCAAGTCTCATTTGGATCTTTCCATCCATTTTGAGTTTATTTTTGTGTATAGTATAATAAAGTGATTCAGTTGTATTCTTTGGCATGTAGCTGTCCAGTTTTCCTAACACCATTTGTCGAAGAGACTATCTTTTCTTCCATTGTATATTTTTGCCTCCTTTGTCATAGATTAATTGACCATATAATCATGGATCATTCATATTTAATTTTAAACCTTCAGGAGTAACAACTCCTAGGCTATTTTCAAAGTTTATATATGACCTAATGCTCCTAAATCAAATTTGGGATCATTAGAAAATCAAATCTTAAACATTTCTATTTAATAAACATTCTAAATTCAATAATCATCTTAAACATATCTCTGTACATCCTCCTACCCCTTTTCCTTATCATCATCACCACCTTTTAAAACATAAAGTATGGAAGCTTTAGAATAACTGGACTGTTTCCATAAGCTATATACCATATGCCTATACTCTGATCTGGCTGTTTCTCTCTACTCACTTCAGAGGAAATCTGTTGATCTACAAGCTATAGATGGACACTCCTCCTCCACTGGTGGAAATGGAATCCCCCTATTAAACTTCATAAAGGGTCATACAGTTTTATAAGAAAAGCAAAGGGAAGACAGATTTATGCAAGCTTCTTGGAAGAGATGGAATACAGCTCTTCCTATACCAAGATGAAGTGGACCTTTGCCTCAGGCCTGGTGCTTTTAGTGTTCAGCAATTCTTATGATTAGAGAAGAGTATGTATTTCAACAGCTAGTTCTAAAAAGCAAGAGACATAAAACAATGAAATCTACTTCCATGGGCACCAGACAGAACTGCTGTTTTCATTGTCACTATATAATCACACATTTTTAAAATATTCTCTGTAATTAGTCCTTAAATTTTAAGCTGCCCTTTTGTGATTAATTTTCCTAATCCAATGTGTTCCTGCTGTCCACTTAAACCTGATTTTACCTCATAAAAATATTGATTAATGTGGAAAAATATCTAGATTACAATGCTACATACCTGAGAAGCATACCCCTAGAATATGACCAGGTATTATGTTAAAATGAAAAGGTGTAATAATGTTACATATAATGCCACACCTTAAAGAAGGTACCTTTGACTAGGATGATGAAACAGTATAAGTAGATGTTAATATTTGATTATAAGCTAAGAGGAAGTCTTGAATATCATGCTGGCTCATAAATTTTAAGATTTATAGCTCTAAAATATAAATTATGGTCCATATAATTTTCAAGATTTATATCTCTAAAATATACATAAATAACTCATAGAACTATGGATCAAAATATAAGCAAATATGGTTATTGATCTAACTATTTTAAGCTGCATGCATTAGCAAAAAATGATGTATACATGTTCATACCAAACAGGAAGACAACAGTCAAATGCACAGACTTTGACTAAGTCACCTCAGTTTAACTTCCAGCTGAACCATTAATCTTGGGCAAGCTACCTTGGATGAGCTACTCCTTACCTCAGTTCCTCAACTGTATTGTGAATATTAAAACAGCACTAAATTCAAAGTCTGTTCTAACTATAAAAAGAATTAATTGATTATTATAAAGATTTTAGAAAAAATCCCTGACATATGTTCAACACTCAGTAAATGTTAGCTATTATTAGGCCACAGAACTTTTAGTGAAGACTCATTTTTCTATGTACTCTAAATGAATGTTTCTTTATTACATAGTATTACTATGAAGATTATTGATAACTGATTGCAAGATAAGCATCATACACTCCAACAAACGCACACACTCACATACACATACATAAAATCTTATTTGATTTTTTTCATCATCTAAGGGTTTATAAGTATTATTGTATTGCCCATAATACCAAATAGGAATTGAGACATAGAGTTGCAAAGTAACTTCTTCAAGATCACAGACTTTTTCAATAATGAAACAAACAACCAAACCAAACCAAACCAAAACAAAATAGCATACACTACTTTAGGAATAAAAAAAAATCTAGATTCTTAATCATGATATATAATTTACTAGCTATATTTGCTATAGAAAGCTAATTGTCTGGCTTATTTCCTCACCTGTAAAATGGGAGTAACGTTCTGTACCCCTGCCTGCTTCTCGAGTTAGTGGAATCTAATGATGTAATAATGATGAAAACATTCCATCAAATGGAGCAGGAAAAACTGAAGATTCCTCAGCTTGTGGTATATGGGTCTCTTTAAGAGTGCTTCAGATTGCAGTGTTCTCAGCTACCTCCTCAAAGAGCATGGAGCTTGGTTTTCCTTTGATGAACAGGCCGGCTATTCCCCATAGCAGTGTCTGAAGAAAAGGAGAGTCTTTAACATCTATAATCAGAGCTGGTGTCTGAATGTGAATGGACTTTTCTTTCCTGTCTGTGGTTGCTGGGCTGCCAGGAGATGTCGCTGCCTGGGGTTATTACATGCACACATATAGATCTCATTTGAAATGCTAAATTTCATAAATTTCTCCCTCTCTGCCCTAAAGATACATTTGTTTTGCTCCTCAAAACTATCTAAGAGTTACCAAAATGAAGCTGCAGAGATCCTAATGACCCAATTCATCTTATGTAACACAACCATCTCCTCTAAGTAAGGATTCTCAAGAGCATTTTGGTAATTGAGGATTTGAAAGACATAGATTCAAGGACTGTGGCTAAATTCTACCTCATGTTCGTATACCAGAAACCATCAAGTCTCTACAACATAGGCCTTTTTACTCATCCTTCCCTCATCTGCCCCAACTTCTACTTGTCTTCTAGTGTTTTTACAAAACAGGAGTCCCATCATCTGTCTTTGGGTTCTTTAAAGGACCTATGGTTTGTCAAACAAGCCTGAATCTACCTCCAAGCTTTGGTTCTGACAATAATATATATTTAAATTTGGCAAAACATATTTTATAAAACTGCCATTGCTATCCTGATATCAATAATACAAAAGAAAAATATGCATATATTAGTATGGCAAGTAATATGGAATCATAACTATGGTTATATTGCTTGCATTATCATTTTAAAATGGGGAAATCTAAAATAAATACTGTACAGAATTTCAATCATTAACACAAAATATATTAAAAGTTATAAAAAAAGTTATCTTGGGGACTCTTATCTAATTAGTGAGTGTCTGATATATATTTTACATTCTGCTAAGAATGTGCTTATTCTTATAAAGTAAGACATGATTTCTAGAGTTAAAACACTTGACTGTTTAATAAAAGAAAGGACTTGCACGCTTTAAACGTGAGAATAAGAAAGTTATACAAAGGCATAATGAGGGAAGGAAAAAAGTGTTATAGATTTGAAAAAAAAAAGGTTTCTTGAAGAAGAGGGTATTAACCTGACCTCTGGCATTCATTCATGATAAAAATGTTTTGTAAACTAGAAACAGAAGGTAAATTCACTTTGTATCTGCAATCAGGAATGAGAAAAGTATACCTGCTATCACTATTTCTGTGCCACATTACTTTGAAGGCACTGACTAGTATGATCTTGCAATAAAAAGAAATAAAAATGTAAGAATTAGAAACAAAAAGTGAAGCTCTCATGACTCACTAATACAATTGTGTTTAAGGAAAGGGAGGTGGGCAGGGAGTTGGGGTGACTGGGTGATGGGCACTGAGGGGGGCACTTGATGGAATGAGCACTGGGTGTTATGCTATATGTTGGCAAATTGAACTCCAAAAAAAAATTTAAAAAAAAAGAAAGTGTCCAATGCCTCCTCAATAAAAATCTTCATATAGGAAAACAAAAACAAAACAAAATAAAACAAAGAAAATAAAAAATAAAATCCATAAAAATCATTACAATTAAGTTCACCAAATTTGCTGGTTATCCTCTTATAATACAAAAGTCTGTTTTATTTCCATATAAGAGAAACAAACACCAAATATAATTTTATAAATTAAATGTAATTTTAAAAAATTAACAAAAGTCTCAAAAGTATTAAATGTCAAAAAATAAACCTCACGGAGGATCTGCAAGATCGCTACATAGAAAACAAAGCATTTCTGAGAGCAACTAAGGGAGACCTAAATAAATGAATAAATATTCCATTCTCGTGGGTCAGAAGACAAAATTATAAAATTTTCTATTTCTCCCTCAGCAACCTATGATTTAAGTGCAGTGAGGGTGTGTAGCAATGGAAAACTTAATAAACTGCTAATAGAAGCATTCATTAGTAAAATCACTTGCCGTAAAATTATTTGTAATTTAAAAGTAAACTTAGTTGATAGATGGGCAGCATTTTTTTTAAATATAGAAGCTTGTTTTATAACCACATGCCCTCCTAAAATACAGATTTCTAGCTCCACTCACGATGTGCTTAGTAGTTACTAGATGATAGGTCATCTGGTAATACTTTATGTTAACCAATTATTTTTATCTGCCCAATGACTAATAATGGAGGCAAACCAGGAAGCATGACACAATTATGATGGGGAAGGAGGGATAAATATAACTAGATATGTAGAAAAAAGTAGTCTTAAAAATTTTGGTTATAATAAAATATTAAAGTTTTATAACTTTCAGGTTTATCTTTTAAACATCATAATGGACTTTTGACTTTAAATATATTTTTCAGCTTGGCCATCCAACTGGCCTCACTGGAAGTAGGTTCAACCTATTTACTCCCAAAATGTCATTTGTACTTTAATGTTCTGATCTGGGACTAAAGAAGGACCGGGAAATAGGAAGATAGGATGTGTCGTCCTGTTTCCAGAAAGCAGTGAAATTTCAAAACTGCCCATGATGTTACTAAAAGAACAATGGAGCCAAACAAAAGAGCTACTATTGGCCAAGCTCTGAATATTGAGGATCCATAAAAAAGAAAAATAATAGTTGACTGCAATGGTTCTTAACCAGTGACAATTTTGTCCACCAGGAGACATTTGAATTGTCTGAAGACATTTTTGTTGTCACTACTGGGGGAAGGGCTACTGGCACCTAATAGGTAGAGGCAGGGGTGCCGCTAAGTTTCCTGAGATATTTGGAACAGTTCCCCACAGAAAAGAATTTACAATTTAAATTGTCAGTAGTGCCTAGATTGGGAAACACTGATCAATTGAAACAAATTCAGTTCATAGACATATTCCAAATTGGGAAAAACCATATAAATGTAAAGCAAAGTAGTTGAATGCAAAAGAAGAGTGAGCTTAATAAATATTTTAAAATTACTGTTAATGTGTGATTGGATTTGGCACCAGCTAGACGGCAAAACCCGATATTTACTGCCCACCTGCTTGTTCTCACTAAAACCTTTCTCCTACATTTAAAACACTACTTACTGACTTACCTCTTAACTCAGGCAAATGAAACTCAAAATCAGTCCTCAGGTGATGGCAACTGCTCTGACAAGACCTGCCAGTGGCCCAGACCACCCAGAGCTTTTGAGCTAAACTCCCTAACTCGTGCCTCCATGGAGTGACCTTTGGAATGAGAGACCTTTAGTTCATTATACTAAAATCTCCACCCAAGGAGGGACCTCAGCCTCATTTACATAACATGCAATGTATGTATAGGCATTTCTCTTTAAGATGCAACCTTATGCCTGCCTTTACATAAGATGAGATCTCATTCCTACTTAAATATTCATCCTAACTGTAAACAAAAGAAGCCCATCCATCATCTCTCAGGGATTCATGGCTTTGGAAGCCATTCCCTATAATCTATCTGCTGGAAGTTAATTTTTTTTTTCATCCAGCATGGAGCCCAACATGGGGCTTGAACTCATGACCCTGAGGTCTAAAACTGATCTAAGATCAAGAGTCAGACGCTTAATCAACTGAGCCACCCAAGTGTCCCACTTATTTGATGCAAATAAAAGTTTTCTTTGTGCCACAATTCAACCTGGTGCCGTTTCTTATTCACCAAGGACCAAATTCACATTGGTTGAGTTACAGATTGACATATATGCATGTGCTGATCTCAGGGTTTTATTTGTTTTTATTAAGAATATGTGTGATAATAGATATTTATTCTTTGTTAACTATGTGATAGGGAATGGTAGACAGAATCATGAGTGAACTCACCTGAAGCAGAAAACCTAGACCTGTATTATAAACAAGAAGAGTGGTCAGCAGAAATGACCGTACAAGAAAACCAGGTAGAAACCATTCAGTGGTGCAACTGAATATCCATAAAGAAGAAGTGGACAGTGAAGACTCAGCTGTCTCAGAGGGAAAAAAAAATTAGTATGGTTCTACTAATTCTAATTGAAGCACTAACAAGATATGGTGAAGTAAATAACTATATGAAATATCTGTAGCCAAAACTTGGTGGATAAGGGAACAGAAAGAGGAGGTGAAAGAAAAGAAATCAGTTTACAAAGCCGATGAAATAGCATATGAACCTGTCCTGAAAGAGGGAGCCGCACCAACGGGTGTAGACTTGGAACTGAGTCCCACTGAGATAAAAACAGGTCTTGTTTTCAGATCAAGAATCAACTAGTTAATAAATTAGAACCTGATATCTTGGCTTGAAAGAATATTATTTGGAGATTATTATTAAGACAATGCTATCCAAAGGAATGAATGAAAATGTTAATTTTGTAAACCCATAAATCCATAGTATCAATATCTTTGTAGTGATTGAAGTGTCAGTGTAACAATAAGATTTGTAATCATTGAGCTATTTAGTGTATATTTGATTTGTTTTAAGAGGTTGAAGCATTTAAAAGATCTCTTACATCAGATTCTTATTTTTATTGACATTCGGGACTTGCCCAGGTTTTGTTTTAAGATTGTATTTATTTATTCATGAGAGACACAGCAAGAGAGTCAGAGACACAGGCAGAGGGAGAAGCAGGCTCCCTGCAGGAAGCATGATGTAGGACTTGATCCTGGAACTTGGGGATCACACCCTAAGCTGAAGGCAGATGCTCAACTGCTGAGCCACCCAAGTGTCTCTTGCCTGGGTTTTAGTAAAATTGTACTTAATTTAAATCTTTTTTTAAATGTATTTGACAGAGAAAGATGGAGCATGTATGTGCACGAGCAAATGAGTCGTACAGGGGCAGAAGGAGAGGGGGAGAGTCCCAAGCCGACTCTGTACTGAGCATGCCACCCAGGCTCCCCTAATCAACTTTTAAAATGGTCAGCATTTTGGACTTATAAATGTATATTTTGATTTACTAGCAATGTAAGTAGTGTTTACATATGGGAAATTTGCCTAGTGATTTATAAATTTAATAAATTGAGTGATTAAAAAGCAAAAGAAGAGGTAAATGTCCTTTGCATCCACGACAGTCTCCCAAGCCCTACTGATGAGACGTGGCAATAAGGAATATCACTGGTATTAGCAAACTATGGCCCACAAGTCAAATCTTGCCTGCTACCTGCATACGTAAAGCCTTACTACTTTTTTAAACAGTTGACAAAAATCAAAGGAATGGTATTTTGTGACATGTAAATTATGACAACCCAATTTCAGTGACCGCGTTATTCATTGTGCTATTGGAAGAATGCCACCCTCATTCATTTATATATTGTCTCCGTTTTTGTACACAACAGAGTATGTATGTTATGATAGGAACTGTATACAGACAAAGCTTAAAATATTTTCTATATGGCCCTTCACAGAAGGTTGTCAGTCCTTGGGGTAGCATATGCCTGGGCTTCAGGGCAAGAGAGACTAGGTTTAAATACCATGTCTGTCCCTACTAGTCATTACTCCAATGAGTTTCTTAAACTTTGAGAACCCCATTGTCTTCATTTGTGAAATGGAGACAATTTTAGTGACTACCTTATGGAGAGGCTTCGAAGACTGACTATGTAGTACATGGAGGACACCTAGAAGAGTGCCTGGAAATAGGGGGTCCTCAACAAAGGCTTTTATTAAGACTAACTGGTCTTGGGCTTACTTACTGCTATGTCTGGAGTGATGGCGGAGGACTGCCTATGCTATCAACTTGGGAATGTGCAATTTTAACAATAGCACACTTATTTACAATCATAAGTTAAAACTCCTATGCCTTCTAAATGTCAGACCCTGGGGATCCCTGGGTGGCTCAGCAGTTTAGCACCTGCCTTTGGCCCAGGGCGCAATCCTGGAGTCCCAGGATCAAATCCTGCATCGGACTCCCGGCATGGAGCCTGCTTCTCCCTCTGCCTGTGTCTCTGCCTGTGTCTCTGCTTGTGTCTCTGCCTCTCTCTCCCTCTCTGTCTATCATGAATGAATAAATAAAATCTTTAAAATATAAATAAGAGATGCATGAAGATTAAATTAAAAAAATAAATAAATGTCAGACCCCTGGTGCAAAGCCGGTTGAACTTCCCTTGAACTCGCCCTGGGTCACAAAAAGTTAGTAGCAGAGGGGAGAATCAGTGTGTGATGGAAGCACATGAGCTTTGGGACCTTGCAGGCTTCGATGAATTAATACTTCTTCCCCTGGCAATGTGGCTTAAAGCAGTTCAGTGTGCCTTTATGAGGCATTGCTCTTCTCATCTACACAAACACAGGACATACACCAGCATCACAAATGCAAATACAGGTGCTTGAACCTGCTGAATCTCAAAGGATGAGACCCAGATGTTTGCGATTAAAAAAAAAAAAGAAGAAAGAAAAGAAAAGAAAAAAAGAAAAAATAAAAGAAGAAAAGAAAAGAAAAGAAGAAGAAAAGAAAAGAAAAAAGAAAAGAAAAGAAAAAAGAAAAGGAAAAAAGAAAAAAAGAAGAAAAGAAAAGAAAAAGGAAAGAAAAAGAAAAGAAAAGAAAAGAAAGAAAAGAAAAGAAAAGAAAGAAAAGAAAAGAAAAGAAAAGAAAAGAAAAGAAAAGAAAAGAAAAGAAAAGAAAAGGAAAGAAAAGAAAAGAAAAGGAAAGAAAAGAAAAGAAAAGGAAAGAAAAGTTAACCGGGTTTTGGTGCACATGCAGGCAGGGTTGAGAATCACAAAACTAAAATGTTTATGCAAAATCCAAATGAGATAATGACTGTCAAACTCCTAGCAGAGGACCTGAGATAACCAGTCTTTCAAAACCCAACACTTGCTAACACTCTGAACATCATCCATTCAGGGGTAATGGAAAGCTTGAAGCTGGACTCATTGTTTTCATCCCTCGAAATGAGGGAGGATCAAATGTTGGGTCCTGTGCAGTAACAACAGGTGATGAAGAGAACTTGCATACAGTTGTCCCTCAACCTTTGGGAGAAAAGTGCTTCTATCCAACAGTCAGAATTATCTCAAACTCTCTATATTGGGAAACAAGACTGTTTCCAGAACTTTACAAAATCCTGTTAACGACTGATAGGGTTAAAAGTTTGAGTATAAAGAACACATTCTCTAAAGGTGATATTTCTATCAAAATTAGACCCTTTCTCCAAAAACACCGTTGTGAGCTTATTAACACTTTAAAATCACTGGAAAACCTGTAAGGCAGTGCTTACATAGTTCTGCTGTGCTCTGAGTGGTTCAGCATCAATACAAAGTCTCATTAACCTTATCACTTTCTAGCCCTTGAGCACAATGGGATATGTCAGGCAGTTGCCACCGTCTGTGTGCTCTAATGCATAAACTTAATGGGTTTGGAGAATAAGACTTCCAGCAGTGCCATGAGCTATTCAGAGGTACTTTTCAGCTAGCAAATATGTTATTCTGAACCACCCAGCTATTTTTGGAATGTATGGAGCCCTTAATTTTGGTTTAATGGTGTTTTGTAAGGGAGACTTCAATGAAACTGAGACCATATTTTAAAAGTCCAAGAAAAATTAAAAAAAGAGTTCTTCCCACATAGTCCTAGTGACATTAAACAATGCCATATGATGAGGTCCTCACCTTCTTCCCAGCTGCTACCTAACTGGTTTTGGAAGATAAATTCACCTTATTTATTCAATTGTGCAAAGTCTAAGGAAAGTTCCAAAATAAACTAAATCTCCTTGGAATTATTGTAAGATAAAGAAAACATCTTTAACTGGACTTAATTGCCAGAGATGTCTAAAATTTCCTTCTGAGGATTGAAAAAGGAAAATTAGGGGGCAGCCCGGGTGGCTCAGAGGTTTAGCGCCTCCTTCAGCCCAGGGGCCTAATCCTGGACACCTGGGATCAAGTCCCGCATTGGGCTCCCTGCATGGAGCCTGCTTCTCCCTCTGCCTGTGTCTCTGCCTCTCTCTCTCTCTCTCTCTCTCTCTCTCTCTCTGTGTGTGTGTGTGTGTCTCATGAATAAATAAAATATTAAAAAAAGAGAAAAAGGAAACTTAGAATAGTGAACAAAATATCTTTATACCTGAGAGCACGAAACCACTACCACCATCCCCATTCCCATCCCGATCCCCATCCCCATCCCATCTCATAAATATAAATCTCATAGGTATAGTATGTCATACTTAAGAGATGTTTAATATATGGGCAAGCTTTTTGAATAGCTTTGTGAAATGGTGTAATCAAAATTGAGTTAGGAAATCAATCTTGTAGCTAGAATGATTTTTTTTAAAAAGGAAAGAAGAAAAATTTAGAAATCTATAACATGAGAAAAGATATCCATTTTATGCTATTTGCTCTCTTAGTGGGTACCACTGCTATTCTTAAATTTTTTTTTTTTTAATTCAAAGAGACAGAGAGAGAGAGGCAGAGACACAGGCAGAGGGAGAAGCAGGCTCCATGCAGGGAGCCCGACGTGGGACTCGATCCCGGGTCTCCAGGATCACACCCCAGGCTGCAAGCGGCACTAAACCGCTGCCCCACCGGGGCTGCCCCACTGCTATTCTTTATACAAAGTATTCTCATTTGTAGAAAATGCCATAATGCATTTCATTAAAAGGAATCAGATTGGGTATAGCCTCAAAGAGCTGGGCCTAGGAAGATCAAAGCAGGGTCAATCCTATTTGGTTAGCCAGTAAGCTGTGCTCTGTTATTGAGAAGTTGGGGGAGAAATCCAAGAACCTTTGCATCATCAAATAGTGTTTTTTCATATTCACTAAATAGTGAGATAAAAAATGACTCTGGTGGTCACCTAACTGAGTTCTTGCCACCATCTCCCCCACCCTTACATTGATTATATGCCACACACTCACTCACTATATACCATTTTACTTTATCCCTATCTGTGGGTGGTATTTCAAGGTGAATAAATTAAAGACAGTTTTCTGGACTTTTCTCCCTTTACAACTTTTACCATATCCAGTCAACTATTAAGTCATCTTTTTTTCCTTTATGTGTTGTATGAATTCCACTTTCTTTCCATTTCTAACACTCAAATGCAAATTCTTATTCCTTCTTACCTAGGTTACTGAAATAATCTCTCTCATTATAATCTCTCTTGCCCAATACTCCTTAGTCAACATCAAAATATTATATATCTAAAATGGAATCCCTGGGTGGCGCAGCGGTTTAGCACCTGCCTTTGGCTCAGTGCGCGATCCTGGAGACCCTGGATCGAATCCCACGTCGGGCTCCTGGTGCATGGAGCCTGCTTCTCCCTCTGCCTATGTCTCTGCCTCTCTCTCTCTCTCTGTGACTATCGTAAATAAATAAAAATTAAAAAATATATTATATATCTAAAATGGAGCTTTGATCAGTGGCCTGAAATATTCTCTATTTGTCCCTCTTCATTCATTTTACACATTCTCTACTCTTCTCTATGCCCCAGAGGTTAACCTCTCTAGCCAGCATCAACCAGTAATCACTCACGTTATTTGGCTTTTGTTTTGAGTTTGCCGAAGGGAGTTACCAATAGGAGGTTAGGAAGTAGTAGGACAAGGAGGTAAACATACCTTTTATGCTGGTCACCATGCTGTTGGGCTGTGGTTTGGTGGTAGCTATGTATTTCCAAGGTAAGGACATTTTCCGAGAAGATGGCAGTCTCCAACACCTTCAGCTTCTTCAAATTCTGGCAATCACTTTCTCTTCCCATGTCTCCAAGTCTAATGTTTTGAGCCCCACTATGGCTTTCCCTTAATCTTGCCCAAAGTTTTCCAAATAGTCTTCATTCCACTCTCTTCAATTATCCCTTCAATTGTTACCTGCTATAGTTATGCTACTTCCTAAACAGGTGCTCACAAATGTCTTCTTATGCCTCTAATATAAATTCCACTTTCCCACATCTGATTGTTAACCCCACTAAATTTAGCCCTAATACATCAGTCTTGATGATTTTCAATTATTCAGTTACATGGGCACTACTCTCTAGTCAGACTATATCGCTCACTCTGCTCCTCACATATCACATGTGTTCCCTCATCCATTCCTTGATACATAGAAATAATCTGGTTTGACTGATCAGCCTCTTTTTCTCAAAGATCTGCTTCCCATGTCTCCTCTTATAATATTACCAGGTATATTTCTGCTATATGACCTTCCTCTCTATCCATAAAAAATTGGGCCAGGCATATCTAAAAGATCCAGGAATCCTAAAATCCTCAGGAATGTGGATTTCTGAACAAAATTATTGGGACTAGATTCTGTGGGTAATGGAGTATCAGTAATAGGATTGTGGTAAAAGAAGGTCTACAATCAGCCATCCTGGGCCCCATCCTTGAGGTTTGTGTGAAAAACTCATCCATGAGGGTCTGAGTGGCTCAGTTGGTTAAGGATCTGTCTTCAGCTCAGGTCTCCGGTCTCTCGGGTCCTGAGCCTGGAGTCCCCGGGATTGAGCCTCAACCACATCAGACTCACTGCTCAGCAGGAAGTCAGCTTCTCCCTCTACTCCTCCTCCTTGCTCCTGTTCTCTCTCTCTTTCTCTCTCACTCTCTCTTTCAAATAAATACATAAAAAACTTAAAAAAAACCCACCTCTTCCTTGATTTGAGTGAGACACTGGAATATCTTCTCTAATAAATTTTTTATACTGCTTAATTTGATTTCTTTAACTATAAAGCAAAAGAACCATCACTAACACTAAGATTCAACATCTCTTTTCTCTTGGAATAGTAGCATGCCTCACTCTATGTATTTAAAGCAATGGTCTCCAAAATAGGTTGTGAGCACCAGAGATGACTAATTAGTGTGGAAAAAAATACTGGAATATCTATTTTCTATTAAAACAACTTTAAATGATTTAAAAATCAACCTATATTAATATTTAATATCCTGATTAACATCGGTGCCCTCACTCAGCCTGTAAGTCAGCAGGTGAGGTGTTCTGTACATACAAGGATGTGAAGGGATGAGTGGGAATTTTACATGGTGGATAGGTTGACAGTGGTATTATCTCTTCTTTATTTATTTTTAGCAAAAGTTAAATTATAATAGTTTATGTGTGCACTATTAGATTGGTTTGAACGCTTACTCAAATGCTAGAGTTTTTACAAGACAATGACATGGGAAAAAAGTGATTCTGATTTATTTTTGTAACATTCTGAGGTTCACTGTTTATGTCATGGCAAAGTACTGTAAAGAGCTGTCAAGCTTGAAGATAAAGCATTTTTCTTTTAAAAAGATAAGTGTCCCAAATATATTGAATTTTTGGTGATAAAAAATTGCTATCTGTAGTGTGCTATCTAGCAGATATTTTATAAAAAATTCAACCTTCACTGTACCCTTAAGATAAAAATGATATCTTAATAATAAATGAAGGTAACTATATTTTGAAAGGGACTCCTTTGAATTCAGGTATTTGTTAAAGTTTCTCCTAGTGTGAGACTTTATTGTAAAAATATGTCATTTACATAGACTTTAGTATTTGTATATTAAAATATGGAAATAGAAATTTCAGATCAGTTTCAAATTCTCCAAATAGTATTATTAAACTTGGAACCATTTGCTTAAAATACCAAATTCAGCAGCTTCCAAACAACTCAGGAATAGCCTATCAACGTCAGTTAGAATATACAATTAAGAGCTAAATTTCAATTAAACACTTTTCATAATTAGAATAGCAAAAAATGTATCATAATTATCAAATATTGCCAAGTATTAACTTCTCTAGGTAAATTTATATATATTTTTCAGCTATAACAGCTATTCCTTTAAAAGTAAATATTGTAATATACTTTTTTAGAACCAAAACTTTAAAATATTCAAAAACACAGGGATTAAAATTCATTTTTTAGTTTACTGAAGCATTTTCAATATATTTAATAAAAGCAAAGAGATTTGGGTCTGACTAATAAAATAAATGTAATATTTTAAAATGTCACTTATTTATTTTTGGCTTATACTTAATTTTTCTCACATGTATACTATATTATATACAAATATACCATAATACATGAATCTGATTTATAAATGATATAGTTTATCTTATGTATATTATATATTATTTCTACGGTGTTTGTATAGCATATTTATGTAACAAATATGATGATATATTTATAATTTAAACACTTATTTTCTATAAATAAATATGTATTCATTAATCTGTAAATAAATTATATATGTATATATACCTGTCTATACATTCAGGGGTTCATTTTCTTTTAACTATTAGGAAAATGGGATCAAAATATTTCAGATATATCAGCCTCAGTGATGGAAAATTAAAGACAAACAGAAGTGGTTCTGAGTTGATGATTTTATATCTGTACTTGAGGTTTTATTTTTAATTTTCTCTACTTTGGGGCTTTTTGAAATTTCCTATTGAATAGCTTCTGAAAGCAATATAGTCTTACAATTAAAATGTAATAAGTTAAACTAGTAAATGGACAAATAATTCATAGTTTTCTCAAGGAAGAAAAATACTTTGGGGGGTCAGATTCAAATCAAGTCTATCTTCTACCAGGAAAACTTTCTGATTTGGGGACTCTACTCTTCTGCCATCTTGCCCCTCCTCCAGGAAAACTTTCTGAACCAGGGTTTCTTTTTTCACTGGATTCCTCTCAAAGCTTGTGTAATTTACATACTCTTAATTTCATATTTATGAATTTTCATAATTTTTGCAAACATATATGTCGTCAATTTTATTACACTTGACCCTTGAACAATGGAGATTAGGGCTGCTGATCCCCATGCAGTAGAAAATTAACATCTAACTTTTGACTCACCTAAAACTTACATACCTACTGTTGACTGGAAACCTTACCAATAACAAAAACACATATTTTGTATATTATATGTGTTACATACTATATTCTTACAATATAGTAAGATAGAGAAAATAAAATGTTACTAAAATCATCAGGAAAATACATGTATAGTACTAATATATATATATATATATATATATATATATATATATATATATGTTATAATTTAAACACTTATTTTCCATATATATATATCCATATATATATATATATTCCATGTATAAGTAGACCCACACAGTTCAAACCCCTGTTGTTCAAGGGTCAACCATATTTTACTAGATCCTTAGAAGCAATCTTCTCTTCTGTCCTTATTTTTACTTGACCCAAATAGATTCTGGTTATATCCAACTCTTAATCATGAAAGGAGCTGGGATGAACTAGTCACTCAGCTGGCCAGCCTTACTTTAAATTCAAGGGCACTGGGGCGCTTGGGTGGTTCAGTTGGTCAAGCGGCTGCCTTCGGCTCAGGTCATCATCTCAGGGTCCTGGGATCCAGCCCCACATTGGGTTCCCGGCTCAGTGAGGAGTCTGCTTCTGCCTCTGCCCTCTCCTCAGCTTGTGTTCTTTGTCTGGCATCATCTTGCATCAGAATTATTGCAATGACCTCTTGCTTTCTACTTGCCTCTACTCTTGCACACCTTTCAGTCTGTCCCCCAAAAAGCAACTGAAGTGATTCTGCCTTGAGCTGTCAGATTATGTTAAACCCCTGGCCAAAATCTCTCAGTGTTTTGTGTGTGTGTGTGTGTGTGTGTGTGTGTTTCATTTTTCTCAGTTTCTGTTAAACTCCGCAAAGTCACTCTTTATGGGAACTCTTTCAGGATATCTTTCCATAACATGTAACATCTGGTCATAAGGAACCTACCTTTAAAAATCATCAGTAAAAGTAATATCCTGCCCACGGGACCCATCCCAAGTTACCTCTAGGCTTGTAATATACGCTCCAGCCACTAGAGGCACTTTCTTAGCATTAAACTAGACTTTCCCAGAGGACCAATACCAACAGTCACATTAAGTCTTTCAATCCTGCTCCTTGGAAATTTCAGCAATTAGAACAAAGTCACACAAACCACAACCATACTGAATAAAAAGCACTGGCACTTCATTAACCAGATGCTTCAGAACATCACCCTTCTCTTGTAGCAGCTCCACCACTTGTTCTTGATCCATTCTTTTAAGATCACAAAGTATTCCAAACTCTTCAAAATGTCCATCTTCAGAATGGTACTTCTTATTATCTTCATTTCTAACTTTTACTGGCTCAGAGTGAGCCAAATTCTTTACCACGGTTTGCAAAGCGCTTTCCCATCTGGCTGCCCATTAACTCCCTAATCCCATCTCCTACTGCTCTCTTACTTCTACTCCAGGCTTACTGGCCTTCCTCTTCCCGGTCCATTTCTGGCTCGCTGGTTCCTTCCTCAGAGCCTTTGCACTTGTTTCCTCTGCATGTAATACAGTCCTCCATGTAAACACATATGCATTCTTTAGCTGTCTTCCTTGTTTTTATTTTTCTAGCACTTAACACCACTCGATACACTATATATCTAAATATTTGCATTTTTTTTTTCTGGTCTGTGTTCTACAGGAACATAGGATCTATGAGGACAGAAATTATTTTATCTCTGAATAGAAAACTTTTTACATCTAATGATGGTTCACAGGATCAGACTATCCAAGGAAAAACACATTAAGCCCCACATGTATTATTTACAAATGCTACAAAAACGAATGAGCTATCCCTGTTGTATGTTCTTATGACCCTGTTCATGCCTCTCTTAAAATGTTCAACACATTCATTATAGTAGTGGCGTTCATATTTAACTTTCTTGCTTCAGTAAGAAGTCTCTGAGTATAAAAACATACATTTTTCACTTTTCTGTGGCCAGATCCCAGCATAGATTTTGATATTCAATAAGCAAGATGTATCGGTATTTGATCTTTCCTTTGTGATTTCCTTTACTTATTCATTCATTTATTTATTTTTACATTTGAGGGAGAAAGCAGACATTAAAAATAAATGTTAAAAGTTCCTCACCACTATGCAGTATAGGAAAACTGAATAAATGAATTAGCTGTGCTAATTACACAGTCCACTGGATGAAAAAAGATCCTTTCCATTCTTTCTTTCCTTCCCTTTTGTCCCTACGGCTGTTATTGACACTCCCGTATCACTATTTCTATGCCAGTGGACTTTTCTGACTTTACTTCAATTCTCAGATCCAAAGATAGGCAGAAAAGAGACATGCAGATAAGCTGAAACGGGGGTGAAGAAAAGTTGCACAGGGGTGAAGAGAAGAGACATAGAGAGAGGGGAATCCAGGGCAAAGGAGGAACCAGGAAATTCTAGGTCTGTGGGTCATTTGCATAGTCATTTGCATCAAGCAACTTTGCTGCGGCAAGGAAATCAGTAAGAAGTAAGCTTTGGAAACTGATCCCATTCAAAATGAGATGCCAGAGAAAGAATGGAAGGGAAGAGTGTCAAAGAAAGAAGTATACTATAGAGTACAAGAGATGAAGTCACACCTTACGGGTTTCACAACATAGAAAATACTAAGAAGTGTAAATTTAGGTGTATGTTTCTCAAAGCTTGAGTAGCTGAATGATGATAGTTTAAATAAAACTGTCACCATTGGTGTTTTTCTTTTTCTTTTTTGTATGCTAATTGGCCCTGTTTTCAAATACTATGCTTTTAAATGTCTGCTTTCTCTAAAAATATTATATTTGCCTTATTTTGATTTATAAAACTTTATCACATTAAACATTTAACCAGTGTCCTTGAAATAAGGCTAAACTCTAACTCAAATGTCAGCAGAAAGAAATGCCAGTTTTTATGAAAATTTTGCTTATGAATTTTAAATGTGAGAATAATGTCCTTTGGTTTTAAAAAACATTCTATTCTCTTTCACCTTTATTATTACTATAACCTTTAATATTTCAGACAAAGATTTTTTAGTTGTTTGAATTAGTCAGGTTCAGACAGAGGGAACTTATGAATATTGATTATTAAAATTTTACCATTTGCCAATACTAAAGTAATTTCTAGAACTAATTCTATGACATTTAACATAACTTCCAGGTATAACCTCCAGGTTTTGAATCATATGTTCTCTTTTGGAATTATTTATTTTTAAATATTGTTTTATTAATATGGTGCTATACATAATGAATTTGGATTGGGAGCAAAAAATCTAAAAAAAAAATTGAGATTGGTAGGTGTAGAATAGAAAAAAGAAACTTAATCATAATATTCTTTTTTTAAGATTTTTTTTAAATTTATTAATTTATGAAAGACAGAGAGAGAGAGAGAGAGGCAGAGACACAGGTAGAGGGAGAAGCAAGCTCCACACCAGGAGCCTGATGTGGGACTCGATCTTGGGTCTCCAGGATCACACCTTGAGCTAAAGGCAAGTGCTAAACCGCTGAGCCACCCTGGGATCCCCATAATATTCTTATAGAGGCATGAAATAAAGGTGTGTGGCCACAAACTGTTATTTATTTATTTTTATTAATTAATTTTTTTGGGGGTGGAGAGGGGTAAAGAGAGAGGGAAAGAGAATTTTAAGCAGTCTCCAGGCCCACCACAGAGCCCAACATTGTCTCACAACCCTGAGATCATGACCAGAGCCAAAATCAAGAGTTGGACACTTAACTGAGCCACATTGGCGCCCAGTGAATTAGAATTTACAATAATTATTTATAATTTTTCTTTTACCCCCACTATATGAAAAGACACTGCATGCTACCTTTTTCCAAATCCCTTTCTCTGTCCTAGCTAAAATACGAATAGAGGAGTATTATGTTAATTGCTAGTAAGAGTTTAAAATATCATTTTCTATTAGCCACCAGGGAATATTTAAAACTACTATTGTTTTTCAAATATATTAAAGAATTTTATTGTAATGTTAAAGAAACTGAAAGCATTAAAAAATGCTTTAAAAAAAACTTTTAAAGCATTAAAAAATGCTTTAAAAAAACTTTAAACAGAGCTTGACCATAATAAAATTAACACTGGTTGTTTAAAAGTACCAGATATTATGCTAAGTCTTTTACATGCCTTATCTTGTTTAAATAGTACAATAACTCTATGAAATAAGTACTTTAAGATAGAAGTGTTTAGAGTAGACTTAGAGAGTCCTGTAGCTCTTTCACAGACACTGGTCTGGGATTCAAATTCAAGTTTGTATGACTCCAGCAGCTAAGTTTTTGACCAGTGTGGTGGATGGTATTGTTCGTTCAAAATATCTGCTGCTCTTTTTATAGTTCCTCTTGCTATTCAGGACTATACATATGGTCCCAACTTATAATGATTTGACTTACAATTTTTCAAGTTTACAATGATGCATCCAGTAGAAAAGCTTACTTTGAGTTTTTATCTTGTCTAGGCTACCGATAAGCAGTACAATATTCTATTATGGTGCTGAGTAGTGGCAGTAAGCCTAGCTCCCCATCAGCCACACCATCAAGAAGGTAAACGCCCTACAATATATACCTACAACCACTCCATATCCATACAACCATTCTGTTTATCACTTTCGGTATAGTATTCAATAAATAACAGGAGATATTCAACACTTTATTATAAAATAAGCTTTGTTAGATGATTTCACCCAACTCTAGGCTCATAAATTATTCTGAGCACATTTAAAGTAGACTAAGCTAATCTATGATGTTTGGTGAGACGCATTAAATGCATTTTTGACCTATGATATTTCCAACTTACAGTGGATTTACTGGGACATAACCCCATACTAATTCAGGGAATATCTGTACCTTTCCACCTCATTGACTTTAGGCTTGATCTTGTTACTGGCCTTGGTAAATAGATGATGGCAATTGATATGTGCATTCCCAAAAAGAAGATTTACAAGCCATTACATCATTCTCCACCTTGGTATTTTCCTCTTTCCCTTGAGCTTGGCAGTGTTCCCAGTAGGCTGATCCTACAGTGTAGGTCTCAGGTGAGGTGACTCTGAAGAGACCTTGGATGGAATAAACACGCAACTCAGTGTTCACTGTACTGTGTCAATGAGACCTACAGGTCATGTTTTGTTATAGCACAAATGAGCTTAGCTTGACTGATACATTATGCAATCTGTGCCTCTATTTGCTTATTCTATGTGAGAAATTTACTTGTAATTTTTTTCTTTATCGCAAATAAACTAGAACAAATCAAAATCTCCTTCCCTGCAAAACATTCGGAATACATCATAAAGTTCTTTGGTAAACTCTGTAAATATACAATATAATTAAATTACAAGGACATTGAATTATGAAATACCCACTCTGGTTGGGGATGTTGCACAAAGTGCATATCAAGTAGAAGAGCAAATGCTTTTCAGAGATTATTTTCCATTATCAACTGTTAATAACACCTCTCTTGGTACTGGCTAAACCATTAAACTTTGTCTGCAAGCACATTTTAAAAACAGATTCTGTTGACAGGTGCAGCTCCAAAGACTGCTTCCTCTTCAGTGAAATTATATTGCTCTCCCACTCACACTCCTTCCTTTAAAATGGTACATACACCCACTGCCGCCTGGATGCTTTTATTGTAGAGGAAAGACTAAAGAGTGATTCATCTAGTTTTTAATCTTTTGGCCTTTTTAGTGGGATGGTAAAATCACAGGAATTAGGGATGAAAATGATCAATTGCTTTTGCATTTACATTTTTATACCCACAGTCAGCAGCTTCCCAACAATGAGATTGAATAAAAAAGTGATAGGTAGGCCAAAACCCTCCGCTACAGATAATCAACTTGCTACAGACCTGAAGGTAGGCATGTGCTTTATTTAGAAGAATTGCCTGATAGATGTCACTATCACCTTCTTTTAAATTCAGTCTCCTCTGGCTCAGTGTGCATCCATTGATTTTGTTTTGGCTAAAATCTGTTAAAAAAACAAGATAAACAACCATGAATTTTTCATTTGCAACCATTTATGTATATGGGAAGTGACTTATTGATCTTCTAATTGAACAGTCATTGCTCACTCTTCATCAGACTATTCCTCATCAGTGTTATTTAGCACTGCCCAGGCCCTGCCCTGACTGTGAGACTGCGAGCAACTCTGGAGATAGGAGGGTGTTTCTGCGGTTAGAGTAGCCATGTAGCAAATGCTTGGAACAGGCTAAATGAAAACTTCAGGCACAATATAAATAGATTTTAAATGATTACTGGAGCCTCTTCTTTATGGGTCAGACCTACCAAAAGCACTTTGTCACCTCCTGGGCTATTGCTTCTGGCCTCAATAACAATTTTTCATGTGGATGTTTTTAATAAAATTGAAATCAAGAACAGTAAGGTCTTGATAATACAGGTAAATTTAAAAAATATATGCCTCCGTCATATTAGCCGATTTTGACATCTCAATGATTACCTAATGGTTGAAGGTATTGAAATAGTAAACATGTTCTAGGAAATTCCATGGAAAGGAATATAAATTATGGTAATTAAAAAGGGAGTCAAGACTGATCATATTCTCCTTCCTGTATAGGGTATCACGTATACTGTATTATTGAGTCTTCCATGTGAATTTCTTTCTTGTTTTGCTACTCATTTTACTTTTAAAAATCTGTCTAGATCAGTGCTGTGCAATAAAGCTTTTTGTAATGGTGGAAATGTTCTATAATTTGCAAAATCCAATATACATATAGTCACTAGCCACATGTGCCTAATGAGCATTTGAAATCAGCGAGTGCAACTAAGAGACTGATTTTTAAATTATATTTAATTTTATTTGACTTAAACACCTGCATGTAGCTAGTGATTACCATGCTGGATGGTCAGACCATACACAGCTTACATTTTTAGAATCATAGAACTTTGAAGTTGAAGGAAGTTTGTAGAGAATCTAACCTAAGTTCTCTGCATTATTACTCACTTGTTGGAGAGATGATCTCTGACATTATCTTTGGAAAGACTGTGGTCATTGAATAGCCAAGGAAATGTTGAAAAAGGGAATGAGAACTGGTGGCATCACTATTCTGAACTTCAAGCTCTAGCTCAAAGCTGTAATCATCAAGACAGTATGGTACTGGCACAAAAACAGACACGTAAATCAATGGAACAGAATGGAGAACCCAGAAATGGAAAGACTGCTGTCAACTCTAGTTGCTTGCTCCATCTAATCATTATAGATAATCCAGAGTCCAAAAGTTTCTGGGTTTTCTTCTTGTCAATCATATAATTTTATTTGTCAACCATAAAATAGTTCAAGTGGTCAAATAGTATTATTATAATGGTGAATGACAAACATATCTCAGAATGTTACATATTATCTGAAATGTTGCTTGCCCTTAGAATTCATGCAGAAGTAAATACAAAACATGTATAAGTAGATATTTTGGGGAAATAAAACAGAAAACATTATTTCTGCCGAAACATTTGAGAATTCTCTTTCTTTGTTGCTAGAAATCATGCCTAATCTTTGCCTCTTCATAATTGAGTACCGTAATTCTAATTTGAGAGATGACCCAAGTGTTGCATGGATCTACCCAACATAAGTGATTATATTAAGGGAGATAAATGGCATTCCATGGGCTGGTATCTTTCTCACAATAGATTAACCAGTTGAGCTTATTACTTTACTGGTCCTTGATTATGGCTTTATATTGAGGTCACTTGGGAAACTTAACAAATGCCCAGCCCCAACTTCAGGAAAGGTGGGGGCCAAGGCTTTTGTGTCATTAAAAGCTTTTCATCTGATTGTAATGAGCAATAAGCATTGAAAAAGATTATTTGTTAGTTTAGTTATGGTAATAAGTAAAAATTCAAATATATTTCAGAGTCAAAATTAATCCTGACTCTAATTTGTAACCTTAAAATATGCCAAAGAAGATTATAATTGGACTGATGAAAACACCTTATCTCTAATAAAAATAGAAACATAAAGCTCTACTAATTTTTAAAACAATCAAACAAAAGACAACCAAAGACAAAAATCAGTGAATTCCAACAGCCCGGGTGGCTCAGAAGTTTAGCGCTGCCTTCAGCTCAGGGCCTGATCCTGGAGACCTGGGATGGAGTCCCATGTCGGGCTCCCTGCATGGAGCCTGCTTCACCTCCTACCTGCATCTTTGCCTGTCTGTGTGTGTGTGTGTGTGTGTGTATCGTGAATAAATAAATAAAATCTTTTTAAAAAATCAGTGAATTCTATTCTCACTGGGGTTTCATATATCCATACATATACTTGAGAGACTAGGAAGTCCTACCTGACAGAAACAAACTTTCACAGCACAAAATATGGATGTTAAGAGAGAAATCATTCTCAAGAATGAAACAAAGAACTAGACTTCACAATAAAACTTTGGTAGGAGGAAATGAAGGATATACATATGTATGTAGCTAGTATTTGAATAATGACTGTACTTGTTGAAAACTGCTGTCATGTATACATGTATACACACGTACAAAAGTCTTACATGCATATGTATGTATATACATACATCATGTATACATGCGTACTACAAGTCACACTATTCCCAGTTCTGCAAGGGTATTTTTCTTCTTATTTCATAGAGAACTACTGGATTGTTTTAGTGTCAGGATTGGAAAATCTAGATAGCTGTGATAATTGGTAGGAATCTATATTATGAAGAGGCAAATTTTGGAGAAAGTGATAGCACTTAGAACGGTTTGTTTGTTTAAGTGAGATGCCTTCCTCCCTTCCTGCTTATCACAATCCTTTCCTTCAAGGACAATTGTGGAAATAAAATCTAAAGTATGTTGATAAAACTTTAGTTAGAATTTTAATTGAAAATGTAGGTCTCAGGGCGCCTGAATGGCTCAGTGGATTAGTATCTGACTATTGGTTTCAGCTCAGGGTATGATCTCATGGGTCATGGGATGCCCCGCTTCAGGCTCCTTGCTCAGCAAAGAGTCTGCTTGAAAATTCTCTCCATCTGCTCTTCCCCCGACTCACACTCTCCTCTCCCTCTCTCTAAATCAATCAATCAATCAATCAATCAATCTTAAAAAGAAAATATAGGCCCAATTCTAAATACAGTTAATGGTAGTATTCGAGTTAAATTGTTGATGATGACTAAGAACTAATGTATCCATTAGTCTTTGTTTGTAAAGCAAAGAGAAGTTAGAAAATTTATCATAAAATTTAAGTAGACTATATTCTATATCTATTCATTACAAAGTTGAGTTTCTGATGGTTTCTTGAAAAAATAAAGGTTTATTATAATTTGCATAGATATCTCTGAAGAATCTTCTACTCTAGATGTTTACTTATTACTTTCAGATTATATTTTACATAGAAAAGTATATTCTTTGTAGAAGGCTGTATTTGTTCATTTAAAATCAAAGTATAAAAAAAAAATAAAATCAAAGTATATCCTTTAAACCTAACTTAAAACTTTGAATATATATGTACACAGAAAAAATATTTGCTGATCAATTTAGATGAGAAATAAGGACAGCATATGGCAAGTTGAAATTTGGGGAGACTTGGTAACTCAGGAATATAATTCCCATATGAGAAATATTGTGTATGTGTGTGTGTGTGTGTGTGTGTGTGTGTGTGCATTTCTGGATTTTGGATTCAAAAATAATTCTTAGCTTTGAAAGTAAGAAATCATATAAATAATAAATCTTTATTTTCTCGGTCCATAACGAACAAAGTAAACAGATACAGAACAAAAACTTCAGAGAACATGACTGTGGGTATCTACTGAAACATTTCACGAAGGCCTAATTTTCAACAGGAAAATTAAAGGAAATTTACCAGATATAGACCTGAGGATTTTGAAAATAAAGGTTAAAATTGTTATTTACAATCACTAACCTTTTCATCATTTGTAAAAAGGAAATTTTCTTCTTAAAATACAATCAATCAGTTTCCTTTCTAACAGACTCTGCAGTCCTTGGTGCCAGTTGGAATACTGCGTTACAAATAGAAGCTCCATTACCTCATGGAGAGAAGAGAGTTTGATGAACAATTGTGAGAATTGTAGGGTGGATTTCTTCTTTCCCGATTCAGGAAACAAATTTGATGATGTATATTTAAGTAAATGTACATCATTCTAATTTTAGAATTTTATTATCAGTGCAACATAATGTAAGATTTTGTATTTTTACAAATAAAAACAAATGAAAATATTTTAAAAGGAGACAATAGTTGAATTCTTTCTGTATGTAGGAAGAGACAGATTAGAAATCACAAGAGTCTATTTAAAATCCTGCATGGTGTTTTTACTTTCAGAGAAACAAACTAATGCAACATAAATCTCTTTCAAGTCTGATGAACAATATTATCACTCTATTTGCATTTTAGATTATAGATGAAAAAGGAAATGATATATTTGCCTAAGATTTTCCAAAGAGTAAATGTAGAGCCAGGAATAAAATGTCTTTTATTCATGGTTCTAAATCTCTAACTTCCTCTGCTTGACAAGATGACAACATCCTTCTACAGAAAAACATACTCCAATTATATAACCATCATTGAATCGGATAAGCAATGGTTTAAGAATGCATATACACTATCAACTAAAAGTAGCATTATTCCAAAACCTATGTTTTTCATTCTTTAGAAATAATATTGGCAAAAAGTTACAGAAATCATACTCCAAATTAGACTTTTCTAAATAATCAGATGATTCCAGATTCAGTAACCACTGCCTTGATTAAAGAGCACACTCCAAACTTCAAATTTCACTGCTCTTAAATAACCTTCCTGGCAGTAAACATTATGCAAATACAGGCAATGAGGGAAAACCACTTCTGAAAACTGCAGTGTGCATTTAAGTAAACAGCGATTGAACACAGAAAGTGCTTCTGATTCTACTAAGTGATTTCTTTCTAGAAACTCCAAACTTAGGATGCTGATATGCTTAAGAACATTAACTGTAACTCGAGGTAGCAAATGGAAGTTTTACAGATTTGTACATATTGTAATCTAACAATTCACCATCATTCTAAAATATATTTTTTGGGCTTGTTCCACTTTCTAAAAAAAAGTTTGTAGTTCTAGCGAATGATTTCATTCTTCTTATTTTCTTATGCAATAAGTTCATGTGCAGGGCATTCCTTGTCATCGGGGGTGGAAAGATAGACTTCTTCACTGGCGAAGCTAGAGTAGCTACTCAGAAAGTTGAAGCCCCATGGGAAGAATCGCCTACGGTAACCTTAAAAATCACAGAGAAAATGGTTCCACCAAACAAATGAGTGTGCTCATCCAACTCCCTCAACTCACCAGTCCTGGCTCAAAGAGCTATGTTTGGCTTTTGAGTGAGTGCTCTATAGAGGGAAATTTTTGCATGTGGAGAAAAAAACTCCCTTCCTTCTTTGTGGCACTAGAAAAACTCATGGTCTCTCTCAGAATCATTGCACAGTGAAAGTCAAATACTCTCAGGTCCTAGAGACATAAAGAAAATAGTGAGAAGCAGAATGATATAATCTTGGAAGTAGTGGTTACCGTAGTGACCTACAAAAAAACCATTCATATTTGGAGAAAAAAATGTCAATCAGCATATTATTAAAAACCTTACTTGAAAATTTTAGATCAGATGTATATAAAGTTTCCTTATTTATTTTCAGATCTTAGTGTATCACCTCCATCTCTGTACCAGGTGTGTCTTGCTTGGGGGAACTCTGCTCCAAATATCTCCATAAAGCTAGATATGCTACATGTGACTTCTTCCTCTGAATAAATAATTCTGTTTTTGGAGACTTCACCCCAAAGGCATGTATAAAACAAATATAAACATTTTCAAGTATGGGCCCTAGTTAACATAAACACAATTTGAAAATCAAGAAACCAAGCAATGGTTTCTTTTCTTATTTCTACAGAATTCAGAGATTTTGGAACAGTAGATCATCTTTGGTAGACACTATAATCATAGAACATAACCTTATTTCTTCATTTCACTCATTGCATCTCTCTCCTTTCCCTTTATCTCCTTTATCTCTTGTTTTATTTTTGGGCAGAAGACAAAGATGTTATTTTCATTTTTTTTAACACGGTGTTTGACTATAGCAAAGGAAATATATCCCAATCCTTACATCTGCTATAGTGTAAAATCAAATAGATATAGGTTTTAATTACCTTGTCTTTATTTTTTTTAAAGTTATACAATGTCTTTTCTTTTCTTTTTCCTTCTTTCTTTTTTAGAGAGAGTGTGCAGGAGGGAATGCACCAGCACTCTCTTCCACCAGCAATGCATGAGAATTGCAGTTGTTCCATGTCCTCTCTAATATGTGCTATTGTTAGTCTTTTTCATTATGACCATTCCACTGGCTGTGTCTTGGTATCCCATAGTGGCTGTACTTTATATCCTTAATAAATAATGATGTTGAGCGTCAATTATGTATCCCATAGCATATACATTACTCTTCCTAGAAAGTTATTAAGTACATCCTAGATGTATTAATATAGGGATAAGGCAATTCATAGATACTAATGCCAAAAATATTTTTACTTTGCTTTTTTCCCATGATGCAACATAATACAGAATATATTAATTATATTGTCTTAATAAATCATTTAGAGGCTTGCCATTTGGGTAACTTATGCCTTTCTAATAATTTAAAAATTTTATATAGTTGTCATACTTGTTGGTACAAAGTTGTTCATAACATTGCCTATTTCTTGCTAATATCTGTAAAATCTGGATCTCCCTCTTTCATTCCTAATATTGATAACTTGTGTCTTCACCTTTTTGTTTTTTATCAGCCTAGCCAGAATTTTATTGATTTTTGACCTTTCAAAGAATTCTTTGGTTTTATTGTCTTTTTCTATTATCTTCTATTTCATTGATTTCCAGACCTATTTTGGTTATTATTTTGATTATTATTCTATTCATTTTGAATTTATTTCTTTTCCTCAATTCTTGAGATGTTAACATAGATTATTTTAGACCTTTCTTTTTTCTAATATAATGATTTAAAATCTTATATTTCCCTCTGAGTGTTACGTTAGCTGTATCTCAGAAATTTTGACATTTTAATTTTTATTCAAACTGGGATATTTTTTTAAAGATTTTATTCATTTATTCATAGAGACACAGAGAGAGAATGAGAGGAAGAGACACAGGCAGAAGGAGAAGCAGGCTCCATGCAGAGAGCCCGACGTGGGACTCGATCCAGGGTCTCCAGGATCACACCCTGGGCTGCAGGCAGTGCTAAACCGCTGCGCCACCGGGGCTGCCCTCAAACTGGGATATTTTTTAATACCTTTGTGATTCTCCCTTGACTCTTTGTTATATTTAAGTGTGTTGATTAATGCCCATGTTTGGGGAAATTTTGTAGACAGATTTCTGCAGTCAATTAAAAATTTAATTCTATTACATGCAGATATAATCTTCATAGTTCCAGTTCTTATTTTTATTAAGACATGTCATATCTCATCATAGGGTCCATCTTGGTGAATGGTCTATCTGCTACTGAAAATATTTATTCTAAAAAAAAAAAAAGAAAATATTTATTCTAAAAAAAAAAGAAGAAAAGAAAATATTTATTCTGCTATTTCTGAAGAGAAAATTTTACAAATACCATTAACTTTTATTAGTTAATACTACTACTTCCCGTAAAATGTAAAAAAAAAAGATACGGTTATATCATTACACTCTCTCATTCTTTCTACTTTTGTTTTCATCCATGTGATTTATAACATAGGCTGCATATATATTACAAACCCCACAATATATTTTTATCACTTCTGTTCTAAAAGTCATATATTTTTATAAATATTTAAAATAGGAGCATATTGACTTAGCATTGTATTTACTCATATATTTCCTGTTCCCAACATCATTACTTTCAGTAAATCCAAATGTCCCTCTGTCGTCATTGTTCTTTCACCCGAAGAACTCTTTTAAATACTTCCTATAGTGTGAGTCAGCTGGTGATAAATTCTGGTTTTTGTTTGTTTAAATGTTTAAATAATCTTCATTTTACCTTTCTTTTTTGAGTACATTTTTGCTAGGTATAGAATTCTGCATTGACAGATTTTTCTCATAGCTCTTTGAAGATGTTACCCTTGTATTTTCTGGCCTCTGTGATCTTTGTCCCTCTCTAAATAATTTGACTTTTGCTCTGACTTGTGTAAGAGATTTTGATTTATTGTTGGTACTTAACAATTTGATAATGAAATGCCTAGGCATTTTTTTCTTGGTGGTTAGCCCAATCAGGACTCACTGAACTGCTAGAAAGTAAATTTATTATTTACTAAATTTGGTAAAATTTTGGCCATTGTTTATCTTTTATCTGTCTCCCAATACTCTTCCTGGAACTTTAATTATACATTTATTAGGCATTCTAGTATCACTGATACCTGAGACACTGAAGTAGTAGAATCGATCCCAAAGGCACTGTTTACCTTTTTTTTAGTCTTTTACATTTTTCCCTGGAAAGGAAGGGAGAGGTGGATCATATTAGGGAAATTTTACTTCCATGTCTTCAAATTCACAGATCTCTTCTGCCTTACCATGTCTGCTGTTGAAGCTATCTAATAAAGTTTTAATTTCATATAGTGTATAAGACATACAAAGCTCCAGATGTTTTACATAGCCCTTCCATATGTATCTCTAATTTCTGTCATTATGATGATCATGTTTTCTTTTACATGCACGAGTATATATTTTTTTAGTTGTTTTAAAGTCCTATCTAGTAATTCTATGATTGCTGTCATTTTGGGGCCTGATTCTGTTCACTGAAATTTCTTCCTTTTATGGATCACATTTTCCTCTGTTTTCACATATTTAGAAGTTCCTGACTGGAAGTTGGATACTGTGAATTTTACATGGTTGGATGCTAGCTTTTGTTGCCTTCTTTTAAGAAATAAATGTTGGACTTTAATCTGCTGATTTGTAAGTTATTGCTAATCAGTTTGATCCTTTAAAGACTTGCTTTAAGCTCTGCTAACAGACCTATGGAACCTTTTACTCTAAGGTGGGTTTATACCTTATATTACTTATCTATATTTGGGCAGCCTGGGTGGCTCAGCAGTTTAGCACCACCTTCAACCCAGGGCATCATCCTGGAGACCTGGGATCAAATCCCACATCGGGCTCCCTCCATGGACCCTGCTTCTCCCTCTGCCTGGGTCTCTGTCTCTCTGTTTCTCTTATGAATAAATAAATAAAATCTTTAAAAAATAATTATCTATGTTAAAGCTTTTTATTATGGTACCTTCCCACTTCCAGGTAGTTATCTATTACTATAGAATGAATTGTCCCAAAGCACTAAAGCTTTAAAGAATATACATTCATTACTTTACAGTGTCCATTGGACAGGAATCCCAGCATAAGTTCCCCTGGCTTACTGTCTGTAACAGGCCCTAATTAAGGTGTCAGCCAGGGATGCAGTTATCTCAAAACTTGACTGTGAGAGATTCATCTTCCCAACTCACTCAAGTGGTTATTCAAAGAGTTGCTCATTGTTCAAAGAGTTAGTTATTGGTTGCAGTTCTCTCTTAGTTCCTTGTCACATAGTCTCATCTATAACACAGCTCACAATGGCAGCTGGCTTCCACTAGAGTAAGCTCCCCCCACCCCCCAAAAAAGAAAGCAAGTAAGATTTAAGCCAGTATTATTTTCTAATTTAATCTCAAGAAGTAACATCTCACCATTTTTTGCTATATTCTATTAATTATAGGTAACTCACTATATCCTGCTCACATTTAAGAGGAGAAGATCATTAATCCCAGGAAGTGTGGATCATAAGGGAGTATCTTGGAATAGTAGCACATCTCTGTTGCTAAGGTGTAACTTGTTACATATATCCAGAACAACCCCATTGTTCAATGAAGACTCTCAAGTCTGAGTGGTCAGAGTTCAACACCCCCAGACCTGAATGAGATCTGAATGGGATTGTTTAGTTTACAGATTCCTGAACACTGTCTGACCTCATGGAGTTAATCCTTATATAAGTTTTGTGTAGTATTTAACAACAGGTTCAAGGGGACACTTTAGTGGATTTTGGGAGCTCTATTTCTGCATAGCTCCCTTTTCTCTGGTACTATGTTCTCTAAATTACAGCCACCTCAGCCTCCCCAAACTCTGCCCTCTGTGTCTTTTACTCAGTATTATTGTTTGCTTTGTTTTATTTTTCCTTTCTGCACTGTGGTCTGGACAATGCCTATAGGCAGAAAGCTGGGGCAATTACAAGACTCATCACATTTCTTTCCTTTATCTTAGGAACCATAGTTCATTATGTCTGCTATCTCATATTTGGGCATGAATGTGTCATCTATTATGCTTGGTTTTATAGATGTTCATGGGAGAATGGAAAGTCTGGTCCCAATTACTACATTATGTTCAGTAGCAGAAATCTTCTAGGAATCTTTGAACCAGTTTTAATCTTCCTCAGATATTGTGTATGGCATACTTAAAATATATTTTTTTCTATACAAATGTTAGGCATGCATAAGTAAATACTAAATTAGGGTTTAGAAATTGAAAAGAAACTAAATTAACAGGAGTTACAAGTACCCTACCAAAGTGATTTCTATAAGTTCCTTTATATAGCAATGTATTTTTAAAAAGAGCTATTGATTTATTTGAGAGAGAGAGAGAGAGAGAGAGAGAGAGAGAGAGAAGGAGCATGCAGAGGGGAAGGGAGAAGCAGGCTTCCTGCTGAGCAGGGAGCCAGATGCAAGGCTGGATCCCAGGACCCCAGGATCATGACCTCAGCTGAAGGCAGACACTTAACCGACTGAACCAGGTGCCTCACAATATATTCTTTTAAATACAACTTTATAAACCTTTCAGGAGCACTCATTTTATCTATTTTTAAAAGTGACTATGAATGTCTATCTAACTGTAATATAATTGATTAAAAATTCTTAACCATGAAACATTTAATAGGGCTTCAAATTGTTAATGTTGCCAATCTTTGTACTGTTTAAATCCTAAAAATGTCTTCAACAGAAATTTTTCCCATGTTTCACTTTATGGTAATATACTTTCAAAGGTTACAAGTGAAAAGTTCATCAGATTAATAATAGCTGATGCTGTACTCTGCTAAACTCCTCAACGTTTTCGTTTTACTGTCATTCATTTATCATGTGGCTACCTATAATGCCCTAGAGATTTGAAACTAACTAGCAAAAGAGCAAAATTTCCTTTGCATTTATTTGTTCCTTGTCTTTGTGTCTAGGAGAACATTTACAGCCCTCTTTCCCCTAGCTCCCACCTGAGGCTGTTTCTGGGAATGAGCAACCATTGCAGAGGATCATCTAGTTACTCTAATTTCTACACTGCTCATTGCACAGAGACAATGTTTCTCCTCAATGTGATGTATAGACAAATTCAGACTGATTGTGTATGCGGAAAGAGGAATAATTACTCAATAAACTGGTAGAAAATAAAATTGCATAACCACTCCTTTTCCCCTTTACTATAATGCAGGTTAAGTCTGCACAAAAAGTTCTAATAAGTACAGAGATTATTCAGACCCACCAAGCTGCACTCAGCAAAACCTCTTAAGATATAGTTCACATATTTCTACTGCTAAGATTCCATATTAGATATTTTACAGGACTTTTTAACTTTGGTTAGTGTCCTTTTAAAAAAATGAGTAGATAAAAAAAAGATGAGTGTTAAGGAAGAAGATATACTTAATCTTAACATTTGTAAATAATATTTGTGTTGGGAAATAATATTTGTTTTGGGCTATCAATAAACTGATAATAGCCCAATACAGCCTCTCTTTTTGGCGTACATGACTCCTTTCTGTCTGTTCTTCTACGTCCTCTTCCCACTGTCTGTTTTCTGACCCATGCTCTGTTGGTCAAAAAAGTATTCTAAAATTAACTTTTTGTTAAGAAGGCTAATTTTCAGTTTGGATCTGAGCTGAAAATAGTTCCCAAATTGCCCTCAAGTTATGACTGTCAGAATATTTCCAACATAATATTTTTAAGTATGCTCCTGGGCTAGCAATGCTAATGGTTTGACTGCATAATCAGTTTGGACTCAATGTCTAGAAGACAACTGTGGTCTGATGGCATAATCTAAAAAAGAAGGGATAATGTCCAATTAGTAAAGGTGAAAAGGTTAGCAAAAAATTTTCACTGACTAAGAATGAGTGTTATAAGTACTATGTTTGGAAACTGATTTTGGTTAATAAATACTGAATCAGTTATTAAAAATATCATATCTTTAGTAAATAACTGAGTTCAACTGGGAAATCTACAATGCTAAATAGAATCTGTTTATCTTCTATTTTTTCATCGTGACTTGCAAATGGAAATGGTTGCATATTTTACCTATTTCAACATTTTACTATTTTCAAGTGGAATATTAAAAAAATCTGCAGCACAGAATTGGACAACTGTGTTTGACAGTATCTAATCCTGCCTATTCTGGGAGTTACTGAACTTCTGGCTAAATGTGGAGGAAGCAAACAGCTGCTTCTGTTGTTTCTCTTTCCACTGTACAGCAAAGAATTTAAACATGAAGGTGGCATTTGAATACTAAAGCATATTCATTCTTCTCCTGGCTAAAATCGAAGTACTAGCAAATATATAATGTTGTCAGTTTTGATCAATTTTAATTTAATTAGCATATCATTATTCAAACTTGGAAGCACTTGTTTGCAAAGAGAGTTATATCTTCCCTTATAAATAATCTTTAACTAAATTTGAACTAAAATAATTTCTATTTCTACACAAAAACCTGGGGTTGTAAGGGTTAGTTACATTTGCTTTTTGAAACAATTTAGATTTGCTTTTAGAAAATTTGTAAAACAAAACCCAACAAAGTATTTTGGTGTCATAAATACTGCTGAATTTCTAAATTTACCCAGAAGTTCTAAAAATAAAGTCCTAAATATGTCTCAATGCTCAAATGAAGAATAAAATTACCTTTGGAAATCTCATAATGGGAATCTAGAGAGGCTAATTTCACTATGAGGACTTTCTTATTCATCAATTTTAGACATATTCTTAGCAAGAAAAAAATGCAACAGAATGCAGTTTATCAAAGCTTATTTTTAGTATTATTTTGGCAAATAAAATATTGGAAAGTTAGCTCCTTCTTAAATATCTACAGGTGGCATTAAATATAAGCTAATTATAATAAAATGTTGGATCTCTTTTTATTGTACTGGTATAGGATATCCATGTAAAAATTTAGTCTGCTACTTTATATTTATACGGATACTTGCCAATGATTCCAATTTATTAAGAGCAAAAAGAGATCCCTACCAAAAGAAAAAATAATGTTCATTTGACATAGTTCTCTCTGTAAGAGATGAGAAATTTCATTTTTTTTTACTTGAGTTAACCAATGTTTTTTTTTAATTTGGGTTTTTTATATAAGAGTTACTGTATTAAACAAAACAAAATAACAAACCAGAAAAGTCATAAAAAGGCAATGTCTAATTAATGTGGTTTTGAAAGAACTCATGCCTGCCAGAGTACGACTCTATGAATGACCCTGAACTGTTTTGTTCCTCTTTGTAATAGCTCTGCCTATCCTTTCCATCTTGTAGAACTTTGTGATTGGATGTGCTTAGGCTTTTTCAACATTTGCAACTAGACTGTACACAGTTAGCCACCACATTCATGAACAATTAGCCGCTATTATTCTAGCTTTCTAGTAGACTAACTTAAGATTGACTAGTTTGTTTATTTAATTATTTGTTTTTTTATTTATTTGTACCCTGCTTTCTTACCTTAAAAGGTCATAAAGTGACTTGTAAAGATGCATACAATACAGATACACAAAGATGTGTGTAAAGATGCAAACAAGATAAAATATATTAAAATGAGAGAATTGTGAAAAGGGGGACAGTTGGAGGCAAAAGCAGGAAAGCAGTTTGAGCCAGATTTATTTTATCTGGAAAAATAAATCCAGAAAATAGTTTAATTTGGTATAGGTGATTCGCATTTCTGGTTCTAAGTTTATTTGCACCTCTACTATGAAAATCAACATACTTTGGAGGCAGCAATCTGGGTTAAAATTCTACTTTGTCACTCACCAGTGAAGTAACTTAGGACATATCACTTTATGTATCTGTGCCTCTGATTCCTCATCTATCAAGAAAAAATAATAACAATGAAACTATTATTGAGTTGCTCTGAGAAGTAAACAACTTAATCTATGACAAATTCTTTGAACAGTGTCCAATATATAATACTCAATATATAATGAATGGATGAATTGCAACAAAAAATAATTTTCAAATCTAAAAACATAGGAATATCATTATGAAAATAATTAATTAATATCTGTAAGGGTACATTTAAAAGTGATCTTAAGATTATAAAGCGACAGTATTGGATAACAAGTTAAGAAGCCTAACTCTTGTCCTATTGCTTGTAGCATCTGATGGACAATGAATGATTCATTTAGTATCTCAGAGTTTTAGTTCTCTTGTCTCCAAAGGGCAGCTGGACAATCTCAGGATTTGTTCCAACTCTAGTATTATCCTGTTCAGGCAAAAGCTTTTTTTTTGTTGTTGTTGTTGCTGTTGTTGCCGAGAGATACTTTCACAGGGATAATATTAATTACAATCAAACTAAAAGAAATACATTGAAGATCATTCTGAAAATATTATTGAGTTTGGGAACTTGAAGTTCAATATTTACACAGGCAGCAAACTATTGCCAACCAAGGGAAGGAAATGAAGAAATTTAGAGCACAAAGCACAACTGGAGACGCTGGCTTTACGTTGACAAAACCTACACATCACTGCAGTTTGTATTGTTATTTTCATATTCAGAAAAAGCTCGTCCAGGATTAGTATAAGACTCTACACAGATTTTATTCATGACTAACTGTCAGAGCAAAGTAGATCCAGGCAACAATGTGACTACTCAAGAATAAAAGACATCAGCTTATGATGTTGGGAAGGTAAGGATTACTGTAGCTTCTTCAGAATTGCTTAGGGTTTATTAAACACAGTTGACCAGAGGGTACCAAAACATGTTTCCGATGATATTATTTCTTTTAGAATTATTGTAACAGTCATTTGGTAGGAGGAAAAATATTCATTAATATCTAACAAAACATGCATCTACATAGAAGATCTTAAATGTTACATATTCACTGAATATTTCATTGCATTTGCATTCCCTTCATGTGTTTCAGCCTAATGAAAACTATTTGAGGTTATCATCAAACTACTTTTCAAAGATGTATTTAGTTAGGAGAGAGAAAGAGCATAAGCATAAGGAGGGGCAGAGGGAGAGAGACTCCTGAAGCAGTCTCCCTGCTGAGCGAGGAGCCTGGGATAGCACTCGATCCCAGGACCATGAGGTCATCACCTGAGCTGAAATCAAGAGTTGAATCCTCCACAAACTGAGCCGTGCAGGCATCTCATCATAAATCTATTTTTAAAATATTCCTCAGTCAGACCATTTCAAATCATCTCCTCTTTCTCATTACCTCTTTTCAAGGGTTCAATCAGCACCTTGTCACATAAGAATGAGGTTGGGTTTGGCTTGTTCCTTCTGGGAGGCCTCGTGTGGTACTGAGAACCAGATGCCTGCAATGGGATTGTCGTGTGATGGTGGTGCTTGGAACATGGTTGGGTGTGGCAGACTCAGGAAAAATCAATGGAGTCCAAGTCAGCAAGGAGTTCCCACCTGACCCTGACCATATTGAGAGTAGATGCACAAGTCCACCTGCCATGACATTAACAGCAAATGTACAGGAGACACCCAGTGACAAGACAAAATCAAGGGCATCCATCTGCTTAAAAGTAGATTGAAGGGTCCCTCCTCAACACCAATGAGGATGCAGTGAGTTACCCACATCCAGATGTCATCTTAGAAAGTACAATAGGAGGAAAACAACTCGAGATGGAGCTTGATTTTTATTGACTAAATATTTATCCAAAAAAGAGATTCTATATTTTGGAAGAATCCAAAACATTTTTCTGTACAAAACTTTAACCTGTTCTGGGATAACCCAACACTAACAAGAAGCTGGATTCTCAGCCAAGTTTCTTACACATCCAACACATTCATTTTCAACCCACTACATGTTATGAAACATGAATTTGAATTATATCCAGTATATACATACTATAAAAGTAGAGAGAAGTGCTTATGCCAATTTCAAAGAGTAGATAGAAGCATTATTGTCAATGAGTCCAGTGAGATGGCAGTTACAGTGTCATACTACCTTGCCTTCATCAGCTTGAGGTGACATAGTAATATACCATGGCTTAAACAACAGAAATTTCTTTTATCGCAGTTTTGAAGGTTGGGAAGTCCAAATTCAGGGTAGTAGTGTAACCGTTCTCCGGTAACAACCCTCTTTGTGGCCTGCAGAAATCCACTTTCTTGCTATGTCTTCACATGGTACAGAGAAAGTGAGACGGCAAGTGTCCTGGTGCATCTTTTTTATAAGGGCACTAATCCCATCATAAAGGCCCCACCCTCATGACCTCATCTAAATCTAATTATCCCCCAAAGATCCTGTCTTCGAATGTCATCACAGCAGGGATTGGGGCCTCAACATATAAATTTGAAGAGGGCATAATTCAGTCAAAGTATAGCCTAGCCATAAAAGATATCAAAATTGCTGCATTTCTGTATTGTCAGTAAAAATAAGGAAGGGAGGAGACTAATTATTTGCAAAGGAAAATTAAAGGCAGTTAAATACTAGGTTCACCTCAAGCCTAGACTTCTACTTACTTCAGAATCTGACTTGTGTGAATCCCCATGGGAAGTTTGGCAAGGGACCACTGAAGTCAGCCAGTGTACGAGAACAGTTCTGCTCACCCAAGTCAAAGCCCGCAGCATCTTTAAGCCATCTCCGGAGCATGCTGTGACCCAGTTTATAAAGTGCAGCATTAGTTCCAGCAGTGTCAAAACGAATGCTTGGCCAATCTCCAGATTCTCAAAGAAGATATAGAGGAGTTTTAACAGTGCCATTTTAGGAACTTTGTCCTGTGTCTTGAATAGACAAGGAAAAGCACTTTGGAGAGCAATCAAGAAATCTTGTGAGTCATACTGCACTATCATTTTATATAATTTTTTTCTTACTTGTTGACATATTTGTGGAATAATAGGCATGGTTTTTATATAACATCTATTTAAAAGGATAATATCCTAGGGGTAGCCCTAGTCAAATGATGACAGTTATTTTGCAGAGTCGCTGTCACGTAGTGGAAAATTCACTCAGCTAAGAATCTAGATTCTAGATCCTAATCCCTCAGCTGTGTGAAGATGATCACTTAATCTCTAGACCATTAAGTTTTGCCATCTGTTAAATGGAGCCACAGTAACCGCTTTACTTCCTTCTCTACTTGATTTATGTAAATACTCAGTAGGATAATGTTAATAACAAACTATTTAAAACCAGGAAATAGTACACAGGTGGAAAGTGTTTTTCTCTCTTTCTTTCTCTCTTATTATGTTACCTTGAAATGCTCTGATTGCTCTCCAACTAGGACAAGGATGGGTAAAAGTTAGAAACAGAATGAAGATATGTGACAGCCAACTGGGTATGTATAGAATTATTTGAGTTTACTTTAGTTTTACTGTTTTAACAGTTGTTAGAATAAACATGACATTCCTAGAAACTCTATCTTGTATTTCTGCCTTCAAAAATGCCAAACTGTTTCATGAAGGACACTCTATCTTGGTTAATAGTATTTCTGTCTGAATAATTTTGCAGTCTCTAGTGGGCCTCCTTTTCACAAGTAAGAAAACCCAACTCCTGAGTGGATGCCTTGGTATCTTGAAATTAGAACTCTTAAAACTTAAAGTTTGTCCCTAGCTCTCTCTTCCTCCAATGACTGCAGCTTTAATCATTAGAGCATGAGCAAATCCACTGTCCCTTATCTCAAAACTTTTCGACTAGATATGCTTTATAATTACTATTATAATTGTAAAATATAGGGATCCCTGGGTGGCGCAGCGGTTTGGCGCCTGCCTTTGGCCCAGGGCGCGATCCTGGAGACCCGGGGTCGAATCCCACATCAGGCTCCCGGTGCATGGAGCCTGCTTCTCCCTCCGCCTGTCTCTCTCTCTCTCTCTCTCTCTGTGACTATCGTAAATAAATAAAAAATAAAAAAAAAAAATAATTGATTATTTTAGGTTTATAGGCAGATAATATTGCATTAATTGTGTAATGTGTTAACATTCTACCGCTTTACCTCAAGGAGTGAAAATAGCACCTCACAGCCAAGTACACTAATATTTTGGCCGGAAAACAAATGAATATTCATAAATGTGATAAATAAAGACTGGAAATGGTCTACATCAGTTCAAGTTAGTATTTGCAGCCAAGTAAGTCCAAGTCAGGCCAGATGTTGCAGCCAACTAAGCTTAAGAAGTTTTAAAACTTCTTGAATATTAGAACTGCAGATGAGAGAGTATATAGATCTATAGAAGGAAAGACCTGAGGCTGCTTTTTACACTTAGCCTCAAATCCAGAAAAATCGCCATCTTTTCCAAGGTGGAAAAAAAAAATAGATCAACTCTCAGTTTCCGTATCCACCTCCCAAATTTGTATTTGATGTTAGTTTGTTGTTAAAGTCAAGATTGGTCATGGATTTCTTAAATATATTTAATTTGGAAAGGACCTTAGAAATCATTTGATATACAATTTGTTTTCTTAATAATAAACTTGGCTCAGAGAATTGACATGAAGGTTTGTGTATGGAGAATCAAAACATAAACTTTGGAGTCAGTTAGGTGGGTCTGTCTTCAAATCCTTCCACTGCTTCTTGGTGGTAGATTAAAATGGAGTAATTCTCAGTATTTTCATCTGTAATGTAGGGTTATAATATCTCCATCACAGGCTTGTGCATTTGTTACTAAATGTTTATTGAATGCCTGCTTAGTAGTAGGCACTGGTCTAGGCACTGGGGATACATAGGATTGTTTTTAGCATTAAATAATGACAATACATATAAAACTTACCACAGTAACTGGCACCTTGTAGATGGTTAATACTATGGTCAGTTATTATTATTATCCAGTGATAGAGTCATTGAAAAAAATCTCAGCACTCAGTATCACAATCCACTTGTTTTTAAGAAAAATGGGGAGGGGCACCTAGGTTGGTTAAGTGTCCAACTCTTGATTTTGACTCAGGTCATGATCTCAGGGTTGTGGGATTGAGCCCCACATAAGGCTCCACACTGAGTATAGAGTCTGCTTAAGATTCTTTCTCCTTCTCCTTCCACTCAGGCTTTCTAAATAAAATCTTGAAAAAAGAAAAAAGGAAAAATGGGAAGAAATGGACATAGAAGTAGACAGCATGGTTCGTTCATGCCAATATGTCCAGGAGTAATATTGGATTTGGAATATTACAATAAAATATTAGTGTTTCAGTATTAGTGATTTCCTGGTTCATGTTAGAGAATTACCTAGCTTTATGGTGTGATTAAAATGTCTCAGTCTTGGGCAGCTCAGCTGCTTAGTGCTTGCTTTCAGCCCAGGGCATGATCCTGGAGACGCAGGATAGGGTCCTGCATCGGGCTCCCTGCATGGAGCCTGCTTCTCCCTCTGCCTGTGTCTCTGCCTCTTTCTCTCTGGATTTCTCATGAATGGATAAATAAAATCTTTTAAAAAATGTCCCAGTCTTGAGAAATGTTCTTCTAAAAGGATAAAATCTCAGAGACTGCCTAAGTTACAGACTGCCCAGGTTTATTGGTTTGTTGGGATCATTCTTTTATTTCTTAGGTATTTGAACTAAAATTTTGTAGCTAAATGGGAACATAGCTATTTCTAACAATAGCCAATGTTCCCCTACTTCTATTACTGCCATATGCAATAGGATTTTCTTAAGAAAAAAAAAAAGCAAACATTTTGAGCCAATGAAAAAGGTTAATTGTTAGAATATCATTGCCAATATTAATAGTCAGCAACTTAAACGTTTTGCTGGGATAGGTGCTATCTGAAGATGAATCAGCAAGATATTTCTGTTTTGTATGAAACTGAATGCTTGTTCCTTTTTTTTTTTTTTTTGGCCTCAGTGAATTTTATAATTTCCAATCTTTTCTGTGCAAGTCAGTGTTATTTTAGCTTTAAGTTTAAGTTTAAAGAAAGAATCAGGGACCAAGAATATTTTTTACCCCAGAAGATATAGTGTACGTATTTTGCTTTTCACTGGAACTTTTCTGTAATTGAGTGCTAGTTGTGGAATTTTTGAAGCATGTGGGAGCAAACTGGCAGTCATTTTAGCAGAAATGTTCCCTGCTTTCACTCAAATCATAGAAACGGATAAACTGGAAGCATCTCATTCCAATATAGAATAATGATATATTTAACATTCAGATGAAGAGAATGAAATACCTGTGAGTCATAGGATTCTGGCTCATTAAGGTGAAACAGCACTCAACAAATTGATTTGAATGTGTGTGTGTGTGTGTGTGTGTGTGTGTGTGTGTGTTAAAAAAGATGTAAGCCAGTTAATGTTTTAAAAATTATTCAGATTCCTATTGAGAAAATGCATTATAATATGACTGATACATAAACTCCTTCAGTTTATTAAATCATATTTATGAAAGGTCCACTTTTTATATATTTTTAAGATTTTAATATTTTTGAGGCATTTTGGTAAGAAAGAAGAAACACAAGTAGTTTAAGGGGACTGAGTCCTTCTTATTTTCAAAATCCTATAACAAAATGCTTGTTCTACGATGAGATTTGTTTCAGGATTGGGCAAGTGATATATTTCCCAGGGAATTTTCCAGTGGTTCCTGAATATTGTAGAAATTATCACTCCAGGTTTCCAAAATTTCGACCGCACAGATTTGAAAGATGGAAGGTTATAAAAATAGTTTGCAAAAGAGCTCTCAATGCCGAATGGTAAGCTGGAAAAAAACCATAAGTAAAAATGCTTTTCCTTTGTTGTCTTTATTGTCTTTGAAACACAACATTCTGCATTGACATGATAAAACATTGGGAATTAGAAGTTCTAGAGACAGAAGGAATATCAGCAGGTGACTACAGTATCCACTTCTCTGGCCCTCCACATGAGGTTGAACACAAAATAAATTTTAATTATGGCTACCAATTCCATGTTGCTTAATGTAAAGGGAGTCTGGGAAGGGAGGTGTGGTCTAAATCGAACAAAGCAAGTGAAAACCTCAGAAACCCACCGAGATGATTATTTCTTAAGGAACATATATAATTCCTAAAAATAAGTTTGATAAATATTAATATGAAAGAAAGTCTATAATCCTCTCTCATTGCAATTTCCCAAATTGAATGTATGCTTTACCTTTTATGACCTAAAAAATGTCATAAAAATTTGGAGTGTAATATTAGTTCTTTGTTTTCCAGTTTGGTAATAGTTGTAGTGGTAGTGGTAAGAGAAGGTAGATAAGTAATATAAACCTAGCTTTTTCTTACTAAACAGTATTGTTTACTGGTCCAGATAAAATTCACCAATTGAAATTTTTTTGTTTATGTCACAATTTTTACATTTTCTTCATGATTTATAATACTTTGAGTATGAAAATTAAACTTAGTATTACTCTCCAACTTAGATATTTTTATATTTAATATAGTTGCGTAAAGCTATATAAATAGCTCTTAAGTTACTCTTGAAAATCAAGTTGTTTGAACTAGAAAAAATGTCAACACTGTTATATTCCCGTATTGTAGTCTCTGAGAATATAATTTATGCGTTTATGAGATTGCCTCAACGTACAATTTTATTTTGTCAAACATACCCACAAACTATTATGTTAATGTATGTTCATTTTTCTTTTTTGTTATTATAAACTTGTACCAGACACTCTTAGAAAACCACATAACAGGAAAAAATGTTTCTCATTTTTAAGGAATAATTTGTAACGTTAACAGCATACAGTGGAAAACCAGAGTGAACCACACCCATTAATAATACAAACATCCCAAAGTGCAAAACTACCAGCAGACCCAGTAGATTATAAATGACAGAAACAAAAATATTATTTCCTAAAGATGTGAAAGGAAAGTAGGTCTGAGAGAAGGACAGAATCATCCTTCATGCCTGTTTGGTGATACTTAACAGGCCAGAGAAAAATATAACAATCTGTCTCCAATGCTCAGAGACCTGCACAAAGACCTAATTAGAATCTAGGTGACAGCACTGAAGACAAATAATGGATTAAGAAACAGAAATATAATGGCCATTTTTACTGCAGTATTTTATTTTCCCTTGAGAAGTTACACCAATGGATTGAAAAGTATAGTGCTCCACTTTTCATATAGTCTAAGAGACTGGTCTTAAACCTAGGAAGTTATTCGAGGCAGCCACTTGACTATTATTCATGCCACTAAAAATATAAGTGTAATCAAAAGTCCTGAAATTTAAAAAAATAGCATTGTATTTGGATATGGAATGAGTTAATAGACTACACTTAGATAAAAATTACTTTTTAGGTGCTCAGTACATAGAAAAAGAACATCCAAACTACCTCCTTTCCCTGAGCCCTTGACATTGAACACTACTGGAAAATGGTCAACTCATTTTTACTACCCTTTACTCCTTAATGCTTTAAAAAGGTCTACATGCTCTTTAAGAGCCCAACCATGAGATTTGGTCAAATGTTGTACTTCTAAGTATGTTTCTTTGTCTTAAGAGGTAGAGGTAATATGCCTAAAATGTCAGCCAAAGATGTAATTTAATATGGTAATTAATTACAATAACAGTGATAGACCTGTCACCAAACTAAAGAAAAATGTACAATAAAGTTCTAGGTGATGTCAATAAACAAAATTTGTATATGTTGGTTACCAATACAGTCTGGAATAGATGTTTTCACCTTTCATGGAACATTAAAAGTACCTGAGAAGATTTTAATGCAAATTGCTAGGTCACACACTAGATTTTCTAAATATGGGAACCTGGAGACTATATTTATTAAAAGTCCTCCAGGTGGTTGTGATATACATTCTGGTTTGAGAACAATCGGTTTAGACTGAGAATCCTTATTTTACTTAATCCTAGGTATGTATCTTTTTGTTCCTAACAGAATCAAAAGTGTAAAACTTGTCGTTTATATTAGTCTTACATTTGAGAATTTAACTAATATTTTTCCCATCTTAACATTTTAGTTTATCTGTGTGTAGGCCTGACTTGTTTAGAATTTTTTTCCCATAAGTAGCTGACAAACATATTTAAATAAAAAAAATCACTCCACTTTACAAGTACTAATTAATGTGAATTGAAACAAGTCATTTTGTTTTCACTGATAAAACTTACAAAAATAGGATGGAAATGATTATGTTTAGTGTGTTTCAAGGTTCAGAAAGATATCACTAAACTGAAAATGCACTTTTAAAAAAGAGTATGCCTAGATGGAATGATATTTATTAATGATACATATTAATGATATTAATGATATTTATTAATGAAATCCAGTCCATTCTTTGACCAGAAACCCATTTCATCCAACATTTCAAAGACTTTACTTGTCAGGCTTTTCTCTTGCTCTAAGATCCCATCCTTACCGAATACTCAGAGCTACTCAGGCATCATCCCTCTCCACACTGAATCAGAACTGCAGCACATCTTGCTTCCTCGATTGCTCCCAAGCAGTCTTCACACAAGGAGATTTAGTTAAAATTTCTGGAAAAGAGAGTGTATTACAACACCACACCACAAAATTAACAAATGTGAATTTTAAAAGTCCTGTTTATATGCATTGGTGAATACTACACTTGTATGTGAGTATAAAATATATCTTTTTTTTTCCTTTTTTCTTATTTTGGAATAATAGCCATATATTCAAAAAGGTGACAGTTACTTTTAATTTAAAATGAAGAAGTGGAACAACACATAGTAAGAGCTATCTGTACCCTGACAAGGGAAAAAATAGCCTAACACAATTTTTTTAAAAATATAACATTACTAAAACTTCCTGTGCTTCAGCTTTCTGGTCCATAAGACAAGTGTAACACCAGTACCTCCTGGAGCTCCTGTATAATTTAAGGATAAACCACTTAAAATAGTTTCACAAATGGTATATACTCAATAAGAATTTGCTATTACCTCTTTCCTTCTTTTATTTCAAACTGCAAGATTATAAAGAATATCCCAGAATCTATCAATTATACCATTAACCATGAATTTATCTAAATAATTCACTTTGTTTTTCCTCACCAATTTGGATCTTAAGTTATTTTCTAATATAAATTTGTCAACGGAGAGAGAGGTTCCTGAGAAGCAAATACAAGAACAATCTATCCTCATTATTTAGGATTCCATAATTGTGAATCACTTACTTGCCAAAATTAATTTGTGACCACCAACATTTATACAATGGTGCTTTCACAGTCATTTGTGGACATGTGCAGAGGGGCAAAAATTGTGAGTCACTAGCATTTTCAACTGAGATCTCATGGCAATGCTCTGCCTTCTTGTTTCAGCTCTCACACTATAAGCAAGTGTTCTTTTCATGGTCTATTTATTACCATGTTTTTCTCATTTTCATGCTTTTTGTTGGTGATTGAGCTGTATAAAATGGCCCCCAAGCATAGCGCTGAAGCGCTGTCTAGTGTTCCTGAGTACAAAAAAGACTATGATGTGCCTTATGGAGAAAATGTGTTAGATAAGCTTCACTCAGGCATGAGTTACTGTGCTGTTGACTGCAAGTTTCTTTATATGTTTATTGATTTTTATTCTATCTAAGACCTTATGGATGATATGTTTTAGAGGTCCTGGATTATTTTATGTCCTTCTGAAAAGCAATCAACAGTATGCCATAACCAGAAAAAGAATGTGGAAATTTGCCAATCTGTCCATGAGCCCATTCAAGAAAGCACTAAAGTAATATCTATAGTGTTTAATAAAGTTATAGAGACGGTGGAAAAGAGGTTCAATAGGTGGATTCATGAGATGAAAAAACAGATTTCTTTTAAGTAGAGTATATAGCATTATTGTGAAGCACAAAAGCTGAACCATGCTCAACAAAATGTTGAACACTTCTTGGCTACTGCTGGCTGGTTCACATGTTTCATTGGAGAATTCTGCAGGTCAGGAGTCTGGGAAAAATGTTTAAGTTACTTGCTAAGTATAAAAGGATTATGTGGAGGAGTAAGTTTTCAATAGTGATGAAACTGGAGACTGACTTGCTTTACAAGGACATTGGCAAATGAACCTATTTAATGCAATAGCCTCCACAGTCCTTGGGTTTACATCATTCACAAGCCATATAGTAAATTAGTGATGAGAAATATATATTAAATAAGGTGTCTTTAAACAAAAACTAAGATAAAGCCAGATTAGGTATTGATTGATGAAAATGTTGTGACCAGAGGCTTGCAGGAACCTAACTCAGCATTTCCCCTAGGAGCAAAGGCTCTGTATTACCTAATTCAGTGTTTTGAGATGAACTTAGAGAACATAATTGCCACAAATAATGACTGTTGACCATATCTGTCTTGATAGCTACATTTTTACTTTAGATTAGGATGTGTCATTCTGTTTTTATTTTTACATGTTTTTTCTCCTATCTTCATATTTTCCTATTTCAGAGTGTATCATTCATCATTACTGCCAAGGTTAAATCCTCAACTGGCCTCTTTTTCTTTATTTTTTAAAATTTTCATAATTTTTTTTTAGAGAGAGAGAATGTGTGTGAGTGGGAGGAGGGGCAGAAGGAGAGGGAGAGAATCTTAAGCAGACTGAGCATCCAGCTGGAGGTGGGGCTCCATCTCATGACCTCAAGATCATGACCTGAGCCAAGATCAAGAATCTGACATTCAACTGGCTAAGCCACCCAAGCTTCCCACAACTGACTTCTTTTAATTTCAGTTATTCATGGTTGCTGTGTTCTATTTTGCCTCTCAAATCATTTCCAATGTTCATCATTATTATTCTAAGTTTCATGTTTTCATCCTTTATGATCATTCTTCAGTCTAAAGTAATTTGCTCTGCATTTCTTTAATGGAGGTCTACTGGTAACAAATTTCTGAGTTTGTTGCTATACCTGAAAGTGCTGCTATACCTTCATTATTGATAGATATTCTTTGCTGGATATAGAATTCTGAGTAAATAGTTCTTTTATTTTAGTACTTTAAAGTTTTTCCTACTATTTTCTGGCCTCTATTGTTTCTGATGCAAAGTCAAAGTTATTTCAAATAACTGTTCCTCTGAATGTTGTTTGTCATTTCTGTGGTCATTATGACAATTTTCTCTTTATCTTTGGTTTTCAATAACTTAAAATGATGTATCCTTTTGTTATTACCACACTTGTAACTTGCTGAAATTCTTTAATATAAATATTTGTGTCTTTTATCAAATTAGGGAGCTTTTCAACCATTATAATTTCAACCATTTTTTTCTTTTCAGTCTCTGTCCTTTTTCTGGAATCCTAATTACACATATACCAGAGATTATGATATTGTCACACCAATCCCTCAGGTTGTTTTCATATCAAACACGAATTCATATCATAATTCAGTTATATCATTCATATTGTATCATAAATTTTTTCCTCTTTTCTATTCACTATTTCTAGTCACCTATCTTTAACTTCACTATGATTATTTTTCTCATTTCCAAATTTTTGATAAACTCAGCTAATATGTGTATGTGTGTGTATTTATACATATGTTCAGGTTTTATATACACTTAGTTCTAGAATGTTCTTTTTGGTCTTTTTAAAAGATTTTAATTTTTTGCTGAGATTCTTATTCTCATTTGTTATAAGCATATTTTACTTTATGTCCTTGAATATAGTTAGTTATGACAGCTGCTTTAACATTCTTGTCTGCTAGTTCTAACATCTGAGTCAGTCTCCAATGATCACCTTTTCTCTGGATACTGAGTCATATTTTCCAGTTTCTTTATATGTTTATTGATTTTTATTCTATCTAAGACCTTATGGATGATATGTTTTAAAGGTCCTGGATTATTTTATGTCCTTCTGAAAAGCAATATTTTTTTAGTATTAGCAAGTAATTAACTTAACAGTTCTCAAATCTCAAACTATCTTCATAGTTCAATTCCTTTTACTCCTAGGCGATCTTCTTAGTAAATGCACTGTACATGTAGAGTCAGAATTTGTCTAATATATTGACAGAAACTTGAAGTCTCTCTTCCAGCCCTTTCCTGAGATATTACTCTTCACTCTCCAGCTTTAATGGCTGCCTTTCACTCTCAACTCTGGCTTTTTCCCTATTTGGTTTCTAATCGCTCTTCGTGGCCCTGACTGCTATTCAGTCTCAAGACACAATCCACCCCCCCCAAAAAAAACTAAAAAAACTCACAATGTTTCATTCCTTTATTCCAAATTTTAACTATCATCCCCACTCTCCAGTATCTAGCTGCTTTTGGTTGCTCTTTAGTACTTCAGGCAATTATCCTTTGTCTATATTGTTCACCGCCTAATGTTGTGATTTGTGGGAGAGGTGTCCCAGTGGAAGCTACTCAGCCATAACTATAAGCAAAATTCCATATCCATATTCATTCATTTTTAAGTGTATATATGTCAGCTTATCTGCACAAGCAACCACAAAAATACCAGGGGCATACAGCAGTAAACTCTTACTGCTTATTCACAAGGCTTCATGTTATCTGGAATAGTTCTGCTTTTGGAATGAAAGTCAGACTCGGGTCTGTTCCTAGTGTTTCATTCTGGGCTTAGGCTGTAGGAGTAGCATCTGTCTAAGGTATGTTCTTCTCCCAGTGCCAAGGTTGGAAACATTCAAATGAGCAAGCAAAAAAAAAAAAATGCACTGCTTATTAAGGCCTAGATTTAAGAATGACCCTTAGCCTGCTCACTCCCTCCATATTCTATTGATCAAGGCAAATCACATGACCAGCTACAATATCAATGGGTAGGAAGATATATCCTTTTCATAGAGGAGGTAAAAGCTTATATTTACCAAACAACAATCACATCTACCAAATTAGTAACAAAGCCTTCAACTAAGCTATCAGATGAGTAAGAGAATTTTATTCTTGAGGTTTGTTAAATCTAATGAGAAAGATACATAAAAGTTTTCTGCATTGTGGGAATTTTATAATATATTACATGATCCTGGATTGTTTCTATGTGTATGAATATTCCTTCTTTCCTTCTCTGTCTCATAAAAAATAATATCAATGTGATATTATGAAAAAAAATGAAAACCAAAAACTACAGGCCAATATCCTTCTTGAGTATACACACATAGATTCTTTAAAAATTATTCACAAGTAGGCTATAGTCATATACAGATAGGGTAATATACAGTTATGATGCCAGATTTACCTCAGATATGCCAGGTTGATTTAACATATTCAGAAAAATTAATCAATGTCATTTACTTTAATAACCAAGTAGAGCAGGAGAAAAACACATGATAATGTAAATACATGTAAAAAATTGTTTTATAAAAGTCATTACTCATGATAAAAACCCAGAACAAACTAGACAGAGAAGCATTTCCTTAAGATGAATAATAAGGAAAATTACAGCTACCGAGGTACATAATGATAGAAGACTGAATACTTTCACCCTAAGACTGGAAACAAGGCTAAGATGTCCATCCTTGCCACCAAAGTTGATCATATACTAAAGGTCTTAGCCAGTGCAATGAGACAAGCAAAAAGACATAAAAAACTTTACGGAATGGAAAGAAAAAGCAACATGGTATTTTTTCATAAATGCATGATACATGCATAATCCTAAGACATCTATGAAAAAGTACTAAAAATAATAAATGTATTTAGCAAGACCATAACATAAAAATTAATATATAGAAATTTCTATATGAGAGCAATGAAAGTTCTAAATAAAATTTAAAAATCCAATTCAATTAAGAATAGCAGCCAAAAATATGAAATTCTTAGGTATATTTTAATAAAATAAGTACAAAACTACAAAGTTATGCTGAAAGAAATAAAAAAACATCTTAAGTAAATGGATATATAAACCATGATATAAATCGTGATCATTTCTGGTTCATGTTCATGAAACCATGAACCAGAAAAAATTCAATATTAAGATACCAATTTATCTGTTGATCTGCAGATGCAATCAGTATAACAAATACCTTTCTAAAATTTAACAATCTACTTATAAAACTAACATGGAGCTGCAAATGACAAGTAGCCAAAACAATCTTGAAAAAGAAAAAAAAAGATGGAAAAATTGCATTACCTTTATTTTAAATCTTACTATATAAAGTTATCATAATCAAGGTAGCATAAATTAGACAAAGAGACAGACATATAGCTCAATAGAGCAGAACTGAAAGTCCAGAAATAAACACACACACATTATGACCTATTGAATTCTGAGAAATAGGTTGAGGTAATTCTGAAATAAGAGGAAATCATTTCAAGAAATGAGACTTAAAGAGGAGGTTGGAAAAAAATAAAAAATAAAAAATAAAAAATTATAGAGGAGGTTGGGAGATGGTGGCAGGGTAGGAGGACCCTAAGCTGACCTTGTCTTACAAATACAACTAGATAACTATCAAGCCATTCTAAATACGCCCAGAAATTGACTTAAAGACTGATAGAACAAACTCTGTAACAAAAGGTAGGGAAGAGGCCACATTGAGGAAGCTAGGAGGTGCAGAGATCCAGTGGTGGGAGAAAAACAGATGGTGGCCACTGCAGTGGGTAGGGAGCCCTGGTGTCAGAGAAAAGGTGAGAAATGGACTAATACACAGGGGAGTGCGCAAGGAAATGAATTCCCATAGCATCTTGCTTGAAAAGTGAGAGAGGCTGAATTTCTTGATTTCTTGCAACCAGTGGAACTTAAAACCTGGAGTTTTAAAGACCAGTGGGCTTGTCTGGGATACAGCCTGGAGGACACTGTGCTGCTCTTGGAGAGAAGGCAGGCAAACAACCCATGGACATAAAGTATAGAAAGAGTAATCTGAATTGCAACTGGAGCATGCAATGCAGAGGTTATTTGCTCATCTCAGACTGCATCCAGAAAGATACCATTCACAGAGAGACCCCTTTCCCTAAAGGGGAAACAAAAGAACTGGCCAGCCCCTCAGCATAAGCACAGCAACCCCTGCAGCAACCAGCATAGCACCAGCACTCGCTAGACACTGGCTACCTAACCTGCTTACAAGACCTCTCACCTCTAGTCCCCACCCCTCAACCGCCACTACACACTATAGTTCAAACAGTTTAACACCTAGTTAAAACACACCACATTCAGTCCAAGGACCAAACACTGCCCACAACAGGCAAAGAAAGCCTCTGCAAGTGACAGACCTGAAGGATAATATAGGCAGCACAAAACAGCAGAGCATATGCAGCACACACTGGAGACACTCCTGGATGTACTAGGCCCTGGGGAAGAGGGGTCACTCTATGGCAGGACACTACAGGAGTTCTTCTTCATGAGGCCATTACTCTTAAGAACAAGAGATGTTGCTGCCTTTCCTAAAACAGAAACATACACAGAGGCTTAGACAAAACGAGAAGACAGAGAAATTTATCCCAAATGAAACAATAAGACAAGGCCACAACTGGGGATTTAGGCAAAACCAATACAAGTACTGTAGCTGGTAGAGAATTTAAAGTAATGATCATAGGATACTAAATGGACTTTAGGAAAGACTGGGAGACTGAGTGACACTCTTAACATAGCAATAAGGAAAAACATAGCAGAGATAAAGGTCTTAATAAATGAAATGAGAAACACATTTGATGGAATGAAGAGCAGGCTAGAAGAAGCAGAGGAATGGATTATTGACCTAAAAGACAGAGTAATGGAATGTAATCAAGCTGAACAAAAGAAAGGAATAAAGAATTATTCAAAACAGGAGTAGACTTAGGAAACTCAGTGACTCCATCAAATATAATAGCATTCATATTATAGGAGTCCCAGAAAAAAAGAGAAAAGAGGGCTTAAAATCTATTTAAAAAAATTATAGCTGAAAACTTCCCTAATCTGGGGAAGAAAACAGATATTCAGATCGAGAGGCACAGAGAACTTCCATTAAATTTAAAAAGCCAGATCCACACCAAAATATATTGTAATTAAATTTGAAAAATATAATGTAAAGAAAAAATCTTAACGCAGAAATAAAAGGCAGTAATAAATGATATATAAACTTTAAAGAAAAAAAACACAAGAGAACAGATCAAATGAAACAAGGAGCTGATTCTTTGAAAAAAATCAGTAGAATTGATAAACCTCATTCAATATTTTCAAGGAAAAAAAAAGAGAAAAAAGACCCAAATACCTAAGACTACAAATATGAGAGGAGAGATAACTACCAAAACCACAGAAATATAAGTAGTTATAAGAGAATATTATGAAAATATATGTGCCCACAAATTGTCAACCTATGAGAAATGGATAAATTCCTAGAAACATTTAAACTACAAAAATTAAACAGGAAGAAATAGAAAATTTGAACAATTACTAGCAAAGATATTGAATCAATAATCAAAAAACTCCCAACAAACAAAAGTCCAGTCCAGGACAGATGGTTTCACAGGTGAATTCTACAAAACATTTAAAGAAGGGTTAACACATATTTGTCTGAAACTATTCCAAAACAGAAAAGGAAAGAAAGCTTCCAAATACATTATATGAGGCCAGCGTTACGTTGATACCAAAACCAGATAAAGACACCACTAAAAAGGAGAACTACAGGTCAATATCCCTGATGAACACACATGCAAAAATTATCAACAAAATACTAGCAAACTGATTCCAAAAATATATTTTAAAAATCATTCGCAAAGATCCAAGCGGACTTTATCCCTATATTGCAAAGGTAGTTCAATATTCACAAATCAAAGTAATACATCACACTAGTAAGAGAAAGATGCAGAAAAAAAAGATATGCAGAAAAAACATTTGACAAACTACAATATCCATTTATGATAAAAACCCTCAACAAAGTAAGTTTAGAGGGAACATTTCTCAACAGGATAAAGGTCTTTTATGAAAAACCCACAGCTAGCATCATCCTTAATGTGGAAAAACTGAGAGCATTTCCCCTAAGTTAGGAACAAGACAGGAATGTCTACTCTTACATGATACTGTATATAGAAAACCCAATAGACTCCATCAAAAACCTTCCAGAACTGATAAACTAATTTAGGAAAGTTGCAGAATACAAAATCTATGTATAGAAATCTCTTGCATTCATATACACCAATAATCAATCAGTAGAAAAAGAAATCATGAAAACAATGCATTTATATTTGCACCCAAATTGTGAGATACCTAGGAATAAACTTGACTGAAGCAGTGTAAGACTTGAACTCTGAAAACTATAAAACATTGATGAAAGAAATTGAAGATGACACAATGAAATGGAAAGATGTTCCATACTCATTGATTAGAAGAACAAATACTGTGAAAATATCTACACTATTCAAAGCAATATACAGATTTAAGGCAGCCCCTACCAAAATACCACCAGCATTTTTCACAGAGCTAGAACAAATAATTCTAAAATTTCTATGGAATTGCAAAAGACTCTGAAAAGACAATGATCTTGAAAAAAGAAAAACAAAAATGGAGGCATCACAATTCCAACTTCAAATTATATTACAAAAAAAAAAAAAACGTTATATTACAAAACTGTAGAAGTCAAAAAAGTATGGTACTGGCACAAAAAATAGACCTATAGGTCAGTAGAACAGGATAGAAAACTCAGAAATAAATCCAAAATCATAAGGTCAATTAATCTTTGACAAAGCAGAAAAGAATATCCAATGGGAAAAAGTCTCTTTAACAAATGATTTTGGGAAAACTTACAGCTACATGCAAACAACATAAACTGGACCATTTTCCTACACCATACACAAAAATAAACTCAAAATGGATTAAAGACCTAAATATAAGACCTGAAACCATTAAAATCTTAGAAGAGAACACGGGTAGTAACTTCTCTGATATCAGTCATAGCAACATTTGTACATATGTCTCCTGGGAATAGGGAAACAAAAGCAAAAATAAACTGTTGGGACTACATCAAAATAAAAAGTTTCTGCATAGTGAAGGAAATAATGAAGAAAATTAAAAGGCATTTATAGAATGGGAGAAGATATTTGCAAACAACATGTCTGATAAAGGCATTAAATTGTGTATCCAGGGGATCCCTGGGTGGCTCAGTGGTTTAGCGCCACCTTCAGCCCAGGTCATGATCCTGGAGACCTGGGATCGAGTCCCGCATCAAGTTCCCTGAATGGAGCCTGCTTCTCCCTCTGCCTGTGTCTCTGTCTCTGTCTCTCATGAATGAATAAATAAAAATCTTGAAAAAAATAATAAAAATAAAATAAAATAAATGATGTATCCAAAATATATAAAGAACTGATAAACTCAACACCCCAAAAACATAATCCAACTAAAAATGGGCAGAAGACATGAATAGATATTGTCCCAAAGAACACATCCAGTTGGCTGATACTTGAAAGGATGCTCAACAGCACTTGTGGTCAGGAAATACAAATTAAAACCATGACGGGCTGTCATCTCATATCTGTCAGAATGGCCAAAACCAATAGCACAAGAAGCAACAGGGGCTGGTGAGGATGTGGAGGAAAAGGAACCCTCTTGCACTATTAGTCAGAATGCAAACTGGTCCAGCCACTATGGAAAAAAGTATGAAGGTTCCTCAGAAAGACAAAAAATAGAATTACCCTATTATCCAGCAATTGCACTATTGAGTATTTATTCAAATACAGGGAATATTTATTCAAAGAATACACTATAATACTAATTCAAAGGGATACATGCACCCCATGTTTATAGCAGTATTATTTACAATAGCCAAACAATGGAAGCAGCCCAAGTGTCCATCTCTTGATGAATGGATAAGAAGTGATTTATATATACACAATGGAATATTATTCAACAGTAAAAAAGAATGAAATCTTGCCATTTTCACTGACATGAATAGAACTATAGAGTATTATTATGCTAAGCGAAATAAGCTGAGAAACAAATACCATGTGATTTCAGTCATATGTAGAATTTAAGAATCAAAACAAATGAGTAAAGAGGAAAAAAGAGAGGGAGAGAGAAACAAATCAAGAAACAGACTCTTTTTAAAATTTTATTTATTTAATTTAAATTCAGTTAATTAACATATAACATAGTATTAGTTTCAGAGGTAGAGGTCAGTGATTCATCAGTCTCATATAATACCCAATGCTCATTACATCACGTGCCCTCCTTAATGCTCATCACCCAGTTACCTTGTCCTCCCATCCTGGTCCCCTCCAGCAAGCCTCAGTTTGTTTCCTATGATTAAGAGCCTCTTATGATTTGTCTCCCTCTCTGATTTAATCTTGTCTTATTTTTCCCTTCTCTTCCCCTATGATCTTCTGTTTTGTTCCTTAAATTCCACATATGAGTGGGATCATATGGTAAATGTCTTTCACTGGTTGACTTCTTTCACTTAGCATAATACCCTCTAGTTTCATCCACGTTGTTGCAAATGGCAAGATTTTTTTTTATGTCTGAGTAATATTCCATTGTGTATATGTACCACATCTTTTTTTATCCAAGGAAACGGACTCTTAACTATAGAAAAATCTGATGCTACTAGAAGAAAGGTGAGTGGTGGGATGGGTGAAATAGGTGACAGGGATTAAGGACAGCATTTGTCATGATGAACACTGGGTGATATATAGAATTGTTGAATTACTAGTTATATACCTGAACTAATGTAATAGTGCACCTTAACTAACTGGAATCAAAATAAAAGCTTAAAAAAGCCCCATCCCAAAAACATAAAATGTAAAAAGAAATTATTTTTCCAAGCCAATAAAAAGGAAAAAAAAAAGAAATGAGCCTTCAACAACAGGACATCTGTACCATAAAAACAAAACAAAACAAAAAAAACTTAAATTCATTCACATCATACTTGAAAATTATTTTGAAATAAACCATAGAACTAAATGTAAAAGTTAAAATTGTAAAATTTCTAGGGAAAAATATGAGAACATTTTTAATGTAATAGATAACCAAAAATTTCTTAGATTGGATGTCAGAAGCATGAAACAAAAAAGAAAAATAAAAATGAATTGAACTCTATCAAAATAAAAAATTACCCTACTAAAGACAAGCTTAATGAAGTAAAAAATGCAAATCACAAATTAAGAGAGAATATATATAATATATATACACATATATATAATATATATACACACACATATATATACAGATACACTTGTTTCTAGAATGTAAAAAGAATTTTTAAAACTCAATGAGTAATACCATTTTAAAATTTAGTAAAAATTTAAGAATAATTCTTTTTTTAAGTTTTTATTTATTTATTTATTATTTTTATTTTTTAAAGTTTTATTTAAATTCAAATTAGTTATCATACAATGTAAAATTTGTTTCGAGAATAATTCTTAAGATATATGAAATATTAATAAACATCATTAGTTGAAACAGTAAAGTAAAACTTCAATGAAATGCTGCTATACACATGCAAATGGCTACAATAAAAACTGGTGCAAATGACTGTTGTCAGTTATTTGGAGAAAACTACGTCATTGATGGGGAAGTATAATGACAGAACCGTTTTGCAAAAACAATGGGGCAGTTGCTCTTGAAGACATACATTTACATATGACCCAGAAATTTCATTCCTTGAGATTTGTCCAAGAGAAATAAAAACTTATGTCCTCACAAAGACAGGTAAAAATGCTCAGAGTTGGAGCCCTGGGTGGCTCAGTCAGTTAAATGTCTAACTCTCGATTTTGGCTCAGGTCATGATCTCAGGTTTGTGCACTCAAGCCCTGTGACTGGCTCTGTGCTGAGCGTAGAGCCTGCTTAAGAATCTTTCCCTCTCCCTCTGCCCAACCCCCATCCCCCTGGCTCATACACATGCTCTCTCTCTCTCTCTCTCTTAAAAAAAAAAATGCTCACAGTAATTTTATTTATAATAGTTAAAAACTGAAAGCAATTCAAATGTTGATTAGCAAGGAAATGGATATTATTATATGCAGCACAATGGAATACTATGCAGCTATAAAATGGAACCAAGGAAACATGCAGTAACATTGTGCTAGAAGAAGTCAGAAATATTATGCTGAGGAAAAGGCACTAGACACCAGAGAATCTATACTTCATGATTCCATTTATATGAAATTCCATAAAGTTCAAAATAATCTATACTCACACCACGAACAGGTATGAGGGAACTTTTGAAGGTGACGCAAATGTTATTTATCTTGATCAGGAGAGTGTTTTACGAGTGTACACATGTGTCATAACTCACTGAATTGCACACTGTAACTGGATACTGATTATTCTAAAGTTGACAAAGAAAGACTAAAAATCTGCAGCTTCATTTGTTACTACATTTCATATCTTGAATTAACATTTGGTAATAATTTACAAACTCGTGTCAGGCATTGTTATAAATGCTTTACAAGTATGAATATTTAATAAAGCTGGTGTGGAATTTCATTGCTTGACAGTATATTGCCGAGTGATTCCCGACTATTCTTTCAGGTCATCATAATCCTTACAACAACACTGCAATGTAGGCTGGGCAAATGTATTGTCCCCCTCATTTTAAAGGTAAAGAACCTGAAATATGTTGAGGCTAAGTAATTTATTAAGCAAAGTCCCTCAGCTACTAAGAAGAAGATTTGGAAACCTAATCCTATCATTCTTTCTGCTGATCCTTCTAAATAATTCATTGGCAAATTTTTTGAATTGAATAAATTGTATATTTTTGAGTAATTTTCAAATTTGGAAATTGATGCTATTTGTCCTTGCACTTTTAGAGAAAGAAGCTTGCATAGTTGACTCATCACTACTTAACTTTGTTCTCGTTTTACTGCAGCTATTGTAAACAACTAGTCCATTTGCAACCCACGTATGGGGAGAACACACCTCCCATGGACTGTTTATCTTGGGTGGTTAATGATCTTGAATCCAACATCTACCAAGGTTAGTGCTCAAGAAACCTTTCCAAAGCATTCATTAAAGAGAATTTTTTCCTTCTCAGAAGCAAGTTCAATGTGAATTCTTGCTTTCTGACTCATCTGCCAAGTCCAGCACATTGCATTTTGCCCCAGAGGGACCAGAGGACTGAGCCAACCCGTCAAATTCTTGCCATAAATTTAGCTTAAACTATGAGATTATTTCTCCTGGGAAGGATGTTTCACACCCTTCAAGCAATCCCTTGAACATTTTAAATATTTTTCTCCTTATATGAGTGCTTTTTATTTAAGACCAAGCACGATATACTTCTGAACTAGATATTTTCTTTATCACTGTGCATTTGCTGTTAGTAGTAAGTAGAGATGTTGTAGATGTGTGTGCATGTATGTGTGTGTGCAAGAGAGACAGGATTGGAGGAGAGGGAAAAGGAGGGAGGACGGAGGGACAAGAGTCTATTATTAAAAGACATGTGTCTATCATCTAGATATTCTGTGGAGTGATTTCTGTGCCAATTAAGAATGTTTACAGAATGCTTTTTTTTTTTTCCTTCTGGGACACTTTTGAGGAAGTCTCAAAAGAAATTTACTTCAGGCATAACATATATCCCGACTATTAATTATATGATTTATGGATAGCTGTGTTTCCAATACAGAGAGTTATTATGGAATACAGAACTGTAAGAAAGTGTTCCTATAATGTGATAGGTAGAAAATGTCCCCTGCTCCAAGATGTCCACATCCTAATCCCTAAAACCTAGGAATATGTTACTTTACATGGCAAAAAGGGACTTTGGAGTTGTGATTAAATTAAGAATCTTGAGATAGAGAGATAATCCAGGATTATCCAGGAGGGCCTGAAGAAGTCTCAGAGGTCCTTACAAGTTGAAAGGGAAGCAGGAGGTCAGAGGGAAATGTAAAGGTGCTAGGCACTGCTGGCTTTGGGGAATTCGTTTGTTCATTTGCTTTTATTTTAATTCCAGGGTAGGTAACATACAGCATTATAATAGTTTCAATTGCACAATATAGTGATTCAGCTGACTTTTGAATGCAGAAGAGGCTACTAGCCAAGAGTGCAGGCAGCCTCTGGAAAATTCAAGGGGATAGATTCTCCCCTAGAACCTCCAGCTCTGCCAACACCTTAATTTTGACCTAGTGAAACCCACTTCAGATTTTGGCACTCCAGAACTGTAAGATAATAAATTTGTGGGGGTTTTTGTTTTGTTTTGTTTTGTTTTGTTTTAGCTAGCAAATTTGTAGTACTTTATTACAGCAGCGATAGAAAGCAGACATAAGAATAGATGGTAAATGTTTTTTTTTTTTCCAGAAAAATATAGCCTTTTTTACTTGAACATTTGTTTACTTCTAGGAAATTAGTGCTTTCCTAATTTCAAGCAACTATGATAGAATTGCTGTGTTCTTCTACACTCACTTGCCAGAAGGTGGAACTGGAAGTCACATATATGACTATGAATGGAAATTAAAAGGGAAACTCAACAAAAGATGAAATTCTGAACTGTGTTTAAATCTTTCTTTGAGAAGTAGATGTTGCTGGGTAGAAATATTCAGAGGTTGCATAAATACTCCTGTGAACACTGAGTAAGATTCATGGAACTAGCAAATAAACCCAGTGGTTTTACCAAATATCACTACTGAGGAAATGTATAAAAAATATCACAAAGTATAAAATCATACATTAATACAAATGCCAGACTTTAAATGAAGACCTTTAGTTTTCCTCATGATATAGTTTTATTGTTTCTTCCACAATATTCAGATGTGCAAGAAATTTCACAAGAGAACAAGTCAGCAAGCTCCTGAGAAGGCAGAGAATTCTTCACAAGTCAACGGGCTCTTGAATCCATAAAAGGACAAGAAGCAAGTACAAGATTATAAAATGTTAAAGATGAAATCCCATCACAATGTACTTTTTTCAAGCTCTACTGCAAATTTAATGCGACTATCAATGTTAATTACACTTTGTCATATGATTTGAGCTTGCTTTAGGCTCATGCACGGAGAGGAAGATTCATTTCCTGCACAAAATCCGTTGCATGCCTGGCTTCCTTAAACCTACAGTTGAACATTCCCAGTGCCAAAAAAAATTCAACAAAGCTAAACTACAGGAAAATGTAAGTCAGTAAGATTTTGCTTGAAGCTTCTGAGTAATAACGTGAAGTCATCGAACTGATACTTAGAAATGATAGAAAGATATTATCTTGATAATTTCATTTTAGTTTCAACACCAAACATGGCAGAAAGCATCCATGTTTCTGTTGCCATTTTCTCATCTAACTTAATCATGATGATCAAAATTTAGGCTCAAAAGGTAACTACCCCAATTCCATTTCAAGATTTGCCATGTGCCTTCCACTAGTGAGACCATATTTATGTCATTTACCTTCCCTTTTATAAGATTGTGACTGTGGGGGCTCTGGTCTTGTTGTTGATGCCTGGAGTTTTCAATATTTACCATACATTGCTTTTTATCTGGTTGACTGGATCCATATGAAGGGGAAAGAGTGTGACCAAAGAAATGTCCATATATGTGTATCCATCCAGCTTCTCAAACACCCCATCATTATCTACTTGATATTCCTTCATGTCTTTAAGATAGCCCTTAACATCATTATCAAAGTCCCGTAAAGAGCTTCTGATCATGTATAAAGACACCATTTAGGAAAAGCTCATTGATGTATTGATTGAGTTCTCTCCAATGATGAAAACTATCTAGTTTTTCTAATAAATGCTTCTTAATTAACTCTCTGAATTCATCTACCCTTAAAGCATTCAATGCTTTCATATTAAAAAGGTTATTGGATTCCTGTTGAACACATTCGAATATACCAGAACAAGACATTCTGAAAGAATCATAGTTTTCACTACAGCCATACACAGCACTGCATTTCTATCAGTTTGTATTTTTTCTAAATTCTTCAGTGAGTTGGCATTTCTCTCCTTTCCTCTCTTTGCACAGTAGGGCCCTTATTATTCTGGTTTTGTGTATGTGCCTTTTACTGTGGGTGTAAATATTCACTAAAGACTATGGTCGGTTTTCTAGCTGCTTCTACTTTTGTGGCACCAAATCTTTGATTGCCCTCTTCATCAAAGATATTCTTGGTGTCTCTTTGAGATGCCTGAAAATAGATTTAACTGAATTCAAACACTTTTTTGGATTTTCTATGTAGCTTCTTTAGCCTGGTTAATTTTTTCTTTATGATGCCTCACAAACTCCTTGGTGGAATTCTTCATGGCATCAAATATTTTCTTAACTGAGCCAAAAAAATAATCTCCTTCAACTTCTTTTTAATCCTGTAGTTTTCTCTGCTCCCTTTCTATTTTCCATCATTTTTTTTGTTTTACATTTTGATCTTTTGCCTCACTATACAGACTTTTCCACAAATCGGAATGCTGCTGTTTGAGCTTTAGCTTCTGTTCCAGCTCAGTGAGTCTTTCCCGTAAGATTTCTATTTCCTTTTTCTTTTTTTTCAGGCACTACATTGGGAGAGTCTGGGTTGCAGCATGACTCACTAGAGCCCTGCTGCCGGAGCTCCACTTTTAAAGCCATGGTTATTAGTCATTCTCTTTCTAGCTCCTCCCTTAGCATCTTTGCTTCTGCAGAGTCTCCGTTTGATTAAAGAAGCTGTGTCTTCAGCTTTTCTTCTTCCAGATGCTGCTTGAGTTTCTGATTTTCTGTAAGTAATTCAGTCCCTGTCCCTTTATCTTCCAATATCCTAATCTGTTCTCTTAGTTTCCTTAACTCTTCCTGTAATGAAGATAAGGCTTTTTCTTCCCTTTCCAGAGATATGTTTAATACTGCTTCTCTGTATCGAGATTCTTTTTCTGAGTGTCAAAGGACATCTCTTCTTCAATAAGGGCCCAACATCTTACAAGATTTCCCTTCAATGACTTATAATCTATAAAATATTCTTGTTCCTGTTGACATAGGGAAAGAGAATCCTTCCTATCATTTGATTCATCTTCACATATCTTTCTGACTGTTGACGCTTCTGAATCTGAATTGTGCCATAGAAATGTCCAAACCCCACGCCAGTTGCAATAACCAAGGCAAGTATAACACACTTATTGAGACCACTGCTGAACTGGCATCCACACAACTCCTTAGAGGGTTCCATTTCTTATTCGGGGAGTAGCCGTTTCTCAGATTCTGAACTAGAACGTCCTCTTCCTAGCACGGCGTCATCTAAAGGCAGGACTAGGCTGATGACTGGTTTCATTATTACTTGATTTATCATCACTAGGCTGGGATGAAAATACAGTTTCTGGCTGACAGAATGTATACTGGCTACTGGAAGAAAAGCCCTTGTTTTTTGTTTTGTTTTTTTAAGATTTTATTTATTTATTTATTTATTTATTTGAGAGAAAGAGAGAGAGCAGAGGGAGTGGGGAGAGGGAGAGAATCTCCAGCAGACTTCACACTCAGCGGGGAGTCCCACTTGGGCTTAATCCCAGGACCCTGAGGTCATGACCTGAACTGAAACCAAGAGTTGGTGGCTCAGATGACTGAGACACCCAGCACCCCTAGCCCATGGTGAAGTCTTCTGAACTCTATGCTCCTTCAACAACTATAGCATCTTGATTTCTAATTTCTTCTAACTTAGGTGGCTTAAGGTTAATAATATCATAATCATCACTGACATTTCCAAAATAGACACTTCTTCTCTCTCAATTGCTGGTTTCATTTCCATCAACGCTGGATAAGCAGTTTCTTCTATTTACCCTGTGCCATTTTGGCTACTCTCTCCCTGCTCTGACTGCAATACTTAGAGCCTCTCTTGCTCTGAAGATATATATTCTAGAGTGAGCCCACAACTGTCACTGGCTATACCATGTTCAGAATTCACTATCTCTAGATCAGAACCCTCATGATTGGTGACAGTCCAACCATGAGATGAGTCACTATCACTGGAATTTTCAGATGCTTTTCAGGTCTAAATGGGCTACACCATCTCTACCAGAGTGTGTTGGCTGTCACGGTGGTGGTGGCCACAGCCTGTAAAAAGTACTCTAACCTTTATGTTTCAGATCCTGTTCTAAGCCCTAGCTGTTTCTCTTTTGTAGTCTTCAGGGCTTGGAATTTTAATTAGTGAAAGATAGGATTGGTGGCATCAGTTTTTAGGATGACAACACTGAGTTGTTTCCAGGAGAGCAGTAACACCAGCATCAGAATATCATCCCTCCTGAAATGTCTGAAATTTGAGACTATCTTCCAAGAGAGTCCTTCTTAGTATCTGAACCCTCAGAGTCAACAAGTTTCTCATACAGAGTGTTTAGTAAATACATGTTGGTTGAATCGATAGAGAAGACGGTTGCCTATGAATAATTTGTACTAAAGGGACTTGATGAATAATATTATCTCCTCTATTAGCTGTTGGTGTCTGAGTGTCACCTTGTATGCCTGTGGGGAAAGGCAGAGTGCACCTTTGAAGAAATGAGAGAGTAATAAGAGGAAATGTAAACCCATATGTTTTAGAGGTAAATAGTATAACAATGAAGGGACATTTGAGAGAGACACAAAGTATGGTGATCGAGGATGCAAAGCTCTGGCATCGAATTGCATTGACTCCAATACTGAATCTCTTATGTTTGAACCATGTTGTTTCTGGGAAGTTACTTAATATTTGTGTGTCAGTTCCATCTCATGTCAAATGAAGAAATAAATGTCCCTACCAAGCAAGCTTACTATGAGGAATGAGTGATTCAGTATGAGCAACACACATAGAAACATAGCAAATATGTACAGGACACATACAGAAACTCTAGGTAAGCTCCATGAAGTGAAATGGAGTGTTTGGGGGCAGCAGTAAAAGGGATGTGCTTTTTATTAAAGTGATGTGATTTTATTAGAGGAAGGGTTCATGAGACACTGAAGATAAACTTCCCTATTAAAACATTTGCCGATGGCTAGTCCTGGGCATTAAAACAAACTGACAGTCACACTTTGCTAGCTTAGGAATATTTTTCTTCTTTATCATCTCTTCATACACATTGGCTTTTGATGAATTTTCACCATTTTAAAGTCATAGACTCACGTTACTGACCTCATTAGCAAGGGGCAAAGAAAAGCTGCATAGTCAGTTGATAATAAAAATTACTGTGGCCTCTAATGATCAATTAATTGAAATAGTAGCTGCAAAGTGCTTAAAACTAAGTAAGCAAGCCCAAAATAACGGCTGTTGCTAAATGGCTGCTTGTATATTATTACATCAAGTCAGAGTAATGCTGCTCCTGTTGTCTGTGTGTAGGTTGCTATGGCCACTGGACACAGCCATAGTTCGCAGACAGTATAACTCCAAGGGGCATACTATTTATGAAATGACTGTTCACATTATAACTGCCATTAATAAAATGCCATTATTCCTTTTAATGTCCTATTTCTTTTTATTATTGATGTATAAGGGACATGCAATAAAATGTAGAGATTTCAAGTGTTCATTTTGATAGATTTTGACAGCTGTATACACCATATAACCACCATCCAAAACAAGATATAGAACTTTTCTGTAATCCCATAAAGTTATTTCTGCTCATTATTGAAAAATAAGAACCTACCTTATCACCACCTTGGTAACAAAGTTAACCACTTTCTGATTTTTATGACCTTAAAATTATTCTGTTTGTTCTTGGGCATCATACACATAGAATCATAGAAATGTATTCCTTGGTGTCTGGTTCCTTTTGTGCAGCATAACATGTGTGAGATTCATCAGAGTTGTGAGTGTATCAGTAGCATGTTCTTTTTTATTGCTCAGTAGTATTCCATTGTACGAGTACAATAGGATTTGTTTACCCATTTCTTCTTCATAGCAATTTGCTTTCTGTCATAGGGTTATTATGAATAAGGTTGCTGTGCATATTCTTGTCAAAGATTTTATGTTGACATATGTTTTCATTTCTTTTCAGTAAATATCTGATGCAAGATATATTGTAGGCTTTAATGCAAAAGCTAAAACTATAGATCATCTAAAAGAAGTGATAGGAGAATATCTCCAAGCCATTCAGAGAAGCAAAGATTTCTTTGATAGACACATAAAGCACTAACTGGAAAAGAACAGAATTGATAAATTGGACTTTGTCAAAAGAAATATTCTCTGTATCTGAAGATGTCATTTAAAAAAATGAATAGGCAAGCCCAGGAGTAAGAATAAAATATTTGCAATTTGTAAAACCAACAAAGGATTTTTGTCCAGAAAATCTATAGAACTAATACAAATCAATAGTAAAAAGACAAAAGGCCAGGAAAAGGGGGCAAAACATTTAATCAGACAACTGACCGTACAAATACCCACTAGAGGACTTGTATCACCTAATTTTAGGACTTATTCTACCCTAGAGTATTCTCACAGTGTGATATTGGTAAAAGGATACAAAAAATAAATGTATGAAACAGACCGATAGCCCAGGAAGAAACAGATATATATTTAATTAATTCCCCTTTTCAATTATTCTGCTGACGCTTGCTGCCCTATTATCTCTTTAACACTCCAGTGTTCTCATTGTTCTTTCACTTCTATGACTTCCTCTCATAATGTCAGAAAATCACTTCTGAATTTCCACTTGCTTCTAACTCTCTTTTTTTTCACTAGAGCATATGATATCAACCACACAGTAAGAAATATTGTTTTCTCAACAAAAGAACATCATATGCCATAGTTGACTGGTAACTTACCTAATGTTATTTACCTAATGTTATTTGTAGATCCACAACTTATTTGTTATTACAAATATATTTCTCTTGGTTGGTTGAGGAAATGTGCTAAAGTTGAGACAAACATTGCAAGAATGTAAGGTTAATAAGAAAAAAGTGTCTCATGGCTCTCCTTATGTCACACTATATAGGAGACCCTGATGCCACACCTGTATATAAAAAGCCTCCTTATCTCAAACTAGAACCCCTATAGGCCAGTCTATTTTTAATGCGAGATTTATTTAAATAGCCTCAGTTTCTGATCTCTTCAGTGATGTGGTGTGGTCAGCTATTATTGGTATTTTTAATTACATGATCTACACTTGAATGTTAAAAATGGAAGTAAGCCATAGTAATCAGCAACAGGGAGAGAATAATCCGAGACTATAAAGTTCTTAAATCTAATGCTTCACAGTCTTTTTTTTTTTTTCAGAAGTATTATAAATTTTGATTTGGGGAAATATTTTCAGTTCTACAGATTACTTCCAATAACATGAATCAAAGAGAAAGCATCACTACTGGGAGTTTTTAAATGATTTTATTTGTTAAAGGAATCCCCAACTGAATGCTTTTTGTGCATTTCTGAAAATTATTATAAAATGATAGTGCTATAAGAAGTCTGATTTTATATTTGAAAATTTATTACAATCATCCAGAAACCTGAAATCAATCAAATCCAGAAACCTAAAATGATAGTGCTATAAGAAGTCTGATTTTATATTTGAAAATTTATTACAATCATCCAGAAACCTGAATCAAACAAAAGAAAATTGTACCCAAATAAAAAAAAGATAAAGGAAAGGACCCAATTTGTTAGTTTTTCAGATAGATAATTATATCCAATAGCATTAATGTTAAAGAGCATATATAGAGGGCAGATTGCCTGAGTAGCTCAGTCAGTTAAGCTTCTGCCTCTTGGTTTCCACTCAAGTCATGATCTCAGGGTCATGATCTCAGAGTCCTGAGATTGAACCTCACCTTGATCCCAACTTGAGGCCCCTCATTCAACTTAGAGTCTCACTGAAATTCTCTCCTCCCTCACTCCACCTTGCCCTTCCCCCCTCCCACGCTTACTTGAGTGCACTCTCTCTCTTACTCTCTAAAATAAATAAATTAATTAATTAATTGAAATAAAAGAAGCAGATATACCGGTTAGGAGGGGTTCTTCTTCTTAAATATTACATTTAAAAATTAGCCAAGAAACAAACACAATGACTGAGGCAAATCACAATATTGGAAGTGATACTGTTCAGGCTCCTGGAATAGGAGGAAACAACAGTCTCCAGCATGCACGAGCCTGACAATCACATCTGTTTTAGTGTGTGTGTCAGGGCCAGGAGTTGGGGGAGGCCTCCCAACAGTAGCCCACTCCCATTCAATTTGCAGAATGGAGAAAATAGCAAAAGAAAGGATTTCTGGTTTATTTTGACAATTTTCTAACACAGGAAGGAAAGTACTACTGACACCTGAGGACATAGCATGTTCTGATCCGTGTGCTAGGGGCTTTGACACACTACCTTATCTTCAAACACTATGCTAGTTTCAGACATACGCAGGAGGTATTTTTATGGCTTCGTGATTTTTATTTGTTTATTAATTTTTGCTTATTTATTGCAAATGAAGATTTTAAATTTGAGAGAGATCGAGGAATAGCTTTCAAGTCACAGTCAGCACTGAAATTTGAGCCCAAATTTGAGCTGGGCTAACTCAAAACAACTTTTTTTTTTTCACTACCACAGCAGTATCATTCTCTGGTTAAGGACACAGACTTGGTGGCAGGATCCCTGAGTGAAAATCCTGACCCTGCCATTCATTCATTCATTCATTCATTCATTCATTCATTATTGTTCAAATGAATAAGTCATTTGATCTTCCTAAGAGCTATATTTCTCATATATAACATGGGAATAAAAAAGAACCTGTCTCATAAGATAACACTGAGGATTAAACATATTAATTTATGTAAAGCCCTGGTAAGAGCTCCCTATACATAATATGAGCTCAATAAATGCTCATTGTTATTAATACACTATGTAAATATTATTATGGATATTAGTAAGTATGTATTAATTGGCATGCTGTAATAATTTCTGAATATCTTTTAAGTGAATTGAAGTGTAATCTGTAATTCCTTTTGAGAGAGAAACTTTATGTACTTATTTACATTATACACTAAGATTTTTTTGGAAAGAAAAACATATATATGCTCATGGCATAGGGGAAATTATGGTCATAATTATTTTGACCAGAGAAGCAATGGAGCTGAATCATGCCCATTACCCAATTAGCCATGATCTACAATCATCAAAACTATAGTTGCTGTCTTGACATAATTGTTCTTTTTATCTTGTTTAGGACATAAGGAGTAACTATAGATAACACTATTTGACAATTAAAATCTAAACGATCACGGTGCTTCAAGATGTCTATCCACTAATTAGAAAAATGATTAACAAGGTATAATTTGCAAGTTTGTCAGTAGTAGGATTTAACTAGTATTCCACTATTACATATTAAAGTTTAGAGATTAATTTTCTCTCAAAAATTATTAGTGCTTCATCCCCTATTTCATAGGAATAAATTTTAGAACAATTGTTTAATCTTAAACAATTATTTTTGATAATGGAGAACCTATCCCCAAATCTTGGCTTCAGACTTTTCATTCAGAGCAATGTAAACTCTTAGGGAAACTTATTTTCAACAATGGTAGGACTGCATCACACATCTTTTACTGTATTTCCTTTTTCCATTTCTATATACTGCTCTTTTTTGTTTTTTTTAGATTTTATTTATTTATTCATGAGAGACACACACAGAAAGAGAGAGAGAGGCAGAGACACAGGCAGAGGGAGAAGCAGGCTCCATGCAGGGAGGTCAATGTGGGACTCAATCCCTACACAAGGGATCACACTCTGAGCCGAACGCAGATGCCCAACCACTGAGCCACACAGGCTCCCTACACTGTCCTTCTTTTTCCTTAAGTATTCCAAGCATTAAAATGGCAGGGACATCTTAGCCTTCTCAGATTTTCTTTCATCGTTGCAGTTTCTCATGAGGTTCTGAGTACATGCCTGCTAGGAATGTACATGTGATAATCTCAAATTACTATACTTTGGGTTTATCTTTGGCTTCACCAATTTCCCTTTGAAAAAGCCTCACTTTTCTTGATATCCTCTCTGCCTCTAGCTCAATTCTACTTTGAATTTCTCAATTCTTTCTCCTACTAGGCCAAAATATAAACCTATACTTTTTTTTTAAGATTTTATTTATTTATTCATGAGAGACACCAAGAGAGACAGAGACACAGGCAGAGGGAGAAGCAGGCTCCCTACAGGGAGCCTGATGTGGGACTCGATTCCGGGTCTCCAGGACCACGCCCAGGGCCGAAGGTGGCGCCAAACCACTGAGTCACCCAGGCATCCCCAAACCTATGATTCTTAATACTGTCCTTAAAAATTATTTAAATGAAACAATACAGGATCCCTGGGTGGCTCAGTCGGTTAAGTGTCTGCCTTCCCCTCAGTCATGATCCCATGGTCCTGGGATCTAGCCCCATGCCAGACTCCCTGCTCCATCGAGATCATGCTTCTCTCTCTGCCTCTCTCTCCCTCTTTCTATTGCTCATGAATAAATAAAGAATCTTTTTAAAAAATTAAACAATATGTTAAGTATATTCTTTCATTCATCCATTCATTCATATAAAGTGAATATTAACTATTTGCCAGGCTTTATTTCAGATTCTGACAACACTTCAGTAAACAAAACAAACTAGAATTCTCTCCTCATGTTTTAAGGGAGACATGAACATACATAAACCAACTAAATAGGGAACATAGTAGAGACCACTAGGTAGGTGAAGAATGGCCAGGATGTGTTAGAGCAGAAGTCTAAAGATCAAAAGTGCCAATTCTGAGTATATCTGTATTTGGGGCAGAAGGAACATCAAATGAGGAGCCCCAAGCTGGGGACAAATGGCATTTTTTGGAAGACAAAAAGAAAATCAAAATGTGGTTAGCAAGTGTGAGAGAAAGTACAAGTTCAGAGTCCTTTGTTGCAGAGTTGAGAATCCATTCTAAGTAACATTTAGTACATTATTAAAGGATATAAGGAGGTTAACTAAGACGGTTGGTTAACTCCAACCTTCTGTTGGAGAGCCAGTCCCAGCAACTTGGGCCAGGAACCACAATGTAGAGGTGGCCTCGGTGAGAACATCACTGCCACTGCCACTGAGCACCAGAATTATAGCTCACACCTTTAAGATTGCAGATTGGGTCCCCAAACTCTAACTTTCAGTAACAGAACCGTGTAGACAGTAGGAATGCTGAGAGATACTGCTCTAGCTTCTAACTTGAGAACCAAGGACTGATCATGTGACATTGGGAGGGTGTTCGAAAGATGACAGTTCATCAAACAGCTGATAAATGCCCACTATCTCACAGAGAAAAGCTTGGAGTTTAAAATGTCAATATGATTTCAAGTGTGTTTTATGCATTTTCATATTCTCCAAATTCTGCATCATGGAAATAAAGAAATTGAAAAATATGAAATATGTCTGAGCTCCCCAGCATCCCAGAATTAGTGTGAGAGCACAAGAGCTGTGGTGATCAGGAGCACCGATTTGTGCCTTAATTTATAGAGTGCCTCCGAAGGACATTTAATCAGCAGGACCAGCTCTGCCAACATGCATAAGAGCTGCTCGCCCTTATGTGGAATCTTATTAGTACGATCAAATGGAAGTGACACCTATCCCTTGGGAATAAGTACATCACTTGTGTAGGACTCTGAGGTGGAGATAATTGACCACTGAAAATGAGCATGAACTATGAAGAGTTTGGCAGAAAATGAATGATTTTTACAAATGTCATTCAAATCTTACACTCCTAGAGTGACACTACCACACTGCTAACAAAGCCAAAATCATTTTTATAAAGGAACCTGAAAATTGAGACGTTTAAACTCCATCAAATATACTAAATAAGGTTTTCTCCTTGTACATTTAAAATGCATCATATTTGCCAATTAGCTCATGTTCAGAAACCATCTTTGCTTCTGTGACTAGACAAGGGATACCAGATACTTGTGACCAGATAACACAATGAAGAAAAACTGAATCCTTTAGCATTTCATTTAATGCCTTAGATTTTAAAATAAAACTTTTTTTCAGCTTCATTTTGCATATGATTGGGAAATAGTTAAAGTCCATTCATTCCACACAAATTTCTACCTATTTCAAGCAAAACACTTTACTGTTTAGAGACAATGGGAAAGATATACTGGCTGTGTATCAAAATGACCTGGGGAAATGTGCTAAAATAAAGACTTGGGGTTCCACTGCAAGATTCTTATTCATTATTATCTCTCAAGGGTTCAGAGAGCCAATACATCTAATGCATTCATCAGGACTTGAATATTATTGCAGTCTGTCCCCAAGCAGATCTCTTAGTAAAATTGCATGATTTTCATCTTATCAAAGAACTACAGGGGAAGAGTTTTTACAGAACTAGGATCCAAACATTTTGAAAAAGCCATCTAAATAGTTACTAAATAAAGGACATGATGAAAACTTAGCTCCCCAGGAAAATCTATTAGAAGGAGTCCCTTTCTTCCCCTAAGGTTTACATTCCTCCGATATCCCAAGCACTTAGGAATATGATTCAAAGAATATTTGGAGGGATTATATAATAATAACAATAATAGTAACAAACAGAACAAAATATAAGTAAAAGATTATAATTTAAAAAAAACAGTGAGGTAGTATTCAACAAATAAATGTATTCAACAAATAATACATTATGTAAATAAAAGCTAGAACAACTTCCAAAACCAGAAAAACAAACTAATCTCTAGGACACACAGTGAAAATATAAACAAAATAAAAACAGATTTGGAAATAAGAATGGGACTGCAACAACATAGAAGATTTTTATGAGACTAATGTTTATAATTACAATTAATAAATATGAAATTATACATATATTTTTTAAATGTATCAATTACCCAAGCCAAAGCTGTGGAAAACTAAAGCCTAACAGCTACACAAAAAAAACAGAACAAGTTTTTAATGACTTGCATCCTTAAAAGAATTCTAGGTTATGTGGTTTTTATACCTAAAGTAATAAAGCTTACTGCTATAGAATCTATTCCTGAGAAGAGAAGTTAGCAATGATCTCTTATGTCACAAAGAATCAATAACAATGATCAATAAAGATTATTAAAAAGATGAATACAGGGCAGCTCCGGTGGCTCTGCAGTTTAGCGCCGCCTTCAGCCCAGGCGTGATCCTGGAGACCTGGATCAAGTCCCACGTTGGGCTCCCTGCCTGGAGCCTGCTTCTCCCTCTGCCTGTGTCTCTGCCTCTCTCTCTCTCTCTCTCTCTCAGGAATAAATAAATAAAATCTTAAGAAATAATAAAATTGAATTCTTATATATAAAAAAAAAAAAGATGAATACCAGAGGCACCTGGGTGGCTCAGTAGGTTAAGCATGTGACTCTTGATTTCACCTTAGGTCACCATCTCAGGGTGGTGGGATCAGGTCCTATGTCAGGCTCTGCTTGTATCCTCCCTTTGCTCCTCTCCCCACTTGCTCTTTCTCTCTCCCCCCTAAAATAAATAAAATCCTAGAAAAACAAAACAAAACAAAAACAAAAACAAAATAAAGCTCATTAAGGAAAAAAAGACAGATGTGCAAATAACATATGATATGCAAAATATCATGCAATTGTAGAGCATTTTACAGATCATAAGAGATTATTATGAACAACCTCATCACAATGAATCGGAAGCTTTAAAAATGAATATGTTTTACTTAAAATGTTAAGACAGCTCAAGAAAATATAGAATATATATAAGATCATTTGAGATTAGATTTTCAGACAAAAAATGAACGGATCCCCCAAATAGAGCTCAAGTAAGATTGAACTCTACTGCTCTCTAATGTAAAAGTTCAAGCAGTTCAGGGCTGTGGAGTAGCCATGTTCCAGATCACTTCTCTATCATTCCTAATATTTAGTCCGTATCTCTGTGATCTAATATCATGTCTGGATGTCTGGCCATGTCTGGCCATCACAGCAAAACAAAGACAGTTTTATAAAGAAAATTACATGCCAATCTTATTTATGAAATTAAATATATATATCCTAAATTAAACTATTAAAAACTTGAAAAGGGAAATATCTATACATATAGAGAATATCCACACTTGATATATAACAAAAGTGGCACTTTCTCAGTGGATAAGGAGGTATTATGCAATAAGTGGTCAGAGCCAAATGGTTATCTGTTTTTAAAACAGGTGAAACCAGATCATTTTTACATTACCTTATATGAAAATAGTAATTTCCATGTAGATTAAAGTTTGTAAAGCTAAACTTTAAAATGCTTCGAATAGGGAGGCCTGGGGGGCTCAGTGGTTGAACGTCTGCCTTTGATTCAGGGTGTGATCCCGGGGCCCTGGAATTGAGTCCCGCATTGGGCTCCCTGCATGGACCCTGCTTCTCCCTCTGCCTGTGTCTCTGGCTCTCTCTCTGTGTGTCTCTCATGAATAAATAAATAAAAATCTTTTAAAAAATACTTGGAATAAAAAATATGTCTGTGAATTTAGGACAGAGAATTATTGCCTTATTAAAACATATAATCTACAAATTATAAACTACATTATTTTGCAATAAAAATATCTGTATTACAGAAGATATCTAAAACAAAAAATATGATGTTAAGCCACAGATTTGGAGGAGATATTTGCAAAAAAAAAAAAAACTAACAAAAGAATAATATCCAGAATATAAGGAATTCCTTCAAATCAATCTGAAAGAAAGAACAATTGAAAAAAAAAAGGCAAAACACTTGAGTATATATTTTATAGAAAAACTAGGGCCAATAAATATAAAAATATTAGCCATTGCATTGGAAAAATACAAATGAAAACAAAAGTGTGAATGAGAAAAGCCTTTCAAAGTTTTAATTCTGATACCAAGTACTAGTGGGAACACACATTGCATATGAAAATACAAAGCAGTATAAGATTTCAAAGAGAAGTTGTCACAACCTAGTAACACTGAAGATGCACATACTTTACAACCTAGCAATTCTACTTCAATGTGTACACCCTAGAGAAAAAAATCCTGTTCATGTTGTCTGTAAGACAGGTACAAAAAAGTTTATTGAAGCTTTGTTTGTAAAAGTAAGAAATTTAAACACCAATATTGATAGAAAAATCTCTTATTAAGTATTCAACATGGAATAATGTATAACCATTAAAATGAACACCAACATTCCTCAACATAAAAATTTTTATAAACTGTAGTAGACCTAAAGAGGTACGTCTTAAGGATTAGTCTGACTCAGTCTTTACCATATCCCTCAAGGACTTTAGGTTGATTAGTATCAATCTGTTCAGGCCACTGTAACAAAATGCCACAATCTGAATAGCTTATACGCAACAGCCGTTTAATTCTCACACATTTAACTCTGGAGATTAACAAGTCTAAGTTAATGGAAACCACAGGTTTGGTGTCTGATGAGGACTCACTTCCTGGATGACCATCTTACCACTATAGCCCCACATGGGAAAAGGGGCTAAGGAGTTCTGTAGGTCCTCTATTATAAATGGTGCTATCCACTATTGTGACTTATCCAGCTCTCAAAGGCCCCACTTCCTATATCATTACATTGAACCGTACATTTCAATATATGAATTTGGGGAAAACACTTTCAGTCATTCAACATAGAGGAAGACATAAATAATGTAAAGTCCAGATATAGCTGGTGCAGCTCTCCAGGCAAAGTCAAAAATTGTTATCCATCTTTAATCCTATCTAAAACCTAAAAGAAGAGCAATAGATCTATAAACAATAGATCTATTGATAAAAATCAATATGAATATAGGAACAACTTTTAAGGTTGACCTATGAATAAAAAATAAATATACATATATGTATATATATACACACATATACATACAATTATATATATAACTGAACATAAAGTTATATATGTAACTGAATATAGTTTTATATAGATAGATGGATAGATGATAGATAGATAGATGATAGATAGATGATAGATAACTGAATATAAAGGGAAAGTAGTCTCCAATGTATAATACAATGTTCATTATAACTGAAGAAATACATAACTGAAGAAATATAGAACACTAGCATATTCATGTTACTGACCCCAATGAAACACGATTTGAGTTGAGTACAAATTTATTCAATGAAGGAAGCAGAAAAAAACCAAACAGAATGCTGATGTGCAATAGAAATTAATAGTATAGAAAATACAAGAAATATATAGAAAATTGATAAACTTTGAGAAATCTGAAATCCAAATTTGTTAGCTTATAACTGGAAAAGAATTTTAATAGTTTACCCATTTGAAATATATTAACCTGCTGGACTGACACAGTAATACGAATGGTAGAAAGATACCAATATATATAGTTCAATGCAAATTTATAAAGAGTTTTACATAAAGCAAGAGAAAACACAGAAAGAGGAATGGCTTCCCACGTTTCCACAAATTTCTTTTTTTTTAATATTTTATTTATTTTTTCATGAGAGATGCAGAGAGAGAGAGGCAGAGACACAGGCAGAGGGAGAAGCACGCTCCATGCAGGAAGCCGGATGTGGGACTCCATCCCGGGTCTCCAGGATGAAGGCAGCGCTAAACCGCTGAGCCACTCGGGCTGCCCTCTACAAATTTCTAACAACCTACATATCTCTTAGTGATTTGGATCCTACCAAGCGAATAATCAGTAAAAAATAACCATGCACATTTCTGGTGTTTACTGTGATACTGCATGAAGGGACTGTCAGTACCCAAGGGGAATCACTTATCAGGTCCAAACTTCAGAGTTGTCTAATTTTAACTGCATTTGAGTGCTTTATCACCTAATACCTCCCTTTTTCTCTCTCTCTTTTTTTTAATTCCTTATCAACTTAGCAGTTAAAATATTTTATTCAATCTCTCAGGACCACAATTTGATATACTCAGTTTAAGGAAGCTATTTGATATACTCAGTTAAAGGAAGATGTTTCATCAATGAAAACAAATGAAAGCATTTTGACTTCCCTAATTTTTCTTAGTTTTTACTACCTGTGATACAGAATGCTATATAAATCTGTTACTATACAAAGTAATGTGTGTAATTCATGACATTTCCACCAAATTTAAAATTCCTTATTTTCTTTTTCAGTTTTAGGCCCCTCATGGCATTTTTAAAATGTCTCCAAAGTATTTAGGTTTAGTATAATTTTGTTAGTACTATTTAGCTCCTAACTGGTTGCTTATAGAAGAAATTCCCAATTGCAAGTAACGGTCAGAATTTTGCTAAATAGGAGAGTCCATTCTAGCTACATGAAGGAAATAGTAAATAGTTATAGATTCTTTAGAAGGACTCCAGATACAGACTCTAAAATGAGTTATCAGGGATACCCTGCAATGTCAAACTCTCCTGCCAAGAAAGCAGCTACTTGTGACAGCTATTGAATTAAGAAACTATTGGCTTCAGATCTACACGCTCCTGCCCTGATCCAAAGGCCACTGGATTAGGAAGATGCTGCTAAATTTGGAAGTTGGCTGTATACCTGCAGCCTCCTGGAGGATGATATTTCCACTGTGTTTCACAGCAGCAAAATAGATCTCCAAATTCTATGTCTTTCCTCATATGACTCAGTTCAAAATCCAAGTCTATTGAGCATACATCAGAGTAGTAGAATCAGTCTCAGAAAGAACTCTAGCTACAAGAGGGCCTCAGAAATGTAGTTTTAAGCTTCCTAGTATCTGGGAACGCCTGGGTGGCTCAGCCATTGAGCGTCAACCTTCATTTAGGGCATGACCCTGGGGTCCCAGGATCGAGTCCCATGTTGGGCTCCCCGCATGGAGCCTGCTTCTCCCTCTGCCTGTGTCTCTGCCCCTCTCTCTGTGTCTCTCATGAATAAATAAACAAAATCTGAAGAAAAAAAAAAAGCTTCCTAGTATCTGTAGGAAAGGAGTCTGGAAGATAAGAAGGGGTTTGGAATGCATATTGGAAAACCAAACCAACAACGATGGACTCACAAGCAAAGCATGGCAAAATCTCACACGGAGTCACAAATAATTACACAGTAAAAATAAAAATGGGAATACTGGCAAATATATTTATTTATAAATAAGGATACTATGATTTTTAATCTTGTACAATAAGTAAATTGCTATTGAATAACACTTTTTAAAAAAGCTTTTGGGAATCCCTGGGTGGCTCAGCAGTTGAGCGTCTGCCTTCCGCTAAGGGCATGAGCTTGGGGGTACAGTGATGGAGTATGCATGGAAGCTCCTTGCATGGAGCCTGCTTCTCCCTCTGCCTATGTCTCTGCCTCTCTCTGTGTGTCTCTCATGAATAAATACAAAAAATCTTAAAAAAAAAAACTTTTGCATAAAACATGTATTTATTATTTTAATAATTAAAGTATTAAAAGTCCATTAAGGCTGTTGAAAATTAACAAAATATAAACAAATTATGGGCAATAATAATCAGAGTAAGGGTAAAAGGTTTTATATATACATGTAAATATATATGTAAATATGTTACGTATACATATATAGCATATGACATATATCTGCATTTTTTCCTTACTTATCGTTAAAGATCGTTGAGATTGTTAAGCATTCTAGAAAAAATGAAAACGATTTATTGTGAGATTTTAGCATATGCTGTAGTAAAATACATGTCAACAAAAACAAGATGGTGGTTGAATGGTAAATATAATAAGGTTTTTACATTGTACTCTAGAGAAACCAATAAAAACTAACACAAAGTGTCATAGTCAAAAGCTCTAATGCAGAAGATAAAATAGAATATTTTTAATTTCTAAAAATTTACTGAAATAAAGCAGAAATTGAGAAACATAAGAAAAATAACAAGTATAAAATACTTGTCATGATGGAATATTTAAACTCAACCTTGTCAAAAACTACATTAAAAATAAATGGACTGACACCCCATTTAAAAGCAAAAGATTGTCAAATTGGATTATAGAAAAAGCAAGATTCTAGTATATGCAATTTGCGAGAATCCCTTTTTTTTAAATTAAAAAGATATGTACAGGGGTACAGATTCAACTAGTTAGGTGTGTCTGTCTTCAGCTCTGGTCATGATCTTGGGATTGAGCACCACATACACACTGAAACTAAAAGTATGGGAAAAGACAAACAAATGCAAATTCTTAGTTTAAGAAAATGCATGTTGTATTAATAAAACTCAAAATAGACTCCAAGACAAAGAAATAAAGGGAGGCAAGTCATAATGATAAAAAAAATGAATTCATTAAGAATACATAACAAAGTTAAATATGTGCATGCCAACCAAAAGAGCTTCAAGTTACACAAAGCAAAAATTGAGAAGACTTTAGGGATAAATTCAAAAGAACCCACAATGATAATAGGATATTATCTCCCTCAGAAATTTCTCCCTCAGAAATTGGTAGCAAAATCAGAAAAAAAATGCAGTAAAGTTAAAAAAAACTGAATAGTATTATCCAAGTTGACCTAACTTACATTTATGGAATATTACAACTGAAAATCTGAGAAATTAATTTTATTCAAGTTTACATACAATATTTACCAATATAAATCAGGTATTGTAGCATAAAATAGATCTCAATAAAATTAAAATGCACTGAACTCACACATATAATGTTTTCTGCCCATAAGAGAATTAAATCAGAGATCTATAGCAATAAGATATCTAAAAGAAATTCCCACAAAATTGGAAATTAATAACACACTTTAAATCCATGGGTTAAAAAAAAGAAAGAAATTGCAAGTAAAATTTGAAAATATTTTGAACTAGATGATAATGAAGGAACAGCATAATATTGTAGAATATAAGCTAATGCTATTTTTACAGTTTTATATTGCCCATATTAGAAAATGTATTTTAAAATAGTTAAATCAGTGACTTAAGGTTGTGTCTTAAGAAGATAAAGCAGAATAAATAAGATCATAAAAATAAATGTGAAATGAATGAAATAGAAAATAGACAAAAATAGAGAAAACTAACAAAGAAAAAATCTGGTTCTTTGAAAAGATAAAAAAAAATACTGATAAACTCTTAGCATGACAAGTCAATAGTAAGAGTGAGACAGACATTAAAAAGTTAATAAAGAGATATTTTGAACAACGTTATGGTAATAAAATTAACAACTTAAATAAAATGGACAATTTTCTTGAAAAACATCGATTTAAAAAACTGCCCAAAATTTTAAAATTGAATTAAATCCACATTTATTATAATTTGTCAATATAAACTGTAATGCTTTCCAACAAAGAACAATACAGACACTAATGACTATATCAGTGAATTATACAAATACGTAAGGAGAAATAGTGTCCATTCTCTTTAAATAGATGAAGAGAGAAGTACTTTTATTAGCACTCATTATTCCAATCCTAAAATCAGAGAAAAGCATTGCTTAAAAACAAACAACCAATCAACTAAATAACTCATGAACATAAATGGAAAAACTAATGAGTAAAATAAAGCAAAATAATGAAAAGCAAAACATTGCTGGGGGTAAAACTCTTAGAGTTTGCAAACAATAAATAGGGTACAAATCTACAAATCTACAAATTATTAGAACTAATTGAAAATAGTATGACCAAAGAAAAAAATGTCATTACATAAAACCATTTGAATTTCTCTTTATTTTAACCCACAACTAAAAAATAAAATTCAAGGGACATCTGGGTAGTTCAGTTGGTTAAGTATCTGACTCTGATTTTGGCTCAGGTCATGATCTCAGGGTCATGAAATTGAGACCCACATCAGGCTCCGTGCTGGTAGTGGAGCCTTCTTGGGATTCTCTCCCTCTATCTCTGCCCCTCCCCCTTCTCTCTCTCTCTAAAAAAAAAATATAATAAAATAAACAAAATAAAATTCAAAACACAGTTTTTTCAGGGTTCTTCAGAGAAACAGAACGAACCATATATATATAGACATATAACAAATACACACACAAATATATATATATACATGCATATAATGTATATGTGTGTGTATATATATGTATATATATACATGCATGTATATGTGTGTATATATATCTGTGTATGTATGTGTGTGTCTGAGGGAGAGATTTATTTTGAGGAACTGACTCACATAATGTGAGGGCTGTTAAGTCTAGAATCCATGGGGCAAGCCAGCAGTCTAGAAAGTCAAGCAGATTTCTATGCTGCAATATCAAGGCAAATTCCTTCTTCTTTGGAAAATCTCAGACTTTGTCTTTTAGACTCTCAAAAAAATTGGATAAGGCCTGATGAGAATATTCTGCCTTACTTTCAAAGTTAAGTGATTTTATTTTTTTAAAGATTTTATTTATTTATTCATGAGAGACACAGAGAGACAGAGAGAGAGAGAGGCAGAGACACAGGCAGAGGGAGAAGCAGGCTCCATGCAGGGATCCTGAGTGAGACTCTATCCCAGGACTCCAGGATCACGCCCTGGGCGGAAGGCGGCACTAACCACTGAGCCACCCAGGGATCCCTCAAAGGTAACTGGTTTTAAATGCCAATCACATCCACAAATACTTTCTCAACAATATCTCGACCAGTGTTTGACCAAATAACTGGGCAGTATAGCCTAGCCAAGTTGACATGTAGAATTAACTATTGCTGTTGTCAAATCTTCCCCAAATGATCTACAGATTAGTACCAATCTCAACAAAAACTCTAACAAGTATTTTTTTTTGTCAGAATTGATGAGCCTATTCTAAAACTTTTTATTATTATTATTTTTTATGGAAAGAAAAGGGCATTGAACACCCAAAACAATTTGATTAGCTGAAACAAGTTTGACAAGAAAAACAAAGATCAAATTTAAATAATTTGCCATACCTGATTTTAAGACTTATTACAACCCAAATAATAAAGACAGAGGGTTTTATTAGCAAAAAGACAGATAAGTAGAATTGTAAAGGAATAAGGAGTCCAGAAATATACCCTGGACAATTGATTTAAGTCCATTCATCAGGTAAAGGAATCTTTTCGATGGATGTTCTTAGAACAACTGGATATTGGTGGGGCCAGGGAGGATAAACTTTCATTCTCACCTTATTCCGTGCACAAAAATTAGACCAAAATAGATCTTGGACCTAAGCATAAAACTGTAAAGCTTCTAGAAGAAAACAGATCATTTTCACAACCTAAAAGAAAATAGAGTCCTGAGACTGACAACAACAAAACATAAATTCCAGAAGAAAAAAAACTGATAGATAACAAATTTTGAAATGTAAAAATTTCTGGCCTGCTCATGAAAAGACACCAGTAAGAAAATAATATGCAAGCCACAACCTGGTAAAAGTATTTATAGTACATATGTCTAACAAAGCACTTGTTTCAAAAACATGTAAAAAGCACAAATTAATAATTTAAAAATAACAACATGACAAAAAGTAAGCAAAATACTTGAATAAACACTTTTTAAGAGAAGATCTATGAATGGATAATAAATATATGAAAAGCTATGAATGGATAATAAATATATGAAAAGGTTTTTAATGTCATTAGTTCCTAGAAAAATATAAATTGTAACCACAATGAGATACAACTACAGACCACGTAGAAAAACAAAAATCCAAAAGACTGACAAAACTAACAATTGATCAGAATGTACCGCAACCAGTACTTTCATATATTATTTTTGGGAGTATAAAATGGTTCAACATTTTTAGACAACTCTATGATATATATCTATAAAGTTAACCTTGTATCTGCTCTGTGAGCCAGACATCCAAGGGAAGGGTTATATATGTACAACAGGATATTATTGGTAATAAAAAGAATGATAAGCACAATGACTTACTACACACAAAAAAGCAGACACAAAATAATACTTGCAGTATGATTTTATTTACATAAAACTTATAAAACAAATTATTCTAAAGGGACAGAAATTGGATAATGGTTGAAGGAGCATTATAGAATAATTAGTAAGGGACATCAAGGAACATTCTGAAAGGGAAAGAAAGAAGTTCTTCATCTCGCTATAAGTGGTAGGTATAGGGTATATGCTATTGTCAAACTCCCGTACTGATCAGTTAAGATTTGTGTGTTGTTTTGTTAGATACATCTCAACAAAAATAATATCAGAGAATTTTAAATATTTCATGTGATATTTAAATGGCACAATTTATATAGCTCACAATATGTTCAAAATATTCGTGGATGGCATTAGACCAACTAACAAAACAAACCTGCACTTTTGGGTTATTGCAATTTTACTTGTACTTTTATCATACATTGCAGTTAGAAATGCCTCCCGGAAATTTACAAAGGACTTCTATCCAAAAGACATGAGAGTTAAAAAAAAAAAAAAAATGAGAGTCCTGAATGAGACATAGAGAGTACCAAGAAGGGGAATGTTGTATATTATGATTATAGCAATAACTGATGATGTCTTTCAGATATAAAAAAAGAAAACAGCCTCTCATGAGAAATATTTGCCATTAAAATAATTGTATTTCTCATACATAAGCTTATCTTGAAACGAGAAGCACACAACTCACTTGGCTATGAGAATTAGCATTCCAAGGTGTATCAGCCAACATCATTTTTTGGGTTGGTTTATTCCAAGCCTTTGAGATTAGAAGTTTGCAAAGAAAATGCTGACACAGTCTTGGTTCTGGCAGTCAGATTGCTTGCATTATAATTAGATAAGAATTTAATGATATTAACTGAAGCTGAGCAGAAAAGCTGCACAGATAAATTAGACAAATAGGATTTATGAGACTTCATTTCTGATGCAAAAACTACATTATCATTCAGTTAATATGCCCAGTCGTTTAAAATCAGCATAACAACATAGATTTCATATCCATCTGGGGCAAGAATTTGAAAATGAACCCTTAAAATTCTAGCAATAATCATTGCTTGGCAACAGGATACAGATTTAAAATGAGTTTGCTTTTGTTTCTGTCTTCATGTAAACCACCTTGGGACCACACTGAGGATCAGGAAGCTTGTCAACCAAAAGACCAATAAGTCCCTCTCCAGTGGGATAAATATAGAACGAGACTGACAAACCTCATCTGCAAGAAAATTAGTGCAGCCATAGGTAGCAGTAGGAAATAAAGTATTAATTGCCAAATATGCAGAAAACTAATAGAAACTGAAGTGGGAGTAGTTTTATGGATTCAAAATAAGTTAAGTTCACTGACATGATAAGAGTGCCTATCAGATGAAGAGGGAATTATTCCAGGTTATTTTTTTTTACCTTTTAATCAAAATAAATATCTATTAGAAAATATGACTGATTAACCTTGAATCAATTACAAAATGTAGATAGATCTTGTTGGCATTAATGAAAGGGAAATTACCTCTTATTTGAAAAAAATAATGTATGCAGAGCCTCTTAGAATAGTGCTGGCAAGCATGACTATCTCATAAAGCTTAAGAAAATAACAAAAAAATATATTACATCAAGTAGATAGAGGGAAAGGGTTTAACGTAATTGTAAGTGATCTTTTTGTTTGTCTGGACTTTAAACTTCCTTAGCAATCCAGTTAGCAGTAGTATATCATCCACCTTGGTAGTGAGAGAAGGAATGTTCTGGTTAATTTGCCTCCAGGAAAGACGTTCTTTTAAACAACTTTATTTTTCAAACACAAAGGCACTTGAAAAATAGAAAAATAGTTTAATTGTGTAGGAATGAATGGCCTCCTTTGTGGTATTATCAGCACTTTATCTTCCTCTAAATTGCTTTTGAGATTCTTAAAGGGGGAAGAGGTAGCTGAAAGTTAGGTATATTTATTTTTAGTAGATTCTTCTTTGTTGTTCTATGATACAAATATGATCAAAATTCAGCTAATGGAAACTAGAGTTTCCGACTTACCGTGGCTCTACTTATAATTTTTTGACTTTACGAGGGTGCAAAAAGCAAGATGCCTTCAGTAGAAACTGCGCCTCGAATTTTGAATTTTGATATTTTCCAGGCTTGTGATATGCAGTACAATACTGTCTTATGATGCTGGGCAGTGGCAGCCCCCACTTAATCATGTGATCGTACACTTACAACCTTTCTGCACCCACACAACCATTGTTTCTCACCTTCGGTACAGTATTTAATCAATTACATAAGATATTCAACACTTTAACCCTATTTAGTAGGGTTTGTGATAGATGACTTTGCCCAACCAAAACTCAACTGGGGCTAATGTAAGTGTTCTGAGCGTATTTAAGGTAGGTTAGGCTAAGCCATGATGTTTGGCAGATTAGGCATATTAAATGTACTTTTGACTTATGATATTTCAATTTACAACGGGTTTATCAAGACTTTATTCCACTGTAAGCCAAGGAACATTTGTACATAAATAGTATCTCTAATATACCAATATAAAATCCATGTGTATAGCAAAGATTTTTCATAAAAATAAACAAGTGCCCTACAATGATATCTAATTTTTTTGTTCTAACATTATCTATGCTTCTGAAAAATCCAAAAATTTTGGCTCTAACCTATTTGTAAGTTGGCAATATTATTGTCTGCAAAGTGGAAGTTTAACAGCAACAAAAAGAAACTGCATTTTTTTCTATGAAAATTACTTTATCAATATACTAATTGGTTATTTTTACAAGAATCTTGCCCATGGCAAATATTTATTGTTCTTCAAATTCTACTATAACAAATGTTTATTAACTAACTAGTATATGTCCCAAGTTGTTGTAGGAACAAAGCCATGCAGGAGCTCATAGTTTAGTTATAGAGTCATAAGACAAGATGTAAACTATGAACACTAGAGCGACATGGAAAAAATGATGAAGTCAAAATATGGGAACAGAGGAAAGAGTTCTGGCATGCTAGATGGTGCAGGCAGTACAAATGCTATTTTTTGCCCCCCCCCCCCCCTAGAAAAGAGTTTGCTGAGGAGATGGGAGAGAGAAGGGTGGAGAAGAGCGATAATCCAAGCAGAACAGCATGTGATAAACAAGATAATCAAGAAAGGGACTGACACAAGGCACATTGGTGACTAATGACTCAAGCAGGGTTGAGTAACAGGATGGGTACCAGTATGGTAGTGAATGTGTCTGCCATGGTGGAAAGGAATAAAAGGGTGCATGTGCTATATTGAAGACACTGAGTTTTATCTAGAAACACATAGGATGGATCACTGATCAGAGGAGAATGGTGTAGTGGAATCTTTAAGAAGGGGAGTTCTAAGAAGTGGTAGGGTGGTTAACAGACTCACATCTTACAGAGGTTGAGGTCAAGTAAAAATTAGGACCAAGAAGAGTTTTTTGTTTGTTTGTTTGTTTTGCTTTGTGTTTTTCATGTGCAATTAGATAACTGGTAGTCTTATTATTATTTTTTTAAGTACAGAGTGAACTACAAGGTGGTGGTAGAGATGTCAGAGAAACAAAAGGGAAGTAATGAATCATAAAACTCTCAGCCACATCCCTAACACATGCATGTGTGTGTGTATGCACACATGCATGATGAACTTATAAGAAACTTTCTTGAGGAGCCAGAAGGTGGAGATATTCCTCTTGTGTATGGGGCAAAGATGGGGTGCTGGAAGCAGAAAAAAAAGGGCAAGCACTGTGGAAGAGGAATAGATAGGGAAGGATTTGTAGCATTCCACATTGTTCCACTCAGATCACTGTCTGTGTGAACCACTGGGCTTAGACTGAACCATATCTGAGCTTTCCTCTGGTTCTTCTCCTTCCCCTGTGGATTAGATCATTTCAAAGAGGCAAAAAAAGAAGGAAGGGTGAAATCATCTAGTTTGCATATCTCTGTGTGTACACTGGTTAAGGAGCAAGAAAGAAGACAAATAGGAAATACATGGCAAAATTGTTAACAACAGAAGCTCTATGCTCAGAGGGGTACCCTATCTCCACACCTCAAACACCAGGGCTCACACTTTTAAAGTTTACCACATCCATAGTGCAACTATGAAAGTTGTTAGCCTCAAGGGTATTAGGTTTCCATGCACCTCTTCACAGGCTTTCCTAGACCATCCAAATAATCTAAATTACATGGCTCCCTCAGTCTTTTTTGAACCACTTTGCATTATTTTCCTTCTTAGTTTCTTGACTATCTGAAAATAACCCATTAATCAATTTTCTTGTCTGTTGACTATGTGTTCTCTCCCACACTTCATTGCCATTTAACAGCTGGACCTTCTATGTATTGTTTAATAGTTCAACCTGAGCACAAGAAGAACTCATCAGTTATTTCACATGAATGTATAAATTATTGAAACTCAGAGTTTTTGGAAAATGTTGAGGAACGACTGGAATGGCAACAGATGACTGGAGGGAAGGGAATGGGAGGGAAGACTGGAAGGTGATGTAGCTGGTTATCTTTAACCAAAAGGGCAGATAATATTATGAGGCCTACAAAATCAATGTTTTAGACCTGACTATCTCAATTCCATTAAAATTATCCATAGCAGATTCCAGCCCCTAGATGCATGAGAAATAGTCATAAGGCAAATAGGTAGAAGACATTTTTTGAAGGGGTAAAGAGTATAGGAATATTTATTGGAAATGTAAGCTAATGAGAAGTGTTGACAAGGAGTGAGGAGTTAGTGCTGGGAGGATGAGGGTAAGAAAGCTTAAAAATATAATTGGGGGCCCTGCAGAGGTATGGAGAAGCTTGCAATTTGGGTATAGCTTAAGGATGACAAGAATCATTCAATCAATATAAAAACTTTTCTTGAGTACCTAGAAACAAAAGATTCAGTTATAAGCAAAAGTTAATATATTTTCAACTTTCATGGGCTTAACAATCCAGTGGGATGAGGAAATTACTCCAGTGTCATATTAATCAATGTGTAGGTACAAGCTGAAATTAACTGCCACACAAAATGAGGAGTAAAAAAACACAAAAGCACAAAAAAATATGAATCTATGAAAGCACAGTGAAGAAGATATTTTGACGTCAGAGCTAAAGGGCAAGTAGGAGTTACCTATGGGGGTGAGAGGGGGAAAAAAGGCAATGGAGAAACGACGTGGAAATGCTGCACATGTGACTGAAGTCTGAGTTAGGGAGAGTACAGAGGAAGAAAAGTATAGAGAGTGCAGAAAACAGCTTTGAGAAATTTCATGACCTGAGTACGAGAAGAGCATTCACCATCAAAGGAGACAAAACAGCCAGTTAGACAGAAGAAAACCAGGGGATATACCTTTGGGAAAAGGGAAGAGAGTTTCAATAAGGAATGAGCTACCAACAAGGTCCCACACCACTGAGAGGTCAAATAAAATGAGTTCTGGAAAAATTTCCAGTGCATTTAAGCACTTAGAAGGGACTAGTGCTATTAAAAGTCATAATGAAGTGGACTGAGGAGGAAGTGGGAAATAGAAAAACAGAAACTACACACCAAATTGGGGGATTGGGGATATTAGGAGAGAAATAAGAAGTAGCCGAAATGAAAGGATTTTTGAAGATATGAGAAACTTAATCATGTTTAAATATCTCAGAAAAAAATCCAAATAAGAGGTAGGAAAGGAAAACTTAGAGGAAAGGTCATTAGTGAGAGGTAGGAAGGGAAATTATGAAGCACAGGTTAGTGGCGGTGGTAGGGGGTGCTACATGTGGAAGGGATGCTTTACCACATACACGCATAGAAGTTGTTAGGGTTCATGTTAAGGTTTGCTAACAGGGAGTTCAGGAAAATTTATGTTGAATAAAAGCCCAAGTCAACTGCTAGGAATGAATGAAGGGGTGGTGTATGCAGCTATAGGAACCTGACCGTAGTCTAGTGTGCTCTAGACTTTTCCTTCTGAAACATGGGAAAGACCCTGCCTAATACCATTTGCTGCTGTGCTAAGCAGTATCAGGGAGGGTCTTTCCTATGTGTCAAAAAGCAAGAAGGCTATGGGAGGACTAAACTCAACATTTAGCCTGAATTTCGCATACACATATTTATAAGAAACAATATCCTGAGAAAAAATAACTCCTTACAAGTATGGCCTCTATAATCCAGATTAAGAAAAAATTCCAATCCCTTAGGTCTATATTTATCCTAAAATACTTCCTGCAACACAAAATCTCAACCTTAAGCAGCTATATAATAAAGTAAGTCTAACAACATTTCCCAGACCCCTGTAGGCAATCTATTATGTTGTACAAAACACATTAATTTAGAAGAGAATTTTATAATAGTTGAGTTTTCAAAATTTGAAGTGATTCAGGCATTTGAGATAATTTTATTTCCATTTGTTTTACTTAATGCATTGGTCATTTTTTCATTGCATTAATATAATGCCAGCCCCATTTGTAGCTACATGCATTTGATGATAAGGCACAACTGGGCATATTTTAAAAATAGACAGTAAATATCTCTCTAACAAAATATTATTGACTCTTATCCCTGGTTCAGATATGTTATCTCCGGAATAAAACAAAGACTCTCTCTCTCTCTTTTTAGAAATGTAATAAAATGTTTTAAAAGACTTTAAAAACAATGTGGAGGTAGAAAAATTCAAGGACAGATTTCACCGATTTGGGAAAAAAGTAAATGTTAATGGATGACCGACAGAAGGAAAATATCAAAACTTGTGTTTGCTTCGGTTCTTTTAAGCGAATGTTGAACATTTTTCAAATCAGAAAGGTGAAGTAAACAACATATGGAGGGATGTGAGGCCCGGGAAAGACAATGGGATAGTAAGTGAACACCTGGCTAGCCCAAATGAATTAAAATCTAATCCCAGATGGAAAACACCTGAAGGTAGAAAGGGACAATATTTTTGTTATTATTTTTATCCTCACAACTACTCTCTAAGAAAGATAAAGTAGGAACAGTTTTCCCTTTTCCATTTCTTATTTGTCAGTCTCCACCTGTCCCTGTTTGCACATTCCCAGAACCACAGGCTCTCAGTGCTGGCAAGGGTCTTGCAGATCATTTTTACAAATTCTCCTGTTTTACAGACAATGCAGCTGGCATCCTGAGAGATCAGAGAGTTGCTCAAGGACACTAGTTGATGTGAGTCACAGTCATCAAAGAACTCAGATGTCCTGATATTCAATGAATAACACTTTTTCCTGACCTGAACTCAATTCAAAAGTTGGACACTTAACCAACTGAGTCACCCAGGTGCCCCAAATGAAGAACCCTTTTAACTGCAACTGGTTATTTATTTATAAAAACTGTTCTGATCATTATAAAACCAAAGTAATCCATTCTTATTCTTCAATTTCTGTAACAATTTGATAAAACATAAATGAAAACATTTTCCCATGAAACTGAAGCCTAGCAAATATTGCCCATATTTAATATTGATCACAAGTAAACTTTTAGGTTAGTAAAAATGTAACATAAAAACGGCAATCAATAAATTTTGATGTGATTAAGTAAACGCTTTATTTTAAGAAATCACTATTGTCATTTTGCTTACATAAAGTCAACTAAACTTCACATCCAAATTATTGTTAAAGATATTAATTGTTGTATTAATTTTCTATCATTGCTACATAGATAACACAAATTGAGTGGCTTTAAACAGCACATTTATTCTTTCACAGCTCTGTACACCATAGTCTGTATTGGCTCAATTGTTTCTTCTGCTTTGGGTTGGATTCCAAGGCCAGAATCAAAGTGTCACCTTGCTTGGTTCTTATCAAGAAGCTCTATAGAAGAATCTGTTCTCTAGGTCATTCAGGTTGTTAGGAAAACTTGATTCCTTTTGGTTGCAGGACTGAGGCCCCCATTTCCCCACTAGCTATCCATTAGGGACTCCCCCCTTTGTTCCCATAAGCCTCTCCCCTATTCTTGCAAGTGAGCCCTGACATCTCAGAGCCTGAAATAGCATGCCAAATTCTTTTTATGCTCAGAATCTCCCTGATACCCTCTTTTGATGTATCTCTCTTCTACCTTCTTCCAGCTAAAGATTTTTCTCTGCTTCTACAGGCTCATGAAATTAGATGATCCAGGATAATTTCCTTACTTTAACGTATACAACCTCATCTATATCTTCAAAGTTCCTTTTGCTGTGTAAGTTAACATATTCACAGGCAACAGAGATTAGTGCATCATCTTTGGAGGACCACTATTTGGCTTACCACATTTGCCTAATTCTAAAACAAAAAGTACTGGTCCTTCCAAAACTCCGTTGTTATGTAAAATCATGTATATATTGGAATCTAAAGCCTAGTTCCCAGTCTTTCCTTATCCCAATTTCATGCTCTGCCTTTTCAGTTCTTGCTTGTGGACTTTGCCAATTCTCGACATTAGTCACAAGAAAACTATGGAAACGTTGTGACTTGTCTAGAACATAAGTTTCACTAAAATAGGGAACAATCACACTGTGATTAGGTGAGACCGAACCACATTGTGCAACTGACACCAGTAAAAATTGGCTACTGACACCTGGTCAACATAAAGGGAAGTCTAGTAAAGTGTCACAGAGCTTGGACTTTTTATGTGCTATTGCAGCGAAAAGAGAATGAAGATGTTTAAGATATCTGCAAATGGCTGAAAATTAGGCATGAAAATAATAAAAACAATCTGGATTCAAGCATATCTCAATAGGCTCAGCTGCAGGACAGAAATCAAATTAAATTCATGAGGAATGAAACATAAGGTCACTCTAATAACACAAGATGTGAGAATAGGATGTGATAGCAAAACTTGTGAAAAATTTCAGAGAATTTTAGTTTACTTCATATCTTAACCTTAAAAACCTTCCAAAAAGGTTTCCCATGAAAATGTGCAAAGGTTCTCAACATATTTCTCTTTAAATGAAACCAAAAGAGAGAAAGAACATGTTACTTTATATTTCTAGAGAGGTGGGGATAATGGACTCAAAGCATTTGCTTTTCTAAGAGGTTTTATTACGTATCTTATAATAATTAGAGAGAATTGAGTGGAGAGCTGTTCTTCACACCCTCTCTAATTACCACTCCTTGAAGCAAATTAGAATGAATCCAACTGTTTCTTACCTTGTCAAAGGCAATATTGAGGACAGGAATAATTAATTTTCAAACAGAACGGATTTCTACAGCTTTCATGTGGGTTGAATGCAAATTATATCTAAAAATATGTCCTATAACTTTTCTATCAAAAATGCTATTTTCTTGACATTTTAGACAAGATCAAATATATATATGCAATTTTATATGTTTTTCTGTGCTTCTGTATACTAGAAATGTGAATGATAAATGAGTATGCAAACACATACACAAAACTATGCCTACTTTTAGTTAACATTTTTCATGGCAAGTATGACCTACTTAAAAAATATATGCTCACTGTAGAAAAATCCATATTTATAAAAATGTATTAAATGGTGATTATTTAGATTATAAGATTTTTTGCTTTACAAAATGATGCTCAAGAAAATATTCCTACATAATCAGCTTCTCCAATGAATGTAAAATATTATTTGGCTTATTTAAATTTAATTTATTCCATTTTAAGGCAAGAATCTACTTTTTAAAATGATGTACATTTCTTGGGGCTTACTGTTCAAGTATAGATATAACAAAATAATGGAAAATCTGTGACTAATTGCTGTTAGGAATGTGTACTCATATTTAGCTCCAGAAGCACTTGAGAAATCATTCAAAATGTAGACTTTTTTCCCCTAAAGATGTGGTTCAGAATATTGACAAGTTATACCTTCATTTATACGCGGTCGAGTATCTTGCCTAATTTCCCTCAATGGCTATTCTAAAGTTTTGCAGCTTCTCTTAAATCCTGACACTGCCTCCTCAACCTATTTATTTCTCCTCATTCACATGCATTCTTCTTCTTTACCAGGAGTTTTAAAAAAGAAATTTTTCCTCTTCTCAAATATTCATTCCCTTCCCTCATCCTCCTCAATTCTAAACATTGTTCAGAAATGAAATTGCAGGGAAAAGTCAGGGAAATCCACATCTAATTCCTATATATTCTATGTATTTGCTTGAACAAGAGCAATTTATTTAAGGATTTTGAACATCTGTTTTCTTATTAGCTAGTGGGAATATTAACACTTACCTTGTAAGGTTTCTGTGAGGATAAATAGTTAACATCTGCAGTCGCTGATAGATGGTAGTCACTAAATGACAATCGGCCCTCAGCTAACCTCCTCTCTCCAATCACCTCCTAAATCTTTTTTGAATAAATCATTCATTCTCTCTCCTACAGTGAATCTCTCTCTCATGAGGCTCTAAATCTCCTTAATATGTAAATATGTCCCCTTCCAACCTTAAACAACAATAGCCAGCCAGCCCTTGATCTGGTTTATCATTTTGTCTGCTGTCCATTTTGCCTCCCTGCATTCATAACCAAGTCTACACATCGGACAACATTGATCCATCTCCTGACAGCTATCAGGATTCCACAGGGTTCTGTCTTCAGTCGTATCGTCACTCAGTACACATGCATGAGCTACAATACCAACTCTAAAAGTGTTTCCACACTGGTATTATTTTACTAGAAATACCTATTGATTATATAAAAATATAAATTCTCAGGTCCTGGCCCAGATCCACTGAACTACAATATCTGATGACAAACTCCTGGAATCCATGTTTTAAAGAGTTTATTTATTTATTCATGAGAGACAGAGAGAGAGAGAGACAGAGACATAGGCAGAGGGAGAAGCAGGCTCCTCACAGGAAGCCCAATGCGGGACTCGATCCCAGGACCCTGGGATAACACCCTGAACCAAAGGCAGATGCTCAATCACTGAGCCACCCAGTTGTCCATATGTTTTAAAAGATGCTCAGATGATTCTGGCAATGGCACAGGTTTAGGAACAATGGACAGATATATCAATGATTCCCCACATCTCCTTTTCAGTACTTCTCCTTTTTTTTTTTTTCAGTACTTCTCCCTCCTGAACTCGAAATCTATATATTCAATTGCCCTTTATTTATTTTTTAAGATTTTATTTATTTATTTATTTATTTATTTATTTATTTATTTGACAGAGAGAGGGAGAGAGAGCACAAGTTGTGGGAGCAGTGGCAGGCAGAGGGAGAGGCAGGCTCTCCGCTGAGCAGGGAGCCTGATGTGGGGCTCCATCCCAAGATCCTGGGATTGTGACAGGAGCTGAAGGCAGGTGCTTAGCCAACTGAGCCAGGCAGGCACCCCTCAATTGCCCTTTAGGTTGATATTTATACTTCATGGAGTTGATAATAAAGCATCCCTCAAGAATTGAAAACAAGGACATAAGACGGCCCTTGGAGGACTACAATAATTGCATCAATTTATATTGGGACCAGATCTGTTATTTCCTGGAAAAGGAAAGTAGATATTTGAATGACCACCACTACCTAATTTAATGATATCTAAAAGAAAGATGAAGAATGGAAGCTGGAAAATATATAGAAGCACAGTTTGGAGAAGTACAATTGTCATGTTGGTCATGATCAGTGAAAAGAGAATCAGAATCTTGACACACGAGTATACTAGTTAGTGGAATTATGTTTTCTCTTATAAGATGAAATGTCTTAATGTATATCACTATGATCTGTATGAAATGACACTGAAGACCCTGTATCTCATCTGTTCTAACTCTGTATTTATAGGAAAATGAACCCACAAATTGGGCAATATGTATATATTCACAGTTATGCTAGGAGGAGGAAAGAATAAATAAGTAATCAAATAGATGTATATAATAATTGTAAGTGCTGTGGCATAAGTAAAGCTACACATTGTCATGTCCCAGTGACTAGAGCAGACTAGTCACTCTGTCAAAAAGGCAGAAGTGAGCTGATAACGTTCATGATACTAAGGAGTTACTGATCAAGACAATAATGAGAGGCAAAGCATTCCAAGTAATGGAATCAGCAAGTGTAAAAAAAAAGGCCTTAATGGAACAATGAACTTGGTTGGTGGAAAAACAGAGAAATCTAAAAAATCTAAGCAAGGTTAAAGATAATGAGGGAGAGCGGTAGACAAAATATGTAGAGATTGGAATTCATTCTCAGTATGTAATGGGAAACAGAAGGAAGGTTTAGTTCATGTAAATGTTAATGATTAGATTTATTTTGACATTACACTTGCCTGCCTGCTGAAGAACAGAATGTATAAAGGTGGGAGAAGGTGCTAGAAGTCCAGGTAGGAGGATATGATAATTCAGTTTAAGAACTGAGGCTTGCTTGGAATTGGGAAGCATCAGTGAAGATACAGAAAAGTGGACAGATGCCAGGCCTGTTTTTAACAGAGCTAAAATGTCCTCCTACTGGCTTGGATACAGTGGGGTAAGGGATGTAAGGAATTGAGGATGGGTTCTAGGTTTTGAGTTTGAGCATCTGAGTGAAATGATGTTGCCTGGAGAAATATGTTGAGGTGGTGGTCATCAAGAGTTTCATTTTGCCCATGTTAAATATGAAATGCGTGTATGAGACATCCAGTTAGAATATCAAGTAGACCACAAACATAAGAGCTTGGAGGTCAGTGGAGTTATCGAGGTAGAAGTACATATTGAAGAGCTATCAGCTTATAAGGTTGAGTGATAGGGATGGTCACAAATTGAAAAGCATGGGGAGAAGAGTAGCACTGAGTCCTGGAGCACTCTATCAATTTTCAGAACCAGTCAGAAAGACAGAAGTGTAATTGTTAATTAATATTGTAAGAGGTCAACCCTGTTTTGAAGTTCAGATCCATTTTTCAACCCCAGTCTAAGTAAAATAAACACACCTTCCTCTGAGCCAAACCTGGGTCATCCTTAATAATGTTCTCTCCCTGACAATTTACATTTAATATAACCCTTACTCTTTCCAGTTTTACCTCCCAAATATCAAGTGAATATATTCAGTTCCACTCTCCTGTCCTCTCCCCGACCTGTTTTACTGCTTCTGTTTTAGTTCCTGCCCTCATAATGTAGCATGTGGATTAAGTTTAGTGGTGTCTGAATCCAGTGTTTCGACTTCATTCCTTCCCTCCTCTACTGTCATAATGGTGTTTTGAAATGTAAATTGGTCTTTACCATAAAGACTTTCATGAGTCTATTGCCTTTAGAACTTAAAATTTCAAACTCTCTTGCAGTTTTACAGTCCTCTATACCTTGAAGAGTGACCCTCTTTTCTCAAAGTGTCTTATCACACCATATCTAAATCAATAGAATTCAAACTCATATGCCCCTTTCTTCGCATTTTCCTGTTCTAGAGCTTCATAGTCCACCATGATAGTTACTAGCCATATGTGGCTATATAAATTTAACTCAAAATTTAAAATTCAGCTCCTCAGTCACACTAGCTACAATTAAAAGGCTAATTAGCCACATGTGGCTAGTGTATGCTTTATTAGAACATTTTCACCATCACAGACACTATTCTATGGGATGGTGATGATCTAATACAAACTTTGGCTATTTTTTCACAAATTCTCTACAAAATAAAGGGAAAATGTCATTGGAAGCAATATTTTATATTTTCCTACTCTTAACCTCAGAAATACTAAATCATATGTCTCTCTTTAATGTTACCATAATGTCATAGACAAACTACTCTTACAACACTTAAATTACTAACTTAGCTAACTTATTAAATAACTAACTTAACTTATTTATGTTATAATTGTTTTAATTCATTTTCTGTGTTTATTTCATAAAAATAAACTATGATGTATGTGAAATCACCTTGGTATCTATAATGTTTTCACTGGACACTAAATATAGTAGGCATTCAAGAAAAGATAAACTCAAAATGGAGGAGAGATCTAAATGTGAGACAAGAGTCCATCAAAATCATAGAAGAGAACACAGGCAACACCCTTTTTGAACTCGGCCACAGTAACTTCTTGCAAGATACATCCACAAAGGCAAAAGAAACAAAAGCAAAAATGAACTATTGGGACTTCATCAAGATAAGAAGCTTTTGCACAGCAAAGGATACAGTCAACAAAACTAAAAGACAACCTACAGAATGGGAGAAGATATTTGCAAACGACATATCAGATAAAGGGCTAGTTTCCAAGATCTATAAAGAACTTATTAAACTGAACACCAAAGAAACAAACAATCCAATCATGAAATGGGCAAAAGACATGAACAGAAATCTCACAGAGGAAGACATGGACATGGCCAACACGCACATGAGAAAATGCTCTGCATCACTTGCCATCAGGGAAATACAAATCAAAACCACAATGAGATACCACCTCACACCAGTGAGAATGGGGAAAATTAACAAGGCAGGAAACAACAAATGTTGGAGAGGATGCGGAGAAAAGGGAACCCTCTTACACTGTTGGTGGGAATGTGAACTGGTGCAGCCACTCTGGAAAACTGTGTGGAGGTTCCTCAAAGAGTTAAAAATAGACCTGCCCTACGACCCAGCAATTGCACTGTTGGGGATTTACCCCAAAGATTCAGATGCAATGAAACCCGGGACACCTGCACCCCGATGTTTCTAGCAGCAATGTCCACAATAGCCAAACTGTGGAAGGTGCCTCGGTGTCCATCGAAAGATGAATGGATAAAGAAGATGTGGTTTATGTATCCAATGGAATATTACTCAGCCGTTAGAAACGACAAATACCCACCATTTGCTTCAACGTGGATGGAACTGGAGGGTATTATGCTGAGTGAAATAAGTCAGTCGGAGAAGGACAAACAGTGTATGTTCTCATTCATTTGGGGAATATAAATAATAGTGAAAGGGAATATAAAGGAAGGGAGAAGAAATGTTGGGAAATATCAGGAAGGGAGACAGAACATAAAGACTCCTAACTCGAGGAAACGAACTAGGGGTAGTGGAAAGGGGGAGGAGGGCGGGTGTTGGAGGGGAATGGGTGACGGGCACTGAGGTGGACACTTGACGGGATGAGCACTGGGTGTTTTTCTGTATGTTGGTAAATTGAACACCAATAAAAATTAATTAAAAAAAAATCCCCACACACTAAAAAAAAAAAAAAAAGAAATATTTGCCAAAGAAAAAAAATCCACGAATACATGAAAAAATGAATGAATTAATATGGACTTTGGGACTTCTTCTTTGATGGTATATTTTTTTCAGTATAAAAAGATATAAAATGATATATCAAAAAATTATATAATATAATAAAATTTAGGAAGAAAGATGAAAGTTTATTTTTAGTTTTTTGAAAATTCATCGAAAATAAGCATGGAGTTTATAATGATACAAAAATGCAGAAAGTAGTTGAAATATCATTCATTTAAAAGAACAGAGAAAAGGTCCTAAGAAAAGGCAGTTGAGCATACAATCAGAGATCCACCATTTGATGATCCATTAAAAAGAGAGGGATATTAGGCACACATTATACCATCAGTCTCTAACAAGTCACATCTTAGTCTAGTTGATTCAAATAATCTGTTTTATTTAATCTGTAATAAAAATCTTAATATATTATAACATAAAATAACATAATATAAAAGTAGTAAATATTGAAAAATCAAAATCATTCTGAAAATAGTATAAAAGGCATAAATAATAGGAAAGTTTTTGTAACTACTTCAATTAATATATGGCATTGTTTGAAAAATACATTAGTTCAGGTTCATGGGTTGCTCTGTCCATTAAGCATCTGACCTCATCTCAGGTCATGACCTCAGAGTCCTGGGATCAAGCCCTGACTACAGCTCCGTTGATCAGTGAGGAGTCTGCTTGCCCCTCTCCTTCTCCTTCTGCCCTTCCCCTGCTCATGCACTCTCACTCTCTCTCTGTATCTCAAATAAATAAATAAAATCTTTAAAAAATATTAGTAAAAATATTTAGTGGATTAGATTATTATACATGAAGCATATTATTAAAATAGGAAAAAAAAACCTTAATTTTTATTTAACAACCTTTTCAACTTTGGATGGAATATAAGATATCTAGATATATTATCTCCCTTGGTTCTTCATGTTGACTAATAGCCTAAAATATAAGTGGATCCAGAATTCTCAAGAACTAGTTACATAAACAAGGAAGCCATTTAATAATCTCATATCACAAAATGTCTGGAGATAGGTCATTTAAAGTTTAGTTCATTTACTAAAAACTACAACTTTTTTTTTTTTTTTTTGCTCCACTCAAAGATTTGGGAGTGCCTTCACCAATGTCTCAGAATATCTGCTGCAATTCTAAACATGTCTTTACAAAAGTGCCCCCAAATAGGAATGAAAAGCATAGGACAAATTTTTTTTTTCTCTATACAGGACTCCCTTATATGTAACAACAAATTTTCACAGAAGCAGAATCTTTTTATATTCTCTTTGCCAGATGAGAAACAAAGGCCTCTATCTATTTCCATCATTATGGAATGGAAATGGATTGTTCTGATTGATAAACTAATCATGACTTACCTCTGGAATGGGCCATATCACCATCGAAACAAAATTAGGATTCTGAGAGCAAGGAAGACAGGGGAAATGACTAGTATGCAGACCGAGAGGTCTGCCATAATCATAAAAATCATTAAAGAAAACCATGGAAATTACTAAAACTGATATACAATTATAAGTACAGGTGGTCTGAGAAACAATTCTGAGTATGAGAATAACAAAAGAAATAAAATATCATGTTATTTCTCTTGTATTACTAAAGTAATTCTTAGCCTTTCTTCAAAGCACTTATGTCCTCATGATAAAATTTTACCACTATGAAATGTCACTTTAAACCTGGTAAAGCTCTTCTTTTGAAGTCTATTTTATCTGGTATTAATATAGCTACCTCAGGTGTCTTATGATTAAGGTGCATGGTATATAAATTTTCTATTCTTTCATTTCTATTCTATGAGTGCCTATATATGTGTGTGTGTATATATATATATATATACCTCCATACTGTTTCTCACAATGGCTACACTAGTTTACCAATTTATACCAATAATGTAAGGCTTCCCTTTTCTCCACATCCCTGCCAACAATTCTTATCTATTGACACCAAAATAAATCCATCATAACAGTTATAAGGTAACAAACAACTCCTTGTGGTTTTGACTTACATTTACCTGAAGTTGAGTAGTGTTGAGCACTTTTTCATGTACCTAGTGGCCATTAGTATGTCTTCCTTGGAAAAAATATCTATTCAGATCCTCTACCCATTTGCTAATGGAATTATATATTTTGCTATTGAGTTGTAGAAGTTCCTTATTTTGGTTGTTGACCCCATATCAGATACATGTTTTACAAATACAGTCTTCTATTCGGTAGGTTGCATTTTCATATTATTGGTTTCTTTCACTATGCAAAGCCTTTTACTTTAACATAGTCCCACTTTTGTTGCCTTTGCTGTCACAGCCAAAAAATTATCACTAAGACTTATACCAAGTAGCTTTTTTCCTGTTTCCTTCTAGGAATTTTATGGTTTGAGGTGTTACATTTAAGTCTTAATCCATTTTGAGTTGATTTCTGTGTCCAGTGTAAAGTAGTTGTCTAGTTTCATTCTTTAGCATTTAAGTGTCCAGTTTTCCCAATAATAAAGAGACCATCCATTCCTCATGGTATATTCTTAGCTCTTTTGTTGTAAATTAATTGACTATATACACATGGGTTTGTTTCTGGGCTCCCTATTTTGTTCCATTGATCTCTGTGTCTGTTTCTATGCCAATACCATACATTTTGATTACTATGGCTTTGTAATATAATTTGAAATCAGAAAGCATAATGCCTCCAGCTGTGTTCTTCTTATTCAGGATTAATTTAGTTTTTTGTGTCTTTTGTGATTCCATATGAATTTTAGGATTGTTCTATTTCTGTGAAAAATGTAATTAGTATTTTGATGAGGATTGCATTGAATCTGTAGGTTACATTCAGTAGCATAGATATTTTAATAATATGAATTATGTTAATAATTGGAAGAATTAATGTTATTTGTGTTCTCTTCAATTTATTTCATTAATGTTATATAGTTTTAAATGTACAGGTCTTTCACCTCCTTGGTTAAACTTATTCCTAGGTATTTTAATCCTTTTGATGCAATTCTCTTTATTTCTGATTTCAAATGATTTGGCTATAATGTAACTGAGTGTTCTTTGTTTTTCTTAAATCTTGTCTAGAGGATATTGAGCATATTTGCCATCAAATTTGGAACATTTTGACACTCATATCCTTAAATAATTTTTATTTCTCAATTTTTCTTCCGTTTTCTTCCCAGACTCCAATTACTTAATGGTAGACCACTTAATATTATGCCACACATTACTGTGGTTCTTTCTTTTTTTCTCTCTTGGTGTTATAGTTTCAGTAATTTCTACTGGTCAGTCAGTCTTCAAGTTACTTGATCTTTTCTCCTGCAGTACCCAAACTTCTTTTAAGCTTACCTAGTGATTTTTTTAAAATTCTTCTATTACGATTTTGTGGTTTTAGAATTTACATTTGTTTTTTTCTTACTGTGTCTATTGTTCTAATGACACCCCCCATTTCTTTGTCCATTATGTTAATCTTTTCCTTTAAAATAATGAAATTTTTACAGTAGCTGTTTTTACATTTTTGTCATCTATAGGTTTGTTTCTATAAACTGCATTTAAAAAATGTTTTTACATCTTTATTCTAGAAAGAGATAGAGAGAGAACATGAGCATAGGGAGGAACAGAGAGAAAGGGAAAGAGAATCCCAAGTGGACCCTGTGTTGAGCATGTAGCCTAACATCAGGCTCAAACCCAGGATCCTGAGATCATGACCTGAGCCCAAATCAAGAGTCAGCTGTTTAACCAACAGAGCCCCTCCAGGAGCCCCTCTATTCCTTGCATTTTTGTCCAAGTTACAGATCACATTTTCTTGCTTCTTTGTATTGTATTTTTTTTTATTGTATGGTGGACTTGTAGATATTATGCTGTTTATTTTAGTTGTAGTATAGTTAACACACTATATTTCATTAGTTTCAAGTGTACAACATGATTCCACAAGTCTATAAGTTATGCTGTGCTCACCACAAGCATAGCTACCATCTGTCACCGTGCACTGCTATTATAATGCCATCAACTGCATTTCCTATGCTCTACCTGGTGCTACTCTGTTTAGAGTCTGGTTTTTCTCCCTGTTAGAGAATATTAAGCTTTGTTTTAGCAGTGAGTGAATTTATGGATGATTTTTTACTGATGTTTATGTCAAATCTGAAAAAAACACATGTATTAATCAATCACACAGACAAATCAAAAGATAATTCTCTGAAGAGCTCAAGAAAAGGTACAGTGATTGATTTCCATTTTTACTAAAATTACTGTCCTTGACCATATGTAAATTGCTCTTTTAACTATAAAAATAAAGTATTTGCTTTGCATTTTTTAAAAAAGAAATCATATAAGAACTAAATTTGTAAATAAGTTAATTAACCATAGAATGAATTATGTTTTAACTAATAAGACATATATCCAATTAAGCTATTAATAAATTTTGTGTGTGTTAAAAATAAAATACATAGATGAGAAAAAATAGGTATAACTCTTAAATTTTGTAAGGACACGTCTAGAGTAGCCCTTACCCTGGGGCTAGGGGAGCCCTCCTGTCTTCTAGGAGCTTCTTTGAATATTTGAAATGTTACCCAAGATCTCTCCATTCTGACTGGTATTTTCTGCACTGTTTGACTTCTAAGATCTCTATTCAGCTCAGAGCCCTCTGGAATGGTTTGTTTGTTTTCTGCGGGCCTCATGGAGTCTTACCCTGGGTACATACAACTTAGTATTTGGCCAAAAACTCAAGGAAACACCTTTTCAGATTTCTGTGCTCATTTTCTTGCAGAGCTAACTCATCTTTGGTACCTTGCTCCACAGATTCAGACACCTCGGCAACCCTGATACCTGATTTCTGCTTCCTCTTCTCAGAAATTCCGTTACTCTCTGCTTGCGATCCAGTCCTCTGCATAAAGTTTGAAAAGTGCTCTGGGCGAAAAATTGAGATAACTGTGTAGCTCACCTTGAGTTACAGCTTCTCTAAAAGATCACAGCATGTTTGCTAATGCCTAAAAGCAGTTGCCTCACATATATTTTTTAAGATTTTATTTATTTATTCATGAAAGACACACAGAGAGAGGCAGAGACATAGGCAGAGGGAGAAACAGGCTCCTTACAGGGAGCCTCTTGCAAGACTCAATCCCAGGGCCCCGAGATCACAACCTGAGCTGAAGCAGATGCTCAACCACCAAGCCACCCAGGTGTCCCACTTCATATTTTTTATCAAGTTTCACAGCTGCTTACTGTGGACGGGTAAGCATAATACCTTTACTTCTAATACCCAAGCCAATACACTTTTCCAGTACACTTATAAATAATACAATTTCTTGGTCTCACATTAAGCAACTTGTCCCAGACCTGTCACCCTACCTTAGTGAAAAAAAAAAAAAAATACTGTTTTCCAATGTACTTTGTCCACTCACATCTAATTTGCTTTTATTTTAAAACAACAGACTAAAAATCAAAAAGAATTTACAGGGTCTATCTTGAAGATTCTTTAGGGGATTGTCTTTCTGGAGAAAAAAAAAAGTCACACGGAATAAACACAAAACATAGATTCCAGCCGTTGCCTTGTCCTATCACTCCTAAATACTATCACTTCTCCAGTGTTTGAGGCTCCCCAGTGATAAGTGTGCTAAATTAAAACCATAGAGCTTCTTCACTGAGGAGCTATGATTTGTGTTCATCGTTAATCCCCATGGCTTTTACATCCCCAAGGTGCCCTCTTTTTGCTTCATTTACATTCTGATACCTCTCCTGTTCCATGGAGACAAGGTTCAGCTCAGCATTCAGCAGTTAGTGTTCAGCAGGAAAACAGTGAGCACAATGCACTGCTAACTTATAATTATTCTAAACGAAAACAATTTACCACTGAGATAATAGAGAGAATGCTGACATTCAGGACCTTATATAATGGATTACTCCTTATTTTAACCTACAATTCTAGATAGCCTTTGGTTACATATTTATTTGCGACTGCGATGCAGTTGCCCAGCAGAATTGACAGAGAGAACAAAGGGGGGAAATTGGTAAGGAAAAAGTGGCCGTTATAAAATAGTTCTAAGACCAGTTATTCTGTTACTTTCATATTTCTTTTTTATCACCCAGTGGTGCAACACATATTTCTTTTGCTTTCATACCTATAATTCATCTTCTAGCGGGTGATTGGATGGGTGAAAGTGACTTGGATTTATTTCTTCCCTGCTTGCCATATCACTATATATTTATTTGGCTTGTTGTTAAAGTTTTCAGTTACACTTTCAAAAACTTAAAGAGAAATTCTGACTGGATGAGAATAGCTTGAAGAATATTAGAAAAATAGGATTTAAAGGAAATATTTGTAATTATTGCTCTCATGACGTGGATGGAGCTTGAGTGTATTATGCTAAGCAAAACAAGTTAGAGAATGATAAATACCATATGATTTCATTCATATGTAGAACTTATGAAACAAATGGATTAACACAGGGGAAGGGGAAAAAATAGAGGGAAGCAAGCTATAAGAAATTCTTCTCAATTTTTTTTGTAGGCTCCACATCCAACATGGGGCTTGAACTCACAACCCTGAGATCAAGACCCAAGCTGAGATCAAGAGTTGAACACTTAACTGACTGAACCACCCAGGCACCCCTAAGCAACCCTTAAGAATAGAGAATAAACTGAGGGTTCCTGGAGGGGAAGTGTTTGGGGGAGTGGGATGAGTTAAATGTGTGATGCGCACTTGTGATGAGCACTGCGTGTTATATGTAAGTGATGAATTACTAAATTCTACTCCTGAAACTAATATTACACTATATATTACCTAACTAAAACCTAAATAAAAACTTGAAATAAAAAATAATGATTGCTCTCAATTGTAGGGAGCTAGGAATGTAGTCATGAAGATCAGATATATATCAAATTATGTTACTGTTCTCTCATATTTCAAATGTCAATTAAGGAAATAATAACCAGGGACACCTGGGTGGCTCAGTGGTTGAGTGTCTGCCTTTGGCTCAGGTCATGATCCTGGGGAGTCCTGGGACAAAGTTCCGCATCAGGCTCCTCACAAGGAGCCTGCTTCTTCCTCTGCCTATGTCTCTGCCTCTCTCTCTGTCTCTCATGAATAAATAAATAAAAACTCTAAAAAAAGAAGTAATAACCATCGTAGTTAACATGCATATCTAACCGCGATTTCACTTAAAATGCTCTTTTTATTTGTTGATTATTCACTAAGAATGAGATCGTGTGAATTAATTATCTCTTGGATTTATCTGAGAAATTTTTCTAATATTTAGAAAAGGAAGGATTGATCAAATATTATAGCTTTCATATGGCAGATGAAAAAATTCATCCATTTTCTTCGGCACAGAACATATGAAATAATAATTGTATTCCTGAAACGTTACCCCTCTCCTAATATATTTTTTCTTTTGAAACATAAAAGGAAATAAAGAAGTCTTCTTAATTAAAATAAATCCAAAAGCAAAAATATTTATATTTAATGATTCCAACATATTCACAGTAAGCTTCAAGTAACATGCATCTTGAATCTTTTTATTACTTGGGTCCTAAAACATAGCTTATAATTTCTTCTAATGCGTAAGTAGATCATATAAGGTAAGATTGTCTAAATAGGCTAGTTTAGTAAATGCCATCCAAACACATCAACCTAACTGCTTCTCATTAAAAACATAATCTGCCTTCCTATCTTCATTAAGAAGAAGAAATGTTTCCAATGAAATATTTTGCCAAGTAGCTTAGTTCAAAATGTTATAACTATGCATGTGGAAAATTGGAAACTCAAGTACTGGTGATTCTTTTTTACATTAATTTTCAAACAGCCAATGTATAGACTATACTTAGTAAAATCAAGGTTTAATTGTTTCATTGGTCTAATTAAAATAATCTTTATTGAAAGATACACTGGCAGTGATTTGTGCATTAATTACGAATGCTGAGCATCACAAAACAGCATGATCTTTCATTCAAAAAGCACAGCTCTTTGCCCAGTTAAGTAATGTAGCAGTAGGAAAATGTCATGATTCAAGGACTTAGGCAATGTAGCAGGAGCTCTGGGATTTTTTAAAATCTCAATTTACCTACAGAATGACCTTGGACTAAGTTCAGTTATTAGAACATAGCTGGAAAATGGGAAACTTGCTTTAACTATGTGTTGTGCAGAAACTTGCTTTAACTATGTGTGTATAAGCAGGTGTTAAGGCTGGCCATTATGGTTCAAAATAAACTCTGAGACTATGCAAAATAAAACAATCATATTATTTTCATCAAAGACAGAAATATCATTATTTTGTAACCAAAAGAATGATGATAATTTTTCCAATGAGATAATTTTAGCTCTAGGTTACTATTTATTTCTCTACCTTGGCTTAATTCTTTATTTTGACTGATAGCATTTAAAAAGATTTATTTACCGATAATAGAATTACAATATGCTATGATTAGAGGAAAAGCATATATAACAGTGTGATGTTAAAGAGAAAGTCCAGTGCTTGGAGAAATAAGCTCTTCCTTTAAACTCGGCTCTGTTACTGATTTGATGATTGAGCATGGGCAGCAAATTGAAGATAACTCTTTTTTTTTATCTTTACAAACATAATATACAAAATTTCTGCTTCATCTCTGTCTCATGGCTGAGAGAATCCAATTAGAAAATATCTATAAGTAGTAATTCTTTCCTGAAACTTAAATTGCCATGATCATCACCATATATCATTACTTATGGATAGTAACTAAAGGTAACATGGGCCCAGTTATGCCTAAACCATGGATTTATTCTAACTGTGGAAATTGCTTTTATTATAGGCAACATATGGGGCACCGGGGTCGCTCAGTGGTTGAGCATGTGCCTTTGGCTCAGGGCATGATCCTGGAGTCCCCAGATCGAGTCCCACATCGGGCTCCTGCATGGAGCCTGCTTCTCCCTCTGCCTATATCTCTGCCTCTCTGCCTCTGTGTTTCTCATGAATAAATAGATAAAATCTTTTAAAAAATGTGCACATGTGATTATCTCATCCATGGTGGACAAATATGCTTTGAGAAGTGGGCAGGTGAGGATGGTAACAGAAAAGAGATAAAAAGATTATAAATATTTTTTCATCTGATTGTCTTGGCATAGAGAATAGCCTATTCTTGTTTGTTGGTGACTTTAAGAGTTGTGCATTTGTGTTAATTTTTCAGAAAAGGTGTCATTTAATCTTAATCCACTTGGTCTCATTAGAGACAATCAGAGTATTTTCCTGGTTTTTGGAACATTTTCTATAAGAGCTATCTCTTGTTATCAGAACCAATTTTCTATAGACGTAAGAATGATACCAGAAAAAGTCTGTTACTTTTTGAGTTAAATGGATTCTTCAGAAGAATGTATTATCCTGTGAATAAGACTTTTTTATTTGATTGGCAGAGTAAACTACTATGACAGAATAAACGTTATTTCAGTTTTACCCTACTTCATTGCTTTTCAAAAAATATATTCATAAACAGTGTAAGAGAACATACCTCAATAATCTAGCACCTGTTTCCATTCCCCGAGAACAATGCAGAGACCATAGGAAGTGCTCATCAAAACACACTCAGCCAGCCACTAATTGAAACTCAATCTTCTAATTTTTTCTGTATTTTTAGGTCATGCTGATTTATGGTTCTTTTTCATTGGTACAAATCTATCATTTGCCTCATAGTTGTTTCTTTTTTTTTTTTTTCAGAAATTCTCTCTTTCCTCATATTCATGCCAAATAGTCAGATTCTAGAAACCCCCTCTGTTTTGCAGCTGTTTATGTGTTTACATCCTCTGCCCATGGACACTTTCATACTTGAATTATAGATAATATATGCTAGTATATTACATATAGTAGCAGGTTTAAAATCCATGAAAACAGGAAACTGCCTTTTTTGCAGCCTCCATAACACAAAGCAGTGTGTCAGTGTTTGGCACATGGCAGATAGGACATTTTTTCAGATAGAATAACTCAATGTACAGATAAAACCAGCCACTTAGTATTTATTTCTGGATGCAAGAGTGTATCTGAAAGATTTTCAGCACTCATCAAAATGAATCTTGTGTGTGTGTGTGTGTGTACATGCTTTTAAGTATGAAATTTCAAAATACTGTTTTTGAAAAATAACAGCAACATGATTTTAAGTCAAGGACTGATTGTCAGAAATTTACTCTCATAAACATATGTTGTGTGTGAAATAAACATTAATTAAATTGCATGTCTGTGGGAAGATTTAAAGTCAATATATAGAATAGTTACATGGTACTATTAATAGCAATGTGTTTTTATAAAACGTAAATGATTTTCATAGCAATAAAAATGAGGCAGGTTTTTCTTTTCAATTGTAATATTCAGTTTTATATTATTTTTAGTAATTGCTATTCATTCTCATATGTGATAGAAAGATAAGGCACATTGATCAATATAGCTGCAGAATCCAAGTATCTGTATTCAAGAAAGAGAGAGGGAGAGAGGAGGTAGATGGAGAGAAGAAAACAGGAAGAAAAAAGGAAGGAAGGAGGGAAGAGGGAAGGAAAGAGAGAGGGAGAGGAAGAAACGAGAAAGAGGGAGGCGGGCAAGAAGGAGACAGAGAGAGACAAAAATTTTTTTCCAGGGGTAGTAGCAACATGCCCTAATTTTAACTCCCCATTATGAAAAAAAGAAACTCTTCCACAAATGAAGTAATCCTCAAACTTGACTCATCTGCATGTTAATGGAAAAATATTTCAATTTTACCGGTGTCTGTTACAGACTGGGTATGACCCAACTCCTTGCTATTTCAGAAATAGTCATTAGAATTTAATATTGCTGTCTGTTGCATTCACAGTCTGAATATTTTAATACATAGGAGGAAATGATTCTGTATGAGAAAATGCTTGAAAATGCTGTATTTAATTAATGCCCAAGGGAAGCCATGAAAAAGAAAAAAAATTGTACTTGTCACATACTAATTTTAAACACTGTTTACCAGATTTACTTATATGCACTGCTCTAGCCTCCCACTCAGCAGTTTGATAATAGCAGAGCAGTTCCGTGCAGCACGAATCCTTGGTTTCTAGAATTCAGTGGGAGGAATAGGATACAAAGAATAGATGAAGAAGCTGCACATCAATGCAGCTAAATTCTAAGGTTTAGGGCAGACCCTCAGTTATAAACACCTGCTCAGAGGCAAGCAGATACATGGGAGACTATAAGCTTAAACTGGATACCAGCTATTTATATCCTCACAAGGCAGTGAACTATTTGGCTTATGTAATACAGATGGTAGATGATAGATAGGTAGATAGATAGATAGATAGATAGATAGATAGATAGATAGATAGATAGATAGATAGATAGATGATAGATAGATGATAGATACATGATAGATAGATACATGATAGATACATGATAGATAGATACATGATATAGATAGATGATGATGATGATAGATATAGATAGATAATAGACAGATGATAGATGATAGATAGATAGAGATAAATAGATGATAGAGATGATAGATAGATAGATAGATAGATAGATAGATAGATAGATAGATGATAGATAGAACAGGCTCTATCAAACATTTTTAGTCAAATCAATCTAATAGAGTAGTTTATAAGTGTTTCTTTTCTAAATGAAGAGACATTTGTATGAAGAAAAAGAGAATGAAAAATAAATTCAAGAGGTTCTCTTTCAATTTCACTATGTGGCTAGAATTCAACAGAACTGAATTCTATCTCAGAGAATTCTAGGAATTCTTTGACTTCTGTTTCAAAGAAATAAAATTGTCTTATTTCTGACCTGGATTAAATAAATGTAAACCTTTACCACAAGAGGCAGAGACCCCTGGTGTTGGACCACACCAAGGCATGAATATAGTCATACAAAGAGAAAGAGAAAAGAACTAATGGGAATTATTTGGTTAGGTGCCATGCATTAATGTTATCTCACTTGACATTTGTGGTAATGAAATGAGGCAAATTTAACCTTATGTATTCACAAAAATTCTTAGAAAAGCAACTCGTTGACCAGAACACTAAATTAAGTCTAAGTATGTGTTGCTTCCATTGATCATGTGTTTTGTGAAATAAAATCAAGCTTGTTGGAGTTAACTATTTATTACTGTTTATCTTCCAAGTCTGCCGGCCAGTCCACAATTACACAATCAAATTGTGGTTATATATTTTCATGGCATCCTTCTCCCTCCAGGGCACTCTTTGATGCAATCCTGAGTACTGGCCTTTGGCTTGCACTCTGAAAATATCTCCAGCTCTTCCCAATCTTTTGCCATAGGGGATAAGATGTGGGGAGCGAAAAGAACATCAGATGTCCTAGATTGAACAGTCTCCCCCCAAACCCTTGACCCTGCCGGAAACCCAGAATGTGATCATTTGGAAATATGGTCATTGGAAATGTAATAAATTCGGACTGGATTAGCATGTTTCTAATCCAATATGACTGGTGTCTTTATAAGAAAAGAAGCACAGAAATAGACCCAGAAGGTGAAAACCATGTGAAGACAGAGATGGAGATTAGCGTGATGCTCCTACAAGTCAAGGAACACCCAGGATTGACATCCATCACCAGAAGCTAGAAAGAGACAAGGAAAGATCCTCCCATAGAAACTTCAGAGAGAACATGGCCCTGCTGACACCTCAATTTCAGACTTCTAGCTCCCAGGACAGTGAAACAATAAATTTCTATTGCTATAAGCCTTAGAGTTTGTGGTAATTTGTTATGCAGCCCTAGGCAACTAATACACCAGCTTTACCGACTGGGAGACTTATTCCATACATCCTTCTTTAATCTAGCCTGCTTTTTATTTATGCCTACCCAAGAACCATAATTTTCCTTCTATTACACAGTCATTCTCCTTTCTATTCTAGTCTAAATCCTTCCCTTCCTGTGAGAGAATTTCCAGCACCCTTGATCTTGTCTGCTCTTTGCCTCAAACCTTTTGAAAATATCGATGCATAGATCATGGTTTCATGAAATCTCAAATAGTTGCCCATAATCAGAAGAATTGGAAGAGAGGAACTGAAGACTGCTTTAAAGTTAGGGGCTCAGTGTCCCAGGAGAATGAGGAATGTGGTCTCAACCTTGTATGACCTCTCTCTTACTCTGGCCAATCAAAAGAAGGATTTGAATTTCATCTAGATGATCTCTCAGAAGCGATTGTTCTGATTCTTTGTTCTCCTCTCTGAACCGGGAGCATATAGCAGGGAGAGGGTCATCCTTAGTGTTATTTTAGTCCACTATCAGTGAAATAATTCGCCAGTACCAGACCTAATAACGTTGTTAAAACTGAACCATACAGCAGAGATTTGGCTGTCAATTATTTAGGCGTTGACAACCTGCCCTTTGTGTCTTTTCCATGGAAACAAATAAAAAGATAAATACGAGTCACCTGCTGTCCTCTGAAGCTTGTCATCGGGTAGGCTGGTGTCATGGGACTTTGCCAGTGTGTTTTGCGGCAGCACAATGACCCTGCTGAGGTGCCATCTGCACCCCGAGACCTGGAAACCTGACTACAATTACCTGCCAGTGCCAAAGTCAGGGACGGTACACGTCTTGCGTTTACAGTGACAATATTTTTTACCCCAAAACCAGGACACAGTGCCTGACAGGTACAGCTATACCTATGGGAACAATGAAACAGGATATTTAAATTCAAGACTGTCCTAGAAAATCTGAGATATATTTCAGCCTAAAGTTATCTGATCTGCTGGATGCAATTGGAATTGTGAGAGAAAAGTAAAAGATGGATTCATTCATCTTTAAAAAAAGTGATTAAAATAAACTTATATCAAGTATTTTAACTTTGATCTCAGAGTGTTGAAAAACTATTTTATTATATTACCACATAATCTATATTATGTATTTATATTTTATAGACATCTTTATGCTATAAAAATAAGATGAAAAAATGAAAAAAAACTTATTGTTGAAGAGCTGTATATATGCAATACCAGTAACTTATAACTTCCTTTTCTGTTAGGATTCAAGTCAGATTCATGATAATGGGAATAATGAGAGCTGCTCTTAGCCACTAAGCGCACTCTACGTGCTAGGCCTTGGTAGGTGAGATAACACATGTATTAAGCCTCCTGCATGCCTTGTCTCATCTAATTCTCTCAATAATCCATGGGGTAGGCATATTAACTCCACTTTGCGAATGAAAAAAATTAAGCCCAAAGTCACATGGCTAGAAAAACCACAGATCAGGAATCAAACATAATTCCACCTAAATACACGATCACAGTGGTAAATAGGAAATTAGACTTCACCAGAACATCACTTAAGAGAAACTGCCCTCCACCTTTTTCTACTTGAGAGACAATGTCAACAAGCCAACCACTTCCAATTTCAAATGTTAACCATAGTTGCACCCTTTTACCTTCCACATTAGAAAGAGCCATCAGTAATGCAAGTAAATGGGAATGAAGGGAATACCCAGGAAATAGATTTGGACCACAGGACGGTTTCATTTTCAATGATGAGGATTTTATTTAAATGTGGTCCAAATATAAGAAATAGGAATATTTTATACTCAGTATATTCAGTACAGAGATGTGTTATGTACTGGCACATGTATATATGATGGAGATTTTTATTTCATGAACAGGAAAACTGTGACTATTAAAAGGGCTAATCAATCTTGTTTTTATTTTTGTGAGAACCTATTTTACTTTATTTATTTACCATACTCCCCACAATACACGTAGTTATATTAGCAGCAATACGTGATTGCTTTTTGACAAAAGACAATTTTACTGATTAAAAACCAGGCTGCTGTACTTAAATATGTAGCAGTTTCCATGGAAACAATTTTACTTTGAGTCAGAGCATATCTTGTTTTAGGGAGAGTAGTCTGTTGTTATGGCAATGGGAACTGAACTTGAGCATTTTTCCCAAAAGAAGACTAACACAGGATAGATAATAGGGTTGCCAATTATGAAGCACAGAGAAATATGAGTGTACTTACCTTAGCTTATAGAAATCCTAGCTGATAAAGATAGTAGACATCATTTTAGTCTTGTTAGGGAATCTCTTGTTCCATGTGCCTCCCTTGCTTTATTTTTAATTGTAACAAATAATAATAATGTCATATTATCCTTGAAATTTTGTTCATTGAAGACAACAAATTCACATCATGGTTTCTATAGCAACCGTATATGCTGTCTCATTAAAACATTAGTATGAACAAGAAAAACATTAATATGAACTATACTTAAGATACTAGAAGAATCAAGGATACCTGGGTGGCTCAATCAGTTAAGCATCTGCCTCTTGATTTCAGCTCAGGTCATGATCTTTGCAGCATGAGATGGAACACCCTCCCAACCCCCCTTCCAGCTCCACGTTCTGCAGGGAGTCTACTTGAGATTCTCTCCTCCTCTCCCTCTGTCCCTCCCCTTGCTCATTCTCTCTCTCTCTCTCTCTCTCAAAAATAAATAAATAAATATGTTTAAAGAGATACCATAAGAATCATAATTTGTCACCTATTTCATGACATTATGGCAATGATGATAATAACAAATAGTCAAAATTTATAGACTGCCATGTCTAGAATACTGTAAGATAGTTACATTCTCACATTAAAATTCTCAAAATACCTCTCTTTGTGTGAGATATTATTAATATCTTCATTGTACAGAAAAGGAAACTGAAGCACAGAGGTTAATCTGTTTATCCAAGGTCACACATCAAAGAAGTGCCATAGCAAAGAACCAAACCTGTGAAGTCCAAGCTCTTAACTACCTTATGTTAGCATTTCTTAATTGCTTGACAAATTAGTTTTTGTTTTCTTATATTAATATTAAATCTCAATTTAAATTTAAACTACTTTATTTTTTTTTAAATTTAAACTACTTTAAATTATTTTTTATTTAAATAAATTATGTTTAATATCTAGTCTTTCCAAGAATGTGCATAAACTTCAGACAAAAATTGACAATACAAACTTGAATTTAACTGAACCAAATAAAAATAGAGTGAATCATCTCAAAAATGACCCTGTGATATTATTAGTACGTTTAATCTTAGAACTAATTAATATTTAAGTAATTTAGGGTTGTAAATGTGAGAGCCTTATTTGGAGTGAAAAGAGAAGGATTTCTTGAGGGATTATTCTGAATATATTTGTAAGTCTGAAATATATATGCAAATATGAAAATGGCAACTAAAGGATTTACTGTGATAGGTCTCTAATTAGAATTGCAAAATATTTCATTTCAGGGGCTTATGCCTTTCCTCATCAAAAATGTTCAGCCTTTTTAAACCAAAGCCGTTTTTCCTACCAGTTTGTATGTTGCAGATGAATCATGAATTCATCTCATTTTAGTCTCTTAGGCAATGATTACATAAGTATTTCAATAACACAAAATGTTCATTCCACTTTGTGTTATTGAAAACACTTGCATTATTAAAAACAAAACAAAACAAAACAAGACAGCTTTCCCTGCTACCTTGTTTCCGTGTAGACAGGTGAAGTTATGATAAATAAGTGGCATCTCAAAAGATAATGGTTGACAGGATAAAGGTTATAAACACATAAAAAATCACTGCAATAAATATTTTCTAAATGCAGTGATATTAAAAGTATTCCCTTTTGAGTTAGAAGTAGGACAAGAATGCTGCTATTATCACCCCCTCAGCATTGCACTAAGACCTGAGCCAGCCAACTAACACAAGCAAGACTGGTTAGCAAAAGGTTATCAGATGTTCCTTTTATATTAACACTCAAAACACTTAATACTTGATATTAAGATGTTCTTAAATAAAGAACACTGCAAACAGTAATTTGCTTAAATAGCAACGTGGGTTAGTAAAAAGCCATTGCTCTAGCTAATGGCTTTTCTCATGCCTGTGCTTTGGTTAACTTGCCAGTGCACGTATCCTGTATAACCCAGTCCTCCCACCTCTTTCACAGCCCAAATCCTACACCTTCATTCGCCGACTGAGCTTACACCTCAATTATTAATTGTTCACACAATGCTTGTCCTCTACTTTCACTCTGGTTTTTGGTCTCGCACTCACATATGCTCAGATCTGACTCACTGATAAAATGTATCCAGCTATGACCTTGATGCTTCAAATTGCAGAGAAAAACAGGAGTTTACTTCTAGGCATGCTCACTTCCTGAAGACTGTGTAATCATTAGGTAGTCAGGAATATGGACTTGGACCTCGGAGTAAGAACAATGTTCGAGACACAAATGGCAGTTATTCACAAATGTGTATGTGTGTGTATGCTGTGATATAAAACAATATATGATGTTCTAATATCATTCTAAATGTAACTGCAAAAATAAATAAATAAATGTAACTGCAATTTACTGATTCCCAGTTAGCACATATATTGCTACAACTGAAAATCAGTTTTCAAGGTAGGAACTATCTTCATTGAACAGATAACTGAAGTCTAAGGAGAAAAAAAAAAATAATATGCCAAAGTGATACAATTTGTCAATTAGTAAGTAATGGATCTTGTACATGAATACAGGTCTTATGGTGGGGGGATGGGATAACTGGGTGATGGACATTAAAGAGGGCACGTGAGGCAATGAGCGCTGGGTGTTATATAAGACAGATGAATCACTGACCTCTACCTCTGAAAGCAATAATACATTATATGCTAATTAATTAATTTAAATAAGTATTTTTTTAAAAGACGTGTTCATTTCTCTATAGTGCAACATAGCTCAAAAAACTTCAAAATATTTTAGCGTATCGTAGAAAGGATGTTTTGTTAGGCAAAACATCCTTTCAGAGGTACCTGCTTTCAGAGGTAGAAAGCAATAATACATTATATGCTAATTAATAAATTTAAATAAGTATTTTTTAAAAGACATGTTCATTTCTCTATAGCACAACATAGCTCAAAAAACTTCCAAATATTTTAGCGTATTGTAGAAAGGATGTTTTGCCTAACAAATTGATTATTATTTTGGAAGCTATGTTTTTATCTTTCTTCATTTTCTGCAAGATAATCATTATATTCTATAGTTTCATCAATTTCAATGGATCCTAGGGCTTTTTCTTTCTTCATAATCGTCATCTCTTAACTCATATTTATTTATATACACCCAATCTTCCCAGCTTTTTCATAATGCTATTTCTGCAGGAAACAACAGCTTTATTTTAACATTGAATACATTTGCTCTGTCTCCATCTTTGTTTCTGTTCTTTTTTCCTTTGTATACCTCTGATTGATCACCTATCTATCATCTATCATTTGTTTCATATCACTTGTGAGCACTGAAAATGGCAGAATGTACTGTGCATTAATCATGAACAGTTTCTTTTGACTGATGTAGAATCTCTTTTTTACTTCACTTAAAACGTATGGTTTCTATTGTGCCTAGTTTAACAGATTGATCAACTTTTTAATCAAATATATTTTTTCTACAACAACCATTTCTGTATATTGTATTCGATGCAAAATCACATGCAACCATCTTGCAATATATTTTTTGTAATCACTCTTTCATTCATTCCACAAACATTTATTTGAGTCTATTATGAGAAGTGTCCTGAGCTAGGCCTTGGGTATAAGGGGCAGTGACACAAGTCTGTGCTGTTAAGGAGCTTACATTCCGGGAAGACAAGGAAATAAATAGCTAGCACTTATAGTGGATTATAAATGCCATTATAGAGATAGCCAAGACTTCTTGTTTCTGATTCTGCAGAGCTTAGAAACCCCTATTCCACCATAACAGTAAGTAAGAAGCTAAATAGACTAAAAAAAAAAAAATCAATGACTTTTCTAGAATATATGATAGAGTGGTGGACACAGGACAAACCAAAGCCCCCAAGATTAGAGAGACAGACAGAAGAATACAGAGAGTCATGATGTTCCTAGAGTAGAAATAGCCACTGAAACCAGTGTCAGGGTAGGAAACTTTAACTGTAGCTGATAAACTGCCGGAGGCTCAGTATGGACAAGTCAGAGAGTTAACTGATAGTTAGTACCCAAAGTTTATAAAGAACTTATCAAACTCAACACCCAAAAAAACCCAAATAATTCAGTTACGAAATGGGCAGAAGACATGAATAGACATTTTTCCAAAGAAGACATGCAGATGGCCAACTGTCACAGGAAGAGACGCTCCATATCACTGATCATCAGGGAAACACAAATCAATACCACGATGTCAGACCACCTCACATTTGTCAGAAGGGCTACAATTAACAACATAGGAAACAATAGATGTTGGCAAGGATGTGGAGAAAGAGGAATTCTTTTGAACTATTGATGGGAATGCAAAGTGGTGCTGCCATGCTGGAAAACAGTATTGAGGTTCCTAAAAAAGTTAAAAATAGAACTTCCCTAAGATACAGCAATCATATTACTATGTATTTGCACAAAGGATACACAAATACTGATTTGAAGGGCCACATGCACTCTGATGTTTATAGCATCATTATCATCAATAGCCAAATTATGGAAAGAGCCAAAATATCCATCAATAGACAAATGGATAAAGAAGATATGGTATGTATGTATGTATATATTTATTTATATAGTGACTTATTACTTGAGCATCAAAAAGAATGAAATCTTGCCATTTGTAACTATGTGGGTGGAGTTAGAGTATATTATGCTAAGCAAAACAACTCAGTCAGAAAAATACAAATATCACATGATTTCATTTATATGTGGAATTTAAGGAACAAAACAGATGAACATAGGGAAAGAAGGAAAAAGAAAAAGGGCAAACCGTAAGAGACTCTTAACTATAGAGAACACACTGAGTGTTGCTAGAGGGGAGGGATGAGCTAAGTGAATGATGGGTATTAAGAGGGGACTTGTGATGAGACTGGGTGTTATATGTAAATGATGAATCACTAAATTCTACTCCCGAAACCAATATTACACTATATGTTAACTAACTAGAATACGTTAACTAACAAGAAAAACTTGAAACAAATTTTTTTTTAATTTTTTTTAAAAATAGAAAACTCCAGGGGGATTCAATCATAGGGAGTGTCTCAACAATTTTGTGAATTTTACCTCTAGGAGCTTAACCAAGTTTCAGAGTAAATATGAGAGAAAAATTCCCTGGAGGCCTACTTATAGCAATTCTCTTATCAAGTACATCAAGAAAAGATTGCAAGGCTTACCAGAAAGCAAAAGCCCCAGCAATTTAGGGAGACAAAGAAAATATAGCAGGGATGTTAAATTATCAGAACAGGAATTTAAAATAATAGTATGCCGAAAGCTATAATGGATAAAGTAGGCAACATGGAAGAAGAGATGGCCAATGTATACAGAGAGATAGAAATCCTAAGAAGGAACTAAAAAGAAATGCTAGTGATGAAAAACACTGTAATAAAAATGAAGAGTGGCTTTGATGGGCTTATTAGGACACTGAATTTGGCTGAGTCTGAAAACGTCTCAATAGCAACTCCTGAAACTGAAAAGGAAGGAAATAAAGTCTTGAGAAAAACAACAGCAAAATAACTGGGAACTGTAAGACAAGTACAAAAGGCATAGCATAGGCATGATGGTAGTTCCAGAAAAATAAAGAGGAAAGTAGAGAAGAAATATTGGACAATTAATAACAGAATTTCTCCAAAATAAAGTCTCCAAACCAAACCACAGACTCAGGAAGCCCAGAGAATATTGAGCAATGCTAAAGTCAAGACTACACCTAGACATATCACTTTCAAACTGCAGAAAATTAAAGATAAAAACGTTACTGAAAGAAATCAGAGACAAAAACCACCTTGCTTATGGAGAAGCAAAGATAACAATCACAGTTAGCTTTTCCTCGTGGACAGTGCAAACAAGAATGACTTGGATGTTGAGATAAAAAAACCCACCAACCCAGAATTCTGTATCCAGTGTAATTATCCTTTAACCCGGAAGAGCAGGGGGGCCTGGATGGCTTAGTCAATTCAGCATTGGACTCTTGATCAGGTCATGATCACAGGTCATGGAATTGAGCCCCACACAGGGCTCTGGGCCCAGCAGAGAGTCTGCTTGGGATTCTCTCTGCCTCTTCCTCTGCCCGTCTGGCTGCTCTCTTTCCCCACCCCACTAAAATAAATAAATAAATTTTAAAATCTTAAAAAAAAAATGAAGAGGAAATAAGGACTTTTCCAGACAAACAGAAATTGAGAGAACTGGTTGCCAGTAGATCTGCTTTGCAAACAGTGTTAAGTTCTTTAGAGAGAAGGAAAATAATATAGGTTGGAAACTCCTATCTACATAAATAAAGAGCATCTGAGAAAGAATGAGTGAAGTTAAAATACAAACTTTTTATTTTCCTACACTTAATGGATCTAACAGACAATAGTTTGTTCAAAGTAGTAATATCAACAATATATTCAATGATACGTTTATGTATGATATATATTATGACATATGTTTATGTATATATGTATGTGTATATATGTATATAAGTGAAAATAAATGGCACCAATGATACAAGATGGGAGAGAGGACCAGAATTCTTTTCATCAGTAATTATGCTTAGTGTAATGTTATTTACAGTAACACTTGATATGGGGTCACTTGAAAGTGGACTTGGAATCCTTATAAATGTGTATTACAAACTCAAAGGCAACCACTGTAGAGAACTGTAAGTGATATGCTAAGAAAGGAAAGAAAATAGAATCATACAAAATGCTCAATTAAAACCACAAAAAAAAAAAAATCAGGAAAAGAGTGGAAGACAAAAATAGAATCAAAGAACAAAGGCAACAAATAGCAAATACAGTAGAAAATATAGTAGATGTTAATCCAATCATATCAGTAATTACTTTGAATACCAATGTTCTAAATACACCAATTAAAAGACAAGGATTATCATACTGGATTAAAAAGCAAGACTTAACTATGTGTTTACTATAAGAAACTCATTTTAAATATAAAGAGACATATGGACTAAAAGTAAAAGAATGGAGGAAAATGTGCCATGCCAACATTAGTCAAAAGAAAGCAAGAGTAGCTATATAAATTTCAGACAGAGGAGACTTCAAGGCAAGGGAAGTCATTAGGGGAAAAGGAGGGCATTACATAATGATAAAGAGCTCAATTCTCCAAGAAGACGTAACAAAGCTTAACATGAATGCACTTCACAATGGAGCATCAAACTACGTGAGGCAGAACTGATAAAACTATAAGTTGAAATAGATGAATCCACTGTCATAACTGAAGTCTTCAATACCCCCCTCTCAGAAAAGTATAGATAGACCCAGCAGGTAGAAAATCAGGAAGGACATAGTTGAACTCAACAACACCATCAATTAACTGAATATAATGGATATGTATAGACTACTTCATCCAATGGCAGCAGAATACACATTCTTCTAAAACTCATGTAGAACATTCACCAAGATAGACCACATTCTGGACCATAACACACAACTTATGAGATTTAAAGGAATATAAATATCTAGAGAATTCTAAAGAAGCACAAATATAAGTCAGTGACTCAATTAAGAAGGAAACATAAACCTGGAAATGAAGCCTTAGACTGAGTCTTTTATTTTATTTTATTTTATTTTATTTTATTTTATTTTATTTTATTTTATTTTACTTATTTTATTTTATTTTATTTTATTTTATTTTACTTATTTTATTTTATTTTTTATTTTCTTCTTTTATTTTTAGTAAGATTTACTTACTCCCAATGTAGGGCATGAACTCATCACCCCAAGATCAAGAGTTGCATCCTCTATTTATTTGAGTCATTTTTAAAAAGGTAAGGACTTCACAAGATAGAGAAAATGATGGAGACTTTTCATGGAGAGGAAATTTTATGTGTAAAAGTACAGAAGCATGACAGCATGGAACATTCGGGAAGCCAGTCATTACTCAAGGCAGCTGTGAAGCAATGATAAGAGACAGTAAAGAAAAGAAGCAGAACCTAGATTAGGGAGTAAGTCGTGTACCTGTTGGGTACTGAAACAAGCCAGATGAAGTCGGAATGTGTGATTTTAGATTGACCTCTCTTTTGGAAGCTTTCTGCTAACAGAACAAGAAGATGACTCAGTAGGCAGTAATTGTGTATGTGTGTGTGTGTGTATTTTGCTTATTTATTTTAGATGGGAAAAGTTTAAATGTTTCCCTTTGTCAAAAGGGTGAGAGGGTGAATTGATGAATAATGCTTCTACCATTCAGAGAGAATGCGATTCGGGTTAGGGTAGGAATGGTGTGGATGCAGAGGTTGGAAGGTTGGTGGTAAATATTTCTCTGTAGCTAAAAGAGAGTCACTCAGATATTGGATGATCAGATCTTAGATTATCTGATTTTTCAGAAAGGTATTACATTATCTCTTCTAATAGCATAATGCAATAAAAAGCAGTACATATATATCTTCATGCGACTCATAGTTTGAAGTTTTAAATTCATTTCTATTAGAGCTTCACACTTTACCATCATTTTTTTATGATTTATCAAAAACTAATAAATTCTTGACTTTATGCTGGAGATTACTTTTTTAGATTTTTAACCAGCAGCAGGAGGCAGGGAACATTGTGTCTTGCCCATCACTATATCATTATGTACCTGAAATGTAGAGGTCACTCTGAACACGTTGTTAATGAATGAATTCATGCGGGATCACATTACTGAGGGGGATTCCTTGTTCCCCATTCCCATTTAGCACAAGACTCACGGCGTCTCTCCTCTCTTTTGCTCTTCCCTTTCTGGAGGAAGAGTGTCTTAATCTTATTAAAGAGTTTTGAGGGGCAGCCCAGGTGGCTCAGTGGTTTAGGCCGCCTTCAGCCCAGGGCCTGATCCTGGAGTCCCAGGATCGAGTCCCACATCGGGCTCCCCGCATGGAGCCTGCTCCTCTGTCTGCCTGTCTTTGCCTCTCTCTCTCTCGCTCATGAATAAATAAATAAAATATTTTAAAAAAATAAATAAATAGTTTTGAAGGACAAACCTAGCATGTGATGTCCAACCCCTTCTTATTCCTTTCCCATAGCAACTAGCTTTAGTACAACCAGGGTCACTAACTCATCAGGTATTTTTAGCCCTGCAGCTAAACAAATAAATCCCTATTCACGAATTTCAGCTTTATCAGAGGTAAAACAAATATTTTTATCTACATTTGCCAATTCTTTATCCTATTTCTCATTTGCTTCAGAACTTGAATGAGGAAGCTGGTGTTATTTACCAACATCTTTCACAGTCTGTCACATATATAGTTCAGCAAAGTAATTACAGAGCAGCTTAGTTTCAGTGGGTTCGTAGAGAAATATTTATTTCTTAATTAGGATCTGAAGTAAAGTCTTTGATAGTCAGGTCTGTCCCTCACTTACTACCTGACCTTAAAAAATTAGTTATACTTTGTATAATTTAGTTTCCTCATTTGTAATATGAAAATAATCCTTCCCCTACGCACTTCACTTTAGTGATGGGCACATTAATGTGAGGTTTGACATATGCCCCCTCCCAATCATTATACTATCTCCATCTTCCAAAAGGTCACCATTAACCAGACTACCAACACTGGAACTTAGTTTGACATATAAATGGACTTTATATAAATGGAATAACAGAGAAAAAGAGAGAGAGAGAGAGAGAGAGAGATTTGATTAGAACCAGGTTGGGTTTTTTTGTTTCGTTAGGATTTTTAAATTTCTTTTTAAGTAAACTCTATACCCAACATGGGGCTCAAACTCACAATACCAAGATCAAGAGTAACATTCTCTACTGGCTAAGCCAGCTAGGCACCCATGAGAGACAGAGATGTGAATTTTTAAAAATTTAAGAAGGGGGGACTTGCAAAAAAAATTTAACTAAAATATTTATAAATAAGTTTTGAATATGATGAAGCACTATACAAGTATAAGGCATTTTTATTGTAATAATTGGTGCATATGCTCCATCCCAGCTGGCACTGTGTCTGGTAGGGCCAGTACCTTGATTATGTTTGCCTTGATCATAATAACGGCCTCCACAAAAGTCTTTTTGTCCCTCTAGAACTATTTCTGTCCCTTAGTAGTCCTCAAACTCAATGAGAAGGAGACAGGATCACTAAGGGAAAAAAGGTTTATCCTCGGAAGGGGAGCCTGAGACAAAATTTGTGTTTAGATTGTTTATTTGGGAGGAAATCCCTAGAGGGCAGGAGTGATGAAAGGAGAAAAAGACTAATGCAGAGTCATTATTAAGCAGGTCACTGGCCACAGGGAGCTGGATCTGTCTGGAACTACCGCAGAGGCTACACAATGTTCAGAATCGACCTCCTCAGCTTCGGTGGAAAGACAAGTGGATCCCTACTCTCCTCTTCTTGAGAACTGCCCTCAGGAATGTTAGCTCCTCCACACAACAGAAAACAAAGGCATGGGAGCCTTGAGCTGAGACACTGTCAGCATGAAGTGACTGAAATCCTTCATGAAACTGCTCGTTGTGACCCAGGCTGAACACAGGGGTGAAGCCAAGAGGGTGTGAGACAAATCAGCAGTTGACCTGGGCAGGGGGACTTTGAATGCTATTTTTATTCTGTGGATATCCTGAAACATTTAGAGACTTATTGTAGCACATAAGTGGGAATTTTTCATCACAGAAAATACAATATTTTATATCGTAAAGTATAAAAACACATCCACAGGCAGTACAGTATGCTTGCAAAACTAAAGTTAAAAAGAAGCATAGATGGCTGTTTCAGTTATTATAGTTATTCATTTTTGTCAAATCAGTAACACTTACTATATTTGTTTTTGTTATTAGTGGTACTTGTAGACAAATAAAAGATTTTTTAATGAAAATACAGGCAAAACTCTTACAGTTGAGGAATCTACCAGTTTTCCCGCTAATTAAAACCACTGCTACTTGATGTGAGCAGCTCTGACTATGCCAATATTCTTCTGGCATATAGATGGAGACTCATTAATCCAGTCTACTTTGCTGCCACACATTGATCTTTCTAAAACTCTAATCTGAACAAGTGACTTCTCTCCTTCAAATCCTGAGGCCTCAGGTCTTAGAACTTGCAGTTCCCTAAATGGCCTGCACTTGCGCTCATCCCTGTCTCCTTGCTTCAGTACACATCATCCATTTCCTGCAATGCCCACCACCCCTCTGACTGAAGTCTATGCTCCTCTTGTAAGCCTAGTACAAGCCTCCCCTGTAATGCCCTGTCCAGGGCCCTGGAGGTAGGTTTTCCCTCCTGGGGTTTTTGCGCATCCTTTGCAAATGGACACATCCATTTTTCAAAATTGTGGCTGGGCAACCACTCTGATTATTAACTGAACTCTAACTCCATCTCCAAATATGCATGCATGCTCTGGCCAGAAGTTATTCCCATTCTCATAGCAGTAGCTCTCTGCTCTGTCGATCTCCCTGTGTTCACCAAGCTAGGGAAAGCATAGGAAATACCATGTTTTCCTCTTGTGCCCTAAAATACAATCTTCCTTTAATCCTCTTTGAACTAAAAATTATCAGTGATGCAGTACCAGCTCCTTAAAATATGTCATTCACTGTAGTAAAAGCATGATTTTGAATTGAGAACATTGTTGTGGCCATTGATTCTTAAGAGAAACTACAAAAGAGTGAAATCTCAAATTAGCAAACTGGAACTCTAACTGTGGCAGATGGTATGGGGAGAATGGAGTGTAGGCTCATATGCTGTTTGTAATAGGAGGTGGCCTGAAAGTATTTCGGTTTATAAACTTCTTGTTCCCTTTCTTTATTCACCTATTGCAAGCTTGTTCTTAATGTTCTCTCCATAAAGCAGGACCATTAAATATTCATTGAGAGAGCTGAGGAGACAGATTTGCAAGGAGGAAGGAAGGAGGGAAGGAAGGAAGGAAGGAAGGAAGGAAGGAAGGAAGGAAGGAAGGAAGGAAGGAAAGAAAGATAGAAAAATGGAAGAACAATAATAGTTTATAGGCTTTCTGAGGCATAGGAGAAAACTTGAATATAGAGTCAACTGGAGTGGCATGTGAAAAAAGAGAAATGTTATCTTACCTCCATGACAAGAAGTCATGGAGACCAATACAAAAGCAAACAATTTTAGTTAAGAGGCAAAACAGTAATTTAAAATGACTTGAAATTCAAATACAGGTATTTATATTTGATCTGATCAATACTAGATGTCCAATAGCCAAGTGCTGTGATACCTTGAATCACTACACTGGCTGTACACCTTAGGCTGTAGTAAGATTAGAGTATCAAAGATATAAACCCTGTAAGTAAGGAATGCATCTAAAACTGTAATAATCCAATCATGAGCTAACAGGAATTCACATTTAATTTTATAAAAGAGAAGAACATGAAAAAAGCATGCTGCAAAAGTTACGGAGTGTGTTGTTTGAAAATGAAGACTGCTGTACAGTAGGCAAAAATGGATTGGGGAAATCCTAGCAAGGATGGTGCTATAATTGCATGAATGAGCAAAAAAAAGAGGACGTAGATAGAGACCCTGAGATATCCACTGATTTTATTGATGCTGCTCTTCAGAATTTTCATTTTGAGATGAAGTGGACACTGAGAAAGATTATGATCCAAACCAAGGATGAGACATACAAAGGATGAATGGGAAGCAAAAAAATGAATTTCATTCATAGCTTCGCTGTTTATTGGAATGTTGCAATCATTTATTTTCCAAGGATAATCATTATTTTCACTTGGGGAAAAATATGCTTTTAAAATGTATATTCTAAGATCTCATCCAAATACAGTTAGTCAAACTCAGGAAAGATTTACAATGGGAATATTTACAATGATAAACAATAAGCAGTGATTTTTCCCTCTTAATTATAGAAAATTCTATCACTACTGACGTGTGGATGCAGTGTGAGTCAGGCAGGGTCAATGAGGATGCTTGATTTAACAGAAAATTAGTTCTCTTTTTTCCTGTTTGTGACATCCAGGACTGTTTGAGGAAAGGGGGCTCCAACAGTGTCAGATGCTCTCCATTCTAGCTCGTATTTGTGGGATGTTAGCATATGGTATAGCATTTGGATACCAGTCTCTGCAACGGGGGGTAGTAGACAGGCTGAAACCTGCAGGGTTTTTAAATGTCAGGTTGGAAGGATTCTTTTCCCAAAAACCCTAAGGGAGTTATTGCCTTGACAGGTAATATGTGACTATCAGGCTACGTTCTTCAGACAACTTTGCTTGTCAACCCCAATCTATGAAATATTGAGTTGGGAATGTGGGAGGTGTGTTAAAATGGAAAACTAAGAAGTATACCTTCCCCAGGCTTCATCCTACTTCTTAAAGGCTCAGAGAGTCACTGCAAGCCTCACTAGAAGGTTGACCCCAGTGGTTGGACTGTCAGTTTGTTGGGTTTATTTCTGAGTAGTCTAAGATAGCAAGACTAGGAAAAACAAATAACTCAAAACTTTGAACAACATCCATACATCTGATTGTCTGACCCTGGGTTCAATATAGAACCACCACAGACCTGACGGATTTTTTCTGCCTGCATTCCCCCACTTCTTCTTGCATATGATCTCAGGCAAACCTAGTCCAGGGTCACCCAGAATACTACACACTCAACAAAACACAGACTGCTTCTTCTCAGCAGTCTTGAATGTTTGCTGCAGGAATAACCCTGGCTTGCAAATATTTCTCATGCTGTGCAGCTGACAAGCTAAAGGATCTTGTAAATACCTGGTCTAGATCCCCTGCCTCTAGTACACAAGGAATTTTGCCCAGTGCCTCTGCAGGCACCTGAATACGAAGCTTTTCCCTCTAAAAGCATTTATGGATTAGTCACCATAGAAAACTGAACTTAATTATTTTCTTCCAGAATAACTCTACCAATTTGTCCTTCACAGAACATCACCTTAGGCATTTACAGATGCCCCTTCAGATGCCAAATCAATATCAGGCTTTTGTGTGGAGCCATCAGTAAGCAAAACCCAGGCAGACCACTCTCCTCAGGCCTGTCTCAGACCTCCTTATTAAAGCAGCCTCGCCGCAGAGCCATGAAGGTCTTGGCAGGGCTTCGTCACAATGCCACTGCATGGGGAGGAAAGGTTGAAAAAGGTAATTCCCCTTCTCTCTTTTCTCAGCTGATATTTGCAGATGCCCACACATGGCAAAATAAACTTTGTTTTATGAATTTGGTTTTCAAATGTCTCCAGAGAGTGCTTGCTTTAAAAACGAAGCAATGATCTATCAGCATGAATCACTCCACAGTACTCCTGAGGTTTAGTCATTTGTGAAGAAATCCACATTTATCACATAAGGAACCGGATTGAACTTTTTGAAAAAGGTAACATTGTGGAAAATCTTTATGCTCGCTTTACTTGTATCACATAAATTAGATGTGCCTTGTATGGTCCAATAACCTTGCCATCCTGTTTAAACAAAGCAGTAGACTTCCAGTTTTTAGTTTTTTGCCTTTTCCTATAAGCAATGATGATTGATTTGTGCTGATACAGAAATGCTCTCTCATTCAAACTCCAGATTCATGAAGAACTCCCATTTTATCCAGGTACAGTTGGCTCCTGTTATATGTTCTGTATAAGCTTGGGCAGCTTGTCTGCTACATAAGGTCACTCAGGCCAGGGAGTAGAGGTGACTGAGATCCAGTTTCTGTTCTTCATGGGTCAGAAAGAGTCACTTTTTCAAAACCAAATGGTTGCTAATAAATTTGCAGCTGCCCTAAATCTGAAGCAAGGTTTGCAACCCATAAAGGGGATGGGCCCAGGCGGTAAACAGGAACAGAAACAAAATGCTTGGAGGAAGGGGGATGGGTGGCACACAGAGGCATCCCAAGGAAGCAGCTCCAGCCCAGCTGGTCTCATGTGCGGCCTACGCATCTAAGCTCAGATAGAGCTTCTGCTTTTTTTTTTTTTTTTAAAGTAGTCTCTATACCCAACATGGAACTCGAACTCACTACCCCATGATCAAGATTTGGATCTATGGACAGAGCGAGCCAGGCACCACAGAACTTCTGCTCTTTTAAGACAAATTAGACATCGAGATTTTTCTGTTGTGTATTCTCATTAGTTAACACTTAGAAATGAGGTTCTAAGGAGTCACATCAGAAATCCCAACCTTACCCGAAGGCCACGAATTAGCAAACGGAGTTATACAGTTAGGGATACAGTTGGGCACACGGTCTCTAAGAGTGCAGCTTTAAGACTCATACAGGGGTGGAACTCACAGCCTTGTTTGCCTCCAAAGTCACCAGGCTCCATACAACTCTCAACTCTACATATTTTACAGCATTCAAATCAATCTTCAAAATAGGAAAAACATTTATGGCTCTTTGGCTTGTCTTTTCTGAGTGTTGGAGATAAAAACAAATTAAAGGTGTCTTCTTCCATCGACCACACTTTACAAATTTGCAGGGAAGCTGTAGTCATTTTGACAAAATGCAGGAACTAACTCCCTCCAATATAATTTGTAACTGGCTCAGTAGACCAACAATGCTCAGAGAGAAGACGTCTTTACCTTGGAGCTATAGAATTCCCGAGCCTGGCATGTTTGAAAGGGAGAAGCTGATATAATTTTTTGATGTAAGGTGTCTTTATTTAATTCTGAACCGTGTCATTTTTCAACAAACCTTGAAGTTTATTAACAGAATGAAAAACGGGCAGAAGCCCATAATTTTACAGGGTTCACTAACTCAAAATGGTTTCCTATCAAATTGTTTGCAGAGAATTATTTATTAAAGAAGTTATGTTTTTCTCTAGCACTAAAGAAGAAGAGCTCCTGAATAAGCAAACAAAAATATACAGGAGAAAAATAAGAATGCTCCTATTCTCTACTTTTGCGCTCTTAATTTTCTAAAAAAAAAAAATGATTACTCTAATAATAAAATTAGAGAGCTGTTGAGTTGCTATAGAATGGAGAATAATAGATGAATTCAGAAAGATAACTGGGTGAGACGTGATATAATATATGTCTCTCCAGTATCAGACATATAATAAAATTAAACATGGTGGATCCCTATCTTTATTTTAACATACCTATTTTTACATTTAAATTATTATGAAATTCTAAATTTCTACACACTGTTACTGTACGGTTGACTAAGGATTTACAAAGCCAATAATGAGCATAAACTCAAACTAGAAGCAATCCTTGACTATTTGACTTTTTACATGATTCCCCTATTTAGAAGGTGATCTTTTTAACACTGTAGGTTAAATGAGTACACACGATATTAGCCAACTGACTGTCTATAATCCACAGTGAATCAATGCTTGAGGCAGGGGACTTTGGAGTGAGAACTAGTCTGGGAAGTTTCTTCCCCTCCCTTCCTTCCTCCCTCCTTTCTTCAGTGAGATTTGTTCTCCAACGTTGGTTTCCACTTTACCGGAGCTCTACAAAGGAAAGCCTGCTGATCTCCGCACGGTGAATAAGGTGCCTGGCCCCTCACAGACAGAATGGTTTACACACTGGTATCCACAATGGCACAATGGTATGAACTGTAAGCAAGAGTGAATAATCAAATAAAAATGCAGCTGTATTTTAATTGGTATATGAAAATGTAGCAAGCTGCATTTCCCGCTCCAGACCTAGTGCCTCACTTCCATTGTTATGGTACTTCTGAATTGTTAACATTAGTACACACTCTAATTTCAATCCCTCTCTAGCACTCAGTAGTTTCAGTTACTAAATATTTTAGATGCATTTGGTAAATTCGAGGTCATTTTTGTCCACTTCAAAATGGCCATAAAAACCCATGGGAGGGAAGAGTAAATATAATACAATCTTAAACCCTTTATGTTCACAGAAATTTCTAAATAAATATTTGTATATTTCTTAATTTGATAGTAATGACAGTAGTGGTGGGGGAGAGTGATTATGAAAATGTCATTTCACTGTAGTAAACTATGAATAAAAACCTATTACAGTTTCTCATTTTGGAATATGAAGCCTAATGTGCAACCAGAGTGAAATTGGAACGTTTTGCTAATGTACAATAAAAAATAAAAATGTCCCTTATCATAGTAATGAGAAAGACAACTGCATCTCCCTAAACAATAATGTATTGCTGACTATCTCCTGTGTATACAACTCCTCAAACACATTTCTAATGGATATAATATATCCGTCATCCTATTGCTAAAAAGCCCTACCTTAAAAACTTATTAAAAGTATTCCTTCAAATTGTAGAGAAGGATAGAATAGGAGAAAAAAAGAGAAAAATGAAAATGGGAAGTGAGAATTTAAAAACAGAAAGAAAGAAGTTGTGTCATATTTTGGTTAACACCCAGGCATGGGCCAGTTAAATACTGGAGAGGCTCTACAGGGTTCAAAAACAAGGAATTTGGTTCCAGCCAATATTAAAAAAAAAAAAAAATAGTGATGAGTAGATCTAAGGGCACACCACAGGCAATCGAAATTCCACATATAAAAGTAGAAGCATCTCCTTATGTTGGGCATGGTGAAGATGACTCCGGGCACAGGGAGTTTAGGGAAACCTAAGCAAGCAAGTAGTTGTAATCAGAGACGCTTGTGCACTGGTAGGCTGGCTGGGGTTCAGTAATAGGACTCTGGTCTCTAGGAAGGGGACTGGAAAGCAAGCCATTACCTAGAGGCTCACAAGTACTGGGTAGATTACCAAAACAGGTATTGCCTCACCCTGCTGATACCTTCGGAAGGGAATAGATTTGGGAGAGTTCCATTATTGAGATAATGTTAATTATAAAATATTAAAGTATTTATATTGACTTGTCCCGAAAACATTATTAAATTGATAATAAGGGAATAGGACAACTTAATCTACAAGGACAAAATAATGGGAGGAGAAACAACAGTAGCTGGTAGAAATCAGCAGATTTTAGAAAGATTCAAAGTGTATAATAAGTCCAAACATCTATCTAGCATCTATTAGGTGTGTCAGGCACGTTTATAAGTGCTTGCATCGTTGTCGTAGCTCTCTGGGACAGGCACTATTATTATTCACAATTTGCAGGTGAGGAAGGCCCTGAAAGGTTGAAGAATTTACTCAGATCATACACTTAATAAGAAGCAGCGTAGGAGTTTGAAGCAAGGCAGTTTATCTCCAGAGTCTGGACACCTAAATGCTATTTGCTCTGTTGCTGTGGGTAGTAAATGACATAGAAGAATATAGAAAGTTTTGCCCTATGTGCTTGCCTAAGAAGAAAACTGGAATAATTAATCTGCTTTGAGTTACAGAATCTCAGAGAGACTTAGAAATTGAAAACATGTACTTTTGAAAGGGGTGGGGAGTGTAGGAGTCCATAGGAGGTGGGGGTGAGCTGAAAGTGAGAGGATTGGTTAAGACCACTGCCCCTCTCTACAGGAAGCAATTAATCCTGCAGGCCTCTAAGCACAGCTCAAGGAGAGCCGATGTGCTGTCCCAACACTAGGAATTAAGGGATGTCTACAAACTGAATGATGAGATTCTTAGCCCTCTTCAAACACTAGCTTACAGAAGGCAACATCCAGGCAGAAGACTAGATAAAGAAAATGGAGAGATCAAGAAAATAAGACACATGTTCACAGTTAGTTGGCAGCAGATTGCCCTCTAGTACGTCTTAATGGTTAAGCCCCATTTGTGCACCCAGAGCTTCCATTTACTCTTTAATATGAATGTACAACCAGGCAAGAACTGAGAAATCTTCATAACACTAAAGATAGAAACAAAATTAGGAAAAAAAAAAAAACTTTAAGAGAAAAAGAAAGCGGAACAATCTCAAAGGAAAGGGACACAATGTGGGGTAGGGAACAGATGAAATTTGCAGAAAACCTACAATTAATTTTCTCAGAAACATTAGAGGAAAATATTGTTTTCATGACACCAGACCCTAAGAATAGACTGAGATTTAAAGCAGGAAATAGCTCAGCTGGGAAGAGAAGCAGGCTGTGGAGAAAGGAAACGGGCAGAGCGTTAGGATAAATGTCTGAGTAAAGGGTGAAGGGCCACTAATGACTGTCAGAAAAAGCATGATAGACCATTAAGAGAATCTCTACTCCAAAGTGTAGCATATTTTGTGAGAATATTGATCTTCTTCTACTTGTTGACCCCAAAAGGATGTAAAATCTATAGGTTTTTCTTTTCTTTTTTTTTTTTTTAAAGGTAGAGCGGTAGAGGAGGAGAGTGCACAAGCAGGGAGAGTGGCAGAGGGAGAGGGAGAAGCGGGCTCGCCATTGAGCAGGGAGCCTGATGCGGGGCCCAGGGCCCTGGGATCATGACCTGAGCCACAAGGCAGATGATAAATGGACTGAGCCATCCAGGCATTCTTATAGGTATTTCTCTAATGCTATTTTTACAAGGAAAAGAAAAGGGTAGTGCTGATTCTCATTTGAGAAACAGAAATGTTATATATAGGGATAAAGATAGAAATCATAATTCTAGCAGCATGTATTATTAGAAGGAACACAGATTACTGACAGGGAGATAACAGGGTTCACATCCCAGCTCTACTTTGGGAATGTTGCTTTTACTGCCTAAATTTCAGTATCCTTATTGGTAAAATGGGAAGGATACCATGTACTACATAAAGTAGATTATATGGAACAATCAGAAAATTCAAAATGTGTCACATGTTTTGGATGTATAAAAAAGATGATCTCTCCTCCATAAATACCCCATATAGCAACCAGACAAAAACATGACGGCCATTTCCTCGCTTATTCATAAATGCACTCATTGATCCAGCATATATACTTAGTGCCAGAATTTTTCTAGATATTGAGGACACAGCAATGAATGGATCACTCAGACTCTGCCTTTGTGCATTTACCTTCCACTGGAGGAGGAGAGAACCAGTCAATAAGCAAGATCCATAGTAGTGCAAACCCTGCTATGTTCTTTGGAGTGAAAAACAATAAGGAGCAGGGATAGGGAGTGCAGGGTGAAGAGGCTGCATTTAAATAAGGTGGTGAGGGAAGGCTTTGCGCTGAGGGTAACATTTAAGTAAAAGCTTGGAGCATAGAGAATGTAAATATCTTGGGAGAGTAATTTTAAGGCAGAAAGAAAAGTAAATGCAAATGCCCGGGGGCATGGTCTTGTCTAGCTTATTAAGGGACAGCAGAGAGAACAAGAATGAACAAGGGTGAATAGTAAGAGATAAAGTCAGAAGTGAGAGAGGAATAGCTCTTGTGGGCCTTAGAGAGGAAGGTAAAAACATTGGCTTCCACTCTCCATGAGAAGGGACAACAAAAGAAGGTTTTGAGCAAAGGAGTTGATAATCTGAGCTTTTTGTTATAAGGATCACTCTGGGAAATCTATTAGAAGAGACTATACACAAATACTGAGGTGAAGCAGGAAAACTAGTTAGCAGTCAACTGCAATAATTCAGAGGAGAAATGAGAGTGACCATGGAGGTCATGGGGAGTAGTTGGATCCTGCATACATTTAAAAAGGTAGAGCCAAGGGCAGCCCGGGTGGCTCAGTGGTTTAGCGCCACCCTCAACCCAGGGCATGATCCTGGAGACCCAGGATTGAGTCCCATATCAGGCTCCCTGCAGGGAGCCTGCTTCTCCCTCTGCCTGTGTCTCTGCCCCCTCCCCCTGTCAAGAACAAATAAAAAGAAAATCTTAAAAAAAATGTAGAGCCAAAAGGACTTGCTGACTTCATATGGGGAATGAAACTAAGAAAGTAGTCAAAGATAGCACCAAGGGTTTTGGACTGAGCGACTGGACAAATGGAGTTCCTATCAGCTAAGGTGAGATAGACTGCTATGAGGACAAGTTTGGAAAGCGAGGTGAAATGAGGAGTAGTACCTTGGACATGTTAAGTTTGAGTTGCCAATTAGAAATCCCAAGTTGAGATATAAAGTGGGCAGCTGAATATATGAGTCTGGAGTTCAAAGACATAAATCTGAAGTTGTCGGAATATATACAGGATTTATAGCTGTGAGACCAGATGAGATCACTAAGGGAATAAGTATAGACAAAGCAAAGAAGAGATGTGGGACTGTGCCTGGAAAATTCAGTGTGACTATCACTAAATCAATGGAGATAGAATCAAGGTAAGACAAAATTATGAAGATTTAATCCCATGAATAAGCAGAGAAAACCTAGAATAGTGAGTGCATGAGTTATTTGCCTACATTGGATCAGCAATTAAAATTATTGAATAAGCAAATAAAACCAGTCTGCAGAGAGTAAAATAGAGATGAACAAAATCAGGTTGAGATAGAGAGATGCAATTTGCTTGGCAATTTTTCAATTCTTACTTAACTCAGCTGTATTTTATGCCCTACGCTTTTATGGTTCCTTTATATCCTTTCAGCTAAATCTCTTATTATCTGAGTTAGTTTGAGTGGTCTTCTCCTCCTTATCAACAAATTACCCCTGACAACAAATTGCTTGCTATATCCCCAAACCCTTCTAGTTTAACTCATCCTGTCTACAGCTTCTAAAAAGGGATAAGCCTGCCTACAACTTCCAGAAAGGTATAAGCTTCTAAAAAGGTATAACCCTAATTTTGCACCCAGGCCACCCCTGGACATCTGACTCAAGAGAAATCATGGAAGTTAGGCCAAATACTCTATCTCTAGAAATTTTAAATTAAGATTGAGAAATACAAATTAGAGGCCACAATTCATGTGACCTATAAACTCCTGTGGACCTAACGTGGGAATAAATCAGAACTAGCTAGAGACATATGCGATTATGGGGAGCAGAGAAGTCCTTTATGAGCGCAGAAACTGAGTGAGCATAGAGAAGATAGGCAGGTGGCATAGACACACAGGAGCATCAATAAGCCTTCCTGATTTCAGCCTATGAAGCTGTAAAGGAATATACTTAGACTCTGCCTCCAGCCTCAGCCTCAGAGGACTGATGGTTCTTTGTGTTTCGTCCTTAGACAGTCATGATCCTGTTTGTTTGGTTGCTATTGCTTTCCGTTATAGCCTTGACTAGGCTGAGGAACACTGCAGAAGCTTCAGAAGCCTGGATTTGAAGGCTAATTTCTTTCTTTCTTTCTTTCTTTCTTTCTTTCTTTCTTTCTTTCTTTCTTTCTTTCTTTCTTTCTTTCTCTTTTTTTGAAGGATGAATTTTTTGCATTTAGAAAGAGGAGAGGACTAACAATAATAAAGTTATCATCTACTGACTACTTGCAATTTGTGTCAAGTATTTATAAAAATTTTCTCATTTAATTCTTACCTCATCCCCATGGAAGAGGTATAATCATCTTATCCCAGTGGAATAGGTCTTCATTTTACAGATGAGAAGTAGAGAAGTTTAATGAATCCCTAGGTCATACAGCTAATAACTGGGGTGGTCCAGGAGTCACTTCTGGTCTGTCATACTCAAAAGTTCTCTTAAACATTCTACTATAATGTTTCCAATTGGGGAGAATAACAACAATTAAAAAAAATAGGAAACAGAACTTCACAATGCTTATGAGATATCCAGCTCAATCATAAGAGTGGTTATCTGTGAGCTGGGAAGCAATGGAAAATAAAGACGAGTAAGAATACGCCAAGCTCAGTCATACTATAGGGTGCCATGAAAGCTCAGCAGGTGAGTTTTCACTTTATATTGTGTGCAATTTTGCAGAGCGATTTTAAGTTATTAAGTAAAGAGATAATTGGCACTATTAACGGAAATTTTTAAAAGTCTAAAATGGCTGCAATAAACATAATGCCTTTTCAGAAAAAGGCTAAAGAGCCTATGAAACTATGTGTATCTCCACCTTTGATTTCGCCTCTAAGCTTTAGAATTAATTAAACTTAGCATCACCGTTTAAATGTCTAATGGCTATCTTAAATATTAAAACGTTACTACTTTCCATCTAGGTCCTCAAACCTAGAAATTATACTTGATTCTTCTTTTTCTCTCCATCCCCCATATTCATGCCAAAAGAACTCTCTCTTTAAATAATTAAGTCTGAGGATTTCTTTCTATATTGCCACCACGCTAGTCCAAACCAAAATGGTCTCTCACTTGGATCACTGAACTAGCCTCTATGGTGAATGTCACTTTATTATCTGGCAGGCATATGAATGAATCCTTTCTTACATGTAAAGAATGGGTCATGCAAAAGTTGCTTCCTGCTGGTAAATTGAAATCACAAGGCATGTATTTCCTGAGATTTTGTTCTTGCAGAAATTCAGCAAACCAGAGACAACTTCCCAGGGCCTTGAGTCTGAAGCCCATGACCCACAGGAGTGGAGCAATTAGAACATTAATAGGAGTCAATATGTAGAGTCTGAATACTACAGAGCTTCCAGGTGTTCAGTGAAGCTGTAACTGCAGCCCTATCAACCAGATATGAGATGGGATTCTGGTTGTGTTTCTGTCTATATCTTCAACCTTCTGCATGATTCTCTATGTTAACAATATGCTGACCAGGAAAAAAAAATCGCTTTCTGTTTAAACCAGCCAAAGCTGTTTGTTTTGTTTTGTTTTGTTTTGCTTGCAACCAGGGATTCATTGAATAAAGCTCTGTAAGTTGTATCCATTCTTCATAGAGAACCCAAATGCCTGTATTAAATCTGATCTTGTCATTCCCTGACTTCAATCAACCAATGGAATTCCATCTCACTTAGAATCAATGATAGCTCCTCAAATGAAACATAGAGGGGCTATAAGATCAAATGGGATTTTACCTATAGCCTACTTCTTGCCACTCAGCCTTTTGTTTCTTATATACCATCCAGAATGGCCTTCTTTGTATGCCTCAGACATAAAGGATATATTCTTTCTATAAGGTTCCAGCACTCACCTTCCTTCTAGATAAATGTCTACCCACAAATTTTCACACACTCAGTTTTTTTCAAATCAGTCGGGTCCTAGCTCAGATAACTCTTCAAACAAGTCTTCCTTGATTATCCAATTCAAATAGCCTTCCTCCAACCTACTCACATTCAGAAAAAGTGTCCAATTTCCTTCTTAACACTTACCACTATTGGAAACTATCTTGTTTGATTTGTTTCCTTTTCCTGCATACATGCATACATAAGCTTTAAGAGAGCAAGTTTTGTTTACCTCTGTATTGCAGGGCCTAGAACAATATCTAGAACATTGGTAGGTGCTTTATTAATAAAATGTAAATCTGAAACAAGTTTTTAAGTCAAAAGAAAAAAAACAACAAATTTAACATCTATTTCCAAGAAAAGAACTTCAGTATTTATTACTTGCAAGAGAGTAAGAAGTAAGTAGAATAAAAGATGTTTCATGTGGCATAACTCAGAAGAACTGGGATAATAGTGCCATCATTTTTGTAGATGGCTATTTTGAAGCCCCAAAACTCTCAAGCATGAGCACAATAGTCTAGAATTTTATTCAAGTGTATCACTTGTTAGAACTCACTGTATCTGTAAAGGTAATCATAGGAAAACTCTGATGAGGAAAAACAATTAGAAATATTCAAAACCTGAAGAATTTCAGACTGTCAATGAGGAGAATCAGAGTCAAATGCATTTTTACAAAGGAGAGATCTAAATGAAGAATCCAGATCCCTGGAGAAGTTCACAATGGGTGACATAGAGGAAAGTCATACAATTCCAGGTAAACTTTTCTTGCTATTTATACCTAAATACAATTACTGAATTAAATAGGCATCCTTGTACATGTCTTATTAGGTACCCAGTAAAGATGGTCAAAGACACTTTCTGTGCTGCCCAGAAGAGGGTGAGGAAAGAAGATAGGGTAAGGAAAACTTTAGGAGAGAGTGAGAGAAGGAGGAGGACAGGGAGAGACAGAGAGAGAAAAGGGTAGAACACTGTTGCTGCTCTGTTAGTAGGCATATTTTTAGTGAACCCAGGGTTGCAACACTGAATCTGTTCCTCATTTCCTTTTATCTCTCCACTGGAATATTTCTTTCCTTCTGTAGTATTGTAGTTAGAACCATGATTTCACTATAAGTATTTCCATCTGAGCTCAAAACTCAAGAAAAATTTTTTTTTGCTTTGCTGACTGGTTCTTGTTTCACATACAACAGAACATACTGTGCATCTTATACTATAAAAGAATAAATATTTAACTCAACCTGATGGAACAGAGATAAAACATTATCTTTCTTATGTATGCAATTTACTCGATATATTTGAAATATTGCATGAGTGGCAGATGTTCAATCAGTACTGCAGAGATACCATATGTCGGCTTCCATTCTGAGTTCTTAAGGTAATCAAATATGGAGTAAAAGAAGTAAAATTAGCAGCTAATAAATTAAACATAATTAATACCTCATGTCCTAAGGCAGACCAATGATATATATACTAACAGCTTAGCATTAATAGTGAAAGTGAAGGAAAAAAGTAATTTTCAGGATTTATCACAACAGAATTGTGCAAGCCAGTACCCAGATTTATGAGATTATTTCTTCTGTCCGTTATTTATGAACCAAATTCAAAATGAATGAAAGAATTGCTTGGTAGAGGTGGGGTGGAGGTGGATTTCAGCTTCTTCTCTAGTACTATCTGCCCTCAAGCAAGTGCAATGAAATAAGCTTCATACAATAGTGGGATAAACAGATCCATCCAGCGTATGCAACTTACTGACAACAAATCAATATGCTTTTTGGATTCAAGTCTGACAAAACCTAATAGCAAACAAGATAATAGTTCTCTGAAACAATTCTATACAGCAGTGCAAAAGATCTCTATCAAGCTTTTCTTTCTAAATACAATTCATATCCTACCTATTTCAAAACTGCTGACACTCTGCAGATGACTTCTGATATAATCTCTATAAGCTCCAAGTGGCTTAAATTTACTTATGTATTATAAAAAAAAAAAAGGTGCAATACAGGCTTCAGAAAGCTCTATATGGAATTGTAGCAGCTAACATAGATTTTTTAAGAGTTCCTCTGTCAGTTTCCATTTATATAATTCTTTTTTGAAAGAATAACATTCAGAAATCCATATGCATAATTACATTAAATGCTGGATTTTTCTAGATTCTGTTATATTCAAAAAAAGAGATTTTATGCCAAATATACACATTTGTAGTTAAATTGCACATAGACTTAGGGTGTCTGGCAATACATGATCATAGCTAACATTCTGTTTTATTTGCTGCCAGTGAATGTGAGGAGAAATTTGGAAAACTCGCCTTGCTAAGTATGAAGGAAATGGATCCTGGTGCCATTTGTTAAGCTTTAGAGTCTTGTATTGTACAGTGCAAAATATCATAAAATATGCTATTAATATCAAACTCTCTAGAAGTTCTCAGAAAGAACCATATTTATTTTCAAATGTCCCAGAAGAAAAATAACCTTAAACTTTACTGTAAATTTTTATACCACCTACATTATGGAGAAGGTCTATCAGTCCCCCAGTCCCATAAATAAATAAAACATCTTCAGGGAAGGAAAGGAAAAAAAAAAACCTAAATAGTAACTCCTAAAATTTAATTGAAAGTTTCTTTGAAACTAAGCATACATTGTCATGCACTCTATTATACCCTATTTACCTTATAAATGTGGTAAAGAAAAATTTTTAGTATTAAAAAGGAAATATTCTTTGGTCAAAAACATTATAGCTAGATATTGAAATAATACAGTTGTAACTAAGTACCACTGATAACTGGGGTCATGCTTTGAAAACCACTATAACATCAATTAAAATGAAGTGAAATATGCATAAAAACTCAAAATATATACCTTGGGGCAAAGGGAAGGTAGGATTGTCATAAGATAAAGAACAAGTAAAATCAACTTGTCTTTAAGGAAAGAATCTCCAAGGGTAAAGGCGTAGGGGAAAGAGAATATATCTATAGATAAACCAGCATGAAAGAAATATCTAGTTTTACCTAACAGATACAAGAGAATAAAGTAAAACTTTTAGCTCATATAATACAATCTTAAAATCATGTCAGTGAACTGTTTCTTCTGTGTTAGAAATACAGTTCTATTAGGCTTTCAGAACCCATTTAACTCCCCAAATTCATATACATTCTAGTTAAGCAAAGTCCAAAAATCTTACAGCTAGAATAAGAGATTCTTATTACAGATATAAAGATTAGAAAAATGAAAATGATAATGTGTATGATTGAATTAATATTCTAATGTGAGCCAAATTCTATTATTTGGGTTAGATAGTTCCATATACTTACCACATTAATGCCCACAAAATATAATGGGTATTACTAGGCATATTTGAAGGTGAGAAAACTGAGAGTAGAGATCAAAAATACTTTTAAATTCCTGAGGGTAGCAGCACTAGAACCCAAATATGTCTGCTTATAAAGGTTATATTATGCCTTGGGTCATGAAATCAAGAAATGCGAGGACAATGTTAGTCATGGTCGTGGAAATGACCCAAAGGAAGCTAGGTTATACACTGATAAGGGCACTGTTAAGAAATTAAAAAAAAAAAAATCTCTTGCTTGGAAATTTGAATTGAGAAATATGGAGTACATAAGCAGCAGTATCCATGCATCCAACACCCTATTTGATCTGGCCTCTTGCATCAAATAGGTATTTCAGAAGTAATGTGTCAGAAATGAAACTCTTCATCTCCTCAAACTTCTTGCTCCAATAATCTCTGTTAGCTCAGCAAATGGAACCATCATCAAAGTCATTGCCATTAAATATGCATACCTAATTTTTATTTTGGAATTATCTTTTCAAAAAATTAGGTTCTAAGATGCTTGATATGTTTTCTGTCTTATTAATAATCATTTTACCTCAGCTCCTAATAGGCTTGACACAAAGTAGATGGTAGATAAATAACTCAAATTAATAAGAGGCCATGACTGATCTTATGAGTAGAATGGGTCAAACTTATCAGTAATAAGAAGCTAGACAATAGAAAGTAGACTAGACAAAGTGCTCATGAGGATTTCTAGTTTCTCATTCATCACTATTGGAAGAAGTCACTCTTCTGTCCTAACAATTAAAAAGTTAAACAGACTGAAAGGTCAACAACTCTTCTTAGATCTATCAGAGAAGTGAGGTCACAGGCAATTTGCTGCCTGTAAAATTGCAGATATCAACAAGAGAATAGAGAGTATTGCAACTTAGTAGAGTAGAAACCGTTGAGCAAAAATCTCCATGGGAACCAGTGCTTAAAGTAGGGAAACCTGAAATATAACTGATAAAATACTGGAAGGATCAACATGGACAAGTCTAAGAGATAAAAACTCCAGGGGTACCTATTCATGGTAGGAGGAAGGGTCTCCATACTTCAGTGAATTTTACCTTCAGGAGCTGAACCAGATCCTCACAGTATATATTAGAGAAAAACCTTCTTGGGCTTCCTGCAAGGGGAAGAGAAAAAAAAAACCATTCTGAAGTATGCCAGAGCACTCGTTCCTCCTAAAATCAGCCCTCAGGAGAAACTAACTAGATCCTAACCTGCTAGGGTTTTATCAGAACATAACTGACCTAAGGGGGGGAAGGGATCCAAGCTCAATGTGGCTCTAACTATCCTGCCTGATCTAAGTGAGACCAAGGAATACTAATGTGTGAGGTTTACAGCCCAGAGGTGCAGACCCAATAAAAGATAGACCTAATCATAGGACTAGAGAGCACTTTTTCTCCCCTATATCTTACCACCACATTACTAAAGGACTCTTTATACCAGTTCCTTTTTCCAGTATTTCAAGTCTGGAAATCAAAGACAAAGTAAAAGGGAAAAAAAACACAATTTGAAAAGACAAAGCAACTATCAGAACCAGACTTGGATAAGGCAGAGATGTTGGCAATATCAGACCAGGAATTAAAGCAACTATTTTTAGGATGCAAAGATCAGACAACATGCAAAAAAGCAAACAAACAAAATCACAAAACAAAACAAAAAAACAGATGGACAATGTAAGAAGAGGGATGAAATTCCTAAGAAAGAACAAAAAACAAATGTGAGAGACCAAAACCACAGTAATAGGAAAGAAGAATGCCTTTAATGAGTTCAGTAGGACACTGGACACAACTGTGAAAAGTAACTCTGATTTGATGATCTCTTAGTAGAAGCTGATAAAACTAATAAAGACAAAAAAGACTGAAGGAAAAAAAAAAAAGAAAAACCCTTGAATATCCAAGAATGGTGGGACAACTACAAAATATGTAATATATGCATAATGGGAATTCCAGAAGAAGAAAGAGAAAGGTAGAGAATAAATATTTGAAATAATAATAACCATGAATTTCCCCATACTGAAATCAGACACCAAACCACAGATCTAGAAAACTCAGAGAATAACAAGCAGGAAAATAGCACCACCACCCTCCCAAAAATATGTATCATTTTAAACTACAAAAAATCAAACATAGAGAAAAATAGAAGATGTCTGGGAGGGATAAAATACTTTACTTGTAGAGAAGCAAAGATACCAATTACATTCAACTTTTTATCAGGAACCATCAAGCAAGGAGAGGGTGGAGTGAAATATTAAAAGTATTGGGAGAAAAAGCCCAACAACACAGAATTTGGAATCCAATGTAACTATCCTTTAAAAGGGAAGGAGAAATAACGACTTTCTCAGACAAACAAAAATTGAAAAGATTTGTTGCCAGTAAACCTATCTTATAAGTCATGTTAAAAGGTCTTTAAAGACACCTGAGTAGCTGAGCATCTGCCTTTGCCTCAGGTCATGATCCAGAGGTCCTGGGATGCAGTCCTGTAGCCTATGTCTCTGCCTCTCTTTCTGTGTCTCTCATGAATAAATATATAAAATCTTAAAAAAAAAAAAAGAAGGTCTTTAGAGAGAAAGAAAATGATATGGATAAGAAACTCACATCTACAAAAAGTAGGACAAGCATCCAAGAAGGAATAGGTGAAGGTAAAATAAAAACTTTTATCTTTTTTATTATTAATTGATCTAATAGATAGCAATGTGTTCAAAATGATTACAGAAAAATATAGTATATATTTAATTATATATTCAATTATATGCTTATGTATATATGTATACTTATATGAAATGAATGACAGCAATGGTATAAGGGATAGGAGGGAAGAATTAGCATTATTTTGTTATTTTAAGATACTCACATATAACTCATGAAATAGCATAATGTTATTTGAAAGTGGACTTGTATTAGTTGTAAATGTATGTTGCAAATTCTAGGGTAGCTACTAAAAAAGTTTTTAAAAAAACTGTAAGTGATACCCTACGGAAGGGAAGAAAATAAAATCATATAAAATATTCAATTAAAACTTCCAATAAAAGCAGAAGAAGAATGAAAGGCAAGAAAAGAATCAAAGCACAAGGACAACAAATAGAAAAGAGTAGCAAATCTGGCTGGTATTAATCCAACATATCAATAATCATTAGGAACTCAATAGTCTAAATACACTCATTAAAAGAGATTGTCAGAGTGGATCAAAAGGCAAGACCCATTTGATTGTCTGCAAGAAACTTATCTTAAATATAAAGACATATAAATATTAAAAGTCAATGGGTGGAGAATGATAAACCATATTAACGTCAATCATAAGAAAGAAGGAGTAGCTATATTAATTTCAGACATAGCCTAATTCAGACCAAAGAAAGTTACTGGGGATAAAGAGTGGCATCTCATGATGATAAAGGGGTCAATTCTGTGAGAAGACACAATAATATTTGACATGTATTCACTTAACAAAGGATAAAAAGATGAGACAAAACTGATAGAAATGCAAGTTGAAATCAATAAATCCATTATTATAGTTGGAGACTTCAACACCTCTATCAGAAGTGGATACAGCCAGCAAGCAGAAAATCAGTAAGGATATAGTTGAACCCAGTAACACAATCAATCAATTGGATATAATGGGCAAGTATAGACTACCTATCCGACAATAGCAGAATACACATTTTTTCCTAGCTCACATGGAACATTTATCAAACTAGACCACTTTCTGGGGCATAAACTAACCTAAAAAGATAGAAATTATGCAATGTCTACTGTCAGTCCTCAGTAGAATTAAAATAGAAATCAATAACAGAGCAATAGCTGAAAAATCCCAAAATAGCTGGAAATTAAGCAGTATGTTTCTAAATAACACATGAGTGAAAGAAGCACTCAGAAATTTTTAAATACTTGTGCTAAATGGAAAGGAAAACACAACTTATCAAAATCTGTGTGATGCAATGAAAGCAATGCTTGTGCTCCTAGCTAATAAAAGGATATACAAAAGCACATACATTGAAGAGGAAGAAATAAAACTGTCTGCAAATGGCATAATCATCTATGTAGAAAACTGAAAAGAATAGACAAAAGATCTTCTGGAACTAAAAAGTGGTTATAGCAGGATGGCAGGATCCAATGTTGATACACAAAAGTCAATTACTTTCCTATATGCTAGAAATACACATATGGATATTGAAATTTAAAAAAACAGTATTATTTATATCAGTACCCTCCAAAATGAGATATTTAGGTGTAAATCTAACAAAATATCTATAAGATCTATATAAGGAAAACTATATGTATAAGATCTATATAAGGAAAACAAGCTCTGATGAACAAAAACAATACCCAAAATACATGGAGAGAAATGCCACGTTCCTGGGTAGGAAGACTCAATACTGTTAAGATACCAGTTCTTCCCAAATTGATCTTTAGATTCATGGAGAGAAATTCCACGTTCTTGGGTAGGAAGACTCAATACTGTTAAGATACCAGTTCTTCCCAAATTGATCTTTAGATTCAGTGCAATCCCAATCAAAATTATAGTAAGCTATTTTGTAGATATTGACAAACTGATCCTAAAATTGGAAAGTTCCAGAAGAGATATTGAAAGAGAAGAGCAAAGTTGGAAGACTGAAGACAACTGGACTTCATGACTTACTATAAAGCCGCAGTAACCAATATAGTACGGTACTGGTGAAAGAATAGATCAATAAATGAATAGAGCGGAAGAGAGCCCAGAAATACACCTATATAGTTAACCTACTTTGACAAAGGAGCAATGGCAATACAATGGAGCAAAGACAGTCTTTTTAACAAATGGTGCTGGAACAATTGAATAGACATATAAAAAAAAAAGCGAAAGAGAGAGAGAAAGAGGAAGGAAGGAAAGAAGGAGGGAAGGAACCTGGACTCAGACTGTACACCATCCACAAAAGTTAACGCAAATAGATTGCAGATATAAATGTAAAATGCAAAACTATAAAACTGGAAGGTTACAGAGAAGATAGCCTAGATGACCTTAGGTTTGGGATAACTTTTGAGACATAATAGCAAAAGCACAATTCATGAAAGAAAGAATTGATAAGCTAGACTTCATTAAAATTAAAATTTTCTTTTCTACAAAAAGCACAATATGATGTTATACTGGTGGATATATGTCATTATACATTTGTCCAAATCCATAGAATGTAGAACACCAATAGCAAACCTCAATGTCTGGGTAATAATAATAATGTATGTAAGTTCATTAGTTGGGACAAATGTAACACCATGGTGGGAGCTGTTGACAATGGGAAGACTATGCATATGTGGAGGCAGAAGGTCTATGGGAAATCTGTATGTTCAGCTCAATGTTGCTAAGATCTAAAAACTGCTTTGAAAAATAAAGTCTATTAAAAAAAAAAAAACTGGTCATGAGAGAAGTTAGAAGATATACCAAAGGAATGAGAGACGGGGAGTATCTGCTTTGTAAATGGTGGAATTTTAAAATAAAGATTCACATATTTCTACTTCTGAGGTTCTAGATCATTTAGTTTCAGTGTCCGTTAGACCTGGAGTTCCTACATTTGCTGCTCTAGAGTTTTTATGATTTCCTATCTCTCTTATTGCCTCCTACATGCTTAAAGTATACTCTGCCCATAGTGTTTGAATTACTGTGAGTGAGTCTCTGTTCCTGGGAACAATAAAAATATTAAGAAAGATAAACTAATAAATAAGGAGTTGGGAAAGAGGAAAAGAAAAATATAAGTGTCATCAAATATGAAAAAAAGTAAAGTGTATGTGTGTCGGGGGGTGAATATGTATATATGTGCATATGTATACATAGCTATGGTGCTGGTAGTGAGGGCAGAAATAGTGAAGGATGGGACAGAGTAGGAGTTGATGACAGATTGCAACAAGTTTAAATGCAATTTTTAACCCTTACAACAGATAGAATACAAATGAATTAAATATTTTAAAATTTTACCATACCTTTAGGAATATAAAACTTTATTTATAAGGCCACTGCTTTCAAGAGCAGGAGCCATAATTGACTTTCCTAACACATGGAAACAGATACACAGAGCTGGACAAAATGAGGCGATAGAGGAAAATGCCCCATATGAAAGAACAAGACAAAATCGCATCAAGAGAACTGAATAAAATGGAGATAAGTTGTGTCTGATGGAGAATTTTAAGCACTGATCATAAAGATATTCATTGGATTTAGGAAAAGGGTGGAGGACCTCAGTTTAATCCTCAACAAAGAGATAGAAACAATAATAATAATAATAATAATAATAATAAGTAATCAGAGATGAAGAGCTTAATAACTGAAATTAAAAATATGGATGGAATAAATAATAGACGTGAAGAAGCAGAAAAATGGATCAGCATCCTGAAGAACAGAGTAATGGAAAACAATCAAATTGAATAGAAGAGAAAAAATAATAAATGAAAATAAATTTAGGGAACTCAGTGACACCATCAATTGAAGTAATATTTTCATTATAGGGATCCCAGAAGGAGAAATGAGAGAAAAAATTAAAAAATAAAATTACCATATGATCCAGGAACCCCACCACTGGGTATTTACCCTCAAAACACAAAAACAGTAATTCAAAAAGATACATGAGCTGCTATGCTTATTGCAGCATTGTTTACAATATTCAAATTATGGAACCAGCCCAAGTATCCATTGATAGATGAATGGATAAAGAAGACGTGATACACACACACACACACACACACACACACACACACGATAGAATTTCACTCAGTCATACAAAAGAATGAAATATTGCCATTTGCAGCAACATGGAAGGATCTAGAGTATAATGCTCAGCAAAATAAGTTGTCAGAAAAAGATTAATACCATTTGATTTCAGTCATATGTGGAATTTAAGAAACAAAAAAATGAACAAATAAAAAGAAAAATAAATCACGAAACAGACTTTTTTTTAAAGATTTTATTTATTTGCTCATGAGAGACAGAGACAGAGACAGAGAGAAGCAGAGACACAGACAGAGGGAGAAGCAGACTCCGTGCAGGAAACCCGTTGTGGGACTCGATCTCGGGTCTTCGGGATCACACCCTGGGCCGAAAGGTGGATGCTCAACCACTGAGCTGTCCAGGGATCCCAAAAAACAGACTCCTAACTATAGAGAACAAAGGATGGCTACCAGAGGGGAGGGAGGTGGGGTGATGAGTGAACTAGACGGAAGGGATTAAGAGTACCTGTGTCGTGATGAGCACTGAGTAATGTCAGAACTGTTGAATCACTATATTATACACCTAAAACAATATGACACTGTACATCAACTATACTGGAATGAATTTTTTTAATGAATATAAAACTTTAAATGAGAGGTCAACCATCCCCTCTGAGATCTGTTTGCACTTTCCCTGAACGTCACTAGCAAAATCATTTCTGCAGATCTCTATAAATTTACTTACTCATTGTATAGTTTTCTACTATTTCTGCGATAATTTTACACAGAGATTTGGTGGCTTAGATCTACACAAAATGTCTTATCTTCTAGTTCTGCCAGTCAAAACCCTACCACAAGTCTCACTGGGCTAACATCCAGATGTCAGCAGAGCTGTGTTCCCTTTTGGAGTCTCTAAGGGAAAATCCATCTGCTTGCTTTTCCAGCTTCTAGAAGCTACCCCCATTCCTTGAATCCTCTCGCCTTCATACATCTGCAAAACAATTAAATTCCATTGAGTCTCTAAGCACATTAGTCTGACTCTCCTGCCTCCTTCTTCCACTTTAAAGATCCTTCTGATTACATTGGGCCCACCAGTTAATCTAGAATAATCTCTATATTTTAAAATAAACTAATTATCAACCATAACTCCATGTGCAACCTTAATTCCCCTTTGCTGTATAACAAAACACATCTCAGGTCCTGGGTATTAGGGTGTGGACATCTTTAGGAGCCCATGACTCTGCCTACCCCTACTCTTGTACCTCTCTCCACCTTCTAGGGAGTTGCATCAAGTCCCTCAATTTTAATGCATTCAATAGAATATTTAACATTCATTGAGTGCTACCTATATACCAATCAATGTGCCAAACATGTTATGTAACTATGTAAACAAAAATATATGGGTCGGGAATAGGGAAGGGGACAGTCACTTTAGCTTTGTATACCTGAAAACCCCCACTCCTGCTTCATCTCAAGTATGCAGTTCACTTAGTTTCCTTCCCAGCCCTATGGACTTTTAGCCAAAAGAAAATTGTTCTCTTCTGGAAAAAAGAACACAGGAACATAATTTTCTTTCCCCAGCCCATCCATACCCCCATTGTGTGTATATGCTTCATTGTCATCGTTGCTGTGCTTGCTGATACCTAAATCCAATTTTATTTTTAATTTTATTTTTCTAAAGATTTTATTTATTTGCTTGAGAGAGAGAGAAAGAGAGAGAGAGCAGAGCACAGCAAGAGAAGGAGAAGTAGACTCCTCACTGAGTATAGAGCTGAACATGGGGCCGTGTCCCAGGACCCTGAGAACACGACCTGAGCCAAAGGTTTCCTTAACTGACTGAGTCACCTTCTATAATTCAATCTTTATTTTTTTTTATTTATTTATTTTTTTATTTATTTACGATAGTCACAGAGAGGGAGAGAGAGAGAGAGAGGCAGAGACACAGGCAGAGGGAGAAGCAGGCTCCATGCACCGGGAGCCCGACGTGGGATTCGATCCCGGGTCTCCAGGATCGCGCCCTGGGCCAAAGGCAGGCGCCAAACCGCTGTGCCACCCAGGCATCCCTATAATTCAATCTTTAAAGAATAATTATTTTGCTCTATAATCAGAAAAAGTCTTAACATGCTGCAATTTCATATGAATACTTTCTTAGGAATGAACTGCGTTAAAGCAGGATCATGCTTTTTTAAGGATGTTTCCTATTTTTGTTTCTAGATAAAACTTTATTGCTATTGCTACTGTCTTGGAAGAAGTGGGAAGAGGCAAGAGGTAGATATTAAACATGCTTTTCACTGCTCCCTCCCAGAACTTCTACTTCATTGGTTTTCTTTCTATCTCATCATCTTTTTCTCCCTCTCCTTCTTTCCTTCTTCCCATTATCAAGACCCTCACGTATTCAGAGCTGCTTTTTTTTTTTTAACACTAGCTTTCTTTTCTAGGAATACTGTGAAAACAACAAGTAAGTTTTGTTATTAAAAGCTCTCAAGAAAATAGTCACTTGGCAAAATAAAGTGGCCTACAAATATTTTCCTATACCTTCATACTGTGGTCAAGACGGTGTTTCAAATATAAACGCACACGAACAAATAGTGTTCCAGTCCAAAAGACATAAGAAATAAATATTTTATGCAGGAAAAGATTAAATTTTAAAAATGTATATTTATGGCCTATCACTTGAAATTTGGATTTAATGAAAGAATTGAAAACAAGAACTAAATCAAGATAAAAACTGTTACCATTCTTCCTGGCAATGGAATGTCCTTGTCATAAAGTAACCATAATTTGAATTCTTTTCTATTTTCTGAGTTCAAACATTCTATTTAAAGTAGACTTCTTTCTCCTAAGAATGTTAATTATTACTAAGGATGTAGAAGTTCTCCACAAATCATAGATGCGCACTGGCCCCAAAGATAACATTTCAATCAATTATTTAGGGACCAAGCAAGCAACAACTATTCAATGTTTATTTATTTTTCAGAACAGAAATGGAACTGGCATTATAGGACAAAAACTCAGTCTTTTATAACAGCCAATACAGGACAAAACACTTAAAAGACTCATTTTATTAGACATACCCTGGTGTTCTTTCATTCTGTGGTACAGTTACTTGATATATCTATTTCCGGAGTTACTCTGTACTTACCGTCCCATCATAATGCAGGAACTCTCAGGGTTTAGCTCAGCACTCAGGACTTGCAGAAGCTGACTTTCACTGGTGATTCGGTGCTGCTTCTTCAAACACCCCATTTTCTCTGACTTATCTCCATCCAATCATCTTTCCACAGACATTATTACCCACCTGTTCTACATCAGAAGCTAGGTTCTGAGAATTCAAATGTAGAAAGTTTTTATAAAATGATCTGGTCCCTTCCTCACAGAGTCCAGTCAAATGAGGCAAAGATATGTAAGTAAGGTGATGAGTAGCCTAAGACCATGTCTTTCAAGCTTTTTAAAACATCATCCATAATAAAAGAAATAAGCACTATGTTTCAATCTAGTAGATACATATGTTGGGGTGGGAGGGATGATTCACAAAGCAATATTATTGTTGTGCATGATACATTCTGATAGTTTCTACTTTGTTGTTCTATTTCTTATTTTTCATGCTGATCAAGACCTATTAATTTTTTTAATGATCCACCATGTTACAATTCAAAGTTCTAAAAAATGTGGTTCTAGACAATGTATATAGATTTTTAAAAATCCAAAAGCTGGGGACTTAGTACTTTGCATTCACTATGGCATCCCCAAATGATGAGCAAATTCTCAGGCATACGTTAGCTAACATAACCCAGCATAAGCCTGTTGGGTGGATGGATAGATGGATTAATGCATGGATGGGTGGGTGGGTGGAGGGATGAATGGGTGGGCGGATGGATAAAATAAATGTTTTCATCAGTCCCTAACTCTTCATAAGTAATCAGGAAAAATTTTACTGGAAAGGGAAATCCTAAGATAAGATATGTAACATTAGATATATTTTTCAGAGAAAATTATTACCTTCTTGCCTGCAAAGATCCAAAGGTATGAGAGACCATGGGATGTTTGGTATATAGCAAATAAATAAGAATGACAAGTGCATATTCTTTCCAGGTGACAAACTCATTTGGCCTCTTAGCTTTGCATTTTATCCATACACTAATGATACCAAATCTGTATCTTCAGTCCCAACCTTCATCTGAGCACCATAGACTTATTTACAAATCTCTCCTTAAAGTCTTCACTTGGATATCCAATAGCCATGCCACACTTAGCATTGCCAAAGCAAAAATCCTCTAGTTCCTATTCTTTCCAATTTACTTCCCACTCCTCCCGTGTTAATTGGCTCACCATCTACACATTCAATGAGCCAAAATTAAGAGTCTTCCCTGAGAGTCTTATTTCAGAATCTCTACTTCTCATCGATCAGCAAATCTTTTACTTCCACCTGCAAGATACATTGGAATGTGATGAATTCTCATGAGCTCTCTTGCTACCACTTAGTACCAAACATGGTCCTCTGTTGGCTGAATGACTGACTGTATTTGTTCTTTAGCTGATATTTTCTGCTTCCATCTTTGCAAATACCCCCTCCTAAACAAACACCGATGTGGCCAGAGGAAACTTTTAAAAGGGTAACTCTTATCTTCCTCGCTTAATACTTTTCATTAGCTTCTCATTGCACTTAGAAGTTAAAGCACAACTTAACAATTTAATTTAATGTTAAACTGCAATTAAAATACTTATTTGCTCTGACAAATGCCAACATATGCTATAGAATGGTGATTAGATTTTAAAGCTTGACTGCTTACGTAAGTAACAGATTCCACCACTCACTAGCTATGACTTTTTCTAAGTTATCTGGGGCAAGCCATTTGTTTACTTTTTGCTCAGTTTCCTTATTAGCAAAGTAGAGATTAATAACAGTGCCTTTCCAATGAGATATTGTTTGGATTAAAATCTCATTAGATGATGAGTTAATGTTTCTCTGAGATAATATTTGGCATATTATGTACGTTACATGGGGTTATTATCATTACTCCTCTTGTTAATCGAATAATTATTAGACTCCATTTGGACCTGCTGACTTTTTCAATGTAACTTTAAACCTATCTTCTCCAGCCCCTCTCAACTATATGCCATCTACTCTGGCCTTTGCAGTTTTGCAGGGGCTCTTTATAGTTGTTCTTTTCTGACGTTTCCTACTCCAGCTATTTGTATAAATGGATTATTTCAAGTCTTAACTCAGGCATCACTTCCGCGGTGGCTCTCCCCTCACCATCCTACCTGGAGTAGCCCTCATTCCCTCTCCCCGGTTTAGTCACTGTATCTCATGCCCTCTTTTTTTCTCAGAACATATCACTATCTTTACCTATTTTATGGTTTGCTTTTTAGGGAAGGGCTTGTTTATTACTCGTCTCTGCCTATGGAAATGTAAGCTCCTTTAACAACAAATGCAAATAATGGGTAGTCAGAAACTATTTGAAAAATTATGGCTGTATGTATTTATGTAAGTATGTGTATTCACTGTATACACCCACGTGTATATGTTATACATACACGTTCAATTTATGAGAGAAAAATTGCAGAAATCATGGCTAGACATGTTTTTATGGCTTTTGGAAAGGGATCTCATTTTATTTTATAAGTCTGGGACCACCACTAAAGTAATCATTAAAGCACTAGAGCAGCATGATCAGATTTTTAAGTTATAAAGATTACTCTGGTAGCAGAGTAGAGAATGCCTTGGAATGGATAAGACTGAAGGACGTTCTATCAGTTAGAAGTCTTGAAAAGAATCCATTTGAGATAAGTGTCTAAACTACAGCAATGCCAGTAGAGATAAAAAAAAAAAAAATAGCCAGTATTTAAGAGTTACTTAAATATGATTGCTGTATCCTAGTAAGTACCAATATGTGGGATTCTTTTGGCTTACCCACAGTAGTGTTCCCAAATTGACTGTACTCAAATCCAAAGATTTATGAGGAGCGCATATGGTGATTAAATATGTAAATTAAGTGTAACTGTTAATTTTAGAGCCTTAGGTAGAAGCTACTTTTCCTGTTGAGACTTAAAGAGAACAGCGTCTCAGTTAGACCAAAGTTTCTGTCTTTTGTTGTCACTTCCTTCAGCATTATTAAACATGTTAGTAAACCCAGTTTACATCCTGGCTCCTGTAAGAAGTAAGAAGGTTGAGTGACCAGGAAGTATATTAAGCATATTTCACATTATACCTGAGACTACCTTTCCTTGCAATATTCTGGTTGAGCCTCTTCCTACAGCAGACATTACCAAGATTTTAGCTTATTCATGTTTGTTTGTTTTTTAAGAGATCTTGTTTCTCCCTTCAATCCAGCTTCCATTAGAACTCTATTTTTTATCAAACAGGTCCAAAATCCAAAGCATACCATATTCAAATTATTTTCATTAGGCTCTGAGTCCCAAATACATTAATGAATGGACTCAGTTTATGTTTTACTTTTCATGTCATGTAAGTTCATAAGCTACAAAATAATAAAAGATGGATTGGTCCAGAATAGCTTGAGAACCTCTAAAAAAGGCAACGTTGCCTAACTTCACATGCTGGCCTATCAGATTATGTGACCCTGTTAAAATATTATTAACGTGGATTTAAAAAGTGGGTAAGGAATTGAGTAGGGTTCTCATATTTTTAACGTGGATGACTAGATGGATGATAGACTCATTCACCAAAGAGGCAATAAAGGCATAGATTTGACAAGATTTTTAAAAATATTTGCTTTGAGGAACCATTGGCAGTTCCCTGACATAAATTATATGTACCTCCTATCTCTTCAAGATACATCTAAAGACAGGGGACTTGTCGCTAACAAACCCTTATGATACAGGTTTCAAAGCTGTATCATCCTTACTTACTCTGGGGGGTAGAAGTCAACCCAAACCAAAAGCCAATGAGCTAGTTAGTGTACATTTAAAATTAGAAACCAGATGTTTTCCCTTCTACCATGGGTTTTTTGCTTCTATTAACTTGCAAACTAATTTATTTCACACATTTTTCTCATTTGCTTCCTCCATAATAGAACTTCTAATTGTCCTCACTCATGGCTTTTTTATTCAGAAGACAAAAGGTGTGAAAGATTAAGAGAAGAAATGGATAAAATGCAGGAAGAACACAGATTAAAGATATTCAACCTCAGAGATGCATGAACTCTTTAAGTCCTGCCTGTTGGTCATAGGAAAGGCTGTGAAATACCCATTATTTTGAATCCTATACAAGAAATTCTACTTTTTTTGTCTCTATAACCCACAATTTCTTGCTAATTTTCTTGTAATATTAAAGGATGCAATTAGTTAAGAGTTCCATATTTATTTTTAGATTTATTGATCTTCTGACAAAATCCTAATTATGGGTCATCTGAGAGAATAAAAGAGGTTCACGAACTTCATTTTACTAGACATATATTTAGAAATGCAGACTTATTGTATGCAATTTCCTAATATAGAATTGGAAGGAATAACTGTCAGGCCACCATCTGTCTCTCACCTTCCTCTGGCAGTTGCTGTTCCAGGCATGATCTCACTCTTGGAGAGCAGTTCCTGGAAACCATCACATGCAAAAACTGGCAGAGACAGTGTGCTCACACCTGATAGAACAGAGGAACCGGTTTAGAAGAGTCTATGAATACTATTTTATCTCAATGTCTAGACTAATAAAATTAGGTTATGGTTAGCAAAAAAAATGTGGTTATTTGAAAGTTATTGCCAAGACATCTGGAAACTTAATAGACGTTCCAGAGGTCTTTGACCAAATGTTACCTTTTTTAACTATAAAAAGGCTATCCTGACCCTTTCTAAATGATATATTAGCTGACCTTTGGCAATAAAATGTTAGGACTGCTGTGAAGGAACCTCGCTCATTTCTATAGAGAGGCACATATCTGGCTGCTACTTCCTCCCTCAAGTTTCAGATAATGAAAAGCACATTGCGTACCACTTGAATAAATTTAAAACAAAACAAAGCAATAGAAATAGTTTCACATTTGCCTCTGATTGCATTTTATATTTTGTCAGCTATGGCCTTATGTTCACTTTTTTTCCTTTAGCACCTCTGAACATGATATTTATATCTTTTTTTAAAAAAAATGATTAGCAATTCTTAACTTGTATTACATAATAAAAGAGAAAAGAAATACTCAGGTATAATGTTAAACATTCTCTTTCTGCTAAATCCATTGTAAATCACTGCAGCATATAAATGTTAGAGTTCAAAAGTTGAACGAATCGACTGACCTTAAAGTCCATGTTTCTGATTCTCAAGACATATATTTGACTTTTATAAATCTCAAATTCCACCAGTTTGTATAGTAAAATTGGTTTTGGAGGATGCTGCTAAGTATAGAGATGCCAAATTTGTTTTTCTTCTCATAGAATGCATTCCTGACTCAGTTGATAGAATGGCTTTTGGGCCAGGGAAATAGGAGAAGAAATAATTTTAAAAACTATATTTTTGGGCAGCTCAGGGGGCTCAGTGGTTTAGTGCCACCTTTGGCCCAGGGCCTGATCCTGGAGACCCAGGATGGAGTCCCACGTCGGGCTCCCTGCATGGAGCCTGCTTCTCCCTCTGCCTGTGTCTCTGCTCATCCCTCCCTCCCTCCCTCCCTCTCTCATGAATAAATAAATAAAATATTTTTTAAAAATTATATTTTCACAAGATTTATAATTTAAATTACTTAGATAATCAATAAAATTAATCCTATGTGCTGGGCAAGAAAGCTCTTCTTACTCTCATTCTATCGACAAGGAACCTGTGGTTTAGCCAAGAAATTTCCCGAAGTTATTCTCTTTGTAATTTTGCAACACAAAAATTATCACAGAAACCTTCTGACTCCTCACCTTTCTTTCTTTTTGTTATAAAATTTATTTATGTACACAGTAGTCTTCCTTTATTCACAGGGAATATGTTCCAGGATGCCCAGTGGATGCCTGAAACCGCGGATAGTACCAACCCCTATATATACTGTGTTTTTTCCTGTACATACATATGATGAAATTTGATTTATAACACTAGGCACAGCAAAAGATACAATAATTAATAACAAAATAGAACACCTATAATAGTATACTGTAATAAAAGTTGTGTAAATGTGGCCTCTCTCCTTCAAAATGTCTTATTGTACTATTGTACTGTTGTGCTCACCCTTCTTCTTGTGATGATGTAAGATGATAAAATGCCCACGTGATTAGATGAAGTGAGAATGACATAGACATTGTGACATAGAGTGAGGCTACCATTGACCTTCTGACCATAGATCACAAGGAGGATTACTCCTTTTGGATGGGCCCATGGTTGACCTTGGATAACTTGAAACCACATGGAGTGAAATCATGGAGAGGGGGCAACTACTGTTAGTTAGACATATGAAAGGAATCTACTTTTAGGGTGTGGTATGATAAATTTTGACAAATGGTTATATGGTTTAGCCACCACAGCCTATGGAGATTATAGAATATTTTATTACCTCAGATTTTTGTTGTTGTTCCCTTTCTAGTCTACGCTCTCCACTCCGGGCTCTAGGCAGCCACTGAACTATTTTCTGGTTTAAAAGATTAATTTTTTTCTAGAGCTTTATGTAAGTGGAATGATTCACTATGTGCTGTTTTGTGACTGGCTCCTTTCACTCAGGATAATGCCTTTACATCATTCATCAGTAGTTTGTTCCATTTCAAGGCTGGGCAGTATTCCACAGGATATGCCATAGTTTGTTTACCCAACATGCAACTGTTAATGGATGTTTGGTTATGTATATGACTTTGTATGGATATTTTTCTTTCATTTCTCTTGAGAAAAGACTAAAAGAAATTTCCCAAGCTGTATCACTTTATATCCTCACAAACAATGTGTGAGAATTCCAGTTGAGTGTGGACATGATCTGTCACTTGCTTCTTGGTCACAAGTTTGTATTAACTCCCCATGGCAAACAATACGTTACATATTGTAACAATAAGTCTATAAATTTAGCATCTTTAACACAGCACACCTTTATTTTCTTTTTTTTTTTTTTGTGAGTTAGGAGTCCAAGCATGGTTTAGACTGGTCTTTGGGCTCTACAATCTTGTATAATATAATCATGTAACTCTGTAAAGATAATCCTATACATGCTATCATCTTTGATGTATTCTCAAGTCAGCATTCTTAAAGTTAGCCGTTCGAGTGGGTGTGAAACAGCATAACAATATGGTTTTAACTTACATTTTATGTTATTTTGTGTTATAGATTTTACTTTATGTCCATTATAACTAGAAAATTCATGGGTACTATTTTTGCTTTTGGCATTCAATTATCTTTATAAGCATATAAAAATAATAAAATGTATTTGATATTCATCTGTATTTTAACTATTTTTGGAGCTCTGCGTTTCTCTATACAGATCAAAATTTCTGTCTGGTATAATATTCTTTATGACAGAAATACTTGCCTTAGCATTTCTTGTAGTGAGGATGTGCTAATAAAGAATACTTTTAGCTTTTATTTCTCTGACAAATTTCTCTGAAAAAAACCTTTATTCCTTTATAATTTTCTGGAAGATGTTTTTGCTCTATATATCTAAATTGATGGGGGTGTATGAAGACTTTAAAAACCCATCTCTCTTGTTTTCTGGGTTGCATTGTTCCTAGTGGGTTCCTATTTTACTCTTTTATAGTAAAATAACATTTTTTTCTCTAGCCGCTTTTAAGATTTTTTTTGTCACTTGTATTTAGCAAGTTGATTTTGATATTCTTTGGTATTATTTTATTTGTATTTATCTTGCTTATAATTCAATAAGCTTTTGTATCAGTAAATTTATAATTTTCATAACCTTTGGGTATCATTTGTTATCAATTTATTCAAGTAATTTTTTCTACCCCTTTTCCTTCTGGGATTCACATTATATTTATATTACCTTTTTTATATCTTCCCAGAAAGTTCTAAGACTCTATCAATTTACTATCAGTCTGTATTTATCTCTGATATCTTCACTTTGGATAGTTTCTACTGCTATGCCTTCAAGTTCAAGAATCATCTCTTCTGCAGTATTCAATTAGCTGTTAATTTAATCCAAATTTTTATTTCAGATACTGATTTTTAACTAAAAAATTTTACTTGTTTCTTTTTTATTTTTTTATTTTTCTTCCCATTGTTCATTTTTTTCATATTAAGTATACTGAAAACACCAGTTATGATGTTATTATTTATAAATACATCATCTCTGTCAATTCTGTGTCTGTTTCTCCAGACTGAATATTTTCTTACAATTATGGGTCACATTTCTTTCTTCTTTACATGTCCAGTAATTTTCAGATTGCATGCTTGACCTCATAAATTTTATATTACTGAGTGCTAGATCTTGCTTATTCTTTTAAAGAATTTTGGATTTGCTCTAGCAGGTGATAAAGTGGCTTACAGATTTGTTTTTATTTTTTTGGAGGTTTGCTTTTTTTTGTCAGATTTCTTTTGTTCTTTTATTAGAGTATTTATTCAGATTTAATGTAAGATCTGCTGTCATTGAGTTTATATTCAATACGTTACTTTTCATTTTCTCTTTGAATCAATTTTTTAGGGTTTTTAAAGGGCAGATCTTGAGTATTATTTTTGGTTTGTTAAGCCCCACTACGGCAGGTTCTTTTTGAGGTCTATGCTGAAAGCCCTTTGTCACCAGCAAGGTCTCTTACTCCGGCTGGTGAAAACAGGAATGATTCTTGCTCCTGTGAGAGCTCTGGATAATTGTCTCTTCAGTGGTCCGTAGTAATTGTTCTTTACCTGGAACGACTTTTTGAAGCTGTACTGTACATACATGTAGAATGGTATTCAAAGACTCAACAGAAATTTCTATGGAGGTTTTTGGAACACTTTTTGTTGAAAGATTACTTTTCTTGGTACTCTGTTTCCACAAATTCTAGCTGTTTCAGCCTCCTAGAACTCTGATCTATGTCTCATACAATTCATGAGAAAGGTGGGCTCCATCTGGGTTCCTTTCTCTGTCACAATAAAAAAAAAATTTCTTCCAGCCAGTAAGCTAAGGCAATTATAAGATTTACTAACTCAATTGTTGCCCTGCTTTGCAGGGAGTCTGCTTCTCCCTCTCCCTTTTGCCCCCTACCCCCCACCCCTCGCTTGTTCTCTCTTTCTCTGTCTCAAATAAATAAATAAAATCTTTTTAAAAAATAACTCAATAATTTCCCTTCTCCTAAGGATCACAGGTGTACAACACCTATTGTCCCATGTCTGAAAACCATTATTCCACATTTCTCCAGTTTTCTGTTTGTTGACAACACAAGGATCAGTCCAGTCTTTACTACTTCCTGACTGGAGTTCATTCTGAATCATTTCAGTTAGAGGTAGTGGGATATACTGGTAAAACACATAGATTCTGGAAGAAAATGGCACATAGTTCAATAACAGATCTATATGGTATTAATTATGTGAGCATGAACAATGTATTAAGTTTTCTGTACCTCAATTTGTTCAACTGTAAAATAAGGATGGTAATAATGGTGCCTACCTCATGATTCATTGCTATGATTAAATTAGTCCATATGTGCCAAGCTTTTAGAAGAGCAGATGCATGTAGTAAGCACTTATGTAATCACTTTTATTACACAAGCTACTCCATACATCCTTTGACCTAGATTCCCAAAATGATTGTCTCTCATATTAAAGAGAATTAAATCTGCAAGAATTGACAATAAACTTCATACTGCAGTTATGCCTGGGGGACAACTAGAAGAAATTGTGGTAATGATCACAGAGAACTTCAACATTTATCTGTAATGCTTTGATTATTCACAAGAAGGCTAAATTTTTTTGTTAAATGTACAACTAGAACTGCTTTTTAAAAAAGCAACAATATTTCCTTATGGTAGATATTGCTAACTGACTACCAAACTCTATAGTTTTCTCTTCTTTTCTGTTCAAATACTTAGATATTTCCCAGCTATTTCCCAGCTTCTTCTGTTATTAGAATAGTTGTATGATGAGGTTCTAGCCAATGAACTTTTACTGAAAGTTTTACATCTTAATCCTGGTCGTGGCCAGTAAAAATGTCCCACACATGCTCTTTTATAAACATGATTTTCTTAACTTCTGGCTGACAGGAAGAATGATAACCCTCAGAGTGGTATTAGGTATGCCATGCAGGAAAAATATGATTAGATTTCCTCCATCTGGATTCCTTGAAGGAAAACCATTTGGATAATTTGTTTCCACAAATATTCATTTCAATTTTCTGCAAGTTGTTTGTAAATTAGAAAGGGAGTCCATGACCATCTGACCCAAAAGTTCTGTTCTTTAAATTACTCATTTAATTTATTTACCTAAAAACAAGAGGGAAAATTTATTAAAAAAAAAAAAAAAAGCAGAACTGGCTCTGGGTAAATGAATTGTTTTCTAAAATGAGACCAAGAAGGATTACTGAATATGGTCAACATTTCTGGAAGTTTCTAGAAGAACTAGAATAATCAAGGAAGTAATAGACAGTAGTGTTATACTAAATAAAATATATTGGATGAAGATTAATCTCTAAGATTCTATAATTATGTATTCAAATCACCCACATTTGATGCACTAATATCCAATTGAAGCACTAATATAACTTGAGAACAGGGTGATCTGAATTTTTACAAGGTGTCAATTTTAAAAAAAATGTTTATTTGGCACCATAGGTGGAAAAGAGAGTATTGATCAGTTCCTATAGTCCCTGAACTTATCTTCCAGGTAGTGAAACATGTAGCCTCACCTCAAAGAGGCAGATTAGGATTTGGGCTTTAGGTAGACTCATCTAAAGATCTATCACCGATGAGCTCAGTGTCCTTTCACAATTTACCAAAACCTCCCTAATTCTTTCATCTGTAAAACATAGACTAGTGAAGGCTTTCTCTTTTAGAGGATAAGTGTAAAAAAACAAAACAAAACAAAACAAAACAAAACAAAAAAAACTGTTTATATATACCTTCAACACACTTCTTAAGCTAATACTACACAGGATTCTAAGAGGCCAAGTATCCTCACATGAAGAAAAATCTGGGCTGAAACTGTATGCATATTTCAAGTGATCTGAAATATTGCAAAAGCCTGATGTCTCTTCACAGAGCACACAGTGAAACTGATGTTTCATATACTTTGTCAATATATTCCCTTTACTGTACTACACCCCCCAAAATGCTACTTTAAAGTACCATTAATTCAAGGGCATATATTTTTTTGTAGGTCCTAAGAGATCCAAGGTAGTATTTGTGACTTCAGATTGAAGGGAACTTCTCACAAAAATCATGGCCCTATCTGGTAGATTTCTGTTAATGAAGAGTTTACTTGGAAAAAAAAAAAATTGTCTGTAGTCTCAACTTCTGAGTCACTCTGTTTCTTCAATTATATTGTTAAACTCTCAAAACAAGAACAGCATTTGTTCTAATGTTCTTGATCCTCTTGGTATTTGGCAAAATATCAAGGGCCTCAAAAGCATTCATATAACCTTCATGTTGTTTTATATTTCCTCATGTACGGATTTCACTGAGAACAAAATATTTTGAGGATTATTCTGTCGTCATCCTTCTTTACATTTAAATTTAAGGTCCTTAAATTCAGCAGTGCTCAAAGGATAGCCTGCTACAAATCCCCAACTGTTTTAAAATCTCAATTGCATATATTTTTCGGTTTACTGTTTGACACAAGTTCAGTAATCACAATTTAAGCATGTCCTTTACTAGAACACCAAAATATCTCTGCTGGACAAAAATTCCTCTGTTATTAGAGATGGACAGGAATATTAGCATATTAATTAGGGAGATTTAAAACTCTTTTAAAAATCAACATTGCTCTTCATATCTTATGTATAAAATAATGCATTTCCCTATCGAATTCTTGCAATTAATTGATTGACACAATAGAAGATAAGAAGTTGAGTATCTAAAGACAATATTATCATAAAATTTATAAGAACACAAAGTAGAATTTAATAATAGATTTAAAGCATTTAAAGAAAAAGGATCATAGGGTGAAAAAAGAAATGTGTTCTTATCTGTGTTTTAGAGTTTTAAATGGATGCACTTGTTCCAAATACAATGTTTCAATTTCTACAGCATTTTACAATTCCATCAAGGCTAGAAGAATTGACATCTTAAAAAGACATATCTTTTGTGATCCTGAAAAGAGCTATTCATTAAAGAAGAATTATGTAGACTAACAAAATCAAAACTTTATTCACATAAAAATTGCCAAGAATTAACGCTTGGTGCTTTACATGCAATATTGAGAAATTTGTTAAAATCATAATAATAACTGCCCATGAAAATTAGCATCAATAGAAACCAACAAACATTGAATATTTCCACCTCTAGGGTCTCCTTGACCCCTACGTAAAAAGCTCACTTTTAGAAAATGAATCTGAGGTTTGATTCTGTTTTTAGATCCATATACTCAGCCACCCACGGAATAAAGCCAAAGTTGCTTACATATTAAATTAGTTAGGAAATGGCATTATTTTCTGTCATTTATTTACCAGTTTGACAGTTAACCTTTGTGTTTTTGTTGCATAAAAGTTATGAGGAAAACATCATGTATCGACAAATGAAAAAATCATTCTGGAGATCAGTCATGTATTATGAACTTAGAGTAGAAACTTATGTCATATACATGGAAGCCATTCTCATTGTTGGCACTTATTTTTACCTGAAAATTGGATAACCATAATTTAAAGGACCACTATAAAGGAAATTTGGGTCTAAAATTGTTAACCATGGGACGCCTGGGTGGCTCAGTGGTTGAGCGTCTGTCTACGGCCCAGGGCGTGATCCCGGAGTCCAGGATCAAGTCCCTCATCTGGCTCCCCACATGCGGCCTGCTTCTCCCTCTGCCTATGTCTCCACCTCTCTCTCTCTCTGTCTCTCATGAGTAAACAAATAAAATCTTTTAAAAAATAAAAATAAAAAATAAAATTGTTGACAATAATTAATTTTGGCTGTATTATAATCTTCTAGCTGTCTACTACCACTTACACCTCCCTTCTGTGGTACAGAAGTTTTGCTGGGAAGGGAGCCTGGGTGGCTCAGTCACTTAAGCGTTTGACTCTTGATTTTGGCTCAGGTCGACCTGAGACTCCATATTTGTGGGTTTGAGACTGGCATCTGGCTCTGTGCTCAATGGAGACTCTGCTTGAGATTGTCTATCCCCGCCCCGCTGCCTTTCCTCCTGCTTGCTCTCTCTCTCTCTCAATAAATAAATAAATCTTTAAAGAAACAAAAAGAAGTTTTGCTTGAAAATTAGCCATCAAACTAGGAACTACACTTCTCAGCACCCCTACTTCTATGTGTTCTCACATGTGACTTATTGTTTGCAATGAAATATGAATGGAAAGGATATTATCACTTCCTTTCCCAAGCTTGAAACAAGTGTTCTTTCTTCACACTCTTTTCTTTCTTTCTTCCTTTCTTTCTTTCCTTCTTTCTTTCGTTCTTTCTTTTTTTTTTGTTTTTGTTTGGCTCTGGAGACAAATGACATCAAGTGACATCAAGGGTGTATGGAAAAGTCAAGCCATGAGATGAAAGAAGTATATGTATAAATCACTAAATGGAGGCAAATCCCCTTAACCAAGAATCTCTGTTTGAGACAACTGAATAAGCAATAAATAAATTTCTTTATTGTTAAGATCAGGAAGCACTATTCTTATTATAGTCTCAAGCTATTTGTTACAGCAGCTAGACTTACCCTAAATAATAACAGTCCTAATCATTTTCATAGTTGAAAACATTGAAGCGTGATGTCAATTTGCTATCTTTTAGGCAAAAGAGATCGTCTGCAGGAAGATTTTCAATGGAATGAGAGATCAACCTGGTTCTAACACTTGTCACCAGCTCATTTCCAGAATTCAACCAATTTCCAGAGATTAACCTGGTTCTAACATTTGTCACCAGAATTGATTTGACTGTTCTGTCTTCAGACGTGGAAATCTCTCTCTGCGTGCTGACTACTCCAAACTTCCCTCTATACACTTATTTTGTTGAAAATGTTTCCCTATAAGCGAAAACAGTTGGTGAAGAATATAGAAAGAATTAAGATCCCCTGTTAGAACTTCCAAGGCTATAAAGCACGTGAAATAATGGTATGGAATGGGAGAAAGCAATCCTGTTACCTGGAACTTCATTTGGCTATGTTAATAGTCTAAAAATCATACCATAAACAAAGACAATTATTGTGATCTCATGTATAAAGACATTCAGAGCTATATGTCAAAATAGTATAGTTTTTCAAGGAAGTCACCATAGGCCAAAGAACTTCTCTCCATCTGCTTTGCCAGCTTTGTCTTGAGATTGTCGTATGATTCCCCCACAGACAGATACCAGGGCATTCCGAAGAAAAAGAAGAACAAAGGTGAGAGCCAAAAGATATATCCCCGCTGACTTTATGCCTTTATTATGATGACAACAATAACTCTCCTGGAAATTTACCCGGTAAACTTCTGCTTAAATCATATTAGCTAGGACTGAGTCACCAACCTACTTCTAGCTGCAAAAGAGACTAGAGAAACGACGACAGTGATGTTCTAGTGAATATTAGCTTTGTTAGCATTTTCACGTGTATCACTTACATCCCAAAGCTCTTAAAAAGAAGGACTTTAATACACAAGCTCTATTGAATATATGCATCTCTCCAAATATTCTTTAAGCTAAAGTGTATATTTTTTAAAATTTATACACCAAAAAAGTATAGGTGATAATGTGTAAATATGGAAGCAATTTTGAATTAGAACCCAAACACAATTTGGGAATTATGGAAATCATGTGCAGACATTATAATAAACACTCTGAAAATTAATAAATGGAACCCATAATTTAAAAGATATCACTCATATATTGTTGATCCTAAAGATCCCATCTTAATGCATTTTTTAAAAAGCTGTTTCTTAGCAGCACTTTTAAATAGGATGCGATGTTCCAATATTTTTACATCCTAACATAGTAGTTTGTGATGTGCACTGACATAGTCATATATACATGCATATATATATAGGCATTTTCCTGTGTCTTTTTTTAAAAAAAGATTTTATTTATTTATTCATGAGGGACACAGAGAGAGAGAGAGAGAGAGAGAGAGAAGGCAGAGACACAGGCAGAGGGAGAAGCAGGCTCCATGCAGGGAACCCGACATAGGACTTGATCCTGGGTCTCCAGGATCACACCTGGGCTGAAGGCAGCGCTAAACCGCTGAGCCCCCTGTGTCTTGATTACAGTTAAGATACTGGTTGGGTTTTAAAATGTAGTACATTTTACACAGAACGTTTTGTTTTAGTGACAGATTACTGATATTTAGTGAAAGTGACTTTCTTACCTTTTTAAATTCTGTATATTACTACACTGAGTAAAATCTGGTTTCTATTAAAAAGCAGGGGCAAAGGAGATTGAGTATGTGGCTGGTAGTGTAGACTATATAAGCCAAATGAAGTCTTAATGTTTCCAAAAGAAATTTCATATGGGCCATTTAAAATTGCATAAGAAAGATTATTTTAATCAATAACCTAGAAATTGTTGATTTTCTCAGTTTTGTAATCACATGGAGATACAATGTTGTAGATTATTTAATCATAAATAAGGCTTTAAAATTGTGGAGCCCAATCAGTGTAGTGGCATAAATGTCTAAACTACTCATAAGCAACAGTGTGTCATTTATATTGACCCAGATGACTAGTCACAAGTGCTGTGTACTTGAAATGATTTCAAGCTGATGTGCCTCTGAGTTACTCTAATGAGAACTAAAGACAAGGAACAATAAAGCTTCAAATATTCATAGCACTTTAGATGCCAGGCAAATATTAATTCATTCTATCATTGGCAGTACTTAACATGTGAGTTGGTATAAGTAATAATAGACAATATTAATACTAAACATTGTACATTTTCTTTGATTTTCACAGCAACTGTACAATCCACTTATTCTTATCCGTGTCCTACACTTCAAAAGGTTATGTTCCTTGCCCTAGTTCACAGGGCAGAGGGCACAACTCTAATATCATAAAGACAGGTATCAAAAACCTGTCCTTCTGTATGACTCTAAAAAATTATAAAAAATGATGGAATATGCCTCCACTAAATTTGCAGCCTGGAAAGGCGATAAGATGTAGTGAGGCCAAAGAAAGTTATGGATGGCAGAAAACTGAATTCTATATAAATTTTCCTTTGAAAGCACTTAGAAATGTAGTTTTGGAAATCTTGAGTCTTTGGTTAGTTTTTTTATGTCAAAGTTACAAAAGGAATCTGATATAGAGTTTGATTTGCTGGAAATACTGAATATTTTTTTAAATTTTCAAAATATATGTGAATAAAAATAAAATAAATAGGCATTAGTTGATATAGAGTCTTTGTTAGATAACTTTCATGGATAATAAAAAGCTGTTTCTGAAAATAAGTTTTTAAAAGCAGATTGTTTCTGAAAATAAGTGACTTATTGAAGTGGTTTTTCTCAGTGATCAAATCTGCATGACCTATCTTTTAAGAAGTAGAAGGAAAAATATAGGTCTACAAAAGAGAAAATACATTTAAAAAGGCCTGCCAATGAAAGCTAAAAACTGAAACAGAGCAAGATATGTTTAAATGATGACTTCTTGATTTTTACTCAAGACGCATAAATACATCTGGGCATTGAATCTGACCCTGTAATCCCATAAGATGTCTTCAAGCTCCATGTTCCATTTGCAAGTTCATTGGTCTCACAACTGATTCCATTTTCATTTACAATAAAGATGGGTCAAAAATTATTAAAGTTATTAATCATATACATTTTTCCTTGTGGCATTATTAATCATTGCCTTTGAAACACAGATAAGTGAGGACCCAGGAACACCCATTAAAAACTGGTAAATGAGGTGAGGGTTCTCAGATACAGGCAGCCTGAAGATAGTTCCTTTCTCCTGATTCCCCAACTCCAAGCTATCACTCCTGATTAAAGCTGCAACTGGGATGTATGAGCAGCTGAGGGCAAGAAATCTGGTGGATTCCAGTTGATAGAGCTGGAGTAGTGGGTGGGTTAACTTTCAACAGGACCAGTTTGAAACCTCAGAAAAATATGAAAAATAATTCTCCAGAAAGGCAAAATCACGAATTGCATATCAATTTAACATAAGGATGCGTTGGGGCTCCCGGGAGACTCAGTTGGTTAAGTGTGTGACTCTTAATTTCAGCTCAGGTCATAATCTCAGGGCTATGAAATCGAGCCCTGAGCTGGGCGTGGAGCCTGCCTAAGATTCTCTCCCTTCTTCTCCCTCAACCCTTCTCTCCCTCTTTCTCCTCTCTGTCTCTCTCTCTCTCTCTCTCTCTGTCTCATAAATAAATAAATAAATAAATAAATAAATAAATAAATAAAGCATATGCTAAAAGTTTTATTTAATTAATCATTGTTACTTTTTAGCTAATAAGAAAAACAGAAAAATATCATGTAGTTAAAAATAGAACTCAAAGTGGCACACATTTATGGTCAGATAAGAAATGCTGAAATGAATTTAACAAAGAAGTGAAAAACTGGCAAAACTAGTCAATATTCTCAGGGCGATAATTAATTGCATTCCATCAGACGCAATTTGCATTTCTATGAATAGAATTTTTTTTGCATTACTTCCAGTTTTCTATAAATTAACATCTATCTCTGTGGAGTTACAGAACAGCCCACTCAAAGACAAAGCCAAAGATGACCCAAATGGAAAATGCTTATCAGGATACCTTCTACATTTCAAAGTCTTTCACAATTTTTACTTATAGGAAGTAAATACAAACAATTAAATCTGAAAGGGATAAAAATAGACTCTTTTGGAATGGACAAAACAAATTAAACAAAATCCTTAAAACAGATGAAATATAATAGAGTGAAGGTTCTAATAATATTCTAAAACTGACAGTATGGAACCATTATGAAGGACTGGGGTGTATGGGGGCAGATTGGTAATTCTCCAAAGTTCTCCTTGGGAGAAAGGGCAGGGAGGGTAGCAGATGCAAGAAGTGAACATATTCTAAAAGTTTTATCCTACAGAATTGGGAGAAAGTAAGGAAGAATGGGACATCTTGAGAAAATACAAATATCTCAATGGAGTAGTTACTATTTTCTGTCCAAGTCATAGTAGAAACATACATTTTGGATACTGAGAATAGGGACAAGGAAGAAAATTCAAAGCAGCACACATTGATGGTCATTCTAATCTTTCTCCATTACGTCACTCGGACCCCCATGTAGCTATATATTGTCATCGGTAGCCTTAGCTCTAACTTATTGATGAAGAGTCCTTAGACTAAAGAAGGAATGTAGAGCTTGATTTCTTTTATGAAAAACATCTGTTCTTATTGTGAGGCCAGGGTTTTGGGGTTTTGGAGTTTCTGTTTGGTTTGTTTGGGTCTTGGCCGAGATTTTACAAATTGTTCTGACATGAAGAAAATGAATAAAGTATGGTTGTCATATCCTGTCTTGATGTTGTTTACCTTCTGCTTACAACTCACACTTATTGGTCTCCAGGTAATTTTAGGAGCTAGGTCTCAAGAAGTGGAACTAATCAGGGAATCAGAGTGACAATCTCACAAAAAAGACGAAGTGAGTTTGCTGGATATACATGTGAGATTCAGGAAAAAAAGCTAAGAAAAACTCAAGGAATATAAATGATGGCTTTAAGTTTGCAGCTAATGCAAACTGCTATAATTTGAATATAGCTTCTGCTGGTTAAAAGATGCCAATATTGAGTACTATGGCATTTAACATCAGGGAAATGAGACTCAGGCACAGATGGGTTTTCAGGCTTCAAGGGAACAAATCCTTAAATTTAAATAACTGTGAGAATAATTACATAGTTTTGCTGCAAGTTACAAGGAACACATCACATTCTTTCAAATAGAGCTCTTTGTCTGCTATAATTACACCTTCTAGAAGAGTGTTGCAAAAAATACTGAAGCATATCTTCCTCAATCAACATTACCATCATCAACATTGAAGTTTATTTATTAATGTTCTCATGCAGGCTTCTGTGAGAGAAACTATCCCAAGCAACCCAAATAAGAGCTCTGTTTAAAAATTATCATGTAATTATAAAACTTTATATTTCTAAACAATAAGAATGACCACAATTTATGTAAATTAGTTAATGTATTTACATAATGCATGTTATATATTATTTATATGACAATAGTATCAATCAACACACATTGACCCTGATACTTTTCTGTCTTTATTTCATAGGGACAGAGTCAGGCTAGGTGTTTACTTTCTCTAGGAAAACGTTGAGCATTCAGGAGCATCTGGAACCCAGATGTGCGGTCAAGCACTGAAGGTCATTCTGTTCCTAAGCAAAGGGAGGAGAAATACCCCTGAAACTGAAAAATTGGAATAGGCTTCTCCACTACAGTTTCATATAAAGAGATTCTCTTCCCCATCAACTGGAAGTCAAGTAAAATACCTCCCTAAGTATTTTGTTTTGTTTTGTTTTGTTTTGAGCAATGCTATTTTAAAGAAAACATCTGATCTTTAATTTTCTCAAAGGACAAAGAAGAAAGAGTAAGGATTAGGCAGACAGATCCAGCAAAGGGACCCCCATAATGTATGGAAATGTGTTCAGGGCTGTTTGGGTAGGAAATCCCAAGATCCCAGAACCTGAAGTGGATGCATAGGGGATAGGGAAAGGTGATATCTGTGTGTGTATTCCCCATGGCCATGCAGATTCCTCAGCCTCTGGAGTAATTTGTAGCCAGTGAACAACAAAATGTGGGTTTCAGGGAAGGGAGCCTTTTACAGAGACTATGGTTGGTAGTGTTTAACTACAGTTCCTATTGGATTCAATAGGCTCGATGCAGATATATATATATATATATATATATATATATATATATGTAAAAATATATTTTTAATGAAATTTAACTAAACCAGAAAATTTTAAAATTAAAACAACTGTCATTTAATAATTACTTACCTACTTTACAAATTAAGAAATACATTCACTCACATACATTATTTGAGTGAAAAAAATATAATAGAAACACATTCGGCCATGTATCTGGGCATTCATCAGAACATTGGATTGGTCTAATATCAATAACATCATGCTAATCAGATTGTATGAGCTAGAAGTACCCAAACACTAATAATGTTCTTTGATAAGCACATATGCACATGTGCCTTTGAGAAGGCACATATGCACTCTAGGGGTAGGGAGATAAAATGGATGAGGATGCAAGGACCCATCAGACCAATGAAGTTTTAGTGGTCTGGGACATACCCATTCATTGGAAAATTTAAAAATATATATTGCATATCCCCTTTATACTTTGAGGAAAAAAGCACAATGCCTGATGGTTTCCTTTAGGTTCTGGCCTATTTACTGTTATATGGAAGACAGTTATCTTTTAGTGAACTCAGAACAGGAAAGGACCCTTTGGTAGGACCAGGCTGTGGTCCAAGCTGCACTGCTATTCCGCCAGAGGAAAACATGGATGTGATGGAAAAAGACGTTACATGGAAGTCATGGCAAACCCCAATAGGAGAATCACAATGTAGATGCCTAAGATTTTGTAGCTAGGCCAAGTAGTCTACAGCAGAGATTACGGCATTCTAAAAATCAACTCTTGACTTGCCTCTGGGTCTTAGTAGAAATACAGCTCCTGATCCTGATACATGAAGAGATGATGTAGCCAGGACTGACCCTAGAAACTGGTTCTTGCCAAACCTATAAAGTTCTAGGGTCATGCAGACCCACTAGCAGTTCATCTCAAGATAGGGGCTGTACACTGTCGGATCAGGAACAAGACACAAAGCACAGGAAAGCTGCATGAGCAAACAGCCCAAGCACTTTCTAACCACCATTCACTCACTGCACCAGTAAAAAGGCAGTGCCTCCTCTCAGCTCACATTTATGGCCATATGGATGTCCTTAAAAAAACAAAGAATGAGGGCCTAGCAGTCTGAGCTGGATTATGGAATGAATTGGCTTGGCCTGTAATTACCAATAAAAAATTGACTGTGGCTGCCCTTTGGCTTCCTTCCTCTAGGGTGACCCTGAAAGGCAACAATGAAGACCAATATTCCCAGTGAGAGGGGCTTTTATCATTCCACCTGGTAGAAAGAAAAGTAGCCTCAAGGAAAAATATATTTTGACTCAAAGGTAGTGCTTAATGACCTGGCCAGTTGGGCAGGGGCCTGTCAGAAGATTTGAATATTGAGGCAAGGAAATGGTGGGAGACACAATGGAGGATGGAAGTAGGTATGTGGACATGGAATGCAGAGATCTTGTATCTCTGACCAAAAGGCATCCATAACCAAAGAGGTGCAAACCACCACATAAATGGAATGACCAGGCCAGTTGACATCACCTGCATATACCATGGAGCTCTGGTGTTGGCACAAGGGGTGTATCATGGAGTAGCCATGGTGGCAGGAATGGAGGCTACGCACCAGTCCAACTCTAACTCTCCCCTGTCTTGCTCCTCTCACCCCTCACCACTGCTGCTGGCAGCATTCCTGGTGAACTCCCTGCAACCAAATCTCCATCACAGAGGCTGTTTCTCAGGGAACCTGGACCAACAACAATGCTCTTCTGTTCTCTTGTCCTCTCTCTCTCCACCTCTCCCTCTCTGGCTTCTTTCCTTTCTTCCTTTTGCGTGTGGGCCAGCGTCTTTAGACTCTGAGGAGTGGGAGCCTATTGGGAAAGGTTTAGTCTGCATCTAGCAAATAATGACATCAATCACTTGGTGACCTCACGCTGTGGAGAAAAATGTTATTCTGTGAGAGCAGGACTGGGCAAACTTTTTCCTGTAAAGACCCAGGTTGTAATATTTTAGACTTTGCAGACCGCTTAGTCTCTATTACAACTACTCAGTTCTGTCATTTTAGTGCACAAGTAGCCATGGAGGCTATGCAAACAAATAAACCAGGCTGTTACAGTAAAGGTTTGCCTCTAAAAAGAGGTAGAAGCTGGATTAGGCCTATCAAATCACAGTCTCATTTCAAAACACTGGAGATAGAGTGGGAGTGTAACTGCCTAGTGGGGGCTGGTTGTGGGAGTGGATCCAAATAAGATCCAAGTTCTAGAAGCTTCTGTACATATCATTACACAAAACTTCCTTGGTTCCCTCCTTTCTCTCTAGAACTCAAGTCATCAAACAAAGACTGTCTCATCACTCTCTAGACTTTATCTTTATGGCCCTTCCTCGAGGCTGCTGTCCCCGAACATCTCTTCCGTTGTAGGGAATAATAGCTTTTCTAATATGGGTGAGGCTGACTTAGAACAGCCCAATTCCTCCATTGATTAACACACAGAAACCAAGAACCCCGTGTCGTCACCATAATGAACTTGCCAACAGAAAGAACAGCAGTGTGAAGAAAGAAAAGGTCACATCTTGTCAGACAGTCTGGCTTTGCTTTAACTCTTTTAAATATTTGGAACGGCTGGTACATTTATATAGTTCCAAATCCAGAAAATATAATCAGGTACCTCTACTTGATTTTTCCCTTTCTGTCTGATTATCTTCCCATCCCCCACTAGGCAACCACTGTGTCCTTTGAGTGTTTCTTTGTTTTGCTTGGGTTTTAATTAGCTTGGCTATTGTATGTTGTAGTCACTATTTCTAAGGTAATGAGCTTTTCATTCTTCTCATTGCTGAGACTTCATTTTAAATTTACAATTTGGAAGTTTCTGTTTCACTTACTGGAACAAAGGATCCTAATGTGAAATGAGAACTAAATAAACACTTGTATAACGCACTTGTAAAATGCACATGTGAGAAGCAAAGTCTCAAGTTTTTTTTATATTCACAAGTCATATTTACATGAAGATGGAAAGATCATTCGATTTCCTATGACTTGGGTAAAAAAATGACTTAGGTCTGATATGCAGAGAGCCTAGTTGAGAAAATCCTATGTGACTGAATAATTACAGCACATATGGCTGTCGAGTTGTGGGTTCTAGAAGCAAGTCTATACACTTGGGTGAAATGGATCTGGACAATATGAAAGAAGAAAGGCAGTCAGGAAGGTGACTGTCCAGAACATATGAGGTGTGACTCTCCCTGAGCACTGAACTCAAGTCTAGGCAGGAAAGTTGCCATGCACAATGTCTTTAGTTAAATAAATCTTGGAAAGGGAAGAAAATCATGCTAGTTACTATCCTTGCAGTATAGGACCAGCCCTAGATCCACAGACTTGAGGACAAATATGTCACTGAGTATAGAATGTTTTTTGCTTATACTACATTTTCTAAAGTCTGTTAATTTATTTACTGAATGGAAAACAATCCAAGTTAAATGATGGTTGATAAATATTATTTATATCTCTCTTGGATTTTAAAGTCATCTGATCCAAATTTCTATTTTAAGTACCCCGAAATTATGCTCTAGTTCTGAGAAAATAAAATAAAAATAAATTGAATAAACTAAAAAGAAAATGATAGTTTTCAAGAAAGCATATAAGAGAGCAAGGCTTACCTTTTCCAGGACCCAACTCTTAGACCTTAACATCAATCCGGATTTGCCTTGATGAAGTGGTGATAGAGGTAATTAGCTTGATCAGGAAATTCAGGCAAGTATTAGCCCAGGCCAGAAAAAAAATGTGTGCACCATATTAAATTCAAGAAAATATGATACAATCTGATGATGAAATGAACTAAATTAAGGTGCTCAGAATTTTTTTGTTTAGTTTTTTTTAAACACAAATGAGTTAGTTACAGAGATATTTAAAACATGTCCCCTCTCTATGCAGGTCTGGCTGGGAGTAAGTTAGAGGAATGACTTAGTAGCCAATCAATAAGAAAAGAAGATATCTATGATGTATTGCTAAGTGAGGAAATTGTATTATATATTATTATAAGTATGTATAGGCTCGAATATGAGATTTTTAAAAATATCTAATTTCTTTTTCATGCTGTATACATTCCCTATATTAAAAATAGAAAAGAATGATGAATTATTTCAAAAAGGTCAAAGCATACCAACTGAATTGGCTTTCATTAATGTTCCCAGAATCAAGTTAATTCATTGTGGTACCCTCAGAAAGATTGGCACCGGCAGAGGGTAAAGAATTCTGAAAATAATCTTAAGAGTTTTCATTTTGTTAATATTTGACAATTCATGAAAAAAAAATTACCCAGCATCTCTAGACCTTTCATGTAATTGCACAGACCTGATAACATAAAAATTTCACACTAAGTCCTATTATCAAAAAAGATGAGCTTGCCTTCTGAAACTGATTAATAGATTTTTCTTTTCATCTGGAAGGTACTGTGTGTTTGGAGATTAGATAATAAATCAAACCTTCTTTAATTTCTGGTCTTGATGACACCCAATTGGATTTGGAGGGAATTTCCACAGATTTTAAATATGTTGGGTGAAAAGGAAATCCTGACTCAACTTTTTCTTTATCACATCATCTCATGTTCTTATACGCTTTTCCTGAAGATAAACTGTTTTGGGGCCAGATTGAATTACTATAAACATCTCCCCAACACACAATTTTAGTGAAACATATTCCCTTCCCAGCTAGCACTGAGGCAGACCGGGACCTTTTGTTTCCCTGCCAGCTGTTTGCTCATCTTCTCTTACTTCCTAGGCAGCTTTCTCTTTCCTTCCCTCCCTCTAATCAGATTGCCATGGGTGCCATAAATCTTTAGCTTTGCTAGTAAAACTGTCTCCATATTAAGTTGTGCAATAAACTTGTCAATTGATTTCCTTTAGGTATAATTGATATAAATGTCCATTCAAACAACAAACACTAGGCTACATGGTCCACCTAATATATAATATTTTTCTCTAAATATTTCTATAAATTTGTAAAACACTAATTAAATTATGTAGTCAAAGTCATATATGCCATATTAATAGCATGTCCTTTCTTAATGGAGAAATGTATAGTCTAATGCACCTTCTAAAAAAGGCTATGAGCTGAGTTCAAAATATGAGAAAATGAGGTAATTTAATGTATTATGATACCTTCAGTTTTTTTCATGAGGTGAGTAAGGCTAAGAACAAAATAAGTAAAATAAGTAAAAAACTATATTAAAATATTTCAAGTCGAACTCTTTAATACTAGATATTTGCTTAAGTCTAGTAAATGTTCTCTAATCATACAAATTTGAATATGTTTATTAACTCTATTTTCAGCTTGCTATACTAAATTAACATTGGTTTGATGTTTTTGAACTGCTTCTGGCAAAATTCATTATTTGGATGAAGAAACTTCAGATGTCTCAAGGCAAGTGGAAAACAGCACTTTGCATCAGTATCTTTTGTAACATTGTTTAAAATTTTCTACACATTATTTAATATTTCATAATAAAAATTGATCCATACATTTCAAAAGAACTCTAAGTAACAGGAAACTGTCTATTATCTCAAATAAAAGTTACTTTTTAATAATCTTCTATAGTGTATATTGAGCCAGCCATCCTTTCTAATCACACACACACCCATCCTAATGGAACTCTACTCTCCAACTTAATCTTTTTTTTTTTTTTTTAGTTTTAATTTATTTATTTGAGAGGAAGAAAAGAGAGCACCTGAGCAGGAAGAGGAGCAGAAGGAGAGAGAGAGGGGGAGAGAATCTCAAGCAGACTCCTTGCTGAATGTGGAGCCCTTCTCTGGGCTCGACTTGGGGCTCGACCCTAACATAATGACTAGAGCCACGATCAAGATTCCTGTACTTAACCAGCTGAGCCACCCATGTGCCCCTCCAACTTAAGCTTAACTGCTGTTCCTCAACTGTAAATAAGACCTCAGGTTGCCTACCCACATCTCTTCCCACTCTGCTCCTGTGGATTAGGTCCCCCAGCCATATTACCCTCCTGTTTAGGGGGAACAGGCACAGTTTCCCCTTATACTTGAGTGGCAGTGTTCAGTTCCCTTCCAGCCCACACAATTATACAGTCCATCACATTCTTCCACTGGAACCAGGGAGCACCCACACTCTACATATTACAAAGGTCGCTTTCCACATTCCCTGATTGTTTACCCCATTCCCAAGTTCAGAACAATGTGGCCTCGTGTGCATGTAATAGTCTCTTGCCCAGGACTGTGACTATATGTAACCAACAAATTACTGTCAATCTTGTCTGTCCAGTGTCAGGTACCATGTGTTTGGTCCTCCCCATATGCACAGGGCAAGAATCCACCTCTCACCAATGGTTGAATAGGAGCTACTTATAATGATCACAGAAAAACAAGTGTGCAATAGAAACCTCCTAAGCAAACTGGGACATATGATCAACCTACTCAGAACATCTGTCATTGGAAATTACACTGAGAGGCCAAATAAGGAGTAGCTGAAGAACAAGTTCCCAATCTGTAGCACCAGACAGATAGATTGAGTTATTTAGACTGCAACTGCAAAAAATCACATTTTTGCCTGACTGTTCATTCATGTATTTATTCACTCATTTAAGAATTTCTCTATTCCCTAAACTATATTTTTGAACATACAGCATATATTAGATACTTTACTAGAAATTGAAAGTGCAGAAATGAACACATAGATCCTGTCTTTGAGGAGTGTTTGAACAAAGGAAGGAAAAGAAAAGTTCTTGCCATGGGAATCTGAAATTCTTGACACATTTTCCCATAGCACTTTTTATTTATGGCATTTAGGAGTCTAGAACGATTCTGTCCAATAGAAATCTACATAAGCCACAGAAGTAATTTTACATTTTTTGATAGCCACATTTTATAAAGGGGAAAAAGGAGTGCCTGGGTTTCTCAGTCAGTTAAAAAGAGGGAAAAAGGAGAAATTACTTTTAATAGTACAGTTTATTTAACCTAATATATCTAAAATATCATTTCAACATTTAACCAATATAAAAATTATTAATGAGATATTTTACATCCCACAAATCATACAAGATCTTCAAAGTGTAATACACATTTTATATTTCATGTTGTACATACATACTTTACATGCATATCACAATTCAGGTGCTAAATTTTTACTGAAACTACTTAATCTTCACTTAGATTTTCTTTTTATGTCAGTTTATTTTTTATTTTTGAGAGAGAGAGAGAGAGAGAGAGAGAAAGACGGGCAGCAGGGCAGAGGGCAAGAGAGAATCTTAAGTAGCCTCCACACCCAGCTCAGAGACCAACATGTGGCTTGACCTCACAACCTAGAGATCATGACCTGAGCAGAAATAGAGTCAGACGCTTAACCAACTAAGCCACCCAGGAGCCCCTGCATTTAGATTTTCTAACATTCACTGTTGGAAAATAGGTTCAGATACTCAGCACATTCCAAACGTATGTAAAGTAATATAATATTTTAATAGTTTCTCTAACAGTTTTGATATTTCTAATAGTTTTAATATTTTTTCTAATGCTGAATTGAATACAACTCATTTTCCTTTAATATTGTCCTCCATATTGACAAAACTGGTTTGTCTTTGTTTAGAATTGATTTAACCAAAGTGAAAGCACTTCAGATTCAGAATAAGCCTGTCCAAGTACATTAAGAAATTCTTGTGTCAACTCAGCATTATTAACACAGAACCCAAATGGGAATTGCAAAAATTGAAAAGTAACTCTAAATTTATTAATATCAATTAATTGTCTTCAGATATTTCTTGTAGTATTTAGATATTTGTATAACATTAACTACAATGAAATTTTTTTGTATTCATGTTAGAAAAATGTGTAATATAATTATTACTGATTTGTATTATGGAAAGTTTCAATTTCAACTGAAGTTTCATACCTGTCAAGCAAAGTCACATTATTTGTGACTTTTTTTTTCACATTATTTGCTTTTCTTTTCCCTTGAGATTTCAAACTGATCTCATTCAAATGCAGTATATATTAGAGAAAAAATGAAAATCATACTCTTAGTTTGTCTTTGATTGCTAAACATTTGGCAAACATTCCTTTTGTTTAGGAAAATCCTGAACTGGAGTGATGATACAGTGTATCTTTGTGAAACTCTTTCATAATCAGACCAACAAACATTAGCAACAATACAAGATCATTATACCCATTGTCTTCTATTTCTTTCAAAATTTTGTTATGTACTGAATGATTCTAATGACTCTATCCATGACAGTGTTTACAGAATCTGCTTCAGGAAACTGAGGACAATTTTTCACAAATATTTTCAATTTGTATCATACCATTGAACAAAACAATAGAGGGAAAATCCATTGTTTACTTTAAAATTTGATTTTTTACCTGACATAGCTAGACCCTGTTCTACTATGATTGAAACCAAGTCTTTCATACTTGCAAAAAAAATTTCTGTGATGAATATATAGGATTTTGAAATATCTGTGCCACAGTTGAGTGTTTTAGGCCACAAACTAAGAGCATTCCTTCACAAATTTGGAAGTCTTTTAAAATAAACTGTGTCCAAAGTATTAATCACACAATGTCTCATGTCATACAAATCATCTAACAGTAAAGAAAAATACTTTAAAATTATCTATTGAAAGAATTGATATTTGATATTAGTAGAAAAATTTTGTATTCTAAAGGCAAGTGCTTGGTGGCTTAAAGATCTTTAATTTTTTTGTAAAACTCCACATAGTTTTCCTCATAATTTTCTACCAGACTTTCTATAATTGAAAAAATAATTTATCTACCATCTTTATATCTAAGAGTGGGTTTCTTTTTTTGGTGCAATTAATCAAATCACTTTATAGCTTAACAAAGTATAGCTTGTGTCTTATTGAAAGCTATTTTTAAATGTTTTCTAGCCATTTAATTCTGATTTCAAGTAACTTATTTTGTTGATTCTTCTTAACTGTTGCCTAATCCATTATATAGTTGTTGAAATCTATTGTACATGTTATTCTATTAATTTTTTTACACCACAAACACCTTTTTAATTTTGCTCTGCCATGACAAATTGCAGGTGTTATTCACCGTAAAATTTGCAACATAACTTTTTCTAGTTTTTTTTTTTCTATACTGTCTGGCAGTAGTACTAGCTTCTGTATTCCTACTCAGTTCTGCACCAATCAGGTACTTATATTTTTAATTTAAAACTTTGCCCATGCTTATTACTTTTAACTAGCAGCATAATTTAATTATGTTATAATCAAAATCATAATGGATTACGTTAATAACAGGCGAAAAATCATTCGAACTAATTTAATCCATTTACTACAACCAGACTGGAGATGTGTTTATGTGTAATAATAGAAATAATGCACACACCTAACACATGTATGCTACAATAAAATATCTCAGATAATGCAAAAGTAAAGGTGAAATGTATTTCCACCAAAACAAAGTTTCATGTAATGGAAAAATATTTTATAGCCCTAAAGTTTTTATATTTAAATTTTAACTTCCGTTAATTAAAATTAAAAATTTAATTCCTCAGTTGCAATAGTTACATTTCATTGGACAATACAGACTAAAGACATTTCCATCATTGTAGAAAGTTATTTTGGACAGCACTGGTCTAGAGTATGAATAATAAATAAATTATAGGTTATATAGGCTTTTATGGAAGTCCTGGAAATGGAACACCATGAATAATATTATTTCAATGGAAAATGTACTCCAGCTCCCACACATCTTGTCCATGACTTGAGGATTGCCTGGATAATCCATATTTAATAATTTGTATTGATAGGATTACTGAATATAACAGTAATATATTTTTAGTTTAGAAAACCTGAATATAAAAACAACTGGATATGCTTTGGCACCATGTTTCATTTAACAGTAAAATATCATTTTCTCCTGATATCAAACATTAGCAATAATTATTAAATCACTATCTTGTCAGTTAACTTGGACTTGGAATATCTAAAATAATCCATTAAAATAATTTCCCAATATTTTCACTCTGAGAAAACCAAGACAGATTTTGATCACTTCTTTCCTTCCAAGCCAACTTTTTCTTTTCTTATCTTTTTTTTTTTTTTAAGATTTATTTATTTATTTTAGAATGAGAGAGAGGTAGAACATGAGTGGGAGGGACAGAGAAGGAGACAGAGTCTCAAGCACACTGGGAGCTGGGTGCAGATCCCAACTGGGCTGGATCTACAACCCTTAGATCAAGACCTGAACCTAAACCAAGAGACTGACACTCAACCAACTGTACCACCTAGGTACCCCCATACCACCTTTTTGTAAAAAAAAAACAAGCAATAATTAGTTTTTTATTTGTTTGTTTTACTCAGACTCACATTTCTTTCCTGCTTGGGAGGGTCTGGTTTCAATTTGGTTGTGTGTTGACATTTTATAAAACAGATCAACGCATTAAGAAGGGTTAGACTTCACAGTTTAGAGTTCTCTCACAAGACAGATTCATTTCTTTCTCCTGAATTATCATATGCCTTTCAGACCACCAGGCTTCTTGCAATTTCTTAGCAGGATGCTAGACAAACCATGCATTATTTTTCACCATGACAGTCTCTGCAGGCAAGATTGTGCCATTATCTACATGGTTATCCTTTGTCATATTTGAGTGATTTTGCAAAAGAAAGGGCTTATGGGAAGGGATTAGTTACCTCCTACTGACCCTGGAGCAGGCAGGATGGATGGGAAGAAAGAGGCAGTAGGGTGGAGATGCAAACAGTGGTAACTTCAGCTGCAAAGTGAAATGTGGTGATCTTAAGCTCTTTTCTCAAGGTTCCGACAAATGGTTGGTGTTTTTGCTGGGCAGAGGAGAACCCCAATTGAGGAGACTTTGTTCTGGGCTACTCGACTGCTTACAGCACAAGCCATTATGCACCTTAATATTTCTGTCTTTTCACCCTGGCCTTCTCTTTCAATTTCCTCAATTCCATCTTGAAATCAATATTTCCATGCCCAGATAAACAAACTCCCTTTACCTTCTAGTGTGGCAGATCCAATCTTTTCATTTTTAAAGTTGTTTGTTGTTGGAAGGATAAAACCTTCTGCGCTTCATTATCAATTAGGAAAAAATTAACGTTTCCGTTGTTGACAAAACAGTTTTAATTCCTTAACTGGTATGTAGGTGTATCCCTTAGGGTTGTCTAAGTGGAATGAGAAAAACTTATTTTCCAGGTCACCATACTTGTATTTTGACCCTGAGCAGTAGGTATTTGTCAAAATTAATGATGACCTGAGCCTAGAAGTATAAATGAAAGAAGGCAGGAGGGCTAACATCATTTTTTAAAATGTAAGGCGTTCAAAAGCCCTGAAAAGCATTGTGGGCTTGTACATTCTCTTGGAATAAAAGGAAATTCATACCTATTTATGTACTTTGTTTCTCAACATTGTCATGGTTAGAAATAAATGCAGGGCGTTTTTTTTTTTTTTAATGGAAAGAAAGTATATTTATTTAAAGTTCTGACAGCTGATAAAACCATGACACAATGAAAGAGGTTTGAATGTATAACTGTTTAGTTGCCTCATTTTACCCTGTATCTTTTTTTTTAAGACTTTTATTTATTTATTCATGAGAGACACAGTAAGAGAGAAAAGCAAAGACATAGGCTGAGGGGGAAGCAGGCTCCATGTAAGGAGCCTGATGTGGGGACTCGATCCCGGGACTCCAGGATCATGCCCTGGGCCAAAGGCAGGCACTCAACCACTGAGCCACCCAGGTTCCTTATACCCTGTATCTAGATGAGTAAATGGTACTGGATAGAGGGACTCATTTTGAGTTTGTCAATCGTATTAACCTAAATCACAGATAGACATGAATGGGAATAAATAAGAACTCTCAGAGTCCTGCAATTCCTTTTCCTGGATCATGTTGAAATTTGTAATTAAAGCTGTTTCTTACCTATCAAATCTGAAAGACATGATGTAGTAGTCTGCTCAGGCTGCCATAACAAGACATCATAGACGAGGTGACTTAACTACAGAAATTTATGTTCTTCACAGTTCTAGAGGTTGGGAAGTCCAAGACCAGAGGACCAGCATAGTCCTCTGGTGAGAGGCCTCTTCCTGGCTTGCAGATGATCACCTTCTTACTGTGTCCTCGCATGACAGAGAGAGAGAGGCAGCAATCTCTATGGCATCTCTCTTTATAAAGACACTAATCTTACCATGGAGGGTTTGCCCTCATGACGTTGTCTAAAATCTAATTACCTCCCAAAGGCTGCATTTCCAAATACCACAACACTGGGAATTAAAGCCATTACACATTACTGTGAAAGAAACAATTCAGTCCAATTCAAACCTGATATGGTTTCACTCATTTGTTCTATGAACATAAGCTTTCGTGCCTGTGAGTGTGTGTCTAAGTCTAAGGGGGTTTTAATGATAGAGGATAATCTGGATCAACAATTTGTTCACTAATTGAAAGAATACATTGCTTCCCAGTTTTAGCCACCTATACAAGTATTTTATGTTTGAGTCATTTAGCACTAAGAATGATGACATTCTTAATAATTTTTAATTATAGTTTAATATATATTTAATTTAATATAATTTTAATTTAATAATATAATATTTAATATTATATATAAAATAATATTTAATTTAATTTAATTTAATTTAATTTAATTTAATTTATTAATATTTAATATAATATAATATATTTTAATAATTTTTAGAGTTATACTAAAATAATCTAAAATAATGTGTAGCATAAATTGTTTACAATGTACAGTTTGAAGCAGGAATAGTGCCTGAATAGATTTCTCACCAGGTGAAAATCTAAAATCTATAGAAACTGCTGGAAGCTCCAAGTTTGTAACCTTTTCAGGATTACATTCCATCTGAATTATATTCATCTTGCGTGGAGGGCTCTCCTCCCATGCTGTGTGGCTTAAAAAAGGAGAAATACAGCAGCCCCCCTCATACTGTTTCCCTTCCTGCAATCTCAGTTACCTGCCCTCACTGGGGTCTGGAAGCACATGCTCCTCCTTCTGACTTATCATCAGAAGGTCAACACTAGCCTAACACCACAGCACAGGGCCTGCATCATTCCCCTCATGTCATCATTTTATCATGTTGAATCATTACAAGAAGGGTGAGTATAATAGTATAATAAGATATTTTAAAAAGAAAGTGAGAGACAACATGCACATAACTTTTATTATATATATTGTTACCATTGTTCTCTCTTATTATTAATATTTTTTAATTTTTTTATGGTTACTGTTGTTAATCTCTTACCATGCCTCATTTACAAATTAAGCTTTATCACAGGTATGCATAGGAAAAAACATAGTGTATAGTATAAAGTTTAGGATTAATTATGGTTTCAGAAATCCACCAGAGGTCTTGGAACATATCCTCCATGAATAAGGAAAAACCACTGTAAGCAAAGCAAAAACTAGTATTTTACCCGCAGAAACTTCTATTTGGGATATTAAATTTCCCAATAATACTGGTGAGCTATTTTGTGCAGTAAAATTTGGAAGTCTTAATTTTTGTTTCCAATGGATGGGTTTACTTTCTCTTTTATTTTAACCATATATTGTGATACGAATTTCATCATTAGAAATTCTTGGTCTCCGAGCATGTGGGTGGCTCCTGGTTGAGTGTTTGTCTGACTTTGCCTCAGGCTATGATCCCAAGGTCCAGGATCCAGTCCCACATCAGGTTCCCCACAGGGAGCCTGCTTTTCCCTCTGCCTATGTCTCTGCCTTTCTTTCTGTGTTTCTCATGAGTAAATAAATAAAATCTTAAAACGAGAGAAAGAAAGAACCTCTTGGTCTCACTTCTTATTTAAAAATTTGCAAAATGTAGAAAATTAATTTTCAACTAATTTAATTGCAATTTATGCTGATTTCTTTACCAGGGTAAATTAACTTCCTTTTCTTCTTAAATTGCTGTGTAATGATGATCTTTTAGTGTCTATTCCTTGATTTGTGTGTCTCCTTACTCTCTTCAAAAATAAAACATTCATACATCATTACCAGAAGGGTGCTGCCAAATCAGTCAGGCCCTCACCTAATTTCAAAATAGTAATACAAAAAAACAAAAAACAAAAAACAAAAAAAACCACCATTGGAAATATGAATAATCCTTTTCTATTGAGAAATCTGGTAAGATACTTGGTGAAACTCTCATATTACATGGCTTTTGTAGTGTATGATGTAGGCCTGTTTTTGAACGTGATATAAAATCAATCATGTGGCCTTGAAAAAAATTAAAAGAAGAATTACACATTTCTGCAGCTGATTACTGTCAGAAAAAAATGATAAAAGTTATCATATATTTTTAATTGAGTCAAAAAAAACTATGGCTCATGGGTCAAGTTCGCCTACTATCTGTTTTTGTAGGGCTCATGAGCTAAAAATGGATTGTTGAATAGTTGTGACAGAGACTGCATAGTCCATGAAGTCAAAAACATTTGCTATCTGGTCCTTACAGAAAAGATTTTTGTTGGGACACCTGCGTGGCTCAGTGGTTTGCCGTATGCCTTTGCCCCAGGGTGCGATCCTGGGGTCCCGGGATCGAGTTCCAAATCGGGCTCCCTGCATGGAGCCTGCTTCTCCCTCCTCCTGTGTCTCTGCCTCTCTCTCTCTCTCTCTCTCTCTCTCTCTGTGTGTGTCTCTCATGAATAAATAAATTAAAAAAGAAAAAAAGATTTTGTTGATCCCTGAGTTAAATAAATACTATGACATATAGGTGGTTTTTAGGTACAAATATGATTCAGTAACATATTTTAGGATGTGAAGTTTAATATACTTATGTTTAGAAACATATTTACTCCTATATTTTTAAAAAATGGTTCTTTCAATATGAAAAAATAACCCTACTTTGCAACATTTCATGTGCATTTTTCTTTTTAATCTAGTTAACCACAATTATTTTCCTAGTTATCTGTCAAATTTTCAGTTAACATTATTGTCAAATTAACTATGACAAAATGTTTTTAGAAACTTGTGCCAGGGATGATGTTATAGTATATTGAGAACAGTATTCATCAACTCAAATTGACCATTTAAGTTACCAGCAATCAACCATAACAAAACCAATGTTTAAGTTACTTATACATAAATTTGTGTCTGAGAAATGTAAAGTAAATATAATGTTAAATATTTATTGGTAATTTGTTTCATTTTTCCAAAGCATAAAAATAAACACTAGAAAATGCTCCCTTGAACCTTTCTTTGAATCTAGCTTGTTAGTTTATAGTAAGTTAAGATATCAGAGCACTCTAATTCATAATATTGGCTTGGAAAATGAGAAGATTTTATATTTATAAGAATGGATTTGGCCTACTAAAAGGGATTGTTAGGAGTATTTTTAGACAAGAAACATATTTTCAACTATGTACTACCATAAAGGTGTATAATGAGCTGTGAAAACTGTGGTCATATTTGCAAAGATTCAAACCAAATGGGGGTGTCACAATTAACATGAAAATGGTGGAGAGATAGGAAGAATAATCTAGGCCCTGTCAACCCACCCTCTTTTCCTCCCCCAAATTCCTTTATCTGAAAAAGAAAAGTCATGTAGGATATTTTATAAAAATGCTTCCTACTTTGCTAACATAGAAATAACCACAAAGGGGCTTCGATGTAATTACTTAGATTTTTACGTGGATTTTTGATGTGCATTGCGTCCAGATCGAACTTCAGTCATTTGTGTGGTTAAATAGAATCATGCAGTACTTAACACTTGAAAAATGAAGTGGCTCATTCACTGGACATATAGACAAAAAGGAAAAAAAAAATGAAAAAACATTCAATAAGCCAGAGTACAAAATTTCCATATGTCTAAGTATTTTTTGCATTAAGACAGATGCCACTAAAAAAAGACAGTGTTTAGGCTCCCCCTGGATAATCACACTCTGACCCAAATCAACTGTTGTTCTATAGTGAACAGAGGAACAGTGCTGGGAATCTCCAGGCATCATCCCAACAGGGAGTATGTAACACGTCAAGACCCACCCCCAATATGACTTTAGGCTCAGATCTTTTGATAACAAGGAGCTTCTATCCAGAGTCAAGACAACCTCTCCTTTCTTGGTCCCTCTTCCTCTAAGGTAGTACTTCATAGTTTGCCAGCTTATCTCTCCTTTGATTACAACCTCCTTAGAACCAAACAGAGGAGGATATGAGTGGAGGATATGAGTGTGTGTGGTGTATGTTGCAGAGAGTTATATCTAATTATTTTTGGTTCAACATTGCTTCTACTGAGGAAAACAAGCTTAGTGACCTGGCTGTGTCATGTTGATCAGTGCAAATTTATCATTCAGCTCATGATATGTCATGACTAAGATTAAAAACAGACTAATTATTTGTACCTTATATAAACTGTATAGATATAAAAGCAAATATAAACTGGTTTTGTTTTCAAGAGCAGAAAATCATCTTCAAAAGAAAAGTCTCAATTTTCCTGTTTCTTTCTATTTATCTTTCATAACAAACTACAAGATTAGCTAATCACAGCAGTGCAAAATGTCTTCCATAATACGAAAGCCATATATTTGAAAATAATTAGAAAGTACATCCATGTGAAATCAAATAACCAGAATTTTTAGAAATAATACTAAATTTAGAAATACCACTATTCATTTAAACACAATTAATTTAATATGAAAATATTTTAATGTAAAAGATGGTTAAATTGAATCTGCAAAGAATTTAAAGTTCCCTTTGTATGATATTCAGAAAATGTTAATCTAGTTTCATTTTTTTCCAGACTCATAAGCACACATATCAGGCCATCTTCACATTAAGAGAGCCAGGTAGGTCAGGTCCAAGAGCTGCCGAAAATTGTAAAAGTCCTACTTAGGAGCGCATGTGATAGTTTGTCAAAAAACATTTTATCAAAAGGAAAGTAGACAAGGAAACTGACATTTTAACTTGCCTGCTCTAAATATACTCTGAAATTCATGTAAAATGCAACACAATCATTTTTGGTTGGTTTGTTTAGCTGACTTAAGAGTTGTCAAAAATCACAGCAGGGTAACATGACTCTTGTATTATGCTATCTTTTAAAAATTGAATTCATGCCTAAAGCAATATAGTCAGTGAAGCATGTGCAAGTTTGAATAGTACATCTCATTAACAACATCTTGATAGTGTGGCCAAAAATAAGAATACTCGTGAGACACTGACTGAATTCTCTTTGTCATCATCCACTCACATAGCATGACCCTCTGGTGGTTTGTTACCATTTGGAAAACAAGTCTGCAAAATGTCAATGTCACCAAATTGTAACAATGGTCTATAATTCTGAAAACTAAGGTTGGCATAATCAGCTTATTTTTAAATATTAACTACATATTGAGGTATAAATATATTCCAGGTAAAATGATCCAATGAATAAAACATCATAATTAAGCAATATTAGGAACATGATCCCTTATGATATCTTCACCTTCTTTCTTGGTTGACATTTAATTGGCGTTTTTAGATCACAGCCATAAAAGCTTATTAAAAATACAAAGCATTCTCATTGCATTTTTACAGAGTTTTTAAATAAAGAATATTTTGAAGGAGATGGGAACTACATTTTTATATTTAATTTTTAGAGGGTACTCCAAAGTTAAGGGACAAGTTGGAGGGAGTAAGGAGACCACAGTAGACATATACTGGAGAGGTTGGAGAGACTGGCTGAAGAATTACAGTCACCTTGGGTGGCTAAGGTAGACATGCTTAAGCCTATGGGAAAGAACTTAGAAGAATTTTTAGAGAAATGCATTACAGTACACAGTAATTCAGATATCATAGAAAAGTCAATGCCTGAGGTCATCTAAAACAAGAGTATTTGACAATAATGGTACTGCATATAACCCAATTATTGCCCGTAAAACCCCTGACTGTGGAAAGAGAAATAGCAAGTGGTATAGACCACAATGTGCCAACAAGTAATGGCAGATCAAAGATAAGTGTCCCACTGAAATGACTCATCACTCACATTAATGTGTAATGGCTTATGTGGGATATCTGATAATAACCCACAGTCTCAGTCAGCTCAGGCTGCCATAACAAAACCCCATAAACTGGATGCCTTAAGCAATAGACATTTATTTTCTCACAGTTTTAGATGATGGAAGTCAGACATCAGGACGCCAGCGTGCCCCAAGGTCGGCTTCTGGTGAGATGTCTCCTCTGGTTTGCTGATGTTCACTTTCTTGCTATATCCTTACATGGCCTTCCCCGTGTGTGTGTGTGTGTGTGTGTGGAAACAGGGAGATCTCTCTTCCTGTTCTTATAAGGTCACCAATCTCATTCGTGGACCCTATAGTTACACCTACTCTTAACTCTAAATAACCCTCAAAGGATCTATCTCAAAATAGCATCATACTAGGGATTAGAACTTCAACAGATGAATTTTAGGAGGACACAAATATTCAGTTCATAAACCCGTGTTCACTGAAAGTGATGCTTATCGATTAAAATTAAATTAGTGAGATCAACATAATAAAATATTTTTTCCCAGTTTGTATTTCATGCGAGCTGTTTACAACTTTTATTTGGCTACTACTAGTATAAATGTTGCTATCCATATCAGAGTTTTTTGGGTTCGAAATAAAAATCCCTATCTTCAGTAAAAATGTTTAGTTGAATTAAATAGTATTATTTAAATTCTTATTGTTAATGATTTTATTGAGACCATTGTCAGACATTGTAGGATTGCATTAAACTACTACACAGAAGCTAGATTTATGTCATATTTTAAAAATCTGCCTTTGAAAATACATGCATTTCAAGAACATTCCTTAAAGTTCCATAGTGTCTTTAGAGGAGGATTTCAAACTAATTTTAAAAAGACTATGTATTTCTATGACATCCCTAGTTTAATCACACCTGCCCAGTTGGAGCACACAAGTAAAAAACAAAACTGTCTTAAAATTTTAGAGTATTGGTTACTTTAAAACAAAACTTTTTTAACAAAACATTTTTTCAACAAAACAAAACATTTTAAATTATTAAGATTAGTTTCAGTTGTGAATAACAGAAAGTTCAAACTACAATCACTATAACAAGTCAGAAATTTAATTTCTCTTTATGTGTAAGTCTGGATTTTCACAATTTCAGGGTGGTCAAGGCCATCTACAAAGCCCTTCATAGTCATGAAAGCCAACAAAGTTCCATAAAGACCTCAGACATTCAGACTCCTTAAAACTTTTTCTTTGCTCCTTTCTAAGTGTGGCCTTCATAGTTATAGTCCAAGATACAGCTTCAGTCATTATATCCATGCTCCTGTTGGACAGAAAACTTTTCCCTTCTTCCCTTCTAGTGCTTTGGCTGATCTAATAATTAAATTGACATAATACATATTTACAGGAAAAAAAGAGAAATTTACTTACATATGTATGAAAGTCCCACAAAGACATGAGACTCCCAGGCACTTAGGCAATTGAAACTTATATGTTATTCTGAGCTGAAGAAAACTGGGGTAGGGGTCTGTGGCTTCAAAGAGGAGGAAGACAATTCACAGGAAGATAAGAACAAATGCCTGCTACATAAGTGTTTGCCATGCCATGCAGATAAGTCTTTTTGATATGAAAAGTTATCTTTGGGGGCACCTGCGTGGTTCAGTTATTTAAGCATCTGACTCTTGGTTTCAGCTCAGGTCATGATCTTAGAGTGGTGAAATGAAACCCCACCTCCGGCCCTGGCCCTGTGTTTAGTGTGGCATCTGCTTGAGATTCTTTCCCCCACCTTTTCCCTCCCCCTCTGCTCCTCCCTCTCCTTAGATAATTTATATGTTGGCAAATTAAATTTAAATAAAAGAAAATATGGAAATAAATAAATAAACCAACAAAATCTTTTTAAAAAAATTTTATCTTTGATAATAGATCTATCTCTTCCTGGCATAGACCCCCAATCAAAATTATTTTAGGCAGTTAAGGGGGAGATAAAAAGCTCTTCCTGACCCCAAATGTCTGCAGCTTAAAATAATCCACATGTGCCAAAGTGGCATATTTTGGGGCGGCTTACCCAAAAAACCTCACTTTCCAAATTACAGAATTGAAAAAAGAGAAGACAAGAAGCAAAAAGTGTCCTCCAAGTGTTTCTGAGGGGATGCTCCTGGAAGCTACCTCAGCTCACTTCCACTATAACTCCAGTGGCCAGAGCCCAGTCATCGAGTCTTGCCTAAGTAGTAGACAGGTTGGAAAGTGTAGTCTTTATTCTTGAAAGCCAAATGTTCTGCTAAATTTTTTTGAAGATTTTCTTTATTTGAGAGAGAGAGAGAGAGAGAGATAATCAGAGAGGACACGAGTGGAGAAAAGAGGGAGAAGCATGCTCCCCACTGAGCAAGGAGACCCATGTAGGGCTTGATCCCAGGACCCTGGGATCATGACCTGAGCCAAAGGCAGACACTTAACCAACTGAGCCATCCAGGCACTCCTAAAATTTTTATTTCTTTGGAAGTAAACAAAAGATATTGGAGAAATCCTAGATTAGAATGACTTTTCCCATATTTTCAAGTGAATGTTTTCTCCTTTTGATAAGACCATCATTTCCTCAGCCTAAACTGCAGTCTTATGCAGAAATAGGAACATGAGTTTGCTGAGCTGGACAAAGAAGTAGCACAACTAAAAAAAAAAAAAAAAAAAAAGGAAGAAGAAGGAGAAGAAGAAAGATAAAATTAGTCTGACATCCATTTTAAACCAAAACAGCTTAATTGGCAATTTTTGCCTGAGGGGAAGTAGGCAAGTAGGCCAAGAGCCAATACCGAATTTCCTTTCATCTATGGAAAACTTGGCCTTCACTCAGGGGACAGATTTGGCAGCTTATAACAAGTCTTGAAACCACACTCCATTATTCTACCTGCCAGATCTTTCCCACTGGCAATCACTACCCTTCCAGAGCATCAAGGCAAGCATGAAAAGGGGAATTTCAGGTGTGGATAGAACCTTGGAAGTCACTCACGGATGCATTGTCAAAATTAAGGGCTAATGAGCACACAACTTCTGCTGAGCAACTAACTTTGTTATTTTTAAATTGAGCGCCAAAGTCTATCACCTTTGGTATAATTATCAGAAATCATTCACCAGCTTCTCTCTCTTCCTGGAATGTACCATAATTTTACCACTGATTTTCAATGGAATTTTGAAGTTTTAGGGAAAACATTCTTTCTTTGATAGAGTATGTACTTTCTAACCATTCAGCTCTAAATCTGGATTAATCCTTTTCATTAGTTTACAGTAGTATTTAATTAAATCTCACCGATGACTTGAACATGATGTCCATATTCAGCAACAAATAGCATGAATATTTACTACCATCTTGGGCAGAAATAAGGTGGAACTGTGTATGCATCTTCCTTTCCCGTTTACCTTCTGCTATGGAAACAAGAGCTAGAGTGGCTGTTTTCCCCCATTGCTTTCTGGTCATAACATGAGCTAAGCATCAGAACCTGCCATTTGAATTTAAAAATATTAAATTTCCCTTCCTAAGTATATCCAAAGAAAGCCTGCTAGAAAAAAGAAGCTCCATGGATCCAGTAAGGGCAGTCAAACAACATGGGATCTGATGTAAAAGCAAAATGGGTTCTAACCATGATTAAGCAAATAAGTATTTTCTTGAATGACTGAAAATTATATCCATGACAATCTCAAAAATTCATTGGCAATGTGGAAGAGTTTAACCCACCCAAAAATGAAACATATATTGGGATGGAGGGGGAAATCCTCCCCCAACACAGAAAAGACACAATAGAAAAAATATTCAGCATTCCTAAATCAAGTATATAGTTTCATCTGCACTAATAAAACAATTGGGATCAGGAAGGGTGAGATTTGTTAGAAAGATGGTACGATTTGCTGCTTATTGGATATTTTTCTTCACCCCACATGAAATATTTATTCTCCTTAAAGTCACACATGCTACCCACAATTTCGTGAATCTGTTGAATTATTTAGTGAGCATTCAAAATAGTCCACCATGACATGCCTCCATCTTCTGTTTCCTTATTTTCCTCCCATTGCCATCATATAGATCCTTTTTTTTAAAGATTTTATTTATTTATTTATGAGAGATGCACACAGAGAGGCAGAGACACAGGCAGAGGGAGAAGCGGGTGCCCTACAGGGAACCCGATGCGGGACTCAATCCCAGGTCCCCAGGATCATGACCTGAGCCGAAGGCAGACGCTCAACCACTGAGCCCCCAGGCGTCCCATCACACATGCCTTTTGATAATAATTGCAAATACGCATCATTTCTCTCTTTATCTACAAGGTAAGGAGACTCACACTGCCTATGAAATTGAATAAAATATATCTTTCTCTTAATTTTGATTCACCAGGTTTTACATTTTAAGTTATTTGGCTATTTTCTCATAGGTCAGTAGTTTCCATCTCTGTATGACATCAATAGCAGAGTTCGATTTCTTAAAGAATACTGAGCCCATCTTGAAGTTTTATACTTCGGAACTATTTCTACGAGAAACTAACACGAGCTCCTGAATCCTGTTTTGCAGGGACCTGAGGTTTTAATAATAGTGACTGTGTGAAAATATACCAGGTTAATAATACTCTGGGCTTTTCCTGAGGCAATTTAAAATGAGAACATTTATTTTTATTCTTCCTGTTGGGTCCAGAAAGGCAGTGGGTAAACAGCTGGAACATTTCATTCTCTCTTGTTCTGACAGTGGGCTGACAGTGGCTACTTACGTCCCAAGCAAACATTTCACTGGACACTAAATGAGGTGATGAAGTCTTGCTCATCAACAGCTTTCAGTCAAGGAGAATCAACCTGATGCGCCCTAATGAGCCAAAAGTTGGGTGGGAAAGAAAAGTGTACCTTGGGGGAAAACTCAGCAAACAATAATTTCTAACCAGCACAACCACCCGGAAATAACCAAAGTAAGCAGATTGCCTCCCAGAAATAAAGGAGACAAAGTGAAACCTGTAACTTCCCTAGAAGAAGAAATGCATTTGCAAATAACTCATTAAACTTTTGCTTTTATGGCTTCCTTATTTCATTTTTTAAATTGATGAAGATGATCAAAGAAAATCCTCAGAGGATTCTTGGGACAATCAAGTAAGATAAAATGGTAAAGTTATTTATGGTCAAGTACCTTGCAAATATTAAATTCATGTTATCAAGTTAAGAATATGAGGATAGAAACCTTTTTGCCAACACGATGAACACAGTAAGCAGGTGGTATGTTTTTAAATGATTTGGTAGCAAAGAGCCCAATTTGGATGCTTTCCTGAAAGTCTTCCTATTCCTTACTTTTGAAAAATCAACCCCGCCCTTGGGATATTCATTATGACCAACTAGAAATATTACCACTTGACTATCCCTGTAAGTGTATTTATGCTTCCCTCTGCCTTGTATTTGGGTTCCCAGGCCATACAAAAACTTCTCAAAATCGAGAAATATTGACCCTCTTTATCATTTGACTGAACAGCAGGCACAAAATCAATTCACATTCTGTCATTAAAAGCATGCTGCTCAGCAGGCTTCTTTAATCATATATCTTTATTCCAAAATCTAAACAGTGTAGCAAAAATATAACTAAGCTATAAATGATGGTCCTCTTCTTCAACCCGGATACACTATCAGCTTCACCTTGTGCAGCCTTGACTCACAGCAAAAGAGAATATGTGTTGTGTGTACAGCAGTAATATGTTTCTCCTTACAAAAAGACACTTTCAGTATTAGAAGTGGCTCCTAAAAAAAAAAGAAGTGGCTCCTAGTGATGAGAAGACCATTTTTAAACTACGTCATATTATGCCATTCAGATAACTAAAGCTCTCACTCAATGATATTCTAGAACTTTTGGTTGTAGAGAACGGGTAGAGAAATAGGAATAGGACATATGGATTCTGTTTTCTTCCTAACTACCTTTCCTTTTTTTTTTCAGATTTTTATTTATTTTTTATTTTTTTATAAATTTATTTTTTATTGGTGTTCAATTTGCCAACATATAGAATAACACCCAGTGCTCATCCCGTCAAGTGCCCACCTCAGTGCCCGTCACCTTTCCTATTACCCATGTGATTTTAATGGCCTATGTATGATGCGCAATTGTGTCTAGAGAGCTTTTCATAGAACTGATAAGACTCTGGCCACTTCCGTCCACAGTGACTTTACCTCCACTCCATTCTCATCATCATCATACCACAGCACTTATATCATAACTCATTTGACATTTATTACTTAGTAACATAGATTATATTTGTATATTAAGTATAACACAGATACATAAAGTAGACGAATAGCCTGATTGTCTAACTAGAATTCTGTTTGTTGAACTAATAATAGATTCAGGGACCTATTGTAGTTATCTTCCCATAGGAGACACTCAGCGAACATTTGTTGGTAAAATTCATGATGCTGATAATATGTTCCAAACAAAAAGAAATATACGAATTCCACCAATCAATCAATAAACTAGCATAGTCCATCCATTTTCTACTTAAATTTAAAATAATATAAAAATACTATATATGCATTTCAGCCTCCTTAAAAATTCAGTTACCGGGACACCTGGGTGGCTCAGTGGTTGAGCATCTGCCTTTGGCTCAGGGCGTGATCTCTAGGTTCTGGGATCGAGTCCCACATTGGACTCACTGCATAGAGCCTGCTTCTCCCTCTGCCTGTGTCTCTGCTTCTCTTTCTTTTTTTTTTTTTTTTAAATTTTTTTTTTAATTTTTATTTTTTATTTATGATAGTCACAGAGAGACAGAGAGAGAGGCAGAGACATAGGCAGAGGGAGAAACAGGCTCCATGCACCGGGAGCCCGATGTGGGATTCGATCCCAGGTCTCCAGGATCGCGCCCTGGGCCAAAGGCAAGCGCCAAACCACTGCGCCACCCAGGGATCCCTCTGCTTCTCTTTCTATCTCTCATGAATAAATAAATAAAATCCCACCCCCAAAAAAGAATTTAGTTACTAGTTTAATTTTCCCCTTAATAATAAAAAAGATAATGAAAAAAAATAATAGAAAAATAATGTTACTCTATCTACAACTCTTTTAGAAGACCACATAGTTTTGATGGCTCTGCCTTGAGTAAATATTAACCAAAAGATTCTAAATCAAAGACAAAAATACTTCCTGATTATATTGAAATTTATTTCACTTTTGAAATGCAAACTCGCTATTAACTGCTATATAATCTTTCTCCTATATTGTTACTATCAATATTTTTTTGTCTAGGAAGCAAATATTGCTTTATTTCTTTTTTTGCTCCTTCTGAGTCCCCTTCAGCCACAGATATAATAGATTAGAAATTAGTTCATTCTGTCAATTGTCCTCAAGCAAAAAAAAAAAAAAATGTATGAGGAGACAAGCCTTCATGAAAAGGCTTTATGCCTTGAAAGGCACCTGATTACTCATCTCTTCACAAAATAGCAGTCCCAGGCATGTGTTATCATCATACCTAAAATGTTAACACTATGGATTGATTTAGTGTATCCATTGCCTTGTCCAGGAATCTCCTATTAGGGAAAACAAATTAAGGTATACTTTTATTTCTCCTATTTTCTCATAGAAGATCAACTTTGCCACCTTCCTGTGATTCTTAAAACACATGATTTCACCCTTAACTGTCATGCTGGAGACCTGCACACCATGCCTAAGTTAAAGAGTAAAACATCCAGCTGGTCACCACTGAAATGTCATAAAACCCAGCTAACAAAAACAATATGAATTGGAGGTTTTTAAAGAAGAGTTAGAATCTACATAGCCACTATCATCTTCAGGGCTCAAACCGAGCCATGAGAAACTTGCTTAACTGGACCCTATTATATTGGCTGCTCTGGAATTACTCCCCAGTAAGGTTTGTGTTTAAAGTAGGCTCTGGGTTTCACCAGGGAAAAAATACCAAAAATAGCCTATCAGGATTGGTATTTCCATTTGCTGAAAAAATTTAGATGTCTAGGTTTATTTCACATAATTCTATTAAATACCAAATCAAAAACACATTATTTTAGAATAAATACTAGGAGAGACTTTGTTTCCCTTGAAAAATGATACACATTTTATTCAAGGACATGGAGAACTATGTAAACAGTCATTTTTTTTCTTACTGCTTTAAAACTTCCTAAATAACCAAAGCCAAATTCTCAGGGCAGCAATAACACCTGTATGAAACCTCATGTATTGAATAAAAATGCATTTCATTTTTCGTCTATGTCATCCTGATAATCCATTCTGCTTTATATTTTCTGTAGTGTTTTTCACTGAATGTACCATCAGTTGCCTCATATTTTCTGTAGAATGAGGTATTACACATTTTTTTAAAAAAACAAAATAGAATTATTAATTTCTTAATAGAAATCATGTGGCCAATTTTTGGGTTGTTTTTTCATATTTTCTCATAAGGATCCAGTATGTAAAGAAACCAGGAAGCAGAGAAGTGGTGGATGCAGGAAAGGCACCTGGTGAATATAACTTCCAGTATGGTCTTCAATGATACCTCTTACCTCCTGGTATTTATGTCTTCATGTGACATCCTCCAGTGAGTGTAGGTGGGACCTACTATCAATTGAATATGGCAAAGATGGCAGGATATCATGCCTGTGATTAAGTTGCATAAGACAGTGACTTCTGCCTTCCCAGCAGGCTGTCTCTCTCTTATTGGTTACTTATAAGTTGCCGTCTTGGAGAGGAACTGAGGGTGGTCTCCAGCTAACAGCCATCAGGAATGCAAGCCCTCAGCTTCACTATCCTCCAGAAACTGAATCTTGTCAGTAACTATAAAAGTAAAGTTGGCAGCAATTCCTTCCTCGGTCAGTTCTTCAGATGAGACCTCTCTACTGGACAATGTTTTTTTCTTTTTTTTGTTTGTTTGTTTTTTTTTTCTTAATTTTTTATTTTTATTTTATGATAGTCACAGAGATAGAGAGAGGGGCAGAGACACAGGCAGAGGGAGAAGCAGGCTCCATGCACCGGGAGCCCGACGTGGGACTCAATCTAGGGTCTCCAAGATCACGTCCTGGGCCAAAGGCAGGGGCTAAACCGCTGCACCACCCAGGGATCCCTTTTGTTTTGTTTTGTTTTGTTTTGTTTTGTATTCCCTCTAAATCAGAATGGAATTCTAAGCTATTATTTTACCCATTTTTATGTAATTAATAGTGAGATTATTTCTTCTTTGTTTTAAACCATGTTAGACTCTGCAGTTTAGTAGGATTGCCATTTTAAAAATCATGTTTGTAAATAGTTATTTTCCAGATATCAGTAGGACCTTTGAACACATGGGTGAAAAGGAGATAAAGCCATTACCTAGTGACCAGAGAACTGAAGGACAAAATGTAAATAAATATGAAATGGATTGATGGCATGGTTTTTTTTCCTCTACTTTTACAGACTTTCTGTAAAGCAAATGAGAAAGAGTTTTTTTTTTTCTTTTGAATGAAGGTACTATCCTATATAAATAATTATATTTCCTTGGTGATTAATAAGGTCTTTGAGCCCTAATTCCATCATTAGAAATTATTTCTTTTTTACAATCCAACATAACTGAAGCGTGCATCATATTAAATTCCTAGGAAGTTACTTATTTTATTATTCAATATCGTTCATCATATATAACACTGCCAAAAAATGTTTCTGTGTTCTTTTTCCCCAGAAGCAGCCAAGATTTATTAAACTCTATTCATTCCAGTCAGCTCACTGTGTATCACAGAAATCCTACTTTCTAACTAGTTCATACTATTTTACTGCTTCTCTCTGACTTCTTCACTCTCTTTACAACAGACCTCAGATTGCAATGCAGTTAAAATTAATGACTTAGTCAAACATTGAGAAGTTTGACTCTGTGTTCTTTGCTCTCCTTTTCAGCCTCTGTGGGAGATTTGATAACTTCTGTGCTCTAGAAACTTCTAATTAAGCATGAAGAAGGCTGGTAAGTCACTGTACTGTAGCAACAGTGATCCAATGTTTTTTTTCTGCCTAATGATCCTAAAACACATTCAATATATGTTCTTCATCTGAAATCTTAGCATTGGTCCAGGCATATTCATTGGTATTTGGAATGAATTTGCACAAATTCCCTTTGCTCCATTTCATAGTTTACTTCAATTCCTTTCTTTTTATATAGATCAGTGAAACCCTAGAAGATTTACTGTGAGTAAATACTCTAGATGTGGGATTTGTTGGATTTTAATGCCAGGCACCTGCTGGTCATATAATCAGAATTATCTACACTGAAGTAGAAACAAGTTTACAAATTATCTTTCTTTATATAGTTTCAAACCTCATACTCATTTATACCTATATTTCTAGTTTGATAGCTAGCAGTTTCTGCTACTTTAATTTATATCCTGCTACTTTCATAAAAATGTTTAATTTACTGGAATGCTCTTTGCAACCAAATAATAATAAAATAGAAATATACACATTGGACAGATCATGAGGTTACTAAACCCTCATAGAGTCCTGGGTTACTTATCCAGCCTCAGTCCTCCAGTTATTCGCTATCACAGCACCTGCAAGTTCTTTCTTGTCACTTTTAAATACTGATAATTAAATTATGGGGAAATGAGAAAAGAGAAGACTATTACTTAGGTAAATGTCAGTTCCATGAAGAAGGTCCTGAGGCAGCTGATTTCCATTGGAGAGGATTCATTGAATCAAGCTTTCTCAAAACGGTGGTCTCAGCACCTAGAAAAGAAACCAATTAAACAGGACACAATGGTGGTATATGTGTTTCGAGAGATGTCACTACAGACCTCACAAACACAAACACCACACACTACCACTAAGGCATTAGTGATACATGTTGCCTGGGACTCAGATTTAATGGAAGTGCATTAAGTGACAATAAAAAAAACTTTCATAGGAACACATCTTGAATCTCCAAGGTTAGTAGTGGAAGGTGAGTCACAACATGGGAATTAAGATTTTATTTTTCCAAATAGACACTTTGTGACTCATCTGTTCCTACTCTTTCCACTGAAAACATTAAAATGCTTTAGGAAATAATTAGATTTCATAACTGTGACTTGATGGTTAAAATATTTAGGAAGTAATCAGATTTTATAACTGTGATTCCGTCATGGCCTAAGAAATCAAGAAGCTCTAAGAGATAAAGAAAATATACAAATTATGTTTTGCATCACCTCAAGGCTTATGTCTTCCCTAATCTTTAAGCCCCAATGAGAGAGCTTAAATTAGAGCTTTAAGATAGAGCATTAAAAAAAATCAGTGAGTGGGGTAAGTTTTATTCTTATCATTGTTTGTACCCTGACTATATGTCCAAAGGCAGGAAAATATACCTGTCAGGAAAAAAGGAAAAAAAAAAAGAGAGAGACATCAACACATGTTGAGTTAGATACAGAAGGTCAGAATAGAGAGTAGGGGTGGAAAATAAAATGTAGTGCCATCAATGGTTGCAATGCACATATGTTCTCTAACATTTCTATCAAAAAAAGCACCCTAGATTTTTGAGAAATAATCAATAAGAAAAAAGTTCCTTCCAAATAGTTAATTTTATGTAAAATATTCATGGCAAGGAAGGAGAAAAAACTAAATCTTACCCACAGCTTTATTTATTGGCCTACAATTGCTTCCATTATTCCTATTTTTCTTCCAATTAATCAACATAAAACTGAAGTAAATTGACAATTACTGCACAAATTTGATTTACCTTAAAACAATGAAGGCTAACAAATAACTATACCAAACTTTCCTTTTACATAACTCTCCCGAATAACTATACCAAACAGTACTTTGTATTGCTCAAAGAAGTTTTTGAGTGATTTCATCATGTTGACCTTTGAGATCCACAAAATTCAATTAAGCAATGAAAAAGTCCACTATCATGTTATCATAAGAAAGTCAGTGACTTAAATAATCAAAAGAGATCTAGCTTTACCTTTCTTTTTGATTAACGGTTGCACAGAAATAAAGACATTTTTCTTCAAGATTTTTCAGTCAGTACAAGCTACAAAGCTTTCCTTTATTTTTATAACTATAATAAAAAAGTATGTTTGTAATCTATCTAGTTAAAATATCAGACAGCAGGTCCTCCTCAAAATGGATAGATGCGATTTTTTAATTAGAAACCTCAGAATTTTTTAATTAGATTCAAAAAAAAAAGAATCACAAACTATTAATTCAATTTAATACCAGTTAGAATGTGGGCAGGAGATTGGCATGAAAGGAAGGTAATATAAATTGTTCACCCAAATACTAAAGCAATCAGAGCCATTTTGATAATGAATACTGCCACTACCATTTTGAGGGAAGACCATGGACCTGTTAGTATCACCCCTTTTGGTCTTGAATAATGTTAAGAAGAGGCAGTGTGGTACTGTGATGAGGAGCATAAGGTCTGTGGCCGCAGGGTCTAGTTTTGAACTCTGGCTCAATTAGCTGTGTTACCTTGAATAATTTAATTGATCTCTTTGCTCCTCAGTTTTCTTATTTGTACAATGAGGGTAATAGCAGTACCTTATAAAGCTGTTAAAGAAGTCAACATTTATTAAGAACAACTCCTACTTTAATAGATATAGTGATTATTTCCATTAACTTGCTCTTTCTTTTAGTGTGTATGTATTGCATACATACATTGCTCCCAACAAACATGTACCCCCTCTGCACAAAGAAACATAATTAAAACTCCTTGAATTGTATAAATACAATATTTATAGCTCATCGTTGATATGATTTTTCTTTGTAGAAACAATATTAGCATAGTGGAAAATACCTAATTGTTGACTTATCATATGAATAAATACAGTATTACTTACTTTTGAGTTAATTTTGCAGGGAACCCTACCTCCAACACACACACACACACACACACACACACACACACACACATTCCATCTTTGAGGCCACCTATGTAAAGGGAGCAAGAAGGCTTCTGAATTATAATTGGTTCAGCTTTATTTTTTTATTTTTTTTAATAAATTTATTTTGTATTGGTGTTCAATTTGCCAACATATAGAATAACACCCAGTGCTCATCCCGTCAAGCGCCCACCTCAGTGCCTGTCACCCAGTCACCCCCACCCCCGCCCACCTCCCCTTCTACCACCCCTAGTTCGTTTCCCAGAGTTAGGAGTCTCTCATGTTCTGTCTCTCTTTCTGATATTTCCCACTCATTTTTTCTCCTTTCCCCTTTATTTCCTTTCACTATTTTTTATATTCCCCAAATGAATGAGACCATATAATGTTTGTCCTTCTCCGACTGACTTCTTTCACTCAGCATAATACCCTCCAGTTCCATGGAACTGGTTCAGCTTTAATACTACAATGACTTCATTCAATATTTGACAGTTTTGCTCTGAATATTACATATATGAACTACGATTCTGGAATTTTAAATTCATAAAATTTTCATTTCATTTTTCAAAAAAATGTTAGATTGACATTTTGAAAGTTGTAGAAGCTGTAAGTTTGAGGGAATTCTGTCTAAATATATATGTGACTGCACTATTAAATTTCTTTTGCATATTCCAATTAAGTTGTCGTATCAAGTGTTTACATATTCCAAATTCTTTAGAGAGACCACTTCAGCAAATTACTGGATGTCAAACACTCCTGTTTTATCCAGTAGACTTGAAATAAAATCTTCCTTATTTTTTTTTCAAGAAAAGTTGCTATTTTAGAAGCTTAGGACAAATCACTAACAAATAATAAAGATAAAGTATCTCTGAAATGTTTATATGAGTCAATAAAAAATATGATTCCATTTAAAATAAATCGATTGACTGACATCTTTGGAAGAATACAGATACAGCTTAAAACTAGGAATACATACAGGTAAATTCCTTTCTATTCTGATTTCTTCCTGAATTTGAAACAGACTGAAAAATCTATTAACACTTTTTTTTAAGAGTGCCCAGCAGCATCTTAATTTTTAAGTAATGGTTGCCTAAAAAGTGCAAACATATAAACAGTTTAAATGCTAAAGATGGGAACTGCAATTTCTCCCTACCAGTGCAAGTCTTTTCACCAGATTCCTTTCTAAACCCTAACAAAATGCCATCTTTATAAATCTCTCAAACATATGTTGTACTAAAAAACAGATGCCTTGATACTAAAAATACATTTAGAAACTGAGAAATTTCTGAGTCTTAAGGATGATACAGTAGAACATCTCAGTCACAAAAATGACTTGTACCTTGAAAAAAAAGGAAATCAACCATTTTTGTTAAGATATAGAATCCCATCTTATTTTATGTGGTGAATTTAAATCACTTAAATCAATAGAGACTCAGTTGCGATTGATGACCTGCTAATTTAGAGTAGAATAATTAGGCCTTGAACTATTCATCAAGGGGGAAAGCAAAAATTTTTTTTAAAAATGTTTCGACTCTGTAGGACTCATATTCAGACTTTTATTAGTAACAAAATCACTAGAGAAAATAGTTCAAAATATAGAAGCTACGTGGTTGCAAACCTACGATTACAGCCTATTTCACTGTATTTTTTCAACAGTTTGATAGATTTTCAGAAATCCACTTTGTATGATTGGGCTTTGCTCAAAAAAATGGAAAAAGACCCTTGTAATTCTCAACTTAAATGTATTTTTACAGTCCCTATAATTCATTCTATAAAACTGTGAGAATGTCGGTTTCAATTCTTTTCAGGATATGTTGAAATAATCTTCTCCGTCCCTTCAAATCTTAAATGAAATGTCATTGCATTATAAGGCATTTTCTTCTTTCTGATTCTCCCTGTGTCTTCTATCTTTCCTTCCTTATTTTAACTGTGTGTGACTTACTTGGGTGGGAGGGAGTGGGGGAGAGAACATTCTCTGTTGAGGACTGTTTTCTACCCAGTACGCCACTGCCCTCTCGTGGTTCAGAGTCTAACAATTGGAGGCTCTCACCATCTGGAAGGCAAAAGACACCATTTTACCCTCCACCAAGAGACCAGGAACATTCCTGCTGAGTTATCACAGTGATTTCTCCTCACCAGGAGAAAACATGGTTTTGTATGTAGCCAAATTTTTTATGCCTTTTGTCTGAATCATTTAAAAGCACTTGGGTTCTTTTATTACATGACTTACTCTTTACTGCTTTCCATTTTTCTTCCTTCTTTCCTCCCTCTCCTCATCCCTCTTTGTCAGCATAATTCTATTTAGTGAAGGAGGACTTGTGAACTCTGGGTAATTAAAATCATAATTAGTTATAAATTGCCTGTAAGTAATTTCAAATTCTTCCTCACAAAAATTTCAATTGGCATATTCAATCTAGACGTTACGTTGGACAAAGTCTGAGAATCCAGTGCCCTCGGTAAAATTTTAAAGACCATGAGTCACCTCTCTATAAGAAACTCATATTTGTGTTCTGATTATTTCCATAAAAGTAACCAGAAGATCAAAGGGCAAAAATACACCCCATTTTACCAAAGAGAAACTCATACAAAGCCTCTTGTAGGGGGTGATTTTAAATAACACTCCCTTTTGTTCTCAAAGTGAATTGATTTATGTAAAAAATTGTGTGATCACCCTGATTAGCAACTCTTAAATCTTACTACTTAAATCCCCTAAGAGCAAACATAATGCTTTTCCTTTTTTACCCTCTGAGCATTAATGAGAAATAGCAAAAATACTAAGACAAAGAGAAAAGCAAATTAGCAAACTGTCACCAGCCATGGCCATTTAATTTGTGTTTCATTGTTCTATATTTAAGTGTTCATTTCCAAAATATTTCTCTAGACTAGGATAAAGGACCCTGGAATTGACACTTTTAACAATATATAACATAAATCATCACCCTATGATAAGCAATGTAAACTTTCATCTATATAAATCAGTGCTCTCTAATGAGCAATACAGATTTTCATCTGCACACCCTTATTTTTAGTAGGCATGTTTGAGAAGTTGCGTGTGAGAGGGATAGGCAAGAGCTACCACAATGACTTTATAGGTTGTTATGTGTCTGTACATTGCACTGACCTTTCTAAATTCAGTTGACTTGGCATTTACGTGAGAGAGCAGGACCATCTCTCACTCAGTACTATGTCACTTGCTCCCAGAAATTGAGTGTCCCCAAATAACTAAGAGTTTAGAGCCTCATTTGAAAAATAGAATCTAAATATTTTGTTTCTTAGGGACACAGACCAGTTGTGATGTTCTCAACACCATCGTCATTTCTCTACTAATGAGAAGACCACACTTCATAAACTCTGATGTGTTTACTGAGAAGCCACTCTTACAGGAACCAGAAACCCACAATTTTTAACAGCAGCTTATCTCGTCTCTGATGCAGAGTGGTACATGTGATCTCAACCTGCACTTCTGAAGGTTTGAGCCCTTTCTGGCTTGAGAGGGACTTGGTGGCACCTATTGTTAGAGCCCATGGTTCTGGCTATTCCCTTCTGATCATTAAATTCCCATGCATCACCTCTTTCCCACTCAGGCCTCTGGGTTTTCATGGACTCTCTTGTACAGCAAATCCTTCTTTTATTTGCTGGAAATTTCTGGAGTCCCTTCACATTCCCTGTGAAGAGCTAGGATTGGGCTGCCTCAGGTTCATCTGTTTAGGCCACCAAATCAAATACCATCCTTCCCTTCAGTGAATATAATATATATATTATATAATTAGCCTATATATATATATATTTTTTAAACTGCAGAGAGGAAGTAAACCACCAATTAGTAAATCCGGCATTTTACCTTGCAGATTTTTGTTAGCATGAATATGGAACAAATGGCATTTGCTATTATAAACAGATTTAATAGAAAACAGAAGAAGAAAATCCAAATCAGAGGCCTAAATACTGTAAGTTCACAGTCCAAATCCACATGAAGACTTTGCTCTTTGAAACAATCAGTTAGAATATAAAGATGGAATATGAGCTCAAAATAGCTTGGAAGTACATTAACTCTTCATTAGCTTTCAGTTACTGATATTTGTATGAGAAGGGAAAACAGAGAATTATGTTCTTACTGACTCAAACTTGACCAAGTTTAATGCCTTTAGATAGACAAACATGAACTATGACAGCCACAAAGCTGAATGAGATTAAATTGAGTTTGTAGAGGAGAAAGTTCTTCATAAATCCAATAAATAAATTAATGGAAAGAATGGTGAGTGTGCCAATATTGAGTATGTGTCAGGACAGATTTTTTAAACCAAAAGGGACATGAATTTAAGATGTCTTTCAGGTTTTATGTCTTCTCTGATGTCAGTTTGTCATTAGAACAAATTGTCCTTAGGCTAATTATACTCTTACCCCTTGCAAAGAATTTTTAAGATCAATTTTCTGCTGGGTTGAAAAATCTAGAGTCAGAGACTAAATGAAAACAACAGCTCTCTAACCTGTAAATGAGAGCACATTTTATAACATTAAAGAAATAATACATTTATATGCAAGCAGCTATTTAATAAAACTTTGATTTAATATACAACTACTCACTTGTATTTAGACATTTTATATATAATGAGCTTTTCAAACTATAAAGTAATACAGACAACAAGTGGCAATCAAGTAAAGCAATAATTATTTGCAAATACCAAAGTCTTTCTTCCTGCCTTTGATATGTTTAGAGCTGAAGTGGCCATTATGCAACTCTGATGGAAAGGCCCAGAAATACTGGTTCTGACACACTGAGTCCTAAAGTAGAATCAGGCCCTGCCCATCTCTAGGATTCTGTTATTTGGGGAAAAAAAATAAAATGATTTTTATTTAATCTGCTATGAGGAGGCTTTTCAGTGACTTGCTGCCAAGCCCATTCTTCAATGATGCCCAACTTTAGGGTAACTTAGCAAGATAAAATAGAATTTCCAACTACCTGATATTAACATAAGAACTGGAAATCTATCCAGGGATAGGCTGTAGTCTAAAGCGCAGGAGAGGAAGGGCAGTTTGACATCAAGGAAGTATGATGGCAAAGGCCCAGACTTTGGACTTCACATCCTCTACAAGGAAAGGAGAAAATAGGAGCAAGTGAAGCAAGAGCTGGGCAGAGTCTCCTGTGGCTCTAGAAGAAAATGCAAAAGTAATTTCATTATCAGATCTAAACTAAAGGTCAGAGTCAGGGGAAGGGAAGAGTGCTTCACGTGTTTGGCCACAGAAGACCTCAAGGACCAGGAGAATTAGAGGTGATGAGATATAAACCTAGAAATTCTGAACCACTTTACATACTATGGAAATAATCAGTGATACAAGCATAAATACTACTAATTTGAAGTGCAAATAACTAAAAATAGTAGTATTGGCATTACTACTATTGGTTTTATCAGTGATCAATGACCAATAATCCATTTTGTCCATTAAATAAGTCATCATTTTGATTTTTTTAATTTTATTTATTCATTTGAGAGAGAGAGACAGAGACAGAGAGGATGAGCAGGGGGAGAGGCAGAGGGAGAGGTTGAGGGGAACATGAGTCTCTGCCAAGTGGGGAGCCTGACACAGGGCTCTATCCCAGGACCCGGAGATTGTGGTCTGAGCTAAAGTCAGATGCTTACCCAACTGAGCCACCCAGGCACCATCATTCTGAAGTTTTGTGTGTTTGTTTGTATTATCAGTGGGGTGGTTGGATGACTTGAGACTGGTATATAATGCTGTAACACATTCCTTCAGTAATTTCAAATCTCCACATCTTTCCTCACACTGTTGCTTTCTTAGAGATTGGTTCCCCGCTCTACCTTCCACAATATACTTCAATTCTATCCATCCAGCATAGATAGTTTGTGATCTATTCATTCTCTAAATAATGGTAAACGTACCCTCTAGTGTAAAAAATGTGGATGGAATTGTGATGACTTTGATATTGCCTCAGCCTTTCCAGAAGGTCCTTTAGCTTTTCATATGGGGTTCCAATTGCTCTTACTAAGTCTTCAGGAAGGAACCTACTACTGTTAGCACCTCTAGCAATCTAACAGGAAAGTATTAGAGACACGGAGAGCTTTTGTTTTGTTTTGTATCCCGTGGGATGTCATGGCACAAAACTGAAATTGCAATGCAAGGTATATAAACAGCTCACATTCTAGTCTAGCTGGCAGGAGACAAAACAAAACAATACAGGGAATTACATAATGGAGTGGCAAGTGCTACAAAGTGGGAGCACACAGTGGCTCTCTGGGAGTTCACAACTACAAGACCTAACCCAGCTCTGAGAGTTCAGTAAAGATTTCTGGAAAATATTACATCTAGGTTGATAAAGAACACATGCATAGATGTCAATCACATCAAAGGGGTTTGGGAACAGTGAGCTGGGTAGAGGAATCTGTTCCTGCAAAGGCTCCTTGGTCAGAGAAAGTACAGAATGTTGGGGAACTTAAAGATGCAAGAAACAGGAGCACTCAAGCTTACCTCAATCACCAGAAATTTATCATAAATGTAAATAGAAAGTGAAAAAGTTAACAAATATTCTTAAGTGTCACAGGTCTAGCTCTCATAAAAAATAATATAATATGGTTTAGAGAGAAGCATATGAACACCACGGATTTATTAACTTGTTCCCATCTCTATTCTGAGTACCAGAGCTACAGTGATGACAAAAGCAAACAAGGGCTAGATACTCCAATGGAACTCACTTTATATTAGCTAGCAACCAAAAATCAACAAACCCATCTAGTATATCAATGGTGTGCTGGAGACTTAAAATGGGCAATGTGCCAGACAGGGAATGGATAGTTACTTAAGACTGGGTGTTTGACTGAGGGAATCTTTGAGGGGTGACATTTAAGTTGAAAACTAAATGACAAGATGAATCCAGCCATGGTAAAATTAGAAGGAAGAACAACCCAGATAAAGGAAATGGGCAGAAGTAGTCTTGGCAAGTTAGAGAGACAAGAAGTAGGCCTTTGTGGTGGCCATAAATGTCACAGAGTAAGAAGGGCCAAGACTCGGTGGTGTAGGCAAGGAGTTGGATTTTATTTAAGTGTGATTAGAAGCCTTGAGATGGGTTATTTATTTATTTAATTTATTTATTTTAAAGATTTTATTTATTTATTCATGAAAGACTCAGAGAGAAGGGCAGAGACACAGGCAGAGGGAGAAGCAGACTCCGTGTGGGGAGCCCAATGCAGAATTCTATCCCAGGACCCCCGGATCATGATGTGAGCCAAAGGCAGACACTCAACCATGGGCCACCTAGCTGCTCTAGAAAGGTTTTATGAAATAAACAGAATGATCTGACTTACATTTGCATAATGGTCGCTTGCCTGCTGAATGGAGATTGAATTGAGAGGTGAGGGGTAGGGGAAGTAGAGGCAGAAGTTCTATTATAATGCTATACGTAGAAAATAATTGTGGTTTGGAAGAGTGGTAGTATTTTTTTTTAAATTTTTATTTATTTATGATAGTCACAGAGAGAGAGAGAGGCAGAGACATAGGCAGAGGGAGAAGCAGGCTCCATGCACCGGGAGCCTGATGTGGGATTCGATCCCGGGTCTCCAGGATCGCGCCCTGGGCCAAAGACAAGCGCCAAACCGCTGCGCCACCCAGGGATCCCAGGAAGAGTGGTAGTAGTGAAGAAGAAGAAGAGAAGGGGGTTGTTTGAGACTTGTGCAGAGTGAGCTCTGGTGGATTGGATGGGATAGGAGAAAAAAGAACAAAGAGTAAGTCCACAAGTTTAAATTTAGGAAACTGGTGGTTGGTGGTACCTTTACCTGGGATGGGCAGAGTGATGGAGGAACCCAGTGTGGGATGGAGAATGAGAGACTGTACACACAGCTTTGCTATGTGGTTATCTTGAGCTCCAGTGTGTTTAACTTGAGCTTCTCTTAACCATCAATCAGGCGTCTGTGCAGCTATAAACCCATGGTCACCTTGGAAATATAGCTGTAGAATCATGTGTTTCATGATCTTGATGATCCAGCAACTCTGCAACTTCTGCTGTTACATTCCTTTTAATGAGCAGATTTCAACATTTCTCTGCTCTGTTCTTTGATACCTGGTTGCTCATGGTTTATTTTACCCCATGGCTTCTCCTCAATTAATACCTTTTTGTCTTATTTCTTCTCTCCATACTGTCTGTTGAATCATTCTGAAAAATCCCATTTTAATTCTTTGAATGCGTTTGATTGGTGATAGAATCGCATATAAAAGAACCTGTATTGGACAGAGAATTTATGAATATCAACCTCATCGCAATGGCTTTGATTTCAAGACCTGATCTCTGGTTCAGTCATGTGTACCCAAGGCTGGTACATTTAGATGGCGGAGCACATGGGAACCCATGGGAAGCCATTAGCTGCTTTATTCAGAGATGTCAGACATATGAGTGCCAATTGCTATGAACATCAGTATGGATAAATCCTATCACTCATCTCAATGACTCTTCCTTTTGTCCTCATGTTCCTAAGCAAAAATCACCTTCCTCTCTTCTCCTCTAAACATAATAACATTTGATTTGCCATTTATGCAATAGAATACTATAATGGAAGTAATTTAGTCTCAGCTTCAGCTGAAGCCACAAGACAACTGATTTCCACTTTCCTTGTGAGATTCCAGTAGTAAGCCAGAGAGGATGCATCACATGCATCAAAGAGCTACAAATTCCCTAAGAGAAATGAAGTGAGCTTCAAACACCTCACAGGCCCACACTACATAATGCTAGCTCATGATACTGTTAACCCAGTAAGGACTTTTCTGCTCTTCCTTCTGTCTTCCCAGTGTCAAACACTGAAAGGGTTAGAAAAGGGTTAGAAATACAGGTTCTTTTATATGGGATTCTATCACCAAACTCATTCAAAGAATTAAAATAGGATTTTCAGAATGATTCAACAGACAGTATGGAGAGAAGAAATGAGACAAAAAAGGTATCTCCGTGGGGATCAGGGTGTGTGGGGGAAGGATTGAAATAAAAAAGAAGCCCAATGTGGCCTCTGTCTCACTGAAGGAAGCCAAACTTTAATAGGCCTAAACTGGTAAAGTAGAGCCATTTTATCTTTAAATAAAGTTTAACGTTTTGATTATTAATTAATAATAATGGGCATATTGATTACTCATTGAGGGATTCCTATTAATGAAAATGAGTGAGAAAATATGGTGACTTGACATAATTTTCAGACAGTGGAAGACAGGCTCCCTGGAATAAATGTTAAGGAAGACAAAAATAAAGTTTTATGATAACATCACATGAGTCCTGTTTGTTCGACACACAGATACATCTGTTTTATCCCTGATCATATTCATCCTTAATTTAGTATGTTCTTCTGTCTCTTTCCATATATATATAGCCTATATATAAAGGATATATATATATATATATCCTCTCTGTACTTTATTCATTTTATTTATTTTTATTTGTTTTTTTACTTATTTATTTATTATTTATTTATGTTTTGAGAGAGCAAATGAGTAAGCAGGGGTAGAGGGGCAGAGGGAAAGAGAATCTCAAGCAGACTCCTTGCTGAGCATGGAACCCACCTCAGGGCTGGACCCCATAACCCTGAAATCATGACATGAGCCAAAATCGAAGCAGATGTTCAACTGATTGAGCCACCTAGGCACCCCTGACTCCCTTTATTTTAAACTCCTTAAGAGCATAAGGCTACTACCATGCTTCCTATTTTACTAAGAAAACAAGCATTTAAAAGAGTGCTTCCACAAGATCCCATCTCTTCATCTTTTCATAGAATTTCAACTTGGTATGTCTGACCCTCCATGTCACCTGTTTTGAGGGAAGAATTTTATATGCTCCTCGTGAATGCTAGATTCTGTGGTTGTGCTCAAGATCTTGTCACCTCTCCATGACTGAAGGATGTGACTTCAGCAATCTCCTCTCCCCTGCTTCATCATTTTGTCTCCTTCTGCTGGATCATCTTTATCAGCATAAAAACATGCAGTTGCTTCTTCCTTAATTCTTCCCTTCTTATTCTCTCTTGAACCTATGCCCATAAAACTCTTATCCTCTCCATCAAAATTATTCTTGAAAATGTTACCAAAGAGCTTCCTATTGCTAAATGCAGAGCTCAATACTCAGTCTGCATCTTACACCAGCTGTCCAAAGCATTTGGCAGAGTTGACAACTGCTCCTTATGGAAACTCCTCCAGGATGGCATGCTGACTTTCCTCCTCCCATACTCACTTCTCCTTCTCAGTCTCTTTTGTTACCTTTTCTACCTCCCCAAAACCTTAACCTTTTTTTCTTCTAAGCACACTCCTTAGTACTTAGGATGATATCATGCAGTCTTAACTATTATATGAATATGCAATTCCCAAAAATTGTATTTCCAGAATAACTCTAGTTCAGACTCTCCTCAAGTTCAGGTTCATATATCCAGCTCCCCACTTTACATTCCACTGGGAAGTCTAATAACCATATCAACATGTTCAAAATCAACCTAATAACCTTTCCTAAAGCTTGATACACTCATTCCTTCTTCATTCCTGTTAATGGCAACATCATTTTTACAGTTCCTCAGGCTCTAAAGCCTGGATTTATTTTTATTTTCTCTCTTTCACATGCCACACTATTTCAGTAGAAAATTTTATAAGAGGTATCCTCATCTATTACAAAGCCTGGTCATATTTTACCATCTTCACCCCTAGCAAGAGTCAATAACAACTCTTGACTGAATTATGAATAGCCGCATCACCTCCTGCTTCTATGTTTTCTTCTCCTTGGTCTTTTTAAAAATTTTAGGTGAGTCAATTAGAAGAAAATATTCACACACTCCTACTTCATTTTTCTTTTTTTTTCTACTTCATTTTTCTTATTAAAAATTAGCCATATCATGTCACTCCTCTGCCTAAAACTTTCAATGATTTTCCGTATCATCCAGAACGAAAGTTAAAGTTCTTTTAAGTGTCCACATGATCTTTTATCATACTGTTACTCTCCTTTCCAACTCTGCTTTAATTGCCTTGGCCACTTTGCTGGACCCAGAATTGGGGGCATTCTCTGGCCACAGGGCCTTTGTACTTATTGTCTACTCTGCCTGAAATGATCACCCTTCAGATATTCTCCTAGCTGGTTCCTTTATCTCCTAGGTTTTTAACCCTACGCCACCTTCTAAGAGAAGCCTCCTTTGTTTACTCTATTTGGAATTGACTGGATTCCCAATCCCCTTGCCCACTTTATTTTTCTCCCCAGCACTCCACCATCTAGCATACTACACTTAACTATTCTTGCTTTGTCTATTTTGTCTCTCCACTATAATGTGAGCTGCATCAGAGAAGATGATTAAATGATTAAATGATGGCCTGGGTCCCCAGTAGGTCAAGCACATGGGTGCACTAAAAAAAAAAATCTGAAAAAGAAATCTGTCCATTCCCTTATCTACCCACTTCCCATACACACAGTTACATAAACGATTCCTAGAAAAGTATTTTGTACTTAACAGATGCTTAATGAACGATAGTTGACTTGTATATTGAAAGTAACAACATACTGTAGGATATATATTATGTACTTCCTTAATTGAATTTATACTGACATTGAGAGTAAGACAGTGGGTCAGAATCCAAGAGTCACTATGATTTTATTCCTTAGGCTTCTGCCCTCTCAGAAAGTATTGAAAATTATGGGAGTTTTATATATCTTTCAAAACAATAAATCATACAGCACAAGTAATAAACTACATGGAATCATGCATTGTATTCATGTCTATCTTGATTTTGTCTATTTTGGTAAGCTTTTTTGTTTAGTTCATTAAGAGGCAGTTTAATCATCATTGTACATCATTATTTGGCAAAACTAGGAAAATATCTACCACAAATGTTTTCTTCTGAGGGCTTGCCAAGGATTTGTAGGCAGTAGATAACTATTCTTACCACATTTTCAAAGGAGCCTTAACTCCTGTGTATAAATCTACAGCAGTCAGTTCAATAAAAATATGGAGAGAGACAGAGAGAATGTTTTCTTACATTCTCTCTCATTCAAGAAGAAAGTCTCTTCTTACAATTGAAGTTGGGAAGGAAATGAGGCAAAGTAATGAGTAAGAGCAATCCATGTGCTCACAATACCATTTTCTGCTTATCCCTAGAATCATAGTGCATTTTTACTCTATGGTAGCAACGTCTTTTTACTTTTATATCTTTCTTAGGATTTTTCTTTAAGTTCTATTTTCTGCTGATGTATTCATCTGTATAAATATGTAAACGGGTGTTCATACATTATTAAGTCACCTCTTCTATGTTGCTTTTTTTTTTTAATAGTAATTAGGTGCCTCCTAAAGACTCAAATACTTAATATAAAAAATTTTTAAAAAGAGTGTTTTAGGCATATTGTCAGGGAGATGATTGGAAATTTTGTGGCAAGGATCATATTTCAACCCTCTTTTAATCATTACCTCATATGACATTATCATTAATAAAGCTGCAAAGTGTCTTCTATATAGCTGCAGGAGAAAAAAAATAACTCATAGGAGTCAACCAGAGGGCATTCATTCATTTGTTCGTTTCAGTTAATACCTGAAAGCTCTGTGGTTAAAGTGCTTTACTGATTACAAAGCAGTTTTATAGACTTCTTATTTGATCCTCACAATCACCTAATTTTTGAGGAAAACTATCTTGCATTAGCAAATAAGAAAGTTGAGACCCCAAGAGTTTAGGGAGTTGACTAAAATCAAACAGCTTAGGTATAATTGTTGATACACAAACTTGTATATTCTAATGCTAAATTATTGTCCTTCTCACTATATATACTTCAGATTAGCATTTTCAATATACTAATATGGTGGAGTATCAGATATGAGTAACCATGGTCCCTACTTCCAACAATTTATAGTTGGGTGGAGTTTTTTAATTCATGAAGGAATATGATTTTGCAAAATCATTGTCAATATGAAGTTGAATAATATAAAAATCTAAAGGTCTTCGTAATCAGAATAAAGGAAACAAGACTATTGTGATTAGACATAGAAGAACTTCTTTACATATAAATTTAACTAAAAAGCTAATAGAGAAGTAACCTTGTCAAGTACATGGAATCTGTCCTTGAAAATCGTGAAGAGAAGAATACAGAATTCTTCCTGGAATGAGAGTGATATTCACATCTTGGAGTCAAAAAGCTTCCTGTGAAGTTTAGAGAGACCTAGTTTTCAACAGCAATAAGTGTTTTATTAACTTACAATAGCCCCTTTCTGCACATGCTAGATCACTTGGCATGCAGGCTCAATAACTCTTTACGCTTAGGGACAAACTCTGTCTGAGATAAAGAGATATGAAGACTCCAATAAGTAACTCAAGTGAATTCTATACCAAGTCATCTTGCTTTTAGTTCTGTGCTGACCTCTTGTCCCTTGACTAACAAGGAGACAATGTCCTTTTCTTCATCCACTTGTGGATATCAACCATAGAAATGGGTCCTTGTCTTATTTTCGTTTCCTATAAGGCTGGAGAAGAGACTGCTTTTGTCCATCCTCTCAGAAAATAGGGCCTGCTTTCTGAATTCCAACTGACCACTGGGATCCTATTCTCAGTTTTCACTCTTGCCAGAAACTACTGCCTCCCTGCCTTTGTCTTTACTTAAGGAAAGCCTGAAGGGCTTTTAGCACAGGACGTGGCACACAGTAGGATGATAGGTATTGAAAGAGATTATACAGCAAGAACTATGTCAAGATTAACATATCTTCAGTGCAAGTTAGATTGTAGTAGACATAGACAAATTGTTTTTAAAAATAAATTAAATGTTCCAGATTCTATAATGAAAGGAATAGAGTGTAAACTGGCTTAAAGATTTTTTTTTTTTCTGCTGACAGAATCAGAGAATGCTTTTTGGAGAAAATGAGAAGAATAAGTAAGATTAAATGAACAGGATTTTCTTGAAACATAGGAAAATGGATGAACATTTTCTGAATATAACAGTATATTATGGATGAGTTGGACATTTACTTTTTTAGACATTTGAAAATATCTGGAATTTTTTGAGCAGGCGACTGATACTATCCAAGTGATATCTTAGGGTTGTTTCTTTAGAGGCAGTTATCAGGACTTATTAGTTGAGGAAAAAACTTGAGAGAGGGAAATAAGTTAGTTAGGAACCAATCTAATTATCCCCATATTAAGTATAAGGTTCATCTAAGCCAATGGAAATGGGGGGAAAAGGGATTTACTGAATTCCGGTAAATTATGTAGAATCACTTCTTACAATTCCACAACAATACCGTGCAAAGATTTTTCAATGCATAAAATTATAAAAGAAAACCCAGAAATGGAACAACAAAATTGAGATACAAAGAAAAAATTGAAAGATATAAAGGAGAAAATGAAGACAAGGGAAAGAAAAAAGATAGTGTCTGCCAGATGCAAGAGTAGAGTCAAGACACTAGTGAATCCATGCTCTGGAATCCAGGAAAGACCCACGAGTTAGAGGCATCAGGTTCCTGTGAAAGATGACATTTAGAACAGGCCAACAACATGAAGAGTTGTTAAAATGCTCCATAAGGAGTCTTTAAACCTTAGTATCCCCTCAAATTCTGTATGAGAATAAATCAGATTCTAAAATTGTTTTCCCTCCAACAAAAAACTGAGGATAATTCTCTAAAGAGACTTCAAACCCAGAGACACCAGAAAAAAATCAAGGATGGGAAGCCATACTGAAATCAAGGGAATTCCATGAAGGTCCACACACTGAAAAATGAAACCTATATAATACCTATATAATATAATAATAATATTTTCTCACTTTTCCACAGCTTTATCTACCAGTCTTCCCTCCCAGGTGGAGAGCTAGGGGCTCATCTCTTTGGAATCTCAGTGGCTCAAGGAAAATTATTTGACAGTTGGAGAGAGTGTCCTTGATAAAAAAACAAAAAACAAAAAACTGGATTCCTGTCTAATTACCCTACAGGAGAGCTCACTGGTCAATAGGCTTTGAAATTGTACACAAAGCTTCTAATCTATGTTTAGGTCTCTACTCTTAACCATCAAATATCAGCAAAGAATCAGGAAAGCTGGGTGGCCTGGGTAGCTCAGCAGTTAAGCATCTGCTTTTAGCTGTTCCCGGGATCCAGGATCTAATCTCACATCGGGCTCCCTGTAGGGAACCTGATTCTTCCTCTGCCTGTGTCTCTGCCTCTGTGTGTGTGTGTGTGTGTGTGTGTGTGTGTGTGTGTGTCTCATGAATAAATAAATAAAATTAAAAAAAAAAAGAATCAAGAAAGCCATGCTCCTTACTAGAAATAAAGAGGACAAAGAGAATAACCAATGTAGAAGAGGAAAAGCAATGCAGGAAATAGGAGAAAGTATTCAAAGAAACCCTATAATCAATAGCCTTAAATAGATATATATGAAATATATAGGTATAATACAGCACAATTGACTTCATTAAAATAAAAGAATCACCGCAAAGCAGGAAACTTGAAATGGATCAATGGAATGGAATAGAATGACCAGATTTTGGAGCAAACAAGCATAATTTTTTTAAGCCACGATTTCATACCTGGATGACTGAAGATAATTTTGTAAAGTATCATGTAGGAGAGAACATCTGAAACTAGCCAGGGAACAAGGTGTTTAGTGTGGTTGGAAGCATCCTGCACTGATTGGCAGTTAGACAATATGATTTCTAATTCTCTCTGCACTCCCAATTAATGTGTGAACTTGGTCAAGGAAATTTGCTTCTGTGCCCTCAGTTTTTTAACCGAAAAGGGGACTGAACTCAGTGATCACTACCATCCTCCCAATTTGTTTGAGAGGAACTTAATTTTACACTTGTGTTGGAGGTGACAGTGAAACAAATGACCTGTGTGCAGGAGACCACTAGAAATGCAGAATGGGAATGAGAAAAGCAGTCAGGGAGATAATTCTTAAGGCTTGAGAGAGTAAGAACATAGAGTGAGAAATGGAAAGACAGGACAAAATCTTAAGAGATGCCCACTTCAAGAGACAGAGAAGGAGGTAACAAATGAGCCATCGATGAATATTTCAACAAGGAAAAACTAGAATGGTGGAGGTGTAAGTTTCAAAAAATAGAAGAGAAGGATAATTTCAGCTATTCATTCATTTGGTTTTAAAACAGCATGAAAAGTTTGGTGGTGTTGTGAATTCAACAATGACCTCGGAACTTAAACTAGTACGAAAATTTCGATAGTGGGCCCAATTAAGATAAAAGCTTTAGAATTCACCGAACATAAGCTTTGTTTTACTTTTTCACTAGGTCATTTTAGGCACCACATTATAGATGTTACCGTTTGAGGCATCTGTGTGAATGAAGGTGGTCTTTTATTTATCACCTTTAGAGATGCGACAGTGATTGAAATCTTGCCTGAGACCATGAATTTTTCATAACAGCCGTGTGGCCATTCAGCCCAGAACTCTAAATCTATAAGCCTCAGCTGTGATCCAAGCAAGGTTAAATGGAAATAATACTGGACAATATTTTACCAAGCCCTATCATGCATGCACATACCACCTCTTTTCAGTTCTTTTTTTCATGCATAATTATTCATCCATACAGTAAAAGCAAATCAGTTACACAAAAATATAAACTCACTTTTCATGTGCAAGTGGTAAACCCTTTTCTGAATTTTACTGTCTTCACTTTTACATACTACTCTTTTTTATACTTTAAATTCTATATTTTATGTGGCTGAAAATATAATATTATCATATGAAATCTGTATTTTTTGTTTTAATGACAATATGACACACAATTATGTACATAAGCATATATATGCATATATATACACACACAGATATACACACATACTTTTATAAGAACTTCTCAATTTCAGCCATATTATGCATCCTTAATTTGTAATTTTGTTTTGTTATTTATATCAAAGTTACTAACATCCTTGTAAAAATCCTGGGACTTCATTTATATTTTCTGGTTACTTTCTTAGGTAATTATTGTATCTAACATGGTATTATTTGGTATAAAATGCGAACATTTTGTATGACCCCATTAAGTGTTTTTATATTGCTTCCATCCCTTGAAATAGTATATCAAACTACACTTTCGTTATTTTAATAAACTGGAACATTATTTCTCTTTTCAACAGTTTTGTCAGTTATGGTGAATAACCCCTTCAATTTACTCCATAGACCAGTGGGGTTAACCTTAAGGCAAGGTAGATGTTTTGCCTGTTGGAAATTTTTAAAGATGTTTTCTTATAAATACTTAATTCAGGACAATAATTACATTAATTGGAAATAGATTAAATAGATTTAAGCAGAAAAAAAAAGTGCAGTATGGGTCAGTAGAGGGCAGCAAAGATCAGAGAAAAGACATGAATTCAAATGCTGATTCTTAATCCAGGGTAATAAAAGACTGAAAATTCTAGAAATAGCAAAGGACCAGTGTTTTCTCCAGATATTTCTGTGAATCTTAAAATCTTGGTCTTGTATCATCTTGGAATAAGAAGTTGCACTACCCTGTCATCTTTTGGAAAGTTGATTGCCACTTTAATTTGGTTGTCAGTGGACAATGAACATACTCAGGCATTCTCAAGAAATGAAACTCTATACTTTTATGGGTATTTTCCCAACAAATACAGCAGTTCCAATTTTTTAAAGAGGGATTGAGAAATAGGTCAATTGAGAATTTCTGTGGGTTTTCTGCTTCTTCAGGGATACCAGATATTTCCTAACAATTTTTGCTTCCCCATCTACAGCAGTAAAAATGAAACAAATTCATATCTCTTTAAATATGGAGTTATTCTCTGCATCCTTAAGAAACACAAATGTTTATAAAGGCAAAAAAAATGGGGCATCTGGATGGTGCAGTCAACTGAGTATCTGACTCTAATTTCAGTTCAGCTAGTGATCTCGGGGTCATGAGATCCAGCTCTGTGCAGGGCTCTGTGCTCAGCTTGGAGTCTGAGATTCTCTCTCCCTCTGCACCTCCACTGCCTCTTCTCTAATATTAGTAAATAAATAAATCTTTAAAAAATAATAATAGTACAGGAAAAAACCCTTATAATTTTAGTGTCTATTACTATTTAAAGAAACTATTTTCTTTTTTATCTCTGAAATGCATCAATAGGAAAACTCAATAATAATCTAACTTTTCCTTTTTTAATTCTCAATTTGATATATATACATATTCACAGATTTATTGAATAAACATCCTCTCTTTCAAAGTCAGAAGGGGAATCTGAAATTATAACAAATTGTGCTTGTGAGTGATATGCCCTATTCCCATTCTACATTTTGATAGTCATACTAAAATGCATTGGAAGTCCTAATTCTTTAGTATTAATCAGTGTTCCTTCTAATGGTTTTAAGATCCCAGAAAACATCAAATTTCATAGGTGTTTATTTGGAAAATAAAACTCAAAGAATAACCAAACACTAGAGTTGTCAATTAATAAAATAAAATTGTATTTGTTTCATTATATCACCCTTCTAATATTGATTTTGGCTGTGTAATATTGAATTTGTTTAATGCCTACAGAACACCTTAGCAATGTTGTAGCTTTTTTCCTTAGAATTTAGAAATTAAAGGAGAAACAAAAAGTACTTAGATGCAAGTAGATGTGTTTGAGGCCTAGAACTGGCTGGTCCATTTGGAAATTGAGAAACATAAAAATTCAAAAATAAAAATCTCTAGATATCATCACAGGTTTTCAATTTATGCCTGAGGAGATAGAAATAATATTGATTTGAAGACTTTTTTTTTTTTTAAGATTTATTTATTTCAGAGAGCATATCAGAGGGGTGGTGGGGGCAGGGGAATAGGAAGAGATTCCTCAGGCAGACCCTCCTCCCCACTTAATGTGGATCCCTGCCCTATGCAGGGCTCTAACCCAGGAACCCTAGAACATGACCTGAGGGACCAGGAACCCTAGAACATGACACTGAGAATCAAGAGTCAGAAGCTTAACCAACTGAGCCATCCAGGCGCTGCATGAAGCTTCTTAAATAAGACAAACTAGAACTCAGAGACTGTTTCTTCCCCTCATGTTCTCAAAAGACCAATCATCAAGCCCTGATACTTTTATTTTATAAACATTTCTTGAATCTTTCCTCACTTTAAAGAGACCTAATTATGTCATCTGTAGTAACAATGGTCACCTGTAGTGACTTCTAGCAGTCCTCTTGAAAATGCTATCACAATGCTAACACAGATACCATGATTTTATTCCACTGCTTATGTACCTGTAATAAATCTTTATCCATCTACAGAATGCAGTCCCAATGCCTTAATATGGCATACAAGATTACCATTACTTTTGCATTTGAAGTGTATTCCCATTTATTGACCAAAAAGAACTCAATGCCCAGTATTCTTGTGTTTAGACAGTGTCAGTACAAAACCAGAATTATTATTGGGAGTTATAGCAAATAATTTAAAGTCATAATTTTTTTAATATGTGAGTTTAATGTATGTCTTAGCATCAGGGAAAAATATAGTAAAAAAAAAAAAACAGAGCAGAGTAGACAGTGGTCATGAAAAAAACTGATGAGGAAAATATTGTCCAAGTTTTCACCAGGAGCAATATAAAGGGACCTGTATTGGAGATTTGTAGATTTAAATACAACAATGCGGCCCTCAAACGGTATTTCTGTCTCTTAGCTACATTCCTTTTTTCTCACATTTCCTTTTCAAAAAACAATCATCAGCTCTGAAAAAAACTAATTCCTTGAGACTTTTATAAACAATGAACAGTCATGGTTGGGCATTTCCTCTGAAGAAAAGATGGGAACCAAAACAAAGCCGCTTTCATCTTCTGTTTGCGCTTGGTAAACTAGCAGTATTAGTTAGAAAAGATCTATCATTTGTTTCTTCATCTCCTCATGTGTCCAAGCACCCACAGAAAGTGTTTACAGAACAAAACAGCTCCAGAAAATCAAGCTATTGCAACTGGTAGGATTAATTAAAACAGCATGAGTGAGGAAGAAAAAGCAACTTGTTAGCTTCCCAAGAAAGACGCAAGGCCAGATAAGCCAATCTTCCATAAATCTTAAAATGATAAAGGAATTAGCCTTTTGGTGGACCCTGGGCTTCTGAATACATTTTTTTTTCAACCATGCTTGATTTTCACTTTGCATGAAAAAATATTCCTAATAGTAGAATGGCTTTTAGTTGGTACAACAGCAAAGAACATTTCCTTTCTCTTATTTTATACATTTTAAATATTTAACTGAACAAGGTTAGTTCTCTCCTTCAGTTTGATCATTTGGTATCACATGTGATTATTTGACCCATGACACATGCCCCCAAAATACTAATTTTTAATAAATTTAACATAATCCTAAAAGATACTAAAATAAACCAGCAAATAATATTAAAATGGATCAATGTAAAAAAAAAAAAAAAAGCCCCGTGCTAGGTATAAGACATGATAAAGAAAATAAATTATGAGGTACTAGACTTCAATAACTTAAGTATAGTTATTTAATATAGTATGAAAAGACATGAGCATGTGAAAAGTCAAATATTATAAAACCCCAATATGAAATGTCATAAAGCAGTGGAACATTAGGTGATAGAAATCCTGCTCCTATTGAAAATTACTACTGTACTCTTGAGTTGAGACCCATGCCATGCACCAGCTTTGTCTTTCCTTGATATTTAATATATTCATTCAATACAATGATCTCAGCCTTGATTATGCTTATTTCCATTGAAAATGCTACCATTTTGCCTCTCTTCTATTGAACATGAGATGGCTACACTCACTTTCCTTAATAAGTAGATACATAGTTATAAATTCCTTTTGGTTTCATAATTTATATTAAAAATTCTTAACTCTTTATGGTTCCTAGTTTATTAATTTTACATTTTTATCACTGAAACTCACAATTAATGAATTTGAGTCCTTGTTAGATGATTTTCAGGAAGATTTGAGGAAATGGGTCTTTGCTATGGATTAGATGCTAACAGGAGGCAGGAGTAATTCTGTGATTTTTTTTTTTGAAAAATAATTATTTATTCTGATACATTTATCTGGAAGGAAGACTAGACTGAAACTGAATATGTAAGTGGAAAAGAAGCAGCAGATACTCCTCTTGGCCAGGAAAAGCGAATGGCCTGCTCTTTTATGGCTTAGATAGTGTTTATGATTTTTTTAATGCTCAGATATGATTACTAGTGATCTTGCTTTTGTCTTGATTTATCCTGGTCACAGAGGGGTTTTGTCTGATAGTGATGTTCTGTGAACAAAGGCCTAATTGGAAATGTCAGACCAGCTCATGGCACCAGCCTAGAGGATAGTACCAGGCCAGTTCCAGATGTCAGGGGCTGCTTTCTTTTTCTCAATTTTCCCTTTAGGCTAAGTGAGGTTTTTCTGATCAGAATTTTTTTCTGGAAAATTTAGTAGTCATGGTTGGTCCAAGATTAGTCACTTGCTCTTTCTGTCGCAGAGTGAGTTGTTGAACACTCTTGTGTGACAATTGCTACATAGCAGCATTTGAAACACGTCAAATATACCTGCCAACTGTAGTATAGGCAATTATTAGATACAACATGATCATCAATCCTTGACAGACATCTTGAAGCCAGGGTTCTAGATTATCAAAGCCAGGGAATAGAGCCACCTAAGTTTGTTTTAGAAAAAGGTAACTTTTTTCTTAGCTTAGTCATGGGTTCAAGCATTTTTCTTGTAGTATAAGAGATACAGCAAGAAGTTTTCCTGCAGTATAAATCTTGGTTAATTAAGAGAAAAGGGAGAATGATATAAATTTTCCATGACCCTTACTAATGAATTTAGACTAGCTTGAAGGGCTTTCAGAGTAGTTGTATTATTTATGGTTTTTGCTACAAAGTCAAATTCTGCACCTTTTTGCCAGTTGTGTTATCTCCAATGTGAACATTACAGTTCACATTTGTCTGAAGGAGTCAGTTATTCCTTCTGAGAGTTTTTTAAAGAAGCATGTATTCACCTTCTTTTGGAGACTTATGGGCAATTTTTTTCCCCAGGGAAACATAATCTGATAGAGAGATGATAGTCTTCAATAGCTAAAGGTCTCTAACAATAATTTTGAATACAATAGACTAGAGAGTATGTGGAAAGCCCAATGAAGTCACTTAGGGGAGAATGCAGCTAGAGAAGAGAAGACGATCCACTACAACATTTGAAAGTCAGGTAAAGAGGAAAGAACAGCAAAGTACTTAAAAAGAAAGTTCCTGCTGAACTAAATTTTTGAAAATCTGAAGAATATGATGCCCAAGAGGCCACAAGAAAAGGCCAAAAGGAGGACAGATTGGGCATATGGTCAAATGCTGCTCGGAAATCAAAATAAAGAAAGAGAGAATGACCACTGGGTTGTACACAAGAGAGGCCAAGTTTACCTTGTCAAGAAACATTTCAGTGACTGGAAGGAACGAAAACCATTTGAATGAAACAGTGATTGGAACAATAATTAGCTGGAAAGTATAATTCTTAAAAATTCCAGGTAGCATCAAATTATAAATGAGTCTAACAAAAACTCCACAAAATCCATATATTAATAAAATATTAAGTAAAACTACCAAAATTATAAAAGACAAATTAAACAAGCTATAATTTCTAGTGTGTTTATTTTTTATGAAATGACTCATCATAAATATATCAATTTTCCCTAAGATAATTTATTCATTTAACTTGGTCCTAATAAATTTATTCCAGAACTGTTCACGAAATTTTGCAAATTGATTCTAATGTTTTTTTAGAAAAAAGTTAACTCGGGGGCTCCTGTGTGGCTCAGTCAGTTAGGCGTCTGCCTTCAGCTCAGGTCATGGTCTCAGGGTTCTAGGATTGAGCCTGGGTTGGGCTCCCTACTCAGTGGGGAGTCTGTTTTTCCCCACTCCCTCTGCCCCTCCACCCACTTGTGCTCTCTCTCTCAAATAAATAAATAAAATCTTTTAAAGAAAGAAGAAAGAAAGAAAAGAAAGAAAGAAAGAAAGAAAGAAAGAAAGAAAGAAAGAAAGAAAGAAAGAAAAAAGAAAGAAAGAAGAAAGAAAGAAAGAGAAAGAAGAAAGAAAGAAAGAAAGAAGAAAGAAAGAAAGAAAGAAGAAGAAAGAAAGAGAAAGAAAGAAAGAAAGAAAGAAAGAAAGAAAAGAAAGAAAGAAGAAAGAAAGAAAGAGAAAGAAAGAAAGAAAGAAAGAAAGAAAGAAAGAAAGAAAGAAAGAAAGAAAGAAAAGAAAAGAAAGAAATTAACTTTCAACAATACCCAGGAAAATCTGAGTCAGAAGAATGAGCATAGAATACCCATACATACACACATACCCCATACATACCCATTTTATAATGTGTAAAATACATTATAAAACAACAGGAAATATTAGTACTGTCAATAAGTAGTCAATATAATAAAAAAAACCATAATAATCTTAAATATATATGAACTGTTGATTACTGGTGAAAGTAGCATTTTAAATCCGTGAGGTAGGGGAGCAGAGTAGATATTGATTAAATGGTGCTAGGATTGGAGCACAATCAGTTAAGCAACCAACTCGGTTTCAGCTCAGGTCATGATCTCAGGGTCATGAGATCGAGCCCCATGTTGGCTCCCTCTCTCAGCTCAAAGCCTTGCTCTCTCTCTCTGCTTCTCCCACACACTCATGTTCACGTGATCCCTCTCTCTGTCTCTCTCTCAAATAAATAAATAAATCTTTAAAAAATGTTGCTAGGATAACTGCGTAGAATCTGGAGAAAATAAACAAGCTAGATTCTTTCCTTCAATCTTTACACTAAGCTTCAGAAAAAAAGTTTTTATAAGTAAGAAATTTAAACCACAAAAATATGGAAGAAAAACACTGAAAAATTCTCTTTTATCCTTGATTTTAAGAAGTCTTTCTAAGCAGGGTGCAAAACCTTTCTAGGCATGGGGCAGAATCTATTAAAGAAAATATTGATAAATTTGAGTTGACTAAAATCAAAAGGTTCTCTATAGCAAGAAAAAGATTTTAAAAAGCAAATTATCAACTCAGTAACTTAGATTTTTAAGTAACACATATGCTAATCAGCTAATTCTCTTCATGTATGTATTGTCGAATCAGATCAGTTGGAAAATTATCAGCAACCCACTTTTTAAAAATTTGTACACATGAATTCACAGAAAAAGAGAAAATTTTGAAGATCTCAAACTCAGTCATAACAAAACTAATGTAAATTAGAATTTATATTCTGACTGCCTTACTGAAACTTTATACGCACTGAACAACTCCTATCTGCAGTACTACCTGGTGCTTATAGGTAACAGTAAAGTACGATGTGCTTCAAAATTTGTTAAGAGGGGAGGTCTGATGTTTGGTGTTATTACCACAGAAAAGAAAGGGATGAATACAGGGAAACTTTGGGAGATGTTGGATATGTCTATTAACCTTGATTGTGGCGATGGATTCCAGGTGTTTGTATATATCCAACCTCACCAAGTTACACACATTAAATGTGAGCAGTTCTTTGTATATCAGTTATACCTCAATAAAACTGTTCTTAAAACCTACACTTAGCTATCAAGCTTTCAATTAATGCTCTTGGCAAAAAGCAAAGTTACCTAATACACTGAGTGAGGAAGGGCATGGGAAAAAAAACTCTCTCATACAGCATCGGTACAAATATGCATTGGTACGAGTCCCTGGGAGGCAATTTCACAACATCTATCAAAACTGTAAATAAACATATCCATTATTTGATAATTCCACTTTTAAGAGTTTATCCTATAAACATATGCCAGAAAATATAATTACAATGATTTTCAGAGTGGCATTTATAGGATAGCAAGCCATGAATTTGTTAAAAGGAATGAGGCATACCTATATACACTTCCACAAAAGACTTCCTTGATAAATCATTAAGTGGAAAAGCAAAATGTGCTATACTTTGTCCAAAATAACAAAAACATAATCATTTCAAGAAAGAGAAACCAGAGCATTGGAGATCAATGATGGAAAAATTGCATACTTTGGTACTATTTAACATTTAGCACAACTTGAATCTTTACCACAGTCATGTGTTACTTTGTCAAAAAATTACATTAAAAACATTTCAAGTAATGCTTTTAAGCAGGGTGCAAATCAGTGGAAGGTAATGGTTTGATGGCAATGAGTAGGAAATATTACCTGTAGTTTGTTGAGAAGGATACAGAGAAACTAGATTAATATGGGTCAAAGTTTTGTTTTTGTTGTGATCATGGTTGCTCTTTAAAAACAAATAGTTTTCCAAGAGTCTATTGTATACCCATCAGAATAAACCTGTGGGTCTGATTGTATATTCATGAGAATGAACCCATTGGGTGGGAAGAAAGGGTGCCCCACACAGAGGCAAGAGGCAAGCCCTTGAGAAGGCCCAAGGGATTCAATTCAGGTGAGCAGAATCATCCACCTGTGGTCAGAGCAGGAGTGCTTCCATTTTAACGAGCAGAATGAAGAAAGTTGTTAGACTTGTAGGTGTCAAAGTGACAAAACTCTGGTGGAGATGTTAGCCTGGATGGAGCAAGGAGACATCTCCCATTTTCACAGGTAGAAGGTAGAATTAGGGATACAAATCCCAGCAAAGCTTTTATATCTTTAGGAGCAAAAGTGGTTCTAATAGCCTGCATCTAATCAATCTATGAGTTGGAAACTAATAAATCATCATCTGAAGATGAGTCTTGCTGGAGAAGCTGGTGGAACTTTGTGGAAAGAAGATCGAGGGTCACGTCCTCATCTCCAGTCATGGGAAATTGAGTAGGACTATGAGACTGGTCGAAAGTGTTCTGGGAATTGTGGTTAACTTAGAGTGAAATGACAGTTATTACAAGGGATGAAGATGATAATAATGGAGATTAATCTGTTTACAAGGGACTCTGATGATTCAGCTTGTAATCTAAACTAGGCTGAACTAAGTGAAGATGGGGGTGAGGAGGCCAAGATGATGTAGTGGTAGGATAAGTGGATTGAAGACGTGAATTAATTCAAATAGCTGTCCTGGGAATTAGTAGAGAAATGGAACCAGAAAGCTAAAAAAGTCAGGCTAGAGTGAAATGTTTAAAATAGAGATCTTAATCACAGCAGAGTGGGTCCGCAAAAGTGGGTGGCTGCCGTGGATCAGTGGAAAAAACTGGAAACAAAGAAGGATTTTTCTATTCCTCATTTTCTGAGAGATTTGACAAGTAGTAGATACTGAATCTTATCAAAATACATTTTTAGTCTCTTTTGAAATAAGCTCTTTTTGTCTCATTGAATACATATATTCTTATTGAATATATAAAATATTTTATGTTGCTACTTTTTAACCATCTTTCTGTGATATAAAAGTACATGAAAATAGTGATTACTTTCTTAACAATCTGTTTTATATAATTCTCTAGGATTTTATTTTGAATTTTCACATTTACAAACATAAAAATGATTATGCTTTCAGAACAATATTACTTTCAAAGGCTGTAGATAATTTTCTATCCTTTTCAATGCTCCTGACCACATGACTTGGCATGGAAATGTTAAATCTAGATCTTGTAAATTTGTAATAAATCATCTGTTGTTATTTAGTTTTATGTGGAAATAATTATTCAATATGTATTTTTTCATTCTACTTCCTATTTCTTGGCATAATTTAGAGGTTTATTACTGCCCACAAGATCATTTATTCCATAGAAATTTTTAAATTGGGGAGTATACGGTATTATCCTATAATTTTAATATCCTATTTATATATTTTTGTATTCCTTCTCTCTCATGAAAAATGTGTATTTTATAATTACAGTTTCTAGAAATTTAACTTATATTTTTCTCCCAAAGAATTAGGTTATGTTTCCTTTGCAATTCCACTATTTTTTCTTGTTTTTTAACCCATTTATTTGAACTCCTTCCTTCCTTTTTTTCTTTGCTTCCTCTTTTCTTTTTTTTTCTCTTTTTTTTTTCTTAAGTGTGACTTTAAATTGTTTTCTGGACTATTCTGTGTTAAAGGCTCATTTCATTTTTGTGTTATTGTTTAATTATGGACTCACATCTGGCTTTGAACCAATTATATCAGTTTTGTAATGTAATCATTATCTATAATGATTATTTTATTTTTAAAGATGTATTTATTTATTGTAGAGGGGATGGTGGGACAGAAGGAGAGGGAGAGAGAAACTTAAGCAGACTCCTCACTGAGCCCAGAGCCCCACATAAAGCTTGATCCTACCTCCCCAAGATCACAACCTGAGCTGAGACCAAGAGTCAGATGCTCAACCAACTGCGCCACCCAGGAGCTCCTATAATTTTAAGGGTTGTTGTGTTTTTTTTTTTTTTAATTCTCAAATGTCAGATTTAGAAGAGTTTGAATTTTTTATTTGCTTCTTTTGCTTTGCAAATTATTTACTTTTTGAATTTTGTATTACATGGTATCAGAGTTTTATTTTTATGTGTGTGTTAAAAGAACTGACCTGAAAATTTTATGTGAAGAAGAGCCTGCAAGTCACTGTAATTCTTTTGATGTGCTTGGCACTGAGATATTTCACTAACACAATCCTAGTTCACGGATAGTCATAGTCTCCAACTAGCAGTTTACCTTTTCGTTGAATTGAATTTGAATTCTTTATTATGGTAGAGGTTTTGTTTGTTTGTTTTGTTGTGTTTTTGGTATATTTTTGGCCTTTTTTTTTTTAAACAAAAATTTAGGGGGAAAAAACACTCTGGGAGCTGGTAACTTTTAATACCTTGGGCAGAAAGAACAAAGGATAGATAAAATATTATTATCACTGAAGCAGGAATTATCTTACTAAAGGGATTTTAAAAATATGCAGCGTGGCAATAATTGTTGCACATAATTGCTGATGTTCTGAGAACAAAACAATACTGCTAATATCTATATAATGCTTTGAATTTTATAATTGATACTTGACAATTATACTGTTGAAATTCCTCAACCAATCATGACATGGTTTGTTTTTAAAGCCTGTAATTATAGTCAAGTCATGAGAAAATAGATCACTATATCCATAAGTGATAAATCCACAAGACAGCTCAAAGATATTACACATCTTCATGCTATCATCTTGAGAAGCTGCAGTACAAACCACAAACCCTACATGTCCTTGAGGTCCTCTGTTTAGGGGTAGCCCTGGTTAAAGGAATACTTAGACTGATTTTTAAAAAATGAATTCTAAAAGTCTGAAGTAACTATGAAAGAATAGCAGATTTATGTATCATATGTGTGTTTCTTGTTAGGAGACATTTTAAAGTGTTACTGATAAATAAAAAAACTGGAGTGTCCCAAAATGTTACAGTACTTAGTGAAAATTGAACTCATACAGACATCCTAAGATAAACTTGAATAAACTGTCAAATCTTCATATAACCTTTTTTTCCTTAAGAACAGACATGTTTTATTCAGTTCCTGCCTCTAAAGTTGTTTTTATTTGGTTATTAATTCAAACTTACTTCCTTCCATAAAAAATCCATTTCTCATTTATTCAGAACCGTGCACTACTATGAATGCATTTGAAAGTTGCTTAAGCATATAAACATATTCAATTTTGCTGAGTGTTAGTCCATGTACTAGTCTAATGAAGTCACAAAAAAGACTTACTCGTTATCTTCATACATTTTTGCTGTCTCTCATTCTCCTATATCATCATTTTTTCTTTTGCCCTTAAACATTGGTATATCCCAGAATTCCTGCCTAGTGTCTTCCTCTTTCCATCTGGATCTATTATCCAGGCAAGTCCATAATTCTGGCTCAGTTATTTCCCACATAACTATACTCTACATAGTATCTGACCATCTTTCAAAAACACAGGTCATATTATTCAACAATCTGATGCTTTTTTGACCAACCACTATGTAGGCAGGCACAAGGCTAGAATGGAGAAAACAGAACCAAGTGAAATATTAATCTCAACATTAAGGAGCTAGAAGTCTACTGGATTATGTAAGTCCCCTGCTTTTAGAAATTCTCAATGATTCTCCATCACTATAAAATATGTCCAGATTTTTAAGGCCAGCACAGATTATAGTTCACCCTGTAATGAACATTGTGTTCTCTCTCTCTCTCTCTCTCTCTCTCTCTCTCTCTCTCCTCTCTCTCCCTGATAGCAACATTTTGAAGTCTTTTGGAAATCAACCCCTCTCCACTCAGTGCACTCACTTTATTAGACAAGGAGCATGTGACTCAGAAGTAGCCCATCAATACACTGAATTCCCTAGACCACAGTGATTAATTTAAGAGTGTAAATATGAGCAGGTTTTGCCAGTAAGCACAATTTTCTCTTCTTGGTCACAGGTATTGATAGAAAATAAGCGATGACCCAATGTGATCCAATAAGAAAGAATCCTGGGACTTAAAGAAGACACAAGCTTTTTCCACTAGACTTGAACTTGGGAAGATGTCACTTGAAGTTACTTTTGTCATAGAGTAATTACAAAAAGAGAACCTGTCTGAATTATTAGGGTTTGACCAGGAAATGGAAAAATATAAGCAACATGTAATAAGGGATTTATTATTAATATTAGACATTACACAATTGTGAGGGGCTATTGAAGAAATCTATGGGAAGGACAGTGCCTATGTGTCTGGTGAGAGGCTTAAAATTGTAATTTAAGAAGCGAAACTTGGAGTGAAATGAGGAGAGAGAATGAGAGAAAACTGGGACCCATGAATTCTTGTTGGAAACCACAAAGATAAACTAGAACACACAAGGGCAAACTGGACCCTGAGCCTCTCTCTCACCCAACCTTGACATCATAGGTTCCCTGATGAAGCAGCTGATGCATTTCTTAATGCATCATATGCTCTACCTGGACGCAGAGAAGCTGAAGGATGAGATGCAGCAATAGATAAAAGAGTTATAGGGCACATGGCTGTCCCATATCAGCAAGGTAAAACAACAATCCACATGTGCAGTCAGCAGCACTGCTTGGCACCCTACACTGATTCTCAAAGCTTAATGCCTACAGCTTCACTTCCACTTTCTAAATCTTATGCATTTCACTTGTGGCACACCCTAACCCAGAATCATAGAGAAAAAAACCCTGTGGTTCCAGTTAGCAAAAATGGTACAAAACCAGCACAGTATCTCAAAAAGGAATCAAGGGGAACCTGGGTGCTTAACCTCAGTCAGTTAAGCATTTGCCTGCCCTCAGGTCATAATGCCAGGGTCCTGGGATGGAGTCCCATGTTGGCTTCCCTGGAGTTGGCTTCCCTGCTCAGCAGGGGGTCAGCTGTTTGCCCCTCTCCCTGTGCCCCTCCCCCCACTCATTCTCTCTCTCTTTCTCTCTCTCTCTCTCTCAAATAAATAAACACATTTTTTAAATAAGTAAACAAGTAAATAAAAGAATCAACATAGAAAACATGAATCTAAAACATGAATAAAGACAGCTTGATTATGTTAAAATCCCCCAAGATCAAGCAAGTCCTGGACTTTTCAGTTATGAGTTAATACACTTCCTTTGTGATAGAGCACTCTGCACTATATTTTCTCTCACTTATCAAAAGATATGAAAGCTGGCACTAAGAATGGAAGGTTGCCAACAACTGACACCGAATTCAAAACTGACAGAACCAAGGAGAAGAGAGAGCTCTCACACTTCTACTGGGGAAAGATAATAGTATTTGAGGGTTCTAGAGGTTCTAGAGGGTAGAAATAGTTAAATATACACCTGTTTGCGCATGGTGCTCAGAAATTTCCCTACAGAAACAAAAGCATTCCTGGTTTCAATATGAAAAATGTGAGATTTTGGAATGTGGGTCTTGTTCCTATGGTTCTCTAGAAGTCCTATAAGAAGAAGACAAGTTTACATTGAAATTGTTGCACTTAAATGCAGACAAGAGTCTTCGGCCCAGGGTGTGATCCTGGAGTCCCGGGATCGAGTCCCGCGTCGGGCTCCCTGCATGGAGCCTGCTTCTCCCTCTGCCTGGGTCTCTGCCTCTCTCTCTCTGTCTCTTTCTCTGTGTGTGTCTCTCATGAATAAATAAATAAAATCTTTAAAAAAAAAATGCAGACAGGAAAAAAATGTGTAATTACCAAGAAATACCTTTCTCTCCTGAGACCTATTCAAGGTCACTGAGAAATTTAAAAGATTAGAAAGCTGAATTCTGTCTTCCTAACTACAGTTACTGCCAACAAAAGCAGGGATGTAGGAAACATAGGAGGAAATAATATTAAAACCTGTGAGAAGCCATTTCCATCAGGTTCCTCCAAAGAAGTTCCTATTTTAAACGACTTAGAAAAGAGAATGGTTACCCCACCTCAAAGATGCCACATGACATATACTTAGGAGCAGGAGTCAGAGAGATTCTATCTTCTACCTCAGTCAATGTGGTAAATTGTCCCAAGTCAGAAGCAAGGTTTAGACAATTAGATGAAGGGGATGGGCAGGGCAATGTGGCTAGAGAGGATGAAGAGAAAAACATGGGAACTGATTCTACTACAAAGACTTGCTTGAAGGGGATGCCTGGGTGGCTCAGTGGGTCAAGTGGCTGACCCTTGGTTCTGGCTCACATCACGATCTCTGGGTTGTGGGACTGAGCTCCACATGGCGTCGAGCTCCCCACTCAATGCGGAGTCTGCTGGAGATTCTTTTTCTTCCTCTCCCTCTCCTTTTCTAAATAAATAAATAAATAAATATTTAAGATCTTAAAGAAAAGAAAGACGCATTTGAAGACATTTCTGGCCTTTGGTGGTAGCTCATGGAATAGTTTGGAACACAAAGACAAGAGAGCCCATTAAATTTTAAGAGAGTTGTCCTGTCAGCACTGGAAAACAATAGGCTCTAATTACCATCTCTAAGGCACATGCCAAATTCCTAATCCTGTCCCAGTGGAAGGGGGTGGGGCGAACTCCACATGTACATCTCCCATTTGACCACTGAGGAAAACAGAAAGAAAGAAAGAAAGAAAGAAAGAAAGAAAGAAAGAAAGAAAGAAAGAAAGAAGAAATGAAGAAGAAGGAAGGAAAGAAAGAAGAAAGAAAAGAAAGAAAGAAAGAAAGAAAGAAAGAAAGAAAGAAAGAGAAAGAAAGAAAGAAAAAGAAGAAGAAGAAAGAAAGAAGAAAGAAAGAAAGAAAGAAAGAAAGAAAGAAAGAAAGAAAAGAAAGAAAGAAAACCACCCAGAAAAGATGAATCAGGCCAATTGATTCAGAACTACTGACAAAACAACTCCTTCTAGCATTAGAGCAAACAGGGTAAAGAACCCTGTTTGGGTTTTTTCCTTTCTTTATTTCTTTTTCTTTTTTAGCTAGGTATTACATAAGGAATGAATTCTTAGCCACTGTATTTTATTTCTCATTTGCCTCATCCAACAGACGTTTTATTGCAAATATTTCTTTTCTCTGTCATTGTGCTTTGCAAATGATAAGTTACTGTATTCTATACAGGTATATTTCATACAGGTAAATTTCTTGTTAGTTTGCTGGACCACGAGGAGCTATATCCAGACCTAATGAATAAGAATTAAAATTAACCAGAGGCATAGATCTGGACCTGGATACAGTAACTGGGAACAAGGAATTTAAGAACAAGATTGTGTTCATATGAGGTGGCCAAAGGGACAGACTAATTTGGACCTTTGTTGTTTTTCAACTGCCATAACCCATGACCTCTGATATTCAAGTGGGGCTCTATCCTTAGTTCCAGGAGTGGGCTAGTCACCATACGATTGGTCAATAGTATACTGATCAGAAGTGGGAACCTGATGAAATGGATCCAATCAGAATGAATTACAAAGATGGGAGGGAGTGATCAAAAGAGGTTTTTCTCTCTTTCCCTCCAGATCTGAACTGGGAAGAAGGGCAGAAAGTGCACACCACGGTAAGGAGAGTGTCTAGAAAAATATGAACCCAACAGAAGCAGAGCTGAGCAATGCAGAGAAAGAAACTAAATCCTACTAATCGAGAAAGGCCCTGAATTGAGAAGAAACTGAAAGCCTCCACTTCTCTAACCCTAGATTTGTCAAGAACACAAGCAAATTATCTTTTCAGCTAAAGGTACTTGAGATTGAATTTACTTTCACTTTTAGCAGAAAAAGAAATCCCAACTAACCTTTTCAATTTACTTCTCCCTCCCCAATCCACAATTTTATGTCATAGTCACCCAAAGCATAATCAAATCTCACATTTTGATTTTGAAGTCTTGGCTCTCAGAAGGCTTTTGACTGGAATCTCCATTTTCCTTTCCTGTCTGGAAAACTTCTTTCTACCCATTAAGGCTAATGTGCATGTTGCTTCCTTTGTGGAAGTCCTCCCAGACATTTTGAATGGATTAATGCACTTCCACAGCCATTACCATTTCTAAGTTGACGCCTAAAATGACTGGTGTATCTGTTGTGTGTGTCACTCAGATGCAACAAAAAAATTTTATTCATTAGCTGATGGGTTCCTGTTTCTGATACCCTATTAGTTGCTTTGGCTTTCTACAAAAAAATTGCTACAGGTACCCCCTCCCCAACACACACACCCCGTTTTCAAAAGTCAGCCTTATGTTACTTCACTTTTACAAAGACCTATATTTAGTACCTGTTTTCACTAACTAAAAGAAATCCGAAGAGGATTTTGGCTTTTCCAAAAAAGATGAAAAGCAAAAATACCTTTCAGCATTTGTTTTGCTGCCAGCCTTTATAGATGCAGCGTGCATCCCAAGCAGCAAGTGTGGCCCCACCGAGCTCCTTCCCTGGGAACCAGGCATCTCAGCAGCAAGCTCCACAGCTTTGAACTGTATCTATGAGTATCTGTGCTTTATCTTGATTTTTTGTGTTTGTGCATCCATTAAAAAGATGTGTCCCATGGTATCAGACAAGCCTAAGAGGGTTTATTTTTTAGGTCTGGTAATGCTCAGAAGTTTTTCCATATAAATTAGTGATAATTTCTTCTTCGTCTTACGCTTGAACAGTTTCCTAGGAATGCTCTACTTTGGGATAGCACAGGGGGACCCTGCACGTAGGATTTAAAATAATTTGTAACAAGGTACTGCCAGTTGCAGTTAAACTGTCATTTCCAAAAACTGTATTCCGTTGGTAAAATCATTTTCTAAATGAAGTGTATCACTTTTTTTCTGAGTAGGAAAGTTGTAATTCTTAAATAACACTAAACTTATTTGTAGTATTTTTGCATGAAGTAGAGACTCAGTGAGTGTCAAATCCTAATTATATTTAAATGTTGTGTCCTTTTCCGTGCTAAAGTCCCTCCAGAATTGTTTCTTTTCTTTTTATTGACTCCCATTTCAGTAGGTACTTATGTTGGCTGAAAATAATAATTTCCAAAGGCCCATAAATAAGAGTATTTTAAACCTGACAACACTATTGCTAAGGTTATATTTTAAATGCCTTGTATTATGTGGCTGTCCTATCTGATGCTCAAGGGGAAAAGTGACATAAATACAAATGGTGATTATCAAAACTATTTTAGGCATTATCTTGGTGACCAAAACAAAGAACATTTATTTTTAAATGGGGATGTTACAAAAAATATCATATCCTTTGTTTCCTTTCATTCAGTAAGTTGTAGTGTGGTGTTTTATAAGCTATTTTTCATATGTTTATGGCACAATGCTGTTTTTATTAGGAAATGGCCTGCTGGCTGAATGCCCATTCATTGTATCCCAGCATTTTCCCTCGGCTATATCAGAGCAACAAACTAAGAAGTTCACTACTTCCTCATTAATTCTGGAAAACTCATACCATGAATAACATATCATGAACCCATGAACCTTTTTATATCTTGACAATTGCTGGAAGTGTTTTATTTTATAACAGCATTCAAGAATATCCTATTTAAATAGCAAATTATGGATATTGTGGAAACCCAGTCTATAAGTCTCCTAATTTTCTTAAAGGATAATAATTGGGACTTAAACCCTGTGAGTTAGGTACTAATAACGTGCAAGCCTGTTTCCTTTTTGAATGGTTTCTCATTTGTTGGATATATTACCATAATTTTTTATTGCAAAAGATAACGTAAGAGATCATTTTTAAAGTTTGATGGTTCCTATAATTTATGAGGACAATTCAAATCACTCAAGTCCTAAAGGTAAAACTGGAAAGCTTATGAATATTTAGGATAGAAACAATGTCAAGAGAAAGAAAAGTGTGGATTAACAGAAAAAGGAAGTTTTAGCCTATTTATGCATTAGTTCCTATCCATTCACTCCCCCATTTTCTGCCTTTGTATCAATTTGAATCCCACTCTTTGCTGAATATTTACAATGCATAGTAAGAGGATGACCTTGGGCCCTGGACTTAGACAATCTAAGTCTGATTTCTGACCTCCTGCCTATGCAACTTAGTTTGATTAATTAATTTTTCTAAACCTTAATTCCATTTGCTAAAAGATGAGAAATTGACTTTGCTTACAAGCCATTATGACTCTATTAGAGAAAATAAATAGAAAGTACATTGTAAAAATAATGTCTGATGAAAATCAGTAAAGAGGAGGTGTTTGTAATAGGCCCTCAGCCAACAACATCAACAACAGCAGTATTTTTTTAAAGATTTTATGTATTTATTCATGAAAGACAGAGAGAGACAGACAGAGAGAGAGAGAATGGCAGAGACACAGGTAGAGGGAGAAGCAGGCTCCATGCAGGTAGATCCCAGGTCTGCGGGATCACGCCCTGGGCTGAAGGCGGCGCTAAACCGCTGAGCCACCCGGCTGCCCAACAATAGCAGTATTTATCAACCATGAGTATACTTAGGCTCAGACATCTTTACAAATGTTATCTATTTCAGCTATCACATAAAGTCTAGTAGTTACTATCGCCTTGTGTTGTTGCTGCTGTTTTGTTATTTGCTATTATTACCCCAAGTTTAGAAATAATATACTTCACTGAATTAATTTGTAGATTGGGAGAAAAATCTCAGTTATTCAGAAAGGAAAACATAACAAAACAAAACTTAGGAGGACCATACACATTCCCTCCCTTCCCCTCAAAAATAAACTCCCCAGCTCATAAGCACCTGTCCTAGTATAGGTTTCCCCCGCTGTCCAGAAGAAAAGCGTATCTATGAAACCTTTCATAAACCAAAATAGCATAAGGCTAAGAAGCAATTACCATTAATTCATATAGCAAATTTTTTGAGCATTCCCAGATCCCCCAAAATACCTTCTCTTAGGCTTTTCTGATACTGTAGGACACGTCTTGCTAATGGATGCACGAAATAAATTGAGATAAAGAGATGCTTGTACACACAATTCAGAAGTATGAAGCTCGATGCTGAGATGCTGAGTGTAGCTCCCAGGGAGGGAGCTTGGTGGGGAACACTGAACACACCTTTTGCTTTTCGCCTCTCTTTGGTGAAAGTGAACATCCTCTTCAGATTTCTTTTGGGTTAGCGAAAACAGGCACTAAGTAAGTAGGTCTTTCATAAAAGTGAAGTGGCATAGTGCCAACTCTCAAAATGTAGGAGATGCCTGTATCTACACCTGGCTCTGTTACTGCTCGTTCCGTGCAAGGTACACATCGTCTCCTGGTCTTCACTATTCCCCTACTTTGTCCCTTTCAAATCTCAGCTACTCCTGCCTAATACATCTCCCAGATGAAAGTCAATATTGGTTTTTCCAGACATATATTTATTTGTTTTGGTAGAAAAAGCTTCAGACTGACCATTAGCCAAAGATTACAGAGAGATTCATTGGCTCTCTCCGGGCACGCCGCTGTGGATTTTGGGGGAGGTTGTCCAGTCGATTTGTCATTTTCATCCATCAACCTCATCTGTTTACCGCTGACCTACAAGGGCTATAACCATGTCAGAAGTGCCACAAGAAATATTCATCCCCGGAGACCCAAAAAAAAAGCAGAGAACCCATTTCTTTGGAAATTGATGAGCCCCATTCTTGGTTCATCAGTTTTGAACTTGACACAGCAGAGAAACAGAACAGTGGCTCAGTTTTTCAGCTACAGCCCTGACACTTGACAACCCAGAGGGCAAGTTCACCCACCTCCCTGGAAGGGTTTATGCCCAGATCCCTCCATCCTCATTGAGGATTCAGAAAGGTCTCAGAGAATCCTTGGTACCTCGGGACCAAGCCTCATGTGTTTTACAATGTGACATTAAAATATAAGCCAGTGAACTTGACTGAAGGGAAATTACAGGACACACGTGTCTGTGCATGTAAGTACACATAATACCAAATTAAATAACTAACCATTCTAATTTATAAAGTCCAAAGAGCAGATTTTGTCCAAATTTGCCAGGGGAGTAGGTTTCTACTGTTGTTAAGAACAGACAGTTTAGCCCAGGGTCTATAACTTAGTCTCTTTGAGACGTTGGGCAATTTACTTAACTTCTTTGTGCCTCATGATATAGGATAATTATACTCAGAAGTTTGTTTAGAGAAGTAGCTTTATCGGTATGAGTTTTGAAAAACGTTGTAAAACTTTCGAGAATTGTTAGACAATATTACTTTGAAAATATCCAAGAAATTACTATTATTCTATACCAGTTTACATTGTTAAGATTTAGAAATTTTAAAAATAGATTTTCTTTACATTTTAAAAGACAACAGTATTTAACTGTAGAAAATATAAGCCAATTGTTTGGCTAAATGCAGAAATCTCTTTTGAGTTTGCATTTGAATATGTTCAAATAGGATAATACATTCAGTCTTCCAATAATTCATTCAAATAAACATTTATTAAGCTGCACAGGTGCTGAATTTCAACTTTTCATGTATGCAAATTTTGTTTCTGATTCAGATTTTCTGCAGCTAGGTTCTTTTCATAATCCAGGTATGAACTCGGATTTCTCCTCCTTAGAATGGCCTTGCTTGATTACCCAACCTATTTTTGCTCTTCTAAAATTCTCTAAAATATTGCCCTGTTTCATTGTCCTTGCATTCTCAATTGCAATCAAAATATATCTAAATTATCTGCTACTGATTTAATCTGTCTTCCTCTTTCCACTCTTGCTATTTTTGTTTACTGAACATCCCGGGGGCCCAGAATAGTTCCAGACTAGCAGTAGTAATAATAATAATAATAATAATAATAATAATAATAATAACCAGCTTACATTTATGCGTTTTGTGCACAACTTACTTTGTGCTCTTCACATTCTTTGACAATTTAATCCTGATAACAACCTTGCAAGATAAATGCTATATTACACTCATTTTACAAATGAGGAAAAGGAGGCAGAGAGTGGTAAAGCAAGTGCCCATAATCACACAACTAATGACTTCTTAACCACTATTCTAGTTTACCTCTGAGTAGGCATTTAACACATAGGTGTTAAAGAAATGACTAAATATCTTAGGTTTGGGTCAAAGAGCTTTATATCCAAAAGTCAGACCATGGGGCACATAAGTCTACAAGAGGAAAATGGATATAACAAGTTAATTAGCAATATAACACCTTAAACTTATACAGTGATATGTGTAAATTATATCTCAATAAAAGTGAAAAAGTAAGCAAGATGGATTGATTGAGTCAGTGAATCCTATAGATGCTCTGAAAGAAGCTTTTACAAGGCACATAGAGAGTATAAATAAGGGCATGGCATTTCCTTTGGTGATAACCTCCAGTTCCTAAGGAAGATGATGGCTAATTCTATTTTGAGGGAGAACAGTGAATATGAGGGTCTTAAATTGTGCAGCATTGGGAATCTCTAAATGAAACATTATATAACATGGTAGAAAATGCCTGAAACATATAAGCTATCTTGACAACCCCCAAAAAACACCACATGAGGTTTGTTCACATTGCTGCACCTCAGTGGCTCTAGCTGAATATGGGTCAGCTGCAAGCCAAGCTGTTGCCATGGATATGTGAACAAATGACAGTGTGGAGATGGTCTGGAACCATTGCTAAACTCTTGGAGATCAAATGCCAATGAGCATTCCTCCATTATAAGAGATGCAATCTTTGTAAAAATTAAGCATAGGAAATTGCATCATTTATTACAAGAAAAGTAATGAATTTAGATTTTATAACCATTGGTCATAGCTGTCACCAGAGAGTAGAATTTAAAATGTTCACTGTCATTAAAGCCTACAGAGTTACTATAATCTCTGGTTTAAATATTGTTCTTTTAAAATTTAGGGGTTTGGTTTTCATAATTTCAAACAGCATTTAATAAGTTGTCAAATTTTACAAGGTACTTTATAACGAAAAATGTGTATATTCAGTTTGAGGACACTAAGATGTTAATATATATCAACCATTTAAGGAAGAAATAAGAAATAGCACCCTGGTAACCATCAAATTTTTATCCTCTTTAATCACTGACTTTTAAGGCCTTAGCTGGCATCTTATAATGTATTTCTTATATAAGGTAATTTTGTCTATAAATTTAATTTTATTTTCAAATTTCATTTTTACTTTTTAATTTTTAAATTAATTATCAAGTTTACTTTGGATCACGTACTTTAAGAATATTATTCTTAAATATTACAGAGGACTTAAAGTAGTTATTTGGAGAGGACACTGTTTACAGACTGATGATCTTTCTCAACTTCTTCAAGAGCCTAAGAAACTGGAAAGCTACTGTGCATACTGTCAATTAAATATGTTAGAATATGTTTAATTAGAATATGTTGAAGATGAGAAAACCTTTTACATGTATTACAATTTATTAGGTAGAATTTAAACTGTCTGACATATATGCAAATATGAATTTACTGGGATTTTTTTATGTAATCCTTGAGAAGCGATCTTGAATTAAGTTGAATTCAGTTTTGGAGCATCCAGGGGCTCAGTTGGTTAAGTATCTGACTCTTGATTTCAGCTCAGGTCATGATCTCAGGGTTGTGAGATCGAGCATGTCATGCCCTAGGCTGGGCTTGGAACCTATTCAGATTCTGTCTCTCCCTCTCCCTCTACCCCTCGGCCCCCCAACCTCCAATCCCAACCCCACTCTGCTCATATACATGTACATGCACTCTTTCTCTCAAATAAATAAATAAATAAATAAAATTGAATTGAATTGAATCTCAAATCGAAGTAATCTTTAAGGGGTGCCTGGGTGGCTTTTGGCTCAGGTTGTAATCTCAGGGTTCTGGGATTGAGCCCCATGTTGGGCTCCCTGCTCAGCGGGGAGTCTGCTTCTCCCTCTCCCCCTACTTGTGCTCTTTCTCTCTCTCTCACACACACACACACACAGACACTCAATAAATAAATAAAATCTTTTAAAAAATGAATTAATAGATGATTTCTAAGATACTTCAGGAGGAAAATATTTTTTCATATGAATGTCATTTGCCTTCCTGTCATTAGTAGTAAGTGTTACAGCTTCATAATTTGTTTATTTTGTCTAATACAGTCCTAGAAATTTTTCATCCTATAACCAAACAATCAGAAAAAAAAATTTTTTGATTGAAGGATTTTTTTTTTGACAAATCAAAATGACACAGCAGGTTAGATTATCATGCTGAGCTTGGCAAAGTTGAAGATTTCTTGCTCTTAGTAAGCAATAAAAAAATGTATTTTTTACTGCTGGAAATTGTCTGGGTTAACATTAGGATAAAAGAATCTATAACCTTAGAATGTATTTCCAATTATTCCAAAAGTTTATATTATATTAAGGAAAAATTCTCTGGAATAAAAGAAACAATTGTCACAAATACATATAGTATCCTGAAAATATTCCATTCAAATTCCTCATTCAAATTTGCTCACTTATGTATTTTCATTTTATTATTTAATTGAAGCTACATTTTAAAAAATATTTTAATGGAAGCTATACTTTTTCTGTCAAATATACTTTATTTATTTTGTCTTTTCATAAACACAAACTTCTACTTCTGTTATTTTTTCTTTTGTAAATTGAGCGTGTTTATTTTTTAATTTAATACATGGAGGTTTTAAAATTCTACATAGAATCATTGCTGACTTGATTCACCGATACCACTTTTTATTTTTTATTTTTTTTTAAATTTTATTTATTCATTCATGAGAGACAGAGAGAGAGGTAGAGACATAGGCAGAGGGAGAAGCAGGCTCTTCACAGGAAACCCGATGTGGGACTCCACCCCAGGACCCTGGGATCATGCCCTGAGCCAAAGGCAGACACTCGACTGCTGAGCCACCCAGGCATCCCTGACACCACTTTTTAGAGAGTACCACTCCAAGTTCTTATTATTTTTCTTTAGTCACAGTGGTGGTTGCCATAGGTGACGTTTTTGATAGTTAATATTGAGTAATTAAAAATTGTTGGGAATGATTAGTAAGATACTCTTTGAATCATATCTAAACTATAGACTTAACATTTTTAACACTGTTTTCCATTCATTTAATAAAAATGTACTTTATGCAACACTGCTAAGTAATAGTTCTGGGTACTTTGCTTCCACAACATTGTCTGAGTAATAATAGTGACTGTTTATTATTATATCTTCAGTAACTGGAACTATTATTATGGTCTATTGCCATATCCTTAGGAATGAAGAAAAACTTAAAAGTATAATTAATAAATGCTCTATGGTCTACCTTATAATACCACTAGGAATAGTTCTAAGTTGTAAGTTATTTATTTTGATAGATGAAATTTGTGTAAATTAAAACATAAAATTTATACATATGTATATGTATTGTTTTTAGTTATTTATGTAATTAATTCCCCTATAACTAGACTTTTTTTTAAGTAGGCTCCCACCCAATGTGGAACCCAATGTGGGGCTTGAACTCACAACCCTGAGATCAAGACCTGAGCTGAAATCAAGAGTCAGACTCTTAACTGACTGAGCTACCCAGGTGCCCTCACTAATTTTTTTTTTCATTCTTGGAATTACTTTTACAAAGCAGAAAATAAACAACCTAATATATATTCATGCAATTATTGAATATAATTATAATCTCAAAATATTAACTTTAGAAAGCATGAAACCATCAAACCTCCAAGTAATCTCAATGTCCAACCCTTTATTTTGACTTGAATTCCTTTTTTTTTTTTTTAGTAAAGATTTTATTTATTTATTCATGAGAGACACAGAGAGAGAGAGAGAGAGGCAGAGACACAGGCAGAGGGAGAAGCAGGCTCCATGCAGGGAGCCTGATGTGGGACTCGATCCTAGGTATCCAGGATCACGCCCTGGGCTAAAGGCGGTGCTACACTACTGAGCCCCCTGGGCTGCCCTTCACTTGAATTTCTTAAAAGAAGATGAAGCTTTTCCTAAATCTCTCAATACTTGACAAAAATAAAATAAAAATTCAGGTCTCCTACTTTCAGAACATATCCTCTTTACTGAAACTTTTTTTTTTTCTATCAAGGCTTTTTGGTTTAAAAAAAAAAAAAAAAGTCCACAGTATCCACAATATAAAACAAAATTGACACTATATTTTAGATTTAAAGCGATGAACATGAAGGAAATAGGATTGACTGCTGGGCAAACCCCATAATTGGAGTATCTTTTTAAACTTATTTTCTCTTAATCTAACTGCTCCTGTGAAATATTAATGCTAGCTAGAGATGGTTAGTTGTTTGCCAAAGATTCTGGGTGGGGTTTGGTACTTCCGTGTAAGGAGGAATAGTGTTGTTCCCCAAACTGGCTGACCTTACATCCAGGGGCAATCCCATGGCCAAGAGACAATGTGAGTAGAAATGATAGTAACTAGTCTTTCTCAAACTTTAGTTTGCATTAAAATCACCTGAAGAGCTAGCTGAGACATGTGTTTCTGGACTCTGTCTATAGAGTTTCTAATTTAAATATACCTAGAATGAGGCCTGCGAATTTGCATTTTTAACCACTTAGTAGGTAATGGTGGCATTGCCTGCCTATGACCCACATTTTGATGTGCATCCCTACTACTCTGCCCATGTCCAGAAAAAAAAGTGTTTTTTTAATGAAGTCTTTAGTTTTTAGTTATAAACAAACAAAAAGCAATTGCCCATTGATTTACAATATGATGTGTGAGTACATTCTCCGCTACCACCAATGTTAGTTATAAAAGTTTTGGACATTTACAAATTCAGTCTTAAACATGGATATTTCAGAAAAGGAGAATCCTGTTCAACCAGGGGATAGTTTCATGGAAAGCATTGTAGGACAGAGATGAAGAATAAGAGCGATGAATTTAGGGCATGATTTATCATCAGAAAGTTAGCCCTAGGAAAGCCTAGCCATAAGAACGAAACGATGCAAATAGAGTGAAAATATATATATTTTATGGACCTCGAAGATCTCTACTGACCACCATGATGATGGTAATTACTTTCGGATGTAAAATACAACGATGAAGCCATTCCTAGTACACTTTCTCCGAGCTTCAGAAAATCACAAGCATGTGAACCCAACTAACCAACTTTAATGCAGACTCCCATTTTCAATATAAAAACAGTAAGATGTACCACTGGCGTGCCAAGAATAACACTTTGGCTTAGGAAACTCTCCTTCCAGGGTCATATAATGCACCCAGTCCACTTTCTAGTTTATGTGTGACCTGCTCAAGGCTCAATGGCCTCATTCCGCACCTTATCCTCTCACCTCTGGCGGAGTGTGTAAACAGCTTATCCAACCCGTCACTCCATCTCCATGGTTTCATCCCATCACTTCAATATCCTTAGGAAAACAAAGACTCAGAGTAAAATTTGATTTCACAATATGCTTGCTATTCCTAATCTCCTTTATCTGCTTAAACCTGTAACTTTTCAAATTAGGCCCACTCGGGTAGCTCTCCCTTAATTAACTTGAGATCACGGATTAGACGCTCCTATGTAATAATAATTGAAGATGGACAAAGGCAGTTTGTGTATGTCTTCCTTGCCCTACCACAGAGCTGAGAAATCTATCAAAAACTTAACTCATCATTTTCTCCCGAATCTGTGGTAGGTGTATTTTGTAGATGTGATATTTGATATAAAAAGTAGTTGCAACTTGCCTAATAATGTAGTCAAAATTTTTAGCAAAGCTAAGGTTAAAATAAAAGCTTCACAAATCCAGTGTATATGTTTTAAGGTATTTGTTCTTATGGAAATGCTTACATTGTCAAAATTAAAGTGGACCCATGGCACCCAAACCTGTGTTTGCAATGCATACAAAATTAACAAACAATTCATTTTTAAAGATCTCTCTACACATTTCAGGTGGCAGACATGCATATGAAAATAACTAATGAAAACTCTCATTTTCTTTTTTTTTAAGATTTATTTATTCATTTTTAGAGAGAGAGAGAGAGAGAGTGAACGCGGCGGTGAGGGAGGAGAATCTCAAGCAGACTCCCCATTGAGCTCAGAGCCTAGTTCGGAGCCCAATCTCACAACCCTGAGATCTTGACCTGACTTGAAATCAAGACTCAGATGCTTAACTGACTGAGCCACCCAGGTGCCCCCTGCAGGCTCTCATTTTCAACAAAAAAACACAAAAGATGTTCTACTTGTTTGCTAGGAAAAACTCTTTGTCTTAGGAAACTCTTCTTCCAAAGCCATATTATGCACTTACTTTTAGTCCACTTTTTAGTTAATTGTGTGACCTGCTCACAGCTCAACAGCTACATTTGTGTATTATTCACTATGATAACACCAGTATAGTACCTTGAACCTAAAAGGCATTTGAAAAATATTAATTGAATGAATGTTGGAAATACTAATAAAATCATAAAGTATATCTAAAGAAATCCTATCTATCCCTGGCTTGTTTTTCTTTTACTTATCTTAAAGAAGATAGCTTCTGGAATCAGACTGTGCACCGCTGTTAAGCTACCTCGTTTTTGCTCAGTTTTCTCAGCTGGAAAATGGCATAGTAACACACCCTAACTCACAGAATTTTCATGGGAATTAGATGAAAACATTGCCATTAGTCTTTTGGATCAGCATTGGACACACTGTAATCACTCAGCAAGTATACATCATTATAGGAGTTTCCATTTGATACTGGTAAATAGCTGGAGCTTTTTAAAACTCATGATAAATGTACTAATCATAAAGCAATATAGAAGACATAAATTAGATTGGAGAATATCACAAAAAGATATATTCATCATAAAACGAGTAAAAGGCCTCATTATTATTTTAAAATAATCCTCATAACGTTGTCTAATATGCATTCCATCCTGATAAAGACCTTAAAAGGTAAATGGAGGTTTTATTATCCTCTCCCTTTGTTCCAAGACAGGAAAATGAAGATATGCCATATTTCAAAGTTGTGCAATCCCTAAGGAAACACCTGCAATTCAACTTTAGCTCCTCTGAAACACATAGCAGACCAGGCTAGATAATTTATTCAGTTAATACCACCGAGTAGAATACCTACACATTTCCCACAATTTTATTTCTTTTTCTCCTCCTTTGCTCTCTCCCTTTAACTTAATCTGCTCTTCTATTATAATTGGAATTAGGGGATTCATTTTTGTCATTGGTGGTAGTGGTGCTGGTAATGGTGGGCTTTGGAGCAACTTTGTTTTCTTTTCTCACTATCTTTTGACTTTTCTCTCTCTTTGACCTAGGAAAGAAAAGTGTCCACTAATGCACAAGAGCCCTGCTTTGCTAGCAGAATTTGGGATTTAAACTATATGACCTCTATAACCATTTGTTCTACAGAAGTTTTCTTTAAAGAATCATTTAGAAACAAGCCAAGACTTTCAGACATTCTCTGGTGACCGGCAGCGTTTGCCATCCATCTTTCAATGGGTAATTCTCCTGTCAAAGGCCTAGTCTCCCAGATAATTATATACAGTGCAGCATTATTTATTTTCTCCAACAATACACTGGGATCATACCAAATAAATCATGTGCTATGGTAAAATGCTGGTGAACTACATGAACACAAAGCTTTAGGGTGGCATGCCTTAGGAATCAAAAGTACTTATGATTTGACATTTATCTCACTTGCTCAGGAACTGACACAGGATTCAGAAAATGGAGAGTAGCATTACAACATTACAAAAGATAAATATGAACTCCCTTCCATTGAGATGATTTCCTCTTCAAGGGGGTAGTCTCTTATGTAGAGAGAATTGGACTGCTTTCTTGATAGAAGTCGTTTATATAGTTGTTAAGCAATAACTTAGGTTTTTTTCCTGGCTATCCTTCTGGACATATTCAAGATAAAAAAAGGACACATAATTCTCCAGCCATCAGGCTGGCTCCGGTAAATATCATATTCTGGAGAACACTGGTATCAAGGGATCACGTGGAAGAGAACTCTCTTCTTAAAAAATGGAATGGGGGCTGCTTTCAAAAATGTTTTAGAAATAGCTTTTTTATGCCATGAAATATGTTCATGTTATAGTAATAGATGCATTAAGTAGAATATGAGCTCGATTTGTATAATATTATCTTAATTATGTATGTAAATCAGACATACACAAAAAAGACTGAAAGGCAATAATGTCTTTTTTGTATAATGAGATTGATTATTGACAACATTTTTCCCTTTTTTCCCTTTCTTTATTTCCAAATTTTATACAAATTTTATTTCAATTGTTAGTACATTTGAAAACACAAAAGTAATATTTCTAAAAGTATTTTAAATGTTAAAGCATAGCGTATAAAGGTATTTTTTTTCCTACTTTGTTAATTTCCAATCAAGTTTCTTACTGTTCTTTCTCTTTGGCTTGTACCATCGCTGCAGATAATGAACACCAAAGTCTTATTGTGTTAAAATTACTTGAATACTTTCTCTTAAAAAATTTAACGCTAACCTATAATATAGTTCAAAATATAAAACAGGAGCCAGACCATCTGGAACGAAGAGAAGCTCAACTCTAACACTGGCTAGCTGGGTTGATCCTAGGCAATTTACTTAGCCTCTCTGTGTTTTATTTTCCTCACACATTAAAGAGAGTATTAACAGAATCCACCTCACAGATGTTGTAAGACTAAATGAGCTAGCTGTTCTATGTAAGCATTTAGGACAGCGTCTCACACATGTCAAATGCTATATGAGTATTTGCATTCTTTCCAGATTTTGGTGGACCTATTTGTATTGGCTTTATAACTACATAAATAATAATCATTTCCTCTTGGTGCTTTTCTAATTCTCCTAATAAGGTTCATGATGGCAGAGAACTTGTTAGACTTGTTCACTACTAAGTCCCAACTCCTACCACAGTGTTTGACACCTCATAAGTATTCTACAAATATTTCTTGAATGAATAGACTCATAATACTCATTACAGTCATAAAGCTGTGTCTAAAATGAAATCTGATATTTGGATGTAATCTGTTATCTGAAAGCTATCTAATTTCAGGACTACTCAGTTTTTACTAAGAACAATTAGAAAATGTTTCAGCTGAACTATTTTTGTGGGCTCCTACACTATTGTTTATATATTTCAAGCGAGATTATGTTGTCACTAATGACCTTGCATTCTTTCTTGATACAAAGCTTATGTTGAATCTAAGGAAAGAGTCATGTTTTCTGAATAAAATCGACATGTGTTTCCCATCTGACGTTTCCCTGTGTTGCTTTCAAAGTGCATATAATGAAGGACGGTAGAAGTCTCCCTATGCCACAGGAAACACTCCATACTGAGAAGTTCCACTGGCCAGGTCCCCTGATCATGAGTCATAGTTACTCAGAACATTGCTTGAGAATAACTTTACAAGGCATTAAAAGCACAAAAGATTTTAATGACTGACCCAAATGGTCTGGAGTTGTAAGTGCTTCCAAGAATCCATGCTTATGCTGTTTTATTCCATGTTCTTGATGTTTAAGGGCATATGAGGGATACGTATCATTTCTTTTTACTTGAGGAGACAATCTATAACTCAGTATGATGATAGGTTCGAAGCTCAAATTTGCCTGTCAATCATATTTAATACATCTTGGTAAATTCATTTTCAGATCATTGTACTGCGAAAAGAAAAAGTATGGTATTTTAACCCTTGGATAAAGCTCAGATTGTTGAGAGAACTTTCCAGTTTTGATTGAGTACAATTACAGGATGTGGGAGGGCATTTCAAAATATTCTAGTGGTTCTAGAAGCCTAAGACTGGAAACAAATCACAGAACCACTTTTCATCTTGTCAGTAGCCAGCATCATGCTTAAAGAATTCTTATAGCAAAACAAATGCCTATTTAGAGTATTAGCCATTCTGTTCCCTGGTATCAAATCAAAGCAGTAGTTCCTACAAAGAATGTTGGAAAATATGCAATCATCGCTTTAAAAATATATACATGTGCAAAATTCATTATTACTCAGGATGTTCATATCTCACAAAGATAGCACTACCACGCATTTCACAACCCACATGCCCTGGGCCAGAAAAGCATGGTCCAGGCCTACACAATGTTAAGATAATAAAGATATATCTGGATTTCATCTAGCATAAAAGCAGTTATGAATCTAAGCAGAACTATTTTGGTATGTTATTGCTGATTTTCAGATATTCTGGGGAAAAGCCATAAGATTTAGTGGCAGACTAAAGCCTTTCTTCACACATCTAGTCCAATATTTCCTCAGCTTTAGCTGCACTTTAGGATCAGCTGAGGAGCCCGTATAAATCCCTATACCTAGGTTAAATTCCAAACCAATTAAATCAAACACACTACTGGGGTGGGACCGTGGACATCAGCCTTTTTTTTTTTTAATAGCCTTCCAAGTTTCCTTATATAAAGCCAAGATTAAGAATGACTGGTCTAGTTATATTCTGTTGGCATGATCAAGAGTGTAGGAGCTATCTTTGGGCGTGTTGGTAAGGGGTGGGTGGCTAGAGGCATCCTTTCCTATTAATACAGGCTGGCACTTTACTAAGTGCTTTTCTTGTAGTGACATTTAATCCACCAGAATGGGTAGAAGCTATTATTATCACCACCATTTTACAGATGAAGAAACTAAAAAAGAGAGAGGTCATACAACTAGGAATGGTGAAATGGGGGTTCCAATCCAGATATTTGATTACGCAATGATATTTATTTAACAACTATGCTTAGGTTCATATAATACACCAAGAAAGGTCAAAATACTTGGAGTCTCCACATGCTTAATGCAATAAACAAGGAGATGCCTTCTACTAATAAACACCAAATTATGAACAACTGCCTTCCCACTTGTGCTGGAATTGAACTGAAAAATAATAATAATAATGCTATCCTCAATAGTACCCTGGAGAAAATGTTAATAGTAACTGAATTAATAGATAAAGTTGACTGAAGATGACCAAAATTCTACTTCCATTGTCCAGTTCCCAAGAGGTCATTGAAGTAGAGTCACAGACACTGTGATCCTGGCAACATTAAACCAAACTGTAATTGTACTATTCACACAGATTCAGCACCCAGATTAAACAACACTGAAGGAACTGAACTTCTAAGAGCTGAGAACGGATTCCACTGTGTAATTCATATTCTCTCTAACCCTCTGGAAATGGAGTACTGCTCAAGACATGCCTTTTGCAGGGGGATTCCCAGGGGCAAGACAGCTGCAATTCAATTAAAATATCTTCATTTATGCGCAATAAAAGAAACATATTTCTCCTCATCCTACATACTGGTGCTGCCTTTCTGATTTTACAAAGAAAAGGCCTAAGAAGACCACCAAAGACTTCAGGTGCATCCTATGATGCTATGTACGTGAAGAATATTGCCTGTATTTAAGAGAATCCACCATCCACTGTTGAAAAGCAACAGTTTGAATATATTACACACATTCCTCTGATGTCGAGATGAACAAACCAATTTAGACCCAAATCTGAATTAAAATGATCTTATATAAGTAAATGTCAGAAATTTAATAGATGTGAGCTTCAAACAAATTCTTGATCACCTACAAGTGTTATTTCAGAGCCATTGAAAAGAGTTAACGTCACCTTCAAAAACTTTCACCATCATCTGGTAAATCTACAGTGAGATTTCATCTCTTCAGCTGTTTACCATTTAAAAATATTTCCAAAGGGGGTTTTATGCCATTCATGCTTTTCAGTGGGAATCAATCTTTTAAGAGTAAGGTTTCTATGATTTCAGGAAAGAGAACATGTGGGTCCTGAGACCTGGAAAGGGTGGGGAGAGGAGCTGATATCCAGAATGTAAGAAACAGAAAGTGTGCAAACTCTGGGAATGCCAAAGGCAAATGTCAGTCGTTTCACAAGTTTATCTTGGAACCACTTTCAATAAGAAAGCAGGAGACATTTGAGAAGGGAAACTAAAAAATTTATTTTCTTTTGTTCCTTGATAATACATATTTCCTATGGCTAATTAAGACTATGATTTTTACAATCCACAGAGAGAGTACAGATATTTTAATTACAGGCAATTCCTTTAGTGCTAAACAGAATATGAAAACAAGTATGTTGAAATCCTTAAGAAGGAACAAAAAGAAGATGAAAAAAAGGAAAAGGAGAAATCACATCATCATCACCATCATCATCATGCCCATTGTCAAAATTTGGCTCAATAAATCACCAGAGAGATTAGGTGCTTCATGAAGTTTGGCCAAATGAAGCAAGATTTTTGCAAATGAGAACCAAATTGACATAAATTTAAAAAGCACTAAACTGACCATATTGATGTGCAGAGAAACCACACCACAAAATACATGATGATTCAACCATGTATAAAAATTAGATTAAAGAAATGAAACATGGCAAGCAAAGAATAAAGAGAAAACTGTGATGATCTCCAAATGACAGAAATATTGAAGTAATTTGAAAATACATCACATATAGTATAAAGGAAACTTCAAGTAATCTTATGCTTAAGGAAGATACCACTGATTCTCATCACTATACTGACCCAGAAAGCAATGTATCATATCTTGCTCTCACTTTCATTTGTGAAAATTAAATCCATTTCTCCCAAAAGAGATGGAAATAAGGAAGAGAAAGAGAAGTGAAAATTATAACCCTCACAAAATTTTTAAAAATGAATTTCTAGCAACGAGTATGAAAAAAATGTCAACTCTAGATATTAAATATCCCATTGTTAAGATGATAAGTACAATGTGATGAGAAATGAAATATTCTCATTTATTGAGGAAACATTTGAAGAAATAAATTTGAGGGACACCTGTGTGGCTCAGTAGTTGAGCGTCTGCCTTTGGCTCAGGGCGTGATCCCAGGATTCAAGATAGAGTCCCACATCAGGCTCCCTGCGAGGAACCTGCTTCTCCCTCTGCCTGTGTTTCTGCCTCTCTCTCTGTGTGTGTCTCTCATAAATAAATAAATAAATAAATAAATAAATAAATAAATAAATAATAAATCTTAAAAAAAATTTTAGAAGGCTGAATAAATCATCGTATCAGTTCCTAGTGATGTAAAACAAATTTCCCCAAAACTTAATGCCATAAAACAGTAACAATGCTATTATTTCTCATGATTCTTATTTGTTAGGAATCCATAAGCAGCTTGGCTGGGCAGATGTGGTTCAGAGTCTCTCAAGAAGCTCCAGTCAGATTGTCAGTCAAAGTGGAGCAGCTGGTGGCTGACCAAGCATCTCTCTTTGTATGGTCTCATAGCTTTTCCATGTGCTCTCTGCAGATAAAATAGTTTGGACCTCCTAAGATCATGGTGACCTCAAGGCAGTGGGATTCCTTACACTAAGGTCAGGACTCCAAAGCAAGTGCTTCACTGAGCCAGTTGGAAGCTGAATCTCCTTTTATGACCTGGTCTTGGAAGTTATCTAACAGCACTTCCATCAGGCTTTTTAGTCAAACAGCTTCAGAAGTTGGGGCCTCTGGTGGCTCAGGTCGTTAAGTGTTTGCTTCATGAAGCAAAAGACCCTTCACGGGGGGGTCATGATCCCAGAGTCCTGGGATCAAGCCCACTGGAGGACTACCGACTCAGTAGGGAGTCTGCTTCCCCCTCTGTCCCTCCTATCCCACCCCCTCCCCACCCCGTGCTTGTGCATGTGAGCCCCCCCCCACACACACAGTGTCTCAAATAAATAAAATCTTTAAAAAATATTAAAGAAAACAGTTTCAGCAGTCTTCTCTCTTTTGAGTGCATGGGATATGAATCTAATCTCTCTATGGAAGGAGCATGAGGGACACACTGCCAGCAGATCATGCAGGTTGGGAGATATCATGGAGATGATCTTTGGAAAGTACAATCTGCCATGTCAGTGGTTTTCATGCCACATGACCTTCTGACAATATATCTTTCATATTCCTTCCTTCAAAAAGTTAACTTTATATCCCATGCTAACTTATTTTCTGCAACAATAAAGACAGTAATATAATATGATGGCAAAATATTTCTTTTAATCCTATCATTACTCCCATCTACAGTTTCATAGTTTCAAAACTGGAGCTTAGAAAGTCTACTTAGCATGCTCAAGATCACACTGCAAATAGCTAAAATAATCAATAATCCTCATAAAACCAGTTTATTACTGACTTCTTATTTATTGTAAAGGTCTACTTCTAAAAAAGCAATTTTAAGTGGAAACTCAGCAGCAGACCCACCAAAAAAAAAGATGGGAAAATGTTGAGCTTGCAGGGCTGCAAAGAACTTGTAGGGCTGCAAAAATCAGACTCTTGGCTTGTCCATCACTATTGTTCTACAATATATTTAATTTTGTCCATATCACCTTCCCATCCCATATCAGTTGTTGCAATTTTATTCTAACTCTACTTAATATAATGTCAGTTTTCTCACTCATAACAGACAACCAAGTCTCCAACTTAAAAAAGGAAATATTGTCCGGTATGAATTCCCTCAAATTTCCTCCACTCCACATCAAGTTTATCTTGAACCATGTATCTCTTTTCATTGGATTCCTACTTCTACTCAAAGCTAATCCCTTCCTCTGTACTTTGGATCCCCTCCCTTCCTGTCTGCTCTGAGAATTTTCTGTCTTAATTATGTCTATTTATTTTACCTTCTACCTCTTTTCTCTATTGGATCTTTTTCTTCCTTTTAGAAACAAATTCACATTCCTTATTCTGGAGAAAATAGCCCTGCCCTAGTCTCTCCCCCTGTCGTTTATGCTGCTTCCCTTTCCATGTTTCTTTTCAGATCCAAACTGCTTATCACGAGGGTTTACACTGCATGGATTCACTTTATTATCTCCTACTCACTCAATGACTCATTTTGGTCTGGTTTCAGCCTCTCATTTCCTTCAAGCAATTCTTTCAAATGACACAGCTCTTTAATGCAACTTTATGACTAAGGATATGATAGTTGCATATGTATCCTTTTGTAGTCAATATCCTTCTCATAGCATTATCCCAAGGTCAATATTTGCCACAGATAAAGATTGTACTTGATGCATTTTTTGAGCTCCTCACTAAAACTATTTATTCCCTTTCCTTTGTGTATATCCCCAGAAGTGGAGGTGCTGGATCAGATGGTAGTTCTATTTTTAATTTATTAAGCAACCTCCATTTTGCTTTCCACAGTGGATACACCAGTTTACATTTCCATCAATAGTTTACAAGGATTCCTTCTCCTTCACATCCTTGCCAGTATTTGTTATGCCTTGTCATTTTGACAGTAGCCATTCTAACAGGTGTGAGGTGATAGCTTATTGTTGTTTTAATAGGCATTTCCCTAGTGATTGATGATGGTGAGTATCTTTTCAAGTGCCTGTTGGTCACTTATATGTCTTCTTTGAAAAAAATGTCTAATTAGGTTCTTTGCCCATTTTTTAGTTGGGTCATTCAGGTAGTTTGTTTCACTGTTTTTGAGTCATATGAGTTCCTTGTATATTTTGGAATTAACCCCTTATCAGACATGTGGTTTGTAAATATTTTCTCCCTTTTCATATGTTGTCTTTTCATTTTATCAATGGTTTCCTTTGCTGTAAAAGCTTTGTAGTTGGGGATCCCTGGGTTGCGCAGCGGTTTGACGCCTGCCTTTGGCCCAGGGCGCTATCCTGGAGACCTGGGATCGAATTCCACGTCGGGCTCCCGGTGCATGGAGCCTGCTTCTCCCTCTGCCTGTGTCTCTGCCTCTCTCTCAATCTGTGTGACTATCATGAATAAATAAATAAAATCTTTAAAAAAAAAAAAAGCTTTGTAGTTTGATGAAGTCCCACTTGTTTTTGTTTTTGTTGCCTTTACTTTTGTTGTAAAATCTCCCCCAAAAAGCATTGCCAAGACCACTGTCAGGGAGTTTACCCCTACTCTTTTGGAGTTTTGTAGTTTCAGGCCTCATATTCAAGTTTTTAATCCATTTTGAGTTAATTTTCGTGTATGGTATAAGATAGTGATCCAGTTTCATTCTTTTGCATGTGGGTGTCCAGTTTTCCCAACACTATTTATTGAAGAGACTATCCTTATCTTATTGTAATTTTGTGACTTCTTTGTCAAAAATTAATTGAACTTACATGCACACTTTCTATTTTGTTTAATTGATCTATATTTGTCTGTTTTTATACCAGTGCCATACAGTTTTAGTTAATATAGCTTTATAATATAGCTTAAAATCATGAAGTATGATGCCTTCTGCTTTGTTCTTTCTCAGAAACTTTTTTGGCTATTCAGGGCCTTTTGTAGTTCCATATAAATTTTAGGGTTATTTTCCCCCATTTTTTGATATATACCCAACAGAAACAAAATCATTATTTCAAAAAGATATCCATGCTTTTATGTTCATGAAGCATTATTTACAAGAGTCAAGGTATGGAAGCTACCATAGCCTGTCAGTGGATGAGTAGACTTTTTTAAAATGTGAAATATATAAATGTAGCCTTATTTAAGAAAAAAATCCTGTCATTCGTGACCTCATTGATAGATGAACCTGGAGGACATTATCCTAATTGTAATAAGCCAGACAGAAAAAAAAATACCTCATAGTATTATTTGCATGTGGGATCCAAACAAAATAAAACATAGACCTCATAAAGAAGGAAACAGAGAAGTAGTTGCTAGGTCCCAGGAAGGAGTTGGGAATGGAAGAAATAAGGAAAGGTAGGCCAAAGGGTACAAACTTTCAGTTATAAGATGATTAAGGCTGGAGATCTAATGTATAACGTGATGACTCTAGTTAATAACACGGTACTGTAAAATCGATCTTTGCTAATAGAATAGAACTTAAATGTTCTCAAAGAAAGAAAGAAAGAGTAAATATATGAGGTAATAGAAGTGTTAACTCTTTGGGAGGAATTCTTTCACAATGTAGACATGTATCAAATTATTATGTACATTTTAAATATCTTACAATCCTATTTGTCAATTATACCTTAATAAAGAAAAATAAAAGCCTCATGACTCTTAAAATATCAGCTGGAAGAATCAGGACAAAAATGTTTTCACTTTTCTACTTCTCTTTCAAGCTTACATCACTTTCAGAGTACATGTTTTGCCTATAATTAATATCCAAATATTCTTGTGGGTATTTATCACTTGCCCAACATGGGAAGCTCAGCCAAAGAGTCAGGAACACTAGGAAAGGCTATAATGACATGTTTTATCATTAATGTCCTCACAGGCAGGGCTGGCCACTGTCTTAGTCCACTCAGGCTGCCATAACACAACACAATAGAGTGAGTGGATTAAAGAACAGAAATTTAGGGCAGCCTGGGTGGCTCAGCGATTTAGCACCACCTTCAGCCCAGGGCCGGATCCTGGAGACCTGGGATCCAGTCCCACGCCGGGCTCCCTGCATGGAGCCTGCTTCTCCCTCTGCCTGTGTCTCTGCCTGTGTCTCTGTCTCTCTCTCTCTCTCTCTCTCTCTGTCTCTTTCTCTGTGTCTCTCATAAATAAATAAAAAATTTAAAAAAAAAAAGAACAGAAATGTATTTCTCACAGTGCTAGAGTCTGGAAAGTTCAAGATCAAGGTGCCAGCAGATTTGATTCCAGCTAAGAGCTTTCTTCCTGGCTTACAGACAGCCACCTTTTCATTGTGTCCTCATTTTGCCTTTCCTTGGTCTGGGCGCACAAAGAGAGAGAACGATTTCTCTTTTTTCTTCTTTTTAAAAGGCCACTAATTCCTTCATAACAATCCAACCCTTATGACCTAATCTAACCCTAATTACCTCCCAAAAGCCACGCATCCTCTACATACTCTAATATTAGGAGTTAGGGTTTTAATATGTGAATTTGGGGATGATACAAACTTTCAATAATAGGTATCCTACAGTTGGTTCCAAAATTACCAAAACTCACAACTGATTTCAAGATTGTAGTTCAATTCAAAATTATGAACTTCCTCATGAGCTCTGAGTATGACAAGAACCATAAATGGTAGCTTCGTGTTACAAGGTTAATGTTAGGCTTATGGTAACCACCTACATTCTCCATCATACATGAATAAGTCTCTGGAATTTTCACAATATTGGGTTATGATGTATTTTTATTAGCTTTGGATATTCTTGTGGATTCCAGTCTAGGACATATTGGAGAATAGCAGCCAAAACAGTAGATGCTTAGGTAAAGAGAGTGGATTGAACATACATATTTAATTTGAGCCTTTCCTGAAATTAGACCAAAACTATAATTAGGATTTTTTTTTAATGTGTAGGGGTGTCTGGGTGACTCAGTCAGTTAAAGATCTGACTCTTGATCTCAGCTCAGGTCTTGATCTTAAAGTCATGGGTTCAAGTCCCACATTGAGTTCCACTCTGGGCATGGAGCTGAAAGAAAGAAAGAAGAAGAAAGAAAGAAAGAAAGAAAGAAAGAAAGAAAGAAAGAAAGAAAGAAAGAAAGAAAGAGAAGAAAGAAAGAAAAGAAAGAAAGAAAGAAAGAAAGAAGAAAGAAAGAAAAGAAAGAAAGAAAAGAAAGAAAGAAAGAAAGAAAAAAGAAAGAAAGAAAGAAAGAAAGAAAGAAAGAAAGAAAGAAAAAAAGGAAGGAAATAAGCCAGTAGGCACACAGATCAATGGAACAAAATAAAGAACGCAGAAATAAACCCACAATAATAATTAACTTATGACACAGATGACAAGAATATTCAATGGGGAAAAGATAGTCTTTTCAATAAATGTTACTGGGAAAACTGGGCAGCTATGTATAAAAATAAAACTGAACAACTTTCTTACACCATAAACAAAAAGAAATTCAAAATGGATTAAAGGCCTAAATATGAAACCTGAAACCATAAAAATCCTAGAGGAGAACGCAAGCAATAATTTCTCTGCCATGGCAATATTTTTCTAGATATATCTTCTGACGCATGGGAAACAAAAGCAAAATTAGACTGTTGGGACTACATCAGAATTGAAAGCTGTTGCACAGCAAAGGAAATCATCAACAAAACAAAAGGACAACTTACTGAACAGAACAAGATATTTGCAAACGATATATCCAATAAGGGGTTGATATCTAAAATATATAAAGAATTTATACAACTCAACACCACAAAACCCCCAAACAATCGAATTAAAAAATGGACAGAGGACCTAAATAGACATTTTTCCAAAGATGACATCCAGATGGCCAACAAACACGTGAAAAGATACTTAACATTACTTACATCAGGTAAATGCAAATAAAAACCACCATGAGATATCACCTCACACCTTCAGAATAGCTAAAATAAAAATGGCAAGAAATAACAAGTGTTGGCAGGATGTGGAAAAAAAGAAATACTCATCGTGCACAGTTGGTGGGAATGTAAATTGGTGCAGCTACTATGGGAAACAGTACTGAGGCTCTTCAAAAAATTAAAAATAGAATTACCATATGATTCAGTAATTTCACTACTCAAAGAAAATGAAAAAAAAATTCAAAAAGATGTATGCACCTTTATATTTACTGCAACATTATTTACAATAGCCAAGATATGAGAGCAACCTGAATGTTCATCAATCAATGAATGGGGAAGGAAAATAGACACACACTCTCAAACACACACACACACATACACACACACACACACACAAGAATATTATGTAGCCATAAAAATGATGAAACCATGACATTTGAGAAAACAGGGATGGATCTAGAAGGCACACATTCAATGATACTGTAATATTACAGGACAGATGCTAGCTATACTTATGGTGAACATAGCATAATGTATAAACTCATCAAATCACTAAATTGCACACTTGAAACTAATGTAACATTGTCAACTATACTCAAATTAGAAAATGCACACAACAAAGTATGTTGACAAAAGAAGATATCAAGAATACCTTTTGGGAAGTGGGAAGACATGGATCATAGATTTTTATTTAGGACATCCTAGGAAAGTAACTCAATCCTTATTTCAAAATCTTCCTGTGTCCAGGGTAGTGATAGGACCAAATGCCTTTGTAGCTTGGGATAAGGGGAATAGCAAAATAAAGTGATAGCATTGAAAGCTGTTTAATATGTGGTTAGACACCTAGATCCCCTTTCCATTCCAACATATCAGAGGACGATCAGTTCCTAAGACCAACAAGACTAACTAAACGTTCACTATATGGAAAATAAAGAATAGAGGGTCTGAACATTTGGAATAATCAGTTTGAAGGGGTAAGCACATACCAAAAACAGAGGATTGAGTCAACATGTGAAAACTAAGTGATAAATTCTGAGACCCTATTGTTTCTCCAAGTTTCATAGCTCCAGAAACCAGTGCTTCACTCTCCGGAAAAAGCTCAAGTTCCCAGAACATAAATTCATGTTTCCCTAGAGACTCTGAGTATCCCTAGAGGGGAAGACCTAAAGAAACAGGCATTGAAGTTTTCCCAAAAAGAACCAACCGGGGTCTTATTCCTGAAGTTTTTCCAGATCCGTCTTAGATAGGAAAAGAATAGAGTGGAATCAAGAGTAACAAAATGATAGTTCTGTGTAACTTGAAAGCTGGGAATATATGAGAAATTTAGGGTCCTCAGAAGAAATCTCATTCGGTACCTGTGATCCATCCACAGACCACGCTGCCGAAAAGATATAGTTAGTGACTAAGTGTGAGGGCTGTAAAATGGCAGCTGATAAAATGCACATGGATTGCAATTCCAGAGACCAATCAGGACTTGAAAGTGCTGAGTTTCAAAGTAGAAGAAGTTTCAAGGTCTCATTTCCATTGATGGCAACTAAGCATCTTGTGGACACAAGGCCTACTTAGGCTTATTTCCGGCAGTCACAAAACAAACAGTGCTTAATTCCTTAGTGGAAGAGCTAAGAAAAGAGAATGATATTTTCTCCTTTGTTCCAGCTAGTCTGTTAATCCTCTTTCTTGGACTAGGGATTTGTAGGTATAAATTTATATCATTAATTGGGATCCAGTCCATATGGAGCTCAGCATATGACCTTAATTTACTGGCTCCGTGGGCAAGCCAAGAAGGCCTTGGACCTGGCGGTAAATCACCTCTTCAGAGATCTAGTAGGTGAGGGTACAAGGAATCATCTTGGAGGTGCACCAATCTGATAATCAAAGAACAGTAGACGAAAGGTAAGCCATCAATAGTAATGCATTGCCACACAAATAGATCAGGTCAGAAGATGAGTTTCCAGCTATGTCATGTCTAACACCTAGAATGAACTAACATAACACTTGGAGGGGAAAGTTATCAAAAAGATAAAGAAGCTTTTCTGAATTATTTTCTGAACAAGGAAAATTGGAAGCCTAGGTCAAATCCCCGGGGTGAATTGTATATCATATCATGAGAGTAATAAAACAAACAAGACATAAGCAGCTTGAAGAAGAAAGAAACAGAGAAGCAGCCATAAATTCAAATACTTAAGCATTTCTTTTGTGAAGAGGAATTAAAATTATTTCTGTGATCTCTTATTTTTATAACTGGGCATAGCCCACTGAATCTCTGCTGTAAGCAGTCCACGAGGCAGGATCTCCCCTCAAATTTGGTTTCAGATGTAGAGATGGTGCGTTATTATACACACACTAAAGAGGGCATGGAAAAGTTTATTGCTCATATAATGAAGCTTTCTAGGGAAAGCAGTGCAGGTGCTCAGGCAGGTCTGAAAATGGCTTGAGGAAGAGCAGGGAAAGGAGACTAGCTTAGCTTTTACTTTAATGAATGGGGCTGGAGTGAGGAGTCCCTCAGGCATACCACGGTTTGTGTGGTTCAAACTTTCTGCTGGTGTCAGAGGAGGAAATAAACTTTTCTTATACGCTTTCCCAGATTTAGAGTAAAATGAGTGATGGGGTTTGAAAGCTGTCAACAGTCAAATATCAATCAGATTCTTTATTAAAATCTAGTATACTGAATTTTGAAATAGTAGAAATTTTACTTAAGAATGAAAGTCATATTTTTGCAGACTGTAAGTACTAAAATGATGAGATTCATGTAAGGTTGACTATCATCTTCTTGAGATTCTATGGCTATACCTTTGCATGACAAATAAGGTGCCTTAGAGACATCTAATTATTTCAATTCCTGGGGATCCCTGGGCGGCGCAGCGGTTTGGCGCCTGCCTTTGGCCCAGGGCACGATCCTGGAGACCCAGGGATCGAATCCCATGTCGGGCTCCCGGTGCATGGAGCCTGCTTCTCCCTCTGCCTGTGTCTCTGCCTCTCTCTCTCTCTCTCTGTGTGACTATCATAAATAAATAAAAATTTTAAAAAAATTATTTCAATTCCTGGATTAAACAAAGAGGGTCTCAAATGCAGAATTTTAGAGGAATATTATCATTGGTTTTGTACAGTATATGATACAATACTGGATTATGAGAGTTAAATAATAACTAAATGATGAATATTTTTACCACTGTTTCAGTTCCAAATCAGATAAATCCACAATGAATTGGAAGAATAAATGAAGGCGAACAGAGTTTCATTCAAGTAAAACCAATCTGGATAATTAAAGAAATACACTTGGTTCAAAGCTATTTTTTAACTTTGAGAGTCCTCAGATGTTAGTTTTAGGAGAATATTTCCACTCTAATACCTATTTGATAATAACCTTTCTGAATTATGGCCCATTCTTGCATTATATTCCATATACATAAGAAAACATCCCTTTGTCTTAAAGCTATAATCTTGTTGTCTATAAGTCCTGGGTAAAAGAGTAGCAGTCAGTGCCCAATGTATGACTTTCTGAGAAAAAAGGTAATCACACGTATATGTCAGAAAGAATACTTACAATGAAGACAAGTGAATAAATATCCATGTTTCCTATTTTTATCAGCGTGTATATTTTAGCTCTGAAAGATGCTTTAAACTTAAATATTATGGCAAAATAAATGTTAACCTATGACTGTCTGAAATCCTACAATTGAAGGAGATTAGACAAAAATTGACAATACTACAAAACAGTGTATAGTTGACCCTTGAACCCGTGAACAACACGGATTTGAACTGCACAAGTCCACTTATATGTGGATTTTTTTAATAGAGCACAGCAGCGTAAATGTATTTTCTTTTCCTTATGAGTTTGTTAATAACATTTTCCTTTCTCTAGTTTACTTTATTGTAAGGTTATAGGTTATAGTGTCTAATACATATAGCAAATATGTGTTAATGGACCATTTGTGCTATCAGTAACAGTAGGCTACCAGGAGTTAAGCTTTTGGGGAGTCAAAAGTTGTACATGGATGAGAGACAGGGTTCATGAAGACTCCTCTCTAAGAACAAAGGAGCTGGCTGGGACCATTTTCTGATCCCACCCCTCAGCATAAACATGAAGCCATGACAGAAAGCCAAGCAGCATTGACACTGGCTGCCTAAGGTGCTTACACAAAACCCCACTGCCCTGTGCTCAGCTGGGAATGCCCTTCTTAGTCAAGCTTGCATCAGCCCCATCGTGGCAGGTGACTCCCGTGGAAGGCCAGCACAAACCACTGCCCATATCATGTCTCTAGAGCCTGGAGTTTTAAAGGTCAGCAAGCTTGGATAGATCAAGCCAGGGGAACATTGCACTGCTCCTGAAGAGAAGGCAGGCAGAAAAACCAGAGGCAGGCTGTGTGGAAACACTGAACTGGGAAATACCTGGGCGACACAGAGGGAAGATCATTTGCTACTCTAGGAGCACTTCCATCAGAGCCAGTGTTCACAGAGATGCCTCCCCAGGAGCAAGTTTGCTGGCTGGCACCATTTCCCTTCACTGCCCCTCACCATAAGCCACCTGAGGGAGTAGCTCAGTGCCAACACTGGCTGCCTAACTTGTTTACACCAAGCTCCATGCCCCTGTGCTCTGGAGGAACTGCCCTTCTCAGTCAAGCTTGCCTCAATCCCAAAGTGGTGGGGCCCCTCCCAGAAGATGAGCACAAAACTCCTACCCACACCACATCTTCCAACCAGAGAGTTCTGCAATGCCTCAGTTATGGTGGAGTTGGTGTCAAGTCTCACTTCACAAGCAGACCAAAGCATACCGAGTTAAAACTTGCCAAATCTAGGCCAGGGACCAAACACCGGTCCACTGCAGACAACTGACATAAAGAATAGAGTAACCACAGCACAACAGCATAGTACTTGTAATGCATACTGCAGACACACCCTGAATCGTCAGGCCTAGGTACTACATGACTTCTTCTTTATAAGGTGATTATTTTCAGGAGCAGGAGACATAACTGGCTTTTCTAACACAGAGAATAAGGTAGACTTAGACAAAATGCCAAGACAAAGGAATTTATCCCAAATGAAATAACAAGATAAGGCCACAACCAGAGATCTAGATAAAACAGATGTAAGTAACATGTCTGATGGAAAATTTAAAGTAATAATTATAAGGATACTCACTGGGCTTGAGAAAGGAATAGAAGTCCTACCCACATGCTCCCTACAAGAGGCTCATTTTAGAGCTAAAAACACTTGCAGATTAAAAGTGAGGGGGTAGGGATCCCTGGGTGGCGCAGCGGTTTGGCGCCTGCCTTTGGCCCAGGGCGCGATCCTGGAGACCCGGGATCAAGTCCCACGTCCGGCTCCCGGTGCATGGAGCCTGCTTCTCCCTCTGCCTGTGTCTCTGCCTCTCTCTCTCTCTCTCTGTGTGACTATCATAAATAAATAAAAATTTAAAAAAATAATAAAAATAAAAGTGAGGGGGTAGAGTAACACTTATTACATAAAACCCACAGTTATCTTCAATGGGGCAAAACAGAGCTTTTCCTCTGTGGTCAGGAATAAGACAGGCATCTTCATTCTCACCACTATTATTTAACATAATAATGAAAATCTTTGCCACAGTAATCAGATAACGGAAAGAAATAAAAGTGTGCAAATCAGCAAAGAAGTCAAACTTCCACTATTTGCAGATGACATGGTACTCTATCTAGATAATTCGAAAAACTCCACCAAAAAACTGCTAGAATTGATAAATGAATTCAATAAAGTCACAGGATACAAAATCAGTATTCAGAAATCTCTTGCATTTCTACACACCACTAATGAAACAGCGGAAGAGAAATCAAGGAATCAATTTCATTTACAATTACATCAGAAACAATAAGAAACCTAGGAATAAATTTAACCAAAGAGGTGAAAGGCCTGTACTCTGAAAACTATAAAACACTTATGAATGAAACGAAGATGAAGACAGATGGAAAAACATCCCATGCTTAAGGATTGGAAGAACAACTGTTGTTAAAATGTCTATATTACCCAAAGCAATCTACACATTTAAGGCAACTCCTATCAAAATACCATCAGCATTTCTTACAAAGCTAAAACAAATTATCCTAAAACTTGTATGGAACCACAAAAGATTCCCAAAACCAAAGCAACCTTGAAAAACAAAAGCAAAGCTGGAGGCGTCACAATGTTAGATTTCAACTTATGTTACAAAGCTGTAGCGATCCAAAAAATATGGTCCTGGCACATAGATCAATGGAACGAATGGAAAATCCAGAATAAACCCACAATTATATGGTCAATTAATCTTTGGCAAAGCTGGAAAGAATATCCAATGGAAAAAAAAAGACAGTCTTTTCAACAAATGGTGTTGGGAAAACTTGACAATAACGTACGAAATTATGAAACTGGACCACTTTCTTATACCATACACAAAAAATAAATTCAAAATGGATGAAAGACCAAAATGTAAGACTTGAAACCATCAAAATCCTAGAGGAGAACACAGGCAGTAACCTCTTTGACACTGGCTGTAGTCACTTCCTTCAAGATATGTCTTCAGGGGTAAAGGGAACAAAAAAATAAATAACCAAATGGGACTACATCAAAATAAAAAGCTTCCGCACAATGAAGAAAACAGTCAAGAAAACTAAAAGGCAACCTATGCAATAGGAAAAGATATTTGTGATGACTTATTTGGTAAATGTTAGCATCCAAAATATATAAAGAACTTATCTAAGTCAGTATCCAAAAAATAAATAATCCAGTTAAAAATGGGAAGAAGACATGAATGGACATTTCTGTAAAGAAGACATCCAGATGGCCAATAGATACATGGAAAGATGCTCAGCATCACTGATCATCAGGTAAATGCAAATCAAATCTACAATAAGATAACAACTTACACCTGTCAGAATGGCTAAAATCAACAATCTAAGAAACAGAATATAGAGAAAGGGAACCCTCCTTGCGCTGCTGCTGGAAATGCACACTGGTTCAGTCCTTCTGGGAAAACAACATGGAGGTTCCTCAAAAAGTTAAAAATAGAACTACCCTATAATCCAGCAACTGCACTATGAGGTATTTACACTAAGAATACAAAAATACTAATTCAAAGGGATATGTGCACTCCAATGTTTATACCAACGTTATCTACAATAGCCAAACTCTAGAAACAACTCAAGTGTCCATCAACTGATGAATGGATAAGAAGATGTATATATACACAGTGGAATATTACTCAGCTATCAAAATTAATGAAACCTTGCCATTTGCAACTTCATGGGTGGAGCTAGAGAGCATTAAGCTAAGTGAAGTAAGTCAGCCAGAGAAAGACAACTACCATATTACTTCACTCATATGTGAAACTTAAAAAACAAATGAACAAACGGGGAAAAAAGAGAGAAAAAGACAAATCAAGAAATACTCTTAACTGAGAACAAACTGATGGCTATCCGAGGGGATGTTGGTAGGGGGGATGGGTAAAATAGATGAAGGGAATTCAGAGTATACTTATCATGATGAGCACTGAGTAATACATAGAATTGTTGAATTACTATACTGTATCCCTGAAACTAATATTACACTGTATGTTAACTAACTGAAATTTAACCAAAAAAGTTTTTTTAAAAGTTATGCTTGGATTTTCAACTGTGCCGGAGCATCCATGCCCCTAAACACCATGTTGTTCGAGGGACAACTGTACCTAGGTCCAGCTAGCAGAATGATCTTCTATATTCCTCATTATTTTCAAGAGGAGGGTTAAGTCAGCCATGTGTGTGCTATATCCACAAAGCTCTTTGGTACACACCCACTTCACCAATCTTCGTGATAGATCAAAAATTACTTAGGCAAAGGATTCTGACTTTGCTGATCCATCATTCTCATGTCATTACACATATGGTTCCCAGGTGTAACCGTCTAAGGCTGGGTGTACTTGGGACAACCAGATCTCCTATGCCATCTCGAAGTAATCATGGAGTCCAATCACATGCTGCTAATAAAGCAGCATTACAATATGCTAGTGCACTGCAATTTGACATGGAGCAAGTTCCAGCCCTAACAAATCTTCAGCCCAGTATTGTTTTCAAACCACTGAAAAGAAAATTCTCACCAGGTTAACATTTCAGTTAAACAATTCCACAATAATGCAGATGTCCACTTAATTTTCAATCTATATTTTTAGTAAAAGGTACATTTGAAGACTAAACCCTTCCAGTAAATGTACCTAGTCCTTTTTTTTTTTTTTTTTTGGTAGCTGCTTAATACTTTTATACTTTCCCCCCTCCATTTCTAAGCAATATGGTTACTTAAACTTTATGAAGGGACATAGTTTTTCCATTCCAATTTCACACATGACGCAGGTGCTTCAGAATGGAGTTTGGAATTAATCACTGGGAAAGAAGAGAAGAGATGAGAAGCTAGAAGTGTGAGTCTGCAATCGATCACTGAAACACTGCATTATGAAACTGAATTCAATAAAATGATCATTGGCCTATCTAATAATCCTGCAAAAAGTATTGGTGATGAACTAAAATTAAAGGTAAATAAGTATAAATAGTCTCCCCCAATACAAATCCATAGTTAATTTTTTCTCATGTTTAGTTAATAAAGAAACTGTGGAAAATACTTAAAATATAAAGAGAAATTTAAAATCATATAATCCTCTGATTTAGTAATAACCAGATAGTATTAACATGTTAGTGTTTTACTTCCAGTAATGCTAGTTTTTATGTGTGTGTGTAAGATTGTGTCCTAAAAATATTGTATGTTTTGTATCTGCATATAAAGATAAAAATGCATATAAAAGAATGTTGTTAGCTTTCATTTTACTTAGCATTATACTATAATTTTTCCATGCTGCTAAATTTCCTTCAAAAATACTAATTTTGGGGGCATCTGGGTGGCTCAGTTAAGCGACAGACTCTTGACTTCAACTCAGCTCACGATCTCAGGGGCCTGGGATCCAGCCCAGTGTCCAGCTCCATGTTCAACTCAGAGTCTGCTTGAGATTCTCTCTCTCTTTCTGCCTCTCCCTCTGCCCTTATTTTGCTAGTATGCATGCACTCACTCTCTCTCTCTAATATAAATAAATGAAATATTTTTTAAAAATTACTAATTTTATGTAGCTATATAATTTCCCCATACTATCAACATGCTACAGATTATTTTCCCCCTATTATCAAACATTGTTTGTGTCCAAGGAGAAGGTTGATTGTCTTTGTCGTAAATAATATGTCAACAGTTCATATACTTGTATATAAAGATTTGTATTCATCTCCTGGTATGTCCTTTGGATATAAGAAGTGCTTTTCTGGGTCACAGTATTTTGCCATTGCATACTCATGCACATTTCTTCACAAATGGGTTCCACCAGTTTACAATCTTATCAGCAGTTCATCCTAAAGGCCTTTGCACCACACCCTTACCATCACTGAAATTGCCTTCTTAAAAAAGCATTTCTACAATGTTATATAGGATCATGAGACACTGTTTTATGCTTAAGTTAGATTTTTCTATGATTATAGGCCAGGTATATTTCCTTTCTGTGAACTATAGCTCCATGTTCTTTTCATATTTTTATGTTGAGTTACTAAATAGCTTTTAGTTATTAGTTATTTGTAGGTATGTGGTTTCTAAAAACTAAGTATTTTAAAGTTCTACATTCACTTTCTAAAATCAAATGAATTTGTTTCCAATAAGCATTACTAGCTCTCCTATAGTTCTAAATAAGCAAAAGAGTAGACATAGAAAATAATATATCAAAAGAACATGTCTTGCTTTCTTCTTTCACAATGACCTCTAGGCATATTTTTTTGTATTTGCATCTTTAACTTGAGTAGAATACATACATTCGTGTGAGATCAGGAGTCATCATTTTTCTCTGATATCCCCTTTATCTTTTTGAGACCTCACTGTGCATAATGGATGTGCCCACTTACACAAGTACAGTGAAATTCGATGAATTGTGGAAAAGCATTCTTTTGTGGGGAAAGAGTGACACACATGTCTTTGGAATGTAAGGAATTTGACCCTAAGTAGACAGAGTCACATTTTATATAAATAGTGCTCTATGGCAGTAACTTTCAACAACATAAACTATTATGTTCTTGTTAGTGAAATAACAAAAGAATCACTAAATTTTTCATAAGCTCTTATTAGAGAAAGAAGGATGTTCACCAAGCAAGAATTGGCGTTGAAAATACAAATGCAACATTGTGTGAGAAATTCCATGTCCAGACTCTGCCCTCTTGACGACAGCACAGTTTTTGACCTTTGACTTGTAACAAATTGTGGTTAAGTTAAAACGCTATCTGGAAATCCTCCAGTTAACATCTGCATTATATTGCAACTATGTTAAGAAATGTTAGGGAAAGATACCAAAATGCGAAAATCCTTTTGCTCAAAATATTTCAATTTCGTTAAATGGCACGAAATACTTATATAATACACTATTTTTTAAAATCCACTAGCCAATTAAAGACTGATTGAATGGATAAAAACATCATACACAAGAATAATGAAGACCTAAACAATATATTTTTTAAAGTAGGTCTAATGCATATATGCAAATATTTCCTGATGATAGGTGCAAGGGCCCATGCCATATGCATGAAAAAGATCATATATTAGGCCATAAAAAACTTCATTAATCTAAAAATGTAGAAATAATAAAAGCATGACAATAATACAACAAATTCAGTAATTAATACAAAATAAGAAACAAAAGTCCTACCATTTAGAAATAATTTTTTTTTGCTTAAATTTTAAAACTTAAAATCTTGTTTAAAAACTTTTAGATCATGGGATCCCTGGGTGGCGCAGCGGTTTGGCGCCTGCCTTTGGCCCAGGGCGCGATCCTGGAGACCCGGGATCGAATCCCATGTCGGGCTCCCGGTGCATGGAGCCTGCTTCTCCCTCTGCCTATGTCTCTGCCTCTCTCTCTCTCTCTCACTGTGTGCCTATCATAAGTAAAGAAAAATTTTTAAAAAAATAAAAATAAAAAAAAAAAAAAAACTTTTAGATCAAAGAACTGTACACCAAAATTCAAAATATCCAGAAAGTAATACTAATGGAGATAATATATATTTTGGATATAAACTATAAAAAAGAAGAAGAAAAGAATAAATATAGAAATAAAGGCAAAAATGAATGAATTAAACAAAAAAAATGAGAAAATACAGATTAGAACTAATAAAATTTATTCATTAAAATAAAATAATAAAAGTAATAAAAATCAAAAATAGATCAAATCTTAGCTATTATAATCAATTAAAAGAAGGAAGAAAACCACGTGCACAGAAAGAGAGATAACAAGAACAAAATAAGCATAGAAACAGAATAATTTTAAAATATTAAAAAACATCCCTACCTCTAAACATAACAAATTTAAATCTTGGATGAAGTAGTATTATCTGAGAATATACAATATACCAAACGTGGCCATAGAATCTATATAAATCCTTAAAAACAATCAAACTAAAAGTTAAATATAAAAGTTATTTTCCCCAAAATAATGCACACTAGACCTTGACAGTTTCAGAGAGCATTTTTCTAAACTTAAAAATAAACTATTCAAAAATCACACTTAAAATAAGATTGCAAATTATTTTAATAAAGTATGAGTTACATTGACATTAAAACGTAAAAGATTATAAACTGGCAAATAAACAAAAAAGAAATGTTGACCAATTTTCAATATTTTAGAAAATCTTAAATAAAATAGTAGTAAGCCCATCCAGCACCACATTAAAATAACAGTGCATCAAGAACAAGTGAGATTTATTACAGGCATTAAAAAAAAAAAAATGGCTAAATGTTAGAAAATCTTTTGTAACTTAATTCTCTTTATTGATATAAGGTAAAAAAATTAATGATTATTTTCCTGATTGCTGAAATGGCATTTGATAAATTCTCTACTGATTTTTTACTTACAAAAAACTCAAAAAATAAAAATCAGTGAAACTTTCACCGACAGATGTGAGTGCACACATGTGCGCACATACACACATCAAGCTCTGCAACCGGCACACCAAATAGGGAAATAACACGGAGGACAGGACCAGATGAAAACGCTCACCACTAACTTGCCTGCTAAGTAAGGTCCTAGAGGTATTAGTCATTGGGATTAGGGTACAAAATTTATGTTTATTAGTTTAAAAATGAAAGAATAGAATGAAGTAAAATTAATCTTTGCCGATGGTATAATTGTACAACCTGAAAATCCAAGATAAGTTATCAGTGAAAAAAAAAAAAAACCCTACACAGCATGAAACCATAAGGTATTAAAGAAACACGGCTGTAGTTTTTGATAACAGAACAGAGAAGGAAGATCTTTCTAATCATGACTCAAAGTGCAGAAGTCATTAAAGTAAGATTGATAAAATTATCAGTGAGTTTTTTTAAATGCCACTATAAGAAAAATGAATCCCAAAGACACCATAAGCAAAAAGAAAGACACACCCGATACCTAAAATTAAAAGAACCTGGTTGCAGGCAATGTGTAATCCCCAAAAATGTAAATACCTAGAAATCAAGAAGAAAAAAGCCAACAGCTCAATAGAAAGTTAAGCAAAGATGTGGATAATTCATTAAAAATTAAATAAAAATACCCCCTGAGAAATAAACTGTGCAACTTCATTCATCATAGCTGAAATCTTCATCAAAACGCAATAACATTTTTACCTATCATATAGGTCAATATCCGAAATGTTTGACAAAACACCCTATTGAAAGGTTATACGGAAAAAAAAGTGTTCTCATTCATTCTTGGTAGGAATACAAAATACTACAACTCCCGTGGAGGACAATTTGACAAAATTTGACAAAAATTTAAAATGCATTAACCCTTTTACCCAGCAATTCTTCTTATGGGAATTAATCCTGCAGGGACCTCTGAAATGATTTACATAGAAGGTTATTTTCTTGCAGTACTTTTGTGTGAGCAAAAGAGTCAGCGACACAACTGGCTAGAGTTTTCTAAAGAGGAATTATTAAATATACTGGTATCGTTAATATTTGTGTCCTATCCGTGAACATTTCATGTGAGTGCTGAGTCTCTTTAAGTAATGCTGTTTCGAATCTAAAAGCGATTGTCCTCTTTTGAATACATATTATGTGAGTATTAAGATACTGTTCAAAAAAAAGATACTGTTCAAATATACATATGCACCCCGCATGCAAAATATTAAGTGCTTCATTCAAAAGAAAGTTTGAGATGAGTAGCACCATTACTTCACTTGGCATTTTCAGTCATAATAAAACTTGATTCAAATTTTTAAAATTCGTTTCCGAAAGTTCTATTTCCATTCAGCTTGACTGCACGCTTAAATGCAGTTTAGCCTCATTCTTCATATGATGCTTTACGAGAATATTAGAAAAGTGCTCCATTTTTCAGATTGGCACTACGCATGTGTGTATGTAGAAATACAAATGATTATATTTTTATTACTGATACTAAAGAAATTTACTCACAATGGAAAAAAGTGAATTTCAGGCAGTATAATGCAGTTTGAGCGAAAGACTCAAAGTAAAAAATTACATGTTTTTGAGAGAATGGGGAGTTCCATGGGTGCATCAGCCCAACTGTGATTCTTTGCACAGGGTGAGCTCCAGTAGGTAGTTCCGGGCTGAGCCTTAATCACACATACAATCAACTGCTAACCGACTCCGGCCGCTTATGGGGAAGGCTGCAGCTGCAGGGGGGACGGGCCTCTATTCTGCAGACAGCACACTGTGTCCAAAGAGCATCGCAATAGGTATGGGAAGCAGCTAACATTCAGATCACTAAACATGTGAGTGTGAGTGTTGCAAGCTCTTCAAGCCTGGAACGTTCTCCCTTGACTGGCAGGGGAGCGAATGCAGAAATGATAACGAGGGGCACCTGGGCGGCTCAGTGGGCGAGCATCTGCCTTTGGCTCAGGTCATGATCCTGAGGTCCAGGGATTGAGTCCCACATCAGGCTCCTTGCAGGGGGCCTGCTTCTGAACCCTCTGCCTGTGTCTCTGCCTCTCTCTGTGTGTCGCTCATGAATAAATAAATAAAATCTTAAAGAAAAGAAAAGAAATGACAACAAGAGAGGTCAATGGCAAGCATGGACAAGATGCCAAGCAGGGCTTTGCCAGTATTTTATTAACTCAGGTTTTATGAGAGAATCCGAAGTACCTGTTCGAGGGGAAGGTCAGCAGGTGACCCTTAACATGGGTGCAGTCTCGATCAACAGCAAGTGACTTCATATGAGGAGTGGAGGAGTCCTCGATATGCGGCCCAGCAGTGTCACCCCTGTATGGACAAGCTGGCTCTAGGGTTTGTGTGCTTCCCGTTTCCCACAAGCATGTTCCTCGTGATTGTCCTGAATCTGAGCAGACATTGTATGTGATGCATATGCAAGGCAAAGAGCTCTGTAAGTTCATAAATCTCTGAATCAAGGGATGCCTAGCTTGGACACATGTGATAGGACACAAATATTAACGATACCAGTATATTTAATAATTCCTCTTTAGACAACTCTAGCCAGTTGTTGCTGACTCTTTTGCTCACACAAAAGTACTGCAAGAAAATAACCTTCTATGTAAATCATTTCAGAGGTTCCTGCAGGATTAATTCCCATAAGAAGAACTGCTGGGTAAAAGGGTTAATGCATTTTAAATTTTTGTCAAATTTTGTCAAATTGTCCTCCACGGGAGTTGTAGTATTTTGTATTCCTACCAAGAATGAATGAGAACACTTTTTTTCCATATAACCTTTCAATAGAGTGTTTTGTCAAACATTTCGGATATTGACCTATATGATAGGTAAAAATGGAGCGACCCCCCAGCAACATCCCGTGAGGTGCAAATCTGGCATAACACTGGGGATCTGGTCTTACTGCTGTCTCTAGATCTGATTGTTTAGGATTGTTTCCCTTAGGGAAGTGTTATATTTTTAACACTGATCTTTATTCATTTTATCCTGAATGAATAAATTAGGTGGAGATATTCTGGATCAGAGTCAGACTCTCATTATTCACTTAAAAAGTAAAAAATGACATTGTGGTCCTTCATACCCTGACTCTCACCTCAGGGGTGACATGAGAACACTCAGATAAAATGCCTTACCCATACAAACCTCAAAGTCTGTATCTCCAGGGAAATGGAAAACAACGGATTTTCTTTGCTTATATCCAGAAGGAAAAAAAAAGCACAACTTTTACGCCTTTGAGAGGGGGTGGCAAGGATCCTGGATTTTGACCCTAAACTTTGACAATGTAAATATATCTTTCCAAGGACCAAATAAATGCTGGATGTCTCCTGCTTTTGTGACCCAGAGTTATTGCCAATTTCTGGACTTCATAGATTTGGAATGTAAGTACCTAAGTCACTCTGGCATCCTGAAGCTTAACCTAGGGACCTAGTGCAAATGGCCATAGAAACCATTTTCATGATATGTGAAGAGCAAAGTGCTTCCAGGAAAAGTGAAAGCAAACATTTCCTAACTCAAAAGTCTAGGCCTTTCTACAGACTCCGCTGTTCTCAGTGAACTCCAGGGAGTCTTAGTTACCCACAGGAGGGAGAAAGTGTATTTTTATGCAGCAGGGAGAAAAACAAGCTCAAAATGGGTGACTAGTATTCTCAGCCGCCCTAATCATTAGCATTGTTAGCCTGTATTTTTATTACAATTCCTTGCTCTCCTCTTTCAGGCATGTGGTGAAATTTGCTTAACCGTCCCTTGAGGTTAGACATGGTCATGTGACTCCTATTGGCTTAATAACATGGGAGTGAAAGGAATATGTATCATTTGCAGGTAGAAAGCTTGAAAAACCAGAGCACTATGATCTCTTCCCTAAATGATAGACACGGTCCAACTTTCCCTTCCCTGCTGCATGCCCAGGGGCTGACTTGTAGGCTAATTTTTTTTTTCAGGTCCCATTTAAGATGCATATTTTTATTTAAGTTAAAAAAATTCATAACCAGACAGAAAGAGTAAAGTAGACAAGAATGTTATAATCTAAAAAAAAAAAAAGCTTATTATAATCTGACTATATAATACCCTCTCATTCTCGGTGAATCACTAAATATAACAAAGGATTGTTCTCCATGCTAATCTTAAGCTTGTCCAGTTAAACCATTATCTGGTATCTTCAACAGAGTAACCTCTGTACTATTTAGAGTTTCTTCTCAGAAACAGTCATATATTATACAGGAAACATTCATAGTGTATTTGGGACACATTCACATTTTATCCAGAATGTACAAATTTAAGACGAGACAATAATAATAATTTTAAATCACACAATTGTAACCACAGCACTATCCTAGCTGCGTTGTGGGGATTCTGTTGAGTCTGCTGTTCACTGTATACAACTGGATTTAATAGTGTAGTTTACAGAGGGGCCAGAAGCACTCATCGAAGGTAAAGGCGCTCGGGTTTAATGTGCACTTTCATAGCCTGTGAAAACACAACCATTATATACGCTGTAAACACCACAGGGCATGAAATCCATCTCCAACCACAAACTTCGACCTCACAGATCAAGCATACAAGGGCTATGGGTAAGGGGCCTGACTTGTCATTTGTAAGCATTCCTGAGTGAAGATGATGTGGCCAGTAGCCCAAAGCTAATCCTTCAAATACACATAGAATGAGCAGAAAAGTAAACCCTTGATGCTTTGAGTTATTCAGATACTGTGGTTGCTTCTTATACAGCATACCTGGCGCCGTCCTTTCTGACATAAATACATATAAAGTAATTGAAAAAGTGTTATTGATCTAAAGTTCTAAAAGTTGGTACACTCTGAGCTGTTTTCTCCTCTGGGATATGTCACTGCCTTCCTCGAGTGGCATGAAATGCTCAAGAAATTAATTTTTCAGAGGTTGCATCTCTGGGGTCAGCACAACCCAAGGAGTCTGATCCATTTCTCATCAAAGTGCATTAGATATTCAAGTTGGGATTTGAATTCTGTGAGAGGCCGACGTCAACCAATTTCTAGTCATAATATACACTTGTATGCAGTAGAACTCGAACTCTCTCTAAGAAACTTGCTTGGTTTAAGGAAACCAACCTTAGTTCCTGTGCACGTGAAACTTGGCAACAAATATTATCTCTAGCTTACCGAAACACAAAGAGGAATTTATTTCAACATACCAAACAGTAAGCGTGAAGAGTCCGCAGAGTATTTCCTCGACTTTTCAATATCTCACAAACATGGTAATTTCAAAAGAATAGTCTGAAAAATGTCTTTTAAAAGGGTTGTTTTGGGGATGCCTGGGTGGGTCGGTGGTTGAGCATCTGCCTTCGGCTCAGGTCATGATCCCAGGGTCCCAGGATCGAGTCCACATTGGTCTCCCCACAGGGAGCCTGCTTCTCCCTCTGCCTGTGTCTCTGCCTCTCTCTCTCTCTCTCTGTGTCTCTCATGAAAAAATAAATAAAATCTTTTTTAAAAATAAGTAAATAAATAAAGAGGAAGGTTGTTTCCTAAATTTTCTTGAGCCAAGACTATTGTTTCCTACTGTTAACTCTTCTTTATTGAGTTTTCATTAGTGCGTTTTATTTACTATCTTGTGATGTCCCATAGGTAATTAATCAAAAGAATCCTTTTAAATGTCTATCATACGCCTACACTTCAAATGTTGAACAACTGATATCCATGGACTGTTGTGGCAATTCAAGCAATGTTCTGCCTTAATAAATTGTGTTCATGACAGTCTAAATGGAAGCCAGGAAATAATTTACTAATAGATTGACTTCTCATATTATAATCTCAGATTTCAAGACTGTGTTTTTCATTTAAAGAGACAGTTGTACCTCAGGGAACAATAGATAATTGTCCATTATATATCTGAAGTGTAGGGGGGAGAAACAGATAAATTACTGCCTTTAAAATTATTACTTATTAAAGATTTCAGTTTAAACAGAGTAGGCAATTACTTATACAATTCAACACAAAGATACTTCAATAGAAATGCCCAGACATTTAATTTGAGCCAGTAGTATTTGGAAAGCCTCCACTTATAATATTACTATTTACCTTTGCTGTGCCTTTTTTGTTTTAAATGAGAGAAACTGGGTCCTTTTTCTGATGGCATCAACTAAGTAAGCAAGTTTTGTTATTTTTATCCCTTCCACGGAAGATAATCTTATTTTTTTTTAAGATTTGTATTTATTTATTCATGAGAGACACACAGAGAGATGCAGAGACATAAACAGCAGGAGAAGCAGGCTCCTCGCAGGGAGCCTGTTGTGGGACTTGATCCCTGGACCCCGGGATCACACCCCAAGCCAAAGGCAGACCCTCAACCGCCGAGCCACCCAGGTGTCCCAAAAAGTAATTTTATTTGAAACCTTGCTTGATGTCAGCTCTGATTATATTAAGCCTCTTTCAAAATCATTATTTTCCCAAAATTATTTACTTTCTGAATATATCTGAGTGCCTAAAAGAATGACTTTATTAAAAATTAATAAGACACAAAAGGAATAAATTTGTTTCTACCTAAAATGACTTTTGATAAAGATCCTGATAAAGATCCTTTTTTTTTTTTTTTTTTTTTGGATGATACAAGCTGTGTTTATTATAATCTGGGGCTTATAAAAAGAGACTTGAAAATCAGAACGCGCACACACACAATTTAAACAGCAAACAGTGGTACGCATGGCATGTCTGTGTCTGTAAGAGGTGAACGCATGTGGATGCACTGCTAGGGTAGAGTTTTGGGGAAGACACTCAATATGAAGGCTTTCCAGTTGAGCATGAGAATCCATGGCTGGAAGCAAGAGCCCAAGTATTGATTCCTGTCAAGACAACCTAGTTTCTGTATTCAACCTAAGCAAATCCATTCCCAAGGAACACTGCCTCAGCAGAACGGGCCATCCTTCCTCTGAAATAGAAAGTGATGTGCAAGAAATGTGGGAAAAAATAGTGATAAGGTGAAGGTAGAAAGTAAAACACAGGGTCACTAAGAATCACTGAAACCCATGTGGCCCTGTGAAAGAGAGAAAATAGACCAGATACTGATAGACCAATCAATGGTTCTTGTTCTGTTTTTGTTTTTACTAAAGTTGGTTTTATTAAGTCATGGATAAATCAAAATGAGGGAAAAAAGACAAAAAGAATTTTAAAAATAGACCTGGTGAAAGACATATCTATTATTAAAGATGTAAACTTGGGGAAAAGTTTTACTTTTATTTCCAATATACTTTCACAGTTGTTTTAAACATTTATTTTAATGCATCAGGACTAATTTACCTTCATAGATATAATTAGAGATAAGTTAAGATTTAAGAATATTAATGTTAAACTTTTTCAGTGTTACTGCCACTTGTATCTAATCACGAAATAGGTCTATTTAATGTCATGATAGACATTAAATACCCTGAATTATTTGAATAAGTGCCATTACTGAATTCTTTTGTGTCTAGATAAATTCTGTCCCTTCAATCAGTGTTTGAAGAAATTTTTATTCAGGTCTAATTAGACCAGCTCTTGGTCAACATATAGGCCATTCTGCTGATTAACGAGTTGATGTTTTAAAAATAATAACGTATCAAAAAAAAAAATAAATAAAAAAAAAAAATAAAAAAAATAAAAAAAAATAAAAATAATAACGTATCAAATCACATAAATATGCTTTTGTACACAAAAGCAATCCAGTGTGGGAATAACAGACACTCTGGATGTTAGTATCAATCTCATCTTAAATTTTAAAATAACCTAGCCTAAACCAAAATGTGAGAGAGAGTTTGGTGTTTGCTGTCTAAAGACCATGGATCATTTATTCCAAGGACAATGAGAGAAGGAAAACTGAGAGGGTCCAACACTTTGCTGTTTCAGAAAAGGAGGTGAAACCCCAGTTTCAGCAAGAAGCTGAGAATGGCAGAAGAAATGGATGCCATGCTAGAAAGATCTGTTATACAGTTGTCAAAATCTAAAGAAAAAAAAAAAAAAGCTTTTTAATTCTAAAGAATTAGAATGCAGTCAGCCAGATATGTAATTTGGATTAATTTAGTTAATCTCTTGGGAACTCTGTTACTTTATCAGAGATTAAACAACAGCAACAAAAAAGTAAAATACTTTAATCTCTAAGTAGGTTTTGGACCAAGTGATCTATTAAGTTTCTTATGTTAGATCTTTGATTTTATAATACACAAGGCAACAAAAAGTTTGGATTTTTCTCCCCCTTTAATATATAAATTGCCTTTTTCTTTCTTTCTTTCTTTTTTTTTTAATCTCAGAAGAGTGAGTAAGAACAGGCCTAAGAGTTGAGTCCCAACTTTCTCAGCCTTGGCTCCCACGCCATCTCTTGGGAAAGAGCTTCCTCTCTCATTGTGAGTGTTCAGTGAATCAACTCCTCCAAGGGCCTTGGGATTCGAGTGGAAGTTTTACACTGATACTCTGAGGTTTTGGCTCTGAGGAAGAAAACAAGACTTTCCAAAGTTTTGACATATTATGTATTATTTTGTCCCTGTTCTCACATAAGTTTTAAAAAAAAAAACTATTTAGATGAATTTTTTTCCCAAATACCTTGATACCAAAGGCAGCCCAGATACCTTATGAGGGACTTGAAAAGAATACCCATCCCTGTGCCCCATCCGTGACATGGTCTCAGGATACTTGTAGTAAAGAGCATTAGAAGGGGGAAGAACTTTAAAGTAACCCAATACTTTTGCATTCCAGGCAACTGAGACTTGGAATGAGACCTGATTTCCTCACAACATTGCAAAACTGTACCTCTCAACCTTCTAAGGGACTTGGGATATTTTAAGTTATTTCTGTTGGCATCATATAGCACAGAATAGAAAGTCTATAATAAGAAACTAGAGTAATTCTGTCCTCCCTTCACCTCCTTCCCTCACTGCTTCTCAAACCACCAACAAAAAGTTTTTGGTGATATTTCAGAAAAGGAATGTGACAAGGCCTGTTTCATTTTAAAACAGTAACTTTTAAAACTATTTCCTTTGACTTAAGTATTATGATGCCATATTGCATTCTTTCCAAAGAGAGGAATATTAATATTATTAATATTATTTGTTAATCAACTAAGTTACATCTCTGAAAAAAACATATTGAAATAATGGATATGAAATTGTCTAGAACAGTGCCTGGCATTTAGAGGCCAGTTAGTAAACATGCACCATATGAACTAACTGACATGACTGCATTTATTTATAAAACCAAATATTCTTATTTAATAGATTTTATATACTTTGAAATTCCACTATCCACATGGCTGAGAGAACTAGCTGTTGAGGGTTACGGCCTTCCAATGTCACATGAATTTTACATCAACAAAAGAGTATGAAAATACGACATATCTGGCTGCTAATCTACATGGCAAAAGTACATATAACTTATATGGTCACTCTAAGAGATGGCTTCACATCGTATTGGAAGTCAAGCTATTTTAATATAAGTGCTTGCCTATTACACAAATATGCATCTTAAGTATAATTACAGTAAGTAAAATCCTGCCTTTTCTAATAATTTGTTCAGGAACAAAATGTTTATTTTGTGTCAGAAGGACACAAGATTGTTATAAACATGAATGCCTAAGTAATTCAATCATATAATGGTGAAATCTAACCCCTGAGGATGAAGTAACACGCAGTATTAATTAAAGCATAATTCAATGAGTGATGAAAATATAGCTTACCCTGAGTTGTATTTCATTAAAAGTTGACTGGCTATTAACAATTTCACCAAGATAAATAATTCTATAGATGAGGGACAAAGAATATACAGTAAAATACTTGGTGCACTGTTTCTATTTCTCAAGAAAGCACCGGTGACAATCTCCATGTGTCATGTCAGTGCCCATCGGATATCAGAGAGGGTTCTATGTACTGACTGCTATTAGGGCACTAAGCTGTTATCAACGTGATGTGATCCAAGGATGCCCAGTAAATCAGAATGCCCTTCTTAACCCTGCATATATGCTAACCAACCATTGACATTCCAGAATGTTTTATCTCTCAGACCAGAGGTTATAAGGAGGAGTGTCCTTCAGTGTTGTAAAATACTATATTTAAAAATACAAATGTCCCACCAGACTTACTAAATCAGAATATTTGGGGATCGGATAAAGTACGTGTAAAACTTTGATCTCTTATAAGACCTATCTCTCTCCCCATCCTAGCCACACTTCTAGTGGAGCCCTCACTTAAAGCCATTTGCACACATTTGTATTTTAGTATGAATTTTCTGAATGCAGGTTTTGAAGAGGAAAAGAACAGTCTATATCAGTGTAACTGTGGAAAGATCGATGTAAAATCTTCAGAAAAGGATGGACTTAATCTCATGTGTTATCTCCAGCAGAAATTTACGAGAGAATAAAATTTTGCAGGACTTAATGTGAACAAGATTTTCGCTTCTTTCTTTTCTTTTCCAAAAAAAAAAAAAAAAACTATAAAATAGCAAATTTCTGGAATAGTTTGAAAAGCTTTCAAAAATGTACAAACTAGAGGAAAATTACAAAAAGACTCCTTAACACAAATGAGCAACAATTAATAGAGAGAGAAATAATATTTTACAGTGCTTATGAACATTTATGAAGCACCTTTCACATTCTGTGTATCATTTAAGTATCAAAACAACCTTACTGCTTTGTAGAATTAAGTGTAAGTAGATAGTGATTAACACTATCTGACAATGAAGAAACTCAACTTTCTCAAAGGAAGAACATTCTTCTTGTGTCCTTGAGCGAACTGGAGAATCCTCTTGCTGTTTCTTAGCTAGGTTCCAAACCCTTCTTAAGGAGCACGGAGAACATTTGGGTGCTCTTCTAAAATTCCTTGGCATTGCAGGAGGCTATGGAGTATGGCAGGCCCTCTCTGCCTGCTGTTCCCATGTCATTATGTTATAGGAAATATCTGTTTGACTAACATGACCTGGTATTCCAAATAAAACGTGAGACACTAGTGGCTTCCAATTTTGGATTTCCAAATTTATCTTGGGAGTCCCACTATCTGCAATAATATCTGACAGAGGTAAGATCAAGGTCAACATCTAATGTTGTTGTTCTGCTCTAGCTTCTATCTCTCCCTCTTTTATTTTTATTAGTCTAGCAAAATACCTATTGACTGTGTTGCTCTTTACAAAGAACTTTTAGTTTCATTGATTTTTCTCTAACGGTTTTCTTTCATTGATTTCCACTCTGATTTTATTATTTCCATCTTCCTCTTATTGGCACTGGATTCGGTGTTCTTGTTTTCCTAGTTTCTTAAGGTGGAAGCTGAGATTATTGATTTTTATCTTTCTTCCTTTCCACTGGAAGTGCTTAAAGTTACAAAGTTTCCTCTAACCACAGACTTCTTTCCGTTGTTCATTTCCAATTTAATTCTGTTGTGGTTGGAGAATATGGTTAGTATGATTTTAATCCATTTGAAGTTACTGAAACTTATGTCCTAGCATGATCTCTATCTTGGACAATGGGTCATGTGCACTGAAGAGTAGGTGCATTCTGCTATTGTCAGGTGAAAAGTTCTCAATTTGTCAAGTTGGTGATGGGGTCCTTCAAATATTCTCTAATCTTACTGCTTTTGTTTTTCTAGTTGCCTCGTCAATTATTGTGAGTAGAGTATTGAAATCTCCAACTATAACTATTGAATTGTCTATTTCTGTTATAATTATGTAAGATTTTGCTTAATTTATTTAGGGACTCTTTAAGGACATTTATTTAAGTGCAGTTGCTAACTCTTTTAAGTATATTAACACTTTATTAGAAAAATCTGTTTCTGTCTCTAATAATATTTCTTATCTTAAACTCTATATTAATATAACTACTTCAGGTTATTTAGAGTTACTGTTTGAATGGCATGTTGTTTTTTCCATCTTTAACCTCAACTATTTATTTCTTTGGATATAGTAAAGTATTTCTTTCGCAGAAAGCATAGGGATGAGTCTTACTTTTTTATTCAGTTTGGCAAATACCGCCTTTGATTACAGTTTAGTCTATTTACATTAATACAATTACTGTTAGGGTTAGATTGCTGGGGGTTTTCCTATATCATATCTTTCACATTCCTCTTTTACTGCCTTTTTTTGGAATAACAGACAAGCACATACATACACATGTATATAATATTTAATTCATCATTGATTTTATTTTTCCTTATCAATATTTTGCATAATTCATTCCACACTCCCTTTTCATCTCCACTGTTTCCAATTAAGAAATCAGTTATTAATCATATTGTTGCAAATCATTTTTTGTTTTGCTGCTTTTAAGTTTTCTTTTATGCCTTTGTCTTTCACAGTTTGACAATGTGCATAGGTGTTGTTCCTTTTATGTTTATGTTTCTTGGGGTTCATTGAGTTTCTGAGATCTGGGGCATCATATTTTTCATCAAATTTGGCATGTTTTTAGCCAAATGTTATTTCTTCAAATATTTTTTTTTGTTCCTTTATCTACTAGTTGGAGATAGGGGATAGTTAGAATTCAAGGTGATTCCTACATTCTTGGTAATTCTTTCTTCTATCATCTCAAATCTGTTGTTGGTCCTCTCATTCTAGTTCTTGTTAACTTTCTACTTTAGAATTTATTTCCTTTTATACAGCTTACATTTCTTTACTAATATTCCTTATTTACTAATTTATTGTCATCCTAATTTACTTTTATTTTTTGAACAGCATTTCCTTTATGTCTGTGAATATATTTATAAAGGCTGTTAAATCAAGCAGATGAACCCATACAGTTTTTATTGAAAGCTTCTGCTTCTATAACTAAGTATGAGTCACACTTTATTATTTCTTTGTATGCTTTTTTTTTTCTTTTTGAAAGTGTTCATTTTAGATTATCTATCATAACACCTCTGGGTTCTTTTTTTTTTTTTTTTTCTGAGGCTTATTAGACTTTTAAAAACTATTTGCTCCTGAGCCACTGATGTCTCTGCTCAGGTTTTTCATTCTTATGTTGATTTTTTTTAGCCTGGCTTCCTAGGTGTTGCCTCCTAGGAAGGGAGGGTAGCTAATGCTTTAGACAGAGGTTTTGCTCCAACACCTTGACCATGTAATTTTCATCTTTATGTGTATGTGGTTTGAGAAATGCACTCGATGTGACAGCCTGTTTTTATGTATTCCTAAGCTCTCTTCTTCCCCTTCTTCATCTTCTCCTTCTCTCCTTCTTTTTCTTCCTCTTCCTCTCCCTCTCCCTCTCACCTCTCCCTCTCCCTCTTCTTTTTCTCCTCCTCCTCTTCTTCTTCTTCTTCTTCTTCTTCTTCTTCTTCTTCTTCTTCTTCTTCTTCTTTTCTCCTCCTCCTCCTCCTCCTTCTTCTTTCTTCTTCTTCTTCTTCTTCTTCTTCTCTTCTTCTTCTTCTTCTTCTTCTTCTTCTTCTTCTTCTTCTTCTTCTTCTTCTTCTTCTTCTTCTTTCTTCTTCTTCTTCTTCTTCTTCTTCTTCTTCTTCTTCTTCTTCTTCTTCTTCTCCTTCTCTTTTCTTCTTCTTCTCCCTCTTCCTCTTCTTTTCTCCTGGGCCCTGATTGACCTCTTGTTCACATGCATAGATTTCTAGTCAGCCAATAGGCACATGAAAAGCTTATCTCAGCATTTCTGGGGCTTCCTCATCTTCCCATGAAATGTCTGGCTAGAGGATTTTCCTGCCCATTCCTAGTTGACTCCATCACCACTGCTAACCAGCAAAGCATGAGGTTTTTGCCTCTTACCCTCAACTGGGTCAGTCTGTCCCCTTTGGTAGCAAAGCCCCAGGTTCTTGCACCCAGTCACAATTTGTGACTCTTGTTCAAAGGGACTGGGGATGTGAACAGTCTCAGAGAAATGGCCAGAGACTCCTGACATTGTTACCCAAAACTCTCACAGGTTTCTAGGAATTAATATTTCTCAAATTGTTATCTGCTTTTGGTCAATTTTCTGTGTCCTTATATGATTGTTTCTGACAATTTGGTCCAGCTTTATACATTTTTTTGTGGAAATGAATTGCCAAGCTATTCACACAACTATTATTTTATCTATATCTCAATCTGCAAAAGGCGAAAATCATAGGAACAAAAAAGTAGGTCAGTTTCCAGGCACTTGGGATTGAGAGAAATTCTAAATACAAAGGAGGTATAAGAACTTACTAAGGTGTTGGAAACATTTTATATCTTCATTTTGTTTTTGGTTTCATGACTATATTTATCAAAACTCATAAAATTGTGCACTGTAACACAGGGTAAATTTACTATTGGTAACTGATAGGACACCTGGCTTTACAAAAACAGTAATATAGTTACCTAACCTCTGTTTCTTATCCCATCTTTGCCAAATAAGTATGATAATTGCATTAGTTTCCCATTGTTTCTGGAACAAATCACCATGAGCTCTGTGGCTTATCACAACACAAATGTATTACTATACAGTTCGGGAGTTCAGAAGTCCAAAATGGATCTCACTGGGCTAAAATTAAGCTGTCAGGAAGTGTCCTTCCTGAGGCTGGAGAGGAAAATATGTTTACTTGATTTAACAGCTTCTAGAAGCTGCCTATCTTCCTTGGCTTGTACCTCTTCCTCTCTCCTCACAGCAACAGAGCATCTTTAATCTCTCTCTGACTCTGACCTTCTGTCTCCCTCTTCCACATTCTTCACATAAGAATGTTTATGATTACATTAGACCCACCTAGATATTCCAGGATGAACTCCATATTTTTTTATGATCTCCGTATTTTAAGAGATGATTAAGATTCTTAATTCCATGTAAAATCATTGTGCTTGCCATGTAATTTAATATGTAATATAACATATTAAAATATTCTGGAGATTAGGAACTGAACAACTTTGGGATGCTTACCACAATAATAATACCTACTTCATGGGTTTGTTGTGAATATGAAGTGATTTTTAAACACAAAAACACCTAAACCAATACCAGAAAAGAATAAATAACTCGATACATTAGCTCTAGCATTGTTAATCATTATTACTATGTAGCTTCTCACACTGGGGTCAGGCATGGACAAAAAGGGGAATGTGGGAAAGGTGAGAAAGAATAGATCAACAGAATCCTGCCATACTCTCAATGGAACTGAAAGTAGAAATGCCAGTACAATAACTTTCACTCAAAGAGTTTTTATTTAGACCTGTATCCCTCTGGCTTTCTGTCCTAGTGTCAAACCTATACATAACCAAATCGGAAAATAAGCTTCCCAACTAATTTTATGGGGGAGAAAAAAACATAAGATCCCATCTCCAGGTCCTCAGGCCATCACCAAGGTGAATGAAGTAACTGTACATCATGATAAATGGGCTTATTCTCAAAAGTCCCATAAAACTCAATTTAACTACTTTTTATGAATCCATCCATAGACATACACAGCCTTCAGGCACTAAAAGGTTCTTTGTTATACCACAGCAAGATACGTCATTCTGAAGCCTGTGGTTACATGTAAACTGGAACAGGAGCCAGCCAGTTGTATTTTTCAAATTTCTAAGAGGTTGGTTAGAATAGAAGTCATTATCCTCAGTCTGCGATATGCAAACCAGTTAAGTAAAAGAGAACATGATTCAAGCTTAGAACCTTTATTTATTCATTTTTTATTATTGCTAATCCATGCACTAGGAATGCTTAATTCTTTCAAATGGGGAAAAATATATTTCCTATGTATGTACTCAGTACCCTATCATGTTATATAGATATATTTTTATTTGGTAATCAAACAGAGCCACTCCAAAGTAACTAACACACTTTAAGGCTAACTTGGCCCAGTAAAATCAAATATTAAAAGTGTATTTGGCATAAGGAAATAACTTCTGGAAAAAATTCAAGTTCACACCGGAGTAGCAACTTTGAACAAACATAGATAAGAGAACTGAAGCATTGTCAGGAAAGTCTATAGTTTCAAATATCATATTAATACATAAAATAGTAAACTTAATAAAATAGTAAAATGAATTAATAAAACATTTATCTTGAGAGGTCATAAAAAAAACAAACCTATGAAAAGATAAATAGAAGAAATTAAGTATAAACAGATTTTAAGGAGCACTTGGGTGGCTCTGTCTATTAAGTGACTAACTCTTAGTTTCAGCTCAGGTCATGATCTCATGAGTCATGGGACTGAGCCCTGTGTCAGGCTCCACACTCAGCAGGGAGTATACTTGAAGACTCTCCCTCTGCCTGTCTGCCAATTCACATGCAGTCTCTCTCTCTCTCTCCATCTCTCTCTCTTAAATAAATAAATATGTCTTTTAAAAAAAACCAACAGACTTTAATAGATTAAAAATCATTAAACTAATAGAATAAAAAATAAATCCAAGAATTATTTTCTTTAAAATAAAAAAAAAATAGGTAAACCATTAATAATCTCATTGAGGACAAAAGAGTAAAAGCACAAATACAAAATACTGAAGTGTTTTTGTGGAAACAACCATAAATAGCAAAGACACAGAAAGAATTACAAAAGAATGTTTTGCTCATTACTCTGCTCAATGACAATAAGAACTTGTATGAAATAAATTATTTTCTGGGAACAGGTAAATTAAAATTAAACCCCCAAACAGTATACCAATTACTCTAGAGGATGACACTTATAAAGCTATTGTTTCCAAAGATTAAAGGTTCAAACAGTTTCACAGGGATGTCTACCAAACTTTTAAGGAAAAAATAACTATAGTGAAATGCATACTGTTCAAAAATACAAAGAAAGAGAATGGGAAGAACTCAAATGCTCTTTAGAAAGTCATCATAGTATGGATCCAGAACCCAAAAACAATAGTAGAAAAGCAAAGCAAAGTAGAAATCAATTTTATTTAATGATTAGGAGTGAAAAAAAAAATAATGAACAGAGTCCAAGGGCACAGTAAAATAATAATACAAGAAGTGTTATTTATTCTAAAAATGCAGGGAAGGTTACATGTTAGTATGTCTATATAAATTTGTATATTAATTAAGGAATCAATGAAGAAAAATCATAATCTCCACATATAATGAAAAGTCACATAACAAAAAACTAACATAATTAGTAGCATTCCCAGTAACATAAGACATTTCAGTTAGTTAAATCATGCTTAACTGGGAAACATCAAAAGCATTTTAATTAAAATCAAGAATAAAACAAATATGTTATTTACATATGTTCTTTACCATCATTATAATTAACATTGTTTTGACTATATTCATGCAATTAGATCAGAGAAAAAATATAAAAATTGAAAATATTATTAAAATTATTAATTTTATTATTTACTTTTAAAATTATTAAATTATTAAAGTCCTATCATTGAAAATTTATTATCATTAAGTTTAGATTACATCTTTGTTTTCTGGGGAAAATAATAAAAGAATCAGCTAAAAAAAACTGCAAGTAGTAAGATTTATTGAAGTTTAGTGTAAAATTAAATATACAGAAACCAATGATTTTCACATCAACAAATAACTGCCAGTTAGAAGATGTATCCATTTAAAATAACACAAAATTAATAAAATATCTAGAAATAAATTGAAAAAGCATGCACAATGTACATAAAAAACAATTTAAATCCTACTGGAGGATGCAAAAAGAGGTTGAACAATTGTATGGCACAACTTATCATTGAACAGGAAGATTTCACATAATAATATTCTCTTCAATTAACTTACTTTTTTTAATTACAACAAAAACACAATATTGATTTATATTTGGAACTAAACACACTGACTTTAAACTTCATAATAAAACAAAAAGAATATAACACCAAAGGCATAATCCATGAAGAAATATTTGATAAGCTGAATTCCATTATATTTAAAAACTACTGTGAATGAAACATCAAAAGAAGACAAGCCACAAAATGAAAGAAAATATTTTCAAAAGATACATCTGATAAAGGACTGTTATTCAAAATATACAAAGACCTCAACAATAAGAAAACAAACAATCCTATTAAAAATTGAGCTAAAGCCCTTAACAGACACCTCACAAAAAAAGATATGTTGATAGCAAATAAGTATATGAAAAGACGTCTCATATCCTATGGAAATACGAATTAAAATGACAACGAGATACTACTACACACCTGTTAGAATATCCAAAATCTTGAATACTAACAACACCAAATGCTGGGAAGAACACCAAATGTGGAACAACAGGAATGTTCATTCATTGCTGATAAGAATGCAAAGTAGTACATACCACTAGTTTGGAAGATACTTTGGGGGCAGCCCCGGTGGCGCAGTGGTTTGGCGCCGCCTGCAGCCTGGGGTGTGATCCTGGTGTCCAAGGATCGAGTCCCACATCGGGCTCCCTGCATGGAGCCTGCTTCTCCCTCTGCCTGTGTCTCTGCCTCTTTCTCTCTGTGTCTATGAATAAATAAATAATTTTTTTTAAAAAAAAGGAAGATACTTTGGTAGTTGTGAGTGTGTGTGTGTATTGTGTGTGTTTTAGAAAACTAAACATAATTATTACTCTAAGATCTAACAATCATGCTCCTTGGTACTTACCAAGTTGAAAATTTATATCCACGGACAATATACATGGATGTTTATAGCAGCTTTATTCGTCATGGCCAAAATTTGGAGGCAACAAAGATATCCTTCAGTTGGTGAATGAATATTAAACTGTGGTACCTCAGATAATGGAATATTTTCAGTGCTAAAAAATTTATTTATCAAACTATGAAAAGATATGGAAGGAACTTAAATATATATTACTAAGTGAAAAAAGCCAATCTGAAAAGGCAATGGTTTCAATTATATTGTTCTAGAAAAGGCAAAACTATGGAGACAGTAAAAAGATCAGTGGTTGTTAGGGGTTAGAATGAGAGGGATAGATGAATAAGTGGAGCACAGAAATGTTTAGGACAACAAAAATTGTATGATGTTATAATGATGAGTACATTTTATTATATATTTGTTCAAATCCATAGAGTATATAAGAACAGGAGTGAACAATAACGTGAACTATGAACTCTGAGTGATAATGATGTATCAGTGTAGGTTTAATAATCCTAACAAATGCAATATTCTGGCAGGGATTACTGATAATGAGGAAGGCTATGCATGTGAGGGGTAAGGAGAATATGGTAAATCTCAGTGTCTTCCCCTCTCAGTTTTGCTATAAATCTAAAACCATTCTAAAAATTAAAATTGTTTAAAAAAAAATCAGTAAGAGAGTTCTCCTCACACCTAGGCAATGGAGAGCTAAAAAGAAGGCTTCCCCTCTAACAACAAGAAAAAGCCAGATAAAATCATACAAAATCATAAACTTTCTCAAACTATCAAAAAATTGATGTCACAGAGTAACACCAGATAACCTGGAAATGCAATAAGGTGCAGGCATCCATCAGAGAAAGTGCAGTATGAACCATCTCGTCTTTGGTAGAACATAGAAAGAAGGCAGGATCATCTGACATTGTACTCTATTGCCAAAGACTGAGAATGGGCTAACATAACAGTATAAAACTGCTGATAGTCCCAGACACAAAAGGAATTTGCATTTACTCATGAACTCTTTTTCGGAAACTTCCAATGGGTAGCAAGTGAAAGAGGGGGAGCTGCCGCTGCTGGTAGACATGGAAGAGGGGATTCACTGCCATTGCTGGAAAGGCAAAAATCACGTTACTCTGCCTGCTTCCTTATTTTCTGAGAAGCAAATGCCATAGGGAAAGAAAACTGTACTTGTCAAACTCAGAGCATGAGTAAAGATCTATTGAGGAATTCCTGCAGCAGGCTCAGCAGTAGACCTGTCCTGGCTGAGGAAAGAATCTGTGAACTTGAAGATAGGTCAGGAGAAATCACCAAAACACAAGGGGGAAAAAAGAATGAAAGCAAACAGAACAGAGCATCAAAGAGCTGTGGGAAAATATCAGATCATCTAAATATTTGTATTTGGAGTCCCAGAAGGAGAACAGAGAGATCACAAGACAGAAGAAATATTTGAAAAGATAAAGACCATAAATTGTCCAAAAATAATGAACAACATCAAAATTGAAATTCAAGAGACCAAAAGAACCCAAGGCAGTATTAAAATATATATATACACACAGACATATCACATTCACACTGCTGAAAAAAAGATAAAAAGAAAATCTTGAGGGGAGCTAGAGGCGAAAAAAAAGAAAAAAGACCCATCACATACCGAGGAGCAAAACCAAAAATTATAGCACTCTTTTCATTAGAAAACACATAAGTGAGAAGATAACAAGTAGCATCATTATATTCTGGAAGAAAATCTGAAAATCTGTCATCCCTTAAAATGAAACCTCTGAAAATCTCTAGGTCATCTCTATACCTAGAGAAAACATTTCTCAAAAAATGTTAAATGCTTTTTCAGACACACAAATGATTACTTGAAGAATCCACTGAAAAACGATTCTTTAAGCATTAAATGGTTATGATGGGACAGAAGAAGGTCCCAAATCAATGATCTAAATTTCTACCTTAAGAAACTAGGGGGGGGAAGGAGCTCTTGAGTGGCTGAGTCATTGCTCATGCAACTCTTGGTTTTGACTGGGGCGGGGGGCATGATCTCATGGTTTGAGCCGCGAGTTGGAGTTGTGCTCAGTGGGGAATCTGCCTGGGATTCTCTCTTCCTCTCTATGTCCCTGACCCTGCTCCTGCTCACTATCTCTCTCTCTTTCTCAAATGAATAAATAAATCTTTAAAAAAAAAAAAAAAGAAATAAAGAAACTAGTAGAAGAAAAGCAAATTAAACCCAATGCAAGCAGGGGGGAAAATAATAAAGAGCAGAGCAAAAATCAATTACATTGAAAACAGAGTAAAATAAGAAAAAAAGAAAATAAGTGAGTGAAACTAAAAGCTTGTTTTAAAAAAAAAAAAATTGATAAACCTCTGGCAAAATTGTTGAAGAAAAGAGACAAAGACAAGTAAAAACCATATGCAGGTTCTGCTTATATTAAAGTGAAAAGGAAAAACATGTAACTGGATTGTAAGATGTACAACATAGACTTAAAATAAAAGCTGTGTGCTGTGAGAACAAACAGCCAAATTAGGAAATGGAAAAAGGGACCCTTAAAAACTGACATAGCTAGATAGAGCAACATGGTTTCATTTGGAACCTCAAAGGAGTGAGCAAAAAAATATTTCAGAAACAGTGGAAAGATTAAGAACTTCATGGAGAAAAAAAAACTTCTGCAAATGAAATTTTGATGTGTTCAGTGCCTGAAAATGTGAAATGTAAGACTCTAAAGTTAATTTTAAACGGGGTATCAGAAAGCATCTGGCATAAGGTGAAATATTGATGAACACATCAAAATTAAGGCTTTTTGCTTTTTAAAGTTTCAAGAGAACACCAGGTGAAGATATGGCAAAGAAAAAAACCAAGACAATGGTATCTAGAATATAAGAGTCTCTTACAAAATTGGAAAACACTGGACTCTCAGGTGATAACACATAGAATTATATGTGATTAAGAAGTGAAACTTCACAGATTGAAAACCATATATTTCAAATCTCCCTAATCATCAGAGAAATACAAAGGTAAATAATGATCTATTACCTCATATCCAATGATTAAAATAATTAGAAAGCTATGTGATACCAAATGTTGATGAGGATGCGAGAAAATAGGAATCCTGTATATTTCAGATGGAAGCATAACCTGGCACAGCTAATGTGTAGAAAACTTGTAGTACACAGCAACCACCAGGATGGCCCAGCGCTGCTGCAATGCCCAGCAGCGTTGGAGGTAGAAGCATTCATGTATAGATCCATTGTGGAATATGTACGTGTATGTTTATTACAGAATTATCAGTGATCGTGAAAACCAGAAGCATCCTATGTGTCAACTGCTGGGACATAGATTTGGAAAAAATAACAAACATGTTTAAAAATATCATGCAGCAATTTAGAAGTAATGACCATAAAGTAAAGAATGGATCAATAACACAATACCATTAATAGGATTTTTCAATACACACATGCTAACCAATAGTTTGTAGTTTACAAAACTATATCCAAGAAAATACCACACCTTAGAGCAATGCCTGTTGTAGAGAAGTTAAGAAATGTATTCGGTGACCAAGGACAAAGGCAAAGGTAAAAATGGAGCAACAGAGGATGCTCACATAGTCCAACAGAGTAGTACGAGTGAGCTGAGTCACGTGGCTTCTGTGTGTGAGCCCCCAACACACACTCTTATACACACTCACCACACACATACTGGCATAGGCACAGACACACAAAAAGTTAAACAGAAAGCCAGAAAATTAGATAAAATTTTGGTATGGGAGCTGGTTAAAAACATGGTTCACTCATCTCGTGGAATATTACTAAGCTGCTAAAAATAATGAAGAGCTGACAGGAAACCATTTCAAATGTATATTATCAAAGTAAAATAACTAAATCTTGACCTGTATGAAGAGCCTGGTACTATTTGCATCATAATAAAGATAAAAAGATGATAGATGGATAGATAGATGATAGATAGATGATACATAAGTAAATGCTTACTTTTGTACAGACTTATTCTGGAAGGGCACAGAAGAAAATGGAACAGTGAGTGCTTCTATGAAGATAGAAGGGAGGACACAGCAGTGGGAGGAGAGAATGACATTTTATAGCACAGCATTTCTTTTCAATTTTGTACTCCTATTTGCATGACCACTTCAAACAAATAAATGAAATGCATCGTTTCCCCTTCTTCCTTTCTAGGTCCTTTGACCGTTCTAATAATTAAATTGGTGTAAGATAGATTAATGGAAGAAAAACACTTTTAATTTTGTACGAATGAAAGCCCCATAAAGGTATGAGACCCAAAGGCAAGCCAACAATTGAGGCTTGTATAACATCCCAGGCCTGAGCCAGAGAAAGGGGTGGGGGTCTGCAGATAGGAAGGAGGGGAAGGCCACGTACAAAGGTGAGAGGCAGGTGGTGTCTGAAAAACAAAGCCTGCCCTGTTATTAAGAAAGTTTCTTTGTATGTGGTAGTAGCTCTCTTCCTGGCACAGGCCCCCTTTCCAAAGTAAATTTAGGCAGTTAAGGAGAGGAAAAGAGCTCTTCCTAAATCTGCTAGATTTTGATTACTTCTAGCTCTAAATAATCCTCGGGCCAAAGTGTCATATTTTAGGGTCTCCTCTCCTTCTGCTCTCCTTCAAAAACTTGCACCAATAAAATAATTGTCTACTTTGATATTAGCAATGAGATTATCACAGACTAAATGATTGGCAAGAGCTAAAAACTTAAATATTTGTGAGATTTTGACTGAAGTGATAAATGGGAATACAGAAGCGGGACTGCTGTGAGGCCAGAAAGTCTAAAAAGTGCCCAAGCTTTATTTAAAATTTATTTTCTATCCAAACACAGCAGTCTTAAGCTAAACCAGCAACTCCATGCTTTTGTAGTGTTTTTACTTTATCACAGTCCTTGCAGTGAAAGCTATACTTTTGATAAATCAGGATTTCATTTAGAATTCAGAATAATTTGTAGGATGGTAATAATCCCCCTAGGACATACACCAGCATTTTCTATTTTAAATAGCCAAGGATCTCTAGATCCTAAGGGCCTTAAAGAATTATCCATGACAAAGCCGAATGTATTGATCTGTAAAAGTGCTGGAAAGCTTTCCTGTGAAAGTTCCTTACTGGTGTAAGGATCAATTCCAATTCCTGTCTCTCCTGGAGTACTTTCACTCAGATTTTCAGCACAATTTCAAAGCCATTCACTTAAATGTCCTTGATATGCTTACTCATCACTCTCTGGTACAGTCCCAAACGCCCATCAACTTGGACTCAAAAAGCTCTGATTCCTTTAAGTGGAAACAATGTCTTTTCTAAGTCTCTATACGCCTCACATAACTGAGAAAAGCCAATTCCATCCTTCAACCACCCTCCAAAGACTTTATCAGTGCAGTTGTTATTTCTAGAGCAGAATCTACAACTAGTGGAGCCAGCAAAGACCCAGGAATTGGGCATTAACTATTCTGATCATATCATGATCTTGTCAAAAACAATAATATTTCCCATTGTGCTCTTAAGGAAGGTACAGGAATGGGGGCGAATACAAAAAGAGAACTTGAGACCAACTCTATAGCAGATTTACACTTCCCAGATCTGGCTACCAGAGAACTAAAATTATTAGAAAGATTAAATAGTCAGCTAAAAGAAATTAAGTTTATTTAATCTTAAAATGTTAGTAAAGGTATTTCAATATTTCCTTACTTAATAATTAAAAAAGCAATTGCTACCATGGATAATCACTAGTACTGTAATTTGTATGGAATTCACAAAATTTGGGGAGATATTCGTTACCATTAACAACTTTGGTAACATTTTCAAGAGGAAACACTCTCAAGGAAATACTCCCAGGTGTTTAGGTAGATAAATTGGCAACACAATGTTATTCTCAACTTTCGCACTTAATAAAAACAATAAGAATTAACACAGAGCCAGATAAACAGAATGAATCAGTATTGATTTTTCTTCCACAGAGAAGGGAGATGACGTGAGCTGTTCCATTGTTTGATTTTTATTTCATTTATTTCAGGCATCAGCAAGCTTTTTCTGTAAAGGCCCAGGTAGTAAGTATTTTAGGCTCTGTGGGTCTCTGTTACAACCATGCCACTGTAGTGAAGCCCCCACACCCAACATGTAAATGGGGATTGTTGTGTTTCAATATAACTTTATTTACAAAAACAGGAGGCAGGCCAGATTTGGGCCTGCAGATTGTAATAGTCTGCTTACTTCTATTTGTTAGCAAGATTCATAAAGATATAGTAAGTACTGAACGAATAATAGTCCAAAGAGCCAAATCTCATTAGCTGTGTGCCTTTTGTGATGGTTTCGAGATATCACGAAGTCATAAATGGACTCATCTGATACTAGTGGACATCATTTCAATCTATATGTTAGTCTTCCTCTCCCTTCAGATATATATTGGTTATAAGTGGTAGAATTTGTGGATTTTTTTCTATTTCACAATTTATCTCTTGAACTATTGTGAATATTTCATAAAGAAAGTTGTATCGTTTTAGCAAATACTCCATAGAATTCCAGTTACATTATCAGAATATTATAATGTGAAGCGTAAATATATGATAAAAGAGCTGAAGGAAATTTGCAGGAAGGGAAGTACTTTCAACATGGCTAAAGGGATAGGTATTAAATACATATCCTTTGATATGCTTACTCATCATTGTCTGCTACACTCTTGAATGCCCACCAGCTTGTACTCAAAAAGCTCTGATTCCTTTAAGTGGAAACAATATCTTTTCTAAGTCTCTATACGCCTCACATAACTGAGAGAAGCCAATTCCATCCTTCAACCATCCTCCAAAGACTTTATCAGTACACAGAATTGGATTTGATCCAATAAAATTAATAAATTAAATTCCTGATTGCTCCACTGTACCAGTTTGTGTGAACGAATGATACTTAAAGATAGCATGCATGCCAAAATTACAAGAACTAAGTCAAATCTGTAGGAAGTGAAATACAATTTTTTTTTGTTTTCCTCTCTTATAACTTCCTTATTTCAGATTTTTTGGGAAAAATAGTCATTAAATGTCATGAGTGGAGAAGAACCTTAAATCTGCCCCTATTTAATTTTTCATTGTCCAAAAAAAAATAATAACCAGGAACAAAAAATCAAATAAATGAACAAAAGATCAGTATCCAGTCCACATTGTGTATTTTGAATTTTCTCCTTAAGGAAGGCCTTTTAATTCCATTTTCTCTTTTGAGCTTACAGGCAATACAGGCAAACTGTCTAGGTAATAGGATTGTGAGCAGTACATAACAGACAAAACTGTGTGCTAGCTTTATTCTACTCCTCCTATTTCTTCACTCTGTACTTTCAGCCTCTATAACAAATCTCTGTGTGTTCTATTTATGCAGTCACAAAAATTTTCTATATGCCCAGGATAGCTAATGAACATATCTAGATGGTCAAGGGATACATTGAGAGAATTATAGGCAGCTCATATATAGATTAATATTTTGTGAGAAAAGATCTTTTAAAGATAGCAGTAATAATCTTATGGCCCAGTACATTGTATTTATGTCTCTATCTATTCCAAACTGCTGCATAATAACTGATTAGCAGTGGAAAGTTCAGTCGTATTTACATAATATCTCTAAATAGCTTTACTATTATTAACATGCTTTGTTCTTTCAAATTCTCGGAGGCAGTTAGAGTAGGTAGTAATATATTCATTTTGCAGAAACAGAGATGGGCTCCCAGGGGCTAAGTGGTACATGCAAAATCAGAAAATTAGTTAATGATAGAACCTAAATTAGGCCCCAAATGTTCTTCCTTTCTTATTGGATTTTAATCTATGAAACTTTACTACAATTAATACTCTTGAGATGGGCATACCATAATACACAATATAAATGTGAATCTTTAACACAGCAAATTGAGGTGGTGCGTAAGTGGCTCAGCCAGTTAAGCATCAAGCCCTGCACTGGTCTCTGTTCTCAGGAGGGAGCCTGCTTCTCCCTCTCCATTTGCCTCTTCTGCTTCTGCTCACGCTCGCTCTCTCTCTCTCTCTCTCTCTCTCTCTCTCAAATAAATAAAATCTTTTAAAAATATAAAATAATCACAACAAACTGAGGTATGTTTCGAAGGGTGGGAGAAGAGGCTCAATTCAAAAAGCTGGATTGGGATACAGCATTGTAGTCCAGGGATGGAAATGGTGAAAACATAGTGGAATGGTGAAAACATAGCCAAGAAAAGAACTTTTAAAGCAATTTATCTAATAACATTTTTAGGGAAAGAAGAAATAAGGTCTGGTTTTTCAAAACAAGGCTGACAAGAATGAGACTGGTCCCAGGCATTAGGCTGGGGGCAAGAGGAGATCTCTCTTCTTTGCTTCTATGTACACTGGAAAGAGTTGAGACAGCACCATGAATTCTTCATTAAGGCATTCAATGAGGTTGTCCTACCTATTCTTTTTGAAAAAACAACAATAATAACAACAAAAAATGAGGCTTCAGTTTTCTAGTGGCAGAAAAAATTGAATTTGTTTTCAGCTCATACTGCCTCTTGGGCAAAGGAACAATGACATTGATACGTACTTGCCACCCAGGTTGATTTGTTTAGTCTCAAGAAAAGGCAGGGCAGTCTGCCATTGTGTGGGGATTTATCCCTGACAATTAGAAGGGAGCTAGGATAGTGCTACAAGAGGGAATAGTGTTTATTAATGTCATTATTAGCCTTCCATAAAAAGGATTTCTATTTTGAAATAGTCTTATCTAGCATATACACCAATGTTTTCCAAACAAGTTATCATCTTAGTAAGTGGTCATTCTTCACCCAACATTGGAGCTCCATTAGGTTGATTAAATCATGGGCTTAGAAACTTTTTTTTAAAAAATCAGTCAAAAAATAATTTTGAGCAAATATTTGGTCCAATTCTTAGTCACTGTTTTAAATCATATATATATATATGTATATATATATATATTATATATTATATATAATCTCGTCACCTTATGGTGACGTTTATGCTCATTTCCCAGATGAGAAAACTGAGTTTTGAAAGAGACTAAGTACCTTCAACGTTTTACAGCTATTAAGCAGAAGAGCAAGGATTCAAGCCTGCGTCTATCGAGCTCTAAAGCCAAAGGGTTTGGTCATTTTTCTCCTAATGACATTTATTTAGAAAGTCAAGATTTAGACACACAAAAAAAGAAACTAATAGTGCAAGCCAGTACAGATATCAAATAAATACCACAGACAGGAAGCAGTATATAATTTCTGAGTAAGAAAAAGAGGACTATAATTTTAGAAAGGAGGAGAGGGGATTAAGACAAAATTTATCTCAGTTAAATCTAGAAAGTTAAGAAATAGACAGGTAGGTGGAGAGAGTTGAGGCATTAACCAGAGGGAACTGTGGGGAGAAAGGAGGTAGGATAGACACAAAATGAAACCAAGAGATAGGAATGTTCAAATGCTCATGTTCAAGAACAGACAATAGGCATGTCTAGTGGAAATAAAGTAATGAAATTGTACAAATACACACAAGGCTAAAATATATATGAATGAACATGATCACATTTCCCCTTTCACAGTAAAGATGTTGTGCCTTACTACTTAGAAAGCATCTGTTTCTCCTATGAAAGTCCAGAAAATCATAAATTCTTAGACAAGAATAAAGAAGAGAACTGACAGGTACTAGGTTAGGGTAAAAGTTCCATTCAGCATAAGAATTAAAACAAATATTATAATCATAATGAACTATGCTGTGGCATCAATTGAGCTCAAGACTTCAAACTGTAAGGTGGGAGTTAAAAATGGCAAAGAAGTGGGGCACCTGGGTGGCTCAGTATGTTGAGCAACCAACTCTTGATTTCTGCTCTGGTCATAATCTTGGGGTTATGAAATCAAGCCCCCCTATTGAGTCCCCCATTAAGCTCCGTTGCTGGGTATGGAGTCTGTTTAAGATTCTCTCCTTCTGCCCTTCCCCCCTATAAAAAAGTGGCAAAAGGTCACACTGGCAAGAGATAAGATCTAGAGTCAGAACTATTTATGAGCACAGGGCTCTGGAACCTTGAGTTCTTAGCAAGTTTACTCTTAGTGTTGGCCAAAGGGAGGATGGAAAGGTTGTAACAGGCATGCACTTGTCTTCATCAATACACCTTAAACAGGGATTTTAAAAAAAAAGATTTTATTTATTTATTCATGAGAGACACAGAGAGAGGCAGAGACCTAGGCAGAGGGAGAAGCAGGCTCCTTGAGGCAGCCCAATGTAGGACTTAATCCCAGGATCTGGGACTATGCCCTGAGCCAAAAGCACTCAACCGCTGAGCTGAGCTACCCACACTTTCCTAAAATGGGGATTATTATCACCATTCCTACCTCAGAATCCTTCCCTCTGTTACATACTGTGGGGGGGGATTCTTTTCATGTATTTGTGGCCTATCTAGGCACTGACAAAGCACAGATACTGCACCTGTTGAGGATGGAGGGGGAGCAGAGTCAAGGCATGGAGAATTCATATAAAAACTGTCCTCTTTCCTAGCTATAGACAGGATAAAATAGAGACTCATTTCTCTTTCAAACAAGGTTTTCCATTTTCTATGCATGACTGTTTATTAGAAACAAGTGAAAATATTTCCTTTCCATGTACAACAGGAAATTATATGTAGAGAAAAATAAAATCTGTTCTCCATGGAAAGAATTTTAGCAACAATGGAAGTTTGACTTCTTTCCAATAAAACGTGTGTATGTGTTTTCCCCATGAACAGGTGTGAGGTTGGACATTGAATCATGCTCACTTCTGTATATCTTCTCAGATCTCACTCAGATCTTACAAGGAGTATATGAAAAAGAAATTCAACAGCCACAGCTCTTTACAGACATCCTGATGCATTATTACAAAATGCCTGAGGTAGAACATTGCCTTCATCAAGGCTACACTACACTCAAATAGTTCATGCAACTATGTGGAATAAAAGCAAGACCATAATGGCTCAGCCTCGCTTTCCAGTTTAACCATGAAGAAGCCTATAGGCATCAGCACTTGTTCACAGAAGGCCCATGTGTGTAGGCTTGAAGGAAAGAAAATGGCTCTGCATGAAAACAACAAAATAAAACCATGCAGCAAGCCATTCCCTTAACACCCAATCTGCATAGCACCCTGTATTTTCCCTGTGTGGTTTTATGTTATCACATTGTGCCCTGGACCTCTCCACATGGATGGGACACTAATACCTCAAACTCATCAGGTTCACAACCAAACCATTCATCTTCCCCCCATCCCCCAAATCTATGCCTTCTCTCTTCCCAATTCAGACAGTAACAGCAATATCCTCCAAGGCTATAAAAGTCAATAGAATCTCTGCCTTCTTCCTCTTGTTCATTCTCCAAATTCAGATCATGGATACCTTCTCCACTTTTTACTCCATCGGCCATGACCCTGATTTGGGCTCTCAATATCTACTTCTTGGAAAGTCTCATTAACCTCCTTATTTAGCCTCCCCATCCTCTACTGTATCCTCATTTTGTCATCAAGCAACAGCCACAGTAGGTTTTCTTAATCTTAGATTTGATCACTTTAATTCTGTTTGGAACTTCTCATCAATTCCTCATTTCTCACAACATCATTCCCTTGTGAAATTAGCTTTGCCTTGTGCCAAACAATGGGGGAAGGAAGGAAGGAAGGAAGGAAGGAAGGAAGGAAGGAAGGAAGGAAGGAAGGAAAGAGAAAGAAAGAAAAAGAAAGAAAGAAGAAAGAAAGAAAGAAAGAAAGAAAGAAAGAAAGAAAGAAAGAAAGAAAGAAAGAAAAAGAAAGAAAGAGGAAAGAATAAAAATATTTCAAAATCTATAAGAATAATTTTACTTAAAAGTTGGCTTTGCATTTTATTTGTTTATATTTAATGGACTTTTTGTAGAAGCAATTCTATTTAGGGAAATAAGAAAACACGTGCAGATCTGCTTATTTTTGCACAAACAACCAAAGAGAATAAACTAAATACTAACATAATTAGTCACGTACTAGGGGAAAATGTAGATTAGATTGAAGTGTTAACTTTCCTCAATATGTTAACTGCACTGTAGCTATAAGAGAATATTCTCATTCTTAGGAAATACAGACTGTAATATTAACTGCTACAGGACCTGACATATGCATCCTACTCTCAAATAGTTTAGGTAAAAAATTAGAATTGTGTGCATGTGTCAGAGAGAGACAAGACAGAAAAGAGAATAATAAAGCAAATTTTACAAGACGTTACAATCAAGGTGTATAAGTCACTTTTTTTCCTGACATATCTTTTTTTTTCTTTTGCTACTGAAAACCAACTAGAAGACTTTCCTCCAGTCCTAATATTTATTTCTCATCACTAAAAGACTTGGAACCCTGATAATTTGCTACTAATTCTGTAGCAGAAAAATGGGCAGTGTTTATCTGAAGTTCTTCATCTTTGGCCATGAGTTTAGAGCATATGTTTAGCAAGTGGCTATTTTTTGCATATTTTCCTTTTGGTAGATGTGTGATTGTTACTGTAATCTATTTTCAGAGTTATTTCCTCGTCTCTCAAGTTTGTTCTTGTGAAATGAACATTTTTGGACTTAAGTCTCCTCCTCTGCAGAATAAGAACAGTTGAGTAATCACTAGATTACATTTCTAAGGTCTTTTCTCTCCCAAAAATCTTTTTCATATTTTACTTTCTCAATTTTTTAATGCAAAAAAAATTATCTCCAGTATCTTCATATCACTAGGGAGGAAAAAAATCAATCATTTGTGCTCTTGATCGAGGTGAAGTGAGGTTCATTGTCAGGCTTGTTCCTTTCTGTACAATTTTAATTTCTTAATTGAGCTTAGAATTGAAAGAAGCTTGTTATAACTAACACTCTAAAAATACTAACTCATGCCTAAGATTGCTTGCATTCTTACAAGTGAAAGAAAATTGTTGAAATCATTGATTTGTGTCCAGATGCTTTCGGTTTCTATTATTTCTCAGTATTTCTCAGCACTGGCTGGTAGAGTCATTGTTACACAGCTTTGCTGCAGTGTTAATTTGGCATTTGCCAAAAATATTCAAAATCCTGAAGGAACGATGTGCAGGACAAACGCTTTGTAGTTGTCTACAATCTTTTCAAGTATAATCAATGTTTATTTGTTTGTAGATCATCAGCTGAATAATATGTAAAAGGTAAATGTATTTCCTTTTTCCTTTTCTCCCCAGGGAGAATCTGAAAAGAAATGAACCAAAAGCCACTGAGAAGCTGTGTGTGAAGTAGGCTGTGACCTGCAACAGACAGTGGCTCCAGATGGACTTCTCAGGGTCTGAGAGATTAGCTGGCCAAAGGCTTACAGAGAGCTGCTCCAATAGCCACAACCCTGCTGGAAAAAAATGCATAGATATAGGTTTGATTCCCCTCTTCATCAATAACTCTTCCAGATACCCTATGTCATAAAATTTAATAGAGAAAGTCAGAAGGAGGACCTGCTATTTATTTTATGGGTCCCTGAGTCTGCACCCCTTAAAAGCAAAGTGATCTATGCCACCTCCAAGGAGCCCAGTGGTGATCAAGCATGAATTATAAGCAAACTTCAAGGTGGCGATCAAAGACCCCCTCACTCTGACAGAGAAGCTGCTGGGCAGCGCCCTGCTCCCTGGAGAGCAAGCCTGTGTGAGTCTCTTTCCTGTCCACCTGCCTGGAGCATCTGGCAGCCCAGACTTGTCCATAGGGGGTGCAGGATGACCCTCCCGCCAGGGGGGCTAAGAGGATGCCAGTATGGAGAAGGCAATCCCTTCACGCAGTTGCCAAATTATCCCTCCTTCCCACAGAATTTCCTCCTTCCTTAATCCCTGAAATTCTTGGCCTTCCCAAACCACTTTTAATCTCTGATTTCTCTTGGGTTGAAGCAGACCAAGTTCCCCCCAGGCACCCTCATTTGGGGTGGAGGGGAGGAGCCGTATTTAATAAATATAAAATTATACTGATGCTTTTAAATAAACTCAATATTATATTTTGGGCCAAAGTTGAATGGGATCTACATTAACTACATGGAAATCTTTTATTTTCTTAAGTCAGTTACAACTCACCAATTAGAAAGTAGCTTTAATCCGCTCATTCAACAAACATGCATTAAGCACTTATTATATGCCAAGTTCTGTGGTCCACAGACCAGGTTTTCTGGACTCAAGAAACTTATAGGTAAAAGCTTTAAGAAAAATTTTACCTATATGTAAGGATTTTTAAAAGACAAAAAGATACTAATCTGGAGTGTTTTAAGTTTTTTAATGAGTGTTTTATTATGAAAGATAGATGAGTATAAATGATGAAAATGCCAAATATACAACAACAACAACAAAAATACAAATAACAAGTAACATTAGTCTTAGAGACCCTTTGAGAATGGTCTCAGAAAAGATATTAATAATGCTGCTTTCTTCTAAGCCACTTTTTTAGTATTTTCATACATATTATGAAATTGCCACTCTACAAAGAGTTTGCATGTTAAAAATAAAATATATATTTCCAGGGATCTACAGGATCAATATGTTAGAATACTGATGTTCGGCAGAAAATATTTTTATTTCCTGCTATAACATCGGCCAACTTCAAGCATTTAGAATTCAGACATGTAACTAGTGTGGACACTGTTAATCTTCCTATGCAGATATTCAGGAGAAAATTACCAAAGCAGGATAGGGAAAAGTTAGCGTCATTTAAAAAATGACTTCTACTCAAACAATATTGTCATTGTCTAAATGCCAAGGTCCTCTTGGAACTGTAAAAGTTTTCATGATATCAAGTCCAATTGTTTATTAGCCAATAAGTAGTTCTTGCTTTCTAAAATATTCTTGATGTGTTTTTTCCCCAAGAAATGTTATCTTAAAAAATGTTATCTTTGAAGAAAAAATAACATTATTTTAAAAGTATAGCTAATTGTTCTGCTATTATTGATTTTTACATAAAATATAAAATTATATTGATACTTCTTGGGTTGATACTTTTATATAAAAATCAGTGTTATATATTAGGCTTAAGTAAAACAGACTCTACATTAATAGTGGAAGTCATTCTTTATACAGTCAATTAAAACTCACCAATTAAAAAACAGCTGTAGGGAGTCTTAATTAATTTAAAAAAAGTCTATAACCAACCACAAATTGACAACCCAATTAAAAACCGGGCAAAGAATCTGAATAGGCATTTCTCCAAAAGAGATACATGATGGTCAATAAACACGAGAAGATGTTCACCTTATTAGCCAGAAGGGAAATACAAATCAAAACCAGGAAATACCACTCCATAGCCCTTATTAGGATAACTATAATCCAAAAGGCAGACTATAACAAGGACTGGCAAGGACATGGAGAAATCGGAACTCTTATAAATCTTTGGTGAATGTAAAATGTTGCAATGGCTTCGAAAAACAGTCTAGTAGTTTCTTAGAAGGTTAAACATTGAATTACCATATGACCCGCAATTCAACGCCTAGGATGTATCTGTAAGAAATTAAAACATAACATCCACACAAAAATGTCTACGGCGATTTTCTTCTTCTTCTTTTTTTTTTTTTACCACCATATCAAATGTATTATCCCAATGGCACTAATACAGCGGGAGGCACTCACAGTGACATCGCACAAAGTCTCCTGCCTTTTAGCTTTTGTCCAAAGAAAAAGGTCTACTCGCTTGTTCCTTCCCCCTTTGTGGGGGAAAGCCCACTGTGGGCCATTTACCCAAATTAAACCTCATAAAGCATTAATTGGGTTTTTTTGGATATCAATAGAATTATTCATAAGAGCCAAAAAGTGGTAATAACTCAAATGTCTAACCATTGGCAAATGGTTACATATGTGAAGTGCCACCGTACAGTGGAATATTACTCAGCAATAAGAATGAGTAAAGTATCTCTACATGCTACAATATGGATAACTTTGAAAATAGTATGCTAAATGAAAGAACTCAGTCACAGAAGATTATATATTGTATGGTTCTATTATACAGAAGTTCCAGAACAGTCATATCTTTATGAATAGAAAAGATTACTCTTACAAGGAGGAAAACAGAGCTTTCTCTCTCTCTACCTCCAAGCACAGGAAAAGCCATGTCGGCAAGGCAGAAAGCAGGCCCCCTCCAGAAACTGGATTGCCAGCACCTTGATCCTGGATTTTCAGCCTCAAGAACTATAAGAAATATGTGTCTGTTGTTTAAGCCAAGCACTTGATGGCATTCTGTCATGGTGGCTCAATCGACCAAGACAGGTGTTTGATAAATACACTGATTCAGGGGCTTCAAAATCTATTGATTCAGAACCTTTTAGGGATGAAGCCCAGAAATCACTACTTCTAATAAACTCCTTGAGAGATTCCTATTGAAAACAAAACAAAACAAAAAAGATTAGTAATTGCTTAAGTCTGAAGCTACAAGTAAGATAATTGACCAGTGATTACTAATGGGTATAGGATTTCATTCTGGAGGAATGAAGAAATTCAAAAACTGATTGTAGTGATGGTTACACAATCCTGTGAATATACTAAAAGCCATTGCATTGCACACTTTAAATAGATGAATTATATGGCTTGTGAATTATATGTCAATAAACCTAATAAAATTATCTGAATTGTAGAAAACACAAAAAATACAATTCATTTTTTCCTCAGACATATATTACCTCAAAAAATAGTTGGGGTAGTGTTACTAGATAGAAGTGATACTGGAGTTGCTTTAAAATGTACAGATCCATTTAAAATCAACATACTTCTTGAATAGAAACCATTCTCCTGGGACACCTAGGTAGGTCAGTGACTGAGTGTCTGCCTTCGGCTCAGGGTCTTGGGATCAAGTCCTGCATCAGGCTCCCTGCAGGGAACCTGCTTCTCCCTCTGCCTATGTCTCTGCCTCTCTCTCTGTGTCTCTCATGAATAAATAAATAAAATATTTAAAAACCAGATTCATTAAAAAAACTACTGTGTTGAGAACCTAAAACTTTATTCCTTAAATAGCACACATTTCCTATGTTAAGATTGTACATTATTAATTTTTATATGTATTTTTTCTCAGAATCATTAAATAATTATTAATTTAACGAATCCAGATTTGGCACACATTTTCATGTAGTATAGTCTATATTACTAAAGTTCTATAAGAATAATTTTTTTAGTTTGCATTTAAGTATTAAATTGTTAGCAGACTCATTCTCTCATATCAGTATTAAGCAATTAGAATACTACTACCAAAAGTAGTAGAATATACTCAGATACCTGGATAAAATTATAAATATATATATAAATTCTTTATATAAATTCTGAATACATATACATATATATAGGTAACTATATACCCTAAATATTTTAATAAAAATAGATAGTGTGAATTAGAGAAGTTAATGTTTTTAAATACTTGATTGAAATACTTTGATTAGGTCTTATAAGTAAGAATGATCGCTGACTTAATTTCATTATAAGTTTGTTACAGAGAAAGTGGAACGAAAATTAATTTCATTGCAAAAATTATTTAAGAGATAGAGGAGCCAGAGGTGATGTTGAAAACACGTTTGTCTATTTGCACCTCTGCACTGAATAAAATGTCAGATTGAGAATCGTCTCCCTAAGAGCACACAACATCCATTCTCTACTACCACATAACTGAAAGAGGAAGCAGAGAAATTTGCGAGAAGCAAGTGTAGTTGACAAAACAAAGATTAGAAGCGTGCAGGTAACTAAACTAAAGAAACTAAAACCAACAAAACTAAATTGGGCACTTAATTTTAAGTGGAAAAGTTCTGAAATTTTCACCAAAAAAAAAAAAATGGGTCATGAAAGGACTTAATTCATCAAAAGTTTGCTTGATCAAGGACTATAAATTATTCACAAGCATCTAACTCCTGGATAGTTTCCACGGTGATCAGAAGGTCCAAGATGGAAACAATTTGTGTAGGTTCTTAACCCACATAATGGCCCAAACTGCCTTGAATAGTGGTTGCAGCTCAAGATATTATGGCCACAAATAATTCTATAGAAAATCAATTTTATTAACAATAAAGAAAGGATAAATCACAATATTCTTAAGCAACAGACTACAAATACTAAAACATTCATGAGTCGCTATACAGAAGAACACTTCCACGTTTCTTTAAGTGTAGACTGAATTGATAAAATTGTTGAGTCTGTTCCCCTCCTTCAATATATTTAATATGACCCTCTGTGGTTGAATAAGACCAACGTAAGCGGTTGCTATGGTATTTGTGTATTCAGTACACGTTCACCACAAAATAGTTTATGAAACTCAATTTATATGAAGAAGTTTGGCTATACACACAAGGAATACAGGGCACTGGTGAAATGCTCTTTGACTTATTCTTAATCTATATTAAATGATCACTACTGCTCTCGAGACGTCCTTCCTCTTTCATTTAATGGAAAGAAAATTGCTGGGCTTTTGAGTGCCACCAACATAGTCCTTCCTAGACGAGAGAATTGCTACAATCATTTTACTTCATCTTTGGATTTCTCCTTTCTCTACTGGAAAGAAAAGACAGAACATAAAGAATGGATTATTTGAGTTGACACACTGTGCTCCTCTTTTCTTCCACTTCTAATACCCCTGTATAAAGTAGGAGAACCAAAATGCTGCTTATATTTCTTATTCAGCATCCCAGTTATATGACCTACGAGCAGATAGGATCTAGTAGCTTATTTCACTCTTTCTTGCCTTAGCCCAGAGTGAATAAAAACCAAAAAGTTGAATTATGAAATAGCTTACCCTTGCCCCGTCATTATTTTATAGCGCTAGACATAATCAGAAATCTCTTTATCCCTAATTATTTTTATTGATTAAAAAGACAGTGAGTTCAGTCCTATTATAACTTTGTACAATTTAAATGTTGGGTTTCTTAATATAAGGCTGGTCAATCATATAAAATACCTTTAAGAGAGTTTATGGGTAGGAGGCACATTTTTCATCTATTTAATGACAAATATCTTCATCCAAAAAATATTTATTGGGTTGATGTTTTTTTAATCCAGAGACTATGACACTATCCATTGTTTTCTCTGACAAAGAAATCCAGTGGTAGCAAAAGAAGTAGACTTCCATAGCAGCAGGGCTGCATCATTAGAGGAAAAGTAAAAGGAGAAGTAAAAGGAGAGGTAAAAACAAACAAAAACAAGAAAGAGGATGAAAAGCAAAATCATTGAAGGTGAGGAGAATGGCTGTGTGAGAAATTGAGTAGAAAAATGATAAAACTCTGGTATAGGAAATCTTCTAATTCAGATGCTTTATTAATATTGAATAATTGTAAGAATTTGCTTATCATACTTTTTAGGACTTTTCCTGTATTAATGCATTTAATCCTCACGGTTTATCCTGAGTGATGTATGTACACACCGGGAAACCCATCACCACAACCAAAAAATAATAAATATATCCACCATTCGCAAACTTGTCTTTTCTTTCTCCCTTCCTCAGGTAAACATTGATCTGCTTTATGTTACTACAGACTGTATAGATTACATTACTATAGACTGGTATTAGTGACTATAAATATAACTAGATTTACATATGAGTGGAATCATAAAGTACGTTCTCCTTTTCTGTCTGGCTTCTTTCCCTCAGAATAGTTATTTTAGAATTCATCTATCTTGATGCTTGTATGAATAGTTCATTACTTTTTATTACCTACTAGTGCTCTGTTGTATGGATATAGCACCACTTGTTTATCTATTCACATGGTGATACACGTTTGGATTGTTTTCAATTTCCGTTCATTACAAAATCAAGCTGCTGTGAACATTTGGGTACAAGACTTTTGGTAATTCTTTTGGGTGAATGCCTAGGAATGGAATGGCTAGATCGTGTGCTACTTGCATATTTAACTTTCAAAGGTATTTCCAAACAGTTTCCAAAATGGTTGTATTACTTTACATTCCTACCATCAGCTAATGGGTACTCTAGTTCCTCCATATCCTCGACCTCTTTTGGCATGGTTGGTCTTTTAAATTTTAATAATAATTTTAATAATTTTATACAGTATACAGTGACATCATGTTGTGATTTTAATTATCATTTGCCTAATAACTGATGAATCAACATCTTTTTATATGGTTATTTATCATCCATAATCTTCTTTTGAGAGCTGTCTCTTCAGATCTTGTGCCTATTTTTTATGGGTTGGTTCTTTTTTTTTTTAATTTATTCAGTTTTGAGAGTTCTTGAAGTCAGAAGTCCTTGAATTTTCTCCTAGTATATATCTTGTCTTTCCATTTTTATGAGTGTATTTTGAAGGGCGGATTTTTAAAACTTTGATGAAATCCAATTTATCAATTTATGGATTATGCTTTTGCTCATGTATCTAAGATATCTTTGCTTAACACAAGGTCACAAAGGTTTTCCTCCATATTTACAGCTAGAAGTATAACCATTTTACGTTTGACATTTAGGTCTATAATCCATTTTAAGTTAATTTTGTATATTGTGAGATAGTATGGATCAAAGTATTTTGTTTTTATTTTTATTTTTGCATATCAATTATACTACACTAGTTGTTGAAAAGACTATTCTTTTTCCATGAAATTACTCTTTCATCTTTGTCAAAAATCCATTTTCTATGTATGTATCTATTTCTGGACCCTCTATCCTTTTCATTGATCTATTTGTATATCTTGGGTTTTTTGGGTTTTTTTTTTTTAAGATCTTACCTATTTATTTGAGACAGAGAGTGGGAAGAGGGGCATAGGGAGAGGGAGAAGCAGGCTCACCGCTGAGCAAGGAGCCTTTTATTTGTCTATCTTAATGGCAATACTATACTATATGATTGCTGGTAGCTTTATTAGAGGTCTTGAAACCAATTAGTACTAGCCTTTAAATTGTGATTTTTCAAAGTTGTGCTGTCTATTCTAAATTTTCTGTACTTCTAAAAGAATTTTAGAATCAGCTTGTCAATTTTTACAAAATACCTACTGGGATTTTGATTGGAATTTGTTTTGTGACTGGAAATATGATTTATCTTGGTAAACATTCCATGTGCAATTGAAAAGAGAACATAGTATTCTCTTGTTTGGTAGAATATTCTATAAATATCAAATAGATCAAGTTGGTTAATAGTGTTGATAAGTCCATAGTCTTGTCTATTTTCTCTCTACATGCTCTATTATTTACTGGGAGAGGAGTACTGAAATTTCTGACTACTGATGAGGATATTTCTATCTTTCCTTGCAGTTTTATCCACTCAGTTTCATGCATTTTGAAGCTCTTACTTGAGGCACAAATGTTTAGAATTCTTATATGCTTTTGATAAACTGATTCCTATCTGTGGAATAGGTTTTCATTAAGTTTGGAAAATTCTTAGTCATTATTTCTTCAAATATTTTTTCTGCCCCTCCACTTCTCTTCATCAAGAACCTGAATTATAAGTACATGAGACTACTTGAAGTTTTTTTTACAACTCACTGATGCTTTGCATTTTAAAAATCCTCCTTTCTTTGCTTTTTATTGTGTATAGTTTCTGTTATTATGTCTTCAAGTTCACTAATGTTTTTTTTTTCATCAATGTTCATCTATTGTTACAAGATATTTTTCAGGTCATACATTGCAGTTTTCATCTCTTAAATTTTGAGTTAAATCTTTTTCTGTGCCCCTAGACATAGAACATGTTGAGTATATGAAATACAGTTAAAATTGTTTCAATGTCCTTTTTTGCTAATTCTATCACTGGGGCAGTTATGGTCAATTTTGATTTTCTGAATTTTCTCTTCATTATGCATTATGTTTTCCTACTTCTTTGCATGCCTGGTAATCTTGTTTAATAACAAACATGATGAATTTTGCCTAGTTTGTTTGCTTTATTCTGAGATGCAATTAAGGAACTTGGAAATAATTTAAACTTTTTGGATCTTGCCTTCCTGATTTTTTTAGTCAGAAGCAGAGAAGCATTCATTCTAGGGCTAATAATTTCCTAGTACATGGGCAAGACCTTTCTTGAATTATGAGTTTTTCCATTCTGGCTAGTAGAAATGGGACTCATTCCCAGGCCTGTGTGAGTGCCAGACACTGTTCTCTCTAATCCTTTTGGTTGGTTGTTTTCTCAGCCTTAGATAGTTTCTTCTTCACTTGCATGCTCTGATCAGTGCTCTGTTGAATATTCACAGGGGCCATCTTAAGAACTCCAGAGATCTAACTCTGTGCAGCTCTCCTGTCTCCAGTACTCTGTCCTAAGAACTCTAGTCTCCTATTCTCCCTAGACCCAACTCTCTCAGACCCAACTTCTCAACTCAAGGAATGCATTTGGCTCTGCCTGGGTGCCCAACCCTGTGCTGCAACTAGGGTCTGTAAATTGGGGAAATGAGCCTCACTTTATCTGTGTCCCTTATCTTGAAACGAGTTTTTATATACCAGTTTTGTGTGTGTGTGTGTGTGTGTGTGTGTGTGTGTGTGTGTGTGTTTGACAAGCAGGAGGGTATTTTCAGTACTTGCTACTATGTCTTGTGCAGAAGAGGAACTTCCCCCCTACCTATTAAAAAACAATTAAAAGATCAAAGGAAAAAGCAGTAGATAGAGAGCAGGGAAGAATTCCTTCTCCTAACTTGTTTTGATAATGTGCAATAGCTGATGGATTAGTTTTCCACTGCTGCTGTTACAAATTACCACAAACTTAGTGGCTTAAAACAATGCAGATTTATTATTTACAGTTTTGTAGGTCAAAAGTCTGACTCAGGTCTCAGAGGTCTAAAATCAAGATGTCAGCAGGGCTGCATTTCTTTCTGGGGGCTTTAGACAAGACAATCCATTTTCTTGCATTTTCTAGCTTTTAAAGACCACCCGCATTCCTCTACTTATGGCTTCCTCACTCCATCTTCAAAGCCAGGAAATTTGTATCTGTCTGACTGTTCTTCTGTAGTCATATCTCTCTGACTATAGCAGAGAAAAATTCTCTGCTTTTAAGGACATATGTGATTAGGTTGTATCCATTTAGATAATCTGCTATATTCTCAGCCACTTAAAGATTCTTAATCACATCTGCAAAGTCACCTTTCCCATGTAAGGTAAAACATTCATAGAATCTAAAGATTCACTTGTGGATATCTTTAGGGGATGATTATCCTAGCTGAAATTTGGTGTCTTAAATTTTACTTTTCTAGTTATTTTTAAGCAATGAGCATGATATTCACCGAAATCCTCTGAAAAACATTTAGTCAAATAGAAAATTTTAAGAAAAGAAATTTGCAAGTTGTTCTTTTCCACCAAGTTGATGAAAAAAATTAATTGGACAGAGACTTTTCTTTACAGAACTCACCTGTAAGCCTTTCTTTCTTGGTCTATGATACTGGTGTCTCTACCAAGATTAAAATTGTTGTTTAATATGCAATGAGCTCTATATGTTTCAGGGTTCAATGATGTTTCTTAGCATTTATCCCCAATAGTCTTCTCTATTTCATACTTACATGTAAAATTTTATATATATAATATATATGTATGTATATATGTATATATATTTCATGTATATATAAAATATATGTGCTTTAAGATTATCTGGTTAATGTTTTATAACCAATTTCATAAGTATTATCAGTAACATAACAATAGCTAACATTGTTTAAGCACTTACTATAAGCCAAGTACTTTATTTAACACAAATAACTTCTTTGGCATATAAAGTAGCCACTACCAAGAGTGCCTGGCTGGCTTAGTCAGTAAAGCATGTGACTCTTGATCTTGAGGTTGGAAGTTTGAGCCCCACTTTGGGTGTAGAGAGAGTTTTAAAAATTTTTTATTTTTTTTATTTTTTTATTTTTTTTAATTTTTAAATAAGAATTGGGGCGCCTAGTGGCTCAGTTCATTAAGCATCTGCCTTCAGCTCAGGTCATTATCTCAGGTCCTGGGATGGAGCCCCTCATGGGGCTCCCCGCTCAGTGAGGAGTCTGCTTCTCCCTCTCCCTCTGCTTGTGCTTGCTCTCTCTCAAATAAATAAATTATATATATACACACACAAACAAAATGAAATCTTTAAAAATAAATAAAGTATCTACTATCATTAACCTCATTTTATGAATGAAAGAATGAAACAGAGAAAGGATAATTTGCTCAATGTCTTAAAGACAGTATGAGTGGGGCCTGTCAAAGCCAGAGCAATCCGATTCCAGGCTCTGCATTCCTAATCTTTGTTTTCACTCCATTTTAAGTTCCTGGAAGGCAGGAACTATCCTTTTATATTTTGTTACTCCTCCAATGCACCTGTCACAGTGCTGACATTTAAATGTACAACACTTGGTAGATCAATTTATACTTATTCTTTTCATGTCTTTATTAAGCCATTTAGATAGATTGATACCCCAAAGATGTCCCTTGGTTTTTGGGGGGTAGAGGTGAACTTGGAAAAGGTGACGGGAAACATTACATATACCATTACATGCCAACAGAAAAATAATGTGATATTATTGCTAAGAAAGCTAATCAGCCATATTGGGAAGCCTCATTGCAGCTCACTGAGATTTGTTGTTTATCCTCACAAACACACACATATGTATACCTGGATACTTGAATCTTGAACACTATATATGATTCTTTATCTTCTTTGTTATTTTTAAAATATTTATTTATTAATTCATGAGAGACAGAGAGAGACAGAGACAGAGGGAGAGGAAAAAGCAGGATCCCTGCAGGGAGCCCAATGTGGGACTCTATCCCAGGACCCTAGGATCACGACCCGAGCCAAAGGCTGACACTCAACCACTGAGCCGCCCAGGTACCTCTAGGCATGATTCTTTAAATCTTGAAACAGTTAAACTTTGAAATTGTTTTTACAAAAATAAAAACAGGAGAGTCTTGCAGATTTTACAGGTTGGTATTTCAGGGCGGTCGTTGAGAAGAGCTCCTAAACACAGGTGGAAGGACTCCCTCTCTAGTCATCAGCAAGAACATTTAGTTCAAGGCCATAATCCTTAGGTTTCTCACAATATTGTTTCCCTCAGGAAGGAAATATTTAGTAGGGCTTATTTCTATCACTGGGATGTATTTTAGGTCTATAATTCAACACAGAATGATTTGGAAGAAGTTGCCTACCTATGCTAGGTTCCTAGAGCTGCCATAAATTATCGCAAACTGGGCAGATTAAAACAACAGAAGGTTATCCTCTCACAGTTCTCAAGGCCAGAACTTCTAAAGGAAGGTAGCCCAGGCACACCAGGGTGGCTCAGTCAGTTAAGCATCTCAAGTCAAGATCCCGGGGTCCTGGGATCAAGCTCCACATGAGGCTCCCTGCTTACCGAGGAGCCTGTTTCTCCCTCTTCTCTGTTCTCTCTTTCAAATAAATAAATAAAATCTTTTTAAAAAATAAAATAAATGAAGGCAGTGGAAGGATTAGTTTCTTTTCAGGGTTCTGTGGGAGAATCTGTCCCTTGCCTGTTTCCTAGCCTCTACTGACAGCCAGCAGTCTCTGGTGGTCCTTGGCTTGTAGGTGTAATCACTCCAAACTTCGCTTCCATCTTCATGTGGCCTTTTCCTGGGCCAGATTTCCCTCTTCATGTGAGGACATCAGTCACATTGGATTAATGACCTCATCCTACATTGATGAAATCTACAAAGACTGTTTCAAAATACGATCAGATTCACAGCCACTGGGGGTGAGGATTTCCACATATCTTTGGAGAAGGAGACACGCAATCATAATATTACACTACCTGTTGAAGAATTTAAAAGTTGTTAGGAATCACTTAAGCCAGGATTCCACTTAGGTGTAAATACCACCATTAAAACGTGAGCTGTGTAATCCTTCTTTCCTCAATCTCATCTATGTGTTATTATAATCTCATCACCTGTGTGAAGTTTGTATTCTTTTTCCTTCTGTGTTATGTGGTTATCCCTAGGTCTCCCTACTCCTGATTTAACAGTCACTCAATCAGCAGCTATTTCATGGCTTCCTATGTGCTCAGCACCAGATGAAGAACTGTGAGGTACTGGAAATGTCATAAATGTGTTACTAGAAGAGATCAAACAATCCAATCTTCCCATTGTGCTCAGAGGAGGAAACTAAGACCCAGAGTGTTTATTTCTTAAGTTAACCCTTCAGTTAGTGACAGAGCCAGCTATCCCCAGGCATCAGTTGTGTCTAACCTACTGTTTTTGCTCCATTGGCTACTATACTGTAAGGCCAGTAAACCTCACAAAAATATATGTGGGGTAGCGTCATTTCAATTTCTGCTCTCCATCCCTGATTACAGCCAATGTGGAGGAGAGGGCTCCCAATTTCATCTCCAGGAAAGGAATCCTCCCCTCTGCATTTCACCCTGAGGACCTGGGAGTACATTATAGTATGTTAATAAGGCAAACTTGTGTTATTATTACTCTGTACTCTAATAAATAAGCATGTAGGAAAAGCCAAACCTCCTTCAGGTTTTATGCAGCTGCTGAACTCTCAAAGTCAGCTTTCTTCACACCATTCTTCTAGTTCTCAACATTGCAATTTGCTCCAAAAAGCACTGAAGGGTTTGCTTGGGCTGTTGCTAATGTCTTGCTCTGAATATAAAAAAGATAGTTACACATAGAACAATCACATTCTTAATAAAATAATGATTTATGCCCTCGAAACTGGGCAATAAAAATTCAGATTGACTTTTTGTAAGTTACACCTCCTTCACTGCAATTCACTCATGCCTTCTCCAATTTTCACTTTCTGTACAATCAGAAATCTCAAGCATTATTGTGGCTTTATGGTTCAGGAATAAATTTTAAAAGGTAGCATGATTAATTTTGCCACAATCCCTTTTAAAAATCAAAGAAGAAATATTTCACAGTATGCAAGTATCTTTGCAGCACTAAATATGTTCATTTATTAAGCTAGGCATCCACAAAGAAAAGGGAAGGATTGAGGAGCTACACAGGAGAAGGCAAAATTTAGTAAAAAATACAGGTAAAGCAATCCAGTTAAACATATTTTAACTTAGTTACTAAGCCAAATATTCGTCAAGGATATTGCTAACCATAATCTATTATAATTACTGTTATTATTGTATAAAAATAATTTTATTATATCAAATTTATCTGATGGAGTGCCTGGGTACTCAGCCAGTTGAGGGCCCAACTCTTGATTTCGGTTTAGGTTGTGATCAGGGTCCTGAGATTGAGCCTCTTCTTGGGCTACATGCTCAGCCTAGAGTCTGCTTGAGAGTCTCTCTCTCCCTCTCCCTCTGCCCCTCCCCACACTCGTACATTCTCTCTAAAATAAATAAAATCTTTTTTAAAACATTATTATTATTATTTTATAGACCAATAATTTGAACAGTATAATCATCTATTTAAACTAGCTTGGAGCCTATTACTTATATGTTTAACAGAGAAATAGAGTTGAGTTCTTTCTGGAAAAAAACAAAAAACAAAATTTTATCTTCAATCAATGTAAATTCATTAATTTCAGTCTACAAAAATAACTCTGCAGAGATATAATGTGGCGTAACATTCAAATCAAGACCTCTGAAGTTAGATTTCCTGGATTCGAGGCCAGACATTGCAAATTACTAGCCATATATCCTTGGGGATTGATTTGACCTTTATAAGCTTTCCTCAATTTTCTTGTGTATAAAACAAAGATAATAAGTAGTACCTGCCTCAAACATATGTTTGTGCAAAAGTAATGGGATAATGCACGTGAAATATTTGTCACGTATCTGTTATTACCTGCCTGAAAAAAACTTTGTTAAATAAGGCATTTGTAACATAAAATAATGGAAAAATAAAAGACAATAGAAAGAAAATGCAGCAGAATGTGAACAGTGGTTAACAGCAAACTAGTGCAACTATGACTGATTATTTTTCTTTGGCCCACTTTTAAATGCAATTATATTGTATTTAAAACAGAACAGGATTTTATGGAAGTCATTAGAGCAAATATGTTACAATGGAAAACTTTAAGTTATTCTTAATGTTTCTCTATGTATGGAACCTTCCAATTTCTAGAAATAAGCATCCTCCTCTCAACACACACACATCTCGCCCCAAGATGAGATTTCACCATCGTCTAAACCCCCAGGGCATGTGTAGAGAACTCACTCCTTGACATCAATTCAACCAGCCCTTTACAAGTTCTATTTTATAACATTCCTAGGATTAGAAACTCATATTCTTCAGAATTCAAAGAAAATAGAGCTGACCTATTTGTATAAGATATGGACTGGTGTTATATCAAATGCTGGATTTGCATTAAACAGTTCCTATAATATATATTTATACATTATACATAATATATAACGATATATAATTTGTAATATATTTTCTAAACCTGATCTTACTAAAATTAACTGCTATTGATTGAATATTCTGTTAAGGAACTGGGATAAATAGAGAGTCATTTAATTTTAAACCTGATCTTACTAAAATTAACTGCTATTGATTGAATATTGTGTTAAGGAACTGGGGTAAATAGAGCATCATTTAATTTTAGGGATGGCTTTTTCAACATCAAGAGTATTCACATCAAGTTTGATATCTGGAAATCGAAGTAAAAGAATGCATGATTTCAGGTGGGGGAGAAGGGGACAATCTACTCACTTATTTCTTAACAATAAGAAATTCAGAAATGGTTTAAGGAAGCTTACACAAATACATTTAGTAAAAAAAAAAAAAAAAAAAAAAAAAAAAAAACAAACAAACAAAAACCTGTCCATACAAGAGAAACTTCCTTGGAAACAATTAGTGGATTTATGAATCACTCATTTTAAAAGTAGTCAGAAGCCATACATAACTACCATGTTAAAACTGATTATTTGATTTCTTATATGAATTTTGAAATAAGATTTTGTAGAAACCAGAAAGCTTATGCATAAACATAGGCAAGAGGCTTTTCATAACATTTCTTAATAAGGCTATAAAAAATGAGAGTTTGGCTATGACTCATGAAATGTAATCTGAATTAATTTCCACTTTTTACCCTGGTCGTGTTTCTAAGAAAGTGGCTCATTTTCTCCCCTGGAATTTAAAAGTATAAAATATCAGCATATTGTCTGAATTAACTCCTCTGCAGATATATGAATAGAGAAGATACAGACACACAGTGTGACCCCCTAATAACATTTTGTACAGAGACAAATTAGGTAATAATAAGTATCAAAGATATCATGAAGTGACAAGTCATAAATAATATCCAACATTCTCCAGGACTTCTTTTCCCTTGCCCCTAGGGTCTTCGATCTTCCACAATCCGTAAGAAAGACTGGCCATAGATACCTCTTAGAGATGATAAGTGGTTTTTTAAACACTGGCTGCACACAATGTCTTTTTTTTTTTTCCACCTGCAGACAGAGACCACCTCCTTACTTATATCCATGAAACATGTTATTCTCAATGGTATACGCATTAGTACAAAGTGCGAGTAACCCTAGAGGCACATGTGTTTGAGGAGTTCATTAAAATGAAAAAGTATGAACAAATAAAGTGCTATTTCCTTCCTATAGAGGTTTGTGAATACAAACCTAAACAAGAAAGCATTCTGAAATATTATTGTTAGGGAGAACATTTTGAAATCTGTACAGGATCAAATGCAGACATGTCTGAGTAGGGAAGGTGAGACAGAGATTTTGTTCTCATCCAACAAGCAAATGTATAACTCATAAATATTTTTCATCTCCAAAAATAGGGGACATATTTTCCATTATTTTTTAACTGCAAAATATTCTCATTCCCATGAAATCTTTTTTTTAAGGATTTTCTCTTGAAATATGCTAAGAAATCTGCGTTTTGTTCTTGGCAAATAACCTTGGCCAACTGCAGAAGCAGATGTTTGTCCACATTGTTATCCAGAAGTAATAATAATAAAAAGAAAACCCAAGGTCAGAGCTGTCTGACAAAATCCAGTAAATGAGAGATGAATAAAATAACAGAAAATGAGGAATAAACAAGAATGTCAGAAACCAGTGATCCCATTACTTGAATCACACTGAATTCAGGAGTACATGTCCACCACAGCAGGAAAGCAGACAGCCTGGTAGCATTATTATGATTTGTTCTTATTATGAGTTCCTCGCCTGGAATTAAAAAAATATTAGCTAAGAGCTTTGTAATCAGGTTCAAGTTATCACAATTCCAGTTTCATGAAATGCTGTAGCTTTCCCTACTATTTGTTGAGATAAAATCATTTTTTAAAAATACTAATAAATATCAACTCCAATCTGCAAAACAGACTATGGATCCTGAGGAATAAGCAATGACAGAAATTTATCTAATACCAAATTACAGGAATTTAATGGGATACCTCTGCCATTATGGCAGGCATCTTTGAAAGGAACTGTGAAAATTGTTTCACAGCCACGCAAATCAGAGGAAATGCTACACATATGCCACTCTTTTCTAGTTTGTTTAGATATTTCTAAATTTAGGGAATGGGTGAATGCTCAGCAAAAGAAAAAAATTATTTAATCTTAAGGTTATTGAGAATCAAAACTAAAATCTACCAAGTGATTAATTTGCTCTAATTAAAAGTAATTCTGCAGAAGCATTTGGAAATCCAACGGTCTGTAAAAATGGTAAATAAATGCTCTCTCACTGTTGCCTGCGATTTAACTGTGATTTCAGGACTTGCTAAGGGTCCCTTATGCTCGTCTGATATTGCTTATGTCAGCTTGGTTATGAGTTTCCAGGTGAATTTCCAGGTTTCAGACCCCATCTCTGTGTTTGGAGATGGGGTAGAAAAAAAGCGAACATTGGGATCAAGTTGAACATTGTGATTAGTCAGAAAAGAAGCACAATTTTTATTTCCTGCTAATAAGTTCAAGCAGGCATATCTTGACCCAATTTAAGAGTTCCAGGAAGTGGTTGTTAACATTGGTCCCTAAGCAAGAAGTCCCAGTTTTCACAGCTGGCCTTGTTCCTTTATTTCTCCTCCAGGGAGATGGGAGTTGGAGGGTGCTAGAAACACATGAGCCCAGGGGCAGAGATGGGAGGTGGCTCTTGAAGCAATACCCACTCGGGCTGAAGGCGAAGCTTATATTCTCTAGTGTGGCTGAGAAATGATTATAAGTTTTCCTAAAATACTAAAGAAAATAAAATCTTTAATAAGAAGGCATTTCATAAAGAAAAATATTGACCTAAATTTAACTAATATTTTGGCTCATATGGATTATTTAGCTCATGTAATACCTTGTCCCTGATTACTTTTATTAGGGAGGCACTCGATATTTTATTTCTGTTTTTTTTTTTTTCTTCTGGAGATGCCATAAAGTACTAGATCCTAGACTTTCGAAAGTGGAGACTTCACTGCATTCATCTATGTAATCTCTGCAATATTTGTCCAGCTCAGGGCCATACACAAATGCTTGCTACCATAATCAGGGATCAGCACCATATTTCACTAATATTTTCTTACCTCTTAGGATATGAAAAGCAGATCTACAGTCATCAAGTGTACAGAGTTTATTCCAGTTTCCATGTCCAAGATGTACTTCCTTTCTTTTAGCCCCCACATCCGCTCATTTGCTCCAGACCTATTTGGAGGGTTTTGTTTTGTTTTTTGTCTTTTGTTGGCTCTATGTCAATGCTACTCCCATGTAGTAATTAATTAAGCAGGTACCAAAAGACACAGGCATGGAAGGTCATCAATAAATAGAAGTCATTGGATTGACTAAAAGCCATCAGGAGAGGCAGAATGAGAAAAGTCGAGAAAGGTATGGCAGGAAGAAAGAGGTACATAAAACATAAACGAAAGTGGTGCTTCAGGGATGTTTGATCATCCACTAAACATAGAACAAGAATTTCTGATATGAAACACAATAACCTGAAATTTACTGTACAATTTGGTCTTTATGTCCTGAGAGTCAGAACCTGCCACCATTTGTGTTATTTACAGACGCTAGTTAGTGAGAAAAGAGCAGCCTGAGGCTCTCTGTTGGGATGTTCACTGAAATATCCTTACTGACATTGGAGTAGCTTCCTCATTAAAGTCCCAGGAGCTTGTTTTTAAGGCCGGAAATAGAAAAGAATATTTTTCAAATTTGACTCTTCTCTTTGCCAAATAAGGATATTCTTCCGTAGGACAAACTGAAAGATCAGCATGTTAGGCTTTTTGAGAGATCAAAACAACTTTAGAGTCAAATATTAGCATAGGATGTCTCATTAGGAAAATTACAAATCAATTTGTTTATATTTGAGTTGTTAAATATAATTGTTCATAATATTAAAAGTCTATACCATGATGAGAGGTATCTGAAAATGTATAATTTATCTAATGGATCATTCCATAAAGTATGTTAAGAGCTGAGTTCAAGCTACGCTTGATTTAATATCCTATTGGTTCAGACATATTATGTACAAATAAGTTTTGGGGTTATTAATGACTCTTTCTTATCATGTATTGATTATCCTCTAGGGCTGAGTTGAAAAAGAGAGAGAAAAAAAGTCATGGAATATTGAAAAATCCAAAGAATAATATAAGAAATTCCAGTAATGTGAATTTCAAGTTAATCTCTTATTGTCTTAGAGTGTAGTTCAGTATATACTCGCTACCTCCAATTTCTCTTCCTATGTTTTTTTTTTTTTAAATCACTTTACTTTTACCATCACTATTCCAATGAAACTGTTCTCAGGTCCTAATGAATTGTCAATTCTCAGTCTTCAGACTCAGTTTCTCATTCTTCCCTTGCTATGTTTTATTGTTATTTTTCTTGGCTCCAGGACACTAAAAGACTTGGTTTTCCATCTCTCTTGCTGGTTGCTCCCTGTCAGGCATCTCCATGCCTAATAAACACCTCAGTCTTAGAATTTCCAAAAGCGAACCTCTTTCCACCTTAATACCTATCCAGTCTGCAGTCTTCCTCACCTTGGTCTTCACCGATTCTTCTATCTGTCTCATACCCACATGCAATCTGCTAGTTCCACCTTCAAAATGCATTCAGCATCTGCTCACCTCCCTTCACGGCCAAAGCGTCCACCATGGTCCAAACCATCATCATGGCTTAGCTGGATTACAGCAATGGCCTCCTAATTGGCCTCTCTGCTTCTACTCCTGCCCCTGTAGTATATCCTCCACATGTCAACAGAGCCTATTTAAAGGAAAGTTATTACCCCTGAAATCCTTCAATCTGAATAAACACCAAAGTACTTACAACGGCATTCAAATCCTTACATGGCCCAAACTTTTGTTACTTCTCTGTTACTATCCCTCACAAGTCTTCCTATGGCTCCCCTTGCTCCAGTCACGTTGGCCTTCTTGTTCTTCTCAGAACACGAGATAGTTGGTACCTCAGTACCTTTGAAGGAATGTTCCCTCAGTTTGGAAAGCTTTTCTCCCAAAACACGTGTGACTCATCTCAGTCCCTCCCTGCTTTCAAGCATTTCCTAAATGTCCCCTTCTTTTGGAGGTCTTCTAAATCACTCAGTTTTAAATTACAATGCTCACCTTGGCACTCCTCAACCCTCACCTTGGCCCTCCTGATCTCCTTCAACTTACTCTAGTCTTTTCTTTCCATCCTGCTTACAACCCTTCAACATTCTACATCATTAATTCTTTTATCATCTGCCTTCTCCCTCTAGAATGTAAGCTCTAGGAGGGCAGGGGGCTCATAAATTGTTTTTTATAAATTAGACTCTCAATAAATACTATTAATTAATAAATGATTAATTTGCAACAACAACACACTGTTTTCTCATGCATGACAAGGCCTGCATCTGTAGTTTGCAGACCTCTGTCCTAAAAATCTTGAGTCAGACCCACCCCACCCAAGAAGAGATACACCAGCCTCTACTCAAACTTCCTTAGATTCAGAGAATTTATGAATAGCTGTGATTGTGAGAAAATGTCTTCAGTTGGAATGAAATCAGGCTCTCTATCTCTTCCAACCACAGCTTCAGTTTTTGTCTTTGAGGAAAGCCCTGCATAAGTATTTTTCCTCTTCCATGTGAAATCTCTTCAGGCGTTTGAATATAAAACCGTTTTCCATTTGTTTCCAAAGTCCTCATATCTTTTGCAAAACAGCATCCATTCTTCCTTTTAGTTAAATGACTTAAAATTTTAGAACATAAAATTTATTGTGGAGCAACTTATCGCACTTACTCTACAGGCATATCAAATGCAGTATCTTACTTAATTTTCACAACATCTTGCTTAGGCAGGGACTACAATTTCCATTCTCACCTTACAGAGGAAGAACCCGGGCTTCAGTAGAGTTTGGCAATTTGTCCAAAGACCCAGGGCAGGAAAGTGGCCCAGTGGGGAATTCAATGTCAGGCTTTATCTCTAGCCCCAGTTTTGGATTCTTATCTACTATACTTGCTGTGTCTTGCAAAATTACTAAACGATTAAAACAGAATTTCTCAAGGAAACAAAGATCCTGTAATCTTCCCAGTCAGACCTTGGGGATTGGAAATCCCAGTTTATGGCTCACTAGCTGGGTGTGACATACTTCCATGCTCTGGGTGCTATTTACTTCATCTGTAAAATGGGATAATAACATGAAAATTACCCGATTTAATATGTGGGAAGAAGACCAGCCTAGCAGTTAAGAGCACTAGCCTTAGAGTCCAACACTCTGGGTTTAAATTCAACTCTGCTCCTTATGTGTTGTGATCTTGGGTGAGCTGCCAATTTCTCTCAGGCTCAGGTTTCTCACCTGTATAGCAGAAATAATGAGAGTACCTCCCTCACAGATTGTTAGGAGACTTAAAAGAAAAAATCTTCACAAAGCATTTGTCACATAGAAAGTGTCACATAGAAAGCTACTATTTGTATCACATAAAAACATCTGGCAACTAGGAATACTAATTATTAATGCGGGTAAAGAAAGCAAGTTTACTTGACACATGACAAAACAGAAATGTGTAACCTAAAAAAAATACAGCAGTTACAAGATTAAAGTTATACCACAAATAATGATCTTGACAATAAGATAAAATGATTAAAATCTATTTGCTTGAAAGCAAAGTCTCTCAAGTTGAAATGTAAAACCAAATTTAATGAATTGTTACTTATAGAAATACATGTAAAGTCAAATAATCAAGTAATATGCAAACGAAAAATAAGAATATGGTGAATAAAAATAACATATTTATGTGTCAAATATAGAGCACAGATAAAAGCACATAGAATAAAGTCTATGTGAGATTAAAGGAAAAATTAATGGTAATTTGAAAGAAAAAATTTCTACCTAAGCATTGTCAGCCTATGGTGGGAAACAAAACAAAATTTTTAAGTCGTTTGGTATTTTTTATTTTAAAGATAACAGTAACATATGTACAAAATTTTCTGTGATTCAGAGAATATATCCATTGCAACTACCCATACAATATATTTGCCAAATGTAGTAAGATATAAAGAACATCTCAAATAAAAAATAGTAATAAATGTAAAGGCTATCTTTGATTATCATAATTCAATAAAGCCAGAAAATTATTTTATTCACGCAACAAAGTTGATTCCTCATCACCTTAATAAAAGAAAAGGGGAATTAAAATTTAAAGACTATTTAAATTTCTTAACACCAAGTGAAAGTTTGGGGTTGAGACTGAGGATCTTTGATTGATGTATATTGAAACAGGCAGAGGTCCCAAGATCAAACTGACAAATAAAGAAGCTAAACTGATATATTGGGAATCTAATCCTTGGGTTAGAAGGTCCATGTGCCCAAGAGGAAAAAAGTGAAATACAGGTGGGCTAATTTTTGTTCTCTCTTCACTTGTATGTAGTGAGTAGCAATACCACATAGGAACAAACCTATTCAAACTTATTTTAACCTCCAAAACATTCTCTAAAACTTAATTTGCCTTTTCTAAGTTTTGCGGTTCCTTGGGAACTGGTCTTGGTTTCTTTTCTGTCTCTGACCCTTTTACTTTTAATTTTATTTTTTTTTATTTTTAAAGATTCATTTATTCATGAGAGGCAGAGAGAGAAGAGAGAGAGAGAGAGAAAGAGGCAGAGACACAGGCAGAGGGAGGAGCAGGCTCCATGCAGGGAGCCTGACGTGGGACTCAATCCCGGGTCTCCAGGATCACACCCTGGGCTAAAGCCAGACTCTCAACCACTGGGCCACCCAGGTGTCCCTGAGGATCACTCTTTTTAAAATACTTTGTATTCAATTTCAGTGATCTGCAGTTTCCTTACATAGTACCTATGCTGAATTTATTATTTTTTTTATGTTTTTCCTTTCAATTTGAGAATTTATGTCCTGGATCAATTTTGGCAATTCATAAGCAATGTCTTTTCCATTATTGCCACTTTTTTTCCTATCCTAGCTTTTTGGAACTCGTGATAGATATGCATTGGCCCATTTCATGCTATCTTCCACAAAGAAGTTATCTTTAAGCTCTTCAGTTGTTACCACCCATTATCTATAATCTGTTTTATTTCCACAGCTCTTTCATATCTTAAGCTTCTGCAAAACAAGAACCTACTGTTTAGCTTCCATTGCATTTGAAATTTCACTTGTGATAGTTGTCATTTCAAGAATTCCATCTTGTCCTTTTTTTGTCCTGGTCTCTCATTCTTCTTCTGTATTTGTTTTAATATTTTTAATTATCTTCCACATTACTGATTTATAGTCAGCTTCAGGTGATTTATTGTTTCAAATGATTAGAGCAATAATTCTCCTATGTGCTGTGTCTGTAAACTTTGTTTTATGATAAATGAGTTCTTTCTATTTTAATGTTTAATTCTGTACTTTGAGAGGGGCTGGGTTTTTGCTGGAGTCTGGTTGCTGACTGGTTGTGGGAACAATCCTCGGAGAAAGTTTGGCGTTATTTCTATTTATCTCAACGGTATTGTGAGGACCAAGTTTTATATTAATTTCTTAGCTGAGTGAAACTGGCCTTCTCAGATACTGCAAAGTTAGACTCTAAACCAAAATGGGACATAGCTTCAGGCTTCTGATTGCTTGGAGTAGACTTTTTCCCAGACACTAAGCAAATAAGAGTTTCCTCATCAAATGCTGGGTCATGGGGAGATATTTATGTCCACCTTTCATTTCTATATTCCAGACATTATGAAAGAGCATTTTTTATAAAGAATTCAGACTCTTCGCCTTGTACAGTCCATATATAGTAACTGAAAATCCAGTCCTGTGCTATTTTCATCAGTAGTAAGGAAACCCCTCCAACTCCAGTGTCAGGGCTACAGTAGCATCACCTCCACATTTACTTAAAGTTTCATTCTTTTTTAATTATGATTATTCTATTGCTTGGGTATTTTCTTTTTTTTTTATGTTCTCACTGTTAAATTTGTGATATTGTTATACTTTATCAAGCATTCCAAACATAGTGGGAGAGTTTCTGTATTTATTTGATATACCATTTTGCTGGAACCTATATACTCCCTGAGTGATTTCTTCTACTTTTATGGATTTAAAATTTCATCTATATGCCTTCAATTCCCAAAGCATATTTCTAAACTAGTCATTCTCAATCAGTGGTGGTTTTGCCCCAAAAGACATTTGGCAATGTCTGGAAACATTCGTGATTGCCATAACAAAAAGGCAGTGCTATGGCATCTAGTGGGAAGAGGCCAGAAATGCTGCTAAATATCCTGTAAATGCCAGGTCCTTCTCTCAACCCCAAATGTCGTTAGTGCCAGTGTTGAGAGACCCCTGCCTAGCCCATATGCCTCATCTGTTTTTGACAACTGCTCTTGAATGCACATTGATGTGTCAAATAGAATATTCTTTTTGTTTTTATTCACAAATTTGTTTCTCACTGATCTTCTCCATTTCAGTTAAGGGCACCATAATGAGTATAATTGCTCAAGTTAGAAACCTGAGAGTCATTCTTAAAACTTTTATTGCCAATCTGGTTGATTTTGCCCTCTAAATATATCTGGCATCACCAGATTTCCATCTCCACACTCTTCTCATTGCAGCCTACCAGCTCTCACAAGAGCTACAAAATGATCTTCTGAACCATCTCCCTTGCAAACTTTCCTGCCTAGTTCTTTTCTACACTGATTCCAGGGAAATCTCATTGCACTTCTGGCACAACCCCAAATCCTTAGCAGGGCCCTCAAGTCAGGTCTGCATGATCAGGGCCTTGCTGATCTCATTAACCACCTTTTGTGCTGCTTTCTCATTCATCCCACTTTAGAAACCTTAGCTTTCTCTTATTTCCTGGAAGATGAACCACTTTCCACCTCCACGACTCTTTATGCTCTTCCTTTGCCTGGAATGCTCTTCCTTCAATTCTCAGGGTAACTGCTGCTCAATCTTCAGATGTCAACTTAAACACCCCTCCTCCAGAAGGCCTTAACTCATTCCCCAGTCTGTAACACATCTTCCCTGTTATTTCTCACAATATTTATGCAATTTTTAATATTACTGTGCATATTCTCCCCTTAATGTAAGCTTCAAATAATCAAGACCATGTCTCCTGAGTTCACTACTTTTTAGTGGGCCTGGAATATGACACGCATTCAAGAAATATTTGTTGAAGGAATTAGTTATGTGTATCAGAAATTGAACAGGAATCATCACTAGGCTAACATCAGTTGAAGGGGTTCTGTGAACCTTGAATGTATAAGGACTTAGAATTTTAGGTGTAGACGGAATACAAACTATGAAATAAGCTATATACAGCTGCAAAATAGTTAATGCGCTATATAATACAGATACATTTATGTACACAAACTGCACATATATTAAAATGTATGTGTATATATTATATACATACTTATTCATATGCACATATATGTATACAAGATGTATATATCTCATGGGTATATGTGTGTATTAAACATATGTATATATGTATATAATATAGTATATATGTACATAATATTTCTAATATAATGCATTAAATTCATATTTATATGTAATATATAATGTAAAATGTTTTATATATTATGACTTGGTTCTAATCTTCAAGCCTGGTGATGGAATTAATAAACTTGTATATGGTTTTGACATCAGAGATATTTCTTTCCCACATATTCAGAAATGTCTTACACTCTGTCTTGGTCCCTAAGGGACTGGCTCATTTTTTTCCTGTTCCATGAAGTCTTATATCCAATACTGACATCTTCAAAATAATCACTTTATTTCCCACTTTTTTTCTATTTTCCAAACTTCAGAAGTTTTCAGTGTTCATCATTTGCATGTGTATAGCTTTAAGTATTTTGCTACCCCTACCTGGAAACTGGGTGCTCCAGGTTCTTTTAAGAATGACATAGAGAAATACATTAACAAAAATAAATCAATTACCATAAAATGCATGTCTTGATAGATAAATTTTATAGAACTTTGTTTTCCAACAATAGCACTTCATAAAATAGATTTACTAACTAGATCTTTGGGAATGGCTTCTCTTTCTCATTTCCACATTATGGTAGCAAAATGGATTTGAGAGACTATCTTAGCTCTGTAAGAAAGAATATGGCATTCTTAAAAAGCACCTCATAACCCCCCAAAACTAGACTGAAGCCATGAATTTCACATTATTTTGTGTATCACAGTCTCAGATACCCCATCGGCTGTAAATTTTGACGCTGCTTCATGCTCATGATGATGAGAAAACTGCATAGAGAGTCCCTTGTATCCTTGAAAATCTGTACATGTCTATCTGTAAAAAAAAAAGATGTGTACATTTTTGCCTCTCAATCTTCCACGATCCTCAACATAAAGATCCAAAGGTTTACCTAAGCCAACCAAATAGATATTTAATCATTGAGCATATACTGGAGACTCATTACCACTTCTAACAGTGCTGTCACGCACACAACTGGAAGCAAGGATGCAAAACAGTGTTTCAATCACACCAATGGTATAAAATTATATAAAGTATTACTGTTTGGTCATGAAAATCAGCTTCTTCATATGACTCTTCTTTATATGACTCTAAAGTAAGAATTCTTTCCCAGCACAGAGCTGATTATTTTATGAGTTTAAATGTGTTCTTTATTTTTTCAATCTCTTGCTTTAAAACACACTAACTAATCAGTTGACCAAAGCTCCACTGGCTATTATATCTACTTGCAAACTAGCAAATTCAATTTTCAACATAACAACACAAAGTAAAATGAAGTGGAATGCTGTGATTTTAAGGGGGCTTTGCCCTCCTTTGTTCTGTGAACTTTACTGGCTTTCACACCACAGCAGTCTCACAGCTCTTTGTTCAAACTCAACATCGAATGTAAAGAATGGCTTTACATTGTGATTTTCTTACCAGAGGAATCCAAATGCATCAAGAAAAATGCTCATCAAGGCTTGGAACAGAAAGAGGTATTTATTTTACATGTGCCCTAGTTCTGTGTAACTCAACGTCACGACAAATGAGTTGAGATTGCAACTGAGAGTTGAAATTCTCTCTGTCTCCTATGAATCATAAAGCTGAAACACATGGCTCGACATAACACTTTTAAATATTAGTTACTGATAGTGGGAAATTAAAGATCACCATCTCACATACATAAGTAGAACCAGACATGTGAGAGATATTGCAAGCTTGAATGGCTTCTGCTTCTTATCTCTATCAGGCGTCTACTTGTTAATTTTCCACTTAAACATTGGCCATAGTTCCTGCAATTTATCTCAGTGTGCGTAAGAAATACAAATTCTATCTGGAGGTAAGTCACTGAAAGAAAGGAGAGAGCACCGGATGGAATTTGGAAGGGATTGTGGCCTAATCGTCATAAGCATAGGTTGTGAAATCAAACACATTTGGAAATGAATCTGTTTGGTCACTTCCTGGCTCTTTGTTCCTGGACATATTATTAACTTCTCTATTCTTCTATTTTCTTATTTGTCAGATAGACTCATGAGGACTGAACTGGATGGATAATATTCTTGAAATACATCACACCATGCCAACCTCATAATAGAAACCTGATACAGGTGGCTGTTATTAAATTAGGAGAACTACCATATTGTTTCATACCACAGCGCTCTGGAACTCATATGTAATCATTTTCAAAATACAAATGAAACATTTGTACCAAATGAGCCTAAATAACAACCGGATCTCAAACGGTGTCTATACTATTATTTACCTCCCACTTTATTTCATACTCTTTCGATTGGTTTAAATGGTGTCCAATACTTATATAAGAAATTTTAAGGTCTTAAAAGACAAGAAAGCATGAGGTTTGTATGGTATTCAGGTTAATTAGCTGCCATTTATCTAAGCAGCAGAAACAAAGCTATGAATTTTTTGAGAGCAAAAATATAGAGGGCAGGGGAAGTAGAGAGGGCCTTAGGAAAAGTGAGGAAAGCATGAGAACAGGAAAAAATTCTGAAGTCTGTATCTCTGGGTCCTAGAGAAAGAGGGAGAAATCAGCACTAAAGAAAAAGAGAGTCACTGAAGATTTTGCAAAACAATGACATGGCTGCCTTGCAGAAAAGTTATTCCAATGGTCAGAAATTACACTGAAGAGACTTCTAGAAAAGATAAAATAGAAGCAGCAACTCTGCAATACACTTAAAAACAAAATGTTAAGAAAAGAAAAAGAAAGGCCGCTCATAATAGAGAAAGAGATCTGAGATGCTGAAGGCCCTTGAAGGGGATTATGTTGTCACAGAGGAAAGCAGGCTTACTGAGGATGGCTTCTTGAACTTTCTGTCTGGTTCCCATTACTTTTACTCTTCAAAAAAATGTCATCCATTCAGGGCAGAACATTTTGCCAAATATGCTATTTAAATATTGATTGTAGAACATTTCCTTGATTTGAAAGTATACTACCAACATTGGCAAAAATCCAAACTATTTCTTTCTGTAGTCTTTGTTATGACTTAATACGGGTAGTTTTTCCTACCAAGACAAAATGGAAAAGGAACAAAATGTAAACCGCACAATATATGCAATTCCTGACAGTAAAATGCATTGGCTAGAGGCATTGTAAAGGATTTTTGAAATATTACTCAAGAGATTCTGATTATGTACACAAATATATCTGGAAAATACTGTTTCTGTTTTTAATACGAACATTTGAAGAACAGAAAGGTTAAAGTGTTAAGGCAACACTACAAAATTAGTTCTTCTTATGTATGAAAAATTTTGGCCAGTGCCTCTGATTTTTGTTGCATTAACTTCACAGTTTAATTTTCAAAGACTTGAAGACAGAAAGTTGCTAAAGATGCATGTGCTCACCTATTTTTCTCCGCTGTATCTCAAGACCTAAAACAGGGCCTGGCACCTAGCCTGCACTCCACAAATATTTGTTATATGAGTGAATAAATAAAGCTTCAGAGAAATCAAATTAGCAAACAAACTCTGTAATCGTCACTGGCTGAGAGGTAATGGGGCCAGAACATCTTGAGATATAAATGTAATCTCATGGTTTGGGGCACCCCAACCTAAGTGCAGAACCTCAATCTTGATTAATAGTAAGTAGCTTGGTTTTAAATCAACTGAGAAGAGCAACCAACTTGTTCATTATGAAAAAAGAAAAGGAAACAATCTAGCTCCTTATCTAGATTTACTGTTTCATGTATATGCCCACTGGTTGGTGGTGATGGTGGTGGGGGGGGGGGGGTGTGTGTGTGTGTGTGTGTGTGTGTGTGTGTGTGTGTGTGTGGTGTATCCATCCATTCTTCTGAATCTTTCAATGATACAAACTCAGTCACCTTGTCTGGTTTAGATAGGCCTCTTTAGTTAATACTGGTGTGGTGACTATATTTTTTTAAAGATTGCATATATTTATTCATGAGAGGCAGAGACACAGGCAGAGGGAGGAGAAACAGGCTCCACGCCAGGAGTCCAATGTGGGACTCAATCCCGGGACCCCGGGATCACGCCCTGAGCCAAAGGCAGACGCTCAACTGCTAAGCCACCCAGGCATACCTGCTGTGGTGACTATAGCTGAAGAAAATATATCTAAAGCCCTAAGGAGACTGTTATACATAGTGTTTCTAGAATATCTTTTCAAGTTGTCTCCAATAGCAAGGATATTTTTCTCAGAATTGTTAGTTAATTCCCTTTGAATCTTAAAATATGTAACGGTCCACAATTATGCATGAAAAATACCTCAAAATTAGACCCATCCTACCTCACCTCTTGATAATCTTGGGCCTAAGTAATTTCCAGAACTTCCTAAATTACTTCTCTATGTCTTCCCCACTGTCTCCCCCAACACACACTCCAATCCACTCTAACACATGGCTCCCTAGCTTAAGAGCTTGTAATGGCTTCTCAGTAAAACACGGCACGGGATAAACAGTTTAAGATTATTCTTAGAAAGCCGTTATTCTTAGGAAAGAATGATGTATCTAGTATAAAGCTATAAAACAACTATCACCCAAACTAGAAAGCACTGTGTAGATTTCTTTGAAAATAAACAATAAGGTTCTAAAAGACCTAATTAAAAGAAAATGGGAATTAGACCTGCAAACACACTGCCAGTTTAGACTAAAAAGAGTAAGAAGAGGAAAGAATGATGCTGAAAATGATTCAGAGATCATCAGAGCTGCTATTTTCACCACAGGCAGAACTGGTTCCTGCTGGTTTCAGTGGGCCAGGATGCTGCCACTAGTGCCTCAGGGGTAAGGCTGCCCGCCAAGTCCTGTGGGCAGGTCCCTTGCAGAGAGCCATGGAGTAGGGCAAACTAAAAGAGCAAGACCAAGTCTTGCAGCTGTGAGGGTGATACTGTCACCCCAGTGAGCCTGGGACAGGGCACTCAAGCCAAAGAGGATTATTCCTGACACTTAAAAGCCAATGAAATTTGCCTATGTTTGGACTGACTTGGGACCCATCACCCCTTTCCCCTTTCCTATTTGTTCCTTTTGGAATGGGAAAGTTTCTCCCACAGTTGTCCCACCATTGTATGTGAAGACACAATGAAAAGGTGACCATCTACAACCTGAAGAGAGAACCCTTTCCAGACACTGGTCCTGCTGGCATCTGGATCTTGAACTTCCATTCTCTGATACTGTGAAAAATATATACCTGTTATTAAAGCCACCTAGTCTGTGGCATTTATTGTAGCAGCCCAAAAAACTAAGAGAGAGACCAAAAATCTAACCTAGATAATAGTGCCTGGCGATAAGGTAAGGGGGAGTGATGGAGGGACAAAAAATATAACCCCACGGATGGAACTACTGCCGAGGACAGAAAATATAAACCCCACCTCACAAGAAGAGCAGACACCTGTGCTCTACAGCAACATTGGCCAACAGATTTTTCTACAATGATGGAAATGTTCTATATTGGTGCTATCTGATGTGGTAACACAGCGTCCATGAAGCATATGAGGTTCCTGAGCATCTGAAATGCTGCAAGTGTGACTGAGGAAATGAATTTTTAATTTTAATTTTAATAGTTCCAAAAGCTATTGCCTGCAGTCTCAAAGAATATTTTGAAAAACTCTTTGAAAAACTAGTTCAAATAAAAAGAATGAGAAATGAAGGTCAACCAAGAGTTAACAAAGCCGCCAAAGAAAGCTGAGCTCTCTAAAAAGAAACTTGAAGATAATAAAATCATTACAAGAAATTAAGACTAATGGAAAGCAGGGAGAAGCCAAATAAATGGAGCTGAAATGAAATCAGAGATATAAAGGAAACATGTGGGGAAACAGTACATTTTGTGGAAAAAAATACAGGGAAGTAAGCAAATAAGGAAAAACCAATTGATTCAGAGCAGATTCCATACACATCTAATAAATATGTCTTTACCTGAAGACAGAACAAATAGAACCAAAAACTATTCAAATATACATTGTAAATATCTTCCTGAAGTGAAAGAAAATATAAATATGTTGATTCCAGAAAAATGTTGTGTTCCAGGAAAATCTGATGCAGAATGACCAGCTTTAAGACACATCCTGAGAATTTATTAAAATTAAAGGGTAGGAGCACCCAGGTGACTCAGTGGGTTAAGACTCTTGCCTTCAGCTCTGGTCATGATCTCAGGGTCCTGGGATCGAGTCCTACATCTGACTCCCTGCTCAGCAGGGAGTCTGCTTCTCCCTCTACTCCTCCGCCCTGCTTGTGACCTCTCCCTTTCTCAAATAAATAAAATCAGAAAAAGAAAAAAAAGAAAGAAAGAAAGAAAAAGAAAGAAAGAAAGAAAGAAAGAAAGAAAGAAAGAAAGAAAGAAAGAAAGAGAAAGAAAGAAAGAAAGAAAGAAAGAAAGAAAGAAAGAAAGAAAGAATTTAAAAAAAAAAAAGAATTCAACATGCATGGAAACCAGAAAAGCGAATCACCTACAAGTCAGAGGGAAAAAAAAAAAAAAGCACAGCCTGACCTCTGAAATCTTATCTGCAATGTTCAATGCTATATGACAGTGTTATAGTGTCTAAAGACTTCCAAGGATATTTCGTTTTGAAAAACTTTTTAAAAAGCGCAGAATCCAAATTTTATATCACAAGGCTGTTGTTTACATACAGAAACAAAACAATGCCATTTGCAAATCAGCAAGGCTCGCTGAATATGGAACTCATGGGTAAGTCTGTAAAAATCATTTCCAAGAAGCCAATCAGCAAAGAGATGAATGAGTACAACAACAACAACAACAAAAAAACCTCAGGAAGGAAGAAGTTGTAATTGATGGTGAGCAGGAAATCTATTCAAATATGGAATTAATGCACCTGTGACAAAGTGGAAACCAGAAGGTAAATATTAGGAAGATTGACATGTAAGCGTGATGATAAATATTTTAGATATTGGTTTATGAAGGAGAGAAGTGGAGGGAGGGGGAATTTAAGAACATGAACATCTTTATCTGTCATAAGAAGAACTCATGATATACGTTCTAAAACTGACAAATTAGAGAAAGACCCAATTACCTTAGAAACTAATTATAGATTTGCCATTTGTTGCAATTATCAGAAAAGCTATCGGCCTAGATTAAGTTAAAGCAAAACGGCGCATTAAGAAAGGACTCTGAGGAAACTAAAAATTGGAAGGCACCTCAAGCAACTAATGCGAAGGAGTCGGAAGACATGGGACCTCCCCATCTCACCCACCAGCACCTCTGAGGCTCGAGGCTTTCCCTCAATCTACATTAAATTTTCTCCACTCACAGCAAAAAAAAAAAAAAAAAAAAAAGTCTAAGTAAGATCTCCAGAACATTGCCCCATTATTGCTTTAGGCTTGGGTCTTGGTTTTTGTTCTCTTTCTCTGTTCTAAAACTCTGAGGCAAGTTTTCTGGGTGACCTACTTAGATCAGGTGTTCAGTTTCGAACCAATCAATTATGACAGGAAACAGAGCTGAACAGAGAGACTGCGACTGGCCCAGCATTGAGGCACATGTACATCACTGACCCCATCAACCATGGTCAACAGAGGTCAGTGAGGTGGGGCAGGGGGACAGGGGTAATCTCGAAGAAGAGGGTTGACAAACAATAAAAGATTTGGGATATGATTGCCTCAAACGTAAGCAGAGCCACCCCCGCAGTCCTCACTATCTGCTATAGTTACCGGTGTCCCTTGCCAGACAGTTGAGATTTCTCGCTTTTGTCCAGTTAGTTGTGATGAAGTGCAAAGCCCTCCAGAACTTTCTCTCCCTCAGATACAGAAATAGAAGCATCCAGGCTGCCTCACCACGGTGATCCTCTAGGTGTTTATCTGAAGCAAAGCTCTCCTGCCAAGCTGTGGCAGACATGTGCTGTGAGAAATCTAGCTTTATTGTTTTAAGCCACTGAGATTTGATGGTGTTTTGTTTCTACAGTATTACTTAGCCTACCCTGTTGATATTCCAGTCTTTTCTTCCATTTCCCACTGGGATTCCTCACTGCCCATTGGCTGCTAACTGTATCACAGTAGAGCAATTCCGCTCTAACACACTTTGCTACTCGTTTTCCCCTCCTGCTGCTAAGGAAACACCCTCCACTTCCTTTGACCCTCTGTTGGAGGAGGATCCCACAGGGCTATAGGGTCCCTGGTGTGAGCAGGGCTTCTTTGTATTCCAGGCATCTTCTCAAAGACTACAGATCCCGAGGCCCAGGACAGAGGAAGGTAGAGCACAGATTTTCAAGCGCTTTTACTTCAACCACCATCCATTCCCAAATTTTTATGCTGATATTTAATTTGTCATATGCTCCTAAATTTATGCTCCACCTAAAATGTTTATTTCAAAGCCCAGTATGTCTCTTTTCTCCTCTCAAGTGGCTACTTTTATTGATCTCTTTCTCCAAACCATCAGACGTCTCAGGGCCCTGAGTGATGCCATACAATGTGGCAACACAGTCTAATACAAGGACTTAGAGAAAAATCTTCATAAGCTGAAGGCGAAAGGACAGGCAAAAAATTAAAAGGTTTGTCTTTTATGGAAGACTTTCTATCAGTGAAGGTGCTAAAGCACGAAGAACTAATGATTCTCAACCAGGGAATGACTTTACCTCCTAAGAGGACATTTTGCAGTATCAGGAGATATTTTTGGTTGTCACAACTTAAAGGCGTGTTACTACTGACATCTAGTAGGTAGCCCAGGATAAAGTCAAGACTTAATTAGGAATTTGTGTCTCTAATTAGGACTTTGCTTCTCCAGAGGCTGTCATGTCACTCCTCCTTCAACACAACATGCTGTGTCTACTTGCAACGGACCGTAAGGAAGACAAAGGAAATGACACAATGCGGGCAGCAAATAGCACTGTCACATGAATCACCAAAACTCAAGTCCTACATTTTAACTGTCACCTGTTACCTGATGTGGAGGACAGACTCTTAAGAGAGGCTGTAAATTATTTCACCATTCTCTTAAGAAAGACTTGAATCTTGCAAGCTTAACGATAATGTACTCTCACAAAGTTAGAGGCTATCTGAATCATAGTTGATTTTTTTAAGTTACTATGTGGTAAAAAATAAATAAAATAAATGTTGACCTCCCTTTTTAATGCCCCTGAGGGCCTGAAACAGGGATACAGAACAAGATCTCTTGTTCTCCTAAACAGAAGTTGAGCCAATAACATAGGGTACTTTATGAGCCAAATAATGTCTGGTGTCCTGGGGCTAAAGAAAATGTTGGCACATCCTGCAAAATCACAGCTGTTTCAGTCTCATTTAGTGACTGGTCCCACTCTCTGCAGCCCAGTTTGCCTTTTGAAATATAGCACAGCTAGCTAATTCTGCAGCATGTGATTAAAGCCACTGACAAGGGAGGTTTTATTTTTTAGTTCTTTGTCTCAGAAGCTTTAGAAATCTTGACAAGTACTGCTAAGAAATACAGATTACTTTTTTAGAAAGAAGATGCATAGAGATTTCTTAATGTGCACATGATTGTGCATATTTTTATCGAGAAAACTAAATGCATTTTGGAGTCATCATGGTAAAAAGGTAACTTACTAAGATGAAAAAAAAAATTGAACTAATTTAGTAATATGCAGTGCTCTTGCAAGAAAAGATCTCTGCCACTTCATTCCCTTACCATGTGCACTCTTAGGTTGCAAAACGGAGTCTGTCCGCAAGCCATTCTGAGTCAGACCTCTGAACTAGATAATCAACTGATAACCACTAAAAAATTAAAAGATTAAATGAAAATAAGCTCCAAAGGCTAATCACATGGTGTCATTCAGTTCTTCAGTGATAGAACTGTGTTTTGAAAGGTTGCTAAAGTAATTTTTCAAAAATTTAAAATCATGATTCTCAAGCAAATAAGATATGACTCTGTAGTCAAAAGTTTATTAGGGCAAAATATTTGAAATAATTGAAATCGCAATTCCTATGCAAATGTAAAACGAACATATGTCAAAGACTTTATCTAATTAATAACCAAGGGAACTGCTAAGATGGTAAAACCATTTCGAAGAGTATTTCAAAAGCTAAGTATTTACAGGCAATGTTAGGGTAAGATTGCTGGACTAGATATAAAACTGGCTAATGTCCAACAGGGTAATAAACTGTAAAACCATTAGGGTTGTCTTTTCCACCAGGCAGAAATTATTTGCATCTCAATGGGATAAAAATCTACAAGTTAACCTCTGCCCCACAACATTGTTAAGTAGACCATTCAATACAAAAGCAAGCCCAGCATTGTACTGAAAGAACACCCAAAAATCCCTTCTGGCTATTTCCAAGGGTCCAGTAACTTTTCCCACAAGTCAAATTCTGTTTCAAGAATGGAAGTTCTTAATTCTTGATGCTACTAGTTTTTGGAGAAAGGTCTTTTATCATCATTATTTGGCCCACATACAATTTCCATACCATACTTTCAGACTAGTGCCCTAACTGAGCCTTCCTTCATTCTGTGCTGAGATAAACATAAGAATTTCATAAGGTACCGGGTAGATAAATCTACATCTAGGTTATTTTATTCATTAGCTATATCACATATATTTAAAGGTACGATGGAATAAACAGGCTATAATACTGGCTTAGAGATTCTAAATTTTTTGAGCATAAGTCTAAGACATTTTATATTTTGATAAGTCCCCCAGGATACCTAATAAACTTAATAAGATTGAATGCTATAAAGAAAACCTCAACTATAGTTCTAAGACTCACCCCCAGCAAAGAAAAACAAAAATCAGTCTCTTAGGGTTTGCAATAGCTATTAACTAATTTGCATACCACGGAAGATAATGCTTTATGTACACCAAGAAAAAGCATAAAATCACTGGTAACAATGTCAAATATATGCATACACGAACACAGTCCAACAAAACTCTTAATTGTTCAGTTGTTTCTTTTATCATGGACAGTGGTAGCAGTCTTCTGTACTTCACTTCTGAAAAGTCACCCATGTACAAAAGAAAACCCACCTACAAAATAAAAAGCACGCATCTTTATTTTCTAATATTTTTATTATAGATTTTTAATATATGTATTTATTTTCGTATTATCAGCTTAAAGAAAATAAGTCACACAAGAACAAGCTTTTGTATGCCTGCCAAGGTAAATTGTTCTATTTTAAATTTATCAAGTTATAAATAAACCACATAATATGCTTATGTGAACCAAACCACAGCATGATCTGAGTGCATCTGAAAGGTGCAGAGTACTCTCATTGTTTCAGTGAGAGAAAAGAGGAGCATTACTTAGAATTAAAAGCCTGGCCCTGTAGCTATCCATTATTCAAAAATAATACAGCATGAATTATTCACTGATTATAAAGCAAAATACATTGTTAAAAAGCAAAGGTGACTAAAATAAACATGTGTTCCTGGACCTTTCATTTAATATTAAGCATGTCAGAATAACTGGAGGCAAATAAGCAAAACCAGACCCACATAAGGGAGAACCAAGCTGCCCCAAAGCAGTGCAGCTGGAGACGCAACATTATAGCTCATTTCTAAGGAGACTGGAATTCCCACCACTAATATCACAAATTTGGATAAAGATGCTCTACTCCATAAAAAGCATATTAAAATGAAAATATGCCACCTTGATAAGACAAGGTACAAGGCAACTTGACAATGAGTTATTTTAAGTCAGTGGCTCAAAATAGAACCTGGGTCTCCAAGCTTCTGTTAGGACAATTTTTTTTTTATTAAAATACTGATTAATGAGAGAAAAGGGGATTTTTAAAAACCGGAGCACAGCAGGTAAAAGTAGAGACTCGGGAGAGCCAAAGAGTGCACAGGACATGTGGAACCGAAGAAGGGAAATCAGAGTGGTAGAGGGATAATGGGAAAGAAGAATGGTCTAAGGCCACTTCTCTAAGGGTTAGCCCAGCAAATAAGGATGTTAAAAAGTAGTACTTGAATGTGAGCCTAGAAAAGTTCTAATTAGGTGATCAAATGATCCCTCTCTCCTTGCCTGTCTTCTCTTAGAGTTAGCAGGCGTTGTTCTGACATTTTTGTCCCTATACCTTTGAATAAATTAGAATCTACAGGTATATATATTTTTAAATTTTAGTCTTTATTGTTGTAATGCCTTTAACAGTTCTAATTTACAGTGATATTAAGCGACCCTTGATTAGAACACAGAAGATATGGGACTTTAGCAATAACACACAGACTCGAGAAAACAGAATAGAATGCAGTACAACATTCTTAAATCATATTTTTAAACTTTCAGGGGAAAAAGAAATCAGTATATCAGCTTTTAAATAAGGAGTAGGTGTGAGGGGGGTAGAATGATGACTTGTTCAAGATTTGAAACCTCTGTAAGAACATCTATCATATGTGATGACATGGTTATCTTTCCAGGACACAAAGATCCAACACATGAATACTGTACTTCCATGTCCCTGTGCCTAATTAAAAAGTTGGTAGAGGGAGTTTGGGAGGAATTATTTGAAGCTTAATATTGTCCAAATTCACTGTTTTAGTTCTAGTCATGTGCTTTCAATGAGGAGAACTGAAAAGAGTCAGGTTTCAATTTATTTTGTTCATATTTTTCATATTAGGATAAGCCAAACAACATATCTAAATGCACTCGGTATCTGGTTCTATCGTCAATATCTCAGCAACATCATTTAAGTCAGTTTAAATATAATTAGAACAAATCTAAAGAAATCCCCTATTATTAAGAAAATATACAAAACTATAGTATATCCTTTGTAAAAATGACATTTTTTCAAAGAGGATCCATTAAAAAAAGGCACACTAGAAGTATAGTTTCAAATAAGCTAATTTATACCTTAAAATTGTTTAATGTCTAAGCCACTAGACAGAAATTGGACCAAAACTGGAAGCAAAACTACCTACTGTATAAATTGTCATACTTGGATGGTTTCAAAACTGAAAACAAAACAAATTTCTTAAAAAAAAAAAAGTGAAACTGTGATTTTTGTTTCTCAGACTCACAGAGATGGCCGATCATATGCAGATAGAATATATCGGCGCTTTTGCAAATAACCCACCATGTCTCGTGTAGAATTATTGTGTGTGCTGGTGTTTTTGTAGATCACATGCCTCAGTTTTCCAATATGGAACTGCCTCCTCTGGGTCATATTGGGACGGCTCTGTTTTAACAATCAGCAACTGAAGATGTCAAGAACCATCCCCATCAGTACTTGATCAGACCAGTCAATATGGCATAAAATACACTTTGTTAAAGGAGTCAGTACCTCTGGTTTACACTGTTCTGTTAAAAGGCACGACAAATGTTTTAACAAAGCTAAATAATGATTACAACCATTCTGTAATCAGATGTTGAGACTCGCATGACATGATGTTAGAGGAAAATATGGACAAAAATCTTTGGAGCAGTATGTTTTTTAAAAGGTTTTAAGTCTGCTTATAGTGCTCAGACCGATCATATACACTTGGTTAAATTCATTTGTTTTATATATTCATCTACACTGCCTCATTCCTAAAAAGGCTTGAGGTTTGTGTATGTGATTTGAAAACAAAAACAAAAAAATGCATAACTATGCCTAGTATTATACCCAGAAGATGCTTTTGTTATTCATTCATAGGTAGTACTTTGGCCCCATGTGCATTGATGTAGGTGAGAAGGATTTTGGCTCTCTGTTCTATTACATCGATGAGCTTTTCAATTCCTTGTCTACCGCCTTGACTCTCCCAATAAACTTTATCAAGAAACAAGGACTGAAGGAGTTTCTGCCGTAAGTGCTGGCTCTTCAAAACAGAAACTGCAGATTCGGGAAACCTGAGAAGATAAAATGATATTTCATTCTTAGTAATTGCTTAGAAATATTACGCCTTACCCAATTGCTCTGCCCTTCATTAATCTGGCACAAATCACACTATCAAATAGTACCTGGAGAATGAAAACATTTTTGTCACTGTCAAGCCTGTCAAGCTGACACTTCTCTTAACAATAATATACTAGAAAAATATGTCTCAAGGGACCTGAATTTTCTACGTTGAATTTTCCATTGAGAACTTGACATGTTAACATCTTATTTAAAGTCATTACTGTAGGCAAAGAGAGGCATAGAATTAAAAAGAGTTCTGTTAGCCTGGCAAAAATACTTTCCTCAATCTTCAGCTCCATTTCACCCATAGAAACCACTTCAATCTGTCAAGTTAGAATAGTATCCTCATAAGTGTCAACGTGGGGTTTTATGCAAGAAAATATGAGAAGCAAATTGCTGACAAATGCATGACTGAATTTAATGTGAAATAATCCAAAATGTAGGTAGTAAAAAGAGAAAGGAATCATTCCATGATGCCCAATTAAATAAGGAATTGCTCCTGATTCAGACTACACTTCAGGAATTCTGAGAATCTGGGAGCACTTTACTGAACTGGAATACTAAATTGTTTTCAAATCAATTTACCAAAACTCAAGTTTTAGAGCCAGCATTCCACAGTGAACCTTCTTTGGAAAACCTGAGGCCAATTTGGAAAGGTCCTTGTTGAATGACCTTAAGAGAGTGCTTTGGGCTGCCTGTTCTTCATTTAGAAAGTAAAAACCAAGCACATACACTATCTGAAGATGTCTGTCAAGTTTCAGGTTCAAAGTCTTAAGGAATGTCTTGCTGAATCTCCAACTGGCCCCATCCAGCTTTCATTGAAATACTGATGGAAGCACAGTACAGCTACTGGGGTTACGTGGTATATTTCATGTCAACGTAATTGCTCCTTAAAAACCAAAACAAGAACATATCCTGGGGACGCTTGGGTGGCTCAGCAGTTGGGCGCCTCCCTTCAGCTCAGGTCGTGATCCTGGGGTCCTGGGATTGAGTCCCACATTGGGCTCCCCGCAGGGAGCCTGCTTCTCCCTCTGCCTGTTGTCTCTGCCTCTGTGTGTGTGTGTGTGTGTGTGTGTCTCATGAATAAATAAGTAACACCTTAAAAAAAAAAAAAAAGAACATATCCTTGTTTAAGGAATACAATTTGCCCAAAGTTTCAAGCCTCCTAAACGCCTTTTCCAAATTCCAATGGAGTGAACTAAGGATGGCATTCAGGGGGCATAAATGCTGGGCATCCAGGTGTTCCAGCACTTCTGATGCTGCAGAAAGACCAAAGGCCACAGAGCTGGATGTGCTTAATGAGTCTGAGTAAGCGTGGAATTAAATAATACTGATAAGATGCCCTGAGCTCCCTGAAGACATGTACTATATAATTTAGTGGCCATAGTATTAATTAAGTAAGCATTTTTGCTCTATGAAATATTAATAATCCATGATTTATAAATTCTATGACCCTTCAACTAATTTCACTGTGGCAAAATGTATGAGATGAGATGGTGAAAACCATGGATCTCTTTAGCGACTAACCCTTTTCATAAGGAAAATCAAAAAAATTACCTCTATGTGCATTACATTAACAGGAGTATTCTATGCATAAATCTGGGCTAGCAAAGTCATCATTTTTACTTTAAAAAAAAAAGATTTTGGGATCCCTGGGTGGCTCAGCGGTTTGGCACCTGCCTTCAGCCCAGGGCATGATCCTGTAGTCCTGGAATCGAATCCCACGTCAGGCTCCCTGAATGGAGCCTGCTTCTTCCCTGCCTGTGTCTCTGCCCCTCTCTCTCTCTGTGTGTGTCTCTCATGAATAAATAAATAAAATTTTAAAAAATAAAAATAAAAAAAATTTAAAAAAGATTTTATTTATTCATGAGAGACACAGAGAGAGAGAAAGAGAGAGAGAGAGAGAGAGAGGCAGAGACACAGGCAGAGGGAGAAGCAGGGACTCGATCCTGGATCTCCAGGATCACGCCCTGGGCCAGAGGCAGGCACTAAACTGCTGAGCCACCCAGGAATCCCCTCATTTTTGCTTTTCAATGCATAACTTACTTATTCAAAAAAAAAATTAACTTCAAACTCATTACTCCTCATATTTCATTGGAAGTTAACTTCTTTGGAAATAAGACTGTATTCATATTAATATGAATGTATAGAATGGCTGGACCATATTCTCAGGTACTCCTAATTCCAAAAGAAAATTTAGAGATTTAAGAAGACCCCATAATATCAGTAAGAGATGCCTTTGGCAAATTCTTCTACACATAGAATTTCTATAGTTTAGTTACTTTAAAGAATCTGTCATATAGTCTACCTTCAATCCACAAAGAGATGTGAGAATGAGTATGCAAGATGCGGCAAGAACTCATGAAATTGGGGCTCATGAAACTTTCATGGGAGCAGTATTGTTTCTAGTCCTGAAAATACATAAAATCCACATTACCTGATTCGGAGAACTAGGAAGAACTAATGAAACATGCTTCAGAGTGTTGTTAATAAGAGCAACAGCGTAAACAAACAAATCACTGCAGAAGAAATGACTGGACCTGGATTTGGAAGACTGGGGTTCTACTCTCAATTTTAGACTCATTCACGTGCTCTCCAGCAGTCACTTAGCTTCACTGAGCTGGTTAACTCTTTCACTAATGCTCCCTTCTATTTGCAAGTCTCAGACATACCCTAATGTCTTGGTCACTGATTTCTGACAAGGTAGGAAGGCTATGTAGGGCGGCTATGAGCTGGGGGGCCTGAAATCTGCACTCAATCCCTGTAGCTAAAGTTGAATGGCCCACACTCTACAGCGGGTTCCTGCCATTATTAAAAGAGTCTGTTTCCTTTATTTCCAAATAGATAAGCTCAAGATACTTTCCCCCATAGTCTATGTCTACCGGAAAGATTTCCAAAAGTTCAAAAACCCTCCTACCTGAATTCAAAAAGTCACTGTCTCCAGCAGATTAGCTCTAATTTCCCACTGCATTCAGAAGTCTCTTGAGTGTATTATGCCTTTGGACATCCCCCCAGTCAACATCTGCATGCCTGTTCTTCCCTCTGCCCCATGCCCTGATAACGGAGTTTCTGCTACCCACTCACCCCTGCTTTGCTGGTTCCTATCCCAGAGGTCCCTGCATGCTTCCAACCTTACCCACGTGGATGTTCACAATGAGGCCCAACCAACACAACAGATGTGAAATGTAGTGGGAGTTTTGTAGGTTGCATGGGTTAGTGATAGTGACACTGAGGCCGCAGTCTTGTTCTGTTCTGTTTAGGTCTGTTTCTCATTTCTGGGCCTCCAGTCCCCGATTCCACATCCACAATTCCATTCAAGGGTTAGATCAGTCACACATAGCATTTGGGTTTTCTCAAAACCTTACTACTTATTTAATCGAAAAGTGATGTCCCACAGATGTTACAACATCATAAAACTTACTCTTTAATGCCTTCTAACAATTTGAAGTTTAAGTTATCCTCACTCCTGTCAAAAAAACCCTTGTTGTCTATGAAGACCAAATGCCTTGGGTCATGCTTTCGCTGGATAATGTGTGCCAGAGCCACAGAATCTTGGTCGTCACATTTTGGCCTCAGTCCATTCTGTACACAGGCATCTTCCTTTCGAGGTCGGAATCCACAGCAATTTGTATCTAAGCGATTATAAATCTGAAAATGGAAAACGAAAACAAAATCCAAGATGCTGAGTAAAAACAAAACTTGGGAAAGTTAGATTTCTGAAGAATTAGTGCTTTCTAAATAGCTGCCTTGCCAGAATCTAATAGAGCCAGGCTCATTTAATTAAAGGCAACTGTCAGAGTAAGTCCAAGGTTCATATCCTTCTGACTAAGCCATGGTTAAAAGCATTTCCAGCTTCTAACAGCTCCAAAGTCAGATCATCCAAGTTAGACATCTCCACCCTTAATATTCAAAGTTCCCACTGACATCATATGCAGACACATGGCCAGAAGAATCTCTGACTCTACTGATGACAGAAGATAGAAACCACTGCCTTTTCACATGGCTAAAGGCTATATAGCTTGTTTTCTTTCTCGAATTGGGTTATAGAAAACCTGTGCTATCTCAGTGGCTCTAAAAATTTACTGCATCCTCTGACCTCTCTGGACTTTAGAATTACGCTATCTAACCTGAAATGAATAACATAGAATGAATCTTTTGAAAAGATGTGACATTCAGCAATGATAACAAAAAGCACTACCCATATGGGGCCCACAACTAGATTCTAAACAAGTGAGCACCATGAATAAAATTATTGGGTCCAGTGGGGTTTATTATGGGGATAGGGTTTCTATCCTATAGAAGAGGTAAACAGATCAATTAGAAAGGGATAATTGTGTCATCTCCATTTCTTTTGGGCAGGAAAGAAATAATATTTATTAATTAAAGTCTCAGCTTAGGAATTAGATAAATTTCAAGTCAAATCTCTGTTCTCTCACTTAGCTCTATGACATTGTGTAGGGTCCTTTACATCACCTACTCTCAATTTAATTGGCTGTATAATGGGAATGATACTATGGCACTGTACCTTGTACAGTTAGTGGGAATTTAGTTAGCTGGAGGGATCACCACCCACAGCTGTGATCCAGGCATCTAGAAGATACTCAAAAAAAAAAAAAAAGTGAAAATAGCTATTATTTTTGAGACACACACATATATACTATATGAAGTGATTTACCTAGAAACTATATGTTGGCAAATTGAATTTAAATTAAAAAGAAAGAAAAAGGTATCTCATTGTAGAAAAAAAAGAAAAAGAAAGGAAGAAGCTTCCAAGACAAAAGGCAATTTCTCCATATTAATGAAGAAATATTGAGCCTCAGGGAGGTTAAATAATCCACTCTAGATAGCATATAACTAAGTAGCAAAGTTAAGATTTAGACACAGCTATATTTGTCTCCAAAATTTCATGATTCTCCACCCAGAACATCATGTCAAATAGTTTAAGGCTAATCAAAGAGTACACATACACTCATGATTCAAAAGATGGCTGGACCCGACACTTTGGCAGTAAATTCCCATCCTTTCTCTTCCCCTGTTTCTGCAGATCCTGTGGGGCTGGCCACTCTAAGAGGCCAATTGCTCAGAAAGGAATGCAGAAAGAGCAGTACCGAAATTTAGCCTCCTTGGAAATGACCACCCATTCATTCATTTATTCACCCAACAAATGTTTATTGAATATCTACCACCTGTCAGTGAGCTGGGCACAAAAAAAAAAAAAATGTTGCCCATGGTCAGTACCTCCCCACCAAGACTACTCCCAGAGGAAAATGAAGTGGTCATTTAATGTTGCCTCACTACCACAGCAAACCTTAAGAACTGCACAAATGACCATCCTCTCTGTCTTCTGCACAAAAGTGAACTTTGTATCAACCAGCATATTTTGAGAAACAGGGATTGTAAAAGAAGTCAGCCTAAACCAATCTTCTATGTCATTTATGTAAAACCAGTCACATGGGACAAGGGTGGTCAGTGAGCCAAGAAACATTTGGATAATGCAGAGGGTACATTGCTGATCTACAAGCAACGTACAGATAAAGGGAGGCCTCTCTTGGGATTGGTTCCAGGCAGCTGATCCATGGGGCTATAAGTCTAAGCAATGATTTATCCAAAAGGTCACATAGGCTGATTGCAGAGAACAGTAAATTCCCACTTCTGGTTAAAGTGTCTCCGTCTGATATGAGGACAGGGGTCGCCCAAAGGTGAGCAAGAGTGTCCCCAAGCGAATCACTATAGGTTAAATGGAAAAAAAGCAGAAATTAGAAAGTATTAGAAAAATTTATGGAGCCCTTTCTCTTTAAACAATTTGATTCATTTTGTGTAGTATCCTGACTGCCTTTGAATATAGGAGAAATCAAGTGACATAAAGAGATTGCATCTGATTGGCAATCATTTAAGTTAAGATCAGAGAGTCGGAGAGGACGTGAAAAATAACCCTTCTAGAAGCTGCTTCTCCATTGATCTTCCCTCTTTTATATACATTAGCTAATAATTCTCAAAGACGCTCTATACCATTGCTCCATCACCATCGTATGTTTATATCCAGTTATAATGACATTATATATGGGGAAAAAAAGTAAATCCTGCTTAATTTTAACCGCAACATTTAAGGTCTGTTAGGTTGGATAAATGGTTTAGAACTTAAGTTTTATGCGCCAAAACTTAGCCCTTAAGGGCGCTGGGTGGCTCAATCTGCTAGGGGTCTGCCTTGGGCTCAAGTCACAATCCCAGGGTTCTGGGATTGAGCCCCGCATCTGGGCTCCGTGCTTTCTCTCTTTCTCTCTCTCTCTCTCTCTCTCATTCTCTCACTATATCTCTCTCAAATAAATAAAATCTTTAAAAATAAATAAATAAAATAAAATTTGGCCCTTAAACTACTTCATAATGGTACCCAGAACCCTGAACTTTTTTCTTCATTGTTAACTTCATATCAGTGAAGAAACGATGAAGACATAGAGCTACATTTCTGTTGTTTCTACAGCAAAGCCATCAGTAGCAAAAATATATTGTTAAATAATAAGCGCCTTAGAGTTTAGACCCCAACTTTCAGTATTTCTATAAATATTATACTCTTCTATTTTTAAACTACAAGAAAACATTAAAAGTTAGAGGTGGAAAAGACCGATTTAGGTCATTTTTTATTGCCTTCCCAGCCTAGATTGTTTCCTACAGTGTATTTTTAAAGTGCTTTGTCTGATCTAATTTTGAATCACTCAACAGTCTGTGATGATTTCACCACTTCCCCGACAGACTGTTGTGCCATTCAAGTCTAACAGACCTTATTATTAAAAACGGGTGTGTGTGTTCAGCTCAACTCTTCTTCTAGAAAATGTTCACCCTTCCTTTTATTCAGATCTACACATAAAGTTGGTGGGTATGTTAACACACATTGAGTGTGTGTGTGTGTGTGTGTGTGTGTGTGTGTACACCTACAAATATAGAATTAGATTTTAAGGCCTCAAATAATCTGGGTTTCACTTCATTTTCCTTATCCTCTAACCACAGTAAATTATGTCTTTGTATTATTGTCCTTGTCTAGCAAGGGCCTAAGTAGCTCTTAAATCTTGTTCCCTAGCTCTTCTCAGAATTTTTAGAGTCTTCTTTTTGAATTCACATTCACTATACCACAAATAATTTGACCACAAAACCATAATCCACTCCCTTAAATTCAATGCCATGTTGCTTGGCATTTAATTTACTTATATGTTGAATACATTTCTGCTTACTTCCAAGAGAGCCTACCTATTTTTTTAAAGCCTAATAAAGCATATCCTCAATAGCTATGAATCCTTAATATGGTGTTAATATATTTTTTGGCGCACACATTAAAATAATCATTCCATTTAACTACCGCATAATCAAACACTGTAATTCACATCCACAAGTCTATGTCCTTAGAAAATTATCCTACAAAGAAGACTCATTGGGGGTAAATTTTATCAGGCTAGCGACTGTGAGTATTGATCATCATTAATGCAACTTGTTCAAATTCACAACCTCTCACTTTTTAAAACAAGGAAAATCTTTTATAGAATCGATCTTCTGAATCTAAAGATTACTACCAACCATCATTTTCCATAAAATTACTCTTTCCTCTTTTAGGAAAATATATCTTTTCAATGTTTACCTAACTAAAATTATACTCAGAAAAATCCAGGTGTCCCAGCCAATTTTTTTGTTGTTGGTGTCGTGGGGATATTTTTAGATATACTGCTTTCTTCTAAAGTTCCTTTTTTTTAATTCCATTTTCCTTTTGGGAGTGTTACTTTTGCCTGAATGAAAAAAGTATCGTATGAGTGACTCAGTTATGTTTACAGAACCTAAGCAAGTAGGCCTCTGCTGCACTGACCAGCTCCCCAAAGCCCCATAGGAATCTATAGAAACCCAATGACGTTCCACTCTTGCACAACGCCCATTCTAGATGTGTCTTCAAAAAGTGGGTCTATCAATCAAAGAACAAACATTATATGGTCTCATTCATTTGGGGAATATAAATAATAGTGAAAGGTAATAGAGGGGAAGGGAGAAGAAATGGGTAGGAAATATCAGAAAGGGAGACAGAACATGGAAAACTCCTAACTCTGGGAAATGAACTAGAGGTGGTGTGACAGGATGAGCACTGGGTGTTATTCTGTATGTTGGCAAATTGAACACTAATAAAAAATAAATTTATTATTAAAAAATAATAAATAACAAAAAAGTGGGTCTATCAAAGCAACGGCTTCATAGCTTCTTTTTCCTCAAAACAATGGGATTGAATGACTAATTCCAAGCAATGTCTAAACAAATGCAAAAAAAAATATTCTAAAAATGCTGCTAATATTAATGAAAAACATAAGAGCAATCATTTACTGAGTGTTTAGTATGTGTCAGGAACTGTAAACTTAATGCTTTATACGTATTGTTGCTTTTAATCCTCAAAGCAACCTGAAGAGATCAATGCTACCAACAGTCCCATTTGATAAGAGAAGCAAGTGAGGCACAAAGAGACTGGTTGACTGACCCAAGGTCCATCACTTCATAAATGACAGATCTCAGGATTCTAACCCAAATATTCATGCCCTTCCCCATCCTGATTGTATCTCTCATATGTAGCCCAGGTGGTAGTGAAGAAAAAAAAAAAAAAAAAAGCAAGTGCAAAGTGCATTTGTATAGAATATTAAATGTCACTACATTTAATAAATGCTGGTTATAAGGTTTCAGCAGAAATACCAAAAAAAATGCAGTGTAGGAGTTCAGATAAAAACGCATGAAGGAGGGGATCCCTGGGTGGCGCAGCGGTTTGACGCCTGCCTTTGGCCCAGGGCGCGATCCTGGAGACCCGGGATCGAATCCCACATCGGGCTCCCGGTGCATGGAGCCTGCTTCTCCCTCTGCCTGTGTCTCTGCCTCTCTCTCTCTCTCTCTCTGTGACTATCATAAATAAATAAAAAAAAAAAAAACGCATGAAGGAGAGGATATTATGGTTGTGTTTTGAGAGACAGGGAGTATTTGCTAAAAAATAGGCAAAGGCATGAAGGTAGGAAATCAAAAGACATTTTTAGAAGAACTGAGAGTACGTTAGACCAGTAGTTCTCAGACTGTCTGTAGTGAAAGACCAGGTAGTTTTGTTGTTTCTCTCCCTCAGCCTCACAATCCATATGGATTGTTATTTGTTAAATAATAATGATAATAATTTATCACTGGAGAAATAAAATTTTAAAAAATACAAAATACCAACCAAACATTTGTTAGAATCAACAGATGAAATTCCTCTACCACATTTCTATCAAAGTTTCTAAGTGTTGCTTGCAATTTTTGTACTTGTCATGGACTAGTAAACCAGCAGAGTCCTTGAGTTCCACTTTGAGTAGGATGGTGCAGGCCCGAGCTGTCGAGGGTAAGGGGAACGTGAAGGCAGGTAGCAGAGCAAAAGATGGATAAGAGTATTTTTATTGCGCCTTTAGGGGAAAGCCAAAAAATCTGATGTGCCTTCAGGTCTCACTATATTTTCTCAAGTTGAGCTGGAAGAAAGGTAAAGGCAAGGGAGCAGCACATCAAGGGAAAAATGTTAAAAAAAGAAAAGAAAACTAAACGGAATCAGGACCTCTCTTGGAAGCTGAAGACAGAATAAAATAAAGATGTTCTTCCTCACATAGATTAGAAATATCTGGGGCACCTGGGTGACTCAGTAAGTTAAACATCTGCCTTCACCTCAGGTCATGATCTCAGAGTCCCACCTTGGGCTCTCTGCTCAGTGGGGAGCCTGCTTCTCCCTCACCCATTCCCCTTCTTGGGCTCTCTCTCTGTCAAATAAATAAATAAAATCTTAAAAAAAAAAAAAAAAAAAAAAGAAAAGAAATTCCCCTAATCCAAATATTTTTTTTTCATTCGACTCTTTTAGTTAAATTATGTGACCCTGTAAATTTTTCTACCGCAGTTTCTTTACATTTCTTTAAGGGACTCAGTGAGTGTATGTGTGTATGTACGTGTCGGTTTCTGATGCTGAGTCAATACTTAAGATCCCACCATCTCTTTTCAAGTTATTTGTTTTTAACCACTTAAAAATTGTACCTTTACAAAGAAAACTGTCTTTTTTTTAGAGAGAAAGCTTAAATAATGCAATAAAATGTGTAATAAAGTAGACTTTAACAATTTACCATAGTAACTCATCCAATACCCGGCACCTTCTGGGCACTCGATAGTGTGTATTATAAAAAGAACTTTCGAGAGTTAGGAAGAATCAAATACAAAATAATGGTGACATAGGAAGACATGGGTCTTTTTAAAGTAGCCTCTACTGGATAGAGGGGGAAAAATGCGAAGGGAGCAAAAAAAAAAAAAAATGGAACTTCCTGTGCTTGTCATTTTCTCTCAGTTGGCTCCTTTATTTGGGTTTAGTCCCACTAACCATGGACCAAAAACTGTTCTATCCCACAGAGAGTCTGCCATAATACCTTACAGGTAATAGGCACTTGAGAAAGACACTACAATCAGATGGGACAGAAATAGCAATAGGGTATCCTTTTCTATAATTAGCAGTTTTCTACAAGATTTCTTTGACTTTCAGTTACCTCATTGGACATCTCATTTGTCTTAAGAAAACGTGTGGAGGGAAAAAAGTCTCATTTTCAACAATTATCTTATTTCAAAAAGGCAAAAAGACAGTGTGTATCATTACCATTATCAGCCCAACTCCAGGTACAAAGAAACACAAAAACATATAGACGCATTTATTAGCTAATGACTCACACTGGAAAATCCTTCTGTGTGAATTTGTCTTGATATGAACCAGTGTATGGTTGCCAGTGAAATTAGACGGATCCCTGTAGTCTACTGAACATTGTGAAGCTAGACCAGACTATAGAGAAGACCAACCTCAAACAAATCTTACAGTCCCCACAGTACTTTTTAATACAGACTTAGTGTCTCACTGTGGGAACGCTACACAAGCAAAAGCAAAAGTGTTCTCACCAGCCTGCACCTGCATCACTCGGGAACTCTCACCTCATAAGATAATAGATTTCAAAAAAAAAAAAAAGATAATAGATTTCATATTTGTTCTGTGCTGCCATGACAACAGGTGCCTGTTAAATTCCTATGCATATAAATGTGACCAGCAGAACATTTGATGAACGATGAGAAAGTAGAAATAGTTCACAATAAATGCATCTAACAATGCCATAGGCTCGCTTTTGCCTCTGCCTCTGTAAACAGCAGTCACTGCTCTACACTACCTAATCTGGAGAATTCCACTTAAAAATCCTTCTCAATATGAACCAATTCAATGTAGAATCTCTAGTTTCTTCCATGTTACTGAGTCATAAGTAAAGATAGAACAATATTTCTTTATGTATAAGTAAGAGCATTTTTATTTATTTTTTTTAATTTATTTTTTTTTTTAGTAAGAGCATTTTTAATGCGACAATGCATTTGAATCTATTTCTATGCATGCAATGTTGGGAATCCACATATTGTACCTCTGGATAAGAACCAGAAGTCAAGCATCATTCTGCCACATAAAGACTCTGGAGAGAGTCACCAGGCAAGTGATAATCTATTTTTAGAGAAAGAAAATGCACATCTGTAATTTGCACAAGCAGAGCTGCATGGAAATAGCCTCAGCCAAAGGCACACCCACTTTCCTCTAAAGATTTATAAAGAACACTCAGACTAAGAAAAACAATAATTTTTACATTTCATAAAGTATTTATGGAATGGGTTTATGTTAAACAAAGAAAATTAAAACAAGAGTAATGTAAGTAAAATGTTTAAAAAGTGCCTTCTTTTGAGGAAATGAAACACCATTTTTAATAATTTAACATTAAATCAAGTTGTAAGCAAGCTTAAGATTACACATAGTTACATCTGAGGGAACACTGTCACTGAAAACTTTCTTTGTTTGACTTGACTGTATTAACTTTTGGTGTTCTCATAAAATTTTTATCAATTTTATCTTCTCCTATAATGTTGTATTTTATTATTAGGAAGTTGACAAAAACAAGATAATCTAAATGATGATGCGAAAACACAATTCTGATTACAGTAACAATGATTCTTTGCTGGACGTAACTTTAGTCAGGCTCCTGCACCTTTCTCCTAGACCTATCTGTGCACTTCCATATACAATCCAGTTCTAGCAAGAACCTGTAAATCAGTTTAATCGGAGTCCCCCACCATTGATAACTGATCACTCTCGATATCTAATTGGGCTCCTCATCTCCCACCAGTCCCCCCAGGGCAATGTCTGATGGCCCTGGTCTATCTTCAGCAAGAATCTGGTTAGGCCAGTTAAACCAGAACTTTTCTTACCCCTGGTGCTTCCTCTTCATAATTTGCCATCTACTGACTCCTCTCCTGCTCCTTGGCTGTACATTCACACTTGCCCATACTGTACTCAGGGTGGAGCCCAATCTCCTCACCAAAAAGTCCCATTACAGTTGTCCCCATACCTAAAAGGATCATCCTGAATAAGATCTTCTTTATTGTCTTTAACAAGCGTCACTGAACATTTTTTTTCTTTAACAATGATGAACACAATCTAATATAACATATCTAAAAGCTATTTGAATTCATATCTTTTGATGGAAATTGGTCCTCTTTATAAAAAGCCAATTCACTCTCTGCTTATTGAAAATAAATACTGCTTGAGAGTGGAATGGTGATTGCCAGGGGCTGGGAAGTGGGGAAATGAAGAGATGCTGGCCAGAAACTTGCAGAAAGAAAGAAACTTGCAGTTGCAAGATGGGTAAGTTCTGAGGATCAGATTATGATTAATTATACTGTATTGTATACTTGAAATTTCCTGAGATCGTTAAGCATTCTCTCGCGCACACACGAAAAGTACCTATGTGAGGTGATAAATGTGTAAATTACCTTGATCATGGAATTTCACACTGTATACAAACATCAAATCAACACATTATACACCTTAAGTATATACAGTTGTGTTTGTCAAGTATCCTTCAATAGAACTGGGAAACAACTAAAAAAAAAAAAATCTGCCTTACAAAATTCAATCTTTCTCGAAGATTATTGCTACATGTACTTACAGAAATCCCCATTTGAAGACAGATTTATTTTTATGCTCTCTGGGTTAGCAAATAGCTATAAAGTCCTTTATTCAGCTTGGATACAAAAGTCCCGGGATACTGCTAAGCACTTTACATCACAAACTTTCCAATTATCAAGATAAGCCAAAAGGACACACATTTTTTCCCACATTACAAATAAGAAAAAAGCTCAGAGATGGTAAGTAACTTGCCCAAGGAGACAAAACTAGTGTTATGATGTGAATCTCTACCAAGGAGACTAAACTAGTGTTATGACGTGAATCTCTACCAACGTCTGCCTCACTCACCACACTGTCTCCCAAGGTAGAAAAGACAAGCTTTTTACTTTTGTGGAGATTATAATCTGGCACTTCTAAGTGTGATTCACTGTGTAGCTTTCACATTGATCAAAAACACCATATTCTGCATAGTGCACATACTCAAAAAATTGTTGAAAAAATGAAACAATGAACGCTGGCTTCACTCATCTCACCTCTTCAAACCTATCTAATGCAGATAGCTAACTATGAAAAGACCTCTCATTAGGCCAGACCTCCATGTTTTCTTCTACCCATTTTCTTGTAAAAAGCTCAAAATCTTAAAATCAAAATCACAGAATCTTAGAATCACAGAAATGTAATACCTTTGAATTTAAGAGCTACCATCCAAAGGAAAGTTTTTTTTTTTTTTTTCAGAAAAACTACTCCAGGCCATGCTTCTCGAAGTTTTTTTAAGTACCTTTGACACATACAGTTATTGAAGACACCAAAAAGGATTACTTTATGTGGGCTATTTACCATATAGAAATGAAACCTGAAAAAATGATTTATGTATTAATTTATTTAAAAATAGCAGACATATCTGTTACATGTTAACATATTTTTTAAAGAAATTGCTATACTTTCTAACAAAATAATAAGAGAAATGAAATTGTTCTTCCAAGTAAAAATGATGTTTAATGAAAAAAGCAGCTAGTTCCTCTCACAATCCAAACAACTGCATAAAGTTTTTTTCTAGACAACCACTGCTCTGTGGGAGGAATTAGAAGTGCTCTAGGCATTCTTCCTGGGTTATCACACAGAATTTTTATTTTTTAAACTATTTTTCTTTTAAAGATGTATTTATTTGAGAGAGGAAGAGAGAGAGAGAGAGCATGAGCTGGGAGGGGCAGAAGGAGAGGGAGAGAGAATCTCAAGCAGACTCCATGCCAAGCTCAGAACCCAATGAAGAGTCTGAGATCATGACTGAGCCAAAATCAAGAGTTGGACGCTTAACCGATGGGGCCACCCAGGTGCCCCTCAAATAGAATTTTTAAAAGATGCATATTTACATGGAGGATTTAAGAAAATTAATAGTTTCACTGCTTCGTCAAGGACATTCTTAAGTGAATCAGGCATTTTTTTTTCATGTATTTTTTTCTTGTGAGCACAGTGGCAATGAAGAGTAGGACAGCAGTTGGTATAATTCAGCGCCAGCTCTGATTCATGCTAAGGCACCACCAGATTCACCCATTACTGCAAACATCAACGTAGTGAAAAAAGCAAAAACCATCTTAACATTATTATGGAACTAGCTCATGGACCCCCTGAAATGGCCACAAAAAAAGCCAATGTCCCAAACAATCCTATCAGTAACAAATTTTTGAAGCTCCATTTATCTCTTAGTTATCTATGTCCATTAAATAACAACTTGAATACGGCTGGCAAGAGCGTGGAACCAAAAGAATCTTTATGAACCAGCTCTCAACCCTCTCTGAGTCTACTGGATCAGGCAAGTTTTTAAAAATACATCTTTTAAAAATAATTATACCAAAAAATAACTATATTGAGGCCCATGGGTATCTGTCTGGCCTCTCAGGTGTTCCCATGAATATACTATTGTATTAAGTTTTCCATGGTTTTTTATTTGCTTCCTGGTGGATTTATCCAGGCATGATGCTTAAACCTCCTATTTCCCCAGAACACAGCAGTTAAGTTTGGTTTTAAATTGTCTGTGGTTCAATGGCATAGGATTAGTGGGGAAGCCAATCCCACAGCTAGCTCAAACGATGCATTAAACAATCTTTGAATATCAAAAGGTTGTTATGGAATCACACAGGCTTCCTCAAATCCCTGATCTCTCCAGTCCAGCTATGTATCCAACACATTTTAGGATTGAGACATAGTTACTATGCACTACTCCATTTCAGCACAGTCTATAAATTCCAGGGCAAGTGTTGAAATAAGCAAAAGCAGTATATCGTTAAATAACATAACATGCTTTTGGCTAATAATTAAATTAAAATTGACCCAGGAATGTTGAGTTGTTTGTCGCTCAGCAATATGAACTTTACGAATATTACTTATTTGACCAGACATTTTCCCCTTTGATTCAGACTGATAAAAGAGCAAAGACTATGTGAGCCAATTTCTGAGTCCACATTTTATGCAAATTAGGCTTTACTATAATCAATGCCAGAAATCCCTGAGAATAAATGCTAGACGGTGGATGGAAAGAATATATAAAATTCTAAAAGCTTTTACGTTGAAAGCCAACATCTGAGGAGCTCATATGCTCCTGAACAGGAGGGATATGCTTTGAGATACAGGGAAGTCTTAATGAGAAGCGGACCAGGATCCAGCAAAACACATTCTTGTGGTAAAGGCCAATAAGCCATGCCTCTGTGATAAACAGGGGTCAGTATGGCTAGACAACTGTTTTTCTTCAAAGTTGCCTCCCTGAAAAACCAAATAAATAGCTTCCATGCTGTGAAGTGAGACAACGTAGTCTCCAAAAGCCAGGCCTCTACTAGAGGGATGATGTCAAAGCCCAAAACAGGGACTCATGGGCCAGTGCCTTTGTGTTTACTTTCTCAACCCTGTCATATTCCTGTAGAAAATTTTTAGCAGCAGATGTACATTCCACTTAAAGGCCATAAAAAGTGAAACTATTTGCCTTTTGAAGTGCTGGCCAATATAATTCTGCTCTTGGTTTCCTAATCTGCCTGAGGTTTTGAGAATGCTTAACTGCTGAGGGGGCAGGTACAGTCTCGCAGGTCGGTTTTCTGCAGGTTTCACAGACTCCCTACATCAGACTCTCTTTGGAAGAGAGGATTCCGAAGGAGCCAGCATGTGTGAATGGGATGTTATTCCATGAATAGTCAAAGGGGAACTGGCTATGTGGCTTAGCCAAGAGGACATTTGGAAAGAAATCACACCGAGAAAGAAGGGCACAATAGTTGCCAGGCATAGAAATGACATTGTGTCAGATTCAGAGCCAAGTCACAAAATCTCAAATGATGACTGAGCCTCACAGGTTGATTAGGAATTGTCTAGACAGAACATAGAAATTCCTCAATTCAGGTTTGCTCAATTTGATTGAATCTCATGAGCAGTGTCCTGTACTCTTTGTAATTCCGGATTTTTGTTGTTCATAAAGTAAAATAAAAAGTACTATGCTATGACAACAGGAAAAAGAACAAAGGGTTATAGAATAAACCATCTAAATAATACACCTATGAGGCCAAGCAAAGCCTTTCATATGATGCCAAAGTGGCCAGAAGCAGTAAATAAGTGCCCTCTAAGGGATTTGTTACATTAAGATGCTGTTTCAATCTAAGGAAAATTTCTTGGCTTCTGCCTTGCAGACCTATGGTCTCAGGAATATAATCTCCCTAATATCCACCTCCCACAACATCCCTTTTTCTGGCATCATAAAACCACACAGCCTGCCTCACCCCTGCTTCTCTCTAATTGGTAAAAGGACAGGAATAGCATGTGGTCAACTGCACTTAAAGTATGTAAGATTCTTAAAAACACACAAATATCCACTTATTATGCATATAAAGTTACTTTTAAATTGACTGAAAGAATGCAGCCTAATCTCATGACAGTGATCATCTATTTAGAGAAAGTACAGGAAGGGGACTTGAAGAGACGGTCAAATGGGACTTTAACTTATTTTTAATATGTTTATATTTCTAGAGTAAATCATAAAAGCAAATATACAAAAAAAAGTTGACAGAATAATCCTAGAAGGTGGAAATATGGTATTTGTTGTTAGTCTTTGTTCTTTGGATTGTTGCTTTTTTTTTTTTCCATGTCTCAACAAAGAGAATAGAGACATTGAGGAACAGGAAACAGAATTTCAGAATCTAATCCCATCTAGCTTCCCAGATTCTGTAGGCTGAGAACCCTGCAACTAACACACATGTAAGAATGTATTCTCTGAAGTCCATCATCTAAGCAAATATGATAGTCCTTTACCCCAACTTGACCTGAATGGCAAGTCCATGGAAACAACCTTATATGATCTCATGGTTTCCTACAGCATCAGAAGCTATAATGTGCAGCTCTTTGCTGCAGAAAATTCACAGAAAAAAACAGACATGAGTCCTACTACTGAGGACTTGCAGTATTTGGAGATTCAGGAAATCACAGCTATGTGTATAGATATACATTCAAAGTCTTATAAACGGGGCGATTCTAGATAATCTCTATGCTGATCCACTGAGTACTTTCTATCTGCCAGTGCCTTACTCCACTTGTGCTGCTACAACAAAATACCACAGACTGGGTAATTCATAAACAACATTTATTTCTTGCAGTTCTGGAGGCTGGAAATGTGAGATCAGGGTGCCAACACAGTCTGGTTTTGGTAAAAGCCCTCTTTCCTAATGCAAACTACAACATCTCACTCTGTCCTCACTTGGTAGAAGAGACTAGGGAACTCTGTTGGGCCTCTTTTACAAGGGCACTAATCCCACTCATGAGTGCTCTGCCCTCATGACCTACTCACTTCCTAAAGCCCCCCTGCCCCACTTCCAATACCATCACGTTGGAAGCTAAGATTCAATGTATGAATTTTGGTGAGACACAAATATTCAGACCAAGGCAGCCAGGTACCATGATAAGCATTTCATGTGATAGGCAAATATTTTCGTCAATAAGTAAACTGGTAAGGGAAAAAAAAAGAAAAGGAAGAGTTGGGGGTGGAGGAGTCTATAAATTAAAAGACATATCAACTGATAAAGTGTAGGATTTATTTGAATCCTGCTTCAAGTAAACAAACCTAAACAATAAATACATAAGCAAACAAATATACAAATAGAACATTTATAAGTCAATTAAAAATTAGACAATTTACTGGATAAGTTACTGGAATTATTGCTAATTTTTCTTTTGAATGTTTTAATAGTCCTATGCTTAAGTTTTATTTTCTAGTGATACTTAAATATTTACGGATGAAAGAATATGATGTCTGGGATTTGCTCCAAATTAATGTGAGAATGGGGAGTAGATTGGGATAGAGATAAAACAAGCCTGGTCATGAGTTGATTATCAATTGTTGAAACTGGATGACAGGTACCCAAGGGTTCATTTATTTTTGTATATGTTTAAGTTTTTTCATATAAAAATTTTTTTTTCATATAAAAATTGTTAACTCAATAAGACATTTAAAATTTATTTTTAGGGGCACCTGGGTGGCTCAGATGGATAAGCATCTGCCTTTGGCTCAGGTCATCGTCTCAGGGTCCTGGGATCCAGCCCCACACTGAGCTCCCTGATCAGCAGGGCGTCTACTTCTCCCTCTCTCTCTACCTCTCTCTACACTGGTGCTCTCTCTCTCTCTCAAGTGAATAAGTAAAATTTTTTAAAAAATAAATAAAAACAAAAAAAATAAAATTGATTTTCCAATCATACGGAAATCTTCAGAGCTTTATTTTTTATTTTTGTAAGAAGCAACTAAAACAATTTAAAGGAAAGTACAAAAAGTCAACTCAGCAATGGATCACACATAAGTTGCAGGTGGGAAAGATAGAGATAAGGAGATCAGACCTATAGTGATAAGAGTTTGATTCGGATATCATTAATAGGGATGAAAAGGAACATGTAATTGGAATGATTCTGAGGAACTGTCAAAGTTTAGTGCTTCTTAAAAATGACGCACAAAGCAAAGGAAGATTCAAAGTTGACTCAAAAATTTCTGACCTGACTGACTTTAAAAATAGTAATATTATGAATAGAAACAGGTAAGTCAAGAGAGCAAATTGTCAGGGCATGAGGTGACAAATTTGCTTCTAGATATCAAGTTTGAAAGGCTGACATGAAAAAAAAAAAAGAAAGAAAGAAAGAAAGGCTGACATGACCATTGGCTATTTAAAGTGAAGTATTGTTTAGCTATATATGCATAAAAATATTCTTTGTGCCCTCTCCAATTGTGATGCTTTATTTAAAAATAAAGTCATGAATTGAAGTTGTATAATAAAATAACTGAATAAAAATATGTAAGTCGGGGATCCCTGGGTGGCTCAGCAGTTTAGCACCTGCCTTTGGCCCAGGGCATGATCCTAGAGTCCCAGGATCAAATCCCACGTTGGGCTCCCTGCGTGGGGCCTGCTTCTCTGTCTGCTTCTCCCTCTGCCTGTGTCTCTGTCTCTGTCTCTCTCTCTCTCTGTCTCTCATGAAAAAAATAAATAAAATATTTCTTAAAAAATATGTAAGTCAAACTTCCTTCTACTAGTAAGATAGCCCAAATCCTTCCTTAATAAATTTCCTTGGCATAGGTTAGCCATTTCATCTATCTCCTCTTCTCTGCAAAAATTTCTACGTTGTTTGATACAGAAGCAAATCTGTACGCTTCTTTTACATCACCTCCCCTGTCCCTATATATCTAAACATAGGTGCCCAGAAAATATCAGCTTTTCTGGCCAATTTGCTCACGTATGGTAAGCAGTGCTTAGAAGAATAAAACTATAAAGTCACAAAATAATTTGGTAAGTCTCTTGAGGCCTCTTTGAATAATAGATAATCCCCTGTATCACATAATACTGAAATCATAATACTGAATCAATAATACTGAAAATATTTTCTCCTAGTGACAAAGTATGGACATGTATATAGTAGAAACTATGTCAAAGTCAGACATTTGAATTTCATTTATAACAAAGGGCACACGTAGCTTTAAACAATTAAAATTCTGTAGAAATCACAATAGATTTCAGTTCTTAGCACATCTGTACCTTCAGAGTTTAGAGTTGGTCATTTTTGATGCCCCGAGTATCACATTCCCATGTCCTTTACCTTAGTAAGTGACTCAGCCATCAAGTGAACCCCTGTGATTCTCAACATAAAAAGAAATTGTGAAGATTTCTTTTTATGAAGCAGTAGTGTTTTCAAAACCCTGTGATCCTTGGCCATCTTTGTTCCCCAAATTCCTGTCAACTCAGCAACCAATATTGCCAAAGCTAATCACTTTCTTTGCTACTTGAAGACAAGACAGTCTTATATCTTATATAAGACTTATATCTTTTCTCATTGTTTGCGAGCAAATAAACAAAAAAAAAAACTCTATTATTTTCTTGTTTGGACTTAATGCTACAAGCTATTTAGATTGACAGTGCTACTTCTGCAAAACAGCAAAACTGACCCAAACTATTAGAAATCCCAGGGTCCAAGACCCAGGATTGCTATGCCTTTTGCTGTCAGAGTGTCTGTCTGTGAGTGATCTCAGAAAGTTGGAGACAAAATCCTTGATCACTGAGTAGTAGGGATAAAAGGAGGGGAATGCTTGGAAGACCTTCATAATCTATCATGGAGGCCATAGTTGGAATCTTTCTTTGCCTAGCATTTGGATATTCCTGCAGAAACAAATACTCTTTTAGTGAAAAGTTATATTTTCTCTTGTTTAGATGATAGTTGATTGGAATGTTTACTTTTACTATTATCACATCATTAATTGAAAAAATTATGCATAGATAAAGAATAAAAGAGAATAGGTCAAAGATTACACTTATTAATATAATGTATTATATTCCAGAACTGAATCATTAGAAGCCAGGTAAGAGCTAAGAGAGTTGATAAAAGACATACCAATTCATATTATTGTTGTTTGTTGAATTTATGAAAATAAGTTTATTACAGTCACTGAGGAGGAAACTACCTAATGGAACAGGAAGTTTCCATAAGCATAGTTTTTCCCATTCGGAACTTTTTTTTTTTACATCTTTAGCCCTTTGTTAGAATCCCTCTCTCCGAAACCCTGTCTCCTGTACTCACCTGATTCCTGCAAGGTCTTCAGTCTCCACATTAAATGTCACATTCTCTGTCTACATTCTCTACACATCTCTAAAAACTAATAGCACCTTATTTGTTTCAAAGGATGTTAATCGTAACTCAGTTATGACACTTGATACATTCTGTTATGATTGTCTCTGTTTTTAGACTGCCATAACTCTTGAGGTCAGGGACAGGATCTCATCCATCTTCTCACCAGCACTAAACCTGCCAAGTGTCTGGGACAGAAAGGGGCCCCAAAAAGTCTGTCCAGTCCACGTGGAAAGAAATATATGTAACTTATTTTGTTGAAGGTGGAAGCAAACGGCTCCAAAACACATCTCTGTTAGTCCTCCTCTATCTAAACACTCCTTAATTGTTCATGAAATAAAGTTATACTTAGAAAATGTAAGTACAAGAAGAACTCCAATAAATAGTAAAAATATTAAATGTTTTCTATTCATTTGATTTTTCATTTTCTAAACTTCTAATTCTCTTATTTTACAAAACTTCATTTCTTTGGTGCAATTACAATTTTATTTCTTTCACTTTTAACATTTTTAATTTGGCACTTTTGATTTAATATTTTAATATAACTAGATAGTTTTCTTTAATAAAAAAAAATGACACCCTGAGTGTGACACTCTCAGATACTCTACTACTAATTGAAAGGTTACAGAGTTGGATAAGACAGGGACTTGCCCTTGAGAAATTCACAGCTTATTAAAAAAGACAGACTAGTCAAAAATAATTAAAACTTAATAGGCCAAGATCTCTAATATAAGTACATAAGAGTAGAAAAATGTAACGATCTAGGAAAGACTGGCAATTTAATGAATAAAAATGATAAAATACTTTAATTCTTATATTGATGTTAACCTCTACTATTATTTCTGGATGGTCAATTTCTTAATATATAATACTCCCTGAACCTATTATGTACCAGGCATTATTCTAAATTCTTCATGTGTGTAAATGTATTGAATTCTCTCAATAGCTCTCTCTATAAACAATATTATTATTCCTGAGGAAACCAAGGTAGAGAGAGGTTAAGTAACTTATCAATGTTAAAAAATAGTATTGGAAATTAGGATTGAAATTTAGCAGGCTGGCTCCAGGATATCAGTTCCTAACAGATTATCTCTGAGCTCAAAAACTAAGTTTTCTACATCCTAAATCTTTTCCTGATATTTTATATGACCTTTCAATAGAAATTTCCCAAATCTTAGAAACTAAAATGCTCTCTAGAATACTATTCTTTGTCATCCTAAGGAAGGTGAATTTTTGTCTCTACAGTTCATACCCCCACGCTTCAAGAATAAAAGGTTACTTGTGCCTCTATCACATTTTACGGTAAAATGGCATAGCCTTTATGAATGTAGATTTGTTAATTGGGTAAAACAAAAAGAATATTGTGTACAGAAAATTAACAACTGGGTTCTGTATTCTCTTGCCTTGCTGTAGCATTATAGAACAAATGATTTTAGTTTACTTCAGGCAGAACTTTTCTAAGATTGTTAACAAAACCCACCCAATACACTCCCAACACATTCCCAATCACCATTTAAATAAGGAATATATTTGACTTTAAAGTAAACATTTCAGTGTAACTGATGAGAAGGATTATTGTATAAGAGAAAACTATTATGGTACTCCTGAAAAATGGCCTACGCATTTTCATTTATTTGTTTATTTGTTCAGCAAACATTTTTAATAAGCATCTCTCTATAAACATTGTATGATGCTAAATACAGGAAGTAAAAAGATCAATTAAGATAGAACTTACAAAAAACATACAATTTCTCTGAGTGACATCTACTATGAACAAAGTCAAATGAAAATCAACAAAGTAAAAAAACTATTTGAGATATATAGGATTGATAATGGTTAATTTTCATGATATACAAAATGTTTTTATAAATCAAAAAGGAAAAGCTATGGAATACAATAAAAAGGACAATGATATAAACATGCAACTCACAAAAAATGGACTATAGATAATATTTGAAAATATGATATCTTCAATCACATTCATAATGAAAAAACTGGAAATATAAAAGACCTTGCTACCCTCCATAAAATCAGTAAAAATATTAATTAGTTCTCTACTTCCCAAGATCAACAAGAAAGAGGGAAACACACACTATAATACCTTACTGGTAAAATTGTAAAATGCTGCAGCATCTGGAGGAAATTAGTGTTTTGTCTGTTGCACTGTGGGAAGCAAGTAAGTGTTGAATGAATAAAAAAAAAAACTCTATTCTCATAGATGCCATCCTCATATATATAATTTGAAACACTTTTGTAGATGCCAATCAAATTAACTCTTGACAATCAAATTAATTTCTGACTTTTAGATTCATTGCTTTAGCCAGAGCCAAAATTGGGAACTCCAATCTCCAGTAAAAAGAGGATGTGATCTCTGCAACACACATCCTCACGGATTACCAAGAATGTGAAAGACACCCCCACAACTTTCCCCAGGCAGAAAGAGCAAGAAGGCAGATTACAAATAGAACTGACCTGCCAATAGAATCAGTTCCTGCAGAGATAACAGCAGCCTGATTCTCAATATCTCAAGCCAAAGGTGATCTTGGCTTAAACAGTTTGAGTGGACTCAAAGGAGTCATCCAGGTAATAAATTACAAAGCCTGAACTAAAACAGGAGCATAAGCCATTCCTGAAAGAAGATGGGCTGGGTCATTGTATGGATGTGAGGGTAAATACCATGAGGCATATAAATGATCCCCATATTTTTGGCTTGGGAAATTGGAAAATGATGGTGCCACTACTTTATCAAATGATTAGGAGGAAGCATTGCTTAGAAGTTTGTCTCTCAAACCAGAACTCCTCAGTTGAGCTCCAGATCCTACTGGATACCAGTTGTGACTCTAGCCAAATTATTTAATTTCTCTTTGCCTTAATTTCCTCATACCTAAAATATGAATAATAATAAAAACTTCTTCATAGGACCATTATGAGGATTAAATAAGTTAATATCTTAGTGCTCAGTACAGAGTGCTTAGAACAGTGCCAAGCACATAGCAAATGTTATATGATTGTTAGATTATTAATAGTATTAGTTTAAGGACTTAAAATATTTATCTTCATTGAAAACTTATAATAGAGATGTGTCTACATTCATCCTCAAGGTCATAGACAATGGGTACAATGATTAAAGCTGCTGATATACTCAGGGAACTGTGGTTCAGCTGGAATTCATTCTTAGTCAAGGTAATGAACCGAAGTTACAATGTGAACACACCTCTTGTGAAAAAAGCTCTCTTCCTCCATGATCTATCATATCGCTTATAGGCAGGAGCCATCACTATTCCCCTAAAAGACTGTGTTTCAGACAAATGGTATATTTAGGATGCCCTAAATATCATATGAAAATTGCCAACCCCATATCCTTCCTCACATTTGTGCTCACCCTCTTTATCATTTACAGCCTGTGATCTTACTCAAACTCTTCCTTCTTTACTGTTTCATGGCAAAGTATTCTCCCCTCCTTAACCTCATACCAGTAAGGACTTTTATATTATTTCATCCAGCCCTTCTTACATGTATCTATCTTTGTTTCATACACTGTACTTTCCTAAGCGATTTTTTATAAAACTAAACTTGGGTTAGGGCAAGGGGGTTAACCATCTTTACTACTTTGCTACCCCTGTGTTAGTTTTCTACAGTATAATGTTCAGTAGATGCTGCATAAACACATCATCATTGATTAAATGATAGTTGTGATTTCCCTCAATAGAGAGGAGAATGACAAAGACAGAAGTAGCAATTTACTTGAAGTTTCCAGAATTAACATAAATGTCACCAGAGACAACTTGTAAAAGGTTTTGCCCTCTATTCCGTGTAGAGTAGATCTTTGTTCCTCAGCTACAAGCCTCAGGGTCATTCTTTTTTCATAGACTTCACTGCCATGTTCATGGATCATCTCTTCACTCTCCTGCCTCTACCTCATCACCCTCAGAAACTTCAACCTCTACACTGTCGACACTCCAAACACACGGCCTTCACCTACTTAGCCCTAGAAATCTTCACTCATTCCTCACTTTATTGCTAATACATTTTATTACACCAACACCCTTCATTCACTTAAGGATAACCTGGTAGTTTCCACACAACAATGATTAAAAATATGGAATCGAGTATTAGCCAAACCTGCTGAAAACTAGTTTAGGAACTTACTAGTTATGTAATATCAAACAAGTTAGATAACTGTTAAGAAACAATTCTCCATGGCATTTCCGCATGTCTTACATCAGATTTTGCTCTGCACTGTCTCTCCAAGGATATTAGTAGAGCAAACAGCCTTGGAAGATACAAAGAGTGTTTCCAACTGATGTGGCAAGCAGATCTGATTTATCTCCTGACCAAGATGATAAAGTTAATGTCTGCTTCTGGGGCAATGTTGGGCAGGTTTACTAGCAACCTCTCATAAGATTAGGGGTTTCCTAAGCTTAGAATTCCTCTGTAGTGAAACAAACCACTACAGGTAGCAGTCACCAGGGCCATTCTGTATCGTCACAATGGGACTTGAGGGGAAAAGGGACATGAAGCTCATGCCACTTGCTGTACCATGATAATTGAAGTCATCTGTCAGCCTCTGGCCCAGGAGTCTTTTGTCCTCTGCTAGCATCTACGAACATGTGGCTGGTTAATTTGTTAGTTTACAGAAAGGTAAGCTCTCAGACTTTCCACAGTTCTCGATAATAACGTCTTTATGCTTCAGTTTCCCTTTTACTTACCTATAAAATGGGGAGAAGATGACTATCTCACAGTTAGTATATTAAATAAAAGGAATAATGAGCTAATACATATACAATGCTTAAGACCAGTCTGAGCCTCGTAGTTGGACTCTACCACAGTTTTTCTGTGACTCTTGACTGCAATTTTGTCAAATGGCCTGCTCTCTAGCTCAGTTCTCACTGGTGGTTTTACAACACTGACACTATAAATCATCCTCTCCTTGAAAGTTCCTAATCCCTTGAAAGTCTGCGCTGTTGTACTAACCTGTTTTCCTTCTTACATTTTTACCTGTCTCTAGTTCCTTCCCACAATGTCACACACACACACACACACACACACACACACACACGTCACCGAAAGGAGAAGTTTTGCAAATGTCCTAAGACACTCTTACATTTTCACAAAATACTAATTAGCAATGCAACAACAGCAGTCAACTGGTTTTTCTAAGATGAAGGAAGAGAAAAGCAGTAATCAGAATGAAGGAATGAAGAGAGTTGTGAGATCCTTGCCAAGAGGAGATAGCGGGTTATAAGAAATCTGTAACATTCTGTGTCAATTATGTAGATGGTCAATATTTATTATTCTATTATTCTCCAATGTCCAATCTTAATGAAATATTTGAAAAAAAAATACTATAAAGAAAGCAAGAGAAATGGTGGCTGTAAGCGTAGTGACCAACGAAACACAATGTGGAATGATGGAAATAAAGTGTGAAAGGAAGTCAAATTTTTACCATCAACAGATCCCAGGGAACCCCAGCTCCAGCTTTTAGAGGTTTTCAGAATGTGGATGAGGTCCTTAACCTCAGGAAACATCAGTTTACTCCACAAATGGGGGAAGACCAGTCACCTTGAGTTGTTGATGGGCTTCCTCAATAAATTGGATCTACAATGAGTATGACAATCGCAAGACTGAAGTACTGAAGGAGAACTCCTTCAGAAACTAACAAAAGAGCTGAGGGGTGTTTCTGAATATTTCCCAAAAGAATATAAAACTTTGCAACGTAGTATTAGACTTGCCAAATAGAGCATCAGAGAACTTAAACTCTGGCTTCGTCAAAATTCAAAGTATAGAAAATTCCTTAGTGTTAGACTTACATAACTCAGTGTCAGGCTTAGAGAACCACTTATTTGATTTCAGAAACCTACCTGTAACAAAAAATCGAAGAGTGCCAGCTTGGACCACTCATGGTGATGTATTTCAGTACAACCCCATTCAGGTTTGGGTACTCGACCATTTTGCCAGCACTTCTGTTTCAACGACTGTTGGTAGGTTCCCCAGGTGAGCTTAACAGAAGAGTGGGTCTCGTTACTTGCTGGAGATAAAGATGAGTCCCAGAGAATGAGAGGGCACGGGCGGCCATCTATAGAATCCAAAAAACAAACACACGTTAGCACGTTTAGCATGAGTCAGTGTGAGTCTTTAGGCAGCCCCTCACAGCTTCACCCTGTCACCTACCAAATGCAAGAGTTTGATTACATGATATTTCACAGTCCCTGTTAGACAGTGAAAGATTTTCGAAACAAGACCTTTTATTGATGTAGCACAGGAATAAGCCACTAATCACCAATAGCAATGTCCTCTGGTTAATGTGGTTTTATTCCACATCTAAAAGCAGCCACCACGAAAAGGGAAAGAGTCCAGGCATTTATAATTGTGTATTCAATAACTAAGTGGAGCTGCTCTCTATTTGTAATAACAACTGTCTGATTTTCTGAGGCCACAGAAAAGGAACTTTTAGAAGTCACAAATTTAAAAGTGAAATTGCATGGCTTACACTAGTCACTATAATCCCCAAAGAAAGAAAAAAGAAGCAAGATGGAAACTTTTTTTCTTCTCTGATGAAAACAGGAGCACTCTTAGTGATGGATCATTTATTCACACATAATCTCACACACAAAGTACATTTAAACAAATGTCATTTCTGCAACTGCGTGCACATAGATGATTTTTTTTTTAAATCTGTCACTCTAATTGTTTTTGTCTCACCCCTGATAGTTTAGAAATTTCACTGCTGGACTAGATAAAGACTGATGAGCCCAAGTGAAGTCGTTACAAACAGGAATGATCACTAAGGTTCCATTAAATGATACTTCAAGCTTAAAACTAATGACATCCTTTTCCAGTCCCCATTTCTGCCAAATAAAGTCACTGAGAGATGATGTTAGGCGGCTTCACTTGGAAGTTAAAAATCAAAATGATGCTTGTGGGGGGAAAAAAGTCACAACGGTCTGGAAAAGCCTACTTAACTCATTCTTAACAGGCCTGGACAACAGAAGCCTCTGAAATTATGACTGGAATGTCTAAGACACATCACAGGAATTTTTAAAAGCACTTTTAAATAACCTAAGAGGTTCTCAATCTATGACTGTATTCCTTTGGTCAAAGACATTTATTTCACCGTCTTGCTGGTTTGCCTTTTGTAGAGCTCTTACTTACCTATGTCTGGGCTTTACTATGAGAAAGAGTTGTCTTCTCTAACCCCTCTTGAATTTGCTGTTACAGTGACCTCAATAATATTAGTAGCATTCACTTGATCCTTTGGATCATCTGCTTTCCAGTTTTATTCAAAAGAAAAATCTACCTCCTTTCAGCCTTGCAATTTAGGCCTGGGCATGTAAAAAGTCCTTTAGATTCTGGAAAGTATGCCACAGTCACCAACACACAATTAAGCAAAGAGAGAGAGAGAGAGAGAGAGACCACAGATCCAAACTAAAGAACTTCTTTTTTAACACTATCTCCCTTTTTAATTTCCTTTGACTTTTCTAAACGGTTTTGAGGCTGCTGAAATCTAATTGTCTTCTTAGATATAAGCTAAATATAATTTTTAATGAGTGGACTCCAAATACAATGCCAGTGTAACAAATAATGATAGTAAAGTCCAGGTAAAAGCAGTTCATCTTGAGTGGGAGACTACATGTAGAGACCAATGTAACCCAGTGTGTGGAAGACACAACATAGCCTTCAAAGACATGGTACTTCGGACTTGTAAAGACAAACACTGAGGAGTTCTACCCATTGTCTCTGGACTAAAGTCATATGCAGACAGCACTTGAGATCCTCATAGGTAGGAAAATTCAGAGGGAGTTGAAACCTAATCCTGAACCTCAACAACACAAATCAATACAGGAGACAGACCGACATGAGGCCTGCAGAGAAGCAGGGAAATGATCCTACAGAAACAATTGAAACAGTTAACCTTTTGGGCTGTTTTTACTCTCCTTTAGAAACATTCATTCTTATTTTTAAGGCAATTAAAAGCAAATCTACTCATTTTAGGAAATGTGGAAAAACATTAGCGTGTAAAGCTAAGAAAACAAAAATCATCTATAAGCTCCTATTCTAGTAATTGGTTCTGTGATTTATATACTGACTTCTGGAATTTCCCATCCCTTTCTTTCTCACCTAAAAATGTCCATTGTTTTTAGAAATTTAAGAAGTAGAGCTTATGGTGAGAGCTTAGGCTCTTTTGAACTCTGGTCATGTTACTTCGTAGCTTTGCAACATTAGACAAGTTAAACACCCTCTGTAAGCCTTGCTTTCATCTTCTGTAAAATGGGGGCGAGAAGGTACCTTCCCTAACTGGCTTTTAGGATTAAATGGGCTCATGCATTTGAAGCCCTAACATGTATGCATATTCCAGAAAGCTTTTGCTATAACTATTATTATATATTATTATTCAATCACACAATTTATCAGTTTTTGACTGCCTTCATTTGCTTATCGAGCATCTACTATGTGCCAAGCATTGTTCTAGAAACTGAACCTAACTAAATTAATAAATGAATGTCGATTTATATTTATTTTCTTGGCATTTACATTTCCACCAGGGTAAAGGAAAATAAACTATTTGAGACTATCTCATATATACAGTTTGTCATGATTGTTTTACTAAATATTTTACCACAAACATTTCTCTTATAATTAAATATTTATATTTAATTGGCATCAGTTTAACTGTCATGCAGTAATCTAGCCTACTGGCCAGCACATTTTGTCAAAGGTGGGTAGTAAATATTTTAGGCTTTGAGAGCCGTCTGGTCTATCACAACTATTGACCCAGCAAGTATTTAGCTCTGCTATAGCACAAAAGCACTCAAAAACAACAGGTAGATGTGACTGTGTTCCAATAAAACTTTATTATAGACACTGAAATTTGCATTTTATTTCATTTTCAAGCCATAGAAATGTTATTATTCTTTTGAGGTTTTTTAACCTTTTAAAAAATTGGGGAAAGCATTTGTAACTCATAAGCCATTCAAAAGCAGGCAAGGGGCCATCTCTGGCCTGCAGACTGAAGTGTATCAACCCCTGATCTAGTCTAAGAGGGTACAGTATTTCATTTACCATTTCTCTACTTTAGTGAATTGAATTTTCTGAATGATACATTTTCTACACTATTATTTAAAAAGCTGTTCTCAAACTGCCAAAGGGAGCTTTCAGCTGCTAGGAATAATTGGTTTTCAATTAATATTCTGGGTTTTTCTCCACATCCATCCATGTCCCCTCAGCAAAATAACTTCAATGCTGACTATAACATAAAAATGTTCCATCCCGCCCTGCTGGCAATCTGTGCACCTCAGGTAAGGGGGATTTCCAGAAAGCAAGAAGAAAGTGGGGTGAGTAGAAGTTCTCAGGTAGAGTGTGGCTGGGACGGGTCCTTTGTACACACTGGTCTTCTTCTTTCATCTCAGTGCATCTGGCCCTTGAGATAATAGCAGGAGTCAGTACGGCTCCAGACCTCAGAGCTACAAGTACTAGTGAGAAAAGAATTCCACTTTTTATAAAATATGGCTGTTAAAAGAATTAAGTGAACTTTGATAGATCTGAAGGGATGACAGAAAAATAGCCTCTGAAAACAGGAAACTGGTTAAAGCAACTTACCCTGAAGTGTTTCAGAGATGAGGAGCATTCATCTCTTTGCATTCAAGTTTGTCAAAATGATGCAGTATTGTACTCCCTAGAGAAATCTTAACAGTGAAGAGATAAAATTCTAACTGTCAGAGTGGTGAGAAAGCAGGTTTTAAAAGATATGTGGGTGTTTGTGTGAATTAAAGGTTATACAGCTGCCTTAAAAAATGAGAGTCGCCAGTAAAACTGTTTTTCCCAAAATCTGAATATTTCCCCTGATTTTTTATGTTCTCCCAAGCCCATTCTTTATTCAAAAGAATAAAGATTTATGATTTATACCACATTTCTTCAAAAGCACAAAGAAGACATCTTTTGAGAAGATGAACATGAAAATTCACTAAGAACGAGTCCTATACACAATCTCCTTTGCCTGGATTTATTAAATGTCCTTCACTTTGAACACCGGCTACCCAGTGTCGTTGAACTACAGGTGGATGCTAAGCATGCTGGATGGACCCATGAGCATCTGTCTGCGTTTGTCACTGAACAAAAATAAGTTAAAAACGTTCTGAGTTCTGAAATCCGAAGTCCTTTCTATCATACGGGCCACCTTCCAGGACTATTCCGAGACTCCTTGTGAACCAGACAGGAAAGGATTGGGGGGTGGGGGTGGGGGTGTCCATTCAGAGCCCTTCATTAAAAACAACCCTACAAAATCTCTTAAAACAAAGGCCAATCAAACCTTGAGACTTGTCTTCGTTATAAGAAATGGATTCTGTCAAAAAAAAATAAAAATAAAAAATAAAAAATAAAAAAAAAGAAATGGATTCTGTTGGGTTCCACAACTATCAGCAGCATTGCAGGAAAACCTTAGTGTCTTGGATCTCTAATTGCTAAAGGCAATTGCCGGTGTTGATGTGACTCCAATGAGACTGTAGCAGGTGTCTCGTTGCCAATGATCCCTTAAGTATTGCCTGCTCTATTTTTCTCGAGTGCCTCTCCCAGTAGGGTTTGGGCCATCAAAAGTATTAGATTGAGGTGAAAAAGCAGGCACCATCTCTTGGCTTGGAGTCGGTAAATATGAACAAGCCAGTGGAGGTGGGTGAAGGGAAAACAGGAATGGAATGCAAGATTCCAGGACAGCCTCAAGGGAGGAGAAAATTTGAAGGATGTGATGAGATTTACCTTGGGCTGAGGATTCTAAATACTGTTGATTCACTGATTCAGAATGCAAGTTTTTACAATTGTCTTCCAGTGGACCTCTTAGTTCCCGGGTTTCGGACAGAAAGAGCTCAGTGAGGCACAGCAAAGATGGAAGCCTTACAAGACCCCCCTCCCAGGCAAGGCCCCAGCCTCAGAGAGTTGGAGGCTTAGTAGGAATAGAAGAATGTGCACACCTAATGATGATCAGACAAAAATATCTGCCAGTTGAACAAGTGTTTGAAGGGAACAAGTGAAGGGCTGACATAAGATTGAGCTTTCACTGCAAAGTTAAGAAATGAAGAAATACCGTGCCCTAGAATAGCTATATGCTGAAATGTCGCAGTCAATAAGGGGAAGAAACTTCACTGAAAAGGAGCTAAGAATATTGGGGGCGGGGGGTAGAAAAAGAAAACACAAATGTTTTGACTCTACCCTTGATTTATCACTAGTCCCCAAGGAACATGGGCCAATCCCCCAGGCACCTTGACTAAGGCACTGAGTTCCCCGAGGTATGAGAAGAGTACCTTCCAAATCATCTCAGGGTTGAGTCAGAAACCAGTGAAATACTGAAAATGTGGCACTTGTCAAATACTGGGGAAAAAAAAAACACACCTATGTGAGGTCTTTACGATTTAAAAAAGGAGAGGCAAAAGAGAGATCGAATTCTATAGATTTCATTCTATAGATTTCATAGATTTCATTCTATAGATTTCGAGATGCTCTACAGCCAATCGAGTCCTGTCTCAGAAATAGATTGCTGGGTGATTTATACCACATTTCTTCAAACCACAAAGAAAGTATTTCTTTACCTCTTTAATTGTTTTTCACTTGTTTTCTCTAGGTTGGACTGGGTTACAATAATCTCCATATTTCCTCAAGAGTTAGCTAAGTGTGAAGCAGGAAAGGAGAGTATCTTGTGACTTCCTCCGTCACAGGCTATTTAAACAATCTAAATCACCAATTCTACTTTAAAAACAAAGTGTCCTTCTCTTTTCTGAACCTTTGACTAATGGACAGGAACTTCTGCTTTCTAGCTCTGCCCTGGACTTCCTCCTAAGAAATGAAAACTCCCAGAAAATTCCTGTCTCGATATTCCATTAAAAAAAAAAAAAAAAAAAAAACAGAAATCAAATGTGACTTCCAAGAGTGCTGATGATATGGTCACTGTGCCAGACTCCACAAACAATCGTGAACAAGGTCCTGGTCATATCAGGATGACCACAGTCCTGGGCAATTTAGTATTCATTAATGTAGATAAAGGAGCCATGAATTCCTGCCCAGGGTGACCTTCCTACAATGCAAAACTCATTTTATCGTTTCTCTTCTTCAAACCCTTCAATGATTCCCCATTATCTGCAAGATAAAATCCATGTCCTTACATGACATCAAACCCAGGCACTCTTGAGCACCACAGCTTTATCTCACTTCATCCTCGCTCACAACCCTCCCAAATCCTCATGTCCTTCAGAGCTCTGAGATTTCCTAAGTACCTCTGCCTTCACAAGTTTTTCACACATCTATTCTCTCTCCCCTTCCGACACCCACTCCATCTCTCACTCCACCCACAGTGACTTCAGATCCAGTTCTGACATTAGCTCTTCAAGAAGTTTTTACAATGTCCCCCCAACCCCCACCCCACCACGCACACATTTTGGGCTAAATTTTCCCTCTCTATGCCTGCAAGGCCTCCTCAAAATATCTCCATTGAGGTCCTCCTCATACCTTTTTTATATGGTACAGTTGCTTAGCTGTCTCCTACCCTTCAAGCTGAGAGTTCTGTGAGAACAGGGACTATTTCTTAATCATCTTTGGACCTCTAAGTCCTGACATGATGTCTTCACCAAAGCAAGCACTCAAAAATGTTGGAGAATTGGGGCACCAGGGTGGCTCAGTCAGTTAAGCATCTGCCTTCAGCTCAGGTCATGATCTCGGGGTCCTGGGATCAAGCCCCACATCAGGCTCCCTGCTCAGCAGAGATTTTCCCTCTCCCTCTGCTGCTCCCTCTGCTTGTGCTGTCTCTCTCTGTGTGTTAAATAAATAAACAAACAAACAAATCTAAAAAAAAAAAAATGTTGGAGAATGAATGAATTTTTCAGAATGCTTCAATTTTCATCTAGAGCCCTGAAGTTCCAAAGAACTGTCAGTCAATGGGCTCTGACTCAAAGTTTGATTAGTGGGACATCCTTACAGTAAGCTGTGATTGGACTGTCCTCACTCTCAACTGAGCTAAGAAAGATCAGAGAGAAAGCTGAGAAACAAAGGTGAGGATATGCAGAGGTTTCCACGACCTGGTTCCAGTCAGCTTGTGCTCAACAGTCCACTCCCAGGTCTCCATAATCCTGTGAGTCACTGGAATAATAATGAAAATGAGGGTGCTGGAAACACCCACCTGCCTCTCTCCTCCTGACCCCAGATCACTGTCATGAGAAGTGGAATAGTGGAGGTGTCATGGCTAAAGTCAGGAATCAGACTGCAAGGCAGTGGAGAAAGCAGGTTACAATCCGGATGTATGATTAACTGGGAAAGCCCCAGGCCACAACCCCTGGAGGCTAACACACGAGGTGAACAGCTCATGGGGGACAGGATAGCACAGTGATGAAGAACAAGGTGCTGGGCTTCTTCCAACCCCGCTACACAAGACCTGTGGCCCTTTGGAGGACACGTATAATCTTCTGAGCTTCACTGCTTCCACAGAAAGTCTGTCTAACAACACCTCGTGTATGGGGCCATTGGGAAATGTTGTGAGATAATAAATGTAGAGTGCGTAGTGTCCACAGATGAGAGAGAATGGCATAAGCCACTATCAACTCCAAGGACTTTCTTCCAGTGACCACTCTAGGTGCCTGTTTACTTCAAGTAAATGTTAATCTAGATAAACACATTCAGAAAATGTAGGCAAACACACCACAAAGAGCTGAATCAGCTTGAAAATCGGATAAAAAGAGGTAACATTTACTGAGTGTTACATTGTGTTAGGCTCTTTTATAAATATTGTTTTCACATCACTCACTTAGTTTTCACAACTTCATGGGGCAAATACTGTTAACATCATCATTTTTATTGTCGTCATCCCTAGGATACTAATTAAGAAATAAGGTGCCCCGTGACTATCAAGTTCATTTTTCTGAGCTCACAAACCCACTTGATTCACAAGTGGTAGAATCAGGATTCAAACTCAGGAAGTCCAGATCGTCAGTTGTAGTGAACTGAATTATGTTCCTCCCAAATGTATGCGTTGAAGCCCTCAGTACCTCAGAATGGGATTGTATTTGGAGACAGGGCCTTTAAAGAGGTAGTTAGGTTAAAATGGGGCCCTTATGGTAGGCCCTAATCCCGAATGACTGGTGCTGTTCTAAGAAGGGATTTGAATACAGAGGGACATAAGGAACAGGCAGGCACAGAAGAAAGGCCTTGTGAGGACAAAGGGAGAAGGTGGCCATTTGCAAGCCAAGGAGAGAGGTCTCAGCAGAAAGCAAACCTGTGGACACCTAGATTTCCAGCCTCCGGAACTGTGAGAAGATAAACATATGCTGTTTAGGCCTATGGTATTTTGTGATGGCAGCCCTAGAAAACTAATGTGGCAACCCACGCCCTTAACTACAAGGCTGTTTGGATTAGAGAGTGTACGGCGTCTTCCCCATGTTTAAAACAGGGCCTGGAAAGCAAACGTTAATTACAACCCAACAGGACTGCAATACTTGCCCATTAACCAAAATCCAAAATCCAAGCCAGTCCTTCTGCACCTGCATGCTCCTTAGGCCAGTCCAAAGACAATAACACATTCAGTCCTAATGGAAAGATCATAACCTTGAGCCCAAGAAGGTTCTGAGCAGATCCTGAAATCAGTGGCGGAAGAAGACTCCCTTTGGGCCACCAAACTCTCACATGGCCCACTGGTGCCAGCTGGACAGAGGCAGGGAGTCTCGACTTTTTTGTTCACTGACGTGGCCCCCAAAGACTAAAAGAGCGGCTGGCACAGGGCAGGTGCTCAATAACATATTTCTTAGAAGGAGAAAAGATGAATGTGATACTGGAGAAGGAAGCAGATTGCATGGAACCGAGGCACGTACACCTTCACGCTGTGATGACACTGACTGTGCTTTCTACCCTCGCCACATGGGGGTCAAGGGACTAGTTGCAGAGGCAAGGCAGAGAAGGTTACCGGGTACCCCTACCTGTCTACGAAGGTATGTAGTGAGCAAACAGGAGGATACTCAAGCAGAGTGCTGCTTGGAGCAGATGTTCAGCAAACTTTTGTTCACCAATGAAAGAAAGTATTGAGCAGACCAGCTCCATCTGATTGCTAAAGTAACACCCTCAGGGCTTTTCTGATAACACAATGTGCTTTCAATCCTGATTTTTCACAACAAAATGTGATTCCTAGACTCCCAAAGAAATCTTTTAAGAAAGTTTGCACGTATGTCCAAGACTTTTAGGATTTTGAGTCAATGTGTTTCCACATTGTGGGGGTATCTACATTATCCTCATTGCTCTCTACAAAATGCTCTGTCCTGAACTGAGAGCCTAAAATCACTTGAAATGCCTGCCCTGGCAACTGCCTCATCACCCAACAAATAAGAGTGCTACCCACGAGGACTCAAAAAGAGAGTGGAAAATACACACTGTATTTCTCCTACTTTATAATAAGATGAGGCAATGCAAGTTGGAAAACAGTGAGCGACTTGGGATCCACAATGAATTTAAATGGAAGCTGGTGGGGTGCCTGCAGTTTGTCATCTAAGTAGCCTTGACATACAGAATTCCTGGAACTAGGCTACCTTAATTCGGTATGACAGCTCTGTGGCAATAAAGCAGCATCCTAAAAATAAAGCATACATAATGCATCTTCCATGCTGGGCATGAAAAATAGTACAATGCTTAAATGCTACCAAAATGGTGTCCCTTGGGATTCATTCACATCACTGTGCAGACTGCTAGGGAAGCTTTGGCAAAGCTGCTAAATTGAAGATCACAGAGGGGTGCTGAGCTTTCTTATGCTCTTGACTTTTACATGAATGTAGTCTGCTTTTCCCATCTTAGATAAACATTTAGAAATATTTTGTTAAAAAAAAAAAACAAACGTATCGGCACCATGTAGTAGCTGGTGATCTCTGAAATGACTTATGACTTTTGCAAGGATCGTTTGGCAGAAAACACACCAATATGTTCAGTCGTGTTTGCATATATATGAACATTTACAGCAAAACAAGAAAATCTGGTAAGCACTGGCTTGCATTAAAAAGAAAAAAAAAAGACAATGGAAACCTTGCAGCCGTGTTTAGGGTGATATGTCATACTTCCTTTGTATAAAAACATTATCAATGTTAAATTGTGGAATTGAAAAAGGAATTAGGTAGAAACAGTAGTAGTGGCAAATCAGAAATCACTATGCTAAAATTTGCCCATTTTGCCACTATCCCATACTTACACCAAGTTATATCTGAGAGGTGATGTAGGTTAAGAGAATCAACTTGAGGAAGCTTTAGTATCCGACAGGATGGTTACAAACTCGAGCTCCACTGCTCACTAGCTCTGTGGCCCTGGGCAAATTTCATAATCTTGCTGACTCTCATATTTGAAGTAGAGATAATATCTTCCTTATAGAATGAGGAAGTGATGCATAGACATATAATACCAAATGCAGTGCCGCAACTGGCTGACGTCTAACACGAGATCCACTATAAAGTCTCAGCTGAAGAAGATGCCATTGTTGCAAAACCTGATTTTTTTTCTAAAAAGCCCTTTGATGCTATATTTCCATTCACTTTTGCATTTCCCACATGGATATGCACAGGATGAGGCCGTGTTCCAGTGATAATTGCTAGATTTTGTAGCATGGTATACCACTGGCCTTTCCCCAAGACGCCCTTCTCATTTTCTCCGTTCTCTTTGGAATAGCACCTGTCGGAGAAAGGTCTGGTATACAGCACCAGGTCAGTGAGTCCACTGATTTCACACACACACTTTTTGCACTCAAAGAGAATCGCAGCGAATGCATCAAGTTACACAACCAAGAACCTGTCCCAAGCTAAGCTGAGCTAGCGGCTCCGTGCTGATAGGAGCATCCACAACAGTTTTACTAATTAAAAAACAAGCAAAACCTGAGGATGAGCTTTGTAACAGAGACCTTTTGTCTTTGGGCTGAATCAACAGAGAGATGCATCTGAGAGGCAGGGGGCAGGCAGGGGGATCAGTTAGTGATAGCCCTTAATACTCTCACATCTCCCTCTCCATCTCATGTTTCCTTTTTACATACAGGCAATTTACGTGACTTTGAGCTAAGTAGGTAATTACTCTGGGCCTCCACTTCCACATCTACAGACCGTCTCTCACAGAGGACCCATCTTGTAAAATTTTTATGAGGAGTTAATGAGATAATTCATGTGCGGTACTTAAAACGGTGCCTTAGTATATCATAACCTCAACATGACTTTTGCCATGGTTAAGGTTGCTGCCTCCTTGACAATAAAGAGGCTCTCGTCCTTGTGCCTCACTGCATAAGCCATCTATTCCACTGCATTAAATAACCAGATATGCCAGTACACTGCGGTAAGGGAGAAAAAAGTCCTACCGTAAGGCCCCTTCAAGGATTTGTTGAAGGATGTAGGTTGACGGAAACAGGAAAGCCAAGGAAGTCAGAAGACAAGGAAGCTCTTTCTCGATGACTACTAACTCATTGTATGACCTAGCACAATTTTCTCATTCTTTTTTTGCCATCTTCAAATTAAGGTCAAAAAAAAAGTTTCTGCTGCACCGGTGTTTTGGAAAGATTTACTGAGATAAGCGTAATATCTGTATTTGATTCATAATACAGACTCGCTGTGTTCTTGGTGCTGGGCATGAATTTATTTTCACAAACATTAATCAAAAGTCAGAGAACAGAAACACAGCAGGATTACTTACAGGATTTTCTGGCTACGCACTCTCCCAGATATTAAAAAAAATCTATCCTTAGACCAAGCCAAATCGCCAGAGAAATATATACCTAAAATAATCCAACAGTTCCTCCTACAGAAAACTCATTATCAAATTACATTGCAGTGTGAGGCCAGCAGACCATACTGATGGTCCTCACAAAAATAAGTTCTATAAACCTGATTATTTGCATAACACAGGGGCTGCCAAAGACATTTTTCATTACCTCTACAGTGAGAAATCTCAGCCTGAACTTTAGGACTAACGATGGTAGCACCTGTCTCCTGACAAGTAGTATTGGAAGTGGAAGCAAATACAGATGTACTGTGAAGACTCAGTGGAACGGGCCACGAATGTATTCCTGCATTCATTCAAAAATATTTCTTGAACACCTACTATGTCCGAGACTCACCACTAGGATCTAGAAATGATAAACAAGACAGGAGCTACCTCTGCCTTCACAAACCTAGAGACTGGAGGAAATGAAAAGATGATTAAATGAGCAAGTGTAATGCAAAGAGATGACATCAAACGAACCAGAAATAGGTCCTGGGCAACTAGGTGAGATCTATCACTTCCTTAGGTAAGCAGGGAACCTGAAATAAATCTAAGCTTAGACCAAGAGAAGAGGACCCTAGAGGAAAATACGCACTTCTGTGGAAATCAAAAGAGGAAAGACGTGTCAGGAAAAGCCTAGAAATAGGTGGATGGAGATAGACACTGAGAACCTAAGGCTGTCTATATATCTCCTACCAAGACCAGAACTGATCTATTTATGTACTTTATTTCCATGTAATAGCCTACATGAGTAGAATTATATTGTGTAGAGGGCTCATACCTATATTCAAATCAGGTCATAGACTCCCAAGGAAATTGGCTTGATTTTACGTCTCTAAATAAGCACGCAGGAGAAGGTGTTAAAGAAAAAAACAAGGAAAGATCTAGTATTGTTTGAGATGTAATCTTGGGCATTTAAGTCATCACATTGAGAGTCATGTTGATAGCACCTTGTTGGGTTCTTTCCATCACCACTTACATCTGAAATGAGAGAACACCAGGATGTACTGGGATTGTAAACCAACCCCTCCATCATATCGAATGCAACTGCCCTCTCCATCCCCATAAGTGCTGGATCTCCTGGGGGCACCTGGGTGGCTCAGTCAGATAAGCGTCCACATCGCCTCTTGATTTCAGCTCAGGTCAAGACCTCAGGGTTGTGGGATCATCACACTCAGCAGGGCCTCTGCCTGAGATTCCCTCTCTCCCTCTGCCCCTCACCCCACCTTTCTCTCTCTCTCTCTCATTCTCTCTAAAATAACCAAACAAAAATATTTTTACAAAGATTCTGGATATTCAGAGCACAGGACTAAATATATATACAGAATCCTGATATTAAAAACTTTGAGCAATCAAGAGATCAGGGTTTTAAACCCGGTTGTGTCACGTAAAGAAATGATACATGAGGCTTAGAGGCCACATAAGTAATTCCATAAACTTGGTCCCTCCTGTGCATCATGTGGTAACAAAAGTAGTCAATATTTATTGAAGACCTACCGTCTGACAAGCTCTCACTCCATGCGTTTTTCACATATTAACTAACGACAACCTCACGAGGTAAGTATTATTGTCCTTTTACAGCTGGGGAAACTGAGGCATTCAGAGATACTGTGACAGGGGCCTTTCTGACATGACAGTGAATGGCAGTACAGGACAACAAGAGTGACCCCATGCTGTGCTCTGCTTTGCCCAGGACAGATCGGGCAGATGCCTGTTCTCTGAATGCTCACCAATACCTTCTTTTACTCCATGGTGGTCTACTTTGGATGAGGACTTATAGGGCCACCCAAGGCCAGGGATTAAGACCTTAAGTTCTGCAGTTTTCTGAGTCTGCATTTGGAACCCAACTTAGCCATTTACTAGCTGTGGAAACTGAGGTCAATTAGTTTAGCTAAATAAGCCTCAGTTTTCACACGTACCAAAAGGAAATAATAACGGTACCTGCCCGATGGCACCATTGTGAGAAGCAGAGGGTCAGGACATGTATCAACTATATGAATCGATTACTACAGTGCCTAGCAAATACTAAGCACCCAAGAAAAATGAGCTTTTACCAACCTTTTTTTTAAATATTTGAGAGGTTATCGCACATCTCCCTAATCATAGCGGGCTAATTTATGAACTTGAGACATCAGAACATACCTGCGAATCTGAAGCTCTTAGACACGAGCCAGGATGAGTAAGGAATGCCAAGGCTTTCTAAGTAAATTGCTGGTACTTCAAGAAGTATCCATTTTAAGACTAAATTATAATCCTAAAGCCATTGGAAATGCAGTTTAGATCTTGGCCACGCCCAAGAACTTTAATTCATTCCATTCCAGACTCCGTACAATGCTAAATTTTATGATGACAAAAAGTAAAAAAAAAAAAAAAGAAAAAAAAAAAAAAACCTATTTGAGCTTTTAATCCCCTCGTGGTCCTTTTTAGCCTGTTGGGCCAGCCCAGATTCACACTGGCAACTTCTGGGATTATTATGCTTCCAAACACAAGTCGCTGGCCCACCCTACTTGTCTGCAAAGCCTGGAGCAGCCTCAAGGTTCAGAAAACATCCTTCATGTGGCACGAGCATGGCCATGGACCAGGCCCTTTGCCTGCAACTAAACTGACTGGCCACACAGCCCAGAACCCGCCAAAATGTTTGTCACGTGACAGAGTCTTAGAAATCAGGCTCAATAAATAAGACTCATAGGCTCAAGGAGACCATATAGCTAGTTACTATACGCACTGAACAAATCACCTATCTTTGCTTCATTTTCTTTGTAAAGTAAGAGGGTTAAATCCATTGTAAGAGATCAAAGGGCCAACTCTAACGTGGTCTGGCTCTGGGCCCTTTTTTTTTTTTTTTTTTTTTAAGATTTACTCGTTTATTCATGAGAGAGAGAGAAAAGAAGAGACACAGGCAGAGGAAGAAGCAGGCTCCATGCAGGGAGCTCGACCGGGGCCTCCATCCCAAGACCCCGGGGTCATGACCTGAGCCAAAGGCAGATGCTTAACCGCTGAGCCGCCCAGGTGCCCAGGCTCTGGGCCTTTTAAAGATTCCATCTCGGGGCAGCCTGGGTGGCCCAGCGGTTCAGCGCCGCCTTCAGCCCAGGGCCTGATCCTGGAGGCCCGGGATCGAGTCCCGCGTGGGGCTCCCTGCATGGGGCCTGCTTCTCCCTCTGCCTGTGTCTCTCTGTCGATAGACAGATAGATGATGATGATAGATAGATGATAGATAGATAGATAGATAGATAGATAGACAGACAGATGATAGATAAGACTGCATCTGCTGCAGACGGCTAACCGCTTTCCCCTTTCCTTTTAAGAAACTCCTAAGGAATGGAATCCTACGTACTCGCATAGTGACCTAGTAACACACCTGTCAGCAAGTCCTTGGCCTCCACCCGCTTCCTCTCATCATGCTAATTGCCACTGGCTTCAATTAGATGGGACTGCCCCTGGGCCGCGTGGCGGGGCGCCCCCCCTTGCGCCCCAGGACAGCCCCCTCCCGGGAGCCCCCCGGGAGGGACCCGCCGCCGTGCGGGTGCGAGGCGTGGGGGAGGGTGGAGGCAGCAGCTCGGGAGGCAGCGAGGGCCACCCGAATCCCCAACAGCTGCACATCGGCCCCCCCACCACCCCCGCCCGCCCCCGGAGGCTGGTACCTTGGATGAGCTCGGATTTCCTGCCCACGGCCGGCAGGGTCCTGTTGAGGCCCAGGATCCTGTCCAGGTGGAAGGCGAAGACCTCGCTGAGGTCCAGGGGCCGCCGGAGCAGCCCGCAGGCGCGGGGGCCGCAGCGGCGCGCGGAGCCCGGGGCGCCGGCTCCCAGCAGCAGCAGGTGCGCGCGGCCCCCCGGGGCCCGGGCCAGCGCGCCGTCGGCCAGCGCGCGCATCCGCAGGATGTCGTCTCTGCTCAGCCACGAGGGGGCGCTCTCGCTGTAGATCCGGATGCCGCTCTCCGCGCCCCCCGCCGGCGCCCCCGAGCCCCGCGGCCGACCCCCGGGGGGCGCGTGGGCGGCCGCGCGGCGCCGCGGCCCGGGGGACGGGGCGGCCGAGAAGACGTCGCGGCCCGGGCCCGGCGACGCCAGCGCGGGCTTCTTCCTGCGCTTGGGCCTCACGGTGCCGCGGATGTGCGCGGGCTTGCTGCGCCGGGAGCGCAGGGTGATGTACACCACGTTGAGCGGCAGCGCCGAGCCCGCGCCCCGGGGCTCGGGGGCGCCGACGGTGCCGGCCCAGGGGCCCTCGGCCAAGGGCGCGCCGGCCGCGCGGCCGCCCCGGGGCTGCGCCCTCCCCGCCGCGTCCCGGGGCCGCGGGGCCGCGCGCCCCACCTGGCTCACCAGGAAGCCCAGGTAGAGGGCGCAGGCGGTGCCCAGCAGCAGCGTCCTGCGCGCCCCGGGCCGCCGGCCGCCGCACAGCTTAGGGAGCCGCGGGCCGCAGCGCGCGCCCAGCAGCCGGGTCAGGAGCCGCCCCGGCGAGCGCGGGCCGGTCATCGCTGCGCGGCGCCCGCATGCTGCGGGGAGCGTGGCCTGCGCCCCGGGGCCCCGCCGCCGGGTGCAGGGCGCAGGGCGCAGGGCTCAGGGTGCAGCGAGCAGGGCGCAGGGTGCAGCGAGCAGGGCGCAGGGGCAGGGCGCAGGGTGCAGGGCGCAGGGTGCAGCGAGCAGGGCGCAGGGTGCAGGGCGCAGGGTGCAGCGAGCAGGGCGCAGGGTGGCGCAGCGGTTTAGCGCCTGCCTTTGGCCCAGGGCGCGATCCTGGAGACCCAGGATCGAATCCCAAGTCAGGCTCCCAGTGCATGGAGCCTGCTTCTCCCTCTGCCTATGTCTCTGCCTCTCTATCTCTCTCTGTGACTATCATAAGTAAATAAATAAAAAATAAAAATAAAAAAAGATTTAACAATTAAAAATAAATAAATAAATAAATAAATAAAATAAAAATTAAAAGTGCATCTTAAATTTAAAAGCAGAAGCCAGGTTATAACAAGCAGATAGAACTCTCTGTTTCTGAAGGAATCTTGTTTTTTTTTTTTTAAGATTTTATTTATTTATTCATGAGAGATACAGAGAGAGAGAGGCAGAGACCCAGGCAGAGGGAGAAGCAGGCCTCATGCAGGGAGCCCGATGTGGGACTCGATCCCCGGACCCCAGGATCACACCCTGGGCCAAAGGCAGGTGCTCAACCACTGAGCCCCCCAGAGTCCCTCTAAAGCAACTTTCAGTGAAGAAATGTTTCAGAGATAGATGAGAGTTGAGTGAGTTGGTAAATTTGCTTGATTGCCCCTCATTGCGACAAAGGTCTCTTTATTGGAAGAGCAGCACATTGCCCCCCCTGCAGCCGTGGGAGGGACTGGCAGAGGCTAAAGGGTGGGCTGTTTGCAGAGTGGGATCCACGGGGAGAAAGCCTGGCTCCCAGTCCTCCCCCGTATTCCAGCTGTGGTCCTTGTGACCAGCAGCCTTCCCTTTCTAGCCTCAGTTTCCCTAAGACTAGCATCTACTCCATCAGTTTCTTGTGGTGGCTCAATGAGATAGCGGTGACCTGAATGACAATTCGAAAGATTAGTCAATGTTTTCTATTCCCCCAGCGCCTTCCTGAACTTCTCAGAGACCCCCTCCCAGCCCAGGCAGCTTGACAGGGCGAGGCGGTCATGGTAAAATTAGGAACACACGCGTTGAATTATTGGGATAATCAGCATATTGATAAAACCAACACAGTGGATGAGAATGCTCATCAGATATAATCAGAAAACAGTTTTCATCGGGGTCCTTAGGTGGTTCAGTCAGTTAAATGTCAGCCTCTCGATTTCGGCCCAGGTCATGATCTCAGGATCATGAGATCGAGCCCCACATCTGGCTCCACACTCAGTGGGGCATCTGCTGGAGATTCTCTCTCGCTTTCTCCCTCTGCCCCTTCCCCATGCCTGCCCCCCACTCCCTCACTTTCTCTCTCTCCCCTTCTCTAACAAAAAATAAAAGAAAGAAAAAAAGGAAAAGAAAATAATTATTTTAATTATTTTAATAATTATTATTATTATCATTTTATTTTAATTTAATAAAATAATTTATTTTAATTATTTTAATAATTATTATTATTATCATTCTCCCCACTGCCGATTCAAACCTGCTCTGTGGCCTAGGAGCACTTCTCAACTCCTTTGGATAAGCACAGAGACATGATTTTTCTAGTCATACTTAGATTTTTTTTTTTACATGTCTCCACATACACACACATAATTTGCACATAAACTAACCAAAATGTTTGATCCAAACATAGTCAAAATTTTCAAATGCTTTTTAAGTTTAAAGTATTTTCCCTTTCCAGAAATTAGCCGTCCCTCAAAAAGCATGGCCAAAGCTTACTGTAAGGAGGAGAGGAAATCCATCCCAGATTGGTTTTTTGTTTTGTTTTGTTTTCCTGTCTAGACCGTCTGTCCCTCACCTGCATACCCACTGCCCCCACTCTGAGTCTGTCTCTGGCTATTCCAGAGTTGAGGGGTAGTGGGGACGGGAAAGTAGTGGCAGCGCAAATGTTCTTGCCCCTCCACTGTATCGTCATGAATTGGTTTATAAGCTCTCCGGGCTCAGCACAGGTATTAAAGCTAACCATCTGGTGGGCATTTGGCAGTCAGCTCAAAACACCACTGTTATTGTCTCTCTGGCTGCCTGTTGATGTCCCCTCAGCCCCTTGGGATCTAGCAGCCCTCTGTTCTGTTGAGGTCACCTTCTCTCTTCAGGCTGTTCCTTGGGCAGCATTTAAAATGGCCAACAGGGTGGCTCTCTCATTTGGGCCTATCTGTGTCCCCACAAGTGGTCCCATATGCCTCAGCAAGCTCAGGCTTCACAGTGTGGCCACTTATTCCCTTGGCGTGGTGGACCCGCATTTTGCAATGGGGAGCAGCTGCCATCTACTGCTCATGGTCACTGTCGAAACTGAACAGAAAGGTATTTTCTACCATCCGGTGCTATGGAGCTCAAGAAAGAAGTTTAATTTCGTTTTAGAAAAATAAACCAAAAAAAAAAAAAGAAAGAAAGAAAAGAAAAATAAACCACCTGGGTGGCTCAGTGGTTGAGGGCCTGCCTTCATCTCAGGGCGTGATCCTGGGGTCCTGGGATCGACTCCCATATTGGACCCCTCCTCCCAGGAAGCCTGCTTCTCCCTCTGCCTCTGTGTGTGTGTGTGTGTGTGTGTGTGTGTGTCATGAATGAATAAATAAAATCTTTTAAAAAAAGAAAAGAAAAGGAAAGAAAAGAAAGGAAAAGAAGCCTACATTCCTTGAATGAGTAATGGCTTGAAAGTTTGCTGTCGCGATAGAACATTCACAGGTAACATGTGAGCACACATAGAACACTCCCATTATTTGTTATTGGTATTAATATCATTTGATCAGAGAGATCAAATCCTCATACCTAAAATACTTTCTCGTCATTAAAAAAAAAAAAAAAACATGAAGAAAACAAAGTGGAAAGGTGGGCAATAAGACAATGATATGGCTCATTAAAATTACCTGGAAAACTTTTTATACTTTTATGGAGGCAAGAGAGGGTAAGGGTGGGAAGCAACATGAGCAGGGGCTGGAGCCTCTGATAGTGTTCGTTTTCTTGATCTATATGGTATTTATGAAAGGATGCTTATCTGGGGACAATTTATTGGCTATACATTATGATTTATGAAAAAGATGATAAGTAAACAAATATTCCCTTTGTATTCTTTATATCTTGTATACACTCTATATAGAGAGGGAGTAGAAGTCAGAATTTTTTTACATAATTTTATTTACGATGAACAGTTTGTGATGCTTTCATCCTTTAAAAGTAAATTTAAGTTAAAGAAAGCTAAAATCATTGAAAATTTTAAAAATATGTAGATACCTAGGCCTCATCCGCCTCCCCAGAGATTCTAATTTAATTGGTCTGAGGTCGAGGTCAGCAATCCATGCTTTGGAAAACCTCCAATGTGCGGGGTTATAATTCACTCTTCTAGAAGTTAAATGGCTAGTTTCGGGGTGCCTGGGTAGCTCAGTAGGTTAAGTATCTGCCTCTGGCTTAATCATGACCCCAGGGTCCTGGGATGGAGTCCCACATTGGGCTCCCTGTGGGAGGACGGTGGAGGGGGGATAGGGGTGGTATAGGGGTGGTGGGGATGGTCTGTTTCTCCCTCTCCCTCTGCTCCTCAGCCCCCATGTGCTCCTGTCTCAAATAAAACTCTAAAATCTTTTTTTTTTTAAATGGCTCACTTCAGAAGCAAATTAACACCTTCTTGCAGTCTAGTGGTAAGTCTTCGTTTTCACTGGCAGTAATCTTTAAATCTTTCAAGGCTTCCGATTGTAAGCACCAAGTGCAGTGAAGGCTGCTCCTCCTTCGGGCGGGGAGGACCCCAGGACCAGATGGGACAGTGTCCAGGCCTCCAGTTTCGCAGTCACATTTCTCAATTCTCTCCTCCTGTCAGGTCTACCTTTTGCGGCTACCGTGGGCCCAAGCTTATCCACCTCCTCAGAGCCATTCAGAAAGGGAAGAGGAGAAATAAATAAGGACTCCAGTGACTGAAAAACTCTAAAGCTTCTCCCTGCTGTTATTGCACATGCTTGTTACATAGATTACAGACCTACAAATGAACATGTTGTTCCTGGCTCTGTGCTGACCAGACCCTTCCACTGGGTCCCTGACCCTTGCTACAAACCTCCCTGACTCTCTAGGACCTAGAGCCTTCTAAATGTACAATCCTGGCTTTCGCCTAGGTTCTCAGGTATGAACTCTGTCTTGTTTATTATACGGAATTTGCTAATACTTTTGCTGTCCATTCTGATAACGGGCCTGGGTGGCAGCCAAGCTGGCCTGTCCTAACACTGGAGAATTCTTAGCCTTATGATCTTTGAAATTTTGTCATTAAGGTGTTTGATTGGGATCAAGAAGTTTGCAGTTCCTTAAATAGTGCTCTATATTATATCTGGCTTTAAAACTATGCAAAAGAAGTTACAGTCGTTGTGTTCTATTGTATTAAAAAAAAAAACGTGTGCACTTCCATCTGACACTTGATTATTGGGTCACTGAAGGATCTCTTTCCTGTTGACCTATAACCCCACATCTACTCGCCATAGGTAGGAGGTGCTTTCAAAGAGAACTACCTGTCTACTCAGAGCTAGCCTTACAAATCTATAAAGTGACGCTGAGTGCCATAGCTTGATCTCTCATGTGTGACCAGGAGGGCACCAGATAGGCACATTTCCAGGGGGTCCCAGTGCCTGGCATTTCATTGCACTGGGTGCTCTCCCCTCTATCTGCTCTTATAATCTGGCAAAGAAGAACACGAGCCTCCTTGCCTTTTCCCAACATAGAAATCTACTGCAATCATGCATGTAGTTTCATTTCCCTGGGAGTGTGTATTTCGTTTCTATAAAGCTGTGATCACGTCAGGCTGCTTCTGCCACATGGCCAGAAACTGAGCAGTGTCTATATGGACAGAGCATAATACAAGAAACTAATAAAACGTATGACAGCCAATTTGACATACATTTGCCATAGCGTTTTTATATGGTTGTTATTTTACTCCTGGATAATTAGATAATTGATGCATGTTATAATAACCAGCACTTGTTTTATAATTCTAAAACCCAAGAATGCTTAGATGCATGCACTCATCATGGAGTGAGAGAAGACTTAGGTAGATCAGAGGCCACCTGAGTTCCCTCTAAAAGCCCCTGGACAGGGGATCCCTGGGTGGCTCAGTGGTTGAGCACCTGCCTTCAGCCCAGAGCGTGATTCTGGAGTCCCAGGATCGAGTCCCACATCAGGCTCCCTGCATGGAGCCTGATTCTCCCTCTGCCTCTCTCTCTCTCTCTCTCTCTCTCTCTCTCTCCCTCTGTGTGTGTGTGTGTGTGTGTGTCTCATGAATAAATCAATAAAAAAGAAAGAAAGTTGCCTTTCAATAAATAAATAAATAAATAAATGCCCCGGACAACCTAGGCAATTAATCTCCTCTACTCCAGCCGTGGGTGCTGAAGGCCTTGAAACCCTGCCTCCCACTTCCACTCCCCGGCCACACTCACAGAAACTAGGACATCCAGTCCTAGGTCATTCTTGGCTTCATTCTTGGCTTAGATAGAAAACCCAAACAGAGGTGGGTTTTGGCCTATGTAGAGGACTAAAGATTGGATAAAGCTGTCTTAATCCTTAGGCTCCTTGCAGAAGATTATGCAGAGCTACAAATGAACTCTTTTCTCCTCACCTAAGGCATTGTTTGCATAAAAGAAATAAGCTGCAGAGTACAGTTAGAGGAAGGAAGGCCCCCTGGCGGGACTGGATTGAATTTGGCATATTAGAAATGCAACAGGATTATAAACTAACACCTTAAAAGTGCAAGAGAAGAAGGTAGAGAGAAATTTGGGGTCCTTTTTCATTTGCATCTAGCAGTTTTGAGACTCAGCCGTGTCTCCCACTGCGAGTCAGACATGCATGGCACACCTGAGAAGTTGCTGGGGTGTGGAAACTGCATGCTCAGGGTTCATGAACCTTTAGAGAAGCCAGATTAGAAAAGACAGAGAGTCTTAATATTACATTCCCTGCCCACCCCCCCATTCCCACCTCCCCCGCTCTAGAGATTCAAGACCCGGGAAATAACTGTAGGCAAACACAGATGAAAATATGTTCATGTCTTGTCCTATGAGGTATCAAGGCAGCAGCCGCCCACTTTGGTTTCCAGGCAAGGAGAAGTGATACAGAGTCAGGGAGCATCCCGCTGTGGCCACCTTTCCAATTTCAGGTGCACTGGCAGGCAGCGCCCCTGGCACCGACCTCACGCCTCCCATGGAAGGCAGCAGAAGCAGCAGGCTCACCTGTGAGGCACCCTTAAATAGCTGCATGGACAGAAAACATCCAGGAGAAGCTAGAATGTGGCACCCAGAATTGAGCGGATGATAAGCATTTGAGACAAACCCCATCCTGTGACACGGTTGCATACTTGTCTGAGAGGTGCAGGAGGTCTTATTTTATGCAGGAGAGAGTAAGAGTCAGTGCAATGTGAGTCACTCCCACTAAAGAGTGCTTGATACCTAGGCTGCCGAGACTCAGGGCAATGCACAGCCACTTAACATTTATTTAATTCCACCATTTTCTTCAATGTGGGTGAAACTGGAGGGTATTATGCTGAGTGAAATAAGCCAATCAGAGAAAGACAATTATCATGTGATTCCACTCATATGTGGAATATAAGAAATAGTGAAAGAGACTATAAGGGAAAGGAGTGGGGAAAAATTAGAGAGGAGACAAACCGTAAGAGACTCATAACTCTGGAAAACAAACCAAGGGTTGCAGAAGGGGAGGTGGGTGAGGGTTGCAGTGACTGGGTGATGGGCATTAAGGAGGGTACATGATGGGATGAGCACTGGGTATTATACTATCCGTTGGCAAATCTAATTTAAATAAAATGTTTTTAAAATATTGAATGAATGAATAAGTGAATGAGTGAAACAATGAATAAACAAATGAAAATATTAAGATAATAAAGCACAAAATCTAGACCATGATCTCTCAAAATGTGGCCCTGGACTATCAGCATCAACTTCTGTGGGAATTTACTACAGATGCAAATCCTTGAACCCCACCCCAAACCTACTGGGTTAGAAACTCTGGACGAGAGGCTCGGCCAACTGTATTTGACAGACCTCCAGGCAATCTGATGCATGCTAAAGTTTGAGAACCATTGCTCTCATGGAGGAAGGCCAAAAAGAGTGAGGCAGGCCAGGAGGAAGATAGAAAAATGCCAAAAGAGGAAGGATAAAATAAACCACAAAGTTGTAAGCAGATTCAAAACAGCGTTTGTAATTTATGTAGTTTTTCTTGAACTTTTCCCTCTTTATGAGAGTTCCTTTCCTCGTTGACACTTCATCTATTGGTTGAGAAAAGACAAAATACACTAAGAGCACATGTTTTGCCCAGTGAGGCACCCTCACCTACACAGCCCTATTGATTCTAGCCCCTTTCTCAGAGCAAGGGCATAGCATGTAGGTACTGGGAAAAGAAGAAATCTGAGAGACAACAATCACATAGAGAACGAAAACCAGGAACACTCCTGGGGGTGGAGGGACTATCCTCCACAGGAAGAAATTACAGGAAGAAATCAAATCATCTACAAGCCATAATCAGTTCTGTACCCATAAAGATACCTTTTATAGGAAAATCACACTGTTTTCCAAAAGGCAGTCATAGGGCTCCCATGGCCACATAATGTGTAGCATAGACAAAAATTATAAGCCCAAAAGCTCTATTGAGAAGCCTGGAATGGGGTTTGAAATGTAAAAAAATGAGCAGATACAAAGCAGTATAACACATAGAAAAAAATTAAATATTTGTATAAGAATGAACATATTGTTTCCCTACATATAACACACCTCAATCATTTTTCCACAGGAAATAACCAATGCTTTGGTTAAGAATGCACATTATTTTGCAGTTCTTTGGGGAATAAAGCAAACTTGATTGAAATAATCACCAGCTCAGAGGCAACATTCCTTTTCTTAATCTTTGTACTAATTGCTTATAATATAGAAATAGCCAGAAATACAGTTTATGACAATAAATCTGAATTTAATTCCATTGAGTTGAGGAATTTGTAAACAAAATATTCTTAGCTGGGTGCTTTCGGCAAGTGCCGTGAACTGAATGCACCCCCTCAAAATTCATCTGTTGGAATACTAATTACCAACGTGAGGTAAATGGAGATGGGGCCTTCGGGAAATAACTAGGCCATGAAGGTAGAGCCCTCAAGATGGAAACGCTTCCCCGGTAAGAAGGGACAAAAGAGACTTCGCTTCCTCTCTCTGGTCTCTGCCATGTGAAGTCACAGCAAGAAGGTAACCATCCGTGAACCAGGGAAAAGGTGCTCACCAAAACCCTACCATGCTAGCACTTTGATCTCAGACTTCTCAGCCTTCAGAATTTTGAGAAACAAATTTCTGCCCTTTAATCCATCCAGTCCAGGTAATTTGTCATTGTAGCCCAAACTAAGACACCAAAATATTTCATTTTGCTCAGCTTCCTCATGTGAAAAACTTTTTATACTTATCTAGCTCATTGGGCTATTCTAAAATATGTCATACATAAAGTACTTAGCATAGTTACGGTACACAGTAAGAAATAATGGCTCATTGACTTGCTCTTTTTTTCTTGCAAGGATGATGCTAAGGACTAGGCATTCTCTAAAGAGACCCCAAGAAAACACTGATAGATAGAACATTGATCAATACACAATTTCAGGTTCAAGAAATAATTGTCATTCTTACCAAGTTACTAATGCAGCGTATTATCCAGAATTTGCTCCCTATCTCCTTCTATACTTAACAAAGGACTTAAAATTAATCAGGACCATATTTGGCATGCTACTTTGGATTCAAATCTTTGGTCATTTTTGCCATTGGTATTTAGAATTAGTCCATGGTAACCACTGTGAGACTCTAGCAAGGTGGGTCCTTGGCAATGTCAGTGGAATCATGGGGCATTTGTCATATAAGGTATTTAGTGTAGACCACAGTTTGAAGAATTTAACCTCAGGCAATTTGACACTTTCAGCCTGGTTAGACACACTCCTTCTAGGCCTTTAGCAATATTCCCAGGGCAAAAATGATTGATGATAATAGTAGTATAACAATTTAATAATAGCACCTCATAGAATTGGTGCAAAGATTAGATGAATAAATAAATAAAAGCCATTACCAAAAACTTAATTCTGTAGCTACTGTCACTACTGGGACTGTGATGAGGAAAATAGACCTTAGAAATATTCAGTTATTATGGGCAAAGAGAGTTTGAGAGTTCATTGTGCCCATTTACATACTGATCTAGGGAGAGGTCATTCAATTATTGGATCACTTTATCCCTCCAGTTCTCCTGGCAGATATCTCCCTATTATGAAGAAACTTGTGATCTTCAGAGACTGAGGTGCCTGTTACCTTATCTCTAGACTCCTACATTGTTTTGTTGGAACTTTTTATTTAATTTTTGTTTGTTTGTTTTGGTGCGACTACTATGTGACAGACTTGTCAAGTCACTTTGGATGTAGGTGCAAAAAATATACTCAGTGGTCTAGCAGTCAAGGGGCATATAGGATCTGACCTTCCAGACTAGCCTTCTAAAACTTTCAGCCCTGTCAGTTCTCCACCTTCTTGCCCATCTACCACCCTTAGAACCTGCCCACACCCAGCAGACACATCATCTAGGTTCAGATGTCAAGTCTTCCCATTGTCTTGTAGAACATGCCTACACATAGCATCAAATATGACAATTCTAATCTGGCCAAATTTGTCATCTGCCAAGTAACAGTACTAGACTGGCTTGATTAGTTTTATAGATTATTCATTTTCACTTCATGAATAATTCACCTACCAATCCATCATAAATTTCAAACTGAACCAAAGCTTATCCCCTTATTGAATCCTGGGGGAAAAAAAGGCATTTTTCTTTTCCTTAAATAAGGAAAAAATCCTTTAAAATTAGTTGAATTTCAGCTAACAAGTAGGTAACTTTCCCTCTCAAATACATATTTTTTAAATAAATAAGTTTAATAACATGGGTTTGGAATTTCTACAGATAAAGCTTTTAAATGTCTAAGAAGCTTGATGAATCTAAGTATATCACAAAACAAATCAGAAAAGACCCTGAATAGCAAGGGGAATATTAAAAAAGAAAACCATAGCTGGGGACATCACAATGCCAGATTTCAGGTTGTACTACAAAGCTGTGGTCATCAAGACAGTGTGGGAGAACACAGGCAACACCCTTTTTGAACTCGGCCACAGTAACTTCTTGCAAGATACATCCATGAAGACAAGAGAAACAAAAGCAAAAATGAACTATCGGGACTTCATCAAGATAAGAAGCTTCTTCACAGCAAAAGAAACAGTCAACAAAACTAAAAGACAACCTACAGGATGGGAGAAGATATTTGCAAATGACATATCAGATAAAGGGCAATGACAATCCAATCATGAAATGGGCAAAAGACATGAACAGAAATCTCACAGAGGAAGACATAGACATGGCCAACATGCACATGAGAAAATGCTCCGCATCACTTGCCATCAAGGAAATACAAATCAAAACCACAATGAGATCCCACCTCACACCAGTGAGAATGGGGAAAATTAACAAGGCAGGAAACCACAAATGTTGGAGAGGATGTGGAGAGAGGGCAACCCTCTTGCACTGTTGGTGGGAATGTGAACTGGTGCAGCCACTCTGGAAAACTGTGTGGAGGTTCCTCAAAGAGTTAAAAATAGACCTGCCCTACGACCCAGCAATTGCACTGAAGGGGATTTACCCCAAAGATACAGATGCAGTGAAACGCCCGGACACCGGCACCCCGATGTTTATAGCAGCAATGTCCACAATAGCCAAACTGTGGAAGGAGCCTCGGTGTCCATCGAAAGATGATGGATAAAGAAGATGTGGTTTATGTATACAATGGGATATTCCTCAGCCATTAGAAATGACAAATACCCACCATTTGCTTCAACATGGATGGAACTGGAGGGTATTATGCTGAGTGAAATAAGTCAATTGGAGAAGGACAAACATTATTTGGTCTCATTCATTTGGGGAATATAAAAAATAGTGAAAGGGAATAAAGGGGAAAGGAGAAAAAATGAGTGGGAAATATTAGAAAGGGAGAGAGAACATGAGTGACTCCTAACTCTGGGAAACTAACAAGGGGTGGTGGAAAGGGAAGTGGGCAGGGGGTGGGGGTGACTGGGTGACAGGCACTGAGGGGGGCACTTGATGGGATGAGCACTGGGTGTTATGCTATATGTTGGCAATTTGAACTCCAATAAAACATAACTTAAAAAAAATAAGTATGTCACAAAACATTTGTATTGCTTTCCTAAGTTTTCCATGGAGAGCATAATTCAAGATTAAAATATATAACTTCTGCCTCAGCAGTATGCCAGGCTACATACTCTCAAAGGCATTCTTACTTTAAACCAAGACCCAGGATAAATAAGGAAAAACATATATAATCCACTATTTACAAGTTTTCTAAAAAGGAAGGGCTCTCAAATTTAAAACTTTCACAAATTTTTATTAGTTTATATGAGGTGAATATAAAAAACCATCAAGCATACAAAGAAGAAGAAAAAACTGAGAACTTTTAGAACTATTAGAATCTAAATATGAATTTAGTATATGTAAAAAATGTTTAAAGGAAGAACAAATAAGCATGCAACAAAAAGGAATTAAAAATAATGATGACATATTAAAAAGAAATTTTAAAAAGAATATTCTGAGATGATAAAACAAATTGTTGCAATTAAAATTTAATGGATAAGATTTTTGGCCCTGGACCTAATAGTGTAGCTTATGTTGAACTAAATTTTATACCAAAAATAACTTCAGATGTTGGGAAAGCACATAAACAATGCTTTGAAAGCATTGAAAAACCAGCTCAAGTAACATTGAGCAACTAGAATCCTTGAGCAAGGAAAGCACACAAGATGTACTCCACATTCACCTCAGAATTTTCCTGAGGGCACTTTCCCAATTGTGGCAAGAGTGGAAAGAGCTCAAGAAGAAAGCAAACACCTAGGTCTGAGGAGGCAAATAATAAGTTTGGGGATACCAAAGGAGATGGGACTGGAGGAGCAAAATATTGGAGAAAAAGGAACTTTTCTTTTGGAATTCAAAGGAATGCCCAAAACTCTGCATTCAAATTTCCATCGAATGGTTGGTCAGCTTCTGAGCTGTGAATGTGCAAAGCAATCCTGAAGAAGTGTGGTAAACAGCAGGCAAGAAGCTCAAGAATTGAGGTGGATTTTAGCAACCAGACAGCACCAGGGTGTTAAAAGATTGGTACTCAAGATGGAGGAAACTTCAGGCCTGAACCCTGTGAGTCGAGGCAGAACCAAAATAGGCATAACAAAACTGAAAAACAAGTCTTGACTGGATCAAGGTCATTCACTGTAACTCTTTGACTAAAAACCTTAACACTTTTTGGGAGAATATCATATAGAGCCTCTACAGTTTATCATCTATAATCTGAAAAGCAACTGAAAAGTATAAGCATACTAAAAATAAAAGCAAATGACCAATATGAAGAGAAAAGGCAAGAAATAAAAAGATACAGGCCTCAACCACATGGCCACCATAGAAGCAGGAGTGCTGCTGTCCTGGCTACCTGGAGAAGCCCAGTCCAATGCTATGTGGCCACTTTTGGCACCTGGGAGCACACCTCACTGCACACCAGACTTCCCTTAGCCCAGGCTTGGCCAGATTTCTTCCCATGCTCCTGTACCAAAATGGCCCCTGTGGTAGGTTGCTAGTGGTCATCTCCCCCAAAGGCAATTGAAAATTTCTTATCAGAAGAAATTTGACTGGCATAAGTAAATAAAATCTGTAAAAGAAGACTTGAAAATTTTGCCCTTCTCTCTGAACTTTTATAAACTTTATTTGGCAGGGGAAAAATGACTGCCCATCACACTTTTCACTGCTGAGAGGTGCTCCAGCTTTAGCCAGGAAATGACCTGTATTCACAAGATTCAGACTTTAGAAGATTATTTGTTTACTATAAAAAAAAAAGGAAAAAAAAAAGGTTAAAGAAATTATGAAGGAAGGCAAGACATTTCACCAAGTATAGTAATCTTTACAGTATCCACATGACTATCGTGTGCTATAGTCTTTATAAAAGACTTTTACCAAAAAAAAAAGAAAAAAGAAAAAAAAAGGCTTTTACCTACTATGTAGGTCTTAGGATAAATGTGTTTATACTTTAAACAGTCATGTGGATACTGTAAAGACTATTAAGGTATATTTCTGTTTAAAACCACATGGTATTAGTTTTTATCTGTTCCCAAAATTGGAAACTTTATCCAGTCAAAATTTAAAAAAAAAAAAAATAGAAAACCATAATTATTTTTACTCTGGAGTCCTAGTTAATGAATGCAAAGAGGTTAGAGAGATTTAGAGCTACTCATCATTTAATGGTGTTTAATGTTTATTTTCAGTATGTTTAATAGGGCAACTTTTTTGAATCCTCCAAAGAGTAATAATGTTTATTGATTAAATGTGGGGAATAAAAGGGGTGGCTCAGTCAGTTAAGTGACCGACTCTTGATTTTGACTCAGGTCATGAGTTCAGGGTGATAGGATGAAGCCCCACATCAGGTTCCATGCTCAGCAGGGAGTCTGCTTTAGAATCTGTCTCTCCATCTGCTCCTCCTGTCTGTCTGTCTCTCTCTCTCTAAAATAAATAAAGAAATCTAAAAATGTGGGAAATTATGGTTAAGACACCAAATTCTACTTCAAGACCTGTAACTGTATTACACACCATTAAATGGATTTCATTTTTCATAAAATATCTTATTTTCCTGACCTATAAAATAGAGACAATGATTTTTCTTAAAAAAAGAGAGAGAGAAAGAATCCACAGGTGACTCAGGCTTTAAAACACTAAGATTAGTATATAATAGTATAAAAGTTAAAAAAGTAAAGGTGAACAAAAAAGATGAGAAGTGAGAAAATCTCAACTGGAAATTGGGACCTATAAAAAGGAATCAAATGGACATTCTTAATGTGAAAAATAAAAAATATATACATAGGCAATAAAAAGTATTTATTTGGGTTTCTAAAGCAGATTGGACACAGTAAACGCAAGGTTTGTAAACCAGAAACAGGTCCCTAGGGAATATAAAAACTAAGTGTCAGACAGTAAAATGGAGAAAAATAAAAACTGAGTGTTTAAGAGACACATTGGACACAGCTCAAAGATCTAATGTACAACTGGATGTCCAGAAGAAAAGAGAAAGACAACATGGCAGAAACAATACTGGAAAAGATAATGACAGAGAATTTTCAAACTGGCAAAAGACATCAACTCAAAGTTCCAAAAAAAAAAAAAAAAAAACTCACAGAGATCGAGAAAAGATATGTGAAAGAAAACAATCAATAAACACCTCATAGTCAACTTACTAAAAACCAAAATAGATGCAGCTGAGAATTCATAAGCTGAAAGGTGGGTCAGAAAAAAAAAACATATGAAATGAAGCAAAGAGAGTTAAAAGAATAGAAAATACAGAAAGGACTATATATGAGACATGATTATGAGAAAAGATTTAAAACAAGAATAATCTGAGGTATAGAAAGACAGGAGAGAGAATATGACTAAAGCAGCATTTGAAGAAAAAAAGCGGCCTTGATTTTTCAGATTCAGGAAATACTATGAACCTCAGGAAGGATTATTATAAACATTTTTACATTTTTATAAAGGAAACAATACAAAGTTTGAATAATTGAGGCATAGTTGTATTTTACAGTGGAATCTTAGAACTGGGAGAGGTCTGAGAGATAAACTAACGTTAACACCCTGATTTTAGAGAGGAAGCAGATCAACAACTGTATAAGCAAATGACCTAAGAAAGGCATGATAATGCACAGCCGGAATCAGAATTCTTGAATTCAGATTAGGTGATGTTTTCACGGTACAAGATTCTCTCTCCTCTTTATATGTCAGCAGCATTATTCAAAGATACAGATCATTCTATCATTTTAAAATTATGTTTTCTTAACTAAATTATTTTTAAATCTTTCTTGCTGACTTCCGTATTGCCAAACAGACTGACAATGTAAAAAAGTAACTCTCGGTCAATCACTTGCTCAGGCTGCTTCATGGTAGAGGTAGAGCAGGGACAGAAATTCAGATTATGGAACTTTCAATTGCAGAGTATTTTTCGTATATAGTTTGTTGTTGGTGTCACTGTTTTGTTTTGTTTTGCTTAGATTTTATTTAATCATTTGAGACAGAGACAGAGCATGATAAGCAGGGCTAAGGGAGAGGGATAAGCTGAGCAGGGAGCCGGATATGGGGCTCGATCCCAGGGCCCCAGGATCATGACCTGAGCCAAAGGCAGACGCTTAACTGACAGCCACACAGGCACCCGAGTGCTACTGTTTTTTTAATAGCACTTGCGCACTGAATCTAAGACCATAAAACTCCTGTTCTTTTACCTTCACCTTAGCAATTATTTTGTGACTCATACAATTTCTGATTTTTCAGCGCCTTTTTCTCCAGCTATGTGGGGTATAACTGACAAAATTGTACATACCTGAAGTATAAGATGTGATGATTTTGTATATGTATACCTTGTGGAATAATTTACACACACATGCACACTTGCATGCACACACGTGGCTCCTGGAGCAGCTGGTCTAGCTCAGCCATACTTCACCTATTTTCTCTTTCAGGCTGGAGACATGCTGTACTAGAGAGCCATGAATCCTAGTTCTTAGTGTTCAAGGCAGAGATGAGAACAGAAAGAAGTTCCTACCATTATCACTGAGGTCAAATATAAGGTCCAGGTACCTGATGGGGTTTACTAGGGCTTCTTAATTGGAAGCCAGAAAAAATGTAGAAATAGTGCAATGGTGCCATTAGCCCACCCTCACCCTGCCCACAGCCCAGAGACACCACCAGGTTTTAGAGAATGACCTTTAGGTTAGGGCAGCCAGAATGCTAATGTGCAGCTGGGGGGCTGCTATATGATCCCAGGCCCAAAGGGGCAAGTGTAAGTGAAGGGCACTTGAGCTGAAGCTTCTTTGGGTTCATGCTACATCTCCATAGAAGCCTGGGTTAAGAGACACCCATTTTGCCAGTAAGAGAGTTTTACACTCAGGCACTATGCTGACAGAAAAAAAATTGAACTCTCTACTTCACAGTACAGGAAACTTGATTGTCTTGTGCTCATTTTCCCAAGATTAAGTCAGTTGTTACCTCCTCTTCTTCCCTTGATTTATTCTTCCTCTGTACATCCAATAATTCCCTCTACTTATTGCCATTATTTCCACTCATCCCAATGGTATTTTCATTTGAAATTAGTTGGAGGCTCTTCTTGGGTTCAGGCAACAATAACAACAAAAAAAAAAAACAAAAAAACAAAAAAACAAATCCTACTCAAGTTTCCACAAAAAGAAATATTATTGGCTGGTTTCACTCCAACATCCAGAGGTAGAGTGGCTTCCATCCAGTTCAGTCATGTCTGGCCAAGTTTCTCTGTGGTCCTTTCAGCTGTATCTTGGCTGACTTTCCTTCTGATCACAAGGTGGCTTCTTGAAGAAGCAACAGACTCTGCATGATCCCTCTTTCACATCTAGGTAAAAAAATAATAAAAAAAAAAAAAAGATCACAAGCATCTCACAGCCATCAAACAAGATTTCTCAGCTCTGCACAGAAGGCAGTCACTATAGATAAAAGAGTGTCATATAGGTTTACACCTTGGTTACGTGCTTATTGCTGAAATAATCACTGTTGTAAATGACTCTGAATTGCCTCTGGAGCCGGATGTGGTGATATCCATCCCACACAAATCCTTAATCTCCCGGCAGCTGCACAGTGCGAAACAAAATGGCGTTAGGTAGACAAACAAAACATCCATTATAACTGTAGTGGAGTTTTTTTTTCTATTGTCTTATAAAACCATGACAGCCTGGAATATAGAGACAATCCTGACATATCTCTGTATCTTCAGGCCCTACCTCAGAGCTGACATATAATCAGTACTCAATAGTCATCTGAATGAATGAACAAGTGAAATAACTGTTTCTCCTCAGAAATGTATTTGTCATCAACCATTCCATAATTCCTAAAGTATATTGTAGTTGTAATAATATTTGCACAACACTGTATTGTTCCATCCCACCCTGCGTGGTTATAATTTTTACTATTCCTTCCTGGGTGTTTCACTTTGTTTCAACACATTACTGATTATTTTTAGAGCTGCTATTAACACAGACTTCAATTCCTGTCCTGTTTTCCCCTTGAGCAGTGAACCAGTTTCCATGGAAACAGAATCCAATACCTCTCTCTAGAGCCTCACATCAATGCAATTTGATGTGAGGGGCTAACATACTACCTCCTACCTGTATTTTAGAAGTCTGGAGCTATCATACCTCAAAAGATACAAGTCATTATTGGGGTAAGGCATACCCGATGAAGTATGAGCTTGATAGCTTGTCCAAGAGATGTATCAGAGCTCTCATCTGGAAATAATCCCCTAATCACAGCTGGAGGAAGGTTTTCAAGTTTGAAATGACTTAAAAAAAAAAAAAAACAAGTCACAAGGTAAATTTTATTTTAAGATGGGAAGCAAGACCGTTTTAATTGGCACCACTCATTCCATTCAGCTCAAAGTCACAGACACCTAACCTTTCTCAGAGAACCATGTACAGTGATTATATAGGATGCTTCCTCCCCACCTTCCATCCTACACCAAAGGTGAGGTCGGAATCAAATGCAGGTAGACTGATTGGGGAAGAGAGGAATAATTTCCCAAGTATCTCTGGCTGAGGCAGCTCCCAACACCCAAGGGTGATTCTCTGAAATAGTGGTAGATCTAAGCCTTAGCTTCTGTACTCTCAGCACCTAGGGGAAGGATACACTGGCTAGTGGGAAACTATATGGGAAACCAACAGCATCGACTGCCTATGAGCACACACGGTTCATCACCAGGTCCTAAATTCTCAGCTGGACCAATTTTCATAGTGTAAAACCAAGCTTGGACCTTGTCAGCACTCCAGAATCTTTTATTTGGTGGACAGATGTGGTATGATGGAATTTTCTATCCTGCCGTGAGATGTTTACACAGTCTATCTCTATGGATATGTATCAGGGTAATCTGGGTTAACCCAAGGATATGGAATGCAAGAAACCAGGATGCGGTATATACAGGCAACAACAGGGCAGCAAGAGAAAAATTAAAATACTAGATCAAATGGTATCAACAGCACCTAAAGCAAAGAGACCCAAGCAAAGTGGGTAGTGCGTAGACGAGGCATAGCCAGCTGATTGTAAGGGGTAACAAACCTTAGAAACAAAGAGATAACAATGAGCACATGAAGGAGAAATACAGCAAAAAAGATACATGAATGTTATTGAAATGGGGTCCATAGACTAAAAGAAGCATCAGAAAATAAGAATCAGGGGATGAAGCCAGGCTGTAAGACAATAGTCAGGATCCCACCCCGATTCTGTTGTAGGATTCCAATGGATTCCTTTCTGGGATCTTTTTCTTAGTGCAATGCTTTTAAATTGGAGAAGCAAAAGACTTGTTTTTTTTAATTTGTTTTATTTTTAACCATATGCTTGTTTGGTTTACAATCCTGGCCCTACCAAGATGATATTTTAAAGATGGCACTCAGTATTGTCTGCTCTTGGTCTATGCCTTCTCTATCTGCAAAAAAAAAAAAAAAAAGGAAACCTGTCCATGAGCTAGATAAAGGCTGATTCTCCCAATTGTTCTCTTGGCCACAGTTTTGTTCTTTGCTGTGTTAACCCTTGCCCTCATCCTAGCCCCATTCCAGCTGCTCCCAAAGAACATTCAGTTCCCATGATTTTTCTAGAAAAGAGGCAGGTCAATATTATTAGTGGAGTGTGTTCTACATACCACCACCAGGTATGGAAATATTTTTTTGTCCAGACATGCATAGGCTTTCTCACACTGAATACTTCTACAAAAAAGCCAGCCCACACTTGGCCTGTTTCTACCTAGGACTCCAGGGCATTCAAGTTTTCCAGTTTCTCTGCAGGGTATTAGTTGGGGCCGTTTTCTTGGCTCCTTCATATTAGGCCCATTTCCAAGTGGCTGGGTACAGATCCTGTTCTTACTTGATTTGCTTTGGACAAAATTCCTGACCTGCTCCTACTCTACCTGACTCTTTTTTGCTCTGCACTACTTAAACTCAACCCTCCACACCTGCCTCCACTTCATTCACAATGTCCATTCTTGCTTTCTCATCCATTCTTATTCACAACCCTACTATACTCTCCTCTCTTAGTCCATTAAAGAATGACTAGAAAGACTAGACAGGATTGAGTGAGGGAATGTCACAGAAGGAGATGTCAGAGGACAGCTTAGAGTAGGGCCAAGGACCTGGGAGCCATTGTAAAGACTTTGGCTATTACTCCTAAGGAAATGGGGAGCCACTGGAAAGTTTTTAGCTAAAGAGTGTGAACATGGATGGAAAAATGATGGAAAAGAATCACTCTGATTGTTATTTTAGGAATAGTCTGGGGGGTTGGTAAGGGCACAAGAGTGAAAGCCAGAAAACCATCTGTAGGCCATCAAAGTAATTCAGATTGAAGTGATGTAGGCTTGATCCAAGGCGGTCATAATGAAGGAAGGTTGTTAGGGTTTGAACCCAATGGCCAAGAAAAAATTCTTGAGATGTCTCTGGTACAAAAAGGTGGTTTTATTAAAGCATGGGGACAGAATCTGTGGGCAGAAAGGCTGCACTGGGATCATGAGAAGGGGCCATTATATACTTTCAAGTTGGGAAGAGGTTAGGGATAGTGTAAGCCTCCCAGGTATTTTGGAAACAAGGCTTCCAGGATTCTGAGGGGCCTAGCTATCGTTAGGAAAAGGTCATTTATTACTGTTTAGTAAAAACCCAATCGTGAGACTCTTCAGGATGTCTACTGGTAGGCCATATGCTTGGGGGATAATTGCCAACATGTATCTTGGGGTTTAGAGATAAAGTTTCCAAAGGAATTTTTATATGTTCAAGTAGACTTCCAGGATCCTGGAGGTTGGGCTATCATTGCCTCTTGCCCTTAGCAAAGTAGTAACATTGAGGCAGCTGAGTTGCTAGAGGAAGGTCACTCTGCCTATTTTAAGGACTTATCAATGGACTGTAGGTAGTAAGGAAATTTAATTTTTCTTTTGCCTTTATTTCCCACATCAGTCACAGTAGAGATAATAAGATGAGGTCAGATTGAGATATATGTAGTCATGCTGAGAGAATTTCCTGACAGTTTGGATATAAGTATGAGAGAAAGAATGGAGGCAAGGCTGTTTCTATGGGTTTTGACCTACACAATTATTTAAATACTTAAATACTGTTTCAGGAAATCATGATTGTTCCAGGCATTGTCCTAAGTTCTTTGCCAATCGCAGCTCACTGAATCCTCATAACCCTATGAGATAGATGCTATTAGCATTCCCATTTTATAGATGAGGGACTTGCTACACACGTTGCTTAAATAGCTTGTGCAAGGTTCTCGTGAATGTTGTGGCCATTAACTGAAATGGATTAGTGAAGTAGTGGAATGGATTTGGAACAGGATTAGAAGCTTACTTCTCTCCTTTTTAACTTACTAACTGTCCAGGCTCAGTCCACTTTTGCTCCCAGCTGCTATTAGTCTATACTAATACACATTTTTTTACCTACAAGGGTTATACCAGGTACTCCAGGTTGTTACCAAGACTCCCACAGCTTGGTTTTCCACTGGAAATAGTGGTATGCTGGTAACATTTACCAGTCCTTCGGGGGTAGGGGGGGTGTAGCAGTTTCTGAGTATTTGCCGATTTCTGTGATGTATATAATCTCACCATAGCCAATTTGAAACAACACAATTTTATTGAATATGGAATTGGGAAGAGATGTACACAATTTGCCCTCAGCTAAAGCACACCACTAATTGGAACCATTACAATAATTTTAAAGTGCTAGTGAATATCGAGCAATGGTAATTCAGGGCTCTCAAATGAGGAGGAGAATTTATGATGGGAGACATAGCCAAACTAGTTGGGAAAACTAATTTACACTTGAACTAGAGGTTGGAGTATAGATGGTAAGGCAAGAATAGACACAATAAATCCAAAAATGTTCAATAATGAAGGGGCTACATAACTATAGGAGAGGCCAATGGCTGAAATAGCTGATTCCTAGTTGATGGCACCAGGGTCCGGGGCAGAGATGACCAGGATGTAAACCTGAAGTGACTTCCAGGACAGTTCAGCCAATCAGAAGCCTCAGGAATAGGATTCCTCAGGTAGAGGAATCCAGTCAAAGTAGAAAAGAGGAACCAGAGGACTTCAATAGTGGGCAGTAGAGAGACTCAAGCATAGCGTTTGCCAAGTGAGTGCTTCTCCAAACTATCTGCTTCTGAGTCTCTAAAAGGCATTTCAAAAAGTATTTCTAATGCAATGTATCTGGGTTGGGTAAAGATCTATGTACTTCTTAAAAGCAGATTTATGCATAATACTAGGTTTGAGAATCTGGTAAATAATAAAGGCAGGAAGAGTTAGGTTATCAAGGCATCCCAAGACCAAATAAAAGACAACTATGAGGTTGGAGTTTAGGACCAGGGCAGCAAGCAATACCTGAAAGGAATAGGACAAAGGTAATATGGCAGGCAAGTAAATGTGATACACAGGTAAGAACTGATGCTGAGACCCGGACACCACGGGACCTTAGCAACACTACACAAAAGCTCCTGTACACAAAAACACCAGGAAGTTTTTAGCTTCTTGGCAGTGAGTGCCAAGAGAAAATTTTATTCAGGGAAATGACACCATTTTACTTGCACAATAAAGTGAAGGACAGAATGGGAAGAAACAAGACTAAAAGTAAGAAAACTAATTAAGGGAGCAAATGAAGCAGATGATGACAAAGGCCTGAACAATGGCTGTGACAATAGGGATGGGATAATGAGGTTGGTTTTAGAAATATTTTAGAGTTAGAACTCACATAAGATATTTAATTGGATATGGAGAGGGAGAAAGGCAGAAATTGAAGAGGATCCCCACATGTCCAGCAAGGGTAATTCAGCAAACACTTTCATTCAGGGAAATAGGCACCTAAGAAGAAAAAGCAAGATGAGAAAGTGTGTATTCATCAGGACTCCTGATTGCAAATGAGAAAAAAATAACTCAAATGGATTAGAGGAGGAAATGGCTTTTCTTGCTGGAATCTAAGGGATTCCTTAGATCTAAGGGAATCTAAGAAAGGATTAAACTAACAATAATGTAGTAAACTGTGATAGCTATGGTGTTGCCTTCTTCTAGAACAAATTTTAATATCCCTTATAATAAGGGTTTTCCTGTTTTGAGTACAGCTGTGTCTGACCTACCCACGCCCATGGAAGTAGTATATGAGCTGGGTCTAGCCAATCAGAGTGCTTTTGGCCATAGTCATTAGCTCAGAGGTGGTCGTAAGACATGAGCTGAGCCCATCTGAATTGGCTGAGAGCTGAGCCCTCATGAGATTTTTTGTTAAAACTAGCAGAGACCTTCCTCTAGAGCTTCTATCTTTGGGTTTACCATTTAGGAAGGATGAAAGACTGGAGCAGCTTGCAACTCTCTTCCTCAGCAACCTAGAAAAAGCCTAATTGCATGAAGTTCAGTTGAGACCAACTCAAACGCTGAGGCAAGCAGAGATGAGAGATGGATATAAAGAGATCCAGTGGTTCTGAAGTGTCAGTTCCAGGCATAAATAGAGGCCTGTATAATGCAGTTATTTCACTGATCATGTTAGTACTGTAATCTCCTTCCCAACCATATAAGAAAACAAATTCCTTTTTTCTCCCCTGAGCTAGTTAGCCATGGGTGTCTGTAATACAAAGCATAAGATTCTCCATTAATACCTCCAAAAGCCTAGAGATACAACCGGGCCTCAGGAAAACTAGATCTAGGGACTGAAATATCACTAGTCCTCTACCTTTCACCTGTGCCTCTCTGGGCATTGGTTTCATTCTCACTACAGACCACTTTCTTTACATTGTTGGAAATGTGGCCACAACAGCTCCCTAGTTTTATTTTTCATAGGTTCTATCTCTATTTTTGAACTTGGTTCTATCTCTATTTTTAAACAAGGTTTTATCCCTATTTTTGAACTTGGAAGTGCAAAGAGTAAAAGACAGTTTTACTCTCCGCCTTTTACTCTCTGTTCTTCCAAGTTCAAAAATTCTAGAAAGGATTCTAATTGACCCACTTAGGATCATAGAATAATAAATCAATCAATTGTAACCAGGGTTTTGAAATACTGTGGTTGGCTTGGTATGGGCCAGGTTTACCTCCCTGAACCAATCAAATGAGGCCAGTGAGGCTGACTCAGGTAAGAAAATAGCAGCATTCAAGGAAGCTCAAGGAGGAAGCACAGGGACAGTCCAAGAAGAATGGAAGTACTATTCCAAGGGCAAACATAGCTATCAATGTCCTTTACCGGAAGGATGATGTTTTAAACATGTTGAATTTGAGGCCCAGTGTAGGGCCAAAAGAAGGCCAAGGAAATGTGGCCTGTTAAAACTATCAGCAAGTCTATCGGGTACAATATGTGCCACCTCGGACTATAAACTGCAAACTTAACTGTAACCTATATATATAATTTTATCCCCAAGATCAGCCAGAACTCCAGTTTTCAAAACAATCACGCACAATTTAAGATGGTTATGTGCTCTAGAAGAGTGACACTGTAAGAGAAGAGAAGAGAAAGGGTTTGGAATCCTAGGGGCAAGACCTCAAGAGCAAAAAATCCTGATCTATGTCTCTCCCCTATTGGGTGAGAGACAAAGTCATGGACAAGCAGAGCCTCAAGATCCCAAGATTTTTTATTTGAACAATTGGAATAATGAGGTTGCCATTAACTGAGAAAGGGAAGATTATGAGTAGGGCAGGGTTCAGGTAAGTTTGAGTTTACTTTCAGACATTTAGGTGATGATGTCAGGTAAGCTATCCAAAATATGCTACTGGATTTCAGAAGAGCAATCGGGGCACTCCAATATTAAAAGGGATGAAATGAGAAACCATCCAAGCAGATTGATTAAGGAGCCTTCTGATGATAGGAGAAAAACAAGGAGAATGTGATGTTCTGGAAACCACATCAATGAAAAACATCAAAAAGAAGGGGAAAATCAGCTGTGACAGATCCTGCTGAAGGGTAACATAAATAATGACAGAGAAGTAATTGTTGGATTTAGCAAAGCGGCTACCACTGGTGATTTTGACAGTTTCCCTTAAGTGATGGAAGCAAAAGGCAAAAGTTACACTTTAGTCAAGGATGCCAGCAGAGAAGACTGAAATGAAATGGGACACAGTCCCAGAAACCAAAAGATGCATAAGATGTAACATCTCAGGACTCTGACTCTTCCATGTTCATGATGTCCCATAAGCCACACTCTCCCCCCATACACAGGGACACCATAAGGGAGAGAGAAAATCCGGTGTGGGGAGGTTATTTCAAAAATTGAGCACTATTTGCATGGCTTTTATTTGCTGAGAGAGACTATTAGATAAAGCTTCTGTTTAAGTAAACAGATTAGACTAAGCTTTAAATTAAAGTTAATGTCTTTCCTTCTTACCAGCAGTGGAGAGAAAAATCAAAGCTATTAAAGACAAAGCTAAAGGAATTACACTTTATGCTCGTATTGGATTTGTTGCCTGTGTTAAGTTTTTCACCTTCATGTATTCTTTTTATTATGTTTTTTCAGCTTCATTGAGGTATAATTGACAAATAAAAATTGTATATATTTAAGGTTACAATATGATGATTTGATATACGTAGACCGTGTGAAACAATTAACACAATCAAGCTATAACATATCCATCATCATACATACAGTTACCTTTTGTGAGTGTGTGTGTCGTGTGGAATGCTTACGATCTCTCTCAGCACATCTCAAATTTACAATACAGTATTATTAAGTAGTCATCACACTTCACATTACATCCCCAGAACTAACTCATATTGCAACTGAAAGTTTGTACCCTTTGACCAACATTTCCCCACTTTCCTTGCCCCCCAGGCCCTGGCAACTACCATTCTATACTGTGCTACTCTGATTCTCTGAGTTTGACTTTTTTAGATTCCATATATAAGTGAGATCATGTAATTTTTTTCCTTTTTGTGATTCTCATCAACACCTCCAATGACCTTTCTCCTGTGTCATTCCACCATAGGTATTATGTTGACATTCACCCTCTGAAACATTATTAAGAAAAATCACATGGTCATGCCAACTAGCAAGGCCAAAAATGTTCATTGGAGGGCATGTTAAAGATTATTTATGCAAAAGGATATCCTGGCTAAGATTGGAGTCAAGAGACTTTAGATTTTCGATGAATAAAATTAAGTAAAAAATTTTAATTGAATGTGGCACTATAATAAGTTACTGATCTTCTAAAGATGTAGACTTTAAAGTACCTAGACAAACCATTCCCTTGTTTCTAGAAAATCAACAGATGAACCCTTTAACTATATAAATTTAAGGCAAGCCCTTTGTTCTTGATGAAATTGTGATGACCTGTAGGCTAAAGTCAAGTGTTGTGGTTTGATGAGTCCTTGCGTAAGGTAGAATCAGAGCTAGATCTATGAGAATATGGATTCCATTTCTTTTATTATTATTACTGATTGACTTACTTCTTTGATTTTGTTATTGTTTTTTGTTTGTTTATTATAAGTTTTGAGGATTACTTGTAAGAGATGAGGCATTGAAGACAGAAGCAGCTTTCCTGAAAGACAGCATGAACAGAATGGTCCAAGATCAAGAAGATATCATGACGAGAAGAGATATCATCTAAGGTCCTTATAGAACCAACAATGCTCTGCATCCGTGGTGAGCTGTAGCTGTGAGAACATGGCTATGGTGCCACATACTCATCAGTCACAACAACAGGAGATTTTTTTAGATTATTTGGATGGTAGTGCTTGTTAGCCTGGGGGAGCTAGAACAAGAAAGGAAGAATACGAAGATGTCACACTCAAAGTGTGAACACCTGGGAGGCTTCCTTTGGAGATTGGCAGATATAATTGCAGGACACTTGGATGCTGAGGTCTTGTAAACATAGTGTGGGAGGCATTGTAATTTGGGAATTAAAAATAAAAGAGGTCTAATTTTATATACAAACATTGATGAGAAAAACAAACAAACACTGATGAGGATTTCTTTCAACTTCCTTACACTACAGGTTTTTTTAAATTATGTACAAACTCTTTAAGTGTCTTGACTAAGATTACCCAGGAAGAAACAGCAACTTGTACATCAATAATTTAAGCTAGGAAGTTATAATATTATCAAGTAAGAAAGTAAAATAAAACAAAAATCTTCTCTACCACTCATCAGTCCAGAATTGGAACTGTAGGTAAAGCTAAGTCCAAATTTATCAGAAAACAATATTTCTCCCAGATCTGTAGCCATAAAGTACCATAAGAACCCAATTACTGGAGCATTTACTGATTTCTTATTGAGAAATCTTCTTCTCTAAAATCATAGACTATCAGAAACACTCTTGTTTGAAAGAAAACACTGTTTTCTTGTTGAAAAGCACTCTTGTTTCAGTAGGAATGAAACATCCCACTCTTGTCTATAAGAGCGAAGTTGTGACACAGCGAAGCAGCCTTGATTTCCAGGCCAAGTGCAGGGCTTCAGATAGTGGGTCTTTGCATATAGCATTTGACTTCTATTTTATTTTATTTTTTACTTCTATTTTAACAGTCTTTCCAAGAAAGGTCCATTTCACAGTCCAGGACTGATGTTGGCTCCTTTACATACAGCACTACTTTGCTTTGAGCCCATCGAAACACTACTGTGTGTCCATTGCACTAAACTCCACTCTTCTGCAAAATCCTTAACTCCTTTCTTTTTCTTCCTTTGCTGAAACACTCTACAATTCCTCCGATGTGCAGTCCCCCATATCTTGATGAATCAGTAAACCTGATTTATTTAGTCTACAGGTTTGTCCCACGGGGTCTCAGGCTGTTTGAGCTAGGAAAAGACCATGTCTTATATTTTAGAGTCTCCTTTAAGCACACTAAATTATCTGTATTTTATCCTGTTCCAGAAACAGAAGTAAAAAAGTGATCTGATTGCAAATCAAAGTATGTTTACAGCTAAAACTTTCCATGTTATAAACATAAAAATTTCTTAAGACCAAAGAGGAAAAAAAAAATTAGATTTAAAATGAAACAAAACAAGCAGAGTTGTTTTCCGTTCACTTTGCTAAAAACTCAGGCTGCGCCTCTTAGAATACAACAATGGTCAGAAAGAGGGGTTTTTCTCCTTATTTTTTTAAGATTTTATTTATTTATTCATGAAAGAAACAGAAAGAAAGAGGCAGAGACATAGGCAGAGGGAGAAGCAGGCTCCTTGTGGGGAGCCTGATGTGGGACTCGATTCCAGGACCCCAGGATCATGCCCTGAGCCAAAGGCAGACACTCAACCATTGAGCCCCCCAGGTGCCACAGTTTTTCTCCTTATTAATATGATGAAGCAAGTAATATGACAGGACCACTGCATCACTTGAGAGATACTAAAATACTTTAAATGTGAACCTCCAAAAACCTCTTTCCCCGTCCTCATTCTTGACCTATGACCTTGTTTTCTATCTCACTGAGAGGCTAAAAAAAAAAAACAAACAGAAGAGAATGTGCTCAAACTCCCACCACTTCTTCCCACCCCCCTGCAATTGCATCTGCATACTCAGTATTAGTGACCTCTCTGTGTACCTAACAAGGGCTAGCCTCTGCTCCCGTGCTAGATCCTGTCCGCTCATGCCCAGGCAAGGCCTTTGTTCCAGTACTTCTCTTCCTTTTTTCCCCTGGTAGTCCCCATCCGAATCAGTCCCCAGTGATCCCCCACTCCTGGTATCCATGCCATTATGTAATCTTTTCTCTGATGGGATGCGGGATGAACCCTGTGACCCATAGAATACTGCAGAAGCAATGGTGTGTGACTTCAGAAACTACGTCATAAAGGAAAATGACACTTCTACCTTTTTTAATTTCTCACCCTGGGAGAAGCTGCACCATGTCATGAGAACATTCAAGCAGTCCCATGGCAAAGCCCTTGTGAAGAGGAACTGAGGTCTTCCACCACCAGCTAGACCCAACTTGACAGTCGTGTGAGTAAGGCAACTTGGATGTAAAGCTTCTAGGCCCAACCACATCTTTAGATAACTGGAACCTCAGCCAACATCTGACTGCAACTTTATGAGGGAATCAGTGGGAGTCTGCCCAAGGTGCTCCTGAATTTTTGACTCACAAAGACTGTAAGAGATAATACATGGTGTTCTTAAGCCAGGAGAACTTGCTGTGCAGCAATAGATAACTAGTGCACCTCCTGTGATCAAAATACTTTAGTGGCTCTTGGTTTTCCTCAGAGAAAAGGCCAAAGTCCTCTCCATGACTGACATCTTCCTTTACCTCTCCAACTTCATCTCCCACCACTCTCATCTCACCTTAGCTCCAGCTAGAGTGACCTCCCTGCTTTCCTCAAATATGCCTCAGGGCCTCTAACCACCATTTCCTCCCCTCTCCCCCACCTCTTTCAGGTCTTTACTCAAATGTCCCTCTCTGGATGAGGCCTTTCCTGGCTACCCTTCCAAAAATGCAGTTTCCCTACCTACACCCACACCCACACACACTCTCCATTATCCCTTCCTTTTTCTGTTTTTGGTTTTTTTTTCCTACCATATATTACTATTTAATATACTATAAATATATATATATATTGCTTATTATCTGGCTCCCCTTATTAAGACGAAAGCTGAGCTGATGCAGCGATTTTTGTCTACTTCCAATGCCTAGGGCAGTGCATGATTTATTATAGTACGTATTCCATAAAGATTTGTCCAATAAGTATATGAATGTGAAGGCTGTAAGAATACCCAACTAATAGTAACTATAAAAAGGCTTCAAACATAGACCTTTTGCAACCCACTCCAACTTTATAAAGCTGCTTCTAAAATTTACTGCTAGAAAAGGCTTTTATTTCTTTTTTGTTTCACACAAAAAATGCAGTTAAATGGTAAACTTTTCTAACCAACTGTTTGCCTTTTTCCTTGTGAAACACAGATCAAAATTGAAATGAAATTATAGTAATTATATGAGTCCTCGGGGTCTGTACCTTTGTTTCCTCTTGATTTTTTTCTCATTCTTTCAAGTTCCCTGTTTTTAATCCTTTATTCTTATTATTTCATTGTATGTTCTCATTATACAAGTTCCAAAGACATTATGAAATTAATATAAATAAAAACAAGTAAATAGTGTTTGTGTTTTCTTAAACTCAGAACAGGAGATTAAAACCATCATTGGTTTAGTACACTTATAGAAATGTGAACTTTTTAAGGAACAAAGCTTTAACTTTTTTGTGAACCCTTTTAAAAAGTCAACATAAAAAGTCAATAGCTTTATCATCCATCAACTAAACTTTATTCTAAAATATTTTAGTGGCATATATGCTGTGAATCAAGACAAGAATATTTATTTCAACATTAAGTCATCAATTCTCAGTACCATAGTATATTTTACCCAATTTCAAATTATTCTTAGAAAATGTTGTTTGCTTTCATTATATAACTCTTCTTGAAATTATTTGTGTTAAATTGATTCCTTCTTTTGCAAAGAACTCAGGATGAGCTCTTTTATATATTTTTTAAGATTTTATTTATTTATTTGAGAGAGAGACAGAGAGAGTACAGACGGAGAGGGAGAGAGGAAAAGCAGACTCACCACCGACCAGGGAATCTGATGCAGAAACTTGGTTCCAGGACCCAGAGATACTGACCTGAACCAAAAGCAGATGCTTAACCAACTGAACCACCCAGGCACCCCAGAAGAGCTCTTTTAAACACTAAAGTACATGATTACACTATTTGATGAATCAGAAGGTTTTTTTTCTGCCTTCACACGATTCATAATTTCTCATTACATAGAGAGACCCTCAAAATGGGGAGCAGGAGCACACACATTCTGTAGGATCCTCTAGGATCACTTAGCAACTAGGGGAAGGAGAGAAAATAACTGAGATTTTTTTTAAAGCTGTTATATCCATACATATAACATAGGGGTGTGACAAATGATAAACAGGAGTTCAGAGATTATATATGGAAAACATTGGTTTTGGTTCTATAGAAAAGAATAAAATAGTACTTGACAGTAGATGTCTCACTTTATAAGTACTCATTTAGTGAATGGTTGAAAAGACACACAAAATATATCAAAATATATAAGTACATCTATTATATATTTAACTATATATATATTAAATTTGATGTGGTTGGTATGGTTTACCTGACTGAGAAAAGAGTGTAACTGCTATAAAATAATCACAGACTCAAAATAATAATATTTTTGTAGATTTTATTTTTAGAACAGTTTCAGATTTATAGAAAAAAAATGAGCAGATAGGACAGAGTTTTCATAGACTGATTCTCCCCCCTCTCACACTTCCCCTATTGATAACATGTCGCATTAGTGCATATCATTGCCCATTAATGATGTGTTGCATCATTACAATTGATGAGCCAATATTGATACATTACTATGAACTAAAGCCCAGAGTTTATAGTAGGCCTCACTCTTTAGGTTGTACAGTTCTTTGGGTTCCGACAAATGTACACTGTCAAATACCCACATTAGAGTATCATTGGAATAGTCCTACTCCCCTTACAATCCCTGTGCTTCACATATTCATCCATCCCCTCCTTTCCTTGAACTCCTTGCAAACACAGACCTTTTTCTGTTTCCATAGTCTTGCTTCTCCCAGAATGTCTACAGTTGGAATCATATAGTGTGTCTTTTTTTTTTTCAGATTGGCTTTTTTCACTTAGCAATATGCATTTAAAATTCCTCATGTCTTTTTGTAATTTTATACTTCATTTCTCTTTATTTTTATATAATATTGCATTGTACAATATACTTTGTTTTGTCTATCCACTCACCTAGTGAGAAATATCCCAGATGCTTCTAAGTTTTAGCAGTTATGAATAAAGCTGCTATAAACATTTGTGTAGGCATAAGTTTTAACTCATTTGGGCAAATACCTAGAAACTTGATTGCTAGATAATATGGTAAGACTATGTTTAGTTTTTTAAGAAACTGTTAAACTGTCTTCCAAAGGAACCACACCATTTGCGTTCCCACCAACAAGAAATAAGAGTTTTGGTTGCTCCACAGCCATACATACCATCAGGGGATATTGTCAGAATTTTGGATTTTAGCTATTCCAGTAAGTATACAATGATTTTAAAATGCAATTTAATTTGCAATTGCCTAATGATACATTATTTTGAGCACTTTTTCATATCATTATTTGCCATTATTGCATCTTCTTTAGTGAGACATCTGTTCCAATCTTTAGTCTGCTTTTCAAGTTGTGTTGTTGAGTTTTAAGAGTCTTTTAAATATATTTGGATGGAATTTGTTTATCAGGTGTGCATTTTGCAAATATGTTCTCCCGTATGAAGGTTGCCTTTTAATTTTTTTAATATCTTGCAGAGCAGAAGTTTCTTTAATTTTAATAAGTTCAATTCATCAATTGTTTACTTCATTAATTGTGCTATTAGTGTTGTTTATGAAAGCTTATCAGAATCCGAGGTTCACCTAGATTTTGTCTTATGTTATCTTCTGCAAGCTTTTAACTTTTGTGCTTTACATTTAGGTTTATGGTATATATTAATTTTTGTGAGAAGTGGAAGGTCTGCATCTAGCATGGTCTTGCACACGGATGTCCAATTGTTCCAGCACGATTTGTTGAAAAGCCTGTATTTTCTCCACTAAATTGCCTTTGTCCTTTGTCAAAGAACAGATGATTATATCTGTGGGAATCTATTTCCTCGGCTCTCTATTCTGTTCCATTAATCCACGTGTCTATTGTTTCATTCTTACCATATTGTTTTCATCACAATACTTGATACTAAGCCTTAAAGTTGGTTAGTGTCATCTCTCCAACTTTGTTCCTCATCAGTATTATATTGGTTATTCTGGGTATTTTGCCTTTCTATATAAATTTTAGAATCAATTTGTCAATGTTCACAAAATAACTTGCAAGGATTTTTATTCGGATTGCATTGAATTGATCGACCAAGTTGGGAAGAAGTGACATCTAAACATTACTAAGTCCTCTATTCATGAACATGGAAATAGGTCTTCTCTGATTTTACTTATCAGAATTTTGTCATTTTTCTCCTATAGATCTTGCATGTATTTTGTTAGATTTATACCATTTTTTTATTTTACTGAGTGTTAATGTAAATGGAATTGTTTTTAATTATAAATTTTATTGTTCATTGTTGGTATACAGGAAACCAATTGACTTTTCTATATTAACCTTGTATCCTGCAACTATTGGTGTTTATTGGTTCCAGGAATTTTTTGGCAATTCTTAAGAATTTTCTATATATACAATCATATCATTTTGAACAAAGGCAGTTTTATTTCTTCCTTCCCAATCTGTATAGCTTTTATTTCTTTTTCCTGTCTTACTATATTAGTTAGGACTTTAATATTAATTATATTAGTTAGGACTTAGTTATGTAGTTAGTTATTAGTTAGTCATATTAGTTTAGGACTTAATGTTAAAAAGCAGTAGTGAGAGCAATCATCCTTCTCTTGCTCCTGATCTTAGCGGGAAAGATCTAAGTTTCTCACCATTATATATGTTTGCTGTAGGTTTTTTGAGGATGTTCTTTATCAAGTTGAGGAAGTTCCCTGTCTGTTCCTGGTGTGTTGAGTATTTTTATCATGAATGTACTGGACTTTGTCAAACGCTTTTGCTGCATCTATTGGTAGGATCATGTGACTTTTCCTTTTTAATCTGCTGATATTATAGATTACAGAAACTGATTTTGATTGTTGAACCAATTTTACATAGCTGAGATAAATCCCATTTGGTCATGTCATATAATTCTTTTTTATACATTGTTGGCTTATATTTGCTAATATTTTGTTGAAGATTTTTGCATCTATGGAACTATGAGACAAATTACAGAATTGTCCTTCCTTATAATTTTCTCATCTAGTTTTAGTACTAGGATAATGCTGGCTTCACAGGATGAGTTAGGAAGTGTTTCTGTTGCAGTTTTCTGAACAAGATCATAGATAATTAGTATGAGTTCTTTAAATATATGATTCGCCAGTAAACTCATCTGGTTTAGAAGACTACTAATTATTGATACAAGTTCTTTAATAGACGTATTAGATATAGATATAGGCTTATTCAGATTATCTATTTCTCCTTGAGTGAATTTGGCAGATTGTGTCTTTCAAGGAATTGGTCTAGTTCATCTAGGTTACCAAATGTGTGGGGGTGGGGGTGCTCATAATATTCATTATTCTATTAACATCCAGGGGATTAGTAGTGATGCATCTTTTTCATTTATAATAATAGTAATTAGTGTCTTCTTTCTTTTTTTAAATTAGCCTAGCTAGAGGTTTACTAATGTATCTCCTCAAATAACCAAATTTTTGTTTCATTGGTTTTCTTTTCTGATTTCTGGTTTTCAATTTTATTGAGTTCTACTCCAACCTTATTTTTACTTCTCCTTACTCTGGATTTCATTTGTTCTTCTGTTTCTAGTTTCCTATTGTATATACCTAGATTATTAATTTCAAAGCTTTCTCTTCTGATGTATGAATTCTAGAAGTTTCCCTCTAAGCACTGATTTCACTTCATCTCATAAATTTCATAAATAGTGTTTTCATTTTCATTTAGTTTGAAGTATATTCCATTTTGAGAGCTTTCCTTTGATCCATGACTTATTTAGGTGTGTTGTTTATATTCCAATATTTTGGGATTTTCCAGCCATCTCTCTGTAATTTATTTTCAGTGTAACTTCATTGTGGTCTGAGAGCATACTTTCTATGATATTTATTCTTTTAAATTTGTCAAAATGTATTAAATGGCCCAGAATGTGGTCTATTGTGGTCAGTGCTCTATGTGAGCTTGAGGAGAATGCGTAGTCTCCTGTGGTTGGATGAAATATTACGTAACTGTCAATTATATCCAGATGATGATAGTGCTATTCAGTTCAACTATATCCTTACTGATTTTTTGCCCGCTGGATCTGTCGATTACTAATGCAGGGGTGTTGAAAACTCCAACTACAACAGTGAATTTGTGTTGACTTCTTGCAATTTTAACTGGTTTTGCCTAATGTATTGACACTCTGCTGTGATGTGCATAGGTCTTACCTCTTATCGTCATGTCTTCTTGGAGAGTCAACTTCTTTATCATTATGTTACGCCTCTCTTTGTTCCTGATAATTTCCTTGTTCTGAAGTCTTCTTTGTCTGAAATTAATATAGCTATTCCTAGCTTCATTTTGATTAGTGCTAGCATGATATATCTTTCTCCATCCATTTTAATCTGTGTCTTTATAATTAAAGTAGGTTTCCTGTAAACAGCATGTATCTGGGTTCTGTATTTTATTTGCTCTATCTTTTAATTGGTGTATTTAAGTCACTCACATTTAAAATGATTATTGATAAAGCTGGATAAATACTTACCATATGTTGTTTCCTATTTGTTGTCCAGTTCTTTGTTTCTTTTGTCTTCACCTTTTTTTTTTCCCTCTACTTCCTCTGGTTTCAATTAAGCATGATTCCACTTTCTCTTCTCTCTTGGCATATAAGCTACACTTCTTTTTATCATTTTTTAAGGAATTTCCCTCGAGTTTAGAGTATACATTTGCAACCAATCTAAATCCACTTTCAAATAACACCATACCTCTTCACAGACAGTGCAAGTACTTGATAGTAGACTATTCCCAGGTCTGTTCTCCTGTCCCTTCTGATATTGCTGTCATTTATTTCATTTATGCTATAAGTTATATAACCATATAATATATAGTCATCTAATACATTGCTGCTATTATTATTTTGAAGCTATCTATTAGATCAATTAAGAATGAAAAATAAGAGATCTTACTTTGCCTCCATTTATTGTTTTTCTAAAGTTCTTCGTTTCTTCATCTTGATCCAACTTTCTGAACTACATTTGTTTCCTTCTCTATGAAAAACTTGTTTTAACCCTTCTTCCAAGATAGGTCTATTGGTTAAAAAAGAAAAAAAAACTCCACCCAGTTTTTGTCTAAGAAAGTCTTCATTTTCTCTTCACTTTTAAAAGAATAATTATACTTGATTCAGATGTCTAGAATGGTGGACTTTTCTTTCAATATGAAGTATTTCATATAGTCTCTTCTTGCTTGCATGGTTTCTGAAGAAAACTCTGATAAAATTCGAATCCTTGCTCCTCCATAGATAAAGTGCATTTTGCCCCCCTCTGGTTCTTTCACTATTTTTAGTTTGTCTGATTTTCTGCTATTTGAATAGGATATGCCCACATGTTGATATTTTCTGTTTTTATCCTGTTTAGTGTTTGAGCTTCCTGGATCTGTGATCTGATATCATTTGTCATTAATTTTGAAGAAATCTCAGCCATTATTACCTCAGATACTTTTCTTCCTTTCTCTTTTTCCTTCTGTTGTTCTCACTACCTTTATGTTACACTTTTCTCCCCATAGGTTTTAGATATTCTGTTGTTTTTTTCAATTGTTTTCTTTACATTTACATTTGCAAAGTTTCTATTGACATATCTTCAAGATCACTGATTATTTCTCAGCTATAAAAAAAAAGCATTCTTCATTTCAGTTACAGTGTTTTGTTTTCTAACATTTTCTTTTGATTCTTAAAGTTTTTGTCTCTCACGTAATACATCATTTTTTCTTGTATGTTAATTTTTTCCAATAGAGTTCTTAGCATATTAATTTTTTCCAATAGAGCTCTTAGCATATTAATAATAAGCATTTTAAATCCAAAGTCTGATAATTCCAAGACCATATCTGAATCTGGTTCTGAGGCTTGCTTTATCTCTTTAGACTGTGTTTGTTCTTGCCTTTTATTATGCCTTGTAATTTTTTTTAAAAGCCAGACATTACGTGTCAAATAATAGGCACTGTTGTAAACAGGCCTTCAGTGTGAGATTTTCTTTTTATCTCACCAGAACTTAGGCTGTGTTTAATATCTGCTATAGCTGTAAGGTGTCACAGGTTTCAAGTTCACCTAATGTCCTTCCTTCTTTCTCCTCTTTTGTCTTTGGGTTTTCTTGGAAACTCCTAATTAAATAGCGTCTGTGTCTTGCAGTTCTCTCAGTTGTAATCCACTGTTATTGTTGGAACACTTTAAATATGGTCATAAAAATAAATAAATAAATAAATAAATAAATAAATAAATAAGGTCATAAGATATTGAGGAGTGGAAGCACTCTATACTCTTATGAATAAATCTCCATTTTTAGTGAGCCAGGATCCCTGGACTGTAAATCTGCTGAGGAATTTCCTAACCCTTTTTCCCTCCCCTCATGAGAGACAAGTAAGCTAGAAGGGGCTCAAATCACTCAATTGCTCTTCTTCCAATTCCAAGTCTGGTAAAGCTCTGATAAAGATGTTTACCTAGAAAGCATCTCTTTACCTAGAAAGTCCTCTTTATTTCAGAGAACAGAAGACTCTGAGCATGTTTCAGAATGGTTACTTTTTCCCTCCCCTTTCCAGAAGCAAGAGAAATTTTTCTTTGATAGTCACTGTGAGAACTTAGCTGAGCTCCTGAAAGTAAACTCAAAGTATGCGTGCTCCCCTGACACTAGGTCCTCACCATTACTGTTGAAGAGTCCCCTGCCCATCCCTGGCTCTAGTGGTCATAAGGTATGATCTTCTGCATTCACCTACCCCTGCAGTTTTCAGGGAGGTGATTTACCTGGATTCTCAACTATCTGGTGGAACTAAGAAGAGTTGCTGATTTTCAGTGTGTTCAGCTTTCTTCTAATCCTGATGACAGGAGGGATAACCCCCAAGATCTTCAAATGCCAGAGCAGAAACCAGAATCCTAATAATATTTGTTATACATTTTATCTTTTGACCACGAAAAAAGGGGAGGTCCCCAGATCTTATTATGTCAATAATAACATATGAAGGAAACAGGTTTAGAGAAATTTAATGATTTTTCCAGAGATAAATGGCTAGTATATGAAGTTAATCTGGATCTTCTAGTGCCTCCTCAAACTCTTCCAATACAAGTCTTTATGTTTTGACATTAAGGCATATGAAACAACTTGAAAGGAGAGTTTAAATTAAGCAGAGAATCATCCATGTTCGAGTTGGATTTGTGGCATGATGTGAAAAGCACTGGACCTGGGACATCCTATAATAAATGTCCCCAATCCTGACTCAGCCCCCAATTCACTTTAAGATTTTAGGAAGTTCACAATAATGTTGTGAGTCTCGATTTCCCAATGTGAAACTAAAGCAAGAATGAACACATGGATTATTGAGGTCTCTTGTAATCATGAAGTGAAACAATTCTGGGTTGGATTCTGGGAGGAGAGACAGATTGTGACAAAAGGGCAACTTGTTTCCTCAAAATTTTACTGAAGTGCCGAATTAATATCTTCCCTTGGGTGAAAATCCTTAGCTTCCTTAATTCTTTAAATAACATGATACTTTTCCTTCCCATCTGCTTCTTACACTATTGGGTTTTTTTTTTATTTTATTTATTTTTTATTTATTATTTTTTAGAGAGGGAAAAAATATGAGCAGGAAGGGATGGGGGGAGACACACACACACACACACACACACACATGCACACACAATCCCCAGCAGGCTTCACACTCAGCATGGAGCCAGAGGTGGGGCTCAATTTCACAACCCTGAGATCATGACCTGAGCCAAAATCCAGAATCAGCTGCTTAACCAACTGAGCCACCCAGGCACCCTCGCTTCTTACATTATTGTTTATGCATATGAGTAATGTTTAAAGCAGGACTTCCTTCCAGGATACCTCATCTCTGAGCAGTCTTTATGCTTTCTCCCTCTTGTAACTCTGCAGTCATTACCAACTACTAAATTGTTTCTGCTAAATGTCACTTCCTCAGAGAGGCCTTCCTTGATCTCTTAGACTAGGACAGAACCCGGCACTTCCCCTTTTCTAAATTTATTTGTTTGTCTCTGTGTCCCTTGTCCCTTGCCATTCTGGAATATATATGAAGCTAGGACTCCCTATAGGTTACCCTGCTGCACTCTCAGGGCTCTTGGGTCCAGAAAGTGTTGTCCAACAGAACTTTCTGCAATGATAGAAATGGTCTGTAATCCAAACATGCGGCTACTGAGCCCTTAAAAAGTGTCCAGTATAAGTGAACTACTGAATTTTTATTCTAATTCGAATTCAAATAGCCATATGTTACATATCCGACAGTGGAAGACTAAGGCAATGTGTCTCAAAATCGAAATCAAGATATCAGGAACCTGGATTTTTAACTCATTCTCCAGGTAATTCTTCCCAGGAATAAAACTTGACTCTTGATCTAGAATGTGATTCTCAAGACTGGCTTCACATTAGAATCACCTGGAGGAGAAAAGGATTCCAGAGATTCTATTTCAGCCGGTCTGCTGTGGGGTCCAGATATTAGTATTTCAAAAACTAAACAAAACAAAACCCGTCTGTGAAGGTAATAATATGCAATCAAGTTTGAGAGGCCTGGAACACACGGCCTCACGTGGTACTCAACACCTATTAGATAAATATAGAGGGGGAAAAACCGATTTGGGCGCATTTAGGAAGCCTTGGTGATTACAGGGGAAATCTTGTGATGTCACAGGGATGTTAGTGGTTCAGATGAATTTCTTGATGGCCACAACAAATTCCATTTTAGATAGCCTTTTGCGATTGTGTGAGATCCCTCAGCCTCCCGTGCCACCAGGAACAACAGGAATCCCGCCTAGCCCCTTGACTTGTAGAGGGAGCCGGCCCAGAGCTCCCCAGCAGGAACAACCGGCTCTACAAAGGCACAAAGGCCTTTCCAGGCTGATTGACAAACGGCCTGGGGGCGCCTCCGGGAGTCACGTGAGTCTCCAGGCCAAGGCGAGGAGGGAGGCGCCCTGGGCCGCCCCGGCCTCCGGGTTAGGGCCTCCGGGTTAGAGCCCTCGGCGCCCGCTGTGCTCGTCCCCGCGACGGGGCGGCGCCACGCCGCAGACCTGAGGTCGCAGGTGCTCGAGCCCCGGGCCAGGTGGATGTCCCCGCGGGGGGAAAGGCTGGCGGGCGGCGCCAGCGGCGGGGGACACAGGCGGGGACCGAGCGGCCTCCTGGGCGCGGTGCGGAGCCGCAGCGCGGTGAGTACGAGCACGAGCACCTGCGGGGACCCGGGGGCTCAGGAGGAGCACCTGCGGGGACCCGGGGGCTGAGGAGGAGCACCTGCGGGGACCCGGGGGCTCAGGAGGAGCACCTGCGGGGACCCAGGGGCCGAGTAAGAGCACCTGCGGGGACCCGGGGCGAGGAGGAGGAGCACCTGCGGGGACCCGGGGGCTCAGGAGGAGCACCTGCGGGGACCCGGGGGTTCAGGAAGAGCACCTGTGGGGACCCAGGGGTCGAGTAAGAGCACCTGCGGGGACCCGGAGGCTCAGGAGGAGCACCTGCGGGGACCCGGGGGTTCAGGAAGAGCACCTGCGGGGGCCCAGGGGCCGAGTAAGAGCACCTGCGGGGACCCGGGGCGAGGAGGAGCACCTGCGGGGACCCGGGGGCTCAGGAGGAGCACCTGCGGGGACCCGGGGCGAGGAGGAGCACCTGCGGGGACCCGGGGGCGAGGAGGAGCACCTGCGGGGACCCGGGGGCTCAGGAGGAGCACCTGCGGGGACCCGGAGGCTCAGGAGGAGCACCTGCGGGGACCCGGGGGCTCAGGAGGAGCACCTGCGGGGACCCGGGGCGAGGAGGAGCACCTGCGGGGACCCGGGGCGAGGAGGAGCACCTGCGGGGACCCGGGGGCGAGGAGGAGCACCTGCGGGGACCCGGGGCGAGGAGGAGCACCTGCGGGGACCCGGGGGCTCAGGAGGAGCACCTGCGGGGACCCGGGGGCTCAGGAGGAGCACCTGCGGGGACCCAGGGCGAGGAGGAGCACCTGCGGGGACCCGGGGGCGAGGAGGAGCACCTGCGGGGACCCGGGGCGAGGAGGAGCACCTGCGGGGACCCGGAGGCTCAGGAGGAGCACCTGCGGGGACCCGGGGGCTCAGGAGGAGCACCTGCGGGGACCCAGGGCGAGGAGGAGCACCTGCGGGGACCCGGGGGCGAGGAGGAGCACCTGCGGGGACCCGGGGCGAGGAGGAGCACCTGCGGGGACCCGGGAGCCAGGAGGAGCACCTGCGGGGACCCGGGGGCTCAGGAGGAGCACCTGCGGGGACCCAGGGGCGAGGAGGAGCACCTGCGGGGACCCGGGGACTGTACCAGCACCTGCGGGGGACCCGGGGGCTTTGCGGCGGAGCCTCTCATGATTTTCCAGAACACGCTGATGCTTAAAAGGAAAAACCAAAGCTCAGAAGTCAGGAGTCCAGCGCTGCCAACTGTACCCAAGAGGCGGGCGGAGCTCGCGGGGAGCGTGGAGGAAATTAGCGCGAAACTAAAAGTGAAATCTTGGCTGCAGTAGAACGAGCCTTAGTGACCAGAACGTGCCAACTACTAACCAAAAAAAAAAAAAAAAAAAAAAGACCCTCCATAGAAGCTCACAGTGACAGGCAAAATCGAGAACAAAAAACATTTACTTAATAAATGAAATGAGTATTAAAATACAAATGAATGTGGTTTTAAAAAAATCTCAGAGGACACTGGAAAGCGAACATTTAAAAACTATTTTTTGTTTGGATCGTTATGCAGCAGCTCGGGAAAGCTGTTCTATGTTAAGACAAATTGTAATATTTTAATAATCTATGATATAAACTGTCTTGTATCTATTCCAGTTTGATATTAGTTTGTGAAGAATCCTGTAGTTTTCATTTGAATGACTTCAGTTCCTGTAGTTTGCATTTGAATGGTGTCAGTTTTTTATTTGTTTGTTTTTTTCAAAAGGAAATCCCAGTTTATTATGGAAAACCATCTACTGGGTGTTGGGAGTAGGTGGGAGAGTAAGTGAAACCCCATTCCTGCCCAAGGGCTTTCTCCTCCAGGCCCTACCACACAAAGGAATGTCTCAAACCTATTCCGCTTCCTCCCAAACTCCCAAAAAACAGGGCTATTATTCAATATTATCTCCAATGAGTACACTCAGTGGTTAAAAGTGTCTCCTTGGGACCAGTGACAAAGTTAGTCTTATACTTTTTAATGAAGGCCACAGACCAAGCCAGAAGTGCCTAAAGCAGCAAGGGTCCTTGAGGGGAAGATCCTGGTGCAGACTCCATACCCAGGCGTCTTCTGTTTTAGGTTGTTCATTCAACAGGTCTGCACTACAAAAGGATTGAAGTAACGTGCTAAAAGCCATCTGGCCTTACCTTTTCATATAAATCTTATTTTTTATTGACTTAGGCGGGTTCTTCCTTAAAGTCAGGGCATACTGCCAACCCGCCAGCCCGCCGTGCAAACTAGATCCCTTGCTTTCTGAAACGTACCAGAGTTGTGGGCAATACATTTCATTTATTTGCACCAATAGCTTTAAGTAAATTAACATTGATGATGTTCATTCAGCAGTCAAAATGCAATTTATGCCCTCTGATTGGCACTTCAAATTAGTACTTCAGTTGGAATGAAAGCTAAGTTTAGGGCTGTCAATAGTCTTTAAGAAAGCCATCTTTTCATTAAAAAAATCTGTCACTTCTGAGGGTTAGGCCTTCTCTTATCAGTGTGCTTATAGAGGTTTTGTTTCACTTTGCTTATTTTAATTAAAATAGAAAAAAATAAAACACGATTTCTTAGCTATCAACCAAATCTTCTTGGTCCCTTGAATCCTTCCCAGATAACTCCTGCCCCTCTGGCCTAATCCGGTCCTGATACCTTAGCAGCAGTCACCTGCCTGACTCTTGAGCAATAGTCCATGTAAGCAATTGCAGGGCTAAAACGTGGCACCACAGTAAAACTATTATTTTTATTGGAGTAGTGTTATTGTGTTAGTGTTTCAATACGTCTCAGTGTCTCTTTCTCACCTACGTCCCCAAGGAGGATATTGTCTTACAGACATTGGTTTTTGGTTTATTTCAAGACAGCACATACAATTTCAAATAGGTGTTTTTTCTTACTAAGATTTATTGAGCCATTCTGAAGTTATCCCTATTTTCAGTTAAATTATCCATAACAATGCCAAAGAATATATATTGTAGGTAGCTCTATATTTAATATTCTCAACAAGAAAACCTAAGAAACAATACATGGAAAAATGAAACACCTTTTTTTTATGATTTATTTATTTGAGAGAGAGAGAGAGAGAGAGCCTGGCAGAGAGGAGCAGAGGGGGAGGGAGAGAGAAAATCTCAAACCTTCCCCAGTGAGCCTGGAGCCTGACTCAGGGCTCAATCTCATGACCCTGAGATCATGACATGAGCTGAAACCAAGAGTCGGGCACTTAACCGACTGAGCCACCCAGGCGCCCCCAAACACCTTTAAAGTAAATATCATTGTAAAATAAGGTAACAAGGAAAGGTGATTTCAGATGTCCCCAAGAAGTCATCACCCAACATTAAGTCTGGAGGGGAAAAAAAAAGACTGGGTTGATTATCTTCCATTCCAGAAGGCTTAAGGAAGTGAAGCGAACCAAAGGGTCAATGTGCAAAATATGGTTTCACAATGATATTGTGGAAAGACTCTGATTATCTCTTGTAATAAAAGAGAGTCCTTTTGTATTATTTTTTTTCTCATGTAGGTTAAACAACTAAAGGGTGAATCATGTTCCATAGCCTTTTCCAAATGTAATGAAAAATATTTGATTCTTCGCTATTTGTGGTTTGGGTGGTTTGGGTCCTTTTCTTCATAGGGAATCAGACTTTTTAATAAGCTTAGCAGTGCTGTCCAATAGAACTTGCTGTAATGGTGGAAATGTTCTATAATCGGCACTGTTCAGAATGGTAACTACTGGCTATGAGGAGCTATCAGGCACTTGATATTTAATTAGCTTGGCTAAGGACCTGAATTTTTTTTTTTACTTTAATGAAAATTTAATTATCCACTTGTGGCCAGTGGCCACCAGATTGCACAGGTGGCTGACCAGCTGCCTCACATTGTTCTGCTGACCAGGTGATGGTATCGTGCATCACACCACTTTAGGAGAGTCCTTGGGTTTGTTTCCAAATTTTAACTTAAATTCTACTTAGTTAACATATAGTGTAATATTGGCTTCGGGGGTAGAATTTAGTGATTCATCACTTATATACAACACCCAGTGCTCATCATAACAAGTGCCCGGCTCCTTAAGCCCCATCATCCCTCACCCGTCCTCCACCCAGCTCCTTCCATCCACCCTCAGTTCTCTATCCTTAAGAGTCTAGGAGATTCCCGAAGGGATATTTCAAGGATCTAATCTTGAAGAGATTTAAGAAATTCTTGAAGAGATCTTTAAGAGATTGTTTTATCTGTGCAGTTTTTTTTAAGTTGTAAAGATATAAGGTTTCATGAACTTCTTAAATACACACCATGAGGGTACTACTGATGCAAAAAGTGCCTTTGCCTCTAGGTAAATCTGAGTATGTAAAAGCAATACAACCTAAATGTGCCCTTAAGCTCCTATTTGAAATTAAAAAAAAAAAAAAAAAACTTTTGCTTTTGAGGCACTAATAGTTCTTTTTTTATATAAATATATATAAATAGGGAGAAGGAATCTTAAGCCGGTCCCACACCTAAAGCAGAGCCCAAGGCAGGGCTTGATCTCATGTATGACTTGAAGTGAAAAGTCAGATGTTTAACCTACTGAGCCACACAGGTGCCCCAGGCTGGTAGTTCTGAAAGTCGTCACACATCCTCTCTCATTTGATTGTCACAACAACCAATTGAAGTAAATTGAGTCTCGGTCCATAAATCTTTTCATTACACCAGTCCACCTACACAGGAGAATTTTGTATGATATAATAAGAATTATCTCCAGGGGTGCCCAGGTAGCTCAGTTCATTAAGCATCCACCTGTTGGTTTCGGCTCAGGCCGTGATCTTGTGGTCCTGAGATGGCTTGAGGATTCTCTTTCCCTCTGCCTCTCCCCCCACTTGTTCTCTCTCTCTCTCTCTCTCTCTCAAATCAATGAATGAATCTTAAAAAAAAAAAAAAAGAAAAGAAAAAAATTATTTCCAGATCTTAGAAGTGTTCCAGCTCTAAAGACAAAGTTATTTTTCTCTTAATTGCACATTAGTGATCAAAAAAAGTATTTGTTGGTAAAATAAAAGAAGAAAACAAATGACCGTGGGGTGTGAACATAATACATAACTTCCTAATGTCCTAACTTTTTATCTGGAGGAAGGAATCTTAGCATACTTTCGAAAACCTCAATAAATGTCACATAGTAATCACAGTTTGTTCACAGAACTCACAGCTTCTTAATGGTTTTATTTATTTTTTTTAATGGTTTTATTTTTGATTTATTTCAGAAGCTCTTGAAAAGGACATCAAGTGTGAAGTGAACCGGCTTACTCGCAGGCAGCGCTGGAATCATGAGCAGTAGCGGAACGGACCTAACCATTGGTTTCATCTGCTGCTTTGTAGCCGTCCTTCTGTTTGGCTCAAATTTTGTACCACTTAAAAAATACGAGACTGGTGATGGTAATTATTTTTCCTTCGTTGCTAACTTTATGTTTAAACGTCAAGTTCTCTTTTTTGGTCTTTTTTTTTTTTTTTTTTTTTTAACGATGGCCACAGATCTTCTTGTACCTGGCACCAAATGAATAGAGCTCACGCTAAATCAGTTGATGGTGCTCGTGCCAGTTTATCTGAGATTTAGTCAGTAGAGAATAATCGTGAGCGTGTGTTCCATGGTAAAGCTGAGAGAGTGACCATCAGGAGAGCTTTCTAGCCATATCTGTCATGTTTACAAAAGGTTAGTCGGTTCTACTCACATACACTTGTTTTGAAAACATGAATCTCGAACATGCTTCATATAATAGAGAACACATTGAGCCCAACACAAATGTTGTGTTTATGTGCAGTTTTGACTCTGATACACTGTCAGGTGAACGAAGAAACCTGCACCCAGGTGAATAAAGAGGCCCAGTAAAGCCTGAAAGGCGCTTGCACACACACCCTGCAGCATCCCCAGCCCCCTCAGCACCACACCCAGTCCCATGTGAGGTTAGGCTCCCCCCACCCTTCCCCTTCTGCCCCCCATCCCCCAACGTCACAAGCTGCCACACTTCCAATGCCCACTTCCAGAAGCAAACCACCAAGTTCCAGTTCAGGTGCCATATTTTTGGAAGACCTGTGAATTTCTTGGCCACTAAGCCAGTGTAAAACCCTACTACCATTTTTTATTGGGTTCGTGTCTTTTTTTTTTTTAATATGTTGTTGATGAAATTTTTTTTGAGTGCTATTCCCTTCTTCCCCATAAAAACTCTACAGTTTTTTATTATGTGATTTTGTGTAGTGCAATGTTTTTAGGAACACACGTGACACATTATAGTTGCCCTGCCTGTAATGTGAACTTCGGGGAAGGAAAAGCAAGAAGTTTTCTCTCTCTCTCTCTCTCTCTTTTTTTTTTTTTTTTTTTTGAATCCACATGCCTTTAGCGTTACAGCCAGGAGAAGGGGATGTTCAGATGTTAACGCTGAGCACCTGGTGGGAAGCAGTTACTTTGCCACCTCAGCTCCTTATGACTTGCTGCTACTTAAACAATAGGATTACAAATCTTTTTCTTTCCAAGCCTTTCTTCTCTTTTTCTTTGGAGTTAGGATGGAAACGGAAACGACTAAAATAAGAACAAAATATATACAAAGGGATAGAGGAACTGGCTTTTAGGTGTCTTTCCACAACTGTGTGGTCCTGAACAAGTCTCACTAGCTCTTTTGTTCTCAGTTTCTCTTTTGTAAAATGAAGAACTTGTTAAGATGAAGTTCCCTTTCATTTCTGGGATCGTCCCTTTTTTGTCCTAGAGGTTAACAGCCATTTTTTGTTCTCTCCTCCACCATGAGACTGAATCTCAACAGGCAAATATCTTCCATAGGGGGAGTCAGAACTGCTACACTGAGTCATAACTGCCCTAATATTTCTTCCAGTGTCAACGTTTTCTTTAACCTTTTAATCCCTAAACCCTTGATGGTACAGAAGCGTCAGGTACAGACATACTTCTTATCACCGTGTCTTCTTCAGCTAATTGGCAAATGGCAACCCAGAGCACAGAAAGGAGAATGCCCTGACCCAGAATGCTAATTGTCAGGTTTGTAATGTTTGGTCATCACAGGCATTCAACTCTAACTGGGAGAGGTCTACATGTGGCCATAAGTGGTTTTGTTTTTATCCCAAAGATGGCATCAACAATCCCAAAGATTTAACTTACTGTTGTGCTGTTCTGAAGTTCTGAATGCCGTGTTTTGGTGAGAGATGGCACTAGCTGTGGCATTCGAATAAGAGTACGTAGACTTGGTCTTGCCAGTACTCTTTGGTAGAAAATTCTTGACTTGTCTAATAGGTGAAACAGACAGAGGAATGTTACGCAGGAACACACTGTGTTTGGTAAGCTGTGGACTAGACGGCGTAGGTTTGAATTCCAGCTGTACCAACCGTTAGCTGTTGAGACAGGTTGCTTCATCTCACATTCATTTCTTCCATTTTTTAAACTAGAGTTAACTCGGATGCATCGTAGTTGTAAAAATTATATTGAGTGTGCAAAGTACCGCCATATAAACATTCAATAAGTTGTGGCCATTCCTGTAATAATATCTCTTTGATACTCAGAAGCATTAATTTAGTTTGAACCACTGAAACCAATTTCTTTTCTTTTCAGGAATGTTTCTCCAGTGGGTACTTTGTGCTGCCATATGGTCGATTGCCCTTGTGGTCAATCTGATACTACATTGCCCTAAATTTTGGCCTTTTGCAATGGTTGGGGGCTGCATTTGGGCAACAGGTAATGTAGGATATAATTTATTCTTTAATTATTTGATACTGTGATCACAATAACTCTGAGGACACCTAGGTGGCTTACCGGCTGAGCGTCTACCTTCAGCTTGTAGTCCTGGGGTCCTGGGATCGAGTCCTGCATCGGGCTCCCTGTGGGGAGCCTACTTCTCCCTCTGCCTGTGTCTCTGCCCCTCTCTCTGTGTGTCTCTCATGAATAAATAAATAAAATATTTAAAAAATAACTCTGGTTCATAATAAAATAGCACAAACAGCAATCCTGAATAATCCACCATCAATAAATAAAATCTTAAAAGAAAAAAAGAAACTGAATAATCCACCATCAATAAATAAAATCTTAAAAGAAAAAAAGAAACTGAACTAATTTCTATTATCAGGTCATGATCACAGGATCCGGGATCGAGTCCCAAGTCAGGCTTCCTGCAAGAAGTCTGCTTCTCCCCCTGCCTACGTCTCTACCTCTCTCTCAGTCTGTATCTCTCATGAATAAATAAATAAATCTTTTTAAAAAATTAATTCAATTTATAAATGTATTTTTGTCTTAAAAATAACATCTTTTTTCTGTATGTTACATCCGCAGGGAACATCGCTGTTGTCCCAGTTATCAAAACCATTGGTTTAGGCCTTGGAATCTTAATCTGGGGATCATTTAATACACTAACTGGCTGGGCAAGCTCAAGGTAACGCAAAACAATTTCAACTAAGATTCTCTACACTGATGTAAGGCAAGTTCTAGGGATTGGGCTAGCTAAGAGGAATAACCTGGTTTTTACCTTCACAGAGATTACAAATGGGAAGACAGACACATAAAATATGCAATTTTTAATTATTATTTGCCCTAAATTCTAATATCTGATCTAGATATTTGGTTAAGATACAGCAAAGAAGTATCTCCTCAGAACAGAAGAAGGAAGAGAAGAGGGGAACTGATGTTTATTTTCTCTTTTTATTGTGTGACAATTTGCTGGACATATTGCATCATTTTACATGCATCATTTTCCTCATTTTCACAAATATGAGGTGTGCACTGCCTTATAAGAGAGCTGAAAGACAAAGAGATGGAGTAACTTGCTGAATATCACAGAATGAATAAGCTAGGCTTCAAACCCCAGTCTCCTAGTTTTAAAGCACATATTCCTTCTAGAGCCTGGGCCAGGGTCAGCAAGCCATGGCCCACGTTCCCAGCCATTTTTGAAAATAGCATTTTATTGGAACATCCATCCATTTCATATTGTCTGGGGCTGCTTTTACACTACAGTGGCAGAGTTGTGTAATTGCAAGAGACCAGCTGGCCCGCAAAGCCTAAAATATTTACTCTCTGGCCCTCTAAGGAAAAGTGTGCCAACCCCAGCTCTAGAGGAGTCCAGCAGGGTCACCACAAGCCACATGTGTCCATTTATATTTAAAGTTAAATGAGTTAAAATCTAATCAAATTAAACAGTTCTACAGCTGCACTGCCCAAATATATATATATGTCAAGAGCTCAATAGCCATAGAGGGCTAGGAACTCCCCTGTTATACAGTGCACCTGTAGAAGATCCTCCTCATCCTAGAAACTTCTGTATGACTGTGCTGCCCTTGGTTAGCATTAAAATTAACATTCAAGTTGAGTTTGGGAAAAGGAATAGAAGGGAGGATGTCGCTCTTACTTTTTGGGCTCCTCTTCCCTCGCAAAGCATTATAACAACCTCAGTAATAACAGAACAAAATAACCTCCAATTTGTTCTTTCCTGGCCTTTCCCCACTCTCCTACCTGCTTTTCACAAGTGCTATTTTCTTTTGCTTTTTCTTCTTGCCTCTTTCATTCTTGCCCTGAGTGGTTCACAGTAATTGTTGGTCATGATTGCTACAATCTCAAGGTGTGAAAAAAAAAAGGGGGGGGTGGAAGGTGATGCAAAAAAGTAGTGATCATTAACCAAGCAGTTACCTAAAAGTCTGTTTCAATAAATGCTATACAAAATTTCAGCCAGTTATTTGGCATTCAATTAGCCACTTAATCTATTTTGTCTTCTTCCTTAGTCTTAATAAGAAAGGGACCCTCATAAGCACTTTTACATATACTAACTCATCTAAAATATCTTCATAAGAAGGAAGGTGTTATAATATATAATAAGTATACCTACCTTGTAGGTACCCCATTTTAAACATGGGGAACTGGAAGCATGGTAAAGAGTCAACTTTTTCAAATCACAGTTAATAAGAGAGGGATTTAGGATTTGAATCCAGGAATCCGACCCTGAGTCCATGCTCTTGAACACAACTGATGAACACATTTTCAAAAACACCTACTTTGGTGTAACTTTCTCAATTCCAGGTTTGGTTGGTTTGGAATGGATGCAGAAGAAGTATCAAACCCGGTGCTAAATTACATTGGAGCTGGATTATCAGTAGTAAGGTACACAGTCATTTCTGATTTTAAGTGTTCTTCCAAACGTTTACAATATTTAGAATACCTTTTAGAGATCATAATGTGTTTACATTTTTTTAAACCTGCATTTCATAAAAGTGACATGATTTGTTCTCAGATTCTTCATTTACATTTACAGATTTGGCTTTTCGAGGAGAAAGCAGGCCAGCTCTGGGGTCGCAGGCCCCAGCTTTAGTTCTGAAAAGCTCTGAGACCCTAGGAAAATCGTTTAGCTGCTTTGAAGCTCACTTTCATTATCTGTGATTTTTAGAAAAATCATAGTACATAGCTCATAAATTGGAATCAAATGGCACATTATTTTGCAAACTAAAAAATACTATATAAATAAATATTATGCTGGCTCCCAGATGCCCCTGGAATAGCCATTAATTCTCTCCTCTTATTACTCATTTCCTCTTTACCCCCCAGTTTCCAAACTCCTGTCACCTCATCTGGTCTTATCCCAGTCAGATAACTACTCCCTCACCTATAAAAACACATATTCATTTTTGTACATGTTTTTGGATGTATCTGTGTCTAGTCGTATGCACTATATGAATAAAGATGAAAATGACTTTAAATCTCTGGCAGTGTTCAATCAATAAAACTCCAGCAGGAATTAGGTCACCTTAAATTCAGTCCCTTTCCATTCTAGACTCCATTTATATTCCCTGTCAGTGCTTCGCATAATGGATAGCACCGTCTGGAAAGATTTTAGTACTTTTTTATTCTTCAGGGAAAGAACACTATATTTCTCTTCCTACTGCAACGATGGCTTTTCCCCAGCCACATTTCAGGAACAATCTCTTTGTCATTGAAATGTTGCCTAAGAGAGTGGTTCCAGGCCAATTGGAGAAGAAATAACATAGATTATTCTAAAAAAGCAGATTCCTGACATTTTTGGTTAGAGGCAATTTTATGTATTTTGTACAATTCACATGGCATCCTGGCTTTGAATAGCTCTCTCAAAACCAATTTCTTTTTTTTTTTTAATTTTTTAATAGAGTTCAATTTGCCAACATATAGCATAACACCCAGTGCTCATCCTGCCAAGTGCCACCCTCAGTGCCCGTCACCCAGTCACCCCAACCCCCCACCCACCTCCCCTTCCACTACCCCCTTGTTCATTTCCCAGAGTTAGGTGTCTCTCATGTCAAAAACAATTTCTTTACGCCCCAAAATTGTAATGTAGCGTGCCTTAGTTGTGACTTAATAGTAATTTAAGGCCAATTTACTCAGTCCATCAGGCATTGTTTTTCTCCATATTTCTTCTTTCTTTAGAAACTACATTCTCTAAAATTGCAAACTATGCATGTCCTGCCCACTTCTTCCCGTATGACCTTGGGCAAATCACTTGATTTCTCTAAGCCCTGGTTTCTCCATCTGGAGCTAACGTGGAGGTAATAATAATTGTGCCAGCCTTATAAAATATTTTGAAGATGAAATGAGAAGAAATATGTCAAGGGCTATGTATATTTCTAGGCATATATATGGCTAATGCTCTATAAATTGGATAATTTTTATTATAAGACTCATTATTTTGATTAGTAACTATTTCATATGCAATCACTGTTTTCCCTTTCAGTCTGTGGTAAACTGTCAGTGCACCTGGGGAATCAGGCAGCTGGATTAGGAGTTTGGTCTGTGGCACAGAAAGGCAGCGATCTCTTCCTGTAGTGCATTCTGGCTCCCGTCTATGTTCTTTACCAAGAGGACCTCCTAGAAACATTCATTTGATCATTTTAACTCCATTAAATCAGTTTGTTCAAAGGGCATTCATTGAATAAGCTTGCAGTTTCATGGCCAGTGTAAAGAAAATTGGAATATGGTTAGATTTGTTGGTCACATCCTTTTGCTTTTCTTTTCAAAATTGACATTATTGATCCTCTCCTCTGTAGAGTCCAGTTTTTAAAGGATAGGTGGGATTGTTTCAAGGCTTACATTTTTCCTATATGTAAGGTAGTATCAGTCAGGTTCCACAACCAAAACCACTCTAGGTGTTTTGTTTTGTTTTGTTTTTTAATTTTTTGAAGGTGGGGGACAGAGGGAAAGAGAATCTTAAGCAGGCTCTACGCCTAGCACACAGCCTAACATGAGGTTCGATCTTATGTCCCTGAGATCATGACCTGAGCTGAAATCAAGGGGCACTCAACCGACTGAGCCACCCAGGTTCTCTCACTGTAGGTATTTTAAACAGAAGAGCATTTCACAGAGGGAATTGCTTAAAAAACTGCAAGGCCCAATGGAGCAAAAGGAGTAAGGGGGCTCTGCCCAAAGTCCTAGAGTCCACACTCCAACCAGCACAGTTGCCTCTGCCCTGAGTTATCACCGCAGCTGAAACTACCAGAGCCACCATCAAAACCAAATGGCTTCTCCCAACGTGTAAGTCTGACTGTATGCCTCCCATGGGCAAAACCTAGCTGTTCCACAGTTACTCCAATTCAAAATTTTAGCCACCTTAAATTTTTTTTCCTTTCATCCCCCATTTTATATATAATCCTATAAAAAGTTTTTTCTGAATGTTTCACAGGTTTTTCCTCTCTTCTCCCCCATTTCCCTACTATACATCCACCTGCATATGATTATAAAAATCTCATGTCTGTGGGGGCCTGGGTGGCACAGTTGGTTAAGCATCCAACTCTTGGTTCCGTCTCAGGTCATGATCTCAGAGTCATGAGGTGGAGCCCCATATCAGGCTCCACGCTCAGCTCAGAATCTGTTTGGGATTTTCTCTCTCCCTTTGCCCTTCACCCTGCTCACTTGCTCTCTCTCTCTCTCTCTCTCTCTCTCTCAAATAAATAAATAAAAATCTTTTTTTAAAAAAATCCAAGAGGCACTACTGGAGAGGAGCAGCCCCTGCCACCCAGGACTAGGCCCCTTAGGGAGGAGGAGGCAAGAATATGGCGACAACCCCACAGATATGAGCTTGTGCCCTAAGCAATGGCACAAGCATCATGTCCTTGATCATTCTCCCAAAGACCAGATTTCACAAGTGCCAAAAATGTTAGCAGATAAGTTTGGAACTACATCTAACATTAAGTCACCAGTAAACTGCCTTTCTGTCCTGAGAGCTATTACATCTGTAAAACAAAGACTCAAACTTTATAACAAAGTGCCTCCAAATGGCCTGGTTGTTTACGGTGGCACAATTGTAACGGAAGAAGGAAAGGAAAAGAAAGTCAACATTGACTTTGAACCTTTCAAACCAATTAATACATCATTGTATTTGTGTGACAACAAATCCCATACAAAGGCTCTCACAGCAAGTTTGACTTCATTGTAATAGATGGTAGTGGTGCACTTTGGGGCACACTCCAAGGAAACACAAGAGAAGTCCTGCACAAATTCACTGTGGATCTCCCATAGAAACATGGCCGAGGAGGTCAATCAGCCTTGCGTTTTGCACGTTTAGGAGTGGAAAAGCAAAACAACCATGTTCGGAAAGCAGCAGAGACTGCTGTTCAGCCATTTATTCTGAGGACAAAGTGAATGGGGCTGGTCTTGTTTTAGCTGGATCAGCTGACTTAAAAGTGGACTAAGTCAATCTGATATGTTTGATAAGAGGTTGCAATCAAAAGTTTTAAAAATTAGTTATTTCCTATAGTGGTGAAAATGGATTCAACTAAGCTATTGACTAAAGTCCTCTCCAACACAAAACTCATTCAAAAGAAGAAATCAATAGGATGATACTTTGAGGAAATCAGCCAGGGAAGGGAATGAGAGCTGTTAGAAATTGGAAGCTGTAGAGATTCTAATAGTCTATGAAAATTTGGATCTAATGAGATACATTCTTCCTTGCCAAGACACAGAAGAGGAGAAAATTCTCTAACTACAGAATAAGAGAAGGATAAATCTCAATTCCCAGACCAGGAGACAGGACAAGAACATGAGCTGATTGAGAGCATGTCCCTGCTGAAATGTTTTGCTAAAAACATTCTCACACAGTTTTGTAAAGTGGGCATATACCCATTTCTATTTATTTAAATTCAATTAGCCAACGTATAGTACATCATTAGTTTCAGATGTAGTTTTCAATAATTCATCAGTTTCCATTTCTTTAGATGAAAAAAATTGAGACTCAGAGAGGCCAAGTGATTTGTAGGAGGGGCAGACGGTCATTTGAAGAAACATTCAAAGACTTTCTCATTGGTTCCCTTCAAGTATCTCTAACATAACCCTCCTGTATTCTTATTAGGAAAACACACTGGTCTACACAAGGTTGAAGGTTTCCATTGTAACTTTGAGGAAAAAATGCAACTGAGACGTCTAATAATAGCTTTGCAAATAAGCATGTATGTAAGAACACATTTAAGTAAGATACACACATTTAATTAGGTTTTATGCACTCATTTTTACTAAGTGTTAAGCACTTTGAGGACCCTGAAGGAGCTCTTATCTTCTGCTGAATTAGAAAATCTGTAGAGAAAAAAGTTTACAAGGCTTTGTGGTAAATGGTCTGGATTATGCAATGACTATTCTTAGTGTTGTGGAAATTCAGAGAAGAGGAAGAGTCAGTGAGCATGGAGCTGGGAGTGGGGGTTTCTTGTCACATTCAGCACTTCATTTCTTCAGTTTGGATAAAAAGAGGGGAGTATGTGCTGTGTTCAGCTAAGAAAGAGAAGCAAGAACAGGTGGTTTCAAAAGATGGGGGTGAAGGAGAGATGGAATAGGGACAGGTCAAAGATGAAAGTCCATGTGGAGAATGATGTGGAGTAGGTTTTGGGGAACATAATGCAAAGAATAATACAACTCAAAAGGACAGTTCAATTTGCTACAGAAGAGAATATGGAACCATTCTGGTTTTTAAAGCAAGTAAGAGACTGGACCAAGGAAGCTAAGAAATTTTAAATTCGTGTTCAGAAAATAACACATCGTAAGCACTAGTCTGCACTTACGTACCTACACTATTTCAGCCTTCTCTGTACTTGCAAAACTTTTGAACCATGCAAACATATTTTTAAAAAAGAATGTCAAAAGTATACCAGAGTTGTTAGTTTCCTTAAGTTAATTTAATATTTTAACACATTTTAACCTATTTACATGGTTCAAAAGTCAATGGTAAGTGAAGCATCCATTACAAAGATACTGAACATGAACAAACGGTGCATTTTGAGAGAATGATGAAGGGGGAAAGTCATCGGGCTTATGTGTGTGTTTTTATCTCTTAAAATATACTCTGGAGATCTTTCCATATCAGAGCACACAGGGTGTCCCTCGTTTCTTTTATATATATATCTGTGTTGCATTCCATTGTGTGGCCATGAAGATTGCCTCATCTGAGTGTGGGTGTGGTGGTGTTCTAGGGCCCCAGAGTCTCCTCCAGGGGGGTTGTACAACAACCCTCACAACAACTTGATGATAAAGTTTGTCCAACAGAGGGTGTTGTTAAATGTTTAGGGTTTTGTCAGCATAATAGGTGAGACATAGTGCTACAGGGTAGCACTTTGCATTTTTTTTTTTTTTTTACCGTGTGTTTCATTTGTTTTTTTTACCATGTGATTCCAGAGTTAAGCAAGAATTAAAGAAAAATGCAGCCGTTGACTGAAACAAGAAAATCAAGAGGAAGATCTGGTTTGAGGGGAATTCTTGTGAGTTAGGCTTCTAACTCATTGCAGTTAGGGACAACAAGAGATGTCAAAGAGAAAGGCAATCCTAGAGAAAGTTCAGGGCCCCTGAGGAGGCAGTGTGGAAGTAATCATTACACCAATGGGCTGGATTTAAGCCATGTTTTCTCATAAAATTCAAGCAGCTTAATATGAATCAGGGTTATGATAAACATCTCCAAAATTTATTTTCCTTACAGTGCTTTCATATTTTTGTTCATCAAAAGTGAAATACCAAATAACACGTGTTCGGTGGACACCACACCATTAATGACAGAGCATGTAAGTACAATATGAGAAACAATATGATTGGAGACATAAAATTAAAATAAAAGGAAAGTGCATAGATTTGAAACACAGATGAGAAGGTAGTTGTTTGTTTTTTTTTCATTCGTGGCCATTGAAAACATGTTTGCATATTTATTATAGTTAGATCTACATATCAACCAATCAAGATTGCCACAGGAAAACTTCTCAGCAAACACAGAGGTCTATTTATATCTATTAATGGTAGATCCCAACTAGAAGATGTATCTACAAGCTCATATTTTGGAATGGCTTAAGATTTCTGTCATGGGAGGACCCTAAGTACTGAAGAGAAATATGAAAGCCCTTTTAGGAAGAGGGAGGAGGGAGGCCATAAGGTAGATAGATCAGAGGCAGCCAATGAAAGAATAAATCCAGTCATAGGAAAAGGAAGTCATATGAAAGGAAGAGTAGGACTTGATTTTCTTCCTTTTTCTCTTTTGTCACATCCTGTTCCACTCAAAGGTAAAGTCAAGAAATATGTAAAAAAGTCGCTGTTTGACCTTGAAGAACCTAAATTAGTCTGGAGTAGCAAATCTTGATTAAACAGAAACAACCCAAAAAAGAGATTTGACAAAGCATAAGGGCCAATGGCTACATATACAAAAGTGATTTTGGGGCAAACTCCAATTACCATGAATCCAGACTCAACCCTTCCTATTTCAAGTATCTCTTCTATCTGCTGTGGGTCCAGGGCTATCTAGCTGCCCTCAGAAACCAGTGTCCTATACCCCTCCAGAGTCATTGCCTCCCTGGAAGGTGCTGCCTCTACTCCTTACTTCAAAATTAACCTTTTCTTCTTCCTTCCCTCTTCACCTATCAAAACCATTATCGGGAGCACCTAGTTGGCTCAGTGGTTGAGCATCTGTCTTTGGCTCAGGTGGTGATTCCAAGGTCCCGGGATTGAGTCCCACATTGGGCTCCCTGCATGGAGGGAGCCCTCTGCCCATGTCTCTGCCTCTCTCTCTCCCTCTGTCTCTCTCTTTCTCTCTCTGTCTCTCATGAATAAATAAATAAAATCTAAAAAAAAAAAAAAAAGTCCTCAAATAAGATGACTGAAACCTGAAATTGACATGTTAGTTAATAATTAGCTTAAGTATAAGAGAAAAGATTTGTTAGCCCATAGATATCTCTAATCCAGAAAATGTTGCAGAGAGAATGGAGGAATTGGGATTGTGTGAACGTGTCCAAAATTCCGTCTCCCCTAGGAAGTCAGATACCTCCTGACCAACCACCCTTTAAACCAAGGGAGAGAAAAAGAAAAATGCAACTCAGAAAAAGATACATAGTATCTTAGTAGTAGGTTAACTGCCTTAGATTTTTCTAGGCGAGATGGAAGGATATGAGCAAACCAAGTGTAAAGTTACATAAATAGCACAGCTGGGTATTGTGCAACCATACACTATGAGCTCTTCATCATTGAAAGAATGCAGTATTGCCAAACTTAACACGTGACGAAGAATTCAAATCTAGTTTCTTATCTCTTACAAAGACTTTAGGAATATCACATTAAAGAAACTTCAGCTAAAAGACAAAAATGATTAAAATTCAATATTAGAAATATTTTAAGTGTGCTTGTAATTTTTCCTTAGACTATTAACCTAAAAAAAGAATTTTAACTTTACATGAAACATGACTGGAAATGTTTTATTAACTAATTCAGTTTTTAAAAGTGAATAAAGGGCAGCCCAGGTGGCTCAGCGGTTTAGCACCGCCTTCAGCCCAGGGTGTGATCCTGGAGACCCGGGATCGAGTCCTGTGTTGGGCTCCCTGCATGGAGCCTGCTTCTCCCTCTGCCTGTGTCTCTGCCTCTCTCTCCCTCTCTCTGTGTGTCTCTCACGAATAAATAAATTTTTCAAAAAAATAAATTGCGTTAAAAAAATAATAATAATAATAAATTTTTAAAAAGTGAATAAAAAAGTACCTATCAATCTGAAGTATTCCATAGAAGAGTCTGAGTTTTCCTTGGTTCTAATTTTTTATAGATTATTAAAACATGCAGATTAAACACAGGCATTGTTAACTTCTGTTACTTTTAAAGGGTGTATCAAAACAGCTATATATTAAACTGAAAAAATTTAGACAGAGAAGCTGCCTACAGCCAAACCATTCTGAATGGAAGAGGAAAAGAATCAGAAACATTTGAGTCTGGAGAGATGCACAGAATCAGAATGCATAGTGTCACATGGTCATATTTTTAAAGTATGTTTGAGAAAGAAGAGAAAAACACTAAAAATCTTCTTGTCACCAGTATGACTATCAATTGAAGGCTGTTTTTGTTTTTGTTTGTGCCAATATTTTCAATAGGTGATCAACAGCAGTCAAGATCCCTGTCCTGATTATTCCTGGGTGGATAAACTTTCTAGAGCACAGCAGCGTACAGTGTAAGAAGAGGTTCTATTATTCTCTTTCATATTTAACTAAAGCAAGGATTATCAGAGTGAAGTGCTACTCATCTAAGTTCAAGAAGCAAATGGTATCATAAGCTTTGACTCCCGTAGTGCTGTGGTGGACAGATTTTCTTGTCCCCTGCTGAATTTTCAGTTTGAGAGGTCCTTGATATCAGTGTTTCTTTCAAGAAATTCCTAAGCCAAAAAAAAAAAAAAAAAGAAAAGAAAAAGAAATTCCTAAGCCACTGCGGTATTTCTAGCCAATAAATAGTTTACAAAAGCAATCTCGCTTTGCAGTACTTTTGTGCCTAAAGTAAAAGAAAGAGGTAATATAGGCCGGAGTATATAATGATCAACAGGCTCTCACCAATCACGATCAAATTAGACAACACACTCCTCTAATTCTGCACTGCCCAGGACACTTGTCCTCCGCTGGAAATCCCTACACTCAGGTGTTAGACAATTTTATGATCCCAAGATATTCATTTTCAAATATAGTAGACATTCTGGGTTCCTGTAATTATACCCCTCACGGTCATAAAGTGGGTCCCTATATCTTAGGGTTTCTTGTGGGATGGCTCACCAGCAGCCCCTATATCTTATGGTTTACTGTGGGATGTTTTTGGATTAGCAGAGAAATATGAAAGCATGTAAGTGGATAGATAGCTTGAGTTTTACAGTTGATGACTGTTTCGGACTTTATGTGGTGACACACATAAGCGCTTCAAGAATAGAAAGCATTTTCTCTGTTAGTGTAGACATGAACCTCACAGTGAGAAAGAGCCTGTGCCTGGTGCATAACAAATGCTTGATAGATCTTAGAATGAAGGAAGGAACGAGCTCATGAACAAGCTTTGGAAGATAAATATGTTACTGTTTTTGCTTCAGAGTAAAACAGAACTCTCAAAACATTTTTTCACAAAGCTTCTCCCTTCTAAAGGAATATTTTTTGGGGAAAAAAAAGGCACTTTTGATTGTCTTATGATTAGCCAGACCTGGTCTTTTAGTCCTGTCTATGCCTGGGACACCTCTTTCAGGACTGTGGAGTCCAGGCTTCCCCATGACACACGAATTTCCAGTGTGGATAGAGCTGATTGCCAGGTTGGCCTGTGAGTTTCTATTAAAATAGACTCTAAGAATTTGTTTTTAAGTTTGGAAAGGAATGTTTTTGTTCGTTTGTTTTTGCCTAACATTGTTTTATGCCATTGCCCTTTGTATTAAGTTGAAGGGACTGTTCCAAAATATTAATCATCTCTCAACAAAATTATCAGAAACACTTGCCTCATGCAAATGTGGCCCAAGACTGAGGAGGTGCCATGACTCCAGTGCTTAAGATGAAGTATTCTGTTTTTATAACAAGAACTGTAATACCCAAATTATTTGATTAAATCAGCATTTCTTGACCATACCCTCATCAGTGAAGGCTTGGGCAAGTCCAGGGACATTCATTTAGTATTTTGTCTATCCTAGCCCTGTGCTGGATAAATTGAGTGTTTACAAAATAAGCCTGGGGGATCCCTGGGTGGCTCAGCTGTTTAATGCCCACCTTTGGCTCAGGGCGTGATCCTGGAGACCCGGGATCGAGTCCATGTCAGACTCCCCTGCATGGAGCCTGCTTCTGCCTGTGTCTCTGCCTCTCTCTCTCTGTGTGTGTCTCTTATGAATAAATAAATAAATCTTTTTTTAAAAAATAAGCCTAGGGCATAGTATCAGTCTACAAATAGTTCATATTTAGACAGCCAAGTTTATTATGCAGACAGTATAATGATAGCATAGTCACGTCTATGCAGTGACAATTTATAATGATAATCCATCAGAACTTCTATGAATCGTATACTTCCAAAACCAGGCAGTGGGAGACAGAAGCTGCACTTTAGGTCTTGATGTCTTTCTGACCCTGATGCTCTGACCCTGCAAGGTATTTCTTTGACTTTTGACAGTCACAGAGCTTGAAATGGATGTGTGATTTCTGCATAACTGCTTGTGATTTACACTTTGAAGCATGCTTTAGTTATGATTCCATTTGTGTGTTTGTCAGAAATATTGCTGTGGGCCAAGATTAATAGTAATGTATTTGTTTTTTAAGGGGCTGCAGTCTTGCAGTGATATCTGGAATACTCTATGGTTCTACGTTTGTGCCAATAATTTATATCAAGGACCACAGCAAAAGAAATGATAGTATATATGCAGGGGCAAGCCAATATGGTAAGGGTAAACCATTATGTTACTTTATAAATAAATTCAATACCTGTTTTTCTTAAGAATACAAAAAGAATGTGGTCCTAGTAAATCCTGGTGCATAGATTTGATCTTACTTTTTCACTGTAAGTGGTGACTTAGAAAACCACTGAAGACTAAAAGTAATAAAGGACTGTTTGAGTCATCTCACATGATCGGCAAAATACAAATATAATCAAGTTTATTCTAGTCAGGATTTATATCAACTACTTAGATCTTAACACATGCTTCTTAGCTTTACAGTGAGATTCAGAGATTATTTTCCAGTTAGATAATCTCTGAGAAAATATATATTCTTCTGCTCTTTCAGGTAAACGTCGAAGTATAACTTTCCTAATGGTCAAAGTATGGCCTAGTCAGAGGATATTATTTTTAAAACATAGAGAAGTGCATTGAAAGGCTCAACATAATGCTCCCAGATTACCTCAGTTTCTGGATGTAGAGTCTGTCTGGTGTAAACTCAACACTGTGTCCAAGAGCCTTGTACAGGCTCATCAGGAAATAGCAGAGGGTCTACTTCAGGGGTCCTATCATTTTGTTGAAGCATGACTTCCACCCATGAACCCATAAAAGAATGAGATCATAGGCAATAAAGTTCTGAATTGGATGGTGGAGAAAATTAATGTGATCTGTGTTCAGAAAAGGGTAAAATTTGGAAGGCAAAAGTTATGAGGGAGAGACTGATGACAAAACTGGGATTTGAAAGACTTTAGTGGAATAGACAGACTGCATTGACACCATTGTTTCTTCCTTCCTTTTTATATTCAGTCCAATTAGCTTTCAAACCTTTTACTAACTTCCGTCTTTTTTTAAAGATTTTCTGCAAATACTTTGTGTGTTTTTATTATTTTCATTTGTAAAGGATAAAAATCAATAAAAATAGAATAACATAGGACAAATTAAAAGAGAAAGAAAATCAAGAGTTAAAAAATAAAAAATAAAATAAAAACCAGGAATGAGTCTAAAAACCGTAATGTATTTGTACACTTGCTAGAAATGAGCCATAAATTTGGCTCTAAGATTTCTTATAGACACAAGGGAAATCAAATCAGTCCCACAATTCAGTGAACGCAAGATAAAAAGAACTAATCATCCAGGACCATGGTTGTTCTTGGTCCTGGGTCATAATAAATAATGTCATATTTACTTAATAATGTCCTCTTTACATAATACATAGTCATTTTTTAGGGACCTTTCTTATGACAACGTTAATGTCATCTAATAGGAACACACTTTATTCCAATTTATTAAAAAATAGTTCCAGGGAGGTACAATTTTTTATTTCATTTATTTAACAAACACATAAGTATCACATGTACTGTGCTAAACACTACTCTAAGCACATGACAATAATAATTCACTTGACCCTCATAGTAACCTTATTGGTTAGATAACATTATTATTCTTGTTTTACAATTGAGAAAATTAAGACAGTGAGAGATTAGGTAATTTGCCCAGGTCTCAAAGTTAGCAAGTAGTGGATTGTAGATCCCTCCCAGGTGATCTGTGCTTTTTTTAACTATGTTATGCTGCTCCTTTTAGTAGTCCATAGATATGTTCTTCTTACCTGATCCAGAAAGAGGGTTTAAGATTTTAGAAGAAAAGACACACTCTTTGACCTTTGAGCTTTCTCCTTAAACATGACCCCTCATCTTTGTCAAAACCATAGTTGGGAGAAACATTAAATCCAATGTGACCTTCCCAGCCAAGAACCTGTAATAGACCCATTTGTCTGACTAAAATACAATCTGTTAAAAAAAAAAAAAATACAATCTGTTTAAACAGTTGGTGAAGTTGGGGTTTCTCGGATTTGGACCACCATCATGTGTCATTAACACTCGCATGTAATAAGGCTTAGAGTAAACAATTAAATAAAACCCTCTTTGGTAGAACTTCCTGATTATCTTTCCATATAGCTGTCATCTGCAACAGACACACTGGTCTCCAGATCAGTCACCATATAAAATTAGTACTCCCCAATATTCTTCACAATGCCCCCCCCCACTACAGTCTACCTGGAGATTTGCTACAATTGCCATTTGTAGAATTAAGTCGAAACCTATTCTAAAAAGAAGGTCGTATTCACATAATGTTTATAGTTTCTTATTTACCTTTCCAAGGTAATCATAAAAACCGCGTTTTAGATCTGATTGTAGTGACTAATTTACTCTTAATGTTTCTAAGTTTTAAATATGTTCATTAAAATTCTATGTACAGCATGTAGAAAGCCAGGATGATAAAATATAATTAATGGTTCCTTTACTTTTAAGGTTAATTTTGGTGAGTTTGTTTTATTTTTAGAACTCTAAATATATTTGAAATGAATGAAAGGATACATTTGAGAGTTTTATGATCTGCCTTTTCAGATTTAGACTACGTTTTTGCACACTTCAGTGGCATCTTTTTTACAAGCACAGTCTACTTTCTGGCCTACTGTATAGCCATGAAAAATAACTTTAAGCTATATCCTAAAGCAGTCCTGCCAGGTAAGAATATTTACTACAAAAAATATTTTTACTCTATGAAAGTCTTCTCTACTCACTTAGCTTGAGTAATCGTCTTCTGGAAATCAAGCCATCCCTGTGTGTGTGTGTATCTGTGTATATGTTCATTCCCTAATTGCTTTGGCCCTACTCACCAGTAAATATGAAAGATTTAAAAACCATGAAACTGGCTGTGAAATGACAGTCATTACAGAACCTGAAACTTGAACAGTGAATCTAAGATGATTTCCTGTGCCAAAATACCTTGAGTATTGACCTATCAAAGGATGCTTATTAAAAGTCAGTGTCCTGTGACTACTTTTTCTTAAAAAAAAAAAAAATAGTATGAACAAAGAGAACTTTGTAGTCGCTTGGGTAAATAAACATTTTCTCTGAAAAATAAGAAATTGTTTTAGATTTTGAAAAGGGCATATGATAAATGCACATACTTTGGACTTAATTCATTCGGCACTGGTGGTAAAAAAAATATACCTATAATTCCTCATTTACTTAGAAGTTTGCCATAATGCAATTTAGAATATAAGTCCACAAGTAAAAAAAAATTTTAAGAACAAAATAAAGCATATGTCAGAGATTCGTTTTGTTTACGTGATTCATTTAAGTCAAAGTACGTCACTATATGGTATAGTATACAACTATACCATTATAAAAAATAAAAGATAGGATATTTATTGAACACCCAACTAAAGTATCCTAAAATTTTTATCTGGTATTTTCATTCAAATTCTAGGACCTCCCCCCCCCACCACCACTTTAGCTATAAGATCATTCTGAACTTCACATTTTATGTTGAGAGTTGAAAGTAAATGGTGTTTGCAGAGCATGCTCAGATCCAGTATCTTCCTTAGGGTCCCTCTCCACTACCCAATCTTTACATCAACTACAACTTTGGGTATTTTATTTAATGTCAATAAAGTGAAAAGTTTGATAGTTATACCCACAGCAGTCACGAACCAAAAAAAAAAAAAAAAAAAGATTTGGTTTCCAAAATGACCATAAAATCATGTTGGCCAAAAATTATAGGAATGCATTGATAGGAGCACTTTCATATTCCCACCATATTGAAGGCATGGACTTTTCAGGAAAGGAACGTGGCTTTTAAGTGTGTGCTGTTTGCATGTGTTTCAGGATTCCTGTCAGGAGTTCTTTGGGCAATAGCCACCTGCTGTTGGCTCATAGCTAACCACTCTCTCAGCGCTGTGGTCAGTTTTCCAATAGTCACTGCGGTAAGTAGCTGAATGTTTTTCCAAATTTTTGTTTTGCAAATGCAAATCTGATCTTTCTGAAGCATACCTAGTGAATCACTGAGGACTTCAATTTTTTGGAGTTCAATTTTTTAGGAGTACAGTTTGTAGAACAGATTCATGTACTCTCTCCAACACCCCCTCACCTCATGTCCCTGATTGCTAAGGGAACACTGATTGCTACCCTCATTCTAGCAAGTTTGTTCATTTTAGATATCCTTGTAGTCTTTGTCTGGTAATTTTACCTAATGTCATTTTGGATACATTATAATTTACTGTTTATAACAATACTTATCTCTGTATAACAGTTTATCAGTTAAAAATGCTTTTGTGTATATTTTGACACTTGAATCTCATGATAACCTTGAGAGACAGGAAGTATTTCAGAAAAGGTGCCCCTTTTCTTTTCTTTCTCTTTTTTCTTTTTCTTTCTTTGCAATAACCCGTAAACCATGTCCAAACAAATATTTAGGAAATCATCAGCCAAAGAGCCTCAAAGGACAGTGATACCTTTTGGCATTGTCTTCTATCGTGTTCTCCGAAGGGAAAAAAATTTCCGGATTAAAGAGGATAGAATTCTTGAGCAATTGGCCTGATAACATTAATATTACATCCCCTGTTCTATTGTTTCCTCCCATCCTGCCCAAGTCACTATGGAACTGCCTAAAGGACCCAGATGCTTCTTGTTTGGTTTGGATTTTGAGGCTTAGGACCTTACGTCATTGATAAAAGACAGTTCCTTTGACCTATTTCTCTGACTCTTTTGATGTTGAATTTTCCAGACGCTGGTAAACAGGGTAACCTATTTTTATTGCTTCGCTTACATGCCTGGAGTGGAGTCAAACTTTGTTAACCCAATCGTGTAGACAGTCGGAGTAGTGGAGGAGAAGAAAAATGTTGGAATTGTTTATGAGAAACTCTTGCAGAGTTTGTGCAGGGCTTGAAAAGGAATCATAAAAATGCTGATACAATACACTTTCTCCACAAAGACCACAATTAATCCAAATTCCATTTTTTCTTTCCCAGTTTAAAAAAGTTAATAAACTTGAATAGCCTTGTTTCAAACTGCAGAATCATCCTTTCTTCCCACCTCATTTCTTCTCATTTCCCTTTCCTAGATTATTTCATTCCTGTCTGAATAAACCTATTGCTTATTTTTCCTCACATGGCTTTTCTGACTTCCCATAATACTGTCTTTAGATCCACTGGAGTGTAACTTTAGACATAGTTCATCACTGTGCAATAGTATCAGTTTAAGAATTTTTCTTAAGTGCATTATTCACTGAATCCAAAAGAACATACTACAGTTTCTTCAGTTATAAGATGGCTTCATGCCAAAAAGAGTTATAAATTACTCCTACACTTTCAAGGCACCTGGGTGGCTCAGTCGGCTCAGCATCTGCCTTCAGCTCAGGTCATGATCCCAGGATCCTAGGATAGAGCCCCGAATCCAGCTCTCCACTCAGTGGGGACCTGCTTCTCCCTCTCCCTCATCACCTTCTTCTGCTTGTGCTCTCTCTCTCTCAAATAAATAAATAAAATCTTTTACAAAAATTATTCCTAAACTTTCTCCTGTTAATCCCATTTTTATGTCCTTAGTTCATTAAAAAACATTAGCCATTTGCTTATTAAAATAGTTTTTTGGAGATCCCTGGGTGGCGCAGTGGTTTGGCACCTGCCTTTGGCCCAGGGCGTGATCCTGGAGACCCGGGATCGAATCCCACATCGGGCTCCCGGTGCATGGAGCCTGCTTCTCCCTCTGCCTGTGTCTCTGCCTCTCTCTCTCTTTCTCTCTCTGTGTGTGACTATCATAAATAAATAAAAATTTAAAAAAATAGTTTATTATTAGTAGACCACATTTAGTAAAATAGATCACATAATAGTATAGCATCATCAATGTAATAAATATGAAAATCAGAAAGAAACAAAATATCTTCATTTTTTTACCTAATGTTACTTTAGTTTAATATTGAGTTAAGGTTGAGATTATGAATAGTTTTCCCTGACAATACTGTTATACTCTTTTTACAGTAAAAAGTTATTCAATTAAAGTATGAGGTCAGCTCCCCAGTTTACTGTATTTATGTAGAGTATAAGTCACAGAAAAAATAACCAATTTAATTGAAGTTTTTCTTTTTGTTAAGGGTCCAGGATTTATAGCTGCAATGTGGGGTGTCTTCATGTTTAAGGAAATAAAGGTATGTACAAGGACAAATTTAGAAAACAGGTGTAGAGCCCATGTAAGAAAGGTATTTAATACTGTATTTGTGTTATTTTCTGAAAACTGTATGTGATCCCTAAGCCCAGGGCAGAAAACACATGAATGGATTTGACAAATCAGATGTTCCAAATGTTATCATACCTAACAAGGAAAGAAAATACTGAAGATATGATCAATATTATGAAACATGTTTCTCTCCACCCCAGCCCCCAGTGGGAAAATGCTTTAGTTGACTTTAGTTTCTTTCCCTTTGGTTACATAATCCAATAAAATATGATGGGGGAGATTTTATTTAATGTAAAATATTATAGATAAACAGGATGAAATGTTTTTTTATCCTAAAGATTAAAATATCCCTGAGGCAAATGGAATTTGTGAATGGATTTTTCTGTTGGTTCTCATGCCTCCCAAAGGCCCCTATATAAAACCAGCAATTTTATAGGAAATTAGTATGGTAGCAGGTGACTAGGACCACTTCTCTTTCAAGTGTAAATGATGGTGATTTAAAACTGCATTTATTAAATAGCTGTAGGATGTGTGTGTGTGTGTGTGTGTGTGTGTGTGTCTTCATTAAAAAGTATTTTAGGAGCACCTGGCTGGCTCAGTCGGTGGAGCTTAGGATTCTTGACCTCGGGGTTATGAGTTCTAGCCCCACATTGGGTATAGTGATTGTTTAAAAACAAAATATTTCCCCAAAAATCTTTATTTTAGAATTTTCCCCACTTATTTTTATTTGAGGAATATATGTGAATAGTATTTTGTAATAGGTTTTACTAAAAATATATATAAATCAGAGATATTTTGTCAAGGTATCATAGACATAATATTTTCTGCCTTCATTCATATGCATCTGTAACAACAAATAATCCCTGGTTCTAAAAAAATCTGATGTTCCTAATCTCTGGGAACCAAAAAGCAACCTGTATACCTGGGTAATCCTTAAAATTATTATTCAATTTTATATTTAAAATATCATTTCATTTATTCTGAGTGAAATGTTTTGATTTAGAAAGCTTTAATTTGATAAGATTCTCAAATTTTAAAAAATAATGAATTTGTTTAGGAGTTAGATGCCAGGATCTCAATTTTTGTATTTTTTAAAGTACACAAGGCAACTTAAAACATCTATAAACCCATAAATTACTTCCATACACATTTCTCATTTATTTTAGTTAGGGTAGCTTTCCACAAAAAATAATTCTGTGTCCAAAACATGCCATAATTTCATTGTAAATATTTCATTCACCTCCCAAAGGATAAATGATTACTATTTAGGAATTGGGTGTTTATTATCCAGTATAACATCCTGAAGTCCTAGAAAATCACAAGTGAGCATAGCTTATTTGCAATTTTAGGTAAAAAGAAGCACAAACGAAGAATGGATTTAATATAAAGGATTTGAAAATATTTTAGTCACTACTACTGTAATAATGATACGGACTTAGAAATCCTCTTCCCTAGTTACAAGAACTTGAGAGAGAGAACCCCTGGCCATTGAGCTTAGTGTTAATTCCTGAGTCCTCTAAAAAAGACACTAAAAGACATTGAAAGAAAGCTTTTTTTAAAGATAGACTTTTTAAAAGATAACTCAGACCAAATAGAGAAGAATTTTTTTCTTGATTTTTTTATTTATCTATTCATAGAGACACAGAGAGAGAGAGAGGCAGAGACACAGGCAGAGGGAGAAGCAGGCTCCATGCAGGGAGCCTGACCTGGGACTCATCCAGGGTGTCCAGGATCACGCCCTAGGCTGCAGGTGGCGCTAAACTGCTGCGCCACCGGGGCTGCCTGAGAAGAATTTTTTTAGTGATAAGCCATGACCAAGGAGGGCTTAATTCTGGAGTACAAGGATAGTTCACAATATGAAAATTGATCAGGGTAATATAATATTAAGTAAACAGAGAAAAACTATGTGATAATATATATTCAAAAAATGTGCTGAAACTAAAAACCAGTTTTTAATTAAGAAAAAAACCTCTTAGAAGTGCTACAAATAGGAGAAAGCTGTCAAAAAACAAGAGCAAACACATAGCTAAGGTGAAACATAAAGGTTCTAAATTACATCTCAATAAAGCTGAGAAAAGAAGTTCTCTGTAAGTTGAAAATCAAAGATATCTCCATCACTGTTATTATTCAGTGTTTTCTGGACATCCTAGCCAGTGTGGTAAAATAAAATTAAGAAAGAAGGGGAAATAGATGTAGGAAAGAAAATGAAAAAACTGTCATTTGCATGTAACATTATCTTCTTTAAAGTGGAGTTTTATCTGAAATTCTGAAAATGAGTCCTAAAGTTTGGCCAAGTACGTATGTAAAAATGAAGAGACTGAGGACCAAGCTAAAAGCAAAGACCTTCTGGCTTAAAAAAAAAAAAAAAAAAAAAAAAAAAAAAACCTTCTGGGCTTAAAAAAAAAATTTTTTTTATTGGCCTTCTGGGCTTAAAAAAAAAAAAAACACAAACTTACAAATCTGTCTACAAATAAAAGTTAAGTGTCCAAAAAAAAAAAAAGTTAAGTGTCCAGTAAGACTTATCATTCAGTGGAGGTGCCTAATTGCCTCTTAACAGGTGGTTTAAAGGCGAGTTTTAAATACTTTACATGCCAACTAGTTTAAGAAAGAGCTATCAACTAAACACTGAAACCAAAATCCTAGAAGAATTTTTGAAAATAATTTTTCTTAGAAACAAGATAAAACCCTAGAGGAAAACAAAAGCAAAACATGTATCCTTAGGACTTTTAGATCCTATCAGTTACATCTTGAAGCATCTTGAAGCCACATATTTGAAAGTCTTGAAGACACATATTTGAAGTCTGCAACCTACAGCAGTAAGAACTTAATCTGAGATCCAAGCATTTTTTGTGTAAAGAGTTTGATGATTTCATCGAGTCTTAATGCCATCAGGGCACCAGTTGGAGGCTTTCCATTTCCAATGTTCTTTTATATCTGATATCTATTCGTCTTTAGAAAGTTTGTTTTAGAATTTTACTCCTAGCTATTTTAAGCTAGACATACGTTATTATTTTTAGAAACACGCCCTAGTCACAATGTCTACAGAAACACCAATGCAGGGAATTACTACCACGACAATTGATAGGGCGGTAGCTACTCCCAGATAAAGAATGAGATGATCTGCTATCTTAATAGCTGTTTCAGAAATCCGAGTTAAAAACTTTTCACTTTGGGGAGAATGTTAGCATGAACTTTCTAAGCATTAATATTCACATTTGACAAAGGGAAACTGTTGCTACTGCCCAAATATCATTGGTCTTTGTCCTTGTGAGACTAGGCAGGTTCTTAACCTCCTCTAAACCTAGGAGGCAGACAGATTCTTAACCTTAAAGGGGAAAAATATTTTAGTCTCTGAGGACATTATTCTTATCTACATAGACAAAAAAGGAGAGGGGTCAGCAAAGTATTCACACAATCGGGTTGTAAAGTGCTGATAACTGAGTACCCGTATGTTGTTTTTTCTTATTTAAGTCATTGTATCAATTGTCTAATTCACAAAGGACATTTAGAAATCACCTGATTGTTATTCATTGAGCAACTATTTGAGCGCCTTCTCTCCATCGGGGCTGGTATCTGCAGTCTTTAGAACTGATAATATGTCAGAGAACCTTAAAGCCTTAGCAGGAGTGTGTGTGTGTGTGTGTGTGTGTAAAAGCTGTGCTTGGGGAGGCTTTGTGGTGCTGTCTTTCGTCTGTGGAACTTGTGTTAGAGTGACTTCTGGTAGTATTCATACTCACAGCGAATCCAGAAATTTCAGTTGGCTCCGACCCAACTTACAAACAACCTCCCTCTCTGGTCATCAAATAGAGATCATTCAATCCATTCTATCCCAATTCTTTGTGAAATTGAGGAAAGAAGATATATGCCTTTTGGAATTTTGGCTGTTAATTGGCATTCATCTTAAGAGCTGATATTAATATTATATGATCTGTCAGGAGATCTCAATGTAGTTTTAGAATTTATATCTCAAGTTAGGGAGATGCTGGCCGGTTAGGCATCCAGCTCTGGATTTCTGCTCAGATCATGATCTCAGGGTCGTGAGCTGGAGCCTGGCAGTTGTGTTCAATCTTTTTGAGATTTTCTTTTTCCCTCTGTCTCTCCCCCCCCCCCCAAAAAAAATAAATAAATCTGTTTTTAAAAAAGGTATTTCTTTGTTACTCAAAGATGGACTGGCTTCATTGGGAACTGGTTGTCAGTGTTTCCCATCTTTAAGACCAGTACACCTACCCATGGCTGGGCAAGACAAACTTAGTCTCTGTTTCTTCTTCACCATTCAGATCCATCTCTCTCTCTCCATCTGCACCTCATCATCTGTGCCCAGGAAGACTGTAGTCGCCTCCTTAATCATCTCCTTGCATCCATTCTGGACCCCTCCAATCTGTTCACCATCTGCAAAAAAAAAAGTGTGGGCTTTATGAAATGTGAATCCATCTTTTCACCACATCCAGCAGCCTATTTCCTTAATGTCTTCCCATTCCTCGGAAAAATAAAACCCCACAGTGTCCGTGACCTATGAGATCCCCATAAGCTCGGGTCATAGCTCTCCAACCTGGTTTTGCTCCACTTAAGTTTCGATGCTTTGGTCACACTGACTTCCTTTCCATCCCTGGCAAGTATCACACTTTTCTATTACAACAGAGTTTTGCACACACAATTCCTTCTACCTGGAATGCCTACCTGTTTCCCTGCCCAATTAATTGGTACTTACAGTTAGAAGCTTAATTTCTTACCCTCAAAACCAGCCTCACTAAGATTCCTTTGTTACACACCCCAGAAACAGTCATGGTCGTTTACTCATTAACACCCCTCTCGCTCTGTAACATTCTTTTCTGTGATTATTAACTTCTGTCTCCCATATTATACATTTATCTGAATAAGCACGCATTTTGCTCAGCATTCTAACCCCAGCACATGTTGATGCAAAATGAGTGTCCACATGCATTTACTGAGTGAGAGAATTAGTAAGGTTCTAATGGGTTTTCAAGAAAATCTGGATGTTTATTTGGAGGGATAGCAAAAGGCATACAGGTGGCCGGAGCAGATGGTTAGTAAGGTCCCTAGCAATTTGGACATTCTGCATGTTTGCTTCAGATTTTCTTAATTACACTTACTTTTTTTTTTTTTTAATTATTCAGGGTCTACAAAACTACCTATTGATGATATTTGCATTTTGCATCATCTTGACTGGAGCATTATGCACGGCTTTCTCTAAAGTCTAACAATCCCAAGACCAGCAGATGGCAGCAGTGGGTAAGAGGACACTGCTGCAGGGCTTGGCTGGATTTTGCTGAGAACAGAGTTCATTTTCATACAGCAAATGGATCTCTACCCGTCATGGACTGGGTAAATGATTTTTTTTCACAAATGTAAGAATAAAGGAAAACTAAGTTTCAGTCAAGTATAAAAATGAAAAATTCTTCTAATGAACTGTTTATGAAGGTAAGACTTCGCCAGGTGGCTAAAATGTCTTCATTCTTACAGCATCACATCTGAGAATGCTCCTTTTACCTCAATGTGCACTCGGTCTTGAGCAAGCTGCAAAACACTGAGGAGCTCACATACGCAGAGAATTTTTGTACATGTCCAAGTTTCCAACATATTGCCCTCATTAATGAAGAGAGGCAGAAAAATGTTGGGGAGAGACATGGGGAGTCAGATGTCTGGATCCTTTGCCAGAGAAAGTAAATGTCAGAGTTGGTAACTGGGTATTAAAAAGGCCATTTCATTTTTAGGCCAAATTTATCTTTACTTCAAATTAATATTGCCCAACTCTACATCCTCCACTCATGCTAACTCAAAATGCTTTTCTCTCCAGATAAAATCCATCTTCAGAGAACAAAAAGTTCCAGCCATTGAGAATATGTGTATAAACATATACAGACATATATAGGTACACAGTCATGAACAGACACACATATGTCTGCATGATTCCAAACTTGGGGGAAATTCTAGAGTTGCTCCAGCAAGGGTCTAGCTTATCAGAGTAAGAATTTACAGGGACCAAACACTCCTTTGTATGTAAAATTTATTATTTTTTTCTGAAATATACTTTTCTAAAATCCCTCTTTAAACTGGAAGTTTTCTTCCTGTTTTAACTAGTGGTTTCCTTTAGGTAAAAAAAAAAAATAACGGCATGTTATTTTTATATATAAATTCAGAAGAGATGGAATAGCATTCTGCGTAAGTGTATGCACTCTGGCACTAACCCAAATGGATAGAAATCTTCATCTTAGTTGTATGACTTCGAAGAAGTTCCTGAGCCTCCTGTGTCAGATTGCTCATCCATAAAATGGACATAATGATAATGATCATGATCATGGTTATTGCAAGGTTCAAATTAATTAAAATCTGTAACATATGTTGAGTGTCTGGCACTTGGCGAACTGTATAATTTTTAGCTATTATTGTTATCTACTGTTTGAGAAAGAAAACCTGTCTATAGGTTGGAGAATATTTTGTAGGAGCTACTGCCCTCACCACCAGCCGATCCAGACACTTAAAATTCATTCCTCTATTTGAGTGCAATTTAAAAAATGATACTAGAGTCTCTATTTCATTATTGAATTCTTTGATTGTAACACCTTACAAAAATTCATTCTAATTTTAACTTGAAATACCATTATGTTGATAACTTTAAATAAATTGACACTATGCAAAAACTAGTTTTCTTAAGTATATTTTCAAATTTCATATTGCTAGCATTTAATTATTCTGTAGTTGAGATTGCTAATTTATATGCAAAATTTTAAATGTGAAGTAAAGCAATTGAGGAAGAAAAATGAAAACCAAATCTTATTACCACTATACAATCTCTGCCACCACAGAATGCCTTTGGTGTTAGGAAGAGGTAAGAGTAGATTAGGGGGGAGAAAAACAAGCTTTTCCAAATGGTTACCATGGAAAACACATGCTATGCAGAGGTTAGTCTAAACAAATGATTACCAAATCTTCACTTTCTTTGCTCAATTTAGGAAGTTAATATCTATCTCTCTAAAAGTTTTGAGGCATTATGTTTCCTTGTCTGGTATGGTCAAATTCTTGTGTTTTCACTTTTTCTCATTTCGCTGTCTCTAAGTACAGAAAAGGCACTACCCAATAGGGAAATGGCCACCCAGTGAGGCTGGCATCCGGATTATGGGAATGGCTTATTATCAGAATAAAAACTCCTAATTCCTTAAAATTCTTAATGAGTTTCATAGAATAGTACAGCATTTCCCTCAAGCTACCAAATCTCCATTTATTCCTATTATATTCATTTATTTGTACTTAGAGTTGCTAAGTACTAGACCTATATGTATCAATATTGGTGAGCTGGAAAAGTTGAATTAAAAAGATAAGTTGTAGAGCCATGTGCACAGTATGATACCATTTAGGCAAATTCTTAGGAATCAAAATAATAATATTTTTTCGATAAATGCCTATATATCCAAAAACCAGAAAAATACATATATACAAAGCTCATAATAATGTTTGTCTCTAGTGAGAATAAATGAGATCAGAATGGCAACACTGCGGTCAATGTGAGCTTGAACATTATCTGTAATACTCTAATTTTTATGGCAATGAATTCATATACTTGTTCTTTAATATGTGTTAAAGAATCAACAGCAGAAGAGCTCAGAACATGTGTCTAAATGTTAAAGTAATTAAATCTAGGTAAACAGAATATGGCTGACTGTTATTTTCCTCTTTATCTAATACTTTTTAATTTCAAAGCAATCATGCACACACACAAGCACACACAAATGAAAAACAGAGATTAAGGCAAAGTTGGGAAATTTTCCAACTTAAAAGTGCCACCTTCTAAAGGTAGGATTTAGAAACACTTTTCTAGTCTCCCTTGCAGTAGGATGTGTCGTTCCTGATTATGTGGCCTCCAAGGTCAATTCCATGGTCCTGCTGGAGATTGTGTGAGCTGCCTAATACTTGTTTCAGAAATTTGGCCTCATTAATACAAAAAACAAAAACCCCCACAAATCTAGCCTATTTTAACCACCTTTAATGAGGTGTGATTTGCATCCAATAAAATTCTCCCACTCAGGTGGACAATGTTATGAGCAAATATGTACACTCATGTAATCACCACTACAACCTAGATACAAAACATTTCCAGCGAAATGTTCCCTTCTGCTTCCTTGTAGCTAACCCCAAACTACCAGTAATTTATTTTCTGTCATTCTAGAATGCTTTTGCCCATTCTAAAATTTCACATAAATGGAATTATATAGTATAGACCTTTTTGTGTCTGATTTCTTTTATCTTATAGCTACTTTTAAACTATATGATCTAAAACAATTATAATTCATTATTAATTTATTAACTTAATTATTAATTTATTAATTGTTTTAATAATCATTAATTTAATAATTATTTTCTTTAGTGGAAGAAAACATATATGTCTATTCAAGATGACAACTAAAGGAAAAATGATTAACATTTGGAATTGTTATATTTAAGTATGTGATGTGTCTTGTTCCACAAAATCATGGTTTTAAATTAATTTAAAAAATTCTTAGTGACCCTCTGAGTCCATCTTCAGTCTATAATGTTTTCTTTTGAGGGGGCTATTAAATATTAAGCTGCTTAAACTAGATCCCCCCATTTTCTATATTTTAAAAAAAGTGTATATTCTTGGATTTCCTTCAACTATCAAATGGATTTTAATCTCTGGGGCTGCAAAGTGTGAATTTGCATTTTTTTTTACAAGTACTCTTGGTAGTTCTTATCACACTTGTGCTCTAAATTTTTTAAATTTGTGACTTATATTTTACTATTTAAAATATTTCAAAGAGCTAGGCTGTGAAAAAATAAGACAAAATTGTCTCTCCACTCCTTAAGATAGTGAAAGAAAATAAAAGAACCGGTATCCATTTAACTTTACAAAGACTTTTGGGAGAAAAATGAAATGCTTAAAACCAATCTGTTTAAATGGAATTATTTGACAAAAAAACAGTGACAATATAACTGAATATCATATTATCTCTGTTTTTTTGGTCAAACCACTTAACTTCCACATGAATTATTTCTATCATTCATATCTATATGAATCTTTTCATATCTATAAGATCTGTCATGATGCCCACTTTCTCATTCCTAATATTGGTCATTTGTTTCTTCTCTTTTTATGAACATTCTAGCTAAAAGTTTATCAATTCTATTCATCTATTCTACAAACTAGCTCTATATTTACTTGAGTTTTCCCTATTGTTTTTTTCTCTTCAATTTTATTGATTTTTCTTCTCTACTATTTGTTCTGTTTCTTGTAAGTTTTTAACTGGCTCTTATTCTCTATCCCCTTCCTCTTTTTCTAGGTCTCCAATTATATAGACATCTATTCTACCTGCCCTGACCTTCCCAAATTCTTATTTCTATCTATTCAACTCAGGGAAGGCTTCTGGACTCTGTTCCTTCTTACTGTACTGCATGCAGCCTCCAAACTCTTATCTAGGCAGTAAAATTGAAAAATTATAGTGCTCAACTTATTTGTTTCCCCTTCTGACAGGGATCATGGTCATGTCCTGCCTGTGGCCCAGTGTTCCATACATTTTACACATTTTGCTATCTCTTTAATGTTTAAGGATTAATATGGTTCCTGTTACTCCCCATCCTTGCCAGAAGTAGAAATCCTCTGATTAGCATTTTGTTACATTTTAATTTTAAGTTCTCTTTTGTCACATTTTCATGAACAGCAACATCAAAGAATAACTCAGCATTGTAGTTGATTGCATATAGCTCCCCAAAAAATATATCTAGGTCCTAACTTCCAGTACCTATGAGTATGACCTTATTTGGAAATAGGGTCCTTGCAGATGCAATTAAATTATGGATCTTAAAATGTGATCATCTTGGATTTAGGAGGGACTCAAAATCCAATGACTAGTATCCTTATAAGAAAAAGGAAAGAGATATTTGATTGAAAGAGAAGAAGGCCACATGAAGATGAAGGCAGAGATTGGTGTAATGTAACTATAAGCCAAGGAATACCAAGGATTGTGGAAAGCCACTAGAAGCTAGGAAACAGGCATGGAAGGGGATTCTCCTTCAGATCCCCTAGAAGGAACCAACCTTGACAGGCTTTTAGCCACTGACTGTGAAGAAATATATTTCCATTGTTTTAAGCCATCAAGTTTGTGGTAATTTATTGTCCCACCCCTAGGAAACTAATCCAACGAACATACAAAATGAGACGCACGAATGGAACCCATAACCTTTAATACCGCCAATACTACTCAGATAAAAGTGTTGGCTCAGTTGCAAAGCAAACATAGAGTAAGAAAAATTACATGTTGTGAAGGTCTCAAAAGTAGCTTTTTGTCTTGACAATTTAGTATTTCATCTTTAGATAGTACAGGATGGGGCATACCTCTCTTCCTGTTTAAAATGAAATAGAATAAGGCAAGTGATTTTGTTTGTTTGTTTTTAAGAAATAAATGAACCAGATGACCTGGAATGTTGTAGAAAGCATATTAGGCACACATCTCTCTATAGAAAAGGTTTGGCAGGAATTAGATAAAGGAGTAGGAATTTTTTTAAGTTTCTTGATACTAACAGGAAGATTCTTCTAGCAAACAAAGGACATCAGAGCTAATTCAGTTGTTTTTTAGCTACTGAAGTCCTTATTGGTAATGCATCTCATTTTTTAATTGAAGACAGACTCTCTCTGGACAACAGTTAAATTCCTATCTTTAATTCTTCTTTTTGGTGGCGTCTTTGTCTGATTTGGGAATTGAGGTAATGCTGGCCTCATAGAAAGAGTTTGGAAGTTTTCCTTCCATTTCTATTTTTTGAAACTGCTTCAGAAGAATTAGGTTTTTTTTTTTTGTTTTTTTTAATTAATTTTTATTGGTGTTCAATTTACCAACATACAGAAAAACACCCAGTGCTCATCCCGTCAAGTGTCCACCTCAGTGCCCGTCACCCATTCCCCTCCAACACCCGCCCTCCTCCCCTTCCACCACCCCTAGTTCGTTTCCCCGAGTTAGGGGTCTTTATGTTCTGTCTCCCTTCCTGATATTTCCCAACATTTCTTCTCCCTTCCTTTATATTCCCTTTCACTATTATTCATATTCCCCAAATGAATGAGAACATGCACTGTTTGTCCTTCTCCGATTGACTTATTTCACTCAGCATAATACCCTCCAGTTCCATCCACGTTGAAGCAAATGGTGGGTATTTGTCGTTTCTAATTGCTGAGTAATATTCCATTGTATACATAAACCACATCTTCTTTATCCATTCATCTTTCGATGGACACCGAGGCTCCTTCCACAGTTTGGCTATTGTGGCCATTGCTGATAGAAACATCGGGGTGCAGGTGTCCCGACGTTTCATTGCATCTGAATCTTTGGGGTAAATCCCCAGCAGTGCAATTGCTGGGTCGTAGGGCAGGTCTATTTTTAACTCTTTGAGGAACCTCCACACAGTTTCCAGAGTGGCTGCACCAGTTCACATTCCCACCAACAGTGTAAGAGGGTTCCCTTTTCTCCGCATCCTCTCCAACATTTGTGGTTTCCTGCCTTGTTAATTTTCCCCATTCTCACTGGTGTGAGGTGGGATCTCATTGTGGTTTTGATTTGTATTTCCCTGATGGCAAGTGATGCAGAGCATTTTCTCATGTGCTTGTTGGCCATGTCCATGTCTTCCTCTGTGAGATTTCTGTTCATGTCTTTTTGCCCATTTCATGATTGGATTGTTTGTTTCTTTGGTGTTGAGTTTAATAAGTTCTAAGATCAGGAACAAGACAGGGATGTCCACTCTCACCACTGCTGTTCAACATAGTTCTGGAAGTCCTCGCCTCAGCAATCAGACAACAAAAAGACATTAAAGGCATTCAAATTGGCAAAGAAGAAGTCAAACTCTCCCTCTTCGCCGATGACATGATACTCTACATAGAAAACCCAAAAGCCTCCACCCCAAGATTGCTAGAACTCATACAGCAATTTGGAAGCGTGGCAGGATACAAAATCAATGCCCAGAAATCAATGGCATTTCTATACACTAACAATGAGACTGAAGAAAGAGAAATTAAGGAGTCAATCCCATTTACAATTGCACCCAAAAGCATAAAATACCTAGGAATAAACCTAACCAAAGAGGTAAAAGATCTATACCCTAAAAACTATAGAACACTTCTGAAAGAAATTGAGGAAGACACAAAGAGATGGAAAAATATTCCATGCTCATGGATTGGCAGAATAAATATTGTAAAAATGTCAATGTTACCCAGGGCAATTTATACGTTTAATGCAATCCCTATCAAAATACCATGGACTTTCTTCAGAGAGTTAGAACAAATTATTTTAAGATTTGTGTGGAATCAGAAAAGACCCCAAATAGCCAGGGGAATTTTAAAAAAGAAAACCATAGCTGGGGGCATCACAATGCCAGATTTCAGGTTGTACTACAAAGCTGTGGTCATCAAGACAGTGTGATACTGGCACAAAAACAGACACATAGATCAATGGAACAGAATAGAGAACCCAGAAGTGGACCCTGAAATGTACGGTCATCTAATATTCGATAAAGGAGGAAAGACTATCCACTGGAAGAAAGACAGTCTCTTCAATAAATGGTGCTGGGAAAATTGGACATCCACATGCAGAAGAATGAAACTGGACCACTCTCTTTCACCATACACAAAGATAAACTCAAAATGGATGAGAGATCTAAATGTGAGACAAGATTCCATCAAAATCCTAGAGGAGAACACAGGCAACACCCTTTTTGAACTTGGCCACAGTAATTTCTTGCAAGATACATCCACAAAGGCAAAAGAAACAAAAGCAAAAATGAACTATTGGGACTTCATCAAGATAAGAAGCTTTTGCACAGCAAAGGATACAGTCAACAAAACTCAAAGACAACCTACAGAATGGGAGAAGATACTTGCAAATGACATATCAGATAAAGGGCTAGTTTCCAAAATTTATAAAGAATTAGGTTTTAATTCTTTAAATGTTCGGTAGAATTCCCCTGGGAAGCCGTCCGGCCCTGGACTCTTGTTTGTTGGGAGGTTTTTGATTACTGCTTCAATTTCCTTGCTGGTTAGGGGTCTGTTCAGATTTTCCATTTCTTCCTATTTCAGTTTTGATATTTTATATGTATCTAGGAATACATCCACCCCTTCCAGATTGCCCAGTTCGTTGGCATATAGTTGCTCAAAATATGTTCCTATCATTATTTGTATTTCTTTGGTGTTGATTGTGATCTCTCCACTTTCATTCACGATTTTATTTATTTGAGATCACCTCATACCAGTCAGAATGGCTAAAATGAACAAGTCAGGAAATGACAGGTGTTGGCAAAGATGTGGAGAAAACGGAACTCCTTTACACTGTTGGTAGGAATATAAATTGGTGCAGTCCACTCTGCAAAACAGCATGGAAATTTTTTAAAAAGTTGAAAATAGCGCTACCCTGCAACCCAGCAATTGCACTATTGGGTATTTATCCTAAAGATACAAATGTTGTGATCCAAAGGGGCACATGCACCCCAATGTTTACAGCAGCAATGTCCACAATAGCCAAACTACGGAAAAAGCCCAGATGTCCATCAACAGATGAATGGATAAAGATGATGTGGGATATGTATATACAATGGAATATTTCTCAACCATCAAAAACAATGAAGTCTTGCCATTTGCAATGACGTGGATGGAACTAGAGGATAGTGTGCTAAGTGAAATAAGTCAATCAGAGAAAGACAATTATTGTATGAACTCATTCATACTGTGTAATTTAAGAAACAGAGGATCATAGGGGAAGAGAGAAAAAAATAAAACAAGATGAAATCAGAGAGGGAAGCAAACCATAAGGAGAGATTCTTATAGGAAACAAACTGAGGGTCATTGGAGGGGAAGTTGGATGGGGCCATGGGATAACTGGATGATGAAGCAGAAGAATTACATGTTGCGAAGGTCTAAAATGTAATGTAATGAGCACTGGGTTTATATAAGACTGATGAATCACTGATCTCTACCTCTGAAACCAATAATACGTTGTATGTTAATCAATTGAATTTAAATAAAATTTTAAAAGAAAAAATAATTTAACCTTTTGCCTGAAAAAAATAAAACCTTTAGAAAATAATAAAATAAAATAAAATAAATAAATAAAATAAAATAAATAAAATAAAATCTTTAGGGATGCCTGGCTGGCTCAGTTGGTAGAACATGTGACTCTTCATTTTAGGGTTGTAAGTTCTAGCCTCATGCTAGGTGTGGAGATTACTTTAAAAAATAAAATCTTAAAAAAATAAAAAATAAAAAATAAAATAAAATAAAATCTTTAAAAAATAAAACAAAGTCTAAACAAAAATTGGCCTTTCATAGTATATATAATAAACAGAGAATAGAAGGAACTTCCTCAATAAAGTAAAGGCTATATATGAAAAACCCACAGCTAACATCATACTCAACGGTGAGACTGAAAGTTTTCCCCTTAAGATCATGAACAAGATAAAATTCCCCCTTTTCCCAGCTATTCAGTATAGTACTGGAAGTAGTAGAGCAATTAGGAAATACAAAGAATTAAAGGGCACTCAGATTATAAAGGAAGAAGTAAAATGATTTGTTTGTGGATTTGACCTTTTAAGTAGAAAATCCTAAAGGTTCCAACAACAAAACAAAACAAAGCCTGTTAGAGCTTATAAACTAACTCAGTAAAGTTGCAGGATACTAAATCAACACATAAAGTTGGTTGTATTTTTTTAAATGAGACTTCTAATAAGAAACTTTTAATATTTTTTTAAGTAAGTCCCACACCCAGCTTGGGGCTTGAACTCACAACCCTGAGACTGAGTCACATGCTCTACCAACTGAGCCAGCCAAACACTCCAAAACTTTTAAGTTCCTCATACTTCTATAATGTTTGAACATACAAAACTAAGCATATATTGAAATGAAAAAAATAACAGCAACAACAAATATTTTTTCTAGTTTCTTTTAATGTTCATACCTGCAAAGCTTTTTCTTCCTCATTTGTCAATTCCTGTGAATGACAGTAGTGCTGTGCGTGACGCCCATTGATTCTGTAATTGACCCAGTTCCCAGATTTTTTCTGACAATATCTGTATTAGGGTTCAGTACAAAGTATTAAGACAATCAATCAATCAATCAATTCCTATCTTTCTAAGCATCCTGAGGAAAAATAAAATTGAACAGAGAATTTTAACATGTGTGCTATGACTTACTTATCACTTGTTTACACTGATGTTAGAGTAACCTTTATATAAATAATTGGCTCACAGATTTTGGAGGTTGAGATATCTCAAAATCTGCGGTTAGCAATCTGGAGCCCTGGGATAGCTCATGATATAGTTACAGTCTGAGTCAAAAATCTGAGAAGAAGAAGCATTGATGGTGTAAATTCCTTAGTTTGAAGGCCTGAGAACCAGGAGAGCCAATGCTCCAAGTTCTCCTCTGAGTCCAATCCTCCAAGGCAGGAGAAAACTGACATTCCAGCTCAAAGATGTCAGGCTGACAGGGAATTGCTCTTACTCAGCCTTTAATGAATTGGATGAGGCCTCTGACATGGGTGAGGACAATTGGTTTTAGTCAATCCACCAATTCAGATATTAATCAGTTCCCAAAACACTCTCACACACACACCACGAATAATGTTTAACCAAGTATCTGGACACCCTGTGGCCCAGTCAAGTTGACACATAAAATTAACCATCACACGTAGGTAAACCATTTTGCAGTAGTTAGCTCTTCAACCATAAAAAGAATTTGAGTTTAAACTCCTAAATACACTGCTTGGTATTACTAGTCTGTGGTGATTGCTTTAGAACATGTCTGAGACTATAGTAAAAACACTTCTTTATAAACACACAAAAGAACATGGAATTCTTGGGAAGTTTTCCTCTGGCTCATACCTGGGTTTTACTCATTTATATTGAAGTCAAAATAAGCTCTAGTCAAATCAAAGGTGTTGGGGGAGGTGGGCGGTAAGGAGCCTACTAAAATATATTGTTAGAACTTTTTAAAAAAATCATGCACAGTCTAAAGAAGGAAGCCCAATATATTCTCTCCACATACATAATGTATCTCTCAATTGAAACACAACATATAACTCTTGAAAGACAAGTAAATAAAATAAATTGTCATTTACTTGACTGGGCCCAGCACTATTAGTGGTCAGTCCATTCATGATAAATTTTAAAAATACATAAAATGTTTTATTATTGATAAAATTCCATAAATTTGAGGGTAAGAAACATGTTAAGACTGTGTTCAAAAACAATATATTTGGCTCAAAATATTATATAGTAAGACAAAGAGGTTTGGTGGAAATTTGAGGATTAGTCTCATTAAGTCAATTTATGAAATTTGCATGTTGAAAGAACATGGATAAGAAGAGTTGAAGAGGGGCACCTGGGTGGCTCAGTGGTTGAGCATCTGCCTTTGGCTCAGGTCATGATCCCCAGGTCCTGGGATCAAGTCTCAAGTCAGGTTCCCCCAAAGGGAGCCTGCTTCTCCCTCTGCCTATGTCCCTGCCTCTCTCTGTGTATCAGTCATGGATAAACAAAATCTCTAAAAAAAAAAAAAAAGGTGAAGAGACAGTAATAGCCCAACAAATAGAAAAATTATACTTGAATATGATATTTACTTTATTGAAGCACAATTTATGTACAACAAATGCTCACTCTGATGAATTTTTACAAAGTTAAACATTTGACCTGCCATCACACAAATCAAGTTATAAAGTCTTGCTTCTACCTAGACCCAAGAAATTTCCCTCATGACTCTTTGCAGTCAATTCCCAGGCCTCTACCTTCTACCCACCCCACACCCCGCACACACTCTTCTAGGTGATCACTGTGCTTCCATCATTATAAATTTTGCTCATATATAATGGAGTCATGCAATGTATATAATGGACCCATACAATATGTTTCCCTGGTGTTTGCTTATTTTCTCTCTGCATCATGTTTTTGAGACTCAAATGTTTTGTTATATGTATCAACAGTTTGTCTCGTTAATGAGGAGTGTTCCATTGCGTTTTATGAATACGCCACAATTTGTTTATCGATTCTTCTGTTCAGAGACTACGAACACTCCTGCTCTAGACTTTCTGTGGAGATATGCATGCATTTCCTCCTCAGGCATATACTGAGGAGATGAACTGGTGAGTAAACGTTGAGAAAAGTGGTCCTAACATGCAGGACCTGGCCCAGTACTCTCAGTGAGGCCTTGGGGTTCTGTTGAACGAAACAACTTCACAGAACCTCAACATCCCACAAGGCCACCTTGTGACCAAAAAGATCAAAAGAAAAACCCACAACCATATCTGAGCCCAGACAAAACATAAATATCATCTGAGCCACAAAATATCCCATCTGGCTGAGATGAGTGACTGACTGCTTTACCAGTGACAGCTTTGGCCTCTCTCTAGTCTTCCCTCCTCCTAGATAAGATTTATAAAGACACCCAGTCATAGAATTACTCACTTTCTGACAACATCCAATCCAGAGCAAAGCCCCACTTCCTTAAGCCCTCTCCAAAACCACCTAACAGAGCGTCAATCCTAAAGTGTCTAACACCCTATAATTACCAATATACACAAAATAGGGGGAAATGGAAGATGTTAGAAACACCACAGAGATGTTAAAGACATCAAATGAGCAAAATACCAAGTGTGGGAAACCGTATGGGACAAATGACTTGATTCCTTCAACAAATACGTGTGTGTGTGTGTGCGTGTGTGTACATAAGTATTTCTATACATCTATATAATATGTATTTAGCTGCTCATATATACACGTGCGTGGAAGTGTACATTGAGAGAAAGAGAGAAAGGTCTATAGATTTAAAATAACTTCATAGACATGTGAACCAACCAAAAGCAACATCAGGACCTTATTTCAATCCTTATTTCAATAATAAAGCAATTGGAAAACTAAGTTATCTTGAAGTATGTTTAGGCTGGATAATGGTATTTGGGTTGCTTTTTAGAAGTGTCTTTTTTTTAGAAATTCCAACTGAATTACTTATGGATGAAATCAAATGAGGCCTGGGATTTGTTACAGAATGATATAGGAGTGGGGTTAAGTGGGTGGGGCTTTTAATAACAAAGTTGGACGTTCGTTCATAGTTGCAGAAAGTGGTTGATGGGTACTTGGAGATGCGTTATGTTTTCATTTACATGTTCGTGTATGTTTGGAATTTTCTCTAATAAAAATTTAAAAACATTTTTAAGTTAATATGTAGTAAACAAAAAATAGCCTGTCATTTACTTCATTTGTCTTTCTTTTATTACTTGTTTTAACATTTTTCTTTTTTTTTTTTTTTAATTAATTTTTATTGGTGTTCAATTTACCAACATACAGAAAAACACCCAGTGCTCATCCCGTCAAGTGTCCACCTCAGTGCCTGTCACCCATTCCCCTCCAACACCCGCCCTCCTCCCCTTCCACCACCCCTAGTTCGTTTCCCCGAGTTAGGAGTCTTTATGTTCTGTCTCCCTTCCTGATATTTCCCAACATTTCTTTTCCCTTCCTTTATATTCCCTTTCACTATTATTCATATTCCCCAAATGAATGAGAACATACACTGTTTGTCCTTCTCCGATTGACTTATTTCACTCAGCATAATACCCTCCAGTTCCATCCACGTTGAAGCAAATGGTGGGTATTTGTCGTTTCTAATTGCTGAGTAATATTCCATTGGATACATAAACCACATCTTCTTTATCCATTCATCTTTCGATGGACACCGAGGCTCCTTCCACAGTTTGGCTATTGTGGCCATTGCTGATAGAAACATCGGGGTGCAGGTGTCCCGACGTTTCATTGCATCTGAATCTTTGGGGTAAATCCCCAACAGTGCAATTGCTGGGTCGTAGGGCAGGTCTATTTTTAACTCTTTGAGATTTTCTGTCGAAGTTTTCTCTTCAATGAATTGACATTTTGTACCACAATCTTTTGATCTATTAGAATATTAATGTTTACTTCTGGGTTTGCATGTATTCCACTTTTTTAAAAATGCTCCTCTTTCTAGTTTACCATCTGTCCATCTCCTCAATAGGAGTTTTTATTTCAGCTTAAGTGCACTTTGGGTCATTTCTTTGAAACAATGCATGTCTTCATCTTCTACTTTACAGTCTCACTTTCCTTAAGTCCTTCTTGTCTCTCCGCAAAGCCAGAAGTATCTTAATCTCAAGATCCATTTCTGATTTACCTTTGTAGTTTACCCTCACTGTATTGTAGCCAACATAATATTTTTTAAAAATAGGTACACAATGCATGTTTATTGAATGAATTAAGCTAAGCTAACTCCTAAAGGCCTTGTTTGGTGCTAAAATTATCTCCTATCACATATTTAGGTTTTATATTAAAAGAAGTTTATTTGAGAAAAATTAAGGTATTAAAATTCAAGGCCATTTATAATTTCACTTTGTAACTGTCTTTTAATAAGAGCTCACATCCAATTAATATAGTAGATTAAAACTTACAAAGTTTAACAGGAAATCATTTGAAATCCTCTAATTATCAGAAAGAATGAAAGCAAAACAGTTTCTGTCATCTTTCTTAGTTACAAGAATGTCTTATGACTAGAATAAAAAATAGAAGTCAAATAAAATTATACATTTTGCAGGCTGTTTTGGGGGGATTTTTTTGAGGTTCAAGGAATACATTAGTAAAAAATTTTGTTGGCTTCCATATGAAATTATTCAAGCTGATGTTAAAACTAAACAGCCAAGAAAATGTGGGCTTTAATTTTCTCTAGATAGAAAAATTAATATTCCAAATAATCTTGGAGTTAAAAATCTTATATTTCTTAAAGCTGTAATGAATTATACAACCTTTTTTTGTTTTTTGTTTTTGTTTTTTTTGCTTAAGGATCAATAACTCTAAGATATATCTAACATTCACATAGAGTAACGAAAAAGCACTGTGTTTGGTTGCTGGGTTAAGGTTCTATATCCTGATATTCTCTGACAGTCATTTGTGTTCCTAAAACTTTCATTTTAATGTGCATGATAAAATAAGGCATTAAATAAGTCATAGTCTACTTCTCTCAAATGAAGTAGCTTAAGAAATCCAGGAAAATATTCTTTTCTGTTATTTCTATATAAATTGTAACATACACCAATACCTAAGTCCAAAGTATATATTTGTGGTGTCATCCAACACAACCTCTACTTCTAGCTGCTGCATCACAGTTAAAGTTTGGAACAATTATGACCTCTCCAAAGAGAAGCCATGTATAATAAGGAGAAATGTTGTAGTCAAGTGAGTTGATTAAAAGGAATTATTCACTCAAAGTAAAGCATCTGGTTGCCTCACCTTTAGTTATTAATGTGTATTAAATAATATTCATTTAATTCATCTGTAAAAATACATTTTCAAGTTTGACCACCAGAGGCCAGTGCAGGTTTAATCGTAATAGTCTTTATGTTTAAAAAAAAAAAAAAAGTAAACTTTTTTCTTTTTTTTTCTTTTTCTCTTTTTTTTTTTTTTTTTTAATTTGGGCTTCCTTTCTCTCCTCCCCAACCTCTGCATCTGTCTTCTGAAATGACTGTACTTTGCCATTTATGGATTTTTTAAATCTGGACTAAGAAGACTATTTTCTACCTTACACTCCACACATCTCAGTTGAATTCTTGGTGTGGTAATCTGTTTTGCAGTCTTGGGTTTTTATTACTTTTTGACTTTATTATTTAGTCTTTATCATTTAATTTCCTAGAAGTGGAACACATCACAAAATAAATCCATTTTTAGAGTTATGTAAACAGAAGAGCGTGTTGCCTGAGAATACTAAGGGCATAGGACAATTCTCAAAGCCGGTGCTCCTAGCAGTGGTGAATGTGGTTGAAAAAATACTGAGCTAGAAGCCACATTATTCTCTGACCTAATGACAGAGACATCATTACTAAATCATTAGGCTGAACGGCTTCAGTTTTCTCTAAGATGCTCTAATAATTCTTCTTCGGCTTCATTAGACATTTTAGGTCACAAAGACCTGGGACTATTTGCCCTGCTATTTTTGAAGACCTTTTTGCAACCCAGAGGCGGAAATGTTTTCCCAATAGGCTATTAAGTAATCATTTTCTGTAATTGGATGGATTCTGAATATGGATTCTTATGGCTTCTTACCATCACTGGGTGGACTGGCTAAAGGAAGGTGTGTCCTCAGTTCCTGTTTCCTGGGTACAGAATGATGTTTTACTAAGGTAAATGTCTGATGTAAGGTCGGGTACCCAACAATCCTCTTTGTCCCAGCTCTGAAATGCTTCATGGAAAATTACCAAGAAGCAAATTCCATGAAGATAGGAAAGTTGGACATGTCTAAAATACTCAAATCAGAAGCTGAGATACTTTCCAGAACCTTCTTCATTTCTCATTTACACAACAAAAGTCCTTTCAAATCCTGTCTCTTCACTTTTATCATCTTGATCAGGACACTTCTTTTTGAGGACCTCAGGTCTGAGATTCAAAATCACTTATATGTGTTGTCCTGGTAATAAAACCATAAACTTTAATACAGGAATGTGACAGATTTCTTAAATAAGTGGTAGGAAAATATATAAAAAATCTAAATCTCTCAATATATATTCCAATAGATTTTTGTGCATTTTATGTGGGGGGTGGGGGAGCAACTGGAAGGAAGGCAATTTGGAATTGAACGCTTTCATGTAGGAGGGATTTTCTGCAAAAACCAGACTCTTTCTACATGCTGCGCTATTTTATGTAAATGTGGATCTCTTTTCTGTGGCTGTTGCAAAAATTCAAAATGCCTAATTATTTCTTAACTTCAATGCTTTGTGGGATTGACTTATCCTCCTGAAAAGATGTTCCAAAATCATAAATCAAAGGAAGAAAAACGTAATTCCTCTGAGTTTTTGTGTGGTTTTACTGAGTTCTGCATCCCCAGCTGTTTGACTTACTATTGATTCAGGCAAACTTTTCAGAAAAATCTCTCAGAATCCAACAGGGCTTTTCTTATGACCCATTCTTATGCAGTTTATTTGTGGGAGAAAGAAAGAATGGAAAGAGGGAGAGAAGCGCATCAACATAAATTGTTATTCATATTGGTTGGACTTTACCCTAAAAGAAAGTTCTTTATAGAACAAGAATTTGTTGTTTTTTCACAGAATTTATGATGCCCATCTACATTCTCACTAAAATGGACATAGATTTTGTTTAAATTGGTTTCCCAATAAAACAAGTTTATTTTAAAGCAACGAAAAAACAAAAGTATATTGTTTTTTTTAATTTGTTATTTAAAAAGTAAATAAAATGCTACCAGTAATATCTTTGCATGTATATTTTGTGCGTTTCTATGTATATGTTTATGAGGCTTATTTCTAGTAGAATTAATTATTGTATCACAAGATAGATACACATTTTAAATTTTGATAGATACTGCCACAATACTCTACGAAAGTTGTAACTGTATTTTAACCCCGTTAACAGATTTCTCTCTACACTACCAAAATGATTTTTATCAGTTTCTTAATTATTAACCAATGTGATTTGATTAAAAACGGCATCTAAACATCTAGGAGGTGTAGGTGTGTATTAGTTTGTGAGCTGAATTGATCAATTCTTTCTACGTTTATCGGCTCCTTATATTGCCTTTCTTGTGACCTTTCTTCATATTTAAATCTCTTGACAATTTTTTCTAGGAAATCTGGGGATTTAAAAGGATAACTTGTAGGATCCTTTTGTTATGTTAAGGAAATTAATTTGTTCGCTTGTGGTATATATTTTTTGGTAAATACTTTTCCTAGTTTATTTTTTATTTTGGTTTTGTTGATGATTACCACCCATACATTTAATTCTTACAAGGTAAAACATATCAAGTGTTCCCATTTAACAGATTTTGGTCACACTCCCAAAATAATTCTTTTAAATCTCTATGATTTTTTTCTAACACTTTTATTTTCATGTCTTATATTTAAAATGTTAAATCATATGGAGTTAATTTTAGAGCGAGGGGTGAAGATTTACCTATACTATTTTCCTCAAAACCTCATAACTTTTTTTCAGCACTATTTGTTGAATAATTCTACTTTTCTTCAAAGTTCTGTAATGTTTTTATGTATGCCAAATTCCTATAGGCACTTGAGTCAATCTCTGAATCTTGTAATCATTTTCTGTGCTAGGGTCAAAGAGTTGTACTTACTGTCTTAATAATATGGCTTAAAATTGTTTAGCTTTCTGTTATTCCTCTTCCATTTCAGTTTATTTCTGGTTATTCTTATATGTTTACATTTCAAGATAAATTTAGAATAACCCTATCATGTTCCAATCAAACAAACACAGCAGCAACAATACATCTGTTGGGTTTTTTCATTTTGTTTTGTTTTGTTTTAGAAGGAGGAAGGGCAGAAGGAGAGAGAATCTAAACGTCTCCACACTGAGCATGGAGCCAGACGTGGGATCCATCTCACAACCCTGAGATCATGACCTGAGCCAAAATCAAGAGTCAATCATTTAACCAACCCCCCAGGAGCCCCCATCTGTTGGCATTTTGATTGGATAGCATCTAAATCTATAAATTTAATTCAGGGACAATTGACATCTTTCAAATTTTTTAGTACTTTGGTTGTGTTGCTGCATGGTTTTTATTTTATTATTATTGGTTTAAAATACCAGTTCTTGAAGAAAAAAATAGCTCTTAGTTTTATTTATCAATTCTGTTATTTACCTTTTATATTTCTGTTTTAATCATTTTAATCCTCTGTATTGGGACGCCTGGGTGGCTCAGCGGCTGAAAGTCTGCCTTCAGCCCAGGGTGTGATCCTGGAGTCGGGGATGGAGTCCCCACAAGTCACAAGCTCCCTGCATGGAGCCTGCTTCTTCCTCTGCCTATATCTCCACCTCTCTCTGTGTGTCTCTCTTGAATACATAAATAAAATCTTTTTTTTTAAATCCTCTGTATTTTAATCTGAGTCACATGTTTAATTCAATGTTTTATTCTATCTCATGGTAAAGTATAAGTATTTATATCTATTAAGTTTTCTATAAATATAGCTTAAGACAAGTCACCTAAATTTCAATACACAGTTTTTATCTTCATTTTCTAGACATTCTGCACTATTGGTTAAAATATTCTGTTTTGCGCAAGAATAATTAAGATAGCATTTTAACATTTCCACGTGGTTAGGGGCATCTAGGTGGCTTACTCAGTTAAGCACCTGAGTCTTGACTTTTTGGCACAGGTCATGAGATTGGACCCAGTGAAGTCGAGCCCTGGATCTGGCTCTGTGCTTAGGGGGGAGTCTGCTTGAGATTCTCTCTCTCTCTCTCTCTCTCTCCCTCTGCTCTTCCCCCATGCTCAATCTCTCTCTCTCTCCAAAATAAATAAATATACATCTTTAAAATTTCCAGGTGGTAAATCTTTATCATTTTTATTATTCACAAAATTAATGTAATCCATATTATTTTTATTTATTAAAACGTATTGAAGCAGTTTTTGTGCACTAAGATAGGGTCAATTTCTATAAATATTTCATGGAAGCTTAAAAATAAGATAATCTAACTATTCTCAGGTGTTTAGATTCTGCATATACAAATCAAATCAACTTTATTTATTGTCTTTTTCACATCCTTTAAGCCAAATATTTATTTTTTAAATTTAATCTGTCAGTTAATGTTTCTATTCATTTCCTTTTCTATTTCTTGTAGGTTTGCTTCTTGAATTCTGATGTTATACTACTTAGTTCAGAAAAATTTATTCCAGTTAGATCTTCATTACAGAAGGTAAAATTTATCTTTATAAAGCTCCACTGTGCCTTTTAAATGTATTTTTTGACTTAACTTTAGCTGAGTTGCTTATGAGCAGCATATAGATAAGTTTTGCTTTTTGATCCATTGAGTCTTTTAATCTAACCAATGAGTTTATCCTATGTATAGTTAGTCTTATAAACGCTTAGTTTCACTTCTTCCATCTTATTTTGTTACCTTTTCATTTTTCATAACTTCCCTCTTCCCATCTTTTTCTGTACAATCTGTATTTTCTGGCCCTCTGTCTGTGTAATTATAAAGTGTGTGGGCCCCTCTTCACCTTTCTGGTGTGGTGTAGTGTCTCTAAAAGTGTGAACCAGAGACCAAGAGAGTCACCTTGGTTCTTGTCACACAGGCGGATCCCAGGCCTACTGAATCCAGGATCAGTAGGTAGAAAAGGTATAGACTTGCTCTTCACAAGCTTGCCAGGGTTTTTTCAAATTCTACCAAGTCTTATTTAATAAAGTGTCAAACATAGGGAAATTTGTGCAACAAACCCAGATTTGAAAATCTGAAAGAATAGTAATAGAGACACCTGTACACCCCTAACCTAACTCTAATAATTGTTAGCATATTGCTTCCTTTACTTGCTCTCTCTCTCTTCCTGTCTGTCTCTCTCTCCTCCCTCCCTAGAGTTCCTGAAGGTAAATTCCACTCATGAAACAAATCCTGCCACGTTATTTTAACGACCCCTGCCTTTATGGCTGAGGACTAGAATATTGTGCTTCATGATCACAATATTATTAACACAGCCAAAAAGCTTAACATTGATCCAGAACCATTATCTAATATGACATCTGTGGTTGATACATTAAGGGCCATTGTGAACCTCTAAGACGCTAACCAAAGACCCACTGCAAGCAGAGACTAGATAGCCAAATGCTAACTAAATAGGACCTGTCTTTATGGAAGGTCATTGGTGCCACCAAGAAAGCTGGTCCAGTTCCCTTTTTTTTAAAGATTTTTATTTATTTATTCCTGAGAGACAAGGGCCTATGAAGAGAGGATTCCAGCCACCCTGTGGTTCCCTCCAGCTGCATGGGCAGCGCTAACATTATCAACAGAAGAGAATCCACAGAACCCTGAGAAACAATAAGTAATTATTTAAGCCATTGAATTTGAATTTGTTGCACAGCAATAGCTACTTGACACTTAGTCTATATTTGAATTACCCTGATTTTTAAAATAATGTCCTTTATAGCTTCCTATCACTTTTTTGATCCAAGTCCATTCAAGACTTACACATTGAATTTAGTTACCATGTTTCTTTACAGCCTTTCTATTTATACCTGTCCCCTGTCCTAGCTGTTTTTATCTTTAATGATACTGACTTTTTTATTGAAGAATCTAGGCCTGTTGTCTTATAAAAATAGCCTATAATCTTGATTTATCAGATCATTTCCTTGTGAATAGCTTCAATTTAGCCATTTTTATCAGTATACAATAGTTAATACGGTATACGTCCCATTGTATCATATCAAGAGAGATGCTGAGTTTGATGATTTGATTAGGTGTTTCCTACCAGATTGAAATATTATTAAGAAATACTTTGAGGCTTTGTTAATATCCTGTTCCCCAACTAACTTTCCCCTATTAGCTACCACATCCGTGATGATCCCTGGTCTGAACAAATTATATCAGTGATTACAAAAAGGTGATCTTGTATATTTTTTACACAATATTCTTCTGTGAAAATAAACTTTTCCTGCTCCCTCCCTTCTCTCTTTTTCTATGGACTTGGAAACTCATTGTTGTTGTTGTTCAATGTGTCAAAATCTGTTGTAAATGTCATTGTTCTTCATACTTCAGCTCCTCAAAGTGGGCCAGCAGGGAGGGCCTCTCAGTGCCTCCCTGTCAGTCTTTGTGCACTTCTTAGCTTTCTGATACATAAACTCACCTTCTACTTCACCCACCCAAACCTTTATCAATCCTTTCTTCAAAGATATTAGTTCATTTTACTGGGAAGTGACACATAGAAACCAAGAATTGTCTAATTCTCTTGCATGCTGGAAAAATCATTTTACTTACGTGTATTCTTCATTTGTCATTTACTTCCCACATTTCTTTTCTGCTGTTTTGTAGTATCTAATGAGAAGTCATGTCTTAGATCTTTCTAAATATCATGTTTTCAATGAGGTTGTTATATTTAGATATGCAATTTGCTCAAAGATATTGTAGGGGAGGGGCTGGGGTAGTAAATTATAGCTTTTATTCCAGCAATCACTTTCAGAATTTTTTAGGTCTATTGTGTTCCTGTCCCAGTGGGTTAGCTCCTTTCATCTTCTGTGGTTTCCTATTCAGAGGAAGAAGATGCCCCCAGCAATAGATGGACATGGCTCAAAGAGATAGCACGTAGCTCATAGCTGTTCACCTGGTTATTAATCCCTGTTCTTCCAACTTTGATCAGCAGCCTGCTTCTCTGAATTAAGAGTCTAGATCAAACAAAATAAAGAGGACACCTCTGCATGTTTCCTTGCCCTTCTGCGGCAAAGAAGAGGCCCCAACAGAGGCATTTCCAGCTTTCCCTACCCTCCTCTATTTCTCAGTCTTCCTAATAAAGGATTTTGGTAGAAGCCACAGGATAACTTCTGCGTGGCTTCACCTAGCACAGCTTATGTGTTGGTTAACTCTCTTTGGATTTCAAGGGATGAAAACGTAGCACAAATTAACCTGAAATAAATAGAATTTATTTATTTGTTTATATAAATAGGGAGAGAGTAAATATAATGGTATTCAGGCATGACTCAGTTCAGAATTGGTGGGCAGTCTCTTTCCCTCCTGCCACCTTGTTCCTTTCTCCCTCCACTCCCATAAATGTTCTACGACTCTCTTTCAGCCCTACATGTCCTTGCTTGCCTTTTCTTTCCTTATTCTTATATAAGCTATCTCCACATGATAGTGTGAATTCACAAAAAGCTCCAGCTAGCTACCATTCTAGCTCCAACATCTCTTAAGAAAAGCGCTTTCTATGTCAGCTAGAAACTACAGAGTCCCGAAAGAGAATTTCAGTCACCTGCTCACTCTTGGAGCAATCACTAGACTGGGGGAATGGAATATACCATGAATGAGTGGACTGTTAACTCCTATGTGAGGAGGGAGAAATCTGTGAATGGCACCCCCAATAGAACATGATCAAAGAGGGAAAAAAAAGACTCAGTCTCTCAAAAGACCACCTCACAAAGGAGGGAAGAGGCACACCAAATAAAAATAGCACGTACCCACTACAGCTCAGCTTTTGCAACAGCAGCATCTCTGACCCAGAAGATATGAGGCAAGACATTTTGGTATCGTTATACCTATGTCCAATGAGGTAGCATCTGCTAATCCAACATATCAATGGCTCTTCAGAACCATATGCTGCTTCATGACATCAGAGACTGACCATAAGAGAGAGCTCTAATAGAAAGAGGAAATGGAAATAGCTCTGAAAATCTTATCATTATGTTTAGACTAAGTTATGCTGCATCACCAAACAATCCCAGAACCACAGTGGCTTATTCAGCAGGGTCTCTGTCTTGCTTTGAGATCTGGTGTTCTACATCCTCTTCATTCCAGGACGAAGGCTGAAGAAGCAGCTTCTATCTGGAAACTTCTGTTCTCCTGGAAGAAAGAAAAGGGAGAAAGCAGAACCATGTGATGGTGTTCAAAACTTCTGAAGTGATGCCATTATTTCCACTCACATTCACCTTTTCCCAGTCAATGCCAGTGTCCCAGCCAACTCTGGTATCAACAGGGTAAAAAGTATATTCATTCAGCAGAGACAGGTGAGTAGAGAAATGCCTGGTAGAAAGTGGTTCAGGAAAGAGAGGCAGAAATTATTTTCTCAGTAATACAACTGACCACAACAATTAAAAGGGCAAAGAAAACTGTCTTTTTGAGGAAATGTAAGCTATCTCTGAAGACTTCTAGAAATAGCGTGTCAGTAAATTGTAAGGGGAGATCATGGCTAGAGTTTCTCTGAAATACCATCCATCGGAACCAAAGAAATATTGTTGATATGATTGGCCTAGGGAAAGACTGAATATACTGAGCTAAGCAAATGTGAAAAAGAGAAGGAGAAACTGTATATATCTTCCCCTGTTTCAGTAAAGAATGACCTATTCTTGGGGCACTTGGGTGGCTCAGTCAGTTAAATGTCTGCCTTCGGCTCAGGTCATGATCCCAGGATGCTGGGATCAAGCCCTGCATCGGGCTCCCTGCTCAGTGGTGGAGGTGGGGAGGTGGGGAGGTCCCTCTCCCTCTGCCTTTCCTTCCTGCTTGTGTTCTCTCTCCCTCTCAAATAAATAAATAAAATATTTAATAATAATAATAATAATAATAATGACCTATTCTTAGGGTGGCCATATTTTTTAATCACACAAATCAGGATGCTTTGGAGAATAAAGGGGGGGGGGAGTTTTTTATTACATTGCTCTAACTAATTAGCCTTAGCAAATCAAGACCTACAAGCTTCTACTTTTATCCTATGATTGCCATAGATTCTAATAATAAATTTTTGTGTATTCTAATTTATTTATTCCGCAAGATGAGTTTCCTCACTGGACTCATCAAAATTTTAAAGAGCACTGTTTAAAGTACAGCTTCTTGAGCCTTATCTATAGAATTAAAATCCCCACATCTGGGTGGGTGTGGCTCTATGAAAGCATGGAAGTATCTAGTCACTTCCACTCTAGCCTCTCCTGTAGAAATACTGTACTTCCTATCCCACTGACATGAAGTTTAGCTGTGTGACTTGCACTGGACAATGAAATGTAAATGGAGTGAAGCTCTATCATAGCAGAAGCTTTAAGGCCATGGTGCTTCCACCTTCTCTGTCTTCCCTATGCCAGGAGGATCAGCAATGTTCTATATGGGGGCTGCTTCTTCATCCTTGGTGCTCCAGTGAAAAGGACATGGATCACAGCTATAGGTAGCCTAAAAGGGTCATGTAACATGAACGGAAATCTTTGTTGTTACTAACTATGATTTGAAGCGCATTTGTTTCCACAGCATAACCTAGCAGGATATGTCTGTATCTCATGTGAAAACCCTAATCAGAGATACCTGGGTGGCTCAGTGGCTAAGCGTCTGCCTTCGGCTCAGGGCGTGATCCCAGGGTCCTGGGATGGAGTCCTGCCTCGGGCTCCCTGCAGGAAGCCTGCTTCTCCCTCTGCCTGTGTCTCTGCCTCTCTTTCTGTGTGTCTCTCATGAATAAGGAAATAAATAATCTTTAAATTAAAAAAAAAGAAAACTCTAATCAGATTAAGTATTCATGCTTCATTAATTTTATTCATTATTCAGTTCTATTTCTTAACCTAAGCATCTCACAAGGACAAAGTACAGATGATGTGTCCAATGGTTATTGACTATTTTCATTTGACTAATTGTATTTGTAGTACCATAGGTTCGCTGCCAATAATTTTCACTAGTTTTGATGTACTCTTGTATTATTTTTTCTGAAAGAAGGAACACATGCACACTGTAGACAACTTGAAAATATACAGTACAAAAAAGAAATTACACACCCTCCTATAAAACTTAGATTACCACTGTTGATATTTTAGTTAATTTTCAAGTGCCTCCCAGAGATGTTTTCATTATTTAATCATACTATACATTATCATTTTCTCATTTTTTTTTCTACGTGAATATGTCCTACATTGTCAAAATGCTACAAAAACATTTTAATGAATATATAGTGTTCCAACATGTCGAAGTCACAACTGAGCTAACCCTCACCCAACTGGTTGCTTCCAATTACTACTATAATTAATGCTGTAATGAGCACCTTTGTACTGAATCTTGTAAGCATCTCTATTTTCTTATATTAAATATAAGAAAACTTTAATATAAGAAATATTAAATCCAGAATTACAGGGCCAAAGAGTATAAACAATTTTAAGACTTTTTAATATGTATTGCCAAATTATTTTAAAGATAGGTTTTACCAAAAATATATACTCAACATGCCTTTGCCTCATATCACACTTACCAGCATAGTACCTGACCATTATTTTTTTCCAGTCAGATAATCAAAACTAAGCTCATTATTGCTGTTTCCATTTCTAATAAGCTTGAACATTTTCTTACGTTGGTTAACCATTTGCCTCTTCATATGCTTTCTGTTGCTGTAATCTTAATGTAATTGGCCCATAGGCAGTCTTATTCAAAGTCCGCATGAATTTGTAAATGAATTCTCAGAATACATCTCATTTGTAAGTTAGAAGCTGTTTATATTAGATACATGTTAGAATGGAACAAGAAAGATAATGCACTAGCAAACTCTCTATCAGCACTATCCAATAGATTTCTGCAGAGTTAGAAATGTTCTCTGTCCGCACAGTCCAGAATGGTAGCCACTAGCCACATGTGACTATCGAGCCCTTGAAATGTGGTTAGTGTGACTGTGGAACTGAATTTTTCAAGTTTATTTTATTTCAATTAATATAAATTTTAATTTTAATAGCCACATGTGGCTAATGGTTATCAGACTTGACATCACAGCTCAGGGAATGGATCGGCCTAGGCTTCATACTTGACCTACTAAATCCATAAGCAAGAGGGAATAAAACAAGATCAAGAGGCAAAGTGCACAGTGTGAGGCAAGCTCAGTATCTGTAATTTAGATACTCAATGCATTTCTATGGGTTTTTCTTTTTATTATTTAAATTCAAGTTAATTAACATATAGTGTAGCATGAGTTTCAAGAGTAGAATCCAGTGATTCATCACCCACACATAATATCCAGGGCTCATCCCATCAAGTGCCGTCCTTAATGCCCATCACCCATTTAGCCCATCCCCCCCACTCCACCCCCTCCAGCAACTCTCAGTTTGTTTCCTATAGTTAAGAGCCTCTTATGGTTCATCTCCCTTTCTGTTCTTATCCTATTTTATTTGTCCTTCTCTTCTGCTATGTTCATCAGTTTTGTTTTTTAAATTCCACAAATGAGTGAAATGATATGATAATGGTCTTTCCGGCTATCTTATTTCATTTAGCAGTATGCTGTCTATTTCCATCCACATTGTTGCAAATGGAAAGATTTCATTCTTTTTGATGGTCGAATAATATTCCATTATACTTATATACTACCTCTTCCATATTTACTCATCAGTCAATGGACATTTGGGCTCTTTCCATAATTTGGCTATTGTTGGTAGCGCTGCTATAAACACTGGGCTGCATGTGCCTGTGGGTTTTTCAATTAAAGTGGCCATGCTACCCTTGCATATTCATCTTAGCATATTTACCATGTACCAGTCTGTATCCCAAATGCTTTCACATATTAACACGTATTCTAACAATTAGCCTGTAATATAGCTACTATCAATTTTTCTCCATTTCACAGGTTAAACAACTGAGGCACAAGGAGTTTAGCTTGCCTAGAAACCTAGAGCTGATAAGTGCCAGAGCCAGGGTGCAGCCCAGCTAGTCTGGCTTCAAAATCCATGCTTTTAACGCATCCACTCCCTAATATTGGCTGCTCGTATATGATCACTAGGGGTACAGAGTATGTATTGTACTTAATGAAATCAATTATACTATTGCCTGAAATGCCTCTAATAAGAGGTAAACCTTTTATTTCGCAACTTAGAGTTAATAGGCTTACCGTCAAATCCCTGGCTAAAAACAAGAATTGTTTGTGAATGAAAAACTCACTACAAGAAAGTCAGTCAACCCATACATGAATTGAACTGGCTATCAAATCATTTACTCAAGTATTTGTCTTCACCGAATACAAATCTAAAAGACTTCCCAGTTTGGCCAAAGAATGGCCTTGTTTAACTTCCACAGGGTGAGCCAAATAGAAGCAGTGCTTGGTGTTATTTGTCCTGCTCAGGAATTTTGCTCTTCAAGATTTATGAAAGTTGTATTTGTTAATCATTTAAAAGCCTTGCTCTCAGGGGATTGTTTTATTAAGGTTATGTCCTTTATCATGTGAAATGTGTGTTTAGTGATTAGAATAATGTATCAACTGACTCTTTTAATCTGTAACTTTCCAAAGCACAAAATTAATCTACCTTCAGTTGGCTCAACAGGAAGCCAATCACAAAGGGAATCAAAGTTTTCAAATGGAGATCAAACTTCTTTGAGTGAAAAAATTATTTGAAGGGATGTCTACTTTTCTTTGATATATAATTCCAAAATTGGTACTGCTAACATTTTAAAATTTTAAAAGATTTGAAAAAAAAAGATTAAAGTGTCAAACGAAATTAATATAATTGATTTCCAAACAACTTGTTTCACTGTCATCACATATTCCTTCAGTATAGCAGGACTGCCTATGCCTATGCCGTATGCCTATGCAAACCACTGTGCTAGGCGGAACTTTAAAATCGTCCATGCTGTGATGATGTCCCAACTTCCACTTGATGGAACAACTATCTGATGAAGGACAACTAATGAAAATGCAAATGACCCTTGGATCAGATTTAGAATGCTGCTACAACAGTTTACTAAACCCTACTAGTCTCTTAGGTGTGGACAAGTTAGAGTTGAGGTTTTGCTTGAACTGTGGCAGCGCAGCTTTGTATTAGAATTTATATTAGAATTAAGGTGAAGCATCGTGCAGAGAGTCATGTTCAAGACTTTGAACATAACAATAATTTTCAGTAATAGCTAATAGGAAGAACGTACAGCTTGATGACAGAGAGGCAAGAGTTAAAATCCCAATCTGCCACCTACCAGTAGTGTGATACTGGATAATTTAATTAACTTCTCCAAGCCTCGGTTTCTTTATCTATTATGAAGACCCGCTATTTGCCAGACTGCCGAAGAGCACAGAAGTGGGGATGGCAACGTTCCAGAGGCTGGTCACACAAAGAGGCTGAGAATGAATGCTTAAGCTGGGAGCCTGGAACACAAGGTGGTATCAGGGGTCATTAGAACGAAAATGAGTTCACAAAAAAGGCCAAACCCCAAATTGGTTTAACCAGGTTGCAAGGGACAAAGCAAAAAGTAACAACAGCTACAATAATGAAGTAGTGTCAGATGCATGTTAAAGTCACAACAGAAGAAAAGATAATGTGCCTGTCAGAACTCAAGGGTTTTTTGTTGTTGTTGTCGTTGTTGTTGTTTGGTTTGGTTTTTTTCTGACTTCCCTGTGACAGATTCTTCATCCAGGACTTTTTAGAGGGTCTGAGAACCATTTCTGACTATGTGAAACTCAGTTTTCACAATATAAAATAAAAATTTTAAATATCAGCCCTGCCTGGCACTCGATTATTTGGAGGAACAAGGGAAATAATGCAAATGAAAGCATTATCGTGTAAACTAACGTGCTGTGACATTAACTGCTTGTTATGGTTCTCGTTGACCTAATCAAGTATATTTAAGAGACGGGCTTTTGCTTACATATTATCCTAGAAAATATAAATGTAAGTAGTAGTCAAAGTAATAGTTATTCTGAGTATTTTTGCTGCATAAGTGAAATGGGATTAAGATATGAAATCATGCACTTGTGTTTATATTGTTTAAGGGTTTTAGATATTCTAGAAGTCGTAGGGACCTTAGAGAGACTGGCCTCAGCAATTCTAAGTTAACCTATCAACACAGAAGAAGAGACAAGTATACATTGTTGTGCATTAGTTTTAATGTCTATGAAAGGGATCGAACATATCACCCCAAAAATGCCACTTTGAAATTCCCTATGAGAAATATTTCCTCTTCCGGAAGAGAATATTCTTATCAGTTCATATCACTGGAGATGACACTAAAATGAACAAGTGGGGGATCCCTGGGTGGCGCAGCGGTTTAGCGCCTGCCTTTGGCCCAGGGCGCGATCCTGGAGACCTGGGATCGAATCCCACGTCGGGCTCCCGGTGCATGGAGCCTGCTTCTCCCTCTGCCTGTGTCTCTGCCTCTCTTTCTCTTTGTGTATCTCTGAAGAACAAATAAATAAAATCTTAAAAAAATAAATAAATAAAATAAAATAAAAATAAATAAAATGAACAAGTATATGAACAAATGGACCAAAATAACCCTTGCCTTCCATTAGTCTCCCCCTTACACTTGCCAGTCACTTTCCCACAGTGTACCACCCTAGCCACACCCCTTTTCCCTTTGTCTTGTCACATCTCCACGATATACTGCTCTTTGTTAAAATGGTATGTAAGCGTTCAGGCCCGTCTGCTTCTTTGAGTCTTCATTTCTTACATATGAAAGCTCTGTGCACATGTACAAATAGTAATACCAAATAAACGTGGATGCTTTTCTCCTACTAATCTGTCTTTTGTCAGTTCAGACTTACATGCAGAATCTAAGAGGGTCTAGGAAAAGTCTTTCCTCCCCTACAGCCATATTTGTCCTATTGTCATACTAGTCCAGTCCAGAAGGTTCCTGATTCATTCATAGAGAACATTCTTAAAATTGGCCTCCACTTTTTGTTCTTCTCCAAAGTCTCCATTACTAATTAGCTGCCCTTTCAATTGACACAATACATGAAGAAAAGCATATTAACCTTTAGTTATTTCATAATGGAGTCTTCTAGGCCTAGAGCTCTTCTTTCTTTTAAGGCAATTTTTTTCCGATTTTGTAGATAAGCTCTCAAAAGGCAGTCTTATTTCTCTCCCTTCATAGTTTTTTGTGCATTCCTGAGTTCATGGTTAAGCACTGGCTAATATACCTACCTCATACTACCTAGTATTTAGTAAGTATCTGATAAATACTAGGGGTTTCTTGTAAACTTTTCCTCATCATGTGTTTATCTTTATTTATAACTGTTCTCTAGGTCAAAGAAATAAAGTCAAATTTTGTCTGCAATCTCATTCGCCCACCATCTCATTATATTGTCTCAAATGACATTAGTTAAAACTAAAATCACCCAAACTGCTTTGCAGCTGCTACTCAATCAGCCTATCAGACAAACCTCTTCAGTGTTAAGAGCATATTAAAATGCAGGTTTTTCTGGGGAGCTTGGGTGGTTCAGTCCATTAAGCTTCTGTCTTTGGCTCAGATCATGATCCTGGGGTCCTAGAATTGAGCCCTATGCTAAGCAGAGAGCCTGTTTGTCCCTTTCCCTCTACATTTCCCCCCATTTGTGCTTGCTGTCTCTCTCTTTCAAATAGATAAAATCTTTAAAAAATAATAAAATTCAGAAATAAAATAAAATGCAGATCTCTCCTACTATCTGAATGTAGAGTATTCCAGCGAACACTTCCATAAACTTAAAAGGCATAAAGAAGAAATCACCATTAATTTATATGAAAAATGTTTGAGTTTTCCCAGACTCAAAAAATAACTGTTCCTAGGCTTCTCTGACACCTCTCAGAATGCATCTTGCTAACAAATGCACAAAATAAAATTGAGGTAAAGCACGGATGCTGACAGACACAGTTCAAAGCTCTGGCAGCTTGATGCTGCAATGCTGAGTGTAGTTGCTGAGCAAGGAGCTTGGTGGGGCCACTCTTGCTGCTCCGGGTGTGTGCTGCCTCTATCCAGCTTGCTGCAAAACCAACACAGAATGCTAATTTTGCTTTTTTGTCTTTTTTTTTTTTTGTAAAAGTTAGAATCCCTTTGGATTTCTTTTAGTTACCAAAGACAGGTTAGTAAAAGAGGTCTTTTATAAAAGTGGAACGTGAACTTTCAAAAAGGTGGGGACACCGGTAGTTTCACTGATTATAGGGTTAGGAACGTGGAGAAGAGTATTTTCAAAGGAGTTTTGTTTTACAGGAAGAACAGGAAAGAAATCAAGAGCAGTCATATTCATAGTATTAGCTTAAGAGTTTGTTTCTTCTCCTTCACTACTTACATTAAAAGCAGGGGGAAAAGGTGGGGTGTGAAAAGGATAAGGCACAAAGAAAAAGGGATTTTTTAAATTTCAAAATCACAGGTAAAAATTACTTACTGTTTTCCTCTGGAGACAATCTCCCAAAACAGTGACCATTACTGGTCCCCATTACAATTTCTATCCACTTGTACAGCTGCTTTCCCTCCACCCCCCGCCACCTGCTCCTACACATAAACCATGCCTCTTAATTTTTTTCAGTCTTCTAAGTGAGAACGTTTTTTTTCTTTTAAGTTTTGGTATATTAATTAACTAATTAGAAATCCAATGGTTGGTATAGAGGCAAGAAACTCAGCAAACAGAAGGCAACGGATTCATCAACGGAGGACTAAGCTTTCCTAAAAGAAGCAAGATCTTTGCTAGTAGCTGGGAAAGCTTGCAGCTAAGGAGTTGGGAGGCTCAGCCTCCCACTGCAAATACTTAAGAGGCAAATGCCTCAGGCAGTGGACAGGCTACATTAAGCCAGGGTGCAGAGGACAGACTAATTGGGTCCAAATTTGCACAGTTGAAATCAACCACACTAGCGATGGGTGGCAAATAGGGGATCTTAGTGGAACCAAAAAAGGGAATCAGCAGAGAGGAAACCATCCACATCTACAGAAGTATGGTCTTTTCCTGATGCAATCACCAGAGATATTCATTACAAAATGGGGTAGACATTATTCTTCCTACCTGGGCAACCATTGAGGCTACTTGTAAGTGAGAGTCCTTTCTGAAAATCTAGTTTAATATTTCACGAATCTCCTTTAAAAAAATCAAATTTTCATTTGATCACTTATAAATATAAAACCCTAGAGTATAAACCCTGAAATGCTTACCTCCCCTCTGGAGACATTTAAATATCCATAGGCAAGATCCCAGAGACCCTTCCTTTTTCTTCCCAAATGGAATTTGTTTACATTGGGGAGATTGGGTTTCTCCTTTTCTCTCCAGAAGCTCTATTTCTCCTATATAAACTCCTAGGTTCCTAGTTTTGAAGTTCCCTTCCTGTAATGATGAAAAAAAAAAAAAAAAACCCTTTGCACACACTCATCTGCCCCTGTGGCCCTCATCACATTGCTACAGAAAGGGCAAGAACTGGTTCCAAGGGAACTGATGCAGTTATTGCTCTAAGTAATAATAACTCTACCTTGATCCAGAAATGCACACAATGAATAAATATAGAAATTAAAAGCACATTATATATCTTTAGATGGAGAGACAGATAATATAGAGATAGATATAAATATAAAAATGGAAATACATATTATGGTAATACTCCGTATTCATGCTCCGTGAACATGTGCATTTTTCAGTGATTGAACTCAGCACCGTTACTGCTTGAAGGTAGCATATGCTAGAGAAAATAGTACCAAAACCACAATGGCTCTAAAAATGAGGTTTGATTCACATACCCAAGCTTTTGCATTGGAAACCAAAGCTACTCAGGCTCTAAAGGAAAGCCCTTACCACCCAACATAGCCATGAAATTCCAAGAAAAATGTTTAGTTTCTTCCGGTGTTATTAAAATTGCCAATCGTGTTTATGCACAGGTCACTAAATTCTAACTTTTTCCCTCCACTGTTTAGAGATATTGGCAGCATCTATAAACAGTTATTGTCTCATTCTGGTGTTTTGCACGAGAATCCTTGTTGGTCTGCTGAAGGATCAAGACATTCAAGGTTTCCCGGACAAAATATTCAACTGGAGCGATCACGAGCTTGATTGGCACTCACTTGATATTTTCAGTCTCTAAAATCTAAAATTAGTCTCTAAAATATGCTGCTGGTTGGTTGTCCGGCAAAATGTAGAGAGCATCCATGTCCTACGGGCAGTACAAAGGGAATGTAATAATAAGGTAATAGCAACAGTGAACTCATTTTCTGATGATAATGTGGTAGGTTGTTTTTCAAATGACCTGATCTTGAACAACTTTAAGGGAACTGCCTAAAAATATTTTGAATATTACGAAGAGACATTTAAAAGATAATAAAACAAAGTATAATTGAATTAAACGCTTAAATGATTTGAATAGTGTCCCTGGTGATATTACCTTGCGGATTCTGTGGGTATTTGAATTCGGAACCCTCGTTTAAGGTATATGAAAGGAAAAGAAAAACAGTATTTCAGCACCAATAGACTATTCTTAACTGTTGTTGCTCCCTCTCTATTTTGCATAACTCAATTAGGTCTTCAAGGACAATTTCAAGTAGAAATACTTTTTTTCTGAGAAAACTTTCCCTAGGCACTGCAGAGGAATGAATTGCTCTGCCAGTAATGCTTCATTCACTCCTCTAATCTGGTCCTTCCCTCATGGTAATCCGTAGCTATGTGCAAACAGGACAGCCGTCTAGACATCTGGAAGCCTGTCAGGACAGGGACCATCTTTCTTATGCATTTTTTTAATCATCAGAGGTAACGGATATTTAAGAAACATTTGTTGATTTTTGAAAAGTGTAAATGCTATTTTTTTAAGCATTTGCATTTCTGTCTATGGCAAACATGCTCTCAGCCACTATTAAACACATATGGAAATAGATTAATCTTTGCAAGCTAGAAAAGTGCAAATTAAAAATAAATAAATGGTGTAAGTTAATTTGCAGACAAGAAGTCAGTGCAATTCATGCACACTGTGGCACCTCAGCTATTTCAGGAACATTCTAACCAACTCCTCTAGGTTCTATATTCTTTCTTTCTTACCTTCACCACATACTCCTCATGATTATAGCCCTGAATGTGATCTTTCTTTTCCTTTTTCTCCCTGAGTGCTAATGGTTGACAACAGAGAAGAGTCTCTTGGGTGGCCTTGAGAGCCACAATCTGCTGAATCCTGCCTGATTCAAAGTGTTGCATTGCTCTGAAAGAATTAATATAGCTTTCGTTAGGAGTGAGCTAGACTTTGGAGGGGCTATCACCCCAACAGTCCCTGTATGTTTTTCTATGCTTCTCTGTATTTTTCTAGAAATATGGCCTACCAGTCTATAATTCATTACTATGTATAGTGCTCACTTTAGCAAAACATATGCTTGTCTTTTAGTGTGGTATGAAAGATCATTTTCCTTTTAACTTTGTATGATTATACCCATCCAAGTAATTTAGTTTCTGCAAAAACATCTCTGATGATAAATACTAACCCGTTCACAGAAGTAGCTCTGTTTGCAGAATGCTGGAAAAAACATTGTTATGTGGAATGAAGTCTGATATTTTTTTCCAATCATTCTCAGTAGTTTGAACAAAAAGCAAGCCGTATGTCAACATTTAGACAGGCCATTAGAGCTATCAGTTCACAGTGTAAGCGCACTTCACAAAAATGGTTATTATTATGAATAATAAATTGTGCTTCATCATATTTGGCAATAATTAAGTTGAAGTTGGAACAAGCCTGAGGATAAGCAGTTGTCCTCTCACTAGAAACTAGAGACATACTCATGCTGAGTATTTGGGGGAAGGAATAAGGCTAAAAGGAAGTCTATTTTTAAATCTTAATACCATTGGAAATTTCCTTTAAAATCCTGCTGAAGTTTTGGATATGAGAACATTGTATGTCACTCCTTTCCCTTATTCTAAGACCAAATGTATTAAAAATCCTATTCTTTGCTTCAGTAATACTTGACATCTTTCAATGTTTTGTCAGTAACAGTATATGCAATTGCTATATTTTTATTTTAAACATTGTCACCAATTGTTTTATTTCCATAAATTTTGATTTATTCAATATGGTCTGAGTTACTGAGATGAAAAGAGGTATTTGAAAGACGACGCATATGTGGTTTATTTTAATTTCCATCAGATTTTCAAAAAAAGTAGGTTAAGCTACCAGAATTTTGTGTTTGGCTCAGTTCAGTTTTTTTTTTTTATTAAGTTCTTTATTTTAATTTCAGTGTAGTTAACATATAGTGCTATATTAGTTTCAGGTGTACAATATAGTGATTCAACAATTCTATACATTACTCAGTGCTCTTCATGGTAAATGTACCCTTAATTCCCATAACCTATTTCACCCATCCCCCCACTGACCTCCCCTCTGGTTACCTTCTGTTCTCTATTGTTAAGAGCCTATTTTTGGGTCTCTTTTTTCCCCTTTGTTCCTTTGTTTTGTTTCCTAAATTCAGAAATTATTCACTGAGTGAAATTATGTGGTATTTGTCTTTCTCTGACATATTTTGCTAAACATTATACTCTCTAGCTTCATCCATGTTGCTGCCAAGGGCAAGATCTCATTCTTTTTATGACTTAATATTCCATTGTGTGTATATACCACATCTTCTTTTTTTTTTTTCCACATCTTCTTTATCAATGGGCATATGAGCTGCTTCCATAATTTGGCAATTGTAAATAATACTGTAATAAACATGGGAGTACAAATATCCTTTTGAATTAGTATTTTCATATGCTTTGGATAAATATCCAGTAGTGTGATTACTAGATCATAGGGTAGTTCCATTTTTTTATTTTTTTGAAAACCTCTATACTATTTTCCACAGTGGCTGCACCAGTTTGCATTGACACCAACAGTGCACAAGGGTTCCTTTTTCTCCACATCCTTGCCAACACTTATTTCTTGTGCTTTTGATTTTAGCCATGCTGACAAGTGCAAGGTGATATCTTGTTGTAGTTTTGATTTGCATTTTCCCAATGATGAGTGATGTTGAGCATCTTTTAATGTGTCTGGAGAAATGCCCATTCATCCCTTCTATCCATTTTTAAATTAGATTATTTGCTTTTTGGGTGTTGAGTTGTATGAGTTCTTTATATATTTTGAATACTAACCGTTTATCAGATATGTCATTTGCAAATCTCTTCCCTCCTTTAGTAGGCTGTCTTTTGGTTTTCTTGATTATTTTATTTTGTGTGCAGAAGCCCTTTATTTTGATGTAGTTCTAGTAGTTTACTTTTCCTTTTATTTCTCTCGTCTCAGGAGATAAATCTGGAAAAGTTACTATGGCTGATGTCAAAGAAATGACTGCTTGTACTAGGATTTTTTTATGGTTTCAGGTCTCATGTGTAGGTACTTAATCCATTTTAGGTTTATTTTTGTGTATAGGATAAGAAAGTGGTTCAATTTCAGTTTTTTGCACATAGCTGTCCAATTTTCCCACATCATATGTTAAACAGTCTTTTTCATATTGCATATTCTTCCTTCCCTTTCTTTTAAAGATTTTATTTGTTAATATGACTGAGAGAGAGCACAAGTAGGCAGAGTGGCAGGCAGCAGGAGAAGGAGAAGCAGGTTCCACACTGAGCAAACCCCAATGCAGGGCTTAACCCCACAACCCTGAGATCATGACCTGAGTCAAGTGCAAATGTTAGCCAACTGAGTGACTCAGATGCCTCGAATATTCTTCCTCCTTTGTCAAGGATCTATTGACCATATAATCATGGATTTGTTTCTGAGCATACTATCCTGTTCCATTGGTCTATGTGTCTATTTTGACATACTGTGCCATACTGTGCCATACTGTTTTGATTACTACAGCTTTGCAGTATAACTTAAAATCTGAAATTGTGATACTTCCAGTTTTGTTTTTCTTTTTCAAGGTTGTTTTGGGGGGAAAAATAGCTTTGGCTATTCAGGGTCTTTTGTGGTTCCATCCAATATTAGAATTGTTTGTTCTATTCTGTGAAGAATGCTGTTCTATCAGTTTAGTTTTCTTTAAGGTGGGTATATTATCTTCAGAACTTTTATATGTTGAATTGAAGTTACCTGAATTTAAATTTTTTAATTGTCCTATACATTGTTTCAATTGCAATCAATCAAGGAAGTAAGAAAGCAGAGCTTAAACTCTTCCCCCAACAATGCTTCTTAGGTTCCAAAAAGTTTAAAAGATTGAAGTAGCATAAAGAAAAAAAATTATAACAAAGAATAATGAAATGAAGCAAAATTCCAAAGTGCAAAAAAAAGATTGAAATTATTGGCAAGCAAAATTATTAAAAATGCCATTAAAATTAATTAACATCATTGAAATTGATTAAAAGAGAAGTGAACAAAGAACAATGGAAGAGAAGAAAATGTGTCCTTGTGTGGTAAAACATTACACCTTCAATAAATCAACCTTCAGAGAAGGCAAAGCGTACCTTGATTTTTAACTTGGGGGTTAATTTACACTTTACTGAAAAGAAATTAAGAGTTGGTGAGTTGTATAAATAAAGCTGCATCTTCATTTTTTATCTCCACATCTATAATGTGAGGAAATTCCTTTTAGCTGCTTAAGGACAGATCCTCCAAAAGGAACTCAGTTTTCATAATTAAACCTTTTCCTGGGATTTTCACCAATTAAGGAAGACTCACTCTTATTACAGGAGAGGATGCTAGCAGTTGACACCACACCCAGATGAACTTTGGCACAAATGATCAAACTTCCCATCTATTTCACTAAGAGCCTTACATCTTTCCTAAAAATCACTTACTCTCCCTCAGCGGTCTACATCCTTCCCTCCCCTGTCCGTATTAAAACAAAGATAAGCTCCCAAATCTCACTGTTCTTTGCTAATTCACTCTTGTTTTCCTGTGATACCTCAAACACATAATATTAAAATTAATAAATTTGTATATATATTCTCCTATTAATCTACCTGTTGTCAGTTTATTTCATAAGCCCAGTTATTGAGCCTAGGAGAATGGAGGAAAAAATGTTTTTTTCCTTTACACATGCAAACTTTCATATTTACCCTGAAACCCAGAGCTAAATTTTTCACACTGAAATCTGTCCGAATATTTTAAAAATATGTTTTGTCTAGGTTTATTGACATTTATATTACCATGGTGATGGGAAAACTAAAAAAAAAAAAAAAAAAAAAGGCACCGGATACAACAAAAGTACCAGTTAATAGACCTGGCAGGGTCCTATTAAGGCAGATTGGTCAGAGCCTCCTCAGCAGAAAAGCAAATACAATAGCCACTGAGACCCTCCTGTAGGATTCACAAAGCCTCTGCTGAGCCCAGAATCTTGAGCTGAGTTGAAGTCAGAGAGTTAAGTGGCCTGCACTTAGTTAAGAGGGTAACAGCAGCACAAAGTCAAGAAAATTTTCACATGTACTCCACTTTCCATAATTAAAGTCAGGCGTTTGCTTGTGAAATTTGAAAATACATTTTGGGGAAATCTGAAAATTTTCTAGAATTTTGCTAAAAATACTCACTTGAAAAGCTAATCTATTTTTTGTGTGTCTAAACAGATGTCAAAGAAGCCTTGAACCACGTTAACATAATCATACTTTTCAAACATTTCAAAGTATTAGTCTCCCATAGAAACACGCTTACGAAAATAGATGGTACAGCAACAAATATAAATGGAACAGACAAGTCTTGCCTGTCAATTTTAATTATCAAATGTTTATTACTAAGTTGGTAGCTAATTTTACACATATTAATGTAGAATAAATTGGAACTGGCAATTAGTTTAAAAGCAAAAAAAACTTATATTTAACTGTTCTTGTAACTTTAGCTTACTTCCTAAATACACAATGACTTGAACTTTTTAAATGATGGAAAAAGGTATGCTGTGCTCTTTTCCCCCTTTGATAAGACATGACACCCAAAGAAATGTATATTACTAAGCTAACTAGAGACTTATAACAGGATTTTAAAATATAAAGCATTATGATCTTATGGGTTATTTTAAATATCAATAATGACAAAGAATCTAAATTTTCTTAGAGGTTGTTTCAAATTTGGAAATGTGCAAGGAGGACAAATGTGAGATAAATCATATACAGTAATTCTAAAATAAAATTAACACCTTTGAACAGACCAATGATAACCACAAGACACTTTCTGAATATCCTTATCCACTGAAAGGAACCAAGTATTCTCAAAGAAATAGCTGATCCAAAAGCTGAACAGGGAAAGTACAAGATGATCCTAGACCAGCTTGTGCCAGAGAATAAGGAAATTCTCGAGAATGATGAGAACCTATCAAAAAGACCCAGGAGACAATCTGAAGAGGTTTTAACTGGCCAAATTTATAAAATTTTAGAATCGAATTAAAGACATAAATGAATTAGAACTCATAAAACAAGAATCCATACTGATCTAAATAATAACCAGACTAGAAGGAAAAGCTCTTAGAGCTTTGCTAATAAATATTGAAGGGATGATGGAATTTAAAAGTTACCATTTGGCAGTGATCACAGCAACACTTAATTCAAGTCAAGAAGCATCAAAGAACGAAATTTTAATACATATTATATATACATAGACATACACAGAGAGAAAGATAAAGAATGACAATGGGAAATGTGATAGAAAGCTAACAATTAAGGGATTTGGGCAACGGGTATATAGATTTCTACGCACTCACTTTCCAGCTTCTCTGATAACATAATACTATATCAAAGTTTTAAAGTTACTTGAAACCTCATCATTTCAGGCTAATCCAGACCCCAATATGGTATTTTTGTTTGTTAATAATGTTTTATTCTTAAAAATTACTTGATTCAGGTTTTCTGTAGGTTTCCAATAGCTATATTTGAAATTCGAGGGAAGAAAGTAATGTTTAAATAGTTTCAAATGTTTGGTAAAGATGAAAAATTAATAATAAAGTCTAGAGTTTAATTTTTAAATATTCTACAAATATTTACCTCAAGTTTGCTATTTACAAAGCCAGGCAATATTCTAGGCTCTGGGTTCAAAACGAGATTCGCAGGAAGAAATGACCAAGTGACTACACATTTGATGAAGAATGAGGGCCACTGAACACTTTTGTGGTTGGGGGAAGAACCAGTCCTTTCTTTAATGCACACCAGTGTTCTTCTTCTTCAATTCACTTAAAAAAAATACTTGTTCTTCTTCTATCAATTTAATCTACCAATCCTTTGTAGAACATGTTCAGTGGGCAAAGCCTGTCCTCTCATCCTGTGTCAAAGATCATGCAAACAACACATAGATCTTATTTTTCATGAATTCAAGTTATAAAGAGGAGATAAGCAGGGGGGTGGTATATACATAGGTAATACTAATATAATAAAGACCAAAAAAATGTAACTATGGAAAGAAACTTTCTTCCTTTGTAGAAAATCTTTCTTTTCTTCTTTTCTTCCTTTTGGGTGCATCTGTACTACCTATGGGTAGGTTGGTCTAGATGGAAGGAAAAGCTTCTTTTAAAAAGTCTGGAAAATGCAGGTTATGTTTTGAGAAAAGAGACTAATCATAGGGTCAAGTCATAAACAGAAGCCAGTCAACTTGTTCTCTCCTGCCTTGCCATTCTTTGGAAGCCAAAAACCTGTGAACTCAGGAGATTCTGTGAGATAATAGAAAATATATATACTGGTCTCTGCCCACAGTTCCTGGCACAGAGTTCCTAAAGCCCTTGTAACTTCCTAAGTGATAAAAACACAAGGAACATTTTTTGTTCTAATGAGGCAGTTCTAAGTGGGCTCCTGGATGACTCCTAGATGGAGGCTTGTCCAGAAAGACCAAGCCATGATTTGAAGCTTGGAATTTTCAGCTCCAACTTACCCTCCTGCCCATCCTCCAGAGAAAGGAGAAGGGCTGAAAATGGAGTTAATAATTGATCATGCCTGTGTGGCAAAGCTTCCATAAAATTCCAATAGTAGGGAGTTTGGGGAGCTTCCAGGCTCTTCCCTTACTGGAAGGGGGATGAACTTCACTTCCATAGGGATAAAAGCCATTATGCTCAGGACCCTTTGAAACTTCATCCGACATATCTCTTTATCTGGCTGTTCATCTGTATATGTTATCGTATCTTTTAATAAACTGGTAGATATAAGGAAGTGTTTAACCAATTAATTGAACCGAAAGAGAGGGTTTTAGAACCTCCTATCTATAGCTGGTTGGCCAAAAGCAAAGGCAGCAACCTGGGCTTGCAATTGGCATCTTAAGTGTAGGGATGAGGATGGAGTGGTCTTATAGGACTGAGCCCTTGACCTGTGGACTTTGATGCTGTTGCTGGGTAGATGGTGCCAGAATTGAGTTGAATTATAGGACACTTGGCTCTTGGCTGGTGTCACAGAGACTTGCTTGTTATTTAGGGGAGGGGGTAAGTGGAAACCTCCACACATTTGGTGATCGGGAGCCAAATCTGTCCTGTAACTAGTAAAGGAGATACACAGGAGAGAAAGTCATAGTTGAGAAGAACTGGGTGTTTCTGGGGAGGAGAAAAGTCCATTTACAGATTCCTTCAGTCTCTGGAAGAGTACAATTCAACCCATCCCTACAAATTAATAGGAAATTATTTGTTTTGTTTTTCCTCATCATTCTAAGATTAGAGCCATCAGATGTAATCCTGGAATCATAAAGATTGAGCCCTGCTGATCATTCTCACAATACAAAGTGAATTTTATTAGACATGAACCTGGAAATATATCTGGTATTTAAAATGCTTGTTAAAAAAAAATACTTGTTGACATCAGAGTTTTTGAAAATGACATTTTGGTCTGTTTTATAAGCCAAACCAACACATGCATTTCCAATCTGTATTAAGATAACATTAACTGCAAGGTAAAGGTTTCATTGCATTACTTTCTGCCTTGCTGCCTAAAATATAAAATGATTACTGATTTTGGTAGTTGCCATTCATAATAATCTATTGTAAAAAACTTCTGTTGTGTGAAACCTTAAAGATATCTAAGCATAGACGATATAATATAACTATGTGAGCACCTAGGTTTTAATTTAGACTCAGGGTAGTTTGTTAGCATTTGAAAAACTGTAATCAGAAGCCCACACTACATGGGTAGCTGCTGCAAGTGTTTCAGCCTTCTTTTTTTTTTTTTTCCAATACTAAAGGAGTTATTATTTAACATAAGGAACATAAGACTTTTTTCCCTACCAGAGAAATAAATGGTGTTGAAGACATGAATCAACTAGAAATGGTGTACCAATACCTTAACTCTTGCAAGAGAAATATTTAGTGAAGCTAACAGCTGATATCTTTGAAAGCCATTCCCAAGCCTAAGGACTTTTCTGAGTTTTTTGTATATCATTTTTGAAAGATCATGCCACATCTGACTCGAAGTTTAGCTGAACAAAGCTGCGGGCATATTGTCACAATTGCCTTATGCACCTTTCATTCATGGTGCTTCACAGAATGTCTACAATGACAGTAAGATGGGACTTCAGGCTTAGAGACTCTTTGCCCCTTTCTTCACCTCTTTGGTAATAAATATTTATACATGTGACAGAATTTGGCCTGAGGCAACAGGGGTGGTCACACCTCACCCATAAGCAAAATTGTGGACAACTGTAGCTCTAAGTGACCATTAACATCTGGAGATTACCAATATCTAACAAAATAATGTCATAATTTTGAATGAGAAAGTTGGCTTAAAGCAATTTGTAATAAAGGGTCTCCATCCAAAATCATCTTTTAATAGCCCTGGAAACATTACAGTATTGGGACACGAGTAATAATGTTTCAACAAAGTCTAGAGAAGCTTGGTACTGAATGCTTATTGATGTCAACCAAAGTGCTAGAGTCCTGGGGGTACCAAGTGGAGGCTGTAGAGGTAGAGACATCAAGGGATTTATGGTCCAATTGGGAAATAAATGCTTAAGTATTGGGCAGCCTAGGTGGCTCAGCGGTTTAGCGCCGCCTTCAGCCCAGGGCCTGATCCTGGAGTCCCGGGATCGAGTCCCACATCCGGCTCCCTGCATGGAGCCTCCTTTTCCCTCTGCCTGTGTCTCTGCCTCTCTCTCTCTCTCTCTTTGTCTGGCTCTCATGAATAAATAAATAAAATCTTTAAAAAATAATAAATGCTTAAGTATTCAAGTATAATGCAATTTGATGGGCATAATAAGGACAGAGATATGCATACAGAATTGGGGGTGAGAAGGTTCTTAGAATATAGAAAAACTTCCTGGATAAAGTAATCTTTGATTTGAGTCTTCAAGAAAAAAATAAGATTTAGCAGTGAAAAGTCAAGCGGTAGGGAAAGGGTTTATAGGGGCAAAGATACACAAAAGACAAATAGCATGTTGTATAATGGGGACCAAAAAGAACTAAGTGTCCCTGGAGTGTAAAATACCAGGTGAGTAGTTATAAAAATGAGCAGAAGAGGTAGCCAGGAGCTATAGAGCCTGGTCATGAAACTGTGAGTCACTTTTGAGAAGCTTAGCGCTTAGTCAAAAGTTGCCAACTTTTTCAAATACCAGCACCCATTTTTAACATGGATGAATTTAGGGCTTCCACATGATTGTCACTGTGCTCTTACTATTCCTATACATTTAAAAATACACAATATCAGAAAGTTACTACAAAGTCACTGAAACTTAGGAGTTTGTTATTTATATTACTAATCATAACTTATATCTATAGACTTTTGAAAAAGTCATGTATACACATTAAGAAATACTATTTGTTCAGTCTATATTCAAAGATTGCAATGGCTTTTAAGGAGGGTACTTGTCCTGAGAACTGGATATTATATGTAAGTGATAAATCACTGAATTCTACTCCTGAAACCAATATTACACTATATGTTAACTAATTAGAATTTAATAAAAAATTAATAAGATAAAGATTGCAGTCAACATAGATCTGAAAACATTAACCAAAATTTTAAAATATTCCTAAGACCTGTAGGCCCCAAACTGGGTACCACACTGCAGCTCATTAAAGTTCAGTGAACACTTTCAAATCAAGAGAGAGGTGGTCAGAACTACATAGTAAAGCCAGACCTCAGGCAAGGAGAGCAGAAGGAGGGTGGAGTGGCTCTTCATCTGAAAAATCCTGCATGAAGACAGTGAAAAAGTGAAATGCTCAAGAGTTAACTGATTGGATGGAAATGGTGATAGAAAGAAGAACCAAGGCTCAATACAGGAATGACTTAGGTGAATGATGGTGATATTAACAAAAAGGAAGGGATTTAGAATGGCAGGTGGCCATTTGCGATGACATGGATGGAATATAGGGCATTATACTAAGTGAAATAAGTCGGTCAGAGAAAAACAAATACCATGTGATTTCACTCATGTGGAATTTAAGAAATAAAACATGAAGACGGGGGAAGGAAAAATAAAGGAAGAATAAAATAAGATGAAAATAGAGAGGGAGGCAAACCATAAGAGATGATAAACTCTAGGAAACAAACTGAGGGCTGAAGGGGAGATAGATGGGGGGAAAGGATAACTGGGTGATGAGCATTAAGGAGGGCACATGACGTAATGAGCGCTGTTATATGCAACTGAAGAATCACTAAATTCTATCCCTGAAACTCATAATACAGTATATGTTAACTAAATTGAATTTAAATAAAGAACTTACTATTAAAAAAAATAGAATGGCAGGTGGTGAATTCGTTTTGGACACCCTGATTTGAGCTGATGTGAAGTAAGAAAATGTACAGCACTTAGATAAACATTCCTAAAGTCAGAAGCACCCACAGCACATAGGTAGTGATAACCTAAAATTTACGAGACCACACACCAGGAGAGTAGCTATAGAGCAAGAAAGAAGGATAATAGCATGAACTGTAGAAAATACCAAAATTTGAAGGCTAAGAGAAGAAAAAGTAAAGAGTTAGAGAAGGAAAAGAGGTATTAAGGAAAACCAGGAAAGTTGGAGATCACAAAGTTCACGGGGAGGAAAGAGTTGGAGGTAGGAAGCAACAGTGATCTGTGTTCAAGGTGGTTCATGCAGAATCACATACCACAGTGGGCTAGTGCTATGAAGTAAGAAAATGAGAAATAGAGCCAGAGGCAGCTTTAGAGATCATCTAGTCTACTCTAAACCTCTTACTCTGCAGATAGGAAATTGAAGTTCAGAGAGATTCAGTGTCTAATTCATAATGAACGGTTAGTGGCGGAGCTGGAGTTTGAGCCAAATCTCCTCATAGGAGATAAGTGCTCACAAAACTGTTATTAAAGTCTGATAATTAAAACTTACCTGAGGCCAGCGTCCAAGTTTTCTCAAGATAACAAGTAAAGAGGGTAGAGTCTTTACAAAACCAGTGCACTTTCCAGGGACTGGAAATTTCATCAGCTTCAACTCATTAGCATTGCCTAATTCGCATAAGGTATTTTATCCCAACACAGAGGTGCAGCATGTGCTTCTACTTCTCTGTGCTGAGCACTGGAACTCTGGGGTTAGACCCTGGCATGGCTCTGCCTATAGTTCCTCACCTCCCTTCCAGATCCAGCCATGATGACAGCACACTCCGCTGCTGAGAAGACATTTGTATCATGAGACAACTAACGAACAACTGCAGACACCTGCCAAGGTGTTAAGTAGTGGCCTTTATTTCTACCTCCAAGAAACAGGTGTGTGTGTGTGTGTGTGTGTGTGTGCAGATATGTTTACTCTATATTGAATGCACATTTATATTGAGCAAATTCTTATGGGGAGCAATCCTATGGTAGATACAAACAGTTTGGTAAGGGAAGGCCAAATTGGTTTTCCAGTTTGCATGACAAAACCAGTGGACTAAATGTATTGCAGTCACTCCATACCTTTTATAGCTTTGATAGATATTATGGAAATGAAAGATTTTAATTTAAAAAGCTCAAATATCCCATTTCATAAAGTTGAGACATTTTAAGTTCTTCCTTTTGGAATGGCGTTTGTAGCCTTTTTAAAAAGGGGAATATATGAGTTCTGTTTTGTAGCTAGAGTAGAATTTAAAGAAATATACTATATACCAATGATTTTGTATGAAATAATCCTTTCAGAAAAGAAAGTTTTTGTTTCAGATTTTGGTTGTGGTTTTTTTTTTTTTTTTTTACAAGAAAATCAATTCTTGGGATCCCTGGGTGGCGCAACGGTTTGGCGCCTGCCTTTGGCCCAGGGCGCGATCCTGGAGACCCGGGATTGAATCCCACATCAGGCTCCCGGTGCATGGAGCCTGCTTCTTCCTCAGCCTGTGTCTCTGCCTCTCTCTCTCTCTCTCTGTGACTATCATAAATAAATAAATAAATAAATAAATAAATAAATAAATAAATAAATAAATAAATAAAAAAGAAAATCAATTCTTGTCCCACAGTTTCTGAAAATTTATGGAACACAACTTACAAAAACAGGCAATCTGGTAATCTTCAGGGAATAAAAACATAGGAAAGGTAGTATAAAGGATATTTTGCTTTCAGTTTCCACTGGTACAGTGAAAGCAGCAAGGGTAAATGGTTTGCTTTCTGCTATGTTGGCAGTGGTGGTGGTATGGTTTCCAGAGAACGACGGCTCTTGCTGACTTCAGTGTAGTATTCACTGTGAAGTAACAGTGGTAAACGCAAACATTTTGTTGAAGTTCTGCATATTCAATCACATAACTCCAATTTCTATTTTATTATACTTCAAGATAACTATAAGATGATAAAACACTTTATAATCAGGACCTATGGAGCCATTGTACAAACTCACTACTTCTAATCTCCCAGGGCTTTTTTAGGCTTAATAAAAAATAGCTTTAATTCAATCAAGGAGGAGAAAGATGTCAAAACACTGTACCAATTTAGATGTGAATTTGGTTAGGTTTCACAAATATATGAAATATATCTAATTTATTTCCGTGTGTTGAAATGCTTAAGGTATAAAATTATGTTCAGCTTTTAGAGGAATCTGTGTGCGTGGCAAACTCCGAAACCTTGTCCACACAGAGAAAAGGCAATGGCTTTAAAAATTGATTAAAATACACAAATCAAACCAGACATCACCACCTAACACTTTATTTTCACAGTGTTACTTCATTCCTGGCATGAAATGAAATAAAGTTCCCAACATAAATGGTCAACTACATCGACCTAGACATCAATGTCTCTCCTGAACATTTGTCTGCATTAGATGGAAAGCACGTGTTGACTCCTTACTCTGTAAGAGGCACTGTGTCGGTTGTTATGGGATATAACATCCCTACCCTGTACTCAGGAGATCAGCACCAGTGTGTCCCAAGAGCTAAGTGGCACTGTGAGCCCGGGCAGTGTCTCACTGCTACCCAGTGCTGATGTACCAGGTCAGATCACTTTGCTTCACTTACTCCTTTTCATTACCTTAGAAAAAAATAATAGTAGTACATTACTGCAGCAAGTGCCCCAAATATAACTCAGATTTCCTGAGGGAGGGTACAAGTTCTCTTTGAGTTGGTCCACTAATAGAATTCTCTTAATCTAGTTTTATGAAAGACAATTTCCTTATGGACCGCTGGGAAGATGTCTTGCAAGGATTGGGGATTTACTTGAAACTTTAGGGAAAATTTTCCTTCTAAAGGCACTTCATTGATAGCTTTAAAAAAATAGGACTTTCAGTATATTTGAAAAGATAGATTTGGCCCAACTGAGGTGATTGTCTGAAGTTTGAGGCCATCTGTAAAATTCGGCTAAGAATTAAGCAATTTATTTCTCTTGAGATACAAAGTCAAATATGTGAGTTAAAGACTACTCAGTTACATTTTTATAATGCAATGAATGAGAAGAAACAGTAGTGATTAATTGTCATTGTAATTTCCTAAGATGATAGAAATATAACAATTTCTTGAGGAAAATTTTAATTTATTTGAAAGAAGTTTATATATTACTGCAAGTAGGAACTATTGCCAATCTCAACAGTCTTATCAAGAAATTTTTACCTTTCCAGTTAATTGGCTAGCCTAAATTATAATAGAAGTCCTGGTAGTAGCTATGACCCCTGAGAAAATACTATATATTGAAAAATAGATGTATTCGAAGGAATAAGTGGAAGCTGGGGAATCTCTGAGAGCCTGTCAACTTAATCATACTTGGCTTATAATGAAAAGATCAAAAGGTGACCATGCTTATAACTTACTTGCAGAGATCACATTTTATAAACTAGACAAACGTTTGCTCATATTAAAAGATAAACCTCAACACGCACAAATAACAATCACAATCAAATCCCACCAATCACTTCTTTACTTGGAAAAGTTTAAAAACTACAGACAAGGTTGGAGACCCATGTAATACGTATTCCTCTACCTAACACACAGAATTAGCAAAGGTTAATATTGTATAAAACATTTATCCAGATATTTTTAGATACTTGTACTAGAATTAGTTTATCTTGCGACTGGCCCAGGAAACCACAGAAGTGGGGTATGACCTTTGATCCGAACATGAGTAGGTTTTCAAGCTGGTGATTTCCATTATGCTGATTAAAATCTGAAACTCCCCTGGAGGTGCTTCCTTCGTTTAAGGCCGTATAGACATGGTTGGGCCCTGGTGTAACCAATTCCACAGGGTGACTTTAGCTGTGCTCAAGGCTATAGAAAGGTGTCCGTCATCTTATTCCTGGACTGCCCAGGAACTAGGGTGGCCCATAATCTGAAGATGAAATGGACCGTGGAACTGAGAAAGGATGCTGGGGGCGGGGGCTGTATGGGGAGTGTTCAGTCTCCTCTATGACCGCCTACACTCTCTTCCTACAGTGGGACCAAAGCTTTTTATCTTCTCATCTCTTTGTTGCTGCTGTACGGAAATGCAATTGCTTTTGGTACCTTTATTTTGCATCCAGGAAAATTGATTAGCATTCTTATTCATTCTAAAATCTAGCTATAAATTCTTCTGGATTTTCTAACTACATAGTCAGTCATATCATTGGTAAGTAATAGCAATTTTCATTCTTTCTTGCCAGTCCTTACTTTTAATTATTATTATTATTATTTTCCTTTATTGCACCCAATAAGAATGCAATGCTGAAGTAAGGGGTGACGGTAGTCACTGCCATCTTATTCTTTCTATTGAAAGGAGTGACTCTATATGTCACCATTCTTTTATCTTTTTTGCAGCTACCCTTCTCAGATGAAGGAGTTTGGCTTCATACCTAATCTGTTTGAGGTTTTCTTTTTTCTTTTTAATCATGAATAGTTTTTGGGTTTTTTTTTTGTATTTTTATCAATTCTTTCTCTTTAGCCAAAGTAATTGCCTTTTTTATTTTCTTTATTCTGTTAGTGTGGTAATTTACGTTATTTCATCTAACGTAAGGTTAGACTAACATTTTATTTGGGGAATAAACTTAGTTTGGTCCCAAATATAAACATATTTTATATAGACACATACTAATTTCTCATATGTTGTTACGTTCAGGTTTATCAGTATTTTTAAATTTTTGTATCTTCATTGATGGGAATGTTTGACTTGTGCTTTTTGTTTTTTATACTGTACTTAGTAGTTATCAAGGGAATGCTGATATATATTTCAGGGGCTCCATGTTGCATCTGATGGCTAAATCTGTGTCTTCCCTCAGCCATTCTGGGATTCTCCTATCTGCATTGAGATTAAGGAGCCTAATCTGTAATAGCTCCTACCATTAGCTCTAACCTGGAGAAACCAAGCACCATGGATCTCTCAGTGAAGCTGGATTCCCCTTCATCGGTGGATTCCCTACTGACTTGGAGAGCATGGTAACCTCCAGGTCTTCCTGAGGATAAATATTAAGACTCCTAATTCTCTGGACCCATCCCCTCTTCTCCAGTCTGCCACAGCAGCCCTGCCCTCTTACTTCTTTCAGTACAGGTCACAGCTTTCCAGGCGTCTGGCTCCAATCTAGAAGGTATTACAACTGCTTATGCCAGAGTATTGAATCTTGGGCCATGGAAGGATGCCCCATATTGACAAACTCTTGTTTATCTATCAGGGACCTCCAAGACCTTCTTCATATTCTCCTGGTTCCTGCCAGTACAAGCTAATCAAGTTCCACAGTTTGTTTGGTTTATAATCTTTGCCTCTGAGATAGGCGCATCACTTCTTTCTCTAAGTGATGCTGGAATTTGACTCTACTTATTTTTTGGTGATCAGGAGTGTGAAATAAGGGCCAATGCTGAGAACAAGCACTGTGTCTGCAGTTTTTATCCTCAAATATGAAAAAATAGGCCACTACTGCAAAGGGTTCGAGGTTCTCTATGGATTCAAGGTTCTCAAGTATATCCATTCCAAGTCCTGGGGTCCCACTGCTCCCGTAGCACAGCTCTGACTTGGACAGAGACTTACCTGGGCTGAAAATTCAACCTCCTTGAATTGGAGGAGGTTGAAGTCTTTTCCAATTGTACAACTCAGTCCTATGCCCAAGTCATGGTTTATGTGACCTTCTGGTTGCAGAAGAGGAAAGACTCTTGAAATGTTGTTTAAAAAGGTTCTTTAGGGACACCTGGGTGGCTCAGTGGTTGGGCATCTACCTTTGGCTCAAGTCATGATCCTGGGTCCCGGAATCGAGTCCCATATCAGGCACCCCACAAGAAGCCTGCTTCTCCCTCTGTCTATGTCTCTGCCTCTCTCTCTGTATCTCTCATGAATGAAGATTTTTCTATAGATTTTATTCCTAAAATCTTTAAAAAAAAAAAAAAAGGTTCTTTAAACATCACACTGAACTTGAAGTTGTTAATTAATGTGTCTAAGCCTACCATTCCTCCCTGGCAACACAGGATTTGCAGTTAGTCCCAGACCTCCAATTCCACAGTCCTTAGAGTTACCATCACCCCGCCCCCACCAACCTTTCAAATGCTCAAGAAATTACACTATCTAGTGCATCCTCTTTCACCTCTATCCCACCCCAATCCATCACAAGGGAAAGTCTCTGCAAACGTTATCAATACAGCATTCTCATGGCCATCAGCATTCTGCCTGCCATTACCAACAACAGGATCCTTTTGCAAACCACTTGAGAATGAAAGAATCCTATCCTTATGGTCTGTTTCATATTCAAGATTTACTGAGTGAGTTCTCAGAAGAAGACTAAAGGTAGGTTAGGGTGGGGGGCGGAGCAAAGAGAAAATATAGTTTCAACTGGAGACTCATTTCAGCCTGATCTCATGGGAAAACTCTGGAGCACATATCACCTAGAGATGATCGCCCTTGCAGTAGGAAGACTGGCCTTTTGTGCCCTGTTGCCATTCAGATGTTGGCTGGCGTACTTCCTCAACCTGAGAACGGTCTTCAATTCCAGAAAGTTCTCTTTTTTAAAGATTTTATTTATTTATTCATGAGAGACACACAGAGACAGAGACACAGGCAGAGGGAGAAGCAGGCTCCACACAGGGAGCCCGATGCGGGACTTGATCCCAGAACCCTGGGATCACAACCTGAGCCAAAGGCAGATGCTCAACCACTGAGCCACCCAGGTGTCCCTCCAGAAAGTTCTTTGACATTTTGTTTTTTTAATACTACATTCTGCTCTATTCTCTAATCCCCGCCCCTGGAGGATGATACATAAATTTCCAGGTAACCTGGATACCAACATCTGGAACATTTCTTTAGAGAAGGACAGCTATGAGCTACTAGCAGTCAACACCCATGGCAGCCGGGGCATGGGTGTGTGAGTGAATAATAATGACCTGGGCATGGCACTGCAGCCTACGCTATGGCCACACCTCACCACTGTTGTATCTAAATCAGAATCTGTCTTCCTGCAGCAAATTCATATCACTGTGTACCAGCTAATTGACAGTATTTATCAGCATCACCATTTAGCATTTTATTTCATCATCTTTGAACTATGATAGACTTGATTTGGCTCATTACAAAAAGCATAGGTTTAAACTGGACTTAGCTTTAGTTAAAATAAAGGGAAAGAAAATTTAAAAACATAAATACTATATTTCACAAGAAATCAGTTGCATATTATCAATTACATATTTAGTTTTGAAAGAGAGGAAGATTATTAATCCACATGGTATTTGGGGGCATTGAGGGAATTTTTCTTTCTCTGAAGAGCATTGTACAATTATATTTTTAAGAAAAAGAAAATATCTTCACCAGAGGAGGGAAAAAAAAAAAAAACAAGGTTACCAAGACTTGCTACCTCTGCCATATACAGGAAGTCACTTGCTCCAGAACCATCCTTTCCCGGCTACAATCTCCCCCTTCGGTGAGGAAGAGACCACACACACGCAGCCACCACAAACAGAAAATCCCTGCAACTCTGCTACTACACGTCTTGAGATCCAAGGCAAACTGCCCCAGCTACACCCAAAAAATTGGGTGTTCTCCACACCGCCTCTCTGTATGGACAAAAAAAGTAGCTCATGGCCCCTGGGGCCTCTGCTAGGACTCCAGCATGGGGACAAAGCTTCACAACTCGGCTTGCCAACAAGACACAGCACAAACAGCAAATGCAGATCTTGTGTGAGTACATCTGACAGGGCATGAATCACTGCCGCAATCCACTGCGAGGAGCCTGGGAAACATAGAAGACGGTGCCTAAGAGCGCAGCTTTGGCCTCTTCATCCTGGAAGGCACCCTGAAAAGAGAGAGTAATGGGTGGTCAGCACCCATCCACCAAATCCATGTCTGTCCACTCTTGTTACACAGCATCCATCTCGAAATAGCTAAACTTCTAAAGAAGAGAGCATCTGGGGCGAGAACAGGCTGACGCCTATGCTTGGGAAACAGGTCTTCTCTATCTTAAATTGCTCAAAATATCTTAATTTTGCCTTCACTCTCAGGTCATACTTGAGTAGAGTTTCAGGTTGACGATGATTTTACATCAGAGCATTGAAGCTCTTATTTCACTGTTTTGTCACTCTGATTGCAGCTGCTGAGAAAACTGTTGCCAATTTAATCATTCTTCCTTTAGAAGTTAGCTGGCTTTTCCCTCTGATTAAGTTTTTCTCTTCTTGATATTCTGCAATTTTGCCATGGTTTCTAATTTATTTTTCTCCTTCCTGTTGGATCATGGTGTACTCCTTCAACCTGAGAATGATCTCCAATTCCAGGAAGTTCCAGGCTATTATTTTTTTTTTAATACCATGCTCTGCCCTATTCTCTCTTTTTTTTTTTCCTGGAATTTTATCGGCATATGTTGATGGATCTTTTTACTTTCTCCTCTACAGATCTTAGCATCTCTTTCATATTTTTTGTCTCTTTATCTATGCTTAATTTTTCTCCATTTGTATGTCTTTCCATTACCTTTTTCAACTCTATGATCACACTGTCCACTTAATTAGTTGCACTTTTAAAGCTTCACTTTCTGTAAATTTTATTTCTAAATACTCTTTTTCAGTTTGTTTCTAAAGTTACCTATCATTTTATCTACTGCTTGGCTATCACCCCATATGGTCTGTCAGACATTTCATGTCCACAATATTTGTGCGAGCGAAGTCACTCACTTGTTGCATTCTCTGCAAGTGCCTTCGTGGCACTTGTTTCTGCTTGTTTCGCTTGTCATTTTTGGTTAGATATGGGGGAAGAGTCCTACTGAGCAATTCTGAGCTTTGAATTTTGAGCCCTGTGGGTCTCACAAGTCTAGGACCAACTTTATGTGCTTTTATCTTGGTGCTCTGGGTCACCAGAGGAGTTCAGCTCCAGCCTGCTGCAGACACAGAGCCCACTTCTAGTCCGGATTCCCTTGTCAGGCCCTCATGTCACATCAAATGCCCTGAACTGAGTTTTCAATTACCTCTTCATTCATTTAACTAAGGAGTCCCCTTTCTTTGGAGCTCAGGTGGATATATGAGGATTTTTAGTTTTTGCTGTTGTTCTATTTTATTTGTAATTTTTATGTATTGAAACTTGAGAAGGATTTCCTTTACCTGCTCAGGATGGCACAACAATCACAAATATTCTGTTAATGACCTGTCTTTAATATACCAAAGAAGAAAGCAAAAGGGCAGTGTCAGCATCTCTCCGGCAACGTGGTGAAGCAGAATTAATGAGCGACAAGCTAATTTAGGTTGCTAACAAGCCATAAGACACTTTTTTTAATTGAAATTAATTTGTCAGTGTGTGGGTAGGAGATGGATGCTACCTGGAGAAATAAAAGTATCGCCATTATTACCTTACTTTCCCTTAATACACCCACAGTTATTCCTGGTAAAATCTTATTTGGGAGGGGAAATAAAAGCCTATTTATGCAGACCACATCTGCAGTTAAAATGCAGCTGCTATACCATCTTATGGTAAAGAAACTAATTTCTTTTTATTCTATGACCAAAGTCTTTGATAAACAAAAAGTTAATAAGAATAAACCCAATGGCTGGAATTCCCTAATAAATTGAAAATATATTTCTCACGTGGAGAATCCTTTCAGCATCCTGTCACGCTTCAGCCTCTACCTGAGCCAGTTAACAAGAGAGACACCATACAATGCTGCTTCATCCTCACAGAGCCTTGTCAGCCCAGCTCCAAAACAGCTGCTGATCAAGACAAGGCCGGCAACCATGGTGCAGGAGAGATGCTGAGACCCAGTGCTAACTGCAGAGGCCCCTGGTCTTCCTCCTACAACTGCACTGGGACTCCCCCTGGCTCTCTCAGGTTGTCTGAGCTGAGATACACAGCTGTACCAGCTGCACATAGACTTCCCTGCGGTATTGAAAACCAAGGAAGAGGCCCAGTGGGAGCTCTCCCTTCACATGACATCAAGTAGGCATTACTAGTTCCCCTTTAAAAAGAAGAAAGTCAAAAAGGAAGAAGAAGAAGAAGAAGAAGAAGAAGAAGAAGAAGGAGTCAATAAGTTTGGATACCGATGGGCCCATGTCCCTTCTACCAGCTAGTCACATGTGTATGGCAAGTTATATAAGATTTTGAATGCTAAAGGGTTGTTTCTCCTTCATTTTCTTTTTTTAAAAGATTTTATTTATTTATTCATGAGAGACACAGAGAGAGAGACAGAGACACAGGCAGAGGGAGAAGCAGGCTCCCTGAGGGGATCCCGATGTGGGACTCGATCCTGGTGACCCCAGCATCGCGTCCTGAGCCAAAAGCAGACACTCAACCACTGAGCCACCCAAGAGCCCCTCCTTCATTTTCTATTCTGATTTGGCTTTAATACTGTTGTTTTCATTCTTTGTAGAAGTTCATTCAATAGCTCTTCTTTAGTCTTCTGAAAATGCTAGGATCAAGTAAAGCAGTTAAGAGTATATGAAGGAACTAGAAATTAATCTTCCAAAATTAGTTTCTTCAAACAGACAAAAAGCCGAATCAGACCTATAAATACAGAGAATAAACTGATGGTTGCCAGAGGGGAAGGATAGAGGCGGATGGCAAAATGCGGGAAGGAAAAGGTGAGATACAGATACTTCTGGTTATAAAATGAGTAAGTCGTGGTAAGTCCAAGACTTGGTATGACCAAGTCATATAAAATGAGTAAGTCCACAACATATGGAATTTGGCCAATAGTATTGTAATAGTGCTGTGGGGTGATAGATGGTAGCTACATTGCGGTGAGCACAGTATAAAAACGGAGGAGTTGAATCACTACACTGTAAACCTGAAACTAATGTAATATTGTGTGTCAACTCTATCAGACTTTAATTTTTTAAATTAATTCCTTTGTTTTGACTTCAGTCAGTTACAAATTCACTACAGATGTGCTGACATTCCAGAAAAATGTTAGCAAATGTAGTTTAGCTACAGCTCTATAATACTAAATTAGGGAAGCCACCATTAACACAAATGCCTTTGCAATTAAAATGAAACGTTTCTTTTTGTTGTTGTTCATATCAGCCATTCCATGAAAAATTAAGGAATTTTTTAGAGGAAATAGTAGTCCTGATTGAGAGTGGAACTCCACAATTTTTTCCTATAAAATATTTTTCTGTATCTTAAGACTACACTTTGAAGTGACTCTCTCTTCTGGGTAAAACATACTAAAACTTGTAAGTGGGCCATTTACAGGTCCTTTAGAGTATGTGTACTCTTTAAAACACGCAATTTGAAAATATGCCTCCGGGGCTCCTGGGTGGTTCAGTGGTTGAGTGTCTGCCTTTGGCTCAGGTTGTGATCCTGGGGTCCTGAGATTGAGTCTCACATCAGGATCCCCACAGGAAGTCTGCTTATCCCTCTGCCTATGTCTCTGCCTCTCTCTCTGTCTCTCTCATGAATAAATAAATAAAATCTTTAAAAAAAAAAAAAAAGAAAGAAAGAAAAGATGTCTCAACTAAGCTAGAACTCGATTGTTTTGGAAATCTTTTACTTATAAGTGAATTTAACTGACTCTTATATTAAATTTTACCTCCTTAAAAAAAAAAAAAAAAAAAAAAAAAAAAAAAAAAATTTTACCTCCTTGAAATGTGTACAAGTGATTGACTAAGAAGTCTTCAACAGATATCAGTCAGAAGTTGATCTCCTACCTGATTATTGATTCAAGTTGGATGGCCAACTTCAAGAAAGCACTGAATTGGATTTGGCTATATTTAGCATCTGTGACTCAGAGGTGATTCTAGAGTAAGAAAAACTTCTTCATTCCAAATTCTAAGTGCTGGGGTCAGTTTTGAGGTCTCACTTATCTCACAGAGCTTACCTTCCAGTGTGAGAAACAGAAAATAAAGAAGTAAACAAAGGAACCATACACACCCACACCCCCCCCACACACACACACACACAAAACAAGGGTGTCAAATAATTCTATGATCTAAGTCTAACGTATTGTGATGGTGAAAAGACAGATGAGAAGGAAGGAGCTATTTGAATTGGATGAGCAGTGAAAGACTTTCTGAAGAGGTGCTGTTGTGTCGAGGCCTATCAGGAAGAAGTCAGCCATGAGAAAATCCAAGGGAAGAGTATTCCAAGAAAAGTGAAGTGCAAGAGCATAGGCCCTGGAGCAGAATCAAGCTTGGAACAGTAAGCAATAGAAAGAAGACCCATGTGAATAAATTATGGGCACAAGGGAGAAGAGCGTTACAAATGGAAACTGGACAGGTAGACTACAACAAAACCATGCAAGGCCTTATACACATCAGTGAGCCCTTTGAACTTGACTTTAAATGTAACAGAAAGTCATTTGGGGGTTTTAAATAAAAGATCTCGATTGTCCTTATATGACCCCAATGCAAATTAGAATCAACTATAATCTTTTGATTTGTGTCTTCTTCTTAGCATTTATTACGACCTGTGTTTATCTGTTTCTGAGGCATCTTTTTCTGTTTTAATCTGCCTTCTCTTTGTAAACTCTGTGAGGGTAGGGAAGAGACCACTTTGTTTGCCATTGAGTGTCTAGACACTAACAGAGAGCCTACCGCATGCACGATGGGGACTCAGTACATGTGAGTGAGTGGCTACATATTAAATGTTTATTTCCAATTCTTTATAAGGCCACAGGATACTGAAATAATCCTCTCCATGTAGTAACTTTAAGATTGTTGTACCAGGTGAGTCAGTTCCAGGCGTTATCCCAACTTTCTCAGCACAATTGTGTCCACTGAGCCTAAAAAAAAGACACATTTTCATGTATGTTTTAATATTTGAAATCTGTGTGCTTACTTCTAATAAAACACAGAGAACCCAAAGAATAAAAATATTCTCAACCCAGAAAGAAAACAGTATCAGGAGCTCTGCAGGCAGGATTTCAATAGCTATTGTTTTATATAGTAGGAACTCTGTAGTAGTTTCTGTTGAAAGCTGCAGTTCAGTAGATTGAACAGTGTAAAACTGCATTAGTAAATAAAAGAACTAAAAAGGTTTTATGACCACTTCCTTCAAGTAATTCTGTCCTGGGTAGAACCATTACAGCCTGAAACCCTGAACCAATAAACCCACAGTAGTTCTGTTCAAGGGGAGGATCTTTCTGTTCTAAAAGTATTTAGAATTTTTCCAGTGAATCAAACCTGTGTATCCCTTCCTAGAAATATGGCATTATAAGAACCATCTCCAGGGCCACTGCCCAGCCTCCCTCCTCCAGTGACTGTGTGCTGACTCCATCCAGACCTCCAATCTATGTGGCTATGTCTGTTGTGTTTCGAGGTGGGGATGGAGCATGCTTTTTCAGTTCCTGGTTTTATAAGTACCACCAGCTCATATTTGAATTTGCCAAGGGTGACCACCAAAATACAAGTAACAGGGAGGGCATAAGAATAGGCACATAGGCATTTATCTTTTATGGTTTTATGGAGAGAGGGAGCATTTTTATCATCAAAAACATATCAGTTGAAATTCTCTTAGTATCACAATTTTCCATTTGTCCACTAGAATCAAGACAAATTCAGTGGAAGAGGTGATATGCTCCCATATATTCACATAGTCTTACAAAGGGGTAAATAATCACCTGATATCATGATGTCTGAGTCTTCCCTGAAAGGAAGTTTAGCTATGGAGGAGGGGGTATCCTGAGTCTCTAAAAGACGATCTACCTGGGATAAAGGAAAGTATGAGGACAGGAGACCTGGTGTCATTCCCTAATGACTTTCCTGGGATCGTCTCCACTTAGAAGTTACCCTTTCTTCATAGAAATAGCAGCATAATAGATTTCTCGGGAAAGGAGATAAAGCAATATAAATGCAGGAAAAGAAAGAAAAATCATCATATAGAGATTACCTTAGGCACAAGATCATTGGACTATTTCATTACCTTCATGTTAAAAGGAAAACTTGGAACAAGGATTTTGAAAAGAAGTCTGTCTTGTGACATGTATTACTTTTCTCCTTGATTCAATTTGTCCTTTGGAAATGAGTATAAGGCTATTCATTAAATAATCATAAAATGTTGCTCAGTTCCTTTTAGGGACAGATGCTGGGCTTGATGCAGAAGATACAAAGATAATTAAAATGAATATCCTGCTCTCAAGTTCTATACTGACTAGTGGGGAGAAGGCAAATTTACTATTGTGATATAACTCATCTCCTTAAAAGCAGAAACTTTTTATATTCTTGTTCAATTCTCTATCCTCAATGCCCACATTGGTCAGGCCTACAGTATCTGCTCAATAAACATGTGCTGGATGTTGAATGAATATGATCACTGCTATAATGGAGACAACACTAACAACTGCACCCATAATGGCATTTAGATTGAGACTTGAAGCATTGATAGGAAATTGCCAGGTAGGCAGGCAGCAAACATAGAGAGGGTATTCGTGACAGAGAGGAGTTTGCCCAGGGGCAACTCCTGGCAAACTCTCACAAGAGTGTGAGAGAGCATAGTATACTTAGGAATACAAAGGGGTTTGTAGGGATGAAGAATTAAATTAAGAAGAAAGAGTGGCAAGAGATGAAATTAGAAAGGTAGGGAAGAGCCATATTGGGAAGGGCCACAAGATTCCTAAAAAAAAAAAAAAAAGACCTGAAATTGAATCTGCACATGATGAAAAACACTGAAAAACTTTGACCAAGAGTAATATATGGGGCACCCGAGTGGCTCAGTCAGTTAAGCAACCAACTCTTGCCTTTGGCTCCAGCCGTGATCTCAGAGTCATGGGATCCAGCCCCATGTCAGGCTCTGTGCTAAGCAGCTTGGGATTCTCACTCTTCCTCTCCCTCTTTCCTCCTGTGCTTGCTCTCTCTCTCTTTCTCAAAAAAAAATCTATTTTAAAAAATAGTAATATATAATGGCATATATCTATTAAATGTAACAGGCAGGAAAGAGAGATGGGTGAATCAGAAGGTATCAATACTCAAGGTCAGGAGATCAGTTAGGAGCTACTGCAATACTTGTAATAGACCACAAGGGCCTGAACTGGGGCATCGCAGATGGGAATAAGATGAGCGGAGGAAGACGACAGCATTTTTAGGTGAGACCAAACAACTTGGAAATTTGATCTGGAAATGAAGAATGAAGAGAAAGCTAGAATTTTTTTCTCTGATTTTGGCTTGAGTACGGGGTATATTGTTGTGCCATTCACGAAAAGAAGAAATAATAGAGGACCTACACCAGAGATAAACAAATCTGACAGTATATCAAGATCCCATTCTCTACTGATGAGCGGAGTGTGAAATTTATTGCGCTTGGCATGATATTGTGCTTGACATGAATATACCCCTAAGGCCATGGCCACCTTGCCCAACTCTCATATGTGTTTTCCTGGTCAATATAAAAGGGCTCCTATATTTGCAGCAGGTTTTTGCTCAATTCCAGGTCAATCCTGGATACCTGCCACAGTATGCTTGTCTGGAATCCCGACATGTTTTTTTGGCAAAGAGCATCATTTCTCTATCTCAGCCACTGTGGGGAAGTCCTTTGTTGTTACAAAATGGCACAACCTCTGCTCCTCCTTATGACCTGCTTAGGAGGACAATCATGGTAAACTCAAGAAGTCCAATCACTTGAATATTGACATTAAACTATATAAATTCCAAACTGTGAAACATCACTTGAATACGACCTGGGTTGTTGGTCACCTCTCTTAGGGTACAGGTCTATAACAAGAATATAACCCATGTTCTCCAAACTTTCACCACAGAGGTATTTCATATATCAAGTTCACACATAGAATGGAAAAAAAATTCACAACCTGACAGTCCTAGAAGAAAAAACTTAGTCCTAAAAAAAAAAACTAAAAAGTTGCATCAGAATGGCCTCAAATTTCAAATAATGAAGGAAATATCACATTAAAAAAAAATTCTAGTTAATAACTAAAAATAATCCCAGTCATCTATGTATATGCATGATTAATTTATTGAAGTTCTTGCTATATTCTAGCTTGACTTCGTTTGACATGATTTTGTGACTTATATAATTTTTTATCATAGTTATCAATTTGATCCAACTGGACTGGTGCTTTATAAATAAAGATATCTATCAGAATCTCCTGAGAAGCTTTTTTGTTTGGTTTGGTTTGGTTTAACTGTTTCAAAATACACATACTTCCATGCACTAAGCCTCTGAAGGTAGAGTCTGAGTACATGTACTTTTAACTTTCATTTTGATATTATTTAAACTTATAAGAAAGCTGCGAGAATCGCCTAAAGAACTGCTCTATGCTCTTTACTCAGAGTTCTTGTTATTTATTGCTGCAGAATAAACACTTCAAAAGGTGATGTCTTAAAAAAAAAAAAACAGTTATGTTTTATCTCACAGACCTGGCTTTTGGCAGGTGTGAGAAGGCAGGCTTGCCTCTCTGCTCTTGCAGCACCAGCAGTATTGGCTCAAGTGCCTTTAACTGCAAGATGGCTCCTCCTTTGACTGGCCAATTAGGGTCTCTAGGAGCTCAGTGCTTGGCCAGGGCTGAGACCTGGAAGCCTCCATTCCTTTCCAGGGGGCCCTGTGACACATGCTTCTATTGGGGCTACTTGGGCTTCCTCAGAGCATGGCAGCTGGGCTCCAAAGAGTGAGCATGCAAGAGAAGCAGGCAGCAGCTGTATTGCCTTTTACTATCTAGCCTGGAAAATCATACGTATCACTTCTGCCCACCCAAATTTAGAGGGGAAAATAAACCCTTTGTACTAATAAAAGAACTATGAGATGAAAGGTATTATTGTCAGTATTTTCATAAAATACAGTGCTTCACACCCAGAACCACCAATTATTTACATTTTGCCCTGTTTGTTTTATCATTGTCCCTAACTACCTATTGATGTGTTCATTTATCTCTACATAGACATGGATATAGAATATCTATCTATATATAGACATATATTTAGGCATATTTCCTAAAAACAAGGGCATTATTTTATATCACCACAGTAACTTTATTTACCACGGTAATTTTATTACCAAAATCAGAAAATTTAATATAGATAAATCACTGTGATTTCATCCAGAGTCCACGTTTAAATTTTATCAATTATTTCTTCCCCCTCCTTTCAAATCGGTAAGGGATATATTCAGGCATGTGTATTTTTTTTCAAATCTCCAAAGATGATTCTGGTGGGTGGTTTTAGTCTAGAATAACAAAAATATTTGGAGACAGGCAGTCCCAAGTTCAAATCTCAGCTTTGTCATTGATCAGAGGCACAACCTTTGGCAAAGCACTTTGGCTCTCTCTGCCTCAACTTCCTCATTAATAAAAAAAAAAATGGGAATATTATGGGCTATATCATAGAATGAAGAAAAAAAAATGTAAGGCACCAGCCTCTTAGCAAATGTTAGTTTTGTCCTCTTTCACTCCTTAAAATTACCAAACGTTCACATCGAATGGTGCTGTGACAGGGTCTATCCTACCTTTGCTCTGCTCCACTTAACTCTAACTGCACAGGGATGCGATTCAATAGAAATTCAACCACGCTTTCTCAAGGCTGCCGTCACTTATGTGGGGCGTGTTGTTTTGAGTCTATATCATAAATTAGAACCCATATGAGTCAGTTAGCTTTTGTCTTGCTCCCTGCTCTCAGACGACACCAGCTTCCTTGCATTCAAAAGCAACAGGGGAAGTGGCAAAACTAGGTAGTGTGAATGGCACAGAAGTCCTGCCTGTTCTCGCCCTTTCCGTGCTTATCAAATAGCTCCATCCCCCAAACAGGAAGATAGTTTTTCATGGTGCTATTCGATAAGTACTAAAAAGGAACCACAAGCAGGACTTCCTCATTGGATCTTTCATTATTACCATTCAAATGTAAGCTAAAGAAAGAAAATTCTTACTGCTTTTTCTTTCTTACTATTAAATATGCCCCCAGGATAGCTGCTATTAGCTCTGCTATTTCATCAAATCTCATTAGAGTTCAATGCGTTTGCTGGGCCAGAGATTTCATTCAAGGTGACTTTATTAGCTTTTACAGCTCTGGTTGCTTTCCTTCTCCCTTGATGATGACATCACTAAATAACCCTTTTAACAATATATAAACATTTTGGGATCCCTGGGTGGCGCAGCGGTTTGGCGCCTGCCTTTGGCCCAGGGCGCGATCCTGGAGATCCGGGATCGAATCCCACGTCGGGCTCCCGGTGCATGGAGCCTGCTTCTCCCTCTGCCTGTGTCTCTGCCTCTCTCTCTCTCTCTATGTCTATCATAAATAAATAAATAAATCTTTAAAAAAAAAAAAAAAAAAAAAAAAAAAAAAAAACAATATATAAACATTTTAGTTAAGAAGTCCCTAAGCAACTTGGTCCAGTTTATCAATGGCCACCAGATTTTTGAATGCCTTTGATCTATTATTTAATGGTGCTTTATTGGGATTTTTAAAACCCTGGTAAATAATTCCTGGCACATTGCTTCAGTCTGGTTTTAATAAGGATGAGTCCACTCACATGCATGTTTAGATTGCACAATACATAGCAACAAACTCGGGCTCACCGCCAGGCTTCATCGCTGGGGACACAGGGATCCATGGGACAAACCTGACTTCTGCTTGTTGTCATAAAGGACAACATAGATAAATGTGACAGAACTGGTCCTAATGTCACTAACAGATCCCCTTAGCAGTGAACCAAAGAAAAATCAGGCCAATTTTTTTCACCTAAGTATGTAGATTTTAACGAGGTGGGTATTATTGTCAAAGCTGGTCCCGTCTACAAGCCAGAGATCTCTGTGTCCTGGCTAATTTTACAAAGTCACAAATTGGTATAAAAAAAAAAAAAGAAGAAGAAGAAAGAAAGAAAAAGAAAGAAAGAAAGAAAAAGAAAGAAAGAAGAAAGAAAGAAACTCAAAAGACCTGAACTTTCACACGCAAAAAGTCACAGGATCAAGACAGAATGTGCCAGCTGAGGCTTTGGTGACTATTGTTTTTATCCTGTCCTCATGTATCCTGAACACAGTGCTGTTACATACAGAAGTCAGTTTCCCTCTTTTAGCATCCAAACCCCGCAGGATAGCCTAAGGCATCCTTGCGAATACCCACAGTGGTTCTTTTATCCCCATCCTGGGTCCCGTTGCACACCTCAGTTTGTATTATAGAACTAATAATTTGCTTCACTCTAAACTGAAGGTACGCTGCATGCTTGAACTGGAGAGGTTAACTGTTTTTGCAAAGCTGGTCATAGCTTAGCATTATATTTATAAACTATGTGTTTCTTCTGAAAGGAGACTAATCCTTTTACAGGTAAAACTTTTAAAATTTTAAAATGATTACAACTTTTAGCCATGATGAATACTACAGAGTTTAAGCCATCTGCAATATTGTGAAATATTTATCATTAGGTAAAGCCAGTTGAGATTAAAATAATTCACCAACTGGTAAGTGTAGGTTCATTCTAGTGATCAGTTAACTAGAAGCTTGATATTTTAAAATTCCAAAATTTTAATTCCATCCAGGACATTTTTAACAATTGCATATGACTTTTTATTTATCCTTAGTTACACCATAACAGTTGGATTATATAGACTCACAGAAACAAATAAATATTTTATTTGAGCCACCTACTTTTTCTTTGAATGGCTGCAGTTCTTTTACTAACCTGCAAACCCTAGAATATTCAGTACATTATAATAAGAAAGAAAATTAAAATATAAGGAAAGTTATTTTTTCTTTCTTTATCTGTTTTGAAGGTTTTTCTCTAGCCATTGCAAAATCATAACATAATAGATATTTGCTAAGCAAAAGCAATGCCAAATGATTCTCCTAAATTGCTTTTACTATCAAAAAAAAAAAAAGAGTAAATTCTAACTCTTACATCTTAAATAAATGAATGTTTAGACTCAAGCTGATTTAGTCACATGTGAGCAACTTTATCCTAAAGACAAAGTTTTGAAATCTTGACTAAGGCAAGCTACCAGTTGCAGCTATGAATTAAACTATCCAGAACAGTCTGAGGGAAAACACAAATATTACATCAGTCAACTCTAACTTTCAGATACTATAAAATTTTAAGACCAGAAAACTTTTATATTTACAAGAAATGTTTTGAAAGTTAGTGGAAGCTCTAAAATTCAAGAAACATTATATTGAGATTCAAATTGCCCTGTGGCTAAAAGGGCAGGCCTTTAGAACTTTGTTCCTCAATGTTTGCTAGATGAGCTCATTCCGTGCTCTGGATAGACCAAACAAGCTGCTAGCAGATTGCATTCTCTCTTCTAGAGAAGCCCCAGAACGTCTGCAACGTCCATGGGCCTCTTCAGCTCATGGAATGTGATGGAATCACAGCTCATTGGGTTTCTCCAAAAGAAGCTCATCCATAGGGTGGGCAGTAACCTATGAGGTAATCTGATGATAGCAGTCTGCCAAGAGCTCAATCGAGTCTTGTAATTTTTTTCTTTTTGGATGTGCACTCATATTACTTGCAAAAGTAAGAAGCACAGCTGGTAGTTTTAAAACATCTTAGATGACCCTCATCTCCCAGACAAAATAAGACACAGCACCTGAGTAGCCACGTAAAGTAGGTGACTCTGCACTCCACAGCAAGGGAATCATCACCACAGCAAATCTTTTCTCCTCAATTTACTACCATTGGTGATAAAAGACTTAGTCATTTGGTATACAGACTTGGTACATACAAAGAAAATATATGCATAAAATATGTACATTATAAAATAATAATATAATAAAAATCAGTCAAGCCATCCCCCAACCAGAAATAAAACATATTTGCTTCTATTCATGTGTTTCTCCTCATCCCATTTCCCTGCTTCCTGTCCAGATCAGCACTAATCACTATCCTAAATTTTGTGTTTATCATTCCCTTAATTTTTTAAAACCTTTTGTCTCAAATATAGGCATGCATTCAACATTAAACATTCACAAACCACTTAGATGGTTATTTTATTATCATGATTTTATCTTTCATCGTGTTAAACTTCCACAATTTATTATCAACTCTATTTAAAACTATCATTTTGGGGGCACCTGGGCGGCTCAGCAGTTTGGCGTCTGCCTTTGGCTCAGGTCGTGATCCCGGGGTCCAGGGATCGAGTCCCACATAGGGCTCCCCACATGGAGTCTGCTTCTCCCTCTGCCTGTGTCTCTGCCTCCCTCTCTGTGTCTCTCATGAATAAATAAATAAAATCTTGAAAAATGAAACGATAATTTTCATAATAGAAAAAGATATATATCATGATCTGTGCTGCCACGAACTTTCTTCTAATTGTTCCTGGTGCATAGGTACATAATTTTCTCCATGGCAAAGCAATGAGTGAAATTGCTGGGTTGTACTACATGCAATATTTCTGCCTTTCAAGATAAATTGCAGAGGTTTTGAAGTACAGAAGAGTGCTCTTCCTGGTAGATGCAGAAATAATATTATCAGGGATCCAGAGATATTGCCAGGTCCTGAGATATTCCCATTTCCGAGGGCTGGCTATGTGGCATCGGGCACCTCCACCAGTGAAGAGTTGAATAAAAATGGTGGTGTCAAAAATAGGTATTGAATTTGCAGAGAACCACATCAAATGGTTTCTCTGCAGATATGAAGGTTATTGTATTTTTTCCTCTTTCTGTTATTTTGTGGTGAGTTATTTTCTATATGTTAAAGCAACACTGCACTCCTTCCCAAAATAACTGTAAATGTGATGAGTTATTTCCTTGAGGATTCCTTCATCTACACATATGCAGCAAACTGGACTTTAAGTTTTCTTTTTTGAAATGTCCCAGATAGGGTTTGGTATCAGTGTTCACGTTGGCTTCATAAAAGGAGTTGGATGTTTTCTTTTTTCTCTATTCAAGGAAAGATTTGACGATATTAAAAGAGTCTTACCTCAATGTTTGGAAGATTTTTAGTGAGTTGTGGGCCTGGAATTTTCTTTTAGGGAGGTTTTTGTTGTTCCTGCTTTATCACAGTTTAATGTCTTTAACAGAAAATAGACTGTTCAGATTTCCTATTTTCTCCTGTTTTAATTTATATATTTCACCTAAGTTTTCAAATTTTTTGGCATAAAATCGTACATAATGTAATTTTTTAATATCTGTGGGATCTTGATATTGATGATTTTTAACTTCCTTAATTTTATTCTTAATCAGTTTTGCCTAGATATTTATCACTATTAGTAGTACTGATTTTCTCTGGCATTTGTTTTCAATTTCATTAATTTCTATTCTTTTTGTTAATATTTTTCCTTTCTTCTATATTGTTTGAGTTCATTTCACTGGTTTTAATCTAACATATTGGGATGCCTATTTAATAAAATTTCAGACTTCTTTTCCTTCTAATATGTGCATTTAAGACTATAAATTTCCCTCTTAAGACTGTTTTAGCTGACTCTTATGTTTTGATGTCATATTTTTATTATCCTTTATTTTTAATATTTTATAATTTTTATTGTGATTACAACTTTGACACGTGGATAATTTAGAAATGTATTGCTGCTTTTTCCATTCTGCCTAGTAAGGAGTCCATATGCCACTGTTCTGTGTTTCCTTCATAACCAAAAGGGAAGCTCTGATGGACCTTGATGTCCTGCAAATGAAGGAAAAGATGTCTTCAAATCACTTACAGGAGAAATCCATTTGGGTGGCACCAACCTTGACTTCCAAATGGAACAGTACATCTATGAAAGGAGAAGTGATGGCATCTACATTATAAATCTGGAGAGAAGGCACCTGGGTGGCTCAGTCAGTTAAGCATCTGCCTTTGGCTCAGATCATGAGCCCAGGGTCCTGGAATACAGCCCTGCTTCTCCCTCCCTCCACTGGTGTGTGTTTTCTCTCTCTCTCTCTCTCTCTCATAAAATAAATAAATTTTTAAAAATATTTTTTTAAAAATCTGAAGAGAACCTGGGAGAAGCTCCTGTGGGCAGCCTTCCAATGGTTACTGGTCCCAGGGGTGACCACCAGTCTCTCAGAAAGGTGTCTTACATTAACCTGACTGACATCGCTTTGTGTAACATAGACTCTCGTCTGCAACATGTGGACACTGCCACCCCCTCCAACAACAAGGGAGCTCACTCAGTGGTATCATATGGTAGACGATGGCCAGGGAAGTTCTGGGCATGTGTGGCACCATCTCCAGTGAACACCCAAGGGGACCGTGCCTGATTTCTACTTCAATGGAGATCCTGAACAGATTGAAAAGGAAGAGTAGGCAGCTGCCAGAAAAGCTGTGACCATGGGGGATTTGGGGGGTGAACAGACTGCGCCAGCTTCTGAATTTATTGCTATACAACCCAAGGTCACCAGCTGGTCTGAAGGCCTGTGGATGCCCCACATCTATTCAGCAGCTCCCTATTAAAGACTGGAGCACTCAGCCTGCCACTGAAGACTGGTCTGTAGTGAATGAATAAGAACAACCCCTGAGCTGTTCTTTTACAAAATCTTTTTTTAATCTATCTTTTTTATATTGATATGTAGTTGATATGTTACATTAATTTCAGGTGTACAACATGGTGATTTAACAAGTCTACACATTGTATACTGCTCACCACAAGTTGTAGCTACCATCTGTCACCATACAACATTATTACGTATTCCCTGTACTGTACCTTTTATCTGCATGGCTTATTCATCCATAAATGGAAGCCTGTATTTCCTGCCTTCCCTCACCCATTTTGCCCAACCCCTCATCCCCTCTTCCCTCTGGCAACCATCAAGTTTGTTCTCTGATTCTGCTTTTTGTTTATTCACTTGTCTTGTTTTTTTTTTCTTCAGTCTATGTATGAGTGAAATCACATGGGATTTGTCTTTCTCAGACTGACTTACTTTTTCCAGCATAATACCCTCTAGGTCCATTATGTTGTTGAAAATGGCAAGATCTCATCCTTTTTATGCCTGCATAATGTTCCATTGTGTATATATATCCACATATTCCTTATTCATTTGTCTCTTCATGAACACTTAGATTGCCTCCATATCTTGTTTATTGTAAATAATGTTACAATAAACATGTGTGCATATATCTTTTTGAATTAATATTTTCCTTTTCATAAATAACTGGTAGTGGAATTATTGGATCATACGGTATTTCTATCTTTCACAAATTCTTAAACAGAAAATGTAAATAAGGGTCATGGGGGGAAAAGAAGCTTCTAAAGAAAAATCATTTAGGGACTTCCTCACTCTATTTTTATTATCCATTTCTAAATTAATTCTACTGTGTTCAGAGAATATACTTTGACTTAATACTTGGAAAAGTTGTTGTGACTTCATTTAAAGCCTAAACATATGTATTTAATTTTGGTAAATGCTCCATGTGAACTTGAATAGAATATGCATAATACAGATATTGAGTGCTATGATTTAGCAGTATGTTTTACACATGCACACACACAGTAAAATTAATCATATATTTTTAAATTTATATATATACTGACTATTTTGTCTATTGTATCAGTTCCTAATGCAGGTATTTTAGTTCTTCTATGGTCTTGGTTTTGTCGACGACTTCTTTTATTCCAGCAGCTTTGTTTTACGTGATTGGAGACTATGCATACAAAATTAGGAGTTTTATTATTTTTAGTAATAATTTTTGCTCCAAAGTCTACTTTGTCTATTACTAGTGTACTTTTGTCAGCTTTCTTTTTGTTGACGTTTGCATAGAATGACTTTTTATCCTTTTGCTTTAAACGGGGCCTTATACGTAAGGTGTATTACTTGTTAGTTTCTTTGAAATATGATCTGACAATCTTCATTCTAGTGTGTTTTCTCTAGAATAGAGAAAGAATTTTAATTAAAACATTTGGTTCATTTACAGTTAATGTAATACTAACATTTTTGAGATTATGTCTACACTCTACTCTTCTTTTTCCCCTATTTTGCCTTGGCCTGTTGGCTAAATCTGGCCAGCCCTAGGCCAATGCTGGCCACATTCATTGTTAACACATTCCTTTCAGCTGCTTTTGTACAACAATGTATCAGAGCTAAACTAAGAGCTAAGTAATGAGCTGTTTAACTGTAGAGTAGTATTCTAATACATGAGAAAGTTTTCTGAAAATTCTTTGATACATAGAATCTTATAGAAAGTAAAATATTTGTAGTACCCATATACAACAAAGGTCTCATATTCAGAACTCCTAAAACCAATATGTTAAAGAAAGGAGATAAGGAAAGAAACCCCAAAATAAAATGAACAAAAAATTTGAACATGTATTTCATGAATAAGGATATCCAACTTGCCAATAAGTATATAAAATATGTATTCAACTTCATTAAACATAGGAAAGTACACATTATAACCACAATTCTATAAAGCTGTTCTCCTAGAATGTCTAAAATTTTGAGTCAGAAAATAAGTATTAGCAAGGAAGGCTATAGAGCAACCAGAATTTCTATACACTGCTGATAGGAATATAAATTGATACAATCACTTTGAGAACTTTTTGGCAGTACTTACTGAAACTAAACATATACCCACCTTATGGCTTAGCAACTCTACACATATCCAACAGAACTTCATGTACCTATTCACTAAAAGATATGGACAAGAATGTTTTTAGTAGAGCTATTCATAATTGCAATTAAACTAAAAACTAGCAGTATGAATAAATAAGTTGGGCTATTTTTTCCATAGTGAATACAAATACAATGAGAAGGAGCAAACTACAGCTGCACACAAAAATGAATCTCAGAAACATAATATTGGGTGAAAGAAGCCATACAAGAAAGAGTGTGTATTCCATTTGTGTAAAAGTTCAAAATCGGGCAAAACTAATCTGTGCTACAAGAAGACAGAAAATAGATTTCCCTCTGGAGGGGTGTAGTGACTTGGAGGCATTTGGAGAGACTTTCTGGATACCAGTGGTATTATGCTTCTTGATCTTGGTGCTGGTTATAAGCACATTTAGCTTCTGAAAATTCACCTACCTAGACAATTATGTTTGGTGTGCTTTCCTCTATTATAGTATCCTTTGATATCTTTTTAATTTTATGGATATTAATTGAAGAGTACACTTCTAGATTTAGTAATTAAGAAATAATGTGTGATTATTTAAATGGAAAAGTTTAAGTGTATTTTTACTGTGCAAACTAGCATATTTAGTACAGTACAGAGCAATTATCAAAGCAAGTGCTTATGTCTGACAGAGTTTCCCCCACTTCACATTTCTTTTCTTTGCTGCATTATTATACAGTAAATATTTGCTTTTGAATATGAAAGCCACATGCTCAAGTTGGAAAGAATAAAAATTTTTATTTCGTCTCCTTTGTGAGAAACCAAATGTCAGTCAGAATAAATTAAACGAAATTAAAGTTTGTGGATAGGGAAAATCTTAATTCCACTGTGATTGTCGAACACATATTTGAATGCCTTCCTTTCTAAAGTATATGTCACTAAACTAAAATTACTTATACTGTATAAATTTAGGACCCACAGATTATGTAAACTGTACTCGAAAATATTTAAAAATTAAGGGACATTGTGTGGAAGAGTATATTCCTCAGTTCATAATTCATAGGAAAAAAATAAGTGTTTCCTCTTTGAAATAATTAAAGTGGAGTGCAAAGACTCTAGATCCCCTTATTTCTTTATACAAAAGTCAATATCTATAATGAACAGACAATATGCAGTGAAAGAAATTGTTGATTATTAATGGTGGCAAAATTCCTATGACCAGAGTTAAATACTTTATATATTTATTATTACTTACCTTATAATATTATTGTCTACACAGATTATAACCTACTAAGGGAGCATGCTTTCCTATTATCTTACTCCCTATATCTTCTTAATGTCTGCTCTTCAGTGGGAAGCGAACATACCATGAATTTCCATTATCACAAAGCATTCCCTAGAGCCCCGTTATAGTCAATCCCGTCCCACAACCCCAAACCCTGTAAGTACTGGTCTGCTTTCTATCACTATAGTGGTGCCTTTTCCACAATATCATATCAGTGAAATCACAGACTATGTAGTCTTCTGTGTCTTACTTCTTTCACTTAGCATATTTTTGAGATTCATGCAGGTTGTTAAACATATCAGTCGCTGGTTCCTTTTTATTCCTGAGTAGTGTTCCATTATATGAACTTATCACATTTGTTAACTCAGTCACAAGCAAAAAGACATTTGAGTGGTTTCTAATTTGGAGCTATTATGATGAATATTATGAATAAAGTTGCTATGAACATTTGCATATAAATGTTTGTATAGATAAATACTTTCATGTCACTTAGATAAATACCTAGGAGTGAGTTTTTTGGCTTATATGGTAAATGTATTTTTAACTTCATAAGGGACTGCCAAAATGGCTGTACTATTTAGAATTCCTATGTATGAGAGTTTCTTCACATACTTGCTAAAACTTAGAATTGATAGGCTTTTTAAATTTTACAATTTTAGTGAGTATGTGAAATTCTCTCATTGCTCTAGCAATTGGTGAACTTTTTCTTGTGAATTGCTAGAAAAGACTCTCGTGGAACAAATACAACAAATATCATGGGTCATGGGCCTTCTAAGGAGGGTGGTACCTGCACCTATCAGTGTGGTCTCCCTAAACCTGAGCTCACTTGCAAAACTAGACAGGAAATTCCAGGGCTACGGTAGGAAATCCTATTGATGACAGACACACTTGATGCTGGTTTCCCATCATCTCCCATGTGTGTCTTACAAAGCTGATTGAGTCGGTGTCGTGATGGCTTATTGGGTCCCACAAGCATAACTGGGTAGCTGAACCCAGGGCCGCTGCTGCTGGTCAAGCAGGGCAAGTGATTTAGGCATTGCGAACAAAAAGGCCAGACCCTGCTTAGTTAGTTATCTAACAACCTAGAAGGGAGAGTCAGATGGCAGACATTTAAAATCATGTCAAGCTGTGGCACTCTGTTGAAAATCAAGCAGTATGAAAAAAAAAAAAAAAGAAAAGAAAATCAGCATTATGTATGAGATAGAGAAAGACAATGAGAAGCTAACATTCTATAGAGTGCCAGGGAGGGCTCTGTGACAACGTGACATTTGAGCAGAAACTTCAAAGAAGAGAGGCACCAATCCATGTAGCTATGTGCAGGAGAACTTTCCAGGCAGCAGAAACAGCAAGTGCAATGGTCCTTAGCAGAAATGTGCTGAGCATGTTCCAGAGGAGGTTGATGTGAAATAGCAAAGACATATAGATATGAGTCCGCAAAGCTGTGGGAAAGCAGATCTTTCCCTGAAACCCATCTGAGATGAATGGGAGGCCTTGACATTGTAAGCATTGGGTATGCTGTATTAAGCATTGGCTGCTGTATTAAGGGCCTTCAGCAAAATCAAGGGTGGAATTGGGGAAGCCAATTAAGCTATTGCAAGAATTCAAATGGAAGATGGGCAGGGGGTGTAAGGGGTGGGGTGGTGAGGAAGCAATTAGAACACTGCACTACAAGTGGTGAAAGTGAGCAAATTCAAGATGTGTTTTGAAGGTTCAGTTTTGTGTCTGGGTTGACTTTTTGATATGTGGAAAAAGGAAAAAGGAGTTAAGGTTGATTCTAAGGTTAGTGATTTAAGCATCTGGATGGACAAGTTGCCACAAATTGAAATAATGAAAATGTTAAGAGGAAAGTTAAGAGTTATTTGTGGGCATGTTAGTTTTTAAGTGCTCATTAAACATATAACTAAAGGTGTTGTGTAGATAGTAAAGAGATCAGAGTCATCACGATGTGGATGTTTATTTGGAGCCAAGGAAGAAGTGCAAGGATTGGTAACTTGGTAACGTTTGGTTTAACTGAGCATAAAAATTCAAGGGAATTACACATTCTTCAGGCTTTAATTCTGCTTTAAAATGTCATGATTTTCAGTAAAGTGGCATGGCACAGCACAAAGGGCTCTATTTAAAATGTGTGTGAAAAAAAATAAAAAATAAAAATAAATTAAAATGTGTGTGAAGTACACCAGCGGTATTCACTTTGCATGCATGTTACTAATGAAAAGACAACTCCAAAAATGCAATTCTCCAAGCTAGACAAAGAGCTTGGAAAATGCTTTTCTCAATTTGTTTCAAAGGAAAAAAAAAAAACAAAACAGACTTCATTCTAGAATGCTTATATTCATGGCAGGATATAGTCCACATAAAAATGGATTGTTACTCAACATAAAACATTTTACCCAACTTAATTTTTATTGCCTCCATCACCTGTTGCTAAGAAACAGAAAATAAAGTATGCATAAATGTCACATAGGCAGGGTCGCCATGACCAATGATTTGATTTACACTCTTGTGAAAACAATCAGGAAGAAATCTGCTAATAGTCAAAATATTTAGATTCAAGCATTAAAAGGTAAAAGTTCCCAGATCACACAAAGAAAGAGCTTTCTAGTGTTTTAGGAGCAGGGAACTGATGGTCTAGAAATAGTGAAGTATTAACTTCACTCCATTCTCTTTGTGCTCATTATGCATATTCCTTTTCAGAGGAAATACACTATTTGATAAAAATATAAAGCAAGCATTTGATTAATTAAATTTAAATCAAGCATAAGATCTTCATGGTGCTGGAAATACTAGGCAAATAGTTACTACAGAGCCAAAAAGCCCAGTGACTTCCACCACCATCATCTTTATTGCTTCAGGTTCTTTTTTTTTTTAATAATAAATTTATTTTTTATTGGTGTTCAATTTGCCAACATACAGAATAACACCCAGTGCTCATCCCGTCAAGTGCCCACTTCAGTGCCCGCCACCCAATCACCCCCACCCCCTGCCCTCCTCCCCTTCCACCACCCCTAGTTCGTTTCCTGCTTCAGGTTCTATCAACAGTCTTCCCCACTCTCTTCTATTGTCTCTGCAAAACAAGTTTAACTTTCCTACTTGAGGGTCAATTTTTTTTCTTTTCCTATTCCATTATTTCCTGCAAGGATAAACTTCTAACAAGAAAATTTAAAAACTAGAGAACGTAAACATTTGAAAGACTATGTAGACATGCAGTCCAAAATAAAAAGAACACTTAGAAAAAACATTTCAAAAATGAAATCAAACATACATATATGGGGAAAATTCACAGTTTCTTTCTAAATTACCAGATGATTCTTTTGAGGACCTTTCGCAAAATGCTTTCAACACCTGCTTTCTCAGCCTATCACACAGACCAATGTTATTCTAACTGATGCATTAGAGTCGTTATTTCGGTGTTATTAAGTTCTCTCTTTTCCGCATCTTTTTCCTTTGCCTCTTCTCTAGTATTCTGTACATACTCTCATGTACCTTAGCCCAGATCATAACTTGTCAGAAGGCTAAGGGATGGTTTGAATCACCCCATTGTATGACAACAGCAATCTGCCAATCAAAACATATACCACAGGGCATTAAAAGTAAGGAAAATATTTCACCGCAAGTGTAATATAACAGATAGATCAGCTTATTCCACAATGGATTAGTTCAAATATTGAGTGATGCTGTATTTGTATTTATTTAGGGATCCTGCTAATATTTAGGGATGTTAATTGTCCCTAAGCTTAAGACTTGGACAGCCTAGTTCCTTTTCCCCTTGGCTAGAATGCCAAACATCTTTGCCTTTGATTTCTTTTGTGTCTTCAATTTCTCAAGCTAATTATTTTAGAGTCCTTGCAGGCACCCTGTGTCTTTTGTCTGTAGAGTCTCTTTGCTCCATTATGTTAAAATTGGATAATATGGGGTCTGCAGAGTAAGACACCACAGCAAACCTGTTTGTGGCACTATGACTTAGCTTTGTCGTTCAGTCTCTTTTAAGAAGTATTCCCCACCCCACCCCTACCTCAGATGTTTGTGTTTGGGTGTGTAGTGTGGGGAGGAAGATTTTTTTTCTTTGTTTTTGAAGTTTTTAACATGTTTGAGCAAGCCTCTTTCTCTCTCTGAGTCAGAATTGGACTAGGACTTTGTCGGGTTCCCATGATACAAGGCTATCATGAGGCAGTCTTTTTTAGTCTTTTCACTAAATAGACTGTGTATTTCTTTAAGCTACTCAAAGATTTAAAAAGAGTGAGAGCTACATATTGGCTGGATTCTGATAGTCATAACCAAAAACATTTTTAAATTGTTTCTGCCAGATTTGCCCAGTTTTGGTGAGCACCCAGAATAAGAGTACTACCCAGACTCTTTTGCCCCTCTGAAATCACTCAATTCTCCAAAAAGCAAAGGAAAGATTTTTTTTTTCCTGTGAAAACATGTATCTGGGTAAAGAGCTTTAAAACTAGACTTTTAAAACTAGAACTTTAAAACTAGAACTAGAGGGCACCTGGGTGGCTTAGTTGGTCAAGTGTCTGCCTTCAGCTCAGATCATGATCTCAGGATCCTGGAATCCAGTCCTGCATCAGGCTGCTTGCCCTGCGGGAAGCCTACTTCTCCCTCTGTCTCTGCCTCCTCTCTTTCTCTCTGTCTTTCATGAAGAAATAAAATCTTTTTTAAAAATAAAATAAAACTAGAACTAGATATTTTCTTAATTAGAAATCCAATTTGGTGACTATACTAACATTTACATCTAAGGGAGGAAGAGGTTCCTTTAATAGGCTTTTTTTTTTAATAGGCTTTTTATTAAGTAAAATATATGACTATAATTTACCCATTTATAATCTGAGAAATGATTTATATTTAATTATATCAAATATAATTCTAATATTATTTCTTTTAGATCAGCTTTATTAAAGTATTTAGAGTACACCGTTCATATGTCTTAACATCACCACTATGAACATAAAGACTATGTCACTCCCAAAAGGTTGCTAGTGCCATATTAGTAAGCCCACCCTCTTGTTCCACTCTAGTGTTTTTTTTTTTCTCAGACAACTAGTGGTCCACTTTCTGTCATAGATTAGTTTGTATTTACTAAAATTTTATACAAACAGAATCATGAAATATGTGGTCCTTTTTATCATAAGAATGACCTCCAGGTTCACCCATTTGTTGCATGTACCAGTAGTTCTTTCTTTTATATTGGTATTATTCTATGGTACAGACATACAACAATTTGCTTAACCATTCACCTGTTGATGAATATTTGAGCTATTTCCAGTTTTTGGCTATCACAAAATTGCTAAGAATGTTTGTGTTCAAATATTTATATGAATATAGGCTTTTAACACTTTCACATAAACACCTAGCAGTGGAAGGGCTAGATTATAAGAGAAGTGTATGTTTAACTTTTTTAAAAAGTTGCCTAACTCTTCTCCTCTACGGTTGTACTATTTTCCATTCCCACCGGGAGTTCATGAAAGTCCCGATTATCCCACACTTGTCAACAAATTATATGGGCAGGCCTTAATTATAGCAATTCTAGTGGCCGTAGAATGGTATCTCAATGTGGTTTTAATTTACATGATAGTGAGCATCTTTTCATATGCTTACTTGCCATAAATCTTTGATGTGGTCTATTAAGTTTCTTGACTATTTCTATTAGGGTGCTTATTTTCATATTATTGTGTTAAACATTTTTTTTAATATTTTGGGTAGAAGTACTTTATTAGAAGTACATGCATATTGCAAATATTTTTCCTGGTCTATGGCTTATTTACACTCTATCAATGGTATATTTTGGAAAGCAGAAGTCTTACTTTTGATTACGTCTAATTTATCAATTTGTTCTTTTATGGATGGTACTTTTGTTGTATCTAAGAAATATTTGGTTACTGTCTTTGAAGTCATATCCAATAAATCCAAGATCACAAAATTTTCTCCTAGAAATTTTATAGATTTAGGTTTTATATTTAAGTTTATAACTCATTTTTGAGTTAATTTTTGTATCTCATACCAGGTATGAATCATATTTCATTCATTTGAATGCAGCTATAAATTGTTCCAACACTATCTGCTTAAAAGGCTATTTTTTCTACACCGAAATTGCCATGGCACCTTTGTCAAAACTCAACTGCACATATGTGAATCTATTTCTGGACTCTTTATTATGTTCCGTAGTACATCTATTTTTATACCATTAGTACAGTGTCTTGATTACTATAGATTTATAACAGGTCCTGAAGTCACATAGTGTATCTTTCAACTTTTATTATTCTCCCCAACATTGTTTGACCTATTCTAGTGGGGTTTTTTTTTTTTTTTTTTTTTTGCATTTCAATGCAAATTTTAGAATTATCTTATCAAATTCTATAAAAATGTCTGCTAAGATTTTGATTGAAATTGCTTTGAACCAGGGTGCCTGGGTGGCTCAGTGGGTTAAAGCATCTGCCTTCAGCTCAGGGAATGATCCCAAGGTCCTGGGATGAAGCCCTATATGGGGCTCCCTGCTCAGCTGGTTCTCTGCTTCTCCTTCACCCTTGCCCCTCCCCTCTGCTTGTGCTTTCTCCCTCTTTCTCTCTTTTAAATAAATAAGTAAAATCTTTTAAAAAAAAAGGAATTTCCTTGATCATTATGGGAGAAGAGGAGAGTGACATCTTAATAATATTGAATCTCTGATCAATGAACATAGTATATCACTCCAATTATTCAAGCCTTCCTTAATTTTTCTCAACAATATTTTGTATTTCTAATGCCATTGCAGTACCTAGAACCCAAAAGTAATTCTGTCTTCTTTTGTTGAAATGAACTGATATAAACCTATAATGAAACCTATAATGAAATCAAGCATCGTCTTTAACTTTTAATAAAAGCATACAATGTACAGTAGCCCTGCTAAGATCAATACATGTTAACAATAATTCCATTTAGAATTTTATACAACTTCATACTGATTGAATAACATCTACTTAGATAGTCTTGGCAAATTCCTGAATCAATATTCTTTTGATCTTGATGGAATCTTGTCTCACATTTAGATCTCTCATCCATTTTGAGTGTGGAGGTTCCTCAAAGAGTTAAAAATAGACCTGCCCTACGACCCAGCAATTGCACTGTTGGGGATTTACCCCAAAGATTCAGATGCAATGAAACGTCGGGACACCTGCACCCCGATGTTTCTATCAGCAATGGCCACAATAGCCAAACTGTGGAAGGAGCCTCGGTGTCCATCGAAAGATGAATGGATAAAGAAGATGTGGTTTATGTATACAATGGAATATTACTCAGCCATTAGAAACGACAAATACCCACCATTTGCTTCAACGTGGATGGAACTGGAGGGTATTATGCTGAGTGAAATAAGTCAATCGGAGAAGGACAAACAGTGTATGTTCTCATTCATTTGGGGAATATGAATAATAGTGAAAGGGAATATAAAGGAAGGGAAAAGAAATGTTGGGAAATATCAGGAAGGGAGACAGAACATAAAGACTCCTAACTCGGGGAAACGAACTAGGGGTGGTGGAAGGGGAGGAGGGCGGGTGTTGGAGGGGAATGGGTGACGGGCACTGAGGTGGACACTTGATGGGATGAGCACTGGGTGTTTTTCTGTATGTTGGTAAATTGAACACCAATAAAAATTAATTAAAAAAAATATTCTTTTGATCTTGCTATATATACTTGCTAAATGGGTTTACATTTTTAATTCTCCTTTTGATCTTGTTCCCTTACCTCATCTTGATTTCTCTTTTCCTGGAGGGGCTGGTATAGAGTTCGCCTTTACACAAAACTTATTTTTAATTTTCCTTTTGTGTATTCTGACACTAAGAATTACGTTCTCACCCATTATTTTTCTTCTATCCCCACATAGATCCCATATCATGAATAAATGGCTGGATTACTGTTTATTATCAGACCATCCTATTTAGCATACCCCAATATTCATGAAGCTTAGAATCAAACCTATTTCTCCCATACACGCATTCAGTACCTAAAAGAAACATCATAAATATTTGTTCTCTTTTCTCACTCCAAAATTGTTCATGTAGCAGATTTACTCATATTTTAAGTGATTCCACCACAATGTTTTATTTTCCTTAAATTCCATCTTGAAATGGATCATTGATTCCTTTCTCTCATTTGTATACCAATGATACATCTTTAGAAGTTAAATTTTAAATGTCTTAGTTAGAGAAATAATGTAATCCGTGGTACACATAACATTAGAAAATAAATGGAAAGAAGTCATTAAGCAATGAGACTACTTTTTACTAGCAAATAACAAAATTTTATGTCAAATTTTTAAGTTTCAGCATCAAAACCTTAAGCTATGAATTCTGAGTTGAAAATCAGATGGAAAAAAAAAGACTGTATAGGATGGTTGTATGCCTCTCATCACTTGCTGACATGAAGTGTATAGATAAACCTGAAGAACGGTCATCTGAAATACCTGTTTTAAAGAAATATACTATATTATATTTTAACCAAGTTTTCATAATAGAAATGAGAAACAAATACACAAGAAGAAGCTGGTAAGTTTACGTGCCTATTGAAGGCTTATTTGGACTCTATAAAGTGGAAAATAAGCTTAATTTTATAAAAGGTTTTATTCTATCTTTCTGCTTTTTGAATTTTAAGGATTCACTCTTAAATTTTATTATTTTCTTTCAAAACTACTTATGGCTATCTCACTGGAGAGCTATTTTTATGAAATGGAATCACGGCCCAACAAGATGGACACCATCTTGCCTCAAAAGCATTTACTCCCATCTCAGACTGGAAAGCTTTACTGTCATCTAGAGATGATGATAACATATTACAGGAAAATATGAAACATTTCAACGCATCTGTTGAAAGCTATTTGGCAATGGATATAGTTAACTCTAAATGACATCATTGTCTATAATCCAAAGTGACATCTAATTTATCTGGCAACTAGCAGTTTTCACTCCATATCAACGTCTATGACATTCTAAAACCACTTCAGTGTCAAGGCTTAACTATTGCCCCAGCAGTGGTCAAGATAGGACTTTATCAACTAATCAACTCAAGAAGAATAGGAAGATAATGGAATATTTTATGTAACTTGTAAAGAATTAGTAAATTATACTTTTACATGTAGAAGAAACCAAAACAATTTTTCTCAGGGAATGGTCCATGACTGCCTTCATCAGAATTCTTGAAAGGGACTCTTGAATTCACATTTTCAACAAGTTTCATAAGTAACTGTTATGTGCATTATAATTTGAGATAATTTTCTGATGTTTTCTATTTGAACTATTAGCAAACAGGAAAAGTACAAGATACTTCTTGTAGCATATACACAGTTCACAATAAACAAGAAGGGAGATAGAGATGCCTGGGTGGCTCAGCGGTTAAGCATTGGCCTTCAGCTCAGGGCATGATCCTGGTCCGAGGATCGAGTCCCACGTTGGGCTCCATGCGATGAGCCTGCTTCTCCCTCTGCCTATGCCTCTGCCTCTCTGTGTCTATCATGAATAAATAAATAAAATCTTAAAAAAAAAAAAAAAGAAGGGAGATGAAGGAGGAAAAACCTGCACGGCTTGCATCAGAAGTTGTCAATGAAAAGTTGACACTTAAGGGAAAAGAAGGAAATTTTCCCTTCAGATTTTAGAAGCACAAAGATAGCAAAAAGAAGGCATGACTTTCATGTGAAAAGTCTGAAACGACAATGGCCAGAATTTTTTACAGAACATAGATTCGGTAACAGTGGTGATTAATACTGGATGGGCAAGATAAAATCATACAGATCATGCAAGAGCTTGGTGAAGGAGTTTAGTCTTGATGTATTATTCATCTTCTTAAATTTGGTGATAACATGATATAAACCAATTTAAGGAATTTAATCTGGCAATTGATGGATAATTAATTATATATATCATATATTACTGGTGGAAAAAACAGGTAGTTCAGCCAAGTAAAAGCTTCAGCAATAGTGCATTGTGGGAGGAGAGAGATCTAGGCTCTGTGTGTTATAAGTACTTTTAGCTTCCTACTTTAGAGATGTAAAAAATGTGAAAGGAAATCTTTTTATTATCTCCACTAGTTATTCCTTACACCAGGGAAGATAATCAAGAGTGTACTTTTTTTTCCATTTCAGTGGAGAGAAACATAAAAACAAACAAAAAAAATGTAAAAGGTTAATTTGCATCATCCATAATAATTCCAAATACTTAGTAGCCAAGCCATTTCACAAAGGTTACCTTTCTAGTAAACAAATGAGATACCAGAAGGTCTTTATACCAGAAGGTATAAAGATGGTACTGTATTAAGATACTAAAGATACCAATTTTCCATTCACTTCCATAGTCTTCTCTGTCCTTAACAATGCACATTGTTTCATCAAATTGACACATAACGCATTAAATAGATTAAGTCACACTTTAGTAATCCAAATGGTAAAAATAAATACATCCTAAAAGATTTCATTTTGTGTATTACAAGCATGTCTAAAGGAGTTGTTGGCTTCATAAAACTGACTTTGTTGCCTACTTTTTCTTTTAATGATTCTTTACAAATTCACTCTATTTTCATTGTAGTAATAACTCTTTCTGGTTTATATTTTTAGGACCTGATTCTACATATATCTTGAAAACTCCCTATCTAGAGATTCTAACACACTAAAAATATTGAGAAATGCCTTGGGAAATCATTATATGCACTTGAGGCAAAGTGGGCAGGGGCACAAACAAGTCGAAGAGAAAATCTATGCAAGCCAAATGGATGAGACTACTCCTGGTAGTGTATATGTGAACAAACTCCACTGATCAAGGTTTCAATATTTTGTATTCGCTCAATATTGGCACTGTGGTTGCAGCAGGTGATGTTGATGCTTCTGCCCTTTCCATCTGCACCTAAGTGCCCTGAAACTGAGGCAAGCTAACTTCCCACATTAAGGGCCTGTTTCACTTCTATGTTTGAGATTGTTTTCAACCCTATAGGCCCAGGAGGTACTGGAGGGCTGAAGAATTAAGACAACAGGGCCATCTTGAAACAATAGAGAATGAGAGCTGATGGATAAATGGCCCAACTTTCCTGCCCTCCAGAGGCACAGGAGGGTTCCATCTAGTTTCTCAAAGGGCCCCCCACTTATTAATACATGCCCTTTTCATTAATACATGCTTCCTTTCTGGCTTTTCCTTCCCATTTCCTCTTACCCATTTCATTAGTTTGGTTTCTTCCAAAGGTTTGTCTCTTTGGGGAAATCCAAACTAAGCAGTATGCTAATATATAATGAGAGATGTTTATAGAAAATGTTTCCAAGAATCCCTGGTGCTACACACAACTCAATTAAATCAGCTCTCCAAGAGTATCCAACATATAAGCCACGTTTTTCAATAATTCTTTATTATTCGTGGGGCATATGATTAATCCAGGAAATAAAAATTGTCATGCTTATTACTCATCTCCAGGAATTTATGAATGTCCCTTATGCATATATTTTGTAAGTGCTATAGTAGTCAGATAGGAATGGGTGTCAGCCCCTAATGAATATGATCTAGAAGAAATTGTGGGGAGAAAATCCTTACCATCTTTGATAGCTAAAATATCCATGAAGAAATACGGCAATAACAACATATTTAGAGGACTTGATGTTTAAAATCTTGCTATATAGGGACCCAGCTATGTGGGGATCCAGCTGGGAGAAGTGGTATGCTAGTTGAACAGATAGGGCTTAGAATGAAAGTTAAAAAGATGACAAAGAATTTGGAGAAATCTAACATATTAGTTTCTTTACAGTTCTATATTTATCTCTCTATTGCAACAACACTCGGGTTGGTAGATTTCTTATTTGCTATCTTCAGTTGCTCTCTCCTCTTCTTGTCCATGGACCTATTCCCTGAGTCACTTTTTTTTAACCAGAGCAAATATTAGAAATGGAAAAATAAACAGGATAGTTGTGAAGGCAGGAGGATATTAGAACAGGTTTGCCCAAACCATTGTATTTCCCCCTCTTCACCTTCTTCAATTTCCACTTTTAAGGCAACTTAACTTCCTTACTCTTAAATAAGATAAGAAGCTCTTCTGGTATTGGAGAAGTAGCATTTTGCACAAGCATTGAGTTGCTGAACACAGCATATTTCAAAACCTTGATAATTCATGCCTCATTTTCCCAAGTTGAGCATATGATAAGTTCCTGCCTAGAATGAATGATTTACCCAAAAAATGTGCATATCTTGCTATAATGTCTCATTTTAATTTTTACAACATTATCTCTGAGGTTTTGCAGAGTTCTTCAAAAATATGTATAACCTACAATGACAATTATGAGAAATTCTTCATCACATTTCATCACCTCTAACTTCCATTCCAAAATTACTGATTTTAAAGCTTGTTTTCCAGCACTAAAACATGTACCATCACTTAAATAATACTCAGATGTCTTTTTACACGATCTAAAAATATTTTAAGTCATAATAATAGTATAAAATATCAGTGTAGTGGTCAGCACATTCCTCCAGAAAAATTCCCAATTCCCATAAGCAATAGCTGGGTTCTCAGGATGCTGCAGGAATGATGGACATTTCAATCAGTTGAAGTGGTGCCACCATGTGCCGTAGTGTAAGCACAGTTTGCTGCACCATCCTTGGGATTACACTGAAAGTGTAGATGGCTTTGGGTAGTATAGACATTTTAACAATATGTATTCTTCCTACCTATAAGCATGGAATGTTTTTTCATTTCTTTTGTCTTATTTCTTTCATAAGTGTTCTATAGTTTTCAGCATACAGCTCTTTTACCCCTTTGGTTAGGTTTATTCCTAGGTATCATGGTTTTTTGTGCAATTACAAATGGGATCGATTCCTTGATTTCTCTTTCTGCTGCTTCATTATTGGTGTACAGAAATGCAACTGATTTATGTACCTTGATTTTATATCCCATGACTTTGCTGAATTCACTTATCAGTTTTAGCAATTTTTTTGGTGGAATCTTTTGGGTTTTCTACACTGAGTCTCATCATTTGCCAGACCAACTTTGGAATTATTCGTTTTGTCTGTATGCTATATATAATATGCATTATTTCACATTTTAAATAATATTTCATTAATATTTTATGTTGTTTGGTTGTTAATTTAGGTGATTCAAATGCCCATAAAATACAACACACATGGTATATTAAGATCAACTTTTCAGAAATATTCTAAATCACACGATATGTCCAGATTCAACATTAGTGGTAAACAAAAACCAATCTCTCTAATAATAAGGTGATCTAAAATCTTTTATGATTCTTCTCACAAGTAAGCATGAAATCTGACCCGTTATATTAACATCTTAACATGTAAGAAACAAAGTTGGAAAAATAAAGACAAGTGGATAACCTGCACATAGGTATAGTTGGAACTCTGTTACTGCTGGCTCTGCCAAGGAAGTCTTTTTGTTTCAGATACTGGTGCTCAGTAAAAAAGTAATAAATAAACAAAAACAATTGTCCAATCTGTTCTAGGAGTCCTGGCAATAAGAATGATGAGATATAAAAATATGTGAGTATTCAGCCATAATCTTAGCTTTGAAGAAACATATGTCATTTGTGTTAATATCTTATCCAATTCAATAAGTTGTATATGTTAATTTTAGGCATAAGCCAAAGTATTTTAACAAGAAGTTAAGTTCATTTTCACATTTCTTTAGGCCAGCATGGCCTTTGAAATTTGATAAATAAATTAGCAAAGGTGAAAGTAAACACGGCTTACTTTGCAGTTGTTATCTATTTTCCGAACAATAACAAAAAAATCATGCAGGGAATGTTTTGACTCTAAAAATGTTACATTTCTCTATAATTATTGTCCCCTATCTTGCTTGGCTGAGCAACTGTGAAAAGAAACCACTCCGCATGTACGAAGATACACTAAGTGCATAGACTAAAAGGAAGGCATGGCAAATATTAATAGAAAAGCTAGATATGAGACATCATTCTCCACTTAGTTCAATATGCTGTAAAATAATAAAATTATTACAAACTAGAGAAACTAACTTCACAGGCATCTTTGGCGGTTGTACAGTCCAAAAGCATCACTTGCTCTTTTTCTATTTAGTTTCTTTTTTTTTCTATTTAGTTTCTTAAGTGACATGAATTATCATTAGAAATCCTCGAACTTCAAAAGCCAATCTCCATCATGACATCACATTACCTGAGATGCCAATCATGGACCAAGTGCTATACGACCCACTGAGCCATGTAACTGGGTGTGCCCAGCAGCTGACCATCACCAACTGGAGATCGCATACATCGCATGGGGCACAAAATGCTACTGAAAACACATGTCAGTGGCATGAGCCATGGCTCTGATTCCTATGATACAATCTGCCTCACCAAGGCCCTAGGATGCTCTTGGCGTAGACCCAGCTACATGAGAAGCAGGAGGCAGAAGCACCTGGGGGGCTCAGTATTTGAGCATCTGCCTTTGGCTCAGGTCATGGTCCTGGGGTCCCAGGATCGAGTCCTGCATCGGGCTCCCCACAAGGAGCCTGCTTCTCCCTCCGTCTATGTCTGTGTGTCTCTCATGAATAAATAAATAAAATCTTTTAAGAAAATAAAAAAGGCAGAAGGCAAAAAAGAAAGGAGCAGAAAAAAAAATCCATGAATGGAATGATTGGAAATATGATTTATAACACAAACAGCAACCATTTTATAGAACATTCTTTCCTAAAGTGTGCTGCACCAAGCCTCAGCCCTGCGGCTGCTAGTAGATAGTACACATGCATATGCAGAGAGGAGTTCTGGCGTCAGTTTGAGACACTCTGGGTTTAACAAACTGAAGCTTATTTGGGAGTCCTTGCATCTGCACACACCGTTTTTTCTCACCTCTGAGATCTCCAACCTGTCAGATCATGTCACTAGTTATCCTCAAAAAAAGAAACTAGTACATCCTAGAATGGTATTTTTTACCTCTTTCCTACCAGTCATGTGACCTGGGGGGGGCATCATAGTTATTCCTGCATTTTTCACGATTGGCCCTAAAGTGAGATAGGCATAACCCCGCCAAGGGCCCGTGCTCTCCCCCTCCCAGGCATACATGCACTGTATTCCATGCCCATCTCTACTGACGTTCAGCCTGAGGGGCTATTTCTTAAGTAGGAGTAACATGAAGGCCATATGCCAAGACTTGTGCTCTAATTGATGAAAGCCACAGTATCCAATACAGTAGCACTTCTTATATTTAGTTATAAAAAATCAAATTTAATTTAAAATTTAATTCTTTATTCACACCAGCCACATTTCAAGTGTTCACGAGCCATAGGCGGCCAGTAGCTACTGCACCAGATGGTGCATAGATAACAAGTTTCCATCAGCATAGAAAGTTCTGTTGAACAGCGCTGGACCAGTGTTACACCACCTGCACACACAGACACAGATAGACACCTTCCTTCTGGAGGAAGCCCACTAAATCCCAGGAGCCTGCAGAATCTCACGAGGAAATCCACACCTTTGCAGCATCCACACCTCTAACTGGCCTGTTAAGTGAGTGCTGGCGCCAAGCATGCAGGTAAAAGCAAATGTCCGCCAGCGGTGTTTCCAGACATCCTTGCCTTCCAAAACATTCATGAACCACAAGGACACACTTGTGCTCTTGAACATACTATCCTGTTCTCCAAATAGAAGATAGATTTACCAAAGGAATCATGATGAGTAGAACTATACCACCTCCTCCTGTGTCTTCATTGTTGCAATCATTTTTGACTCTCCAAAAACTACTTTAGTTTCCATTGGTTCCAAACTATTTGATATACTTTAAGAAGTGAGATAAGCCTTTGGAGAACTGACCTACAGTAATTCTATCCTGAGATAATGGGGATCCTCTGGGTGTTCTCCAACCCACCAAAACTCACTGTTGCCTGATTTACTTCTTTGTTGATGAACTACATATTATTCGCCAATTATGCTCATTTTAAAGGTTCAAGGTTACATGCTTCATGTTGTTTCTAGGTCTTTATACAATCTGCCTGCCTAACATGGTTTATAGTTGGTTAATATTCCCTAAGGGGGTCAGGGTCAACAAGTCAAGGATCAGAGATTCCAGTGAATCTGGTCAATAACAAGCCAGAATCAGAAATCAGAGGATTAGCTAAGGTTTCAAACCAATAATTCTCATACCTGGCTGCATACCAGAAATAACTTGGAGCTTTAAAAACACTAATGCCTGGGCCCCACCTTCAGAGATCTTGATTATTGTCTAGAAAATTGAGATTATTTAAAATCTCATTCAGTGATTTTTTTTAAAAAAGATTTTTATTTATTCATAAGAGACACAGAGAGAGGGAGAGGCAGAGACATGCTCCATGCAGGGAGCCAGACTAGCGACTCGATCCTAGGTCTCCAGGATCAGGCCCTGGGCTGAAGGTGCGCTAAACCGCTGAGCCACCCGGGCTGCCTTCATTCGTTGATTTTAATATAGTACATACAATGTCCAGAACTACTATCTAAGAAAATACCTGGGTCCCAGGCTCTAGAACTGACACACCATAGCCCATTGAGCCAAATCCAGCACAGTGCCCGAAAACCCATTTGTTTATATGTGTGTGGCTGTTTTCCCCACTACGGTGATGGAGTTGAGGAGTTGTCATGAAACCATGTGACACACAAAGCCTAAAATATTTGCCATCTTGCCATGACAGAAAAAGTTTGTTGACTCCAGCCCTAGACCAGTGGTTCTCAAAATTTGCCCAGTAGCATCAGTATTACCTGGGCACTTGTTTGATATGTAAATTTTTAGGCTCAGCCCAGACCTACTGACTCAGAAGCTCTGGAGGCAGGGCCCAGCAATCTGTATTTTAATTAGCTCTCTAGTTGACTCTGATGTTTGCTAGAACAGTGGCTTTGTTCTCAAACTTTAACATGTACCAGAATCAGCAGAATGCTTGTTAAACACAGATTCCTGGTCTCTCCCCACACCTTCTGATTCAGCAAGGTGCGGGCACAAGCCGGCATTTCTAGTAAGTTCCCAGGTGATGCTGATGTGCTAATCAATAGCATCTCACACTTTGAGAATCACTGCCCTAGAGATTCTGATTTGATTGATCCGAGGTGAGACCCATTTATAAAATCCACTCAGATGATTCTAATGAGATGCCAGACTTGAGACCTACCTTTTAAAATTTGTGGATGTTCAAAGCAGCAAGGGATACAGAATCAAGAGAGAAAGGTAAGTGAAACCAAAGATATCACTACATTGACATGTCCAAGGCACAATATTAAGTGCTGAGAATATCGAGGTCCTGCCTCCATGGACCATACAACTTAAAAGAGGGGGCAGGAAAACAAAACATCATAAAATATGTAATTAAAAACTGTGATGAGTGTTCTGAAAGAACGGTTAATAGAAATTTTTGCGACCATGTAACTAGGAGCTATGATTTAGTCTAAAGGGACAAAGGATACTTTTCTGAGTAAGTTGGCAATTGATTGAGCAGGGACCCAGAGAGTAAGTAGGAGAGGTGGGGGGGGGGGGACTCCAAACACGAATGCGAACACCCAAAGGCCTACTGGCAGAAGGGATTTTTATGTATTTGAAGAGTTGAAAGGGAATGAGGCTCAAGAAATAGGGAAAGGACAGGTAATGAAGGGCACAGAAGACCAGGAGGGTTTTTGTGTTGTTTTTTAAGATTTTATTCATCTATTCAGAGAGACACAGAGAGAGGCAGAGACCCAGGCAGAGGGAGAAGCAGGCTTCCTGCAGGGAGCCCGATGTGGGACTTTAATTCCAGGACCCCGGGATCATGCCCTGAGCCGAAGGCAGACGCTCAACCACTGAGCCACCCAGGCGTCCCACCAGGAGTTTAGATATTGCTTTTCTCTTGAAAACCCAAAAAACAATGACTCCGTGTACTTTATATCACTGGTATCATCTGGAAGAAAAGCCCATATAGCTGTATGAATGAAAGAAGAAGGTTCAATCGTAGGTAATTCTGATGAGCAGACTGGAAGCAAGCTAACCTAGAATCATATTCAATACTGATTTTTGGTTGAATTACTTGCTGTTTTATGGGAGAAGGAAAGCATGTGACCTTTCCTTATTTGTTTTCAGGGCCTTCTCTTGATTTCATATCTTAAAATACAGTGGGTCTCTGATATTGGACTATCTAAAGGTTTTGATCTTTCTTTCCAAATTTCAAGTCAAAACCATTAAAATGGCCCAGCAGTATGAGTTTAATCTCCAAAGATTCAGTAGGAGCAGTTACTCTCAGAGTGGTCAACAAATAATCTGGTAGATATAGGTGCAAATGCTGCCAGATTATGACCATTTGGAGAACTTTTACTTATTTATTTTTAAGATTTTATTTATTTATTTATTTATTTATTTATTTATTTATTTATTTAAAAGAGAGCAGAGTGAGAGAGCACACAGGGGTGGTGGAGGGGTGCGTTTGGAGAGCAGAGGGAGGGGGAGAAGCAGACCCTCTGCTGAGCAGGGAGCCCAGCGCTCCTGATGGCTTGACCCCAGGACCCTTGGATCATGACCTGAGCTGAAGGCAGGCGCTTAACCTACTGAGCCACCCAGGTGCCCTGTGTGGGGAGCTTTTAAAGAGCTTCTTTGAAGAATAATCCAGTAAGATGCATTTTAGATGTAGGAATTTTAGTGCTTTTTAAGGAATATGGTATTTCTTACCATCTCTCATATCATTTAATGTAGGGGCTCTTGAGAATGTCTTCCTCTGCCTCACATGCTAGATCTCTGACATTGCATACAGCTCTCCGCTTTTTATTTGTCACATGTCGTTCCAAAAATTCACAACAGTCCTTTCTTCTTATAAATATCATAGTTCTCCACTTATTTATTTTCTGTTCACCTGTTACATACAACCTATTATGTTCAATCTAGACACAAGGGTTGAAACACACAAACCCATACTGTATAATTCCAACTGTATGATATTCTGGAAAAGACAAAACTCTGAAGATAGTAAAAAGATTGTTGGTTGTCAGGGCTTAGAGGGGAGAGAAGGATAAATAGGTGGAGCACAGAGGATTATTAAAGCAATGAAACTATATGATACTATTCTTTATGCTAATATATATTATAATACAGCATATAATATAATAGTATTTATGTATATGTGTATATATATAAAAAATATGAGATGTACCATAGCATGTGAGTAGTGTTTTTTTCTTTTTTTTTTGTTTTGTTTTTTTGTTTTGTTTTTTACTATTATTACATATACATGAATTTGTGTATACCTGTATATGTAATTCTTTATTATATATACATAACATCTATTATATACACAACGCAATGAATAATCTTTTCCAGATGTCATTTCCATTTATACTAGTGTGTTCTTGGATTATATTCCTAGAAGTTGAAATGCTGGGGCAGAGAGTAAATGAACATGTACTTTGGAAAAAATGCTGCCAAATTCCTTTTCATAGGGACATAACAATTTTGCGTTCCCACCAGTACTATACGAGAATGCCTGTTTTATAACAACCTTGCCAACAGAATATGCTGCCAAACATGAATTATTGCCAATCTGATAGGTGAGAAATAGTATCTCAATATAGTTTTAATTTGCATTTCTTCTATTATAAGTGAGTTTGAATATCTTTAAAGATCAGAAACCCAGTTTTCACTTCTTATGAACTGTGTGCCATGTCTTTTGCCCATTTTTCTATCATTATTAGTTTTTCCCTTTCCTATTTTTAGTACCTTCTTTACTTCTTAGATATGTAAGATGCAAATAGTTTCATCACAACGTGCGATTTTTCTTTTGCTTTGTTTATGGTGATTTGCTATGCAACTGTCTTTAAATAGTCAAATATATCAATCCTTCCCCAAATGAGAGAGCCATGAAGTTTTAGCAGTTTTCCTAACAATGGTGATAAATTTTGGATAATTCATCATCTCTTACCCAGGCACCATTATAAATAATGAATAATATCTCCCAGAAAGCTAAATGCCATGTAAGAACAGTATGTGACCATAGTGATATCACTGTTCTACCCAAAGATCAAATTAAGTGTGCAGCTTTGACTCATTAGTGCTTTTTGTTCAGCCACACATTATGATATTCTCATCGGGCCATACCCCTCACTTTATTGAGGATGTAACTGAGGCTCAGAAAATTGTGCTGGTTTACCAGCAGCCACCCATTTAGCCACTTGAGGGGAAGTGTTCTTGCGCTGGAGCCCAAGCTCTTAATTCTTTCCACCTTCTCACTGGTTAAACGTAGGGCCCATTGGTTTCTATATTCATAAATCACCATGCTCATGATAAAGGGTTATGTTTTATTTCTTAACAAACCTTTCTTTTTATATCTTACCTCTTCTTTGGAAACCTAACTAGGAGTTATTTGGACTTTTTCTTGCTTACTGGAGAAAAAGCACAAGTAAGAACACAAATACGACATGTCCATTGCCTCCATTACACATCTCTTGCCTGCACTCAGTAAAGAACTACTGGGCTGATAACATTTTCCACTTCCCTTACTCTAGCCTTTCCTGGTAGGGTAGACTGTGTCTTCCCGCAGTGTCTCCCTCTCCAAGCTACATATTTAAAAGTAATGAGAGAGGTTTCTTTCCTTCTAGTAAAGTTGAAACGTACTATACTCTTTGACCATATTACTCTTTTAATTCAGCCCAATCACATACATATTACTTTCAAGGATGAATATGAACACTTTTTAGAATGTGTTAAAAGCTGGCAAGGAGAAAAATGAGCCGGTAAGAAGGTAGGATGTTTATACTTTTCTCTCTAGCCAACAGTCAATCCAATGATCCATTTCCTACACAGACAACATCTTTCTGATGACTGTTTACATTCACCCTAATGATTCTATTTTCTTTTTCTAGCACATTTGTTCTGACTCCACTTTCCCTGACTTCACTCTTTCTTATTTTTTTCTGATTCAAAATTAACCAGACAGATTAAGAAACCCATTTGAAATGCACCAACAATTTCTTTACTATGCAGTAAATATTCTGTTTGTTTTGGTTAATGAAAAAGGGCCAAAACTGGTTAACATGGCCTTTTTTACTGCCTTGATCTTTCATATTTTAAAAGGTTTCTTATTCACCACTTTCATAAAAACAAGTTATTCAAACAATGACTCATCGTTGTACAATTTCCTTAACTAACAGTGATAATTTATTCCTGTTTTAATCATAAGAACTCAACCACGTGTTTGGTTAACAAGTCTTATTTATTCCATAACCAAGCACAGCGTGTTTTAGAGGAATTCATCAAATCATTTACTGTATTGAAGCAGTTTTGTAAGTTAGAGTGCTATGTTTACGAAAATGTAAATACAATTCTCCACTGCTATTGAAATTTATTACACAGATCCACTGATCCATTACAGGCCAAAGAAATTGTTAAAAGGAATCAAGAGTAAAGCAATCAAAACCTTATTCAATCATGTAAACATCACTGACCAATGGAAGCTAGTAAAGAACAGCTAAATATATCTATTGATTCTCTCATCACTGAACATCTAGAGTTCAATAGACGTTAACCAACTGACTCCAATTAATTTCTTAAATTACAGAATGACAGATCAAAGCACAAATTCTAGACTGTAAGAAACTTAAAAAAAAATGCACACACACCACACACCCATGGTCAAGTAATTTTGCAGTTTTGCAAGTCATTTTCACAAGTCACAAGACTTGTGAATGTGACCTTATTTGAAAATAATGTCTACAGATTCAGTGACATTAAGGATTTTGAGGAGATCATTCTGGATTAAAAGTGGGCTCTAAATTCAATGACTGGTTCCTTATCTTAAAAAAGGGAGTGACATTTGAGACACTGACACAAGGGGAAGCTGACGTGAGGATGGAACAGAAATGGCTTTTGATGAGTCTACACACAGAGATAGCAAGTGTTGCCAGCAGCCACCAGAAGCTGACAGAGAGGCAGAGAACAGATTCTACCTCAGAGCCTCCAGAAGACAGAATTCCTGCCAATACCTTAATTTTGGAGTTCTGACCTCTAGAACTATGAGAGAATAATATTTTGTTTTTTTAAGCCACTAAGTTTGTGGTAGATTGTTAGAGTAGCCCTAGGAACTAAGTCAAATAGTTAAACAATATGACAAATATTGGTTGCAAAGAATCTGAAAATTATTCACATGCACAGTGTGTATAAGGTACCCCATTTTCTACCTGAGTTTTATTTATATGAAATTGTAAATTAATATTTTCAATGGCTGCCTTGGTGGCTCAATCAGTTCAGCATCTGACTCTTGATTTCCACTGGAGTCACGATCTCAGGGTTGTGAGATCGAGCCCCACGTGTGGCTCCCCATTCAGCGTGGAGTCTGCTTGAGATTCTCTCTCCCTCCTCCCAAACCCTGCCCCCCTGCTCAAGCTCTATCTCTCTAAATGAATGAATGAATGAATGAATGAATGAATGAATGAGTAAAATCTTTTTTTTTTTTTAAGTTAAAAAATACTTTGATTGGTTTTCAGTTTTCAAGCTGGATGCCTGGCATGATCTGCCAGATTTTAGAGGTTCTTTGGAAAACATCCTCTTATCTTATTATAAGATGCTTTATCTATCAGACTGTTCCCTTTTGCTCTGTCTCTGAAAAAAAAATTTTCACTCAATTGCCAAGGGAAAATTTGGAAAAGATATTTCCCACAGATCTCTGATGAATGTCATTGGCAATTGAAAGAAAAGGATGTTTCTTATGTCACCCAGTGTGGAAGAGGAGCAGATACCTAGACAGTTGCTCTGTCCTCTCAGTCTCTGAAGTGCAGAAGAAATATTTTGGGTCCTTGGAAGAACAATAACCCTCAAAGATACACCAGAACAACTTTGGTTGAGTTCTCTGAGAGTCTATGGCTACTTTTGGTCACAGGGGTTACTTTCTCCTGAAGTATAATATAAACCGGGTGGTATATTCCTATGAAGAAAAAGCATGAATCATAGAATATTCCTGATACCTCCATGTTAGAATTCTTTCATTAAGTTGTTCAATAAACATTTATTTAGCCTCTGTCTGACTCAGTCACTGAGTTAGGTACAGTGAACACTAAATCATGTAAGAAATGGAGGCTAGAGGAATTGGAGAATAAGGAAGTGAATTACAGAGTGTAATTAAAAGAACTCTTACAGAGATATGGACAAAATGTTATGAAAACAAAAAAGAATGGAATAATTAAGTCTGCCTGGAAGGACTTTGAAAGACACCCATACCAGGCCTCCAGGAGGGCTCCACGGAGGAGACTGTTGCCATATGGAAGATGAAGGCAGAGGGGAATTAAGGGCAAAGGCCACAGGGTGTGAGATTAGCCTGGATTCTCACACACCTTGCAAAAGGGGAGGTGTGTGTTCTCTGGCATAGAAGGGAGAATTAGCTTTATTCAAATTAATCCCAACTCACATACTTGTCTTGGTTAAGATTAAGTAAACTATTGAAATTTAAATTGGCAATACCAAGAGGGAGTAATACCAGCCAGAAACAGCCATGTCAGAGAAGCCACGGGTCTTCCTGCTGGTCTAGGCTGCCCTATAGAGTCCCTGAGCACTGTTGGCTAGACTCCTAAGGAAAGTCAGGGGTCACATACCCAGAATATGACACATAGTTTTATATTATTGAAGAAGAAAATGTTCTGGAAGAGGAGAGGAGGCAACTGTGGTCCAAACAGAGAAAAAAAATCAAGCTTATCACTAAAGAGAGAGGGAATGAGTGGGGGGCTGGTGGTGGGGAGAGGCCGAGGGGAGGAGAAAGAGAGAGAAGCAGACTCCACACTGAGAGGGAGGCCTGCTGGGAGGCTCAATCTCAGGACCCTGAAATCATGACCTGAGCTGAAATTAAGAGTTGGGGGCTTAACCAACTGAGTCACTCAGGCACCCCCAAGACGTTCACATTTCTTAATGCTGAGTCTTTTCTTGTTTGATCACCGTCATTAACTATTGCTCAGCTCTGCACTTTCATGTGCCTGGGTGGAGCGTGTCTAGAGGCATTTCTATAAAACAGCAATGAAACTAGCTTTTAGACAACCCGGTCTGAACCTGCAGCTGTAATGAAGAATTCTCTTTTAATAATAACCCAGGAAAATTATTTACCATTGAGATGAGATTCCTTGCTAAAAATGGAATTCAGGGTTCTATTTTTGTCTTTTTCTCTTCTTGGGCTAGAAATGTGTCACCTATTCTCCTGGGACTCACTGGAGGTGGCCCCCAACCCAAAGGGTAGTGGGCATCTTGGAGTAATTGGAGGCTGATGCCAAAAGCAAAAGTATATTTTGAGGCACAGAAGGTAACTGCCTTCAGAATAGGGAGTGTATCCAAAAGAAAGGTTGAGGAGAGAATCTTTTAGGAAAGTGTTTGATAGCAGTAAAAGGGGCTTATTCAAACTTTTTTAAAAGTGTTTATGAGAAAAAGCTGCTTATTTCTAACAATCCCTGTGGGTGTGAAAAAGGAGGTTTGTTGCTGGATTCCTGAGAGGCAGATGCTTAAATTAACCCTGACCAGTGCCCAGCACACCTGGGACCCTAAGACAACAGCAGTTAAAGAGCTGAGTTCCTGGAGATGGAACCAAAGATGTGTTGATAGAACTACATGGGAAGGGAAGGGAGAGTGCACTCACCAGGCTGAATCGTCATATACCAAAGCAGGAAGTTGAAGAGAAGATCTAATGTTGATCAATAAAAAAAAAAAAAAATGGTAGGAACATGTTGAGAAATATGAAAATAAACGCCAGAAGAAACAGCTAGAAGAGTTAACAATGATTGCCTTGGGAGCCCAGGACTGAGGGTAGAGAGTGTTAGGTCAAGGGCCATCATATTTTAAATATAAATCTTTATTATAAATAATGAGCATGCATTCCTTTTTTAACATGTTTAAATTTAAGGAGCCCAAAGGAAAAAATGCTGTATTATCTTTAAAAAAATCCAGAACTGAAATTTCATGTAACTAATGATAATGAGGTACATTTTAAATAAGTCAAAGAGGGATCCCTGGGTGGCGCAGCGGTTTGGCTTCTGCCTTTGGCCCAGGGCGCGATCCTGGAGACCCGGGATCGAATCCCACATCAGGCTCCTGGTGTATGGAGCCTGCTTCTCCCTCTACCTGTGTCTCTGCCTCTCTCTCTCTCTCTCTCTGTGACTATCATAAATAAATAAAAATTAAAAAAAATTTTTAAATAAGTCAAAGAGCTTTCATTCCTTGAAAAAAAAATCTACAAAAGAAATTTTATAGCTCCTCCCTAAGTGGAAAGAAATCCACAGACCTTCATGAGTCAGACACACAATCAAGCACAGGAGTCTAGCTGCTAAGGGGCACTGGTCAGGTTGATTAAGTGTCTATGCCTCTGAGGACATCTGCCTGGTTTTCAATCCATGTTTTCTCCTGCCTATTTCTCTGGTATGCAGCTGTCATTGCTGGCTTGGATTCCATCTCATTAGCTCCATAGCTATAGACCAACGGGTCTCTGACATGACTGAACATTAGCTCTTGTAGAGGGCTTTATTAAAATGTGGATACCCAGACCCTAACACAGATAAGTTAAATTCAAATAACTAGGTGCAGAGTCCAGGGATTGGTGTCTTTTAAAGGTTCCCAAATGATTCTAGTGGGCTATCGGATTTACTAACCAGTGCTACTGGCATTTATTTCTGCTGTGGCTCTGTTATCTGGAATGCGGTTTGGTGATTATACCATAATACAAAGGCAGAGATCTGGGAAGAATATTTCATTTCTGCCCGGCCCTTTGCCCCTTCGTGTTCTCGAAACATGCTTCTATATAGACTGAATGTTTGTGTCTCTTCGAAATTCTTATGTTGAAACCCAATTGATGGTATTGGGATGTGGAGCAGTTGGGAAGTGATTAGGTCATGGGGATGGAACCCTCATGAGTAGGATTAGCCCCTCATAAAAAAAAAAGACCCAAAACAACTCCCTTGATTCTTCTATTATGTGAGGACACAGGGAGAAGATGGTCATCTATGAATCAGGAAGTGAGCTCTCTCTAGACATCAAGTTTGGACATGATCTTGGACTTCCCGGTCTCCAGAACTGTGAGAAATAAGTATTTGTCATTTAAGTCACCTTGTGTATGGTATTTTATTACACCAGTTCAAACAAACTAAGACAATACCTACTCCAATAATGAAATCTATATACTTCTTTCATTACAAGGGCTTTTGTCGATACTTGTTTGCTTGTGTTTTCAGTATATCCAATATTTTTGGCTGACCCCAGTAAAATAGAATGGAGAGAAACACCTATCTTACTGAGGATGATAAAATGTACACCTGATATATGCAGGTAACAGGAAGTCTCCCTCATTGAAACTGGTAGTAAGTGTTTCGGTGTAATTTAGTTTGGTCACAGAAGAGGTGACCTGACTTTACCCATAACGTATGGCTTTGTTTTAACTAGTAGCCAGGAAGCTATGTGAGATTCTTTTTAAGAAGGTCTTCTGATCTTGTCTTCTCAGAAACAGGAACTCTCATGCTAAAGATACAATGACTTCCAGATTATTCAGGAAATATTATAGTGAAATTCTTATAGTGAAATTTTGCTGTATTTTAAGAAAAAGCACAATACATAACTCTTGCTTTTCTGAAAACCAAGTTGTGTGTATATGCATGTGTGTGCCCATGTGTGTATGTTTGTGTGTGTGTGTAAAATATATCATGTCCTACCTGACGTTTATTAAGAACTATAGAAAAAGAAATCCTCTTTTCCTATAATCATTTGACTATTTTTACAAAAATAAAAACTAAGGTAGATGTTTACATTTTGCCTTTCTTATGAAAATTTTCGTGAAATAATTATGTGAACGTAACCATAAAGCAACAGCTATGTAGTTATAGAAGTTTCCAATTCTGAAAACTCATTTAGTGCAATGAAAAAAAATAAGATCTAATCTAAAGTAAGACCCATTTCATTTTTCACAAATAATTTATCTCATCTCAGAAAAAAATTATAATTTAGTAGAACTACAAGAAAGAGTCAAAATAGATTCATTTTCATTTAGCCCATTGTCTTTGCCCACTTTCTGGTATAGGTTATAGTAAAGGGTAACATAAAGTGAGGAATAATATTGCATGAAAACGCAAAAAGACAAAAGCAATTGATAGTCTCTGTTCCTTTTTGTCTTGTTGTGAGTTTCTAGTTCATGTAATATAAAAAAAATGCATCATCAACACATGAAAGCCCAAAGTTATGACCACTATAACGATTAAGAACATTCTTCTTACCAAAAAAAAAAAAAAAAAAGAACATTCTTCTTTGCAGAATAGGTACTTCTGGGAGTGAGATTCATTCATTATCTATACTCAGGAATTTACTTAACTGTGTTTTTTTTTATTCCAAAGAAGGTGACAGAAATAAAGACTTTACCTAGGGGACAGTTTGTCTATCACCTTTCAAAATTTCCAAGTAGATGATAACGATCTTTGTGTATTTATCATAATGCTTGAAAATATGCACACTGGTATATTTCTAAGATTAATTTAGCATCTAGAAGAAAAAACTCGATTGGAAATGAGTTTAATTACACTAGCAATATTAAACATCAGTAACTGAAGAAAATAATACCTTGGTTTAATATTGTTCTTTTTTCTATTTTCTACACACATCATCAGGCTTCCATTCTGACCTAAAAGTACAAGTTCTCTTTAAGAACACAGGCTCATCACAATTATTTGGGTCACCATAATTTATTGTAACAACCAGATACAGCACCCTAAAATGTCATTCACAAAATTGACTGAATTTGATACAATTTTTTCAATATCAAGTCATTTCTATGATAAATGTTTCTCTGGTCTAAAAGAGAAAAAAAAAATTTCCTGTGAAGGTTTTATACAGTATGCCAGGATTCTTAGAAATCTCAGTTCTCTTCTTTCTAATCATTTTATGTGTTAGAATCTGTCACATTGGAAACAAAAGCTGCCCATCTAAAATGTGACACATTCAAGTCCCACATCCTTTGAGAGTTTCATTAGCAATTTCACCCCAGCAATTTCTTCTGAGTTTGTTGGAAAATAAGATGGGATAGCAGTGCTGGGGTGCCAGAAGCACTAGGCTTTATGAAGCCATAATAAAGCTGAAGTAGACAGTCCAACAGGAGTAGCAATCTGAAAGATATTCATAGAAAGAAAAAAAAAACTAGAGAAAGTGATGGGACAGAAGCCGGAGTTGTCAAGACAGAGAAAGTAGATTCAGAATGGAGAGCAAGAGAGAATCTAGAGCAGCGTTTCTCAACCTATGGACATTTGGGGCCAGATAATTCTTTGTTGGTGCCATGGAGAGGGGGGTCTGTCCTGTGCACTGTAGGAGGTTTAGCAGCATCTCTGGCCTCTACCCTCTAGGTGCTAGTAAACCTTCCACCCAGTGTGACAATCAAAAATATCTTCAGACGTTGTCAAACATTCCTTGGATTGCAAAATAGCCCCTGTAAAACCATGGGTCTAGAGCGATTCTCTGAGGCTCTGGGCCATAGCTGCGTGAATTTAGTGTAGTAATTTGTGAGTTCTCTAGGACCGGGACAGAGAAATAATGGCAATCTCCTCTATGTGTAGTAGCACTAAATTTTTGTGCCACTCATTTTGAATTTTCACTTGCAGGATTTAATACTAAATAAATAACTTTGTTGTGCTAGTTCATAAAGAAAATGGGCATAACAATAGCACCTGCATCATAGAGTTGTTAGAAGGATCAAATAAAAGAATGCGTTTAAAAATGCTTCTCACAGTGCCTGGCACATAGTAATTCCACATATATGTTAGCTGTAATCATTAACATTGTTGTTATTATCAAACCTTTCCCTCAGGAACCATGGCCTCTGTGGGACCTCCAGGTAGTTAGGCAGAGGCTGCTATGGATTGCAGAAACTTGGGAGTATTTAGGACTTCATAGCACGTGGCAATAAGCAATAAGGATGTCTCAAGTTCAAGATACGTGCATAAGACTTTCCTGAGGTTTGCACAGGCAAAACGACTCTTCTCATGATGACATCTTCAACCATTCTGTCCAAGTTCACGTCTCCCTTATTTCATTATGTGACAATCCGTATTTGCAGGGATCATTAGAGATGAGGGGGGAAATCCTACCAGTATAATCAGTATCCCCAATGTAAGTATTTTTACCTGGGGAGGAGTTATGGGGGAGAAAAGTAAAGGCTCAGTCTTATCTTCCTTATGGCTCTGTCTTTCAATTCTGTTATATTTCTCTTCACCTTGCTATAAACAATGTACATTCATTCATTTACTTAATGCAATAAATATATATTGAAAATCTAGCATATGCCAGGTATGGTTTTAGGTGTCAGGAGTGGGAGTTCCCTCAAGAAGCTGACATTATGGGGCAGCTGGGTGGCTCAGTGGTTGAGCATCTGTCTTTGGCTCAGGTCAGGATCCTGGGGTCCTGAGATCAAGTCTCGCATCAGGCTCCCCACAGGGAGCCTGCTTCTCCCTCTGCCTGTGTCTCTGCCTCTCTCTATGTGTCTCTTGTGAATAAATAAATAAGATCTTTAAAAAAAAATTAAAGAGCTAAATAAATGAAGAGACACTTCATGCTCATGGATTAGAAGTCTTAATATTGTCAAGATGGCATTTCTCCCCAAATTGATCTATAGAATAAACATGGTCCTTATCAAAATCCTAGTAGACTTTTTTGGGTAAAAATTGACAAGTCGATTCTAAATTTTATGTGAAGGTACAAAAGCCAGTCCTGATCTGTACAATGGAATACCAGGCATCAGTAAAAAGTTCCATGGTCCGACTTTGTTTGTGCCCCCTCACCCCCCAGTCCCCACCGTCCCTGTGTTAAAATCCTCATGTATAATGTGATAGTATTAGGAGGTGGGGCCCATCCCCTTCCACCAATGGGGACACAGCACGAAGCTTACAGTCTAATCTGGAAGATGACTCTCACCAGAACCCAACCATGCTGGTACCCTGATCTCTGAAGTACAGCCTCCAGAACTGTGAGAAGTAAATTTCTATTGTTTATAACCTACTGGTCTGGAGTATTTTGTTATATCAGCCTGAACTAAGACCAAAAAAGAATGAACCATTAGTATACATAACAAAAGTAAATCACAAAGTATTTATATGGAGTGAAGGAAGTTAGGTCAAAACAGAATAGATATTGTGTGATTCCATTTTTTTTTTTTAATTTTGGAAAATGCCAACAGATCATTAGAAAATAGGTCGGTGGTTGTCTAGAGAAGGGGTCCAGTTGAAAGAAGAATTACAATGGTATGTAGGTAATTTTAGGGCTGAAGGATATGTTTATTTGGATATTGGTGAAAGTTTCCTGATATATCTATATATCTATATCTCAATTTATATGTATGCCTTAAAATGTACAGTTTATTATATGTCAATTATACCTCAATAGAGCTGTTTTTAAGAATCCCCCCCAAAAAAGGAAGAAGCTGACATTAGATTAGCATAGACAATCCAAGAATATCTATTTTTGCCAGATGTATTAAGTGCTATAAAGAAACAAATCTAGGGAGTCCTGGGTAAGAGGATGATTGATCTTTTATATTATGTGGTCAGGAAAAGACTCACTGATGAGAAGAGACTGAGCCATAGAGATGTCTCAGGGAAGAATATTCTAGACAAAAGAGCAATAAGTGGGAAAAAACCCTGAAGGTATTTGTGTTTGGCATTTGGAGAAAGAGCAAGGAAGCTATTGTGGTTGGAGTAGAGGGAGCAATAAACATATTCATAGATAATATGGTCAGAGCAAAATGGAGGTGAGGAAGAGAGCAGATCTTGTGCAGCCTGTTAGACCATTGAAAGAGTGTGGCACTCTACTCTGAGAAAAGGAATTAGGTAAGTTTTAAAAGTTTTTGCCAGAAAAGTAATATGATTCATTTTATATATCTAATAGACATTTGTATGAATGGCATTTTTAGCTCATGTTTATTGAGAATTAACTACATGCTAATTGCTGTACCAACTAAAACCATATCATCGGAGAGACTTCTGATTTGGAAATCATCAAGAGGTCAATGATTTTTCTCTGGCAGACAAAAAATTGAAAAGTATTTACATTTGACAAATTCCTACGATGGTAGGAGTCTGTGGCAGGAAACCCTTGACTGGAACAGCTCCTTACCTTCCCCAAGCTCAGTGATTAAAAACCAGCACCTTTGCTGCCAGAGAGAAGACTTCCCTTGGGGCAGAGGGTACACATTTTTTCTTTGTCATCTGAAAGTTATGAATTTAGTTGGAAATGAACAAGGAAATCTCACAGTTTTTTTTGTTTGTTTGGTTGGTTGGTTGGTTCTGTTTTGTTAGTTTTTTAAATCTCACGGTTTTTAAGCTCAAGGTTTCACGTTTTGCCAGCAATTTAATGGAAAGATTCTCAAAACAAGAGATGCTAGAAATGGGCAATCTTGGGAAAGTAGCAAGTGCAGCTGGGGAATGTAACTGTTTATTTAATTTGAATTCATTTAAAATGTAAAAGCCATATGTGGCTACCATGTTGAACCTCACAGATTTATAAAATCAACCCAGGATGGATGATTAGAAAGCTGAGGGCAGCTACCCCAATTAAAAGTCAGGATCCATTGCCCAGTTTCTGAACTTGAGCCAATTATCATATTGGGAACTCACTGACTGAGGCTAAATCCCCATGAGCAAGGACTCTCCAACACCATAGCAAAGATATATAGTAATGATTCCTCTAATCCTTTCTTAACCTATGACCATTTATTCTGGTAACTACCCTGGGGAAAGGGGAACAGCCAGACATTAAGGATTGTAAGATACAAAGTTTGAGTTAAAATCAAGGTCAAAGAATTTTGAGACCATGCAGAAAATATGCCACATATAGGAAATACAACCATGAATAAACCGTGGACCCTGCCTTGAAAGAGCTTGTAGACTTTATCTTAAACAATAAACACAGGACAGTGTTACACACACACAAACAGTTCAAGCCTGTGGAGATCTATAGGTTGTAGTGATTAAAAAAAAAAAAAAAAAAAAGCAGCACAGAGTATGTGTTACATACTTTTTAATGTAGAGCAATCCTCAGCCTTTGTTCATCATCATCCCTCAGAAGCCCTTTTAGATATCTCTTTTCCTAATTCCTAATTCCCAATTCCCTTCTCTCCCATGAAAATAAATACTTAATAATAAAATGCTGTTGGCTTTGGAGGGTCACAAGCTTTTGTAATATCCAAGATTTTTTCACCCTCACCTACCCAAGAGCCCTTGTGGGGGCAGTATCATTGATAATGCAGATACAGACTCTCTACATCTTACTTTCTGTAGAAAGGATTAAGAATTTCTGTAAGAAAGGAACATTTAAACTGGGTCTGAAACATGGGTATGATTTGCTCAAGCAGAGAAAGAGGTAAGACAAGTGCAGTGAAGGACATTTCTGGCATCACAGTTCCAGGAGAGAAAAACCCTGCCTAAGTTAAAAGGTTTGCCAATATCTTTGAAATCACAGCGTCTCCTTACTGCTGCTGCTGTAACAGTTGACTTGAAAAGTCTATCAAAGGAAAAGATCAAAGAATACTCTGGAGATACCTGGAATAGACAGTTACAAACTGAAAATGTAAAATGTGTGAGATTGAAATTATTTTTCTTTAAAAATATTTTTGTTTTTGATACATTTCTTATCATCGGTAATTTGGAATATTTCTAAATTCCTGTGGAATTTGAAAATCCACTGCTCATATACACATTGTCAGAAGTTTGTAAGAATAAAGTTGGTAAAAATAAAAATACCATTTCCTGTAAGAAAACTACCTACTCAAAAATTAGGTATTATTCGTTTAATTAACAGCATCAACAACATAAATCTAACGAAAACTTCCTATACTTGCACATTTTAAAAAATTCTTTCCTTTCCAACCAACACCTCAAACACACGTGCTTCACCATTGCCATCATATATTTGAACATGCAGTTTTTTTTAAAATACTCTACATAAAAGATGTAGCTACTTTATAATCAACACATGCATTGGATAAGTCCTGGGGTATAAGAATTGGTCCTGATTCATAGTTTGTATCTTCACACCAACTTGACAGCAGTCTTGTGAGCAGAGTAAATATTAAGAAAATCTAATATTAAAATGGAGACCAGAATAAACTCAGAGAAGAGAAAAAAAATTTAACTTATCTTCTGCAAAATTAGCTGGAAATTTCTTAAGGTCAAATACGTATGAATACTCAGCCCTTGGTTTTCATTGCCTGGTGGTTAGATCAAGGATCAAGTCTCTGTTCCAGTAACATGTCCTCAAACATAAGGTTAGTTTGCCTTAGAAATGGGTGTTTTAAAAGGAAAAATATGAATATCTGTTTCTTGGATCTGGTATAAAAATCAAACCATTAGGATTTTGATATTTGGCATGAGGCACTGATGACTCTACTACATTAAAGATTAAGATAAAATCCTTCAGCAAGATCACATGAGACATTTCCTTTAAGAATGGGGTGGCTATCATGAGGAACTAAGGAAAATTTGGCTTGGAATATCTCTTCAAAAATTTCTCTTTTAGAATCACAATCGTGATGTACAAACAAAATTTTCTAATATTTTGTCCACCAATGGTCTCTGACTTAACTATTAAACATATGTTAATGGATTCTATAAGCTCTAATGGTATGGCCCTAGAAATAGTTGTTGGATGAATAAAAGAATAAGTCAATAAATATGTGTTAGCCATATTTTTGAGCTTTTTCAAGAATGATGATAACTTGCTCTGCTTCTATCCACTGGAACTTCTTTACCACTATTACTACGCATCATCATCATCCAAATCCACTGGTGCTGAGCCTCTTCCAGTTCTTCAGCCCATCTAGATTCACTTACTTTCTTTCTCCAGCATGGACAGCATGATAAATTATCTCACCTGTTGTTTTCAACAACCAGTATGGTCAGTTCTTGATCCACTTTCCCTCCATTTCATTTACCTTATCAAACTCTAACTCCGGTTTCAATCTTTCAAATCTTTCTTTCCCCCCACACTCCAGCATCCAGGTGGAGAGGCAAATATAAACATCTGGGTTGAAATAACAAATTGATCTTTAAAAAGAATAACAAATGGATGGTTTGCAGCAACATGTGGGCCTCTTTAATAAACTATCTCTTTTTTTTTAGAGAGAGAGGGAGACAGAGAGCAGGAGTAGGGGGAAGGTGCAGAGGGAGGGAGAGAATCTTAAGCAGCCTCCACACTCAGCATGGAGCCCGACAACAGGATTTGCCCTCACAATCCTGAGATCATGACCACAGCCAAAATCAAGAGTCAGACACTTAACCAACTATGCCACCCCAGTGCCCCCAAGTATCTTCGCTGTGTCTTCACTGTGTCTTCACTGTGGTTGGCTCCACATGTCCCCAAGCTAACTGCAAGAATACCAAATATCACATCTAGATGTGATTTCCAGAGAATGAAATGAACCATCTCTTAACAATCTCCTTCTTTAAAATGTAAAATACTTTCCTCCTTCAAAAACCACTTACTGACTTTTCCTTATGTTCCATTGAGAGGAATGGGATCATATGCCTTTCCCCAAACCAATCACTACCAGGGGATTTCCAAACTCAGTCTGGACTTCTTATTTGAGGGCTCCTACCACAGATTACAGCATAGACTGTACGAAGCTATCTCAAAGAAGTGGCATTTGATCAAGTTTATATAGACTTTCTTTTTGCGTAAGATTTTGAATCAGTAGGGCCACCTGGGTGGCTCAGCCGGTTAAGCATCTGCCTTCAGCTTGGGTCACGATCTCAGGGTCCTGAAATTGAGCCCCAAGTTGGCTTCCTGCTCGGTGGGGAGTCTGCTTCTCCCTCTCCCACTGCCCCTCCACCCCACCCGTCTTCTCTCCCTCTATCTCTCAAATAAATAAATAAAATCTATTTTTAAAAAAAGATTTTGAACCAATAATTTTTTTAGCTGACAGTTTTTATTCACTAGCTTAAAGAGAAGAAAATGTTAATAGAGTCATTTTAATAAACCTGCACTGCACGTGAACAGGGCGAAAAGCATTACCCGAGGCACTGTGAGGAATAAAATCTAGGACACAGTCTCTTCAGGCCTCTGACTACCTAGCAGAGAACCAGGCATAAGAATATAAACAGTCATAGGAGGTAGACTGTAATGGTCATATTGGGAACAGATAGTGAGAGGTTCATTCCAAGTGAGGCTTTTGCTGCAGAGACCATTACATCTAAGTCTCTGATTTACGACCACATAAAGCCTTAGACAGATGGTACCTCACAGGTTGGAAGAGCACATTTCTCTCAATCTTCACAGGAACAGCACAGTTCTCCAAATGGCTGCGTTCCTTTTCACACTCTACCCATCCGTCAGACACCATCCACGAGCCCAATGTTTTATTTTCCAGCATAGTGTGGGGCAAACCATCCCCTCTAAGTGTTCCCAAAGATTGAGTCAGGATTAGCTGCCATTTCTGGAAAATGACAAGAGACCTGCTTCTTAAAAGTGAATCTAGCTCTGGAAATGGAAACCTCAGGTTTCAATACCAATTGTCATATGGAGAAGTAGAAGCAGGGAATTTATAACATCTCCATGCTTTGAAAGAATTGGAAGACAATTAAAAAAAAAAAAAAAGATTTCACCGGACAGCTTTGGAGAACTAGCTTATAAGTGAACCAGCTTATAACAGGACTGGCTCATCATCGGACGACACTGGCTCCTCTTGCAACGCTGCGAGGCATCAAGGTTCGTGCTCTGGGTTGGGGTTTGGGGTTTTTTTTTTTTCAGATACTATAAAATTCTAAAACCATTTATTCTAAATCTGCAAATGCCTCTACCTTAAAAACAGGTTATCTTACAGACATTAATTGAATTATTTTTTGGCCTCTCTCTGAAAATCTCTCATCAATGTCAATAAACATTGATAATAAGATTTCATGGGTCAAATCAATAAAAAGCCCTTGATTTCCACCTCTGCTAAATCAAAGCTACTCTACTGCGCAGGTGAATCTCTGGTCTCTTATCAGCAGACACAAAAAGGAGTCAAGTGGAGTCACCCTTTGAAGTTCCTCTCTGGACCCCATCTTCCTGACACACTGGCTCCACAGCTCATGTTCCTTCTCCATTTCAGACACTCATGACAAAAAAAGAAAAGAAAAGAAAAGCCAAAACCACTGCCTAGTTCTTTTTAATTTGAAATCTGCAAACTTTTGCTGTAAAGCGATGCGTGTTTATTTTAGAAAGAGTAAAGAAAAAAAATACAAATAGGCAAAAATAAAATACATGTTAAACGTAATTCCAACTGCCCAGAGGTGATTATTGTCAACTATTTGGCGTATATAGTTCCAGACTTTTTTGTGCAATAAATAAATAAATATAAACACACACACACACACACACACACACACATACACAAACCTAATGCTATATTGGTTTGAATCACAATATTCTAACAATTTTCATCTAACAAATATACTTGTACAAACAGTCTTCAAATGGCTGCTTACTATCCTGCTGCACGGATACACATTAATTTACTTAACAAATTGCCACTGGTTTTATACAGATAGGTATCTCCTTGTTCTCTTATTACAAACAGCAGTTAAAGAATGTATCTGGTGGTATTTGCACATCTCTTTATTTCCTTAAGAAAATCTAAATTTTAAATATTTTTAAGATTTATTTATTCTTGCCAGAGAGAGAGAGAAAGAGAGAGAGAGAGAGAAAGCATGAGTGGAGGAACAGGGATGGAGGGGGTAGAGGAAGAAGCAGCCTCCCCACTGAGCAGGGAGCTGGATGCAGGACTCAATCCCAGGACCCCAGGATCATGACCTGAGCCAAAGGCAGACCCTTAACCACCCAGGTGCCCAAGAAAATCTAATTTTAAAAGACTAGATTTTTCTATACCTTTTCCTATTTGTTTAAAAAGTGAGGAAAAGGGCAGCCCTGGTGGCTCAGTGGTTTAGCACCGCCTTGGGCCCAGGGCGTGATCCTAGGGACCCGGGATCATGTCCCGTGTCGGGCTCCCTGCATGGGGCCTGCTTCTCCCTCTGCCTGCATCTCTGCCCCTCTCTCTATGTCTCTCATGTATAAATAAATAAATAATCTTAAAAAAATAAAATAAATAAAAAGTGAGAAAGAGTAAGACAAAGAATCATAGAATCTTTAAAAGTTATTTGGCATATTATGGGATGTCTGGGTGGCTCAGTTGGTTAAGCAGCAGACTCTTTGATTTCAGCTCAGGTCATGAGACCCACATAGGCCTCTGTACTCAGCACAAAATCTGCTTGAGATTCTCTCTTTCCCTCCTTCTCTGCACCTCCCTCTACTGATGCTCTTACACTCTCTCTCTCCCTCAAATAAATAAAATCTTTTTTTTTTAATTATTTGGCATATTTGAATATGGCTATGCTTTATGATTAATGATTTATTTGCACTTTTTGAGGCATATATTTTCAAAAGTTCATTGAAATTGGTTACCAGTAAGCACATATACATTCACATAGAAAAGCAGCACAGGTGAAAGAGAGGTGAGAAAGATGGGGCACCTGGATGGTTCAGTTGGTTAAGCATCTGCCTTCAGCTCAGATCATGATCCTAAGGGTCCTGGGACTGAGCCACGGTCGTCGAGCCCTGCATGCCCTGCATCAGGGCCCCTGCTCAGCAGGGAGCCTGCTTTTCCCTCTCCCTCTGCCTGCTACTTCCCTTAATTATACTCTCTTCCTCTGTCAAATAAAATCTTAAAAAAAAAAAGAAAAAAGAAAGACAGAAATGAGAAAGAAACAATATACAGAAAGAAGAAAGTAACTGTGTAAGGAAGAAACCATGGGTTAATTTTCAGTTAATTTTAATATTCTGACAACCAAGGTAAAAAAATAAACATTGTAGGTGAGGAAATTCTCACTGTGTGATAAAAAAGAAGCACACCAATTCAAGAGAGTCAAACTTTTTCGCTGGCACTCAGGACAAAGAAATGTATCCCATGTGTTTTTATTTTTTTTTTCCATGTGTTTTTATATAAAGACAATGGTCAATAAAATTTTTTCATTCAACATTTCCTCTTTATAAATCTAAGGGCACAATATTACATTTCATTTCAGGAGAAACCATTTTTATTTTTAAGATTTTATTTATTTATTTAAGAGAAAGCAAGAGTGAGAGAGAGAGTGCATGAGTAGGGCAGAGGGAGAAGCAGGCTCCCTGCTGAGGAGGAAACGTGATGTGGGACTTGATCCCAGCACCCTGGGATTTTAACCTGAGCAGAAGGCACCAACTGAGCCACCCAGTACCCCAGGAGAAACGTTTTTATAGGAAAACTAGCAGAGCCTAAGTCAATGTCTTTTGGTTTAAGTTGCTGCAAGGACTGAATCTAGAGGACCTCATCATGATGGTCCCAAAAATGGCTTATTTCCAACATCTCTCCCTTTGATCACAAATTAGCAGGACTTCAATAGTTAGGGACTCCAGAAATGCCTGAGAGCAGGGGCCACATTTACCTTAACTCTTTCAATTTGTTAAAAAGCCTACATAACCACTAAGTTGAGCCCCACAGAGCAAAATGTAGGTGATTGGGCCTGGAAATCTTTCAGAGCAGCCATTTTGTCAATGAGCTGCTTTAACCATAGAGGACTCTTGGGATAGTTGGAGTAGCACGAAGGTTGCCGACTCAAAGGCCCTAGCTGTCACTAAGTATGCGACAGGGCCCTGTATGAACAATGGCAAATTGGAGATGCTTACTTAAATGCATTCACATACAAAACACAAAAACAGTGTGGCAGCCAGTCTTCCAGCAGAATTTGGCCTGCAGGCAGCCAGTTGGGACCCTCACTGACAGTAACTGATTTGGAGAAGCAATGCTTCCTATTAAGCCAACCAGAATGAGTTCACTGTAAAATGTTCAGCCAAGTTACTGGATAAAAATATTTAAAATATTCATCATTTGAAGGTTGGCCTTCATTGGCCAAGAAAACTTATTTTAGTTCTCTTAACAGTAGTAGGCAGTCAGGGTGACAGGGCTTATCCTAATCCATGATAGTACCACCACCTCATCAGTATAGAGAACCTGTTTATTTTTCTATTTGCTATAACAAGAGGATGTGAATCCAATTAATCTAAATAACAATAACAAGATTGTTGGTTTATACTGATAAGAAGAGAAAGTAAAACATAGCTCTCATGTATCTCCATCTGAAATGGAGCAGAACACCATCTTATCCATCTCGATTCTGACAGGAATATTATGAAGAATTCCTATGCACTAGAAAGGTCCCCACCCTAGGTTGGCTGGCTGGCTCAAACAGTAGAGCATGTGACTCTTTATCACAGAGTCCTGAGTTCTAGCCCCATGTTGAATGTAGAGATTACTTAAAAATAAAATATTTTTTAAAAAATTTCCCTGCCCCATTGTGGCTTTCTCAACTCCCTAATTTAGCCATTCTTTCAGTCACACTGAAAGACAGCAATATGGACAAACAATAAATTCAAGGAAGAAATTTTGACTTCTGACTTTAAGGTCAAAGCAAAGATCTCTGGAAAATGACCCATGGGGAAATAATCTTTGAATAAAGATGGCTTAGTCTTTTGCAGCTGAATCCAAGCGTTCCATTCCATTCTTTCAACACTCAAGTTAGCAAATGAGTCATTAAACATGTGACTTATTTTTTTAATTGTTGAGATTTTCTTTAAACTGGATTAAAATAAGTCCTACCCAAGTTAGTACACACTGAGGCTTCTCTACTACGTTTTTGAAAAAGAATAAACAAATAAACTCACAGGAAAAGAAAAACACCTATTAACGTAGTACTTTCCTTATCTTTACCTTTGCCTTTACCCCAATTTTATTGAAGCTGACTCACTTGGCTTCATGGGTGGAAAAGCATCACTGTCTCTTCCTCCAAGGGCAGAGAGGGAGGAACTTCCAGCCATAAATTGTGAATGTTCTCCCTCCCTCAAATTCTGGGACAGCAGGAGGAAATGGGATGGGGGAGTGGAAGAGAGTTGGTCACTACTGTTGATGGTAGGGACAAATACCACTTAGTGAGCCCTAGCAGCCATTAATGACTTAGGAATATTTAGTGTCTTGTTGCGTCTTCAGCTGTGAGTTTCAGCCACAGTCTGAGACAACAGGAAAAGTAGATTCCACACTCTCTTCCCATATGCAATAGACATTAAAACCAGCCTGAAATTTATGCCTTAAATTTTCCATCCTACCATAGTAGAAAAGATTTCTCGTCATTTGGAGACATGTTCCAGAACAGTTTCCAAGTCAGAATAAGTAAAACCATTTGCCTTTGGATACTCGATATTTTATAGTTTGAAATTTGCTCTTTTCAGCCAACCCTAGGGGTAAAAAACTCTAATTCATCTGGATAGAGAAACAGCATAATCAACTGGTTTCTCATTGTGAGCTATGGTATGGGCTTCTCTGACCAGGATGATGGAGATGGAGCCAGCCAATGGCTAAGAATGAGGATAGTCCATTCATGTGAGAGGAGCGTACAGTGCAGGTCAAGTTCCACCTGAGTATCTGAGCACTGTCCCCAAATAAGTATGTGTATCAGAATGAATCAATTCAAATGTAGCTAAAAGCTTGGGCTTCAGAGTCAATTGCCTGAGGTGTTGGTCCATCTCAAGCCCATGTTAACTCTGTGAACCGGAGAGAGTTACAGAACTTTCTGAGCCTCTGCACCGTCATCCCTCAAATAGTGTCTCATGATAGCTGCGAAGCCAGTATGTGGTCATGCAAATTCAAGGCTTGCATTTTACTTAAACAGTTGTTACTATTAAACTTCACATTACATTATAACAGAATTAGAATGGATTATTTGAAAGGCTTTAGAAGGAAGAGGAGGTGTGAGGGGGTAGAGTGAGAGAGAAGACTTTTAAGGAAATATTTGTCAGAATAACGTGTAATCAGTAATTTTACCATTTGCTGCACATACTGCCCATCTTCCTGGTGACTACTCTCTACTGCTAGACTGTGCTTCCCAATGGGGGTTTTTTTGGTTTTTTTAAGGCACCATATCATTTTCGGTATGATACTGCTTTTTTTAAAGTCATATTACCATGTGACATTTATCCAGATTGTTTTGTTCATAGCAACCACTGAGACTAATAGTTTTTTGAAATGCATATGCTTTTTGTGATGTGCTGCAAATGAGAAAGTCACAAAGATTCAGATCACAAAATTCTACATAAAAACAATACAAGAAAAGGCCTCCTCTACCGAAGTGCTTTTACTTCCAACTCACTATCTATAACAGCAGCAGAATAAAGGGAAATCTTTTCACTGAAATAAATACTGGAAAGCAAATTCACATTTTGAAAAATGTAAGTTAAAAAAGGGAATTGGTTTCATTTTCAAATGCTTGTTAAAGTCTTTGAATTCGGGTCATTTTATATGATAAGGCAACTCTGAGAAAGTAATGAAGGCCTGCTGTATGGACTGAGGCCGAAGCCCTAATCCCCATTGCCATGCTATTTAGAGCTGGTACCTGTGGGACATAATTAGAGTTAAATGAGGTCATGAAAACTGGGCCCTCATGATGGGATTAGCGCCCTTATAAGAAGAGACGTGAGGGAGTTTGCTCTCTCCTCTCCCCCCAACCATGTGAGGACACAGAAAGAAGGCAGCCGATCTACAAGCCAAGAGAGTCCTCAACCAAAAACTGACCATGCTGGCAACTTGGTCTTGACCTTTTAGCCTCCGGAAATGTGAGAAATAAGTTCCTGTTGTTTAAGCCACCCAGCGTAAGGTATTTTGTTGCGGCAGTCCAAGCTGACTAAGCAGCATTCCACATATTTTTATTATCACCCAAAGTTTTTGAGTATGTTGAAATAAATGTGTGCATTGTTACAGAAATAAAGCTATTACTTTGAATGGAATCCATGGATGTTTTAAAAGAGGTCATAAGATTTTAAAAAAAAATTCTGGAATTATTTGTGTAGATCTGGATAAAAAAGAAATAATCACGTACTGCTGGCTCCCTTGCTGAGGCCCATATGAGTTGTGCAAAACCTCCTCAAACTGAGCATACTGTTGAGGGGGAAGAGGAATCCCAATCTAAGGAGATTAATTCAAAATTCACTTGCTGTGCTGATTGACAAATAATTTCAATTTACATATAAGAAGTTTTTCGTTTTTTCATTACCATGAACAATTGAAATCAAAATACCAACAGGATAGGGCAGCCCAGGTGGCTCGGAGGTTTAGTACCGCCTTCAGTCCAGGGCGTGATCCTGGAGACCCTGGATCGAGTCCCGTGTTGGGCTCCCTGCATGGAGCCTGCTTGTCCCTCTGCCTGTGTCTCTGCCTCTCTCTCTCCTCTCTGTGTATTCTCATGAACAAATAAAATCTTTAAAAAAAAAATAAATTAAAAAAAATACCAACAGGATAAAACTGAACAATCAGGATAATTCCCCTTTAATCAGAATGCATGAGATCCGTGCTGAGCCACTTACTGAGAGCAGCTTGGATTGATTCCTTAACTTTCTGGACTCCAGTGTCCTCATCCATAGGAACGGGAATGACAGTAATAGTACCTGCATCACTGAATTGTAGTGTGGATTTTAGAAAAATGCCTGGCCCCCGGCAAACTCTCAACTAATGTTTAATGGCCTCGGAATATTGAATTCAGTTCATAAATAATGTTGGTCCAAAGGACTGAACATAGACTCCAAAAAGACTCCCCCCAAAATTAACAAATCTTTTTTTTTATTCAGACCCTACTGATTATTTGGTGTGCCTTTTACAAGAAAAAAATCACCTCTACTCCGTGAAAGCAGTAAGTTCCATGGCATCTTATGAGAATTTTTTATAACATACATTTATTCATACATAGTTTTGGATGAGACTGGAAAAAATTTAGAGGAAAACAATGTTTAATGTTCATATGTAATTAGTTTTGTCAGACTACAGAAATAATTGAAACACAATTTTTATACAAGTTTTATAAAATTATATAAATCTTCTTCCCAGGGGTCATACATCTGTTTTCATTACAGACTGAACATTTGTTTGTTTGATTTTTAATTCAACAAATAAGATTTGATTTACTATTAAAGGTTTTTTTTTTCTTTTCTTAAGTTTTAATTGTTCTGTCAAGGTACCATTTTACAGTCTAACCACCTCACTTTCAAGAATTTCTGCCTTTTAAATGAGTATTTAGATTATTTGGGAATTATTCCTTCTGAACCTTTTTTTTTTAATTTTTATTTATTTATGATAGTCACAGAGAGATAGAGAGAGGCAGAGACACAGGCAGAGGGAGAAGCAGGCTCCATGCAGGGAGCCCGACGTGGGATTCGATCCCGGGTCTCCAGGATCGCGCCCTGGGCCAAAGGCAGGCGCCAAACTGCTGCGCCACCCAGGGATCCCTGAACCTTTTTTTTTTTTAAGATGCATTTCCTTTTTTTTTTTTTTTATTTATGATGGTCACACAGAGAGAGAGAGAGAGGGAGGGAGAGACACAGGCAGAGGGAGAAGCAGGCTCCATGCACCGGGAGCCCGACGTGGGACTCGATCCCGGGTCTCCAGGGTTGCGCCCTGGGCCAAAGGCAGGTGCCAAACCGCTGATCACCCAGGGATCCCCTTCCTTCTGAACCTTTTGAGTGTTCTTTTTCTTGTTGGCTTCAGGTAATTTCCTGACACAGGGTGGTCCCATATTCAGATGAAGACTCTGGGGGATCCTCTGCAGATCTCTCAAATTCTCTGAAGCTCCCTCTTTTCAGGTACTCTGACCTATAAATTTTTCTTTTCTTTCCTTTTTTTTTTCTTTTCTTTTCTTTTTACTTAGATACAGCTGTCAGATAGCATTGTGTGAGTTAAAATATACAACATGTCAGGTTTAATGCATTTACCTAACTGCAGTATGATTTACCACCGTGGCGTTAGCTAATACCTCTCTCACATCATGACCCAGCAATGGTCATTCAGCATAACTCCCGCTCTTCCTCACCTTGACGAGAAACGCTCCCTGGGTAGGGGCTCCAAGACTCGGAGAAAGGTGCACAGGTGAAAGGATAAAGTCAGTCCATATAATTTAAAGATCTCTTGCCCTTGGTAATTGATTTGCCATCTTCCCATTGCACATATCCCTTACTTACATACATGCATGCATATAAACTTTCTTTGAGAAAAAAAAACACACATGATTTTCAGTTTTTTATGACTTCTTTCCCTGTCCAAGGCTCTTCTCTATCCTTTACAGCCCGGGAATAACACAAACTAAGGTTCCTATACCCTCACAATTCCAAGCCACCACCACCCAGATCCACTTGGTATCAGAAGGGGCCTCTGTGCTATCAGAGAAGAAGCCAGTCCACGTTCCCGTGCTCTGATCACCTCCCCCTCCTGTGTGGCCCGTGGCCTGCAGCCGCAGGGGTGGACAGCTGGAGTTCGGGTGACCTATGTGGGGAAGATGCCTGAGCCGTCATTAAAAGCAAGCTTAGGGTGTGCAACAAGCCCGTGTATTTGCACAGGGACACCTGTGGTCCCAGAGAGCCTGGCGTGGGTGTAGGAGTGGGGGAGGCAGGAGAAAGGAAGCTCCTGGCTTGCAGATGTTCTGGCCCAGTGAGGCGGTGGTGGCTGGGGGACAGGGCACCCAGCACAGGGGCTCCAGTCACCCAGCTCTAAGGGGGGTGGCGTCCCATTATGAAATTCTGCCTAAGGAAACAGATCAAAATGTATTCAACTGTTCAACTACTCCTAGTAAGAAACGGGTGCCCTCTGTGTTCAATATAAATTACTTGGAGGGACACCTGGGTGGCTCAGTGGTTGAGCCTCTGCCTTTGGCTCAGGGCGTGATCCTGGGGTCCTGGGATCGCGTCCTCTGTCGGGCTCCTTACAGGGAGCCTACTTCTCCCTCTGCCTGGGTCTCTGCCTCTCTCTGTGTCTCTCATGAATAAATAAATAAAATCTTTAAAAAATAAAAATAAAAATAACCCGGAGACGTCAGCAGAAAAATTTCCTCCGCACTGGTCAAGTGGGTTTCTAGCAGACAGTGACTAAAATAAAGAAGACATGTCTGGGGAACAGATTACAAAGACACAAATGAAATAAAATGTGTGTCTTGAAAAACAAAGTATTGGAAATCCATTCCAACCAGGATTTGTTTATAAGAGATACAGTGATGTCTGTCTGCAATGAACTGGTTCCCAAGTTCGAGTCCAGTGATTGGACTCAGACATCCAGGGGATGTCCTCACAGAGAAGTGAGCCCCGAAGGGAGACTTTAAGCAACTGCAGGTGTCGCAGGAAGATAAAGCAATGCTGTCTGCCAAGGGGTTCCTTCAATTCATTTCACCGCAAACATTTGCTCAAACTTCACCAGCATGTGAATCCGTCATGTGAAAATAAAAGGAACTCTTCCAGAGACAAATCTGACCATATCCTGCCAAGATAATTCCTCACTAGATTTGTTTATATGCGTTTGCAGCTGACTAAAAGGCAGTTTATTATTTCTTTCGGTGAGCAGAGCTTCTTTTGGAAAAACAATCTGAAAATGGTTTTTATAAATTAACAAGATCTTTTTATTGCCTTGGGTCAGCAACAGACTTGAGAGGTTTGTTTATAAGTTTCTCTTACTACATTCTTAATAAAATTCTCAAACCAAACAGGAAGCTTAGCTTCATTAACCTGTGACAAAGGGAAAAGGGTCATATCTGAAGCAAACTTGGAAAACTTCCAAAATGCAATATAATTTTGCAACGTATTACAGTGACAGTAAAAGACGAAAACTGAGTTTGATTTAAAGCACCACAGAACACAAACTGGTATTTCACATGGGAAACTCACTTCCTACCTTCCCAGGGAGAAATAGAAAGAAGGCAGGAATTTTCAAAAGGGAAAGATGATCAGAAATTATCTTTAAACTCCAGGGGGACATACATATTGCTTGTGTCTGACATTAATTCCAGCTGAAGTTTAAATGGGTCTTACCAGAAAATTGGTGACGTGGAGACATTAGAATGGAGTATAAAATATTATGCATTTGATTTGTTCAGGAATTTGGACTTGTCCTGAGATTGAAAAAGATATGCAACTTTAAAAAAGTACTAACAATTAGTGAGCAGGCCTCTTTGTACAGAGAAAAGACTACGTGAAGCAGTTAATCCTGAAGGGAAGTGATTATGTCAAACTGCTTAGGAAAAGAATCAGGTGCTTGAAGGAATTAGGATTTGTTTAAGGGTCTAAGGTAGCAGTTGCTATGCTGAAATGAGACAAAATGTACAACGCGCTGAAAATTCTAGAACCAAACTCATCAGTGCCCTCCCCACTCTGTCAGCACCTTGACTCGTACCCAGAACTGCTCTTTTGGAAGGTAAAGCACACCAAGGAGGAACCTCAACTGCAAATATCACCCCCACCTATATCCTGACACCCCAAAACATGTCCCTTTCGCAGATAGAAGAAACTTCTGCCCCAGGAAAAAGCTACTCAGGAAAACTTGAAAGAGTAAATGGCTGCAAAATAAGAGTTCTTGCAAATTACTAGTTATTTCCAATAAAGTCTGGTTAGTAATTATCCTCTGTAGATTTGTCCTTCTTTTAAAAGCAGTAGCCTCAAAAAATAAATAAAAATAAAAATAAAAGCAGTAGCCTCTCCAGTTAGCCCAGTGAGATGCTAGTAGAGGCAGCGTATGGGGAGTGTTCTCCCGGAGCGGCAGACAGCAGGGTTAGCCATGACATCTTCCATCAGAAAGGTGACCCCACTGTGCAAGCCCTGGGGACCACTGGTTCCTACAGTCAAGCTGTGTGAGTTGACAGGACCACTTGCATTTCAGCACAGTTAGGCAGGGACCCTTCCCGGGGACAGCTGGTGCCAGGAGGGCCCGCGGAAGAAGCCAAACAAGCTCTTATAAACACAGATGAAATTCTGAAAGCTGCAGGCTGTGACTTCACTAACGTGGTAAAAACAACCATTTTGCTGGCTGCCATGAATGACTTCAGTGCTGTCAAAATCTACAAACAGCTTTTCAAGAGTAGTTTTCCTACGACAGCTGCTCACCAGGTTGTTGCTTTGCCCAAAGGAGGCCATGTGGAGACCCACGCAGGGGCTGTCCAAGGATCTCTCACAACAGCATCGCTATAAGTGGGCTCAGCATTATTTAGCTGGAATTAAAATAATGTTTTTAGGTTAGCAACTTAATTTTTACAGTTGATGTTGGAAAGTGTACAACTCACTAGTACATTGGAAGTTATTATGGAAATACCATATAATCAGGGGAATTGAGCATGAACTGAAGATCAGATGACGAGTCCAGGTCTCATGCACATTCATGTTACTGGATGCAGGAAAAGAGACGCTCATTATATACTTAAATAAATAAAAGCAAAGAGAAATAACATGCAGAAGAGATGAGTTCCTGTTCCTGATAAATAATAAAGAGCACCCCTAATTCAATTAAAACCTATTAATTTAATGAGGTGAAATATTTAGTTCTCACACCAGCCATATAATTCTCTTTTCACTTGAATAAAATTTAAGTATTGAAGTTTGAATAGTAGAGGTAAAGGAGAAGAGACTGGACCAAAATTTCAATAGATAATATGTTTCTAACAGAAACAAAATAGCCATGTAGATATAAATGAATGAATGAATGAATGAATGAATGCAATAGTCTTCTGCTTCTGGCCAAAATGGAAGAACAGATCAGATTTATCCTCCTGCCTAGAGCAACCGAGAATACCAAATGAAATATTTGGAACAATGGCTTTAAGACAATGACCATCAGACAGTGACGGACAGTGAGGTATTACTAAGAGGTAATAAATGACCCTGGGATTGTCGCAGGTTACTGCTTTAAGAGTTTCCAGACCCTGATGCAGGAAGGCCCAACCTGAGGGCAACGTCTCCCTGAGTTGGAGAGATGCAAGTGAGACTCTGGGAAGATGACAGAGGCTATAACTGGCAACAGAGAGAGTTAAAGAAGCTGCCTGAAGAGAGAAATTTGCACATATGGTCCTTGTAAGTACTCAGCCAAGTACTGGCCAGCACCTGCATGTAAGGAAACACTCTAAGGCCCGGGAAAGAACCACCTGGAAGAGTTACAGGGAACAGCACGCACTGCATTCACAGGACCTGGAATAGTGTCTGCTCCCACCACCCAGAGTACAACACTTCCTAATTCATGGGGCTTCAGAGGGGATTTGCCTCAGTTGAGGGGAAAAAAGTACCTTAGACTATATGCTCCTTTGATCCTACAAGACCCAAAAGAACCCAAATCCAGGCAGTAAAAAGTGTTAGATCAAGGTATGCATTTATTTATCAAAGTATGGATCAAAGTATGGATTTATTTATTTGTCAATCTGATGAGTGAAAATATTCATCTTCATAGCTTAACTCCCTTCTTCTTTATCAAATCTTTAACCTGACATGACTACCCCCATGAATTACTGGTTCTTACTACACTCTACTGACAGCCCTCAACCTAGCTCAGTCTGGTCAATATGATCTAAACCTCATGCCAACACACATATGCCTCAGGGGTCTGTCTGTTGGACCCCTACCCTCTCCTGTGAAAGATAATTCAGATTCCAATTACTAACATTTTCTTCTATGTCTCAAACAAAAGACAATCCAGTTGACCCTTGAACAACACAGGTTTGAACAGCCCAGATCCACTTATTTGTGGATTTTTTTGTTTTTTGGGGTTTTTTTTAAAAGCTTTTATTTATTTATTCATGAGAGACACAGAGAGAGAGGCAGAGACACAGGCAGAGGGAGAAACAGGCTCCATGCAGGGAGCCCAGTGTGGGACTCGATCCCGTGACTCCAGGATCACACCCTGGGTGGAAGGCAGATGCTCAACTGTTTGAGCCACCCAGGCTTCCCTCTGTGGATTTTTTAAATAAATACAATACAATGCTATAAATGTATTTTCCCTTCCTTATGAGTTTTTTTCCTCTAACTTATTTATTATATGAATACAGTGTATAAAACATACAAAATATGCATTAATCATCAATGTTAATCAACTGTTCATGCCATCGGTTAGACTTCCTGTCAATAGTAGGCTATAAGTAAAGTTTTGGGGTAGTCAAAAGTTATACGTGGATTTTCAACTGCTTGGGAGTTGGTATCACTAATCCCCATGGTGTTCAAGGGTCAACTGAATATTAAAAGTTCACCTTAACTGGAATGAAGCTGTGTGTTACCAGTGGGTTCAGAATAAAATAATACATAACAATGCATCCTTCAGAAAATAAAATAATATATAAGAATACATCCTTCAGAGGGATTTGAATTCAAATATCTTCTTATAAGTTACCTACTAATTTCAATCAGTTTCACCCTAAGCAAGATAAGTTAATTTTCCTTAATTTGTTTCCTCATCTGAAAGATGAAAAGGTTAATACATACTTTTAAAGGGGTTTTTCTGTGAGGCATGAGGGAGATAATAAAGGGAAAGTCATTATGGAAGCAATTAGTAAAGTTATGTGTTCCTAAATTAAGAGATCATCCAGTGTGTTCTAACTTTAAAAAATAAACTATAATCAATCTATACTGAAATTGCCTTCATTAAACTTTGAAGAATTCCAGAATAAAAAACAAAGGTGCTGGCAGGAAAATCAGCAATAAATTGTTGGCTTTATAACATTTTATTTCCCTTACAAACTTAAGGACAACCAACCAAATTACAAAGTTATGAAAAGTTATAAAGATCACTCCCAAAATTAAAATAATAAATAAATAAATAAAAACCATTTGACACAAAGAAAAAAAAACACTATCAGTGTGGTAGTGTTCTTGCCCGTGCTGTAACAAATTATCAAGAATTTAGTGGCTTCAAAGAACACAAATTTATTCTGATAGTTCTGGAGCTTAGCAATCTGAAAAAAAAAAAAATACAGAAGGTTAAAATCAAGGTGTTGGCCAAACCGGCCTCCCTTGGAGAGATGTTCAACAGTGAACAAACCAAAATCTTGGCCTTCATGGAGCTTTCATTCTGGCAGAGGGAGAAGAGTGGTCCAGGAACTCTTTTAGGATCACCAGCAAAGTATCTTTTGGTTGAAAAGTAGTGAGGTTCACACATTCTATATTACTCTACTATCAAGATCTGGAAAGTCTCCCTCTACCTATGTCTCTGCCTCTCTCTGTGTGTCTCTCATGAATAAATAAATAAAACCTTTTTTAAAAAATCTGGAAAATATTAAATTTATGACTTCCAAGGTAACCACCTGAAATAGACAAGAACTAGCTCAAAAATATTAGGACTTACTGTAAAAAATAAAATAACCTTACATCTGAAGAGGAGAGTTGTTGAATCCTCCCGTCAAGGGTAGAAGAGAACATTTGGAAATTTGAATGGATTCCAGAAGCAATTAGTAGTTGGCTGCAGATGAAACAGACCTCATTATGAGGAAGAGAAACTATTAGCGCCTTTTGTTTCCATTTTATGACTCTTTAAAGTACAAGAAGACAACTAAGATCTAAAACAGAGCGTTTCATGTGATGGAGTAAAAATGGCCCCATTTTCCCACCAAATTTTACATTAATTTAAACAGGAGAACAGAGAATCCTATGTTACTTGAAATTCATACTTGGCTGATGTGAGTGAAATGGTTAACTGAAAAAAGGCAGCTAAGGGAAAAAGATGAGAGGCTGACTCAACCGCAGGATTAGCTTCTTGGTACAAAACACTAGTTTATTATTATCCCTTTATATTTTCCAATAACCCTTGTCCTCTTTCTCTTAATAGCCTCTCTCTCTCTCGAGCTTTCTCCTCTGATTTAGTGCTCCTTGATTATGGTTGTGGGTTTTTTGGGTTTTGTTTTTGTTTTGTTTTTTTTTATTTATCTTTATGAAATTATATAGAGAGTCATTAAGTAGTATCTTAGCTGTCTTCTGTGCTTCATCAAGAAACCAAAAAAGAATGACTGTTCAAAGCATATCAAACTGTAAAAGTTCTAGAAAAAGTAATTCCCCTTTCAAGGCCTCAAGAAAACCTTCGGATAGGACGTATCCAGAGCACCTGGAATGGGCCACACCTGAAGGCGGCCTGTCAGCGGTCACTGGTGGACTCAACAGGTATCAGGGCTTAATCGGGGAATCAGGAAAGACCATAATGAGTAATATGGAATGAGAGGTTCGTTTTAGGGATTGAAAACTGTGGGAGAAGCCGGGGAAAGAAAACTCCGGAGTGGGTGGGGTAGCAGGAGAATCAGAGAAGCATCCCTGAGCAGGAAGGCCAGGGCGAGCTGGGGAAGAGGTCGCTGCGGACCGCGGGCTCCGCACCTGCCCGCCCGCCCGAGCTGTGACAGGTGGGCGGGGTCCGAGGGGGAGGGCGGGGAACTGTCACTGCAGAGCGAGCAGCCACGCAGACCAGCCGGCGCTCAGCAAGGCAGCGGCAAGCCCCGCGGACGCGCAGGAGGATGCCGCTGGCCCCGCGGCCTCGCCGCACACCCGCAGACGTCCCCGCGCCGCCAGGTGCGCGGCTGCAGGTGCAACAGGCCTGGCCCGCAGGAGCCGAGGCCAGCGGGTGCGCGGTTGCAGGTGCAACAGGGCCGGGCCCGCAGGAGCCGCAGGAGCCGAGGCCTCCAGGTGCAGGGCTGCAGGTGCAACAGGCCTGGCCCACAGGAGCCGAGGCCAGCGGGTGCGCGGCTGCAGGTGCAACAGGGCCGGGCCCGCGGGAGCCGCAGGAGCCGAGGCCGCCAGGTGCGCGGCTGCAGGTGCAACAGGCCTGGCCCGCAGGAGCCGCAGGAGCCGAGGCCTCCAGGTGCAGGGCTGCAGGTGCAACAGGCCTGGCCCACAGGAGCCGAGGCCAGCGGGTGCGCGGCTGCAGGTGCAACAGGGCCGGGCCCGCGGGAGCCGCAGGAGCCGAGGCCGCCAGGTGCGCGGCTGCAGGTGCAACAGGCCTGGCCCGCAGGAGCCGCAGGAGCCGAGGCCGCCAGGTGTGGGACACCTGCGCCTGGAGAGAAGGCAAATTGCCCGGACTGGCAGCCACAGGCACGAGTAGCGGTGGCACCCGGAACCTGGCACTAAACCTCCGGGGTCACCTCACGGCTTCCTCTACCTTCCAAACCTTGCACCCCTTTCTCCTGCGCCCAGGGAAACGGACGCGGGAAACCAGAAAGGCGATGCCAGGCCAGCGTCCCGTCATGTATATATCGCATTTGATTTTATTTCCTGAGTCTATTATACATAAATTCTTATACATAAGAATTATTCTACATAATTTATTATACATAAATTCTTATTTAATAACTCTCTTTCCTCTCCTAATATTCCCCAAATCCTCCAAATTAATGCTTCTAAACGTTAGGACAGGTAAGAATCCCCTGGAATTTGCATTCCAATGCAGAAGGCCCAGGATGGGCCCCAGGGTCTCCTTGCCTGGCAAGCCCTGTCTTTACACAATGGGACTGAACCCTCACAAGTGAAAATGCCGGGGCAGCCGTGTTTACATTGTGTGCCCTTGAACCCCACCTTCCACAGAGGTGCCTGACAGCCCACAGGGTGGTGGGGGAAGGTCACGTTTGGCCTATGCATCGTTTTAGGCTGCTCCACTTTTATCTGTTTTATATACTGGAACTCATTTGCAGAAAAATACACATGATTTCTCTGGTTTATTTTTTTTAAGCTTTTATTTTTTATTTATTTCAGAGAGACAGAGAGCCTAAGTATGTGCAGGAGGGGGGCAGGGGGACAAGCAGGTTCCTGGCTGAGCAGGGACCCCAAGGTGGGGCTGGATCCCAGGACCCCAGGATCATGACCTGAGCCAAAGGCGGTTACTTGACCAACTGAGCCACCCAGGTGCCCCAATTTCCCTGGTTTAAAAACAACAAAACCTAAAAATCATTGAATTTGAAGGATCCTGAACCTAGTTGCAAAACTACCTCAGCATTGTTTTTGCAGAAAAAAATGAATACTCCATTCGGCTGATCTGCACTACATTATAAAACAAATTATAAAAACCGAATTTTCCTCAGTATGTTTAACTGCTGGATTAACAATAGATTGACCGACTTCCCATTGTAACCTTGAGCTGACCCCTGAAGTTCTTAAGGACTTTATTTCTGTATCTATATTCAGTGCAATCCAACAGACATTCATGGAGGATGTTCCAGGTGCGCGTCCTCGGGTACAAAGGATGAAGTCACAGCTTCAGTCTTCGAAGAGATCTGCTTTCTGTTTGGAACAGTAAAATGATTCACTGAAAAACACGAGAGTGAGAAGAGAACCATAAAAAGTACAACTGTTCAGGAGTTCAAGAGAGAAGTTGTCTCTCTTTGGGATGACCAGGTGCTCCCAGCTGACCAGTTGCCCAGACAGCCAGCATCTCCAGGCAGGGGCTCCAGGAGGTGGCCCTGGCCCCCGGGGGGCACCTGTCCGCCCGCAAAACGCAAGCAGTGGGCACGCTGGCCCCGGCGCCCTGGCTGCTTCCCCCCGCCCCCGCGCTAGATGAGCAGGCGCTAGTCGCCCCCCGCCCCGCACTACAGGAGCGGGCTCTAGGCCCCGCCAAGCCATATGAGTGGGCGCTAGTCCCCTAGATGAGCAGGCGCTAGTCGCCCCCCCGCCACTACAGGAGCGGGCGCTAGTCCCCACCAAGCCAGATGAGCGGGCGCTAGTCCCCACCAAGCCAGATGAGCGGGCGCTAGTCCCCACCAAGCCAGATGAGCGGGCGCTAGTCCCCACCAAGCCAGATGAGCGGGCGCTAGTCCCCACCAAGCCAGATGAGCAGCTGCTAGTCCCCACCAAGCCAGATGAGCGGGCGCTAGTCCCCACCAAGCCAGTTGAGTGGGCGCTAGTCCCCACCAAGCCAGATGAGCAGCAAGCCAGAGTCCCCCCACCAAGCCAGTTGAGTGGGCGCTAGTCCCCACCAAGCCAGATGAGCAGCTGCTAGTCCCCACCAAGCCAGATGAGCGGGCGCTAGTCCCCACCAAGCTAAATGAGCAGCTGCTAGTCCCCACCAAGCCAGATGAGTGGGCGCTAGTCCCCACCAATCTACATGAGCAGGCGCTAGTCCCCACCGCTGTAGATGAGCAGGTGCGCAGCGGCCGGCCCGGGGCATGACCTTCGGCAGCCTGCTGCCCCATGCACTGCTGCCCATCAGGGACAGTGGCCTGCGGAAGTGCCCAAGCTCCCGGCCCAAGGACCGCAGGAGGCCAGCAGGCAGCCCTAGTACACTAACCAGCGGGAGGTGGGAATGGGAGCAGACTCAGGCAAAATTCTTGGCAGGCACCACCAAATCATATCTATGATTCTACTTCTGTGGCTCTGTGGCTTCATTGGCCCCCCTTTCTGATTCAAACTAGTTTCAGGTGATGGCTTTAAAATGCAGCCACATTCTGCAAATTAGAGCTTCATCATTATTTTGAAATTCTGAGCTGGAACAATTGAAGTAGATTTAAGATCAATTCACATTAAAAATAATTTTAATGTTTCATCTCTGAAGGAAAAAAAAAGAGCTGCCTTAGGTACAGTGTCAACTGTTATAAATGCTTCACTTGAATGGTTTCCAAATGGCTCTAATTTTTAGAATCACATACCTAGGTGAACAAGATTTCTCTTTGATGGGGACTATCAAGAAAAATGAAGAGATTGTTATCCAAAAGTATTAACCAGAAATTAAATACAACCATTAAAAGCATAAAACTTAATATTAAAGTTGGGGATCCCTGGGTGGCTCAGCGGTTTAGCACCTGCCTTCAGCCCAGGGTGTGATCCTGGAGTCCTGGGATCGAGTCCCACATCGGGCTCCCTGTGTGGAGCCTGCTTGTCCCTCTGCCTGTGTCGCTGTGTCTCTCATGAATAAATAAATAAAATCTCAAAATAAAAACTGAAGGATTTTATTTGAACATTTTAAGTACACTCAATATCTAATATTTACAAAGTATACAATTATATAAAGTAAATGTAATGGATCTTTTCACTGAACATGATACAAATATCTCCAGATCCCCTCTGGTGTATTACACATTATAATTTCATGATTTTTTACGCAGTCCGTAATGTTAAAAAATAAAATGGCCATAAAAGACTATTTTTGGAGTAAAGGTTAGGAATGCACATTTCTTTGGGGTCAGAAAGACACAAAAGGATCTTGCAGCTCTAATTCCCTGTATCAAAATGGGCTGACAATATCATGAAGAATGTTGACGCTGAGAGCCCTAGGTGGCGATGATTCTCCAACTCCACCTCTGTGATAAATTCATCCGAGGCAACTGAGAGTGAGCACCAGGGACTGCTTGTTCCTTCACATGATCAATCTTCTTCTGAAAGATTAATTATCTTAGCTGAGTTCTTTAAAAGTTATAGATTCGAGGAACATCCGGTGGCTCAGTGGTTGAGCATCTGCCTTTGGTCTAGGTCATGATCCTGGGATCCTGAGATCAAATCCCGCATGGCGATCCCCACAGGGAACCTGCTTCTCACTCTCACTGTGTCTCTCATGAATAAATAAATAAAATCTTTTTTAAAAATTATAGATTCAAAATGGCATCTTATGGAGATGCATTTGGCTGGGGGACTCCACACGATGAAGTAAAAAGGACAGAAACTAAGGCAGGGAAGAGAAGTAGTGTGCTATTGCACGTCAGAGGGAAAGGAGGGCCTAGGAGAGGAGGGTAGAGGATGCTGGAGAAGAGACTAGTGGATTCTTGAGGCCCTTGGTGGACAAAATCTCTTGGTGGTTGAAAGGATGATAAAATTGAATTAAGAGAAAAGGAAGAGCTGGTTTAAAGAGGAGAATGATGTTTTCGGATTCAGACTTGTTGAATTAAGTCCCAGAGGGCCCACAGTATGAACCATTCAGTGAAAGATCAAAATAATGATTCAGAACAAGAGGATAAACATCTTCAGCTATACACTATCACTTTCAAACTGAAAAAAAAAAAGAGCAAATTGAATCGTTAGTAATAGTAATAGTAATTCAGACAAGAATAATGCTGGTAATGGTTTTTGAGATTCGGAAAGTGTTGCCCTTGTTTTGTTCTCTTCCTTTGGACAAGCTTGTAATGCTGTTGACTCCGCTCACCGTACACCTCCCCTCAGGATCACCTCTTATAGACAACATGTAGAAGCACTGAGCAATTTGTTGGACTGCAAGATAAAAAAATAAAAAACCTTTCATGCCTGAAATTTTTTCCATTTGTTGTACTCTCTTAAAATGATTTTTCCCTTTAAAGATAGCAAATAGTCAAGGTAATAAATTAGCTCTGAACAAATAACATAGTACTTAAAAAAGACGTATTCCTAAATCTCTTTACAAAGTACTTCTGTCAAACATTGCCTCCACGAACTAAGAATTAAACGGTATGTTAGCTTTTGTATTACAGACAAATGTAAAAATAATTCGCTATCCTGCTGGACGTTAGTCATTGGGAAAGATGATAAAATAAAATCTTAGGACAGTATGTTAAAGCTCTTGATCGCATTGCAAATGTGATAACCAAGTGTGAACAAAAGTCCAGCAATACTGAACTCTCTTCCTTCCCAATGTGTGATTATCATGGCACTGAGGGAAACGTCCTCCAATTTGCATCCTTGACCAGGACAAATGAGTACATTGAGGCAAAATATCATGATCCCTATCAAAGCCTTTTCTCTCTAGGGGCTTATACTGTCACTGAGAAAAATGAATGTAAATTCCTCATAAATTGCAGACACATTACATATTTCATGAAGCATAAAAGAAGCAAGAAATACTTTTTTTTGTTGAAATTGTAGCCTGATCATTACAACCTTCTTTTTCATGTATTATGCTATTCAAACGGATAATTACACTTTCTTTGTAAAAAAAAAAAAAATATGGAACAAGACAAAATAAATTACCTTCTGTTACTGTGTAATAGTTTTGCTATTTTCAACTATTGAAGTAGGTCACAGAGCTGGGGGGAAATGGAAGAGGAAGCTGGTAACTGATCAATTTAGTAATCTATTGATTATTTAATCAATTTGATTTTGTTCAGTACATGATTAGTCACCAGAAAAATTAAATCAAAATATAAAATTCTTCTGTAGTTTTACACTTAGGAGAAAACTGGGAGGGGGATGTCATTTTTTTTGTCATTTTATTTTTTATTTACTTAACAACTTACACATAACAAGTTGCACAGATTTTAAGTTTGCTGAATTGTGAGAAATGTATCCACACATTAACTGAAATGTATACAGATATAACTATGCTCAAAGGGGCTTCACATTTAGTTCAGTGCTCTGATACTATTATTTTTTTGAAATTCTCAATAACATTATCTTTGAACTTGTGTTTCATAAGTGGCGTCTGATTGGACAAAGGAGTAATGGTGTGCATCTGCTGTTCCTTGTTGCCCCATTCACACGTGGGCTCTACATGCTCCAGGAGGACACAATTCCAGAGGACAAATGATGAGGGAGGCTTCAGTGAGACTCAGCGTGAGGTAAGCAGGTTACCTCTAGGAATGAGTAAGCATGGGCACCACGAGCCTCAGAAGTCACACTTTCCATTCCAATCAGAACTTGCTTCAAACACAGAAGGAAAGCAATGAGGTTCTAAGAAACACTAATGACCAAGGAGCCCTATCATGTCCTTTGCTAGTTGTGTTACTTCCCTGTATTGGTCGATCACTGATCCTGTAAACGGTGCTATAAAAGGAAAGGAAGGATAGGCCAGAGTGTGACCCATAGTCCCTTTACCCTTCAGACTCTACTCATCGTTAAACAGAAGGAACAGAGCATTGGTACAATGCTCACATAGCAGGCTGTGAAATAGAAACAGGTCTATGAGTTTTGTGCAGCACTTTCACTGTTTGGATAAGAACGAAATACATGTGTATGCATGAGCCACAAAGCACCAGTTGTGTAATTTCAGTTATTCCACATACAAGATGAATGTTCTTACATTTGCATTTAAAACTAGCATGGCACATTATAAGGATGAACAATGAATTATAATATTTAATATTAAATTTAAATATAACAATTTTAATTTTTAATTTTTCTTTGTTGAGAACCCCACGGAATAACAAATTAAAAGTGCCATGAAAATTCAAAAGACTTTGGAAGAAGAAAAAGCTTTATATCTTAGTACCTTTAGATACTGTTTTCCGGCTTCATGAACAATGGGCCCCCATTTTCACTTTGTGCTGGGCTATTCAACTAATGTGGCCAACCCTGCTGTATATAAATGGAATCTTACAATGTGGCTTCCTTGTGTCTTTTTCTTTTTAGCTCAACATAAGCTTTTATGAGATTCATCCATGTTGTTATGTGTGGCAGCAGCTCATTACTTCCTATGGTTGAGCAGCATTTCACTGTGTGACTACCATTCCTCTGTTGACGGACGTTTGTATTATGTCAAGTGTAGAGCTGTTAAGAATAAAGGTGCCATGAACATGCTTGTATAGGTCTTTTGTGAATATATGTTTAATTTCTCCTAGGTAATAATGGGGAGTAAAGTTCCTGGATCATAAAAAAAAATGTGACAGATACAGAAGAAAAGCATTTGATAAAATAGTAAAAATGATGGTTTATACTCCTTCCTATCATTCTGATTTTTAAAACATTAGCATCTTTCCTTATTTGCTTCAGATCCCTCTGTTAAGGAATAAAATGTTTGAAACAACTAAGATTCCACCCCAGGGAATTGCCCAACATCGCCAGATGTAACAGGAAACTGAAGTTCGATTATATCATTCCAAGCACATTTTATGCAAGTGTATATCCATAAACTATGTGTAAATTTTTAAATGCTATAGGATTTACACAGAAATTATATCACATTTACTGTATCATTCTGCAGTTTGCTTTATTTCAGACATTAATGAGATTTAGCCATTTTGATAATTCTCTTTTACTTCTTTATTTCATCTTTTCCTTCAGCTAAACCCTCCATGGTAAGACTAAACCAGAGCTTGCTTGTTCATTTCTCTACCGACAGGCAATTTGGCTGATCCCACACTTACCATTTTTACTTTTACCAGCAACATTGAAATAAACACCCTTGCCCTTGTCACCTTGCCCATGTATGAGAATTAATATGTAGATGTGTATTGCTGATTTGCAGGGTATGTGCACTCTGATTTTATTGAAAATCATAAAAGTATCCTCCAGAATGGTTGTGCTAATTTACATTATTTCCACAAGCAAGAGTTCTCACTCACCTCATATTCTCACCAACAGGTGATATAATCGGACTTTAAATTTTTGCTGATTATGGGTGCATTCCTCAAATTAGTGAGAGTTTGACTATCTTTATATATGGCTATGGACCACATATGTTTCCTCTTGTGAATTATCTATTCATATTTTAGAACTATTTTGTTTTTATTTTTAGTGTTTTTCCAATTTACTTGTATCTGTTTTTCTATTCTACTCTCAAAAGCTTCTGTTAGCTATGGATGATAATTTAATCTTCCAGTAAAGGTTCTTAATTTTGTTTATGGTCTGTTGTTGAGTCATACAGAAATTTTTAATTTTACTATAGTCGAAAATTTCCAACTTTCTTGATGATTTGTTCTTAATTTGCCTTAAGAAAACTTTTCCTATCCTAATGTCATATACTCTTCTGTATTTCCTTTCAAAAGTTTTAAGATTTAGATTTTTACAAGCTAGATCTATAATCTACCAGAACATTATTAATTTACTTTATGGAGAGTGTGAGGTTGGTATCTTATCCTATTTTTTCCCATCTGGTTAACAATTGTCCACTCCATTTAATAGTCTTTTTCCACCAACAGTCTACAATGCCACCTCTGTTATATTCCAAGTTTTTGTGCATGTGTATGTGAAAGGGTGTATGTAGGTATGTGGATGTGTGTGTACATACATGCTTGTATGGAGTCTATTTGCATCTCCCAATATCAACACCATGTTGATTTAATCACCATTATTTTATAAAAAGTCTTGGAATCTGGTAGGACAAATGAGTCTTTTCTAATAAGTTCTTTCACATTTAGAATAGTTTCTTATTTAATAATTCCAAGGGAGGAATTTTGTAATTATACAATACTTTCTTTTGACTATATTAAATTTACTCTTTTGATGAGTGAATAAAGATGATGTGGTCTATATATACAATAAAATACTATTCAGCCATAAGAAGAATGAAATCTTGCCATTTGCAATGATATGGATGGAGCTAGAGTATATTACGCAATAAGTCAGAGAAAGACAAATGCCATATGATTTCACTCATGCGTGGAATTTAAGAAACAAAATCAATGAACAAAGGTAAAAAATAGAGAGAGACAAAGAAACAGACTCTTAACTACAGAGAAAAACTGATCGTCACCAGAGGAGAGGTGGGGACAGGTGAAATAGATAATGGGGACTAAAGAGTACACTTATGATGAGCACTGAGTAATGTAGAGAAATGTTGAATTACTGGGGCACCTGGATGACTCAGTGGTTGTGCATCTGCCTTCAGCTCAGATTGTAATCCCAGGGTCCTGGGATCGAGTCCCATATCTGGCTTCCTGCGGGAAGCCTTCTTCTCTCTCCCCCTGCCTATGTCTCTGTCTCTGTGTGTGTGTGTGTGTGTGTGTGTGTGTGTGTGTGTGTGTGGTGAATAAATAAATAAAATCTTTAAAAAAAAATGGGTTGCCTGGGTGGCTCAGTGGTTGAGTGTCTGCCTTCAGCTCAGGGCATGATCCCAGGATCCAGGATCAAGTCCCACATCGGGCTCCCTGCAAAGAGCCTGCTTCTCCCTCTGCTTGTGTCTCTGTCTCTCTCTCTTTCTTTCTCTCTGTGTCTCTCATGAATAAATAAATCTTTTTAAAAAAACAAAAAGAAATTTTGAATTAGTATATTGTACACTTGACATTAATATAACATTATATACCAACTATACTGGAACTAAAATAAAAAAAAACTTAATAAAAAATAAATAAAAATAAGTCGACTGTTTTTCTAGGGCTAAACATGAAACCAGTTATTTTGTAACTCAGTCTTAAAACTCCTATTAGTAATATATGCTTCTGTCATAGAAAACCTGTGACAAATAGAAATATACTCATGGAGTGCCTGGCCGGGTCAGTCAGAAGAGCAACTGACTCTTGATCTTGGGGTCATGAGTTCAAACCCTACACTGGAGATAGAGCTTACTTAAATAAATAAAAACTATATAGAGATAGAGACAGAGATAGATACACATACTTGCAGGTCACTATGAAGTTTATGAAATATTTTGCAAAACATTATCTCATGATTTCCAATCAGGTCTGCAAAATAGATTTTTCCCCATTTTACAGTGAGAAATCTTCAGAACACTTAGATTAATTGTCCAAGGTCACACAAATATGCCATTAATGAGCAGCAGACCCAGGTTATCTAACTCTGAATTATGACATTTCCAATGCATCCTACTGTCCTTTTAAAATGAGCATCCTGGAGTCTACCACCACTTTTTTTATAAGTTCACTTTTCACATATACATCTCATGCTCCTCAATTATAAGATTATGAAGCCAAGAAGACAGTGCTCAAAGAAGTTAATATAGTGCCTTACATACAAAAAGGGCATAATAAACATTCATTGTTTAACTACACAGAATATAGAGACATACCTTATAATCCATTGATTTTTATAAACAGTTTTATTTTAAAAAGAGATATTAGAGCATTCTGAGTCTGTGTTATTTGACATCTTAGTGGAAGTGATACAATGGAGATCTTGAAATAGAAAAAGAGAAAGAGTGTGAAGGAGACATGGGCATCTAGCTGACTTGGCCCATGTCTCCTTCAAGTACAGCAAATCAACTTCCTGGGCTCCAGTGGGCAGTCCTCGGGAAGAGAGATTTAGAGGTCAGCTGGCTAGAGCTAGACTGTATAATAAAATGCCAAATGGTGATTTTATCCTGTAAGGTAACTGTATGACATATAAAGCTATTGGTAGAAAAAAGAAGAAAGAGCAAAAAGTTCAAACAAACTTAGTCCTGATATGTTGTCATGTCCACATGCCATTCGTACTATTAGTTGTGTAATATTTATCTTTAAAAATCAATTCATTTTAAAACTTGGCAATAATATATGTGACTTTATAAGCTAGACATGATTTTCGTAGTCTTTCTTATATATTAAAACAAACATGGAATTATAAAATAAAAATGGCCCTCAACTGTTCATCACTGGAATACACAACTGTGCTATAGTGAAAAGCTTTGTCTTGTTACTTATTAGATATGTGACCTATGCCAATGACCTAATGTCCCTATGCTTCAGTTCCCTCATCTGCTAAATGGAGACAATACCTAGTGTTCAAAGGTGGTATGATGTTTACTTGCTTACAAAGCTGCAGGCCCAGCTCTTCCATGGAAGATGGTGGACCCTAGGACCCAGGCCACCTTGTCTCACAGGTACAAGTGGAGAACACTCACAACAGTGTAAATAACCCAAAACTGCAGGCCCAATGCTGGGCACGTGGTAAGCACAAGCAAACATTCCCTCCTCAGCACACACTCACTCAGTTCCTTCAATTAAGGATTTAAGCATTAGGGCAAATGTTTACACATGTGTTCTCTATCTGGTCCCTGTAAATATCTGTTATTTTAAGTATTTGCTGTATATTTTAAAATGAAAATAATCGTAAAGGAAGGTTTACAAAAGAAGAAGCACTTACACAAAATATTTTTTCAATGCATTGCCCTTAAGTATATGTATAACTTGCTTTGTTTTGGCATTACTTTTTATTTGTGGGAATGACATTCTGAAGCAGTTGTTGCATCCAAATGTATTTCCTTAATTTATCCAGTAGAGGAACAATAGCTAGATCATTTTTATGATACTATATCTATTTTAATTCTCAGTTCACTGAGAATTCCATAGATGGAGGATAATCCTTCATGATTAATGTTTAATTGGGGGGTACACGATAGAAGGAAACTCTCAGATTCTTGGATTTTACGATCCTATGAACTATTTTGTGTTATTTGAGAAAATATTAGCTGTTGAGTTAAAAGGCATGTGTATTTTTAAAACTTTGATATTCCCTAGTTGCTTTCCCAAAAAGTGATTAAATTAATATTTTCACAAGCACATTTGAGAGCTCCTGTTTCCTACATCCCAGCAGCAACTGGTGTTAGCAATCTTTTCAATTTTAGCCAATCTGATGTGAAGTGATACCTGGGTATTACCTTAAATTTGCCTTTTCCTGATTGTGAGTTAGACAATCCTTTCAGTTTTGTTCGTCATTTGGATTTGCTCTTTAATCCATTGCCTAGTCAGGTTTGTCATGTTGTTTGTCTATTCATCTGTTAATATAACAAATAGGCAATATAACAAATATTATATGTCAGATATTTATAGATATTACATATGTATTTGTTTTAATTGAATTTTTACCATATATTTTAAATGTTTTTAAATCAAATATGCCTATCTAAGTTTCTAGGCTTATTTAAGAAGATCTTCCAAAGGGGCACCTGGATGGTTCAGTTGGTTAGGGACCAACTCTGGATTTCAGCTTAGGTCATGATCTTGCAGTCATGGGATCGAGCCCCACATTGGGCTTCAAGCTCAGTGGGAGTCTGCTGGAGACTCATTCCCTCTCTCTCCCCAACCCCACCCCTCTTCCCACTATCTCTCAAATAAATAAATAAATCTTTTTTTTAAAAAAAGTCTTTCAAAAAGATATAGGTTGTGCATGTAGCCTAGATTTTATTGTAGGAGTTTTATCACCTTATTTCTTACACTCAATTTGTAACGTATGATAGACCTCTATTGTGTCAGCACCATTTATTAAATAATTAAAACATGAGGTTGGTCATTCACTAAATTTATTCTTAAGTATTTCATAGTTTTGTTACTATTACAATTTTTTTCATTAACTTCACTGAAGTTTATTATTAGAGTAGAAAACAATACTACTTTTTAAATTTAGCTAATATTCAGACATCTTATTGCTCACTAAAAGCCTAAAACTTAGTCGTAGGACTATTGAACACTTCCCTTACCTTAGAATTGACCGCTATATCACCAAAAGGTTATTTATTGCAGTTCCTTTTACCCAGAAAACCATGTTTAGGTATCAAGAAAAAATTACAAGACATATGAAAAGGGAGAAAAGTTTGAAGAGACAGAGCAAGCATCAGAACCAGACTCAGATATGACAGAGATGTTGGAATGATCAGACCAGGAATTTAAAACAACTGTGATTGACCTACAAAGGGCTCTAATGAAAAAAGTAGATAGTATGCAAGGAGAGATGGGCAACATAAGCAGAGGCATCAGAATTCTAAGGAAGAACCATAAAGGAAAGCTAGAAATCAAAAACACTGTAACAGAAATGAAGAATGCCTTTGGGCTGATAAGTAGGTTATACGTGATGGAGGAGATAATCTCCGCACTTGAGGATATCTCAGCTCAAACTTCCAAAACTGAAAAGCATACAATGTCTGCTCTCAGCCCACAATGGAACTAACCTAGAAATCAATAACAAACAGGTAGCTGGAAAACCCCCAAATATGTGGACATTAAGCAACACACTTCCATATAACACATGTGTCGAAGAAGAAATCTCCAGGATGATTTTGAAATATTTTAAAGTAAGTGAAAATGAAAATACAACTAATCAAAATTTGTGAGATGCAGTTAAAGTAGAAGGAAATTTATAGAATTAAGTGTATATATGAGCAAAGAATAAAGTTTTTAAATCAAGCATCTAAGCTCCTATGAGCAAATTAGATCCAAAGTAACTAAATGAAATAATAAAAATTAGAGATGAAATCGAAAATAGAAAATCAATAAGGAAAAAAACAAAATCAAATGCTGGTTGAAAAGATCAATAAAATTAAGAGGCCTCTAGCCAGGCTAACAAAAAAAAAAAAAAAAAACAGATTCAAATTACTAATATCAGAAATGAGAAGACATCACTACAGATTCCTCTATAAAAATGGATGATAAATGGATAATTATCCTTTACTAAATGGATAATAAAGGAATACTATGAACAACTCTATGCACATAAATTTGATAACCTACATGAAATGGAGCGATTCCTTAAAAGATAAAATATGCCAAAACTCACATAAGAAGAATAGACAATCTAAGTACTTAAAGCAATCTACATATTTAATGCAATCCCCATCAAAATATCAACAGCATTTTTCGCAGAGCTAGAACAAACAATACTAAAATTTGTATGGAACCACAAAAGACCTCAAATAGCCAAAGCAATCTTGAAAAAGAAAAGCAAAGCTGGAAATACCACAATTCCAGACTTCAAATTATATTACAAAGCTGTAGTGATCAAACAGTATAGGGCTGGCACAAAAACAGACACATAGATCAATGGAGCAGAATATAGAACGCAGAAATGGGTTCCCACAACCATATGATTGATTAGTCTTTGCAAAGCAGGAAAGAATATCCAATGGAAAAAAGAGTCTCTTCAACAAATGGTTTTGGGAAAACTGAACAGCCGCAAGTATCAGAATGAAACTGAACCGCTTTCTTACACCTTACACAAAAATAAATTCAAAATACATGAAAGACCTACATGTGAGATTGGAAACCATTAAAATTCTAGAGTAGAACGCAGGCAGCGACCTCTTTGACCTCAGCCGTAGCAATCCTTAGCTTTCCTTTAAAACGTCACCAAATAAGAGCTAAAATTTTAAGTTTCCTCTTTCTTAAAATACAAGTTCAGGTGACTGAAAAGGCTCTGACATGCAATGGCCAAGATAGTCATCATGATCCTTATGTGCATGATTCAGTCACCCACAAGGCAAATTGTGAAATCTGCCCGAGAGACACTAGATGGAACATTCTGCAGCTAATCAGCTGGTGCAGCTGTGTGCCAAGTTATCTAGGAACGCATTCCTAAAATCACTCTAAGACTGAAATGCTACACCGAGAGAGAGAACATGAAGATGTGTGATTGTTTGCGGGTAGCTGTGAACTGAAACATCTTGGAGAATCCCTGCTGTGAATAGGGAGAGAAAACCTCAGGCCGGAAATGATAATAATAAAGGGTACAAGAGTCACTGGAGCCAACCTTGAATCCTTTTTCTTATCCAGAGCCTATGCCAGAATTAGCATTTTTCTTTACAGATTTAGCCCAAAAACCAGTCACGTGGCCCTGATCACAACAGATAGCTCTATCAGTCTTATCTAATCACTGACCTCTACCTCTGGAACCAATAATATGTTGTATATTAATTAATTGACTTTAAATAAAATTCTAAAAAATAAATAAACTTAAAAAATGGAAAAGAGAAAAGAAAGTAGAGTGGTTGACTAAGAAAAGAGACCAAGAAAGAATAAAGGACCTAACACACACAAACACACACACACACAACCTGCCCTACAGCAAGTGAACATCATTTCATTAGTAGGCTTTGTTGGTGATGAATTTGTTTAAAGGTAAATATTTGGGGAGATAATTGAATCTATTGGTATCTTGCCCCATGTTGTGAATTACATATGACAAATAAGTATGTAATTTTTTAAAATCTCAGTTACTAAATAAATAAAATAAAATAAAATAAAATCTCAGTTACTATAACACCAAGTGGCAGAGAGTTTACATCTCGGTAGTTAGATGATTCTATTTTGCTGGGCTCCCATATTAGTTAGTATGCAAGTGAACAAACAGGTAGAGACTGAAGAAGATAGATTTCTTCCTTAATAAAATCACATTTGAAAGTCCAGGAAAAATCTGGAAGGAAGGAGAATAAAGTTATAAGTTTAGGCAATAAATCAGAGAAGTGAACAAAGTGACACTAGATGGGCTTGTGGCAAAGAAAAGGTCTTTAGAGAGAAATATTTAAGGATATCCCAGGTTTTTTGCTTATAGACATGTAGTATTACTTCTCGCCTCCAAGTCACCTGGGAAATAATCAGCAAGTTCTAAATAGCTCACTAATGGTTTTTTTCTGAAGCAAATTCTTTTGGGGGGGCCTCTAAATACTAAGTACTCTTTATTTTTTTAAGTTTTAAAATTCCAGTTAGTTGACATACAGTGTGATATGAGGTTCAGGGATACAATATAGTGATTCAACACTTCCATACAACACCTGGTACTCATCACAACACTCCTGAATCCCCATCACCCATTTCACCCCTCTGCCCACCCACCACCCCTCTGGTACCTCAGTTTTCTCATTTGTGACATGAAGATGATACCTTTGTTCTCCTACAACATGTGTCTGTGTAATGTGAATTGACTCGCTCATGATTGGTAAATGAGAGAATGCCAGCAATACAACGCACATGTGCCGGTTCCCGTGAGATTTTCTCTACCTGTTTGTGTTTTGCACCACTGAGTATCAGCAGCTGAATGCAAAGTATATGAAAACCCTGTGCAGTGAGCTGGGGGGGGAATGCAGGGCTGTGCATGGTGCAAAATGGTCTCCCTCTGACTGTTGGGTAAGTTGGACTTGATTTGGCACATAACCTGGCTTGCCACGATCATCTGCATGGTTTCCTGACTGGTGCATGTCATCTCTGTATGGAGTGTCTGTTCTGGGACACCTGGGTGGCTCGGCGGTTGAGCGTCTGTCTTCAGCTCAGGTCGTGATCCCAGGGTCCTGGGATCGAGTCCCACATCAGGCTCTCCACAGGGAACCTGCTTCTCCCTCTGCCTAGGTCTCTGCCTCTCTCTGTGTATCTCTCATGAATAAATAAATAAATAAAATCTAAAAGAGTGTCTATTCTTTCTTACACTGCCCTCAGTCCAGCAACTCCACATTTTCAGAAAGTTAAAATCCCTCATTTTCTATAGCATTTTTTTCTATAAAAGTTAAAATCCCTCATTTTCTATAGCATTTTTTTCTATATTATTGAGAAAGAAAAAACTACACATAAATTCCCATTTTACTTATCAGGCATTTATCATGTTTTTTAAATGTGCCATTTTAATTACATCTATTGACACTGTCCTTAGAAAGTTTCATTTGTTTTGAATGGTCTCCTTTTAACCCAATACTCAGTATGAATTCTGCTGGTTTATTGCAAACTTTTGCAAAATCTGATTTTTTTAGGAACATGTGCACTGCATTTTAGTGAAAAAACTTAAGAGTAGCCATCTTGTAGAATTTTTTTTGTGGCTCAAGTGGGTTAATAGCATAAAAAGCTGATATCACCACCACGTGTTCTAGGTACTGTTCTGAGCCCTTTTCATGTAAATGTCAGATGAAGCTGGTACTCGGTAAATGTTCACTTTTATCAGAGGAAACATTTAACTAATACACATGCTCATGGTGTCCTGAATCAAAGTGATAGGTTAGGTCATTGCATAACTCAGGGGACAGGGGGGATGCACACCAAAGACGGGCGCATATTTGTATACGTGTTATGATGATTTCCTGCTGGATGGCGGTATGGTGTCTGATTTTTAAAAAAATCATAAGATGGTAGTAACCTGTGTTGAAGAAGAGGAGCCCTTTCTAAGTAGTAGAGAGAGGTTATTAGGGCCAGCAAAGGACCTGTTGTGAATAGTCTTTTTAGCTCATATAAGCTTCCGTTTAGTCAGATCTCAAATTATAGGAGTAGTATATTAATCTACATGTATTTTAAAACTGTTATTAATGACTTATTTCTCACACCATCATGGCATTTTAGGTGGAGACAAGTTAGGACATGAGGGCAAAGGAGGCCTCAGCGACTTTTAGTTTGCATACATGATTTCTCCCTAAGCAAGGCTCAGGGTCAGTTTGGTAAAGTTTATCTTTGATCCCTTTTTCTTCCTTTCCTTTTCTTTCTGTGTTCTGTGATCAGATAGCATGGCCTTGAGTCCCTTCCATTGTATCAAAACACACATAATAGGTGCTCAGTAAATAGTAAGTGGCTGATTGAATGATTCAGTGTTTTTGTATAGTGAAGGGATATACAAAGTTGTCCATTCTACCTCCAGATCCAGCGCTACAATAACGTACTATAGTAACCCCGACACAGGGCTTGTTTTTTTTGTTTTTTATTTTTATATTTTTTTATAAATATTCCAAGAGGCTACTCTTTTTTCTCAGCTTTACTGAGGTATAACTGACATACACAAGTGTATGATATTTAAAGTGTACACTCTGATGATTTGATATATGTGTACATTGAGAAAGAACTAACACATGGAGCTACTTAATACATTCACATCCATCACCTCGTATATTTCTCTTTTTTCTTTTTTCTTTTTTTTTGATGAAAACATTTAAGTTTTACTCTCTTAGCAAATTTCAATTATACAATTCAGTGCTGTCCACATAGTCACCGTGTTACACATTAGATCCTCAGACCTCCCTGAAGTCTGTGTCCTTGACCAACCTCTCTGTATTTCCCTTGCCCCTCAGTCCCCAGCCCCTGGCAATGACTCTTCTGGTCTCTCTTTCTACAAGTTCAACTTTTTGTTTTTTAGATTCCACCTATGAGTGATATCGTGCAGTATTCATCTTTCTCTATCTGGCTTATTTCACTTACCCTAATGACCTCCAGATTCATTCATGTTGTCACAAATGATAGGATTCCTTTATTTCTTAAGGCTGAATACAATACCAGTGTATATTTATATCATATCTTCTTTATCCATCAATAGTCACTATTCACAGAGTGAAAAGGCAACCCACAAATGGAAGAAAATATTCTCAAGTCATATATCTGAAAAGAGATTAATGCCCAGAATATATAGAGAATTCCTAAAACTGAACAAACAAATTGATTCAAAAATGGACAAAGATTTCAAATAGACATTTCTCCAAAGAAGACATATGAATAACCAGTAAGCTCACGAAAAGATACTGTACATAAGGGAAGTGCAAATCAAAACTGCAATATCACCACACACTCATTAGGATGGCTAGTTTCAAAAAAACAAGCGTCAGCAACAAATGTTAGGTAGGAAGGTAAAATGGTTTAGTCACTGGAAAAAAGCAGTATGGAGCTTCCTCAACATATTAACAATAGAAATATAATATGATTTAGCAATTTCCCTGGGTATATACCCAAAAAGAATTAAAAGCAGGATCTCAAAAAGTTATTTGTACTCCACATTATAGCAGCATTATTCACAATAGCTAAAACATGGAGCATACAGGTGTCCATCAACCAAAGAGTGGATAAGCAAAATGTGGTATATACATTCAATGAAATATCATTCCACCTTAAAAAAGGAAGGAAATCCTGCGAATGGTACAACATGAACCTTGAAGACATTGTGCTAAGTGAAAAAGCCACATGCTGTGTCATTCCACCTGTTCGAGGTACTTAGAGTAGTCAAAATCATAAAGACAAATAGCATCATAGTGTTCACCAGGAGCTGGGAGGAGGGGAGAATGAGGAGTTATTGTCTAATAGGTATAGACTTTGAGTATTACAAAATGAAATGTGTTATGAGGATGGATGGTGGTGATGGCTACATAAAAACTGAATGTATTTAATACCACTGAAGCATAGGCTTGCAAATGGCTAAGATGGTAAATTTTATTTTATATATGTTTTAGCAATTAAAAAAAAGTGGATAAAGGAAAAAAAATTCTTAAGTGTCCATTGATAGACACTTCAGCTGTTCCCATACCTTGGCTGTTGTGGAAGTACAGATATCTCTTTGAAACAATGATTTCACTTCCTTGGATATAGAACCAGAAGTGGAATTTCTTGAGGAACCTCCATACTGTTCTCCAGAGTGGCTGCACCAGTCTCCATTCCCAACAACAGTGCACAACTTTCCCTTTTTCCACATCCACACCAGCATTTACCTCCTGTCTGTTTGATGATAACTACCCTAAAGGTAGGAGATGATATCTCACTGTGGTTTTGATTTGTATTTCCCTGATGATCCTTGATGCTGAGCATCTTTTTATGTATCTGTTGGTCATTTGTACATCTCTTTGGAAAAATATCTATTCAGGCCCCTAAAGGCCTTGTTTATAACAGTTGGTTAGGATACTGAGACCCTGCCTGCATCACCTCTGTACATTCTGAGTGCAGAGGGAGCATTCATTACAGTCAATTGTTGTACCTGGCTTGGAAAACTAACCTGGTAATTATTATGATAGCAGATCCAAGAGCAAAATTCAATTATTACAGCTGATCTGATATAGAGCTGAATAATTCCCCTATAAATTGATACTCTAATTTATTCCACATACTTAAATGTAGAAATATATTCTGGTGTAACTTTAGTAGGTTTTATACTACTTATTCATTGCATTCAGATTCTCTGAAATTAAATGCCCACTTCACTGCCAGCAGCAGGAATTGCTATTCATTCTCTATCCCAAAGAACTAACTCCTGGGAGGTGGGAAATTACCTATCCTCTCACAGCTGCTTACCACACACCCTAGGTATTATGTTGATCTGAACACAAGATGTGCTACAATAGACCATGTCCTGCCTCTTGCATCTTTCAATTTTTCCCTTTCTTCTGTTTAGGCATAGCATAAATTTATGGAGAAAGAGAGAGAGAGAGAGAGAGAGAGAGAGAGAGAGAGAGAGAGAAAGAAAGAAGAAAAGAAAAAAGAAAAGAAAAGAAAAGAAAGGAAAGGAAAGGAAAGGAAAGGAAAGGAAAGGAAAGGAAAGGAAAGGAAAGGAAAGGAAAGGAAAGAAAAAAGAAAAGAAAGAAAAGAAAAGAAAAGAAAGAAAAAAGAAAAAAAGAAAGGCAGTGTATTTTGGTCATTTATTCTAGCCCTTGTGTTGGTTTATTTTGTTTTTAAGAAAATAGTTCCATATTTTTCAAATCGTTTATACATTTACTTGCCTGATTAGTTGCTTAAATTGTCCTTATATATATAAAAAAAATACATTTCAGATTGAATGACTAAAATCCAAAAAGCCATATCCATATGTTCAAATCACCTACTTGGAATTTAAGTGTCCTAGGAGAATTTGTTTCAATTTTTTTAAGAAAACACTCCAGGGATCAAAACTATTTTTTTGATATATACGTATATACAAACCAGTATCTTCTCCACCACAAGCACCTGAGCCCATTTATAACTCTGAAACTTTGTATTTATTGGCATTTACAATATAAAATAGATAGAAATTTTCCCATTAAATCCATGCCTTGATTTTCAGTTTTGAACTAAATATTTCTGAGTGTTTTTTAATTAAAATTAGGGACTTTAGCTGATACACACACACACACACACACACACACACACACAATGCCCAGTAACATAACCTTGTTGCTTATGAAACAGTCTCTATCTTGCTCTCCCCAGACTCACATATGCTTTGTGATTGAGGCAGAAAAAGAGGTCACAGAAGGACAGCCTACTGAAGCTTCTTCCAATTTTAAACATCCTCAGCCATTTCACAAGGGATTGGAATTTCAAGCACACAAATCAGATGAGTTTGAGACTGGCTCCATGATGTTCTGCATAGTAATTGAAAAATTCTGTTAAGTTGTATCATGTGCCAAGAAACCTCTGAGCCTCTCTAGACCTGACTTTGAGTCTGCGGAAGCAGAACCAGAAGTGTTACTGAGCAATGTTTTATCAAAATGAGTCAAATTCAGTAGCTATTTTTCATTCATCCTTTACGGAGGTAAAATAGCATAGTGGCAAAGAATATGGGCTTTGGGGTTACACTGTCTGTTCAATCACTTCCAGTTGAATGAGGTTAAGTCATGTTACTTAATCTAACCAAAATTTAGTTTTCTTATCAATAAAATGAGGAATCAAAGTCAACAGTTTGTGTAAAGTATTTAGCACAGTGCCTAGAATTAGTAAAGATTCAACAAATTTTATTTATGAAAATAACAGAGCAAATCAGACTTGCAGTCTTTGCTAGTATACACAATATGTTCAGATCACAGATCATCAAAACATTGGAAAGTAACTCTGAGAATCATTCTGCAACTGGCCTGTTGCCATGAGTTAAACACAGTCTAAGGAAACGTATTTTAGTCCAGGTTAGTTAGAACTAAAATTCCTCAGATTAATTGAAACACTCACAAAGGGCAAGCAATGAAAATTTTACACACTGTGATTCTACGACCTATAACTTTCCTTAAAATTAGAATTTTCCACAGAATGGTCAAAAAGGCTTGAAATGAATGAAACATGTTTCTATAAAATATTTGCAATTATATTAAAGATTTCTAGGTATTTAAATTACAGAAACTATAACTGCACGCAGATATTTCAAATATCACTACAAAAATTTAAACTGAGGCACTGAAGACTTTTAAGCTAAATGTAATCAAACTTTTAAGGCATCCATCATGCTAGGACATTTAATGCTATATAAATACACCATGATTCAATAAAATGTGTGACCTTTATTAAGAATTCAGTATACCCCAAATTATGTGCTAGGAACTAGAAATAATGTGATTAAATCCTAGTCTTCAAAGAATCTATAATCTAAAAATTCATAATCTAAATAAGCAAACAGACAAATAATAATCTAAATGCCCTTTTTAAGTGCTGTAGCAGAGATAATACCCAAACAGCCAGGGGAAATGAGGAAATCAAAATGGAATGGGAGATAGTAGGAACCCAGAAAGCCAGAGAGAACTGATCATCTTTGAACTGTAACTAAAAGAATGAATAAAAATTTTCTAAGCTGTATTTTCCAGCTGGCAGGGTCAAGCATGGAGGAGTGACTATACCTAGCATGCTTGTTTCCTGCTGACACACCATCCTTTAACCCAGACCAAAACACCCCCACACCATTTTCCCACATGGCTCATAAATGCAGAGCTTTCCAGACCTCATCTCTCCTCCCACACCAATCTCTAATTCATCCCTGACTGGCTTATCCCTGGACTTCTATTCTATACCTTGATTTTTATTTCTACGTCTTTTCCCATTTGGTATTTGTGAACTGCTAGATGGCTAGTATTTTCCTAGAATCTGGTATATCTACAAAATTTGGGGCTTCAGTGGTTTCTTTCATGCATACTCATGATCAATATTTTAGAATTTTCCCTTCAAGTTTATTTTTTAAATAAATGTCACACATAAACATTGATTTCAATATATGCAGACCTATATAAAGATGAGGAAAGAAATTTGCTATTGAAAAACATACACTGTCCAACCTCAGCAGACTATGGCAAAATGAAGACTCTTTCCATTAAGCCTTTGATAGACTGGGATATATATGAGTCTGGTGGAACTTCTGATTTAATTGTAATAAAATAAATTGAGCATTGCCTCCTCTATAAGTAATATGAAAAAGAAAATATAAATCTATTCTTGATTAAACTAGAGAAATCTGAACCTCCAGATCGTAAAACAATAGAAGGGTTACAAAGAGTTGTGAAAGTCAGATAGTACAGCAAGGGGGGGTGCTGTGATGGCTCAGTCAGTTGAGCGTCCCACTCTTGGTTTCAGCCCAGGTCATGAGTTCACAGTTGGGGGGCGTCAAGCCCCATGTCAGGCTCTGTGGTCAGTGCAGAGTCTACTTCAGATTCTCTCTCTCCCTCCCTCTCATTCTCTCTCTCTCTCTCTCTCTCTCAAATAAATAAATAAAACCTTAAAAAAAATACAGCAAGATATGAAGTACCATCAGAGGTAAAAAATGCTAAAGTAAGTGGCATACTCTAAGATATTCTTTTAATTATTTCATACTTACAACAGGATAAATGAGCTGTGTAGATTAATAAGGAAGCCCCCTTGGGTCCTGTTAGAGGAGATAATCGAGAGGATGTGCCCAGGGAGGGATGTGCCCTCACCCCTTTCCCTGTCCTTGGAGTGTACATTCTCCCACAGTGGGAAGCATTTTCAAGGACACAGCCCAGAAAGAGCAATGTGCAGTTGAGATTCTCTATGGTAACTGACCCTAGTTACGACCTCTATACAAACTTATAATTTTGCCGGGTGGGTACAGAGATCAAATAGTCTTGCAGCTGCCCGAGACAAGCCTTGGAAGTAAGTTCCCTTGTTTATTAACTTGCCACCTACCAATCCGGATTAGTTGGCCTCTTCAGTCTCTCCTTGCCCTCCCTGTACAGAGGCCAGTTTCAGATTTCACCCAGCAAAGCTCCAGAGGTTGTGAACCAATGGATTCTATTTGGCATCAAGTCTAAAATATCTGGGAGAGTGGAGCTAATTTAGGAAACACATAGATAAGCTATATTTTGGCAACTAAGCAGGAGACAAGGATAAAGATTAAAAACAGCCTAAAGTACCATTTTTAGTTGACTAGAAAGGAATAAAAGCTACAAGAATTTAGACAGCCCATGTCATAAGTAGAATTCCTATGAGTCTGGATCATAACACTACCCTCTCTTTATCAAACTCTCCTGCAAATAGGTTATCCAAGAATAATTCACCTTATTCAAAAAAATGAAGAAATAATTTTAAAAAAACAATAAGATCTATTTTTAAAAAGGGAAGGAAAATAAATAAAAGGTGTAGAATAGTTACTCCAAGAATAATGACATGGAGAATAAAGTTGTAGCCAAATACAGTTTACTAAATATGAAGAGCATAATGAAGCAAGCACCTCTTAAACGAAAACACAAATCAGAGATACTAGAATTCAGAGAAGTCATAGAAAAATAGCAATAGAAGGTGGAAAATAAGCTAATTCAGCTCAATAAAGAAATGGAAGGGGGGAAAAAAGATTCATCACAAAAATAACAATTACATTGGAAGCAGCATAAAGAAAAATAAACAAAAATATAAACTGAAAACACAATTAGAAACATACAGCACAGTTACATAAAGATGAGTAATAAAATGAAAAAGGATTTTAAAACATTAGAAAGGGAATATTTCTTTAGGAAGATATAAGTAAAGGAGGGGTGCCTGGCTGGCTCAGTCGCTAGAGCATGAAACTCTTGGTCTCAGGGTTGTAAGTTCAAGCCCCACATTAGGTGTAGAGATTACTTAAAAATAAAATCTTTAGGGGCGCCTGGGTGGCTCAGTCAGTTAAACGTCTTCCTTTGGCTCAGGTCATGATCTCAGGGTCCTGGGATTGAGCCCCACATTGGGCTCCCTGCTCAGCAGGAGCCTGCCTCTCCCTCTCCTACTCCCCCTGCTTGTGTTTTCTTGCTCTGTCAAATAAATAAATAAAATCTTTTAAAAAAATAAAATAAAATATTTTTTTAAAGGAAAATAGGTAAAGGAGATCCAGCAATTGCATACATAGTGTTACCAAAGAACAAAATCAAAGGACTAGGAAAGAAAGAAAAAAAAAGGTATGTTAAGGAAATGTCCCAGAAATGGAAAATTTAAGTCACAGACTGAAAAGAAAATTCCACAAGAAAGTGGAGCCAGACTAATAAATTATTTCTTTAGATTAACAAATTATGATAATCATCATCATCAACGACATTTAAATTTTACATGTTGTACCTCATTTAATCCTCACCACCGACAGATAAGCAGGTTGTATTATAGACACTATTATTATCTGCATTACAATTGTAATGAAATAGAGAAAATGGTCAGGTAGCCTCTGCAGCAAAAAATTCTAACTTATTTCTCTAGAGAAAACACTCATTGGCGTTGAGTATTGATTCCACCTAATTATGGGAACAAGAACAAAAAGCAAACATATTTAGTCTACGTTACTAAAACCTAGGCAGAAGGTAAATGAAAATGTTAGTTCTTTTGGAAAAATATATAGGAGTAGGATTTGCACCTCAGGAGATAGATTTGTGGTTAATTTGATCAGGAACTATCTGCTGGAGGAGCTCCTTGAGAGGACGGGACCTATGGTTGGTCTGCGAGCTGGACCCAGGCAATGGGAGCCTCTTATCCCTTCCCCTGTCCCTGGAAGATGTGGCCTGCCCATCAGACCCACACTGGGTGCCACGGCAAGGCTGCAGCCTTTTGAGAGGGCCATGTGTTGTTGAGATGGTCTGGACTGATCCCTGTTAAGAACTTTATGTAAACTTTGAAATTCTGACGGGACGGTGTAGAGACCTGCTCATCTTGCAACCGCCCAAGACTACCCCTGCCCTTGTTTGTGAAACCTGCCACCTACCAACATAGAGGGGTCTCCCATTGCCATTGCCCCTGTCCCCCATGTACAAGAGCCAGTTTCAGATGTCACCTGGGGAACTCCGCGGGGGCTACAAACCAGCACTAACAGATTTCCAAAATGAGAACCCCTGTTGTACCTCCTCATCACTAACATTTAGCATTATTAGTCCTTTTAACTGTAGCTATTCCAATGGGAGTAAAGAGTAGCAATTCACTGTGTACTTAATTTACATTTCCCTGATAACTAATGATGTTGAGCCCCTCTTCTTTTGATTATTATCCATTTGAGCCTCTTCAGTGAGATGTGTGTTCAAGAGTTTTGCTCATTTTCATTGGGCTATTTTTTTTTATTATTGGGCTTTTTTTGTTATATATTAATTTCAGTGAGATAGATTTCTTAATTTTCTTTCTACTGCAGTGAATGAATTTATCGTCCTAAGAGGATCTTTGCCTACTCCAAGATCATAAAGATCATGTAGAACGTTTTGTTCTTATGGAAGAAACTTTTCCTCTAGAAACTTAACGATTTTAGTTCTTACGTTAGGTCCATGCTTTAATTAATTTTGAGGGCAGTATCAGATGAATGTCAAGGTCCACTTTTCCTCCATGTGTTCACCAGTTATTCCAGCCCTATTTGTTAAAATGATGGTTTTTACCCATTGAATTGAACTGCTAACCTTTTCAAATATCTGTTGGTGAGGACCTTCTATTCTGCTCCATTGATCTCTTTATCTATCCTATGTCAATGCCACTCTGTCTTGATTACTGTAGCTTTACAGTTATCCTTGAAGATGGTAAAAGTTCTCTAACTTTGTTTTTCGCTTGCAAGACTTTTGGAGAAAATTGGCAATTTAAAGAGGGAAACAATTGTTATGACATGTAAATGAGATTACTCACAATTGTTGTGTTGACTACATTTATTTTATTTTGTGTTTTCTTTATGCTCTGGTATCTAGAGCCTTGCTAACTGGGGAGGAATTGTCCCTCCTATGGGTAGCTAATTCCCTTGAGATAGTAAATGACTTGCCTGGGAGCATGTCTTTGATTTGCAAACCAACCAATCTTAGTCCATACCCCATCTGCCTCATTTTATCAGGCTCATGCCACTATTCCCACCCTAATCACTGCAGGGCCAATTACTGAACAACTAAGAATCACCCTAACAGCTCAGAGCCCACCCAAATTATTTCGACTTGCTTAGCTTGCTTACCTGGTCTCATCCAGTCCCACCCAGAGAAGTCACAACAAAGGGTTCTACCCACCAGCTTCTCTCTCCCTCTGCTAATCTCTCAATCTCTCTCTCTCTCTCAACTTGCTCATCTTCCCTGTGCTTTCCTGTGTGGTCCTGCAGGCATGATGTGCCTCCTGTTTTTAGGTGATTGTGAGTCTAATAAAAACTCACACATAACTAACACTATGATTCATTATTTTTAAATTTTATATCAATTTGATAGCTGAAATTAACTTATTGTAACTAACATTACTTAATTACCTAGGCATTTGATAGTTCCCACTATATTTTTGGTTTATCATACTTCTTTATTGCAAAATTATTTTAATGTTTTTTGTTTATTATTTTATTGTGCCCTTGTATTGCTTTTCTTTCTACCTCAAATTGAGGAATGCCCAGAGCACTCTCAACTGGTCTCAGAATTCAAACTTGCTGGGGTTACAGTGAATAATACAATATGACAGAAATTTGTGCATTTGGAGAGCAGATGGAGATGCAGGTAGAAACCAATATATGAAATATCATATATTACTTGACAGGAAATTGCATGTGGAGAGTACTGATGTGAAAGCTGAAGGGAGAGTCACGACTGGAGTCAATAAGACAAGTTCCTGGGCACTTATTACAATATTAAGAGACTGAGACTTTCAAGGGAAGCATATCCAAGCACAAAATAAAAAATCATATCACACAAAAAACAAAATCACAGGAATACAAACAAAACTATGAGTGGCATACAGATGCTGGAAAAAACCAACAAAGGTGGTGTACATCAGAATGAAGGAGCAGAGAGGCATGGAGGCCAATAAAAGGATTTAGGATAACCCAAGTGAATCAAGCTAATTATGACCAAATTCAGATGTAGAGCAGATCCCGGGTCATTGGGATAGAAATGGACTAATCTAACCTCAGGAAATGACTGTAACAAGAAACATGCACCTAAGAATAATGCACAAAAATAATAATTAATTAATTAATGGAACAGGAGGAAACGTTTGGAGGTAATGAATATGATTATGGCATAAATTGTGATGCCATACCATTGTGATGGTTACACAGACATATACTTATCTCCAAACTCATTAAGGTGTATATATTAGATATGTACAGCTTTTTTATGTCAATTGTAACTTAATAAAGTGGTATTTCTTTTTATTTTTTAAGTTTTTATTTAAATTCTAGTTAGCTAACATATAGTGAATATCAGTTTCAAGTATACCATTCAGTGATTCAACACTTCCGTAGAACACCAGGTGCTCATCGCAAGTGCCCTCCTTAATCCCCATCACATATTTCACCCATCCCCCTACCCACCTCCCCTCCAGTAACCATCAATTCGTTCCATATAGTTAAGAATCTGTTTCTTGGTTTACCTCTCTTGTTTTCCTTATACTCATTTGTTTTGTTTCTTAAATTCCACATGAGTGAAATCATGAGTTTTGTCTTCCTCTGATGGACTTCTCGTAGCATAATGCTTTCTAACTCCATCCATGTCATTGCAGATGGCAAGATTTCTTTCTTTTTGATGACTGAGTAATATTCCATTGTATATATACCACATCTGCTTTATCCATTCACCTATTGATGGACACTTGGGCTCTTTCCATAGTTTGGCTGTTGTTGATAATGATTCTATAAACATTGGGGTGCATATATCCCTTTGAATTAGCATTTTTGTATTCTTTGGGTAAAAACCTAGTAGTGCAATTTCTGAATCATAGAGTAGTCCTATTTTTAACTTTTTGAGAAACCTCCATAATATTTTCCAGAGTGGTTATACCAGTTTACACTCCCACCACTAGCATAGTGGGATTCCCCTTTCCCCACATCCTCACCATTAAAATCCTAGAGGAGAACACAGACAGTAACTTCTTTGATACCAGCTATAGAAACCTCTTTCTAGATATGTCCCCTGAGACAAGAGAAACAAAAGCAAAAATAAACTATGAGACTTCATCAAAATAAAAATCTTCTGCACAGCAAAGGAAACAATCAACAAAATTAAAAGGCAACCTACAGAATGGGAGAATATACTTGCGAATGATGTATCTGACAAAGGATTAATATTAAATATATATAAAGAACTTCTAAAACTCATCCAAAAACTAATAATCCAACTAAAAAAATGGACAGAGAACATGAATAGACATTTTTCCAAAGAAAACATACAAATGGCTAACAGACACGTGAAAAGATGCTCAACATCACTCATCATCAGGGAAATACAAATCAGAACTACAATGAGATATCATCTCACACCTGTCAGAATGGCTAAAATCAACAACACAAGAACTAGCAGTTATTGGCAAGGACAAAGTGGTTTTTAAAAAAGAACCAACGCAGGGGTGGAGGGGCTGTGAGGTAGTGGCATAAAAAATAGGAAAAGGAATTCATTAGAATTAAGTCAAAGTGCTGTTAAAGACTTGGATAAGTAGGAATTCATAGATGTGTGATGGGGTCAATCATGTTTTTCAATATTCTCTACAATATTCACACTATCAGGAGTAACCATGAAGAAACTGGAAAAGTAAGCTTCAAGTTAAAATGCATTAAATTCTCTAACTTCATAAGAATTTGAAGTTAGTTAGTTAAAAGTTTTTTCTTAAAAAAATGTAAAATAAAAATTAAAGTTTTTGTCTTTTCTAACTAACCAGACTGTAAATTCTTTAAGAGTAGGAACCTATGTTACACGATGTGTAATGCTTAATATGTAAATATTAATAGGTACCAGACTGACATTTGTATCTTATTTAAGTGAAGACTACAATATTGCTGGAAATGTCTAATGTCACAAGAAGTTCATTTGTTCATTCCTATCATATGAACTGAGAAATCTTTCCTAACTCATTTGCATACATTGTAGTTTTCAACCCCAAACAAAATAAAATTCACATAATGTAAAAACCTTAGGCATAAAATGAGTCAAAAACTACTCTCTAAACTCATCCCAACTAAAAACTAAAAATAAAAAAATAAAAATAAACTCATCCGGACTATATAATAGCAATTTTCCTATTAAATATGCCAATGAAAATATGTAGCAGGTACAGGAGAGATACTAATTCCTACAGCCTATCACAAAATGGAGAAAGTAAAAGACCCAGGTGGATGGACAGAAAGAAAGACCCAGAGAGACCAAAAGAAACTCAATAGAAAGAAGCAAAGAAGAGTGTTTAAGTACATCAAGGAAAGAAATAATGGGAAGTAGAAAGCATCTCCATACCTACTTACTGTAACACTGTCTCCAGACAAAGAGAGTGAGCTTTAAGATAAATAGGATGGATTTTAGACCCTGGGAATTGGGGATCTTGAGGTGGGTTCTGACCATGAGAGCCACATAACCAAAATCCAAACCACCCAAGTAAATGGTAGAGTGTCAAATTCATAGCACAAACAACAATACGCTTTCTGTCTCTGTCCTTCGAAGTTAAATTGCACAATGAATTTTTCTTATGTATTATTTTATTTATTTTTTTTAATTTTTCTTATGTAAAACACACTCCAATCTGAGATGAATCACACTGACATATGGTGCGAGATTTGGATACAAAAGAAGCACTAATAAAATTTGTGGCAGGCATGCATTTACCCTCAGAGATAAGTTAGACTTCAAATTCCAAAAAGGGTATTTCTGTATTCATAGCTTATCTGTACCACTGAGCCATCAGAGGTATTTGTTTGAGATAACATTATGTGCAGCCTTTGTGTTTCACAGACCATCTGTCCTTGGCCATAGTAACTACAGAAATAAGACCTAATGGATAGGAAACTCCTGAAAGTCATTTTGACTTCACTCGGCTCTGCACAATCTCTATTCCACATTGCTCAGGGTCTCTTAAGCAAACTATCTTAACGTGAGTGGAAGGTAGAAAATGAAGATATATGAGATCAGCACATGGAACAGAGGTAGCCAGAGAATACCTCTATTTTGGATCAAGTAATTATTACAGAAGCTTTAATATATAAGAAAGTGATTTTTTATTAAAGTCTAACAGAATAATTAATGGCAATGCTATTAGAGTCCTAAGTGCCATGCTTTTATAAATAGCACATCACTAAATTTTTATAGAGAACAGGCTATATTCTGAAGCAATTCTAAAATATAGGAAGCAGTACCAGTCAATTTTTTTTTTAAGATTTTACTTTCAAGTGATCTGTATACCCAATGTAAGACTTGAATTTAAAACCCTGAGATCAAAAAAAGATAAAAAAATAAAAATAAAAAATAAAACCCTGAGATCAAGAGTCAAATACTCTACTGACTGAGCCAGTCAGGCAGGCAGGTGCCAACTGATTTTTAAAGGTAGTTGTCAGTAGGTAATCCTCCTCCTTCTCATTTTTAAGCGTATCTGGTTTTTTTTGGCAAACAGAGGCATCTACTAGGGCAGAGATTTTCAACCCTGGCTCTACATCAAAATTACCTCCAAAACTTTTTGAAAATACTGATGCTGGTCTTCGGCCCCAAGATATTTTGATTTTGTGGAACTCTTGTGGGGCCTGGGACTATTCACACATTTTTCCATGAAAGATTCTGAGGCACTGCCAAGGATCAAAATGCTTGTCTTAATTTTCACCCTGAACAATCTATAGATATTATACAGATTAATTAAAAGCAACAGGGATCCAAATGCTTTTATGTGAATATCATTTGAGTTCCAGGAATGACTCCAACGAAGAGGTATACAACGGTAGTAGTGACATTATTTGAGAGTCGGTGGATTAACATAAATACAACTCCTTACAAATCCTCAGACCTGATGGTTGATGAGGTCTCCTGAAAAGACTTGATAGCATACTTTGCATCCACTGAGCCAGTGGAGACTGACACCACACTTTCTCAGTGTTCTTGACAAATGTGGCATCCTCTAATGATTTAAGAAATTCACTGTCCAAGGGGGACACAGAGAGTACAGCTCTCCTCCCTCAATGATTTTTGGAGATTTTACTTGTCTCTCTTTTCTAGGAATATATGATTATTTCCCTAAGAACAGTGTATTTTCCCTTTATAAATGACATATATAATCTTTTCTCATTCCTCATTTTCTTTAAAAACCAGGAAGCCTAGAACCAATTTCCCACTCAACTTGAGTAACTGTGTGTAAAACAATATGTCCTGCAAGTTTGCTCTCCTTCTTCCCTGTCTTGCAGTATTTTATGTTTTTCCTCAATCGGACTTTAAAGATCTTCCATCTTATGACATGAATTAGTTTAATTTTCCATTGACTCGGCTCAATATAGAAGGTATTTGATGATATTAAAGTCAATCCTAATTATTACTATGTAATGAACAAAATATTTTAATCACTAGCCAAAGAAACACTGAAAGGTTATCATGATGAACCTTTCAGGAGCATCTTCAAAACTAAAACAATTCAGAGGTAAATTCTGCAACCAGACAATGTCAGTATCACCTCCAAAATTAATCTTAGTTGCAATTCACTCTAAACCCAAATTTTCAACAAACTGGGAACCAGTAGTGATCATCTTGCTTTGTTACACAAAGGAAGCAGGGAGATGAGACAACAGTGAGTCACCTAAGCTAAGTGTACACAAGACAAAGCACCTATGTGACATTTGTAATTGTAGAAACACTGATTTATGCCACCTTTCCTATTTTCATTTCCTAGAATAGCAGCTCTTATTTTTATTAAAGGATGCACTATTTCAGCTCAGAGGGAATCTGGCATATATTTCTGAATAATTATGCTTATATGAAAGCCAATCTAGCCTTCTTCAGAGATTTTTGAAAATCTGTCCATAACAAAGGTCTCTCCGATCCTTGTAAACACGCAGCCTTTATGACAAAGAAAGTAAAGTTTTTTTAATACTTAAAAGAAAAATTGTTCTCAAAGACTTCTAAAGAGAAATCACTCTGGAGTCAGAAAATACTTTTATTCTTCTTTTATATTATGACACTCTTACCAGAAAACTGAGATTAGAAAAGGCCAAAGGTTTATTCCTACCCACTATTACAATAGCACAGAAATGTACATGGTAGGGATTAGTCAGATAAACCCTCCAGAAACCTGGGATGCTCTCATCACTGCCAATCCAAGGCTATATTTTACAAGGTCAATCCTTCTGGATGAGAAGAATAACATAATCTGCCATCTTGAAACTTCATCTTAGCTAGAGGCAGTGTGCTAAAAGTAATGTTTATCCTCTCATTTGTACCTCATTCTATTTGATAAAGGTTATTGTTGGGGCTGATATCTTTTTTAATTTTAAGAGTTTGTTTGAGCAAAAGCCAATTCTAATCCAACAGTGCCAATCTGCAAGTGATTGGGAGCACTCCACCAACAGAAACCAGGGGAAGGACTTTTATAGAGAAAAGGTGAAAACAGAGAAAAGAATCATTGATTGGTTGTAGCTGAAGGCCTAGGTGGCTGTTTGTTGCCTTATGTTTCAACTTTGTAACGTGGAGGCTTAGATTTTGGTTTGTTTATGCAAGCTGCTACAGCATTGGCAGTCTACTGGCCTCCTTGTTTAATTAATGATTCCCCACTTCGGGTCATCCTCTCATATATGAAAGATTGGCCAAATCTTTGGTGTTAGTGCCACTCTCAATCACCATCAGAGTTAAGTTGCTTTTATCTGGTTCTGAAACTTGTAGGCTACGCTGTCAGGAGCTGTTGTCTCTTGGTTTCCAATCACATCCTGTCTCTAGATCAGCGGTTACACATGAGAATCAACTGGTGAACTCTTAAAACTCCTAAAACCAAAGCCAAATCCAGAGCAATTGGGTCAGAATACCTGGAGGAAGCCATTAAAATACCATTAAGCTGCCAAATTTGATGTCCAGCTTCACATAAAACCAATTAATTACACTATTTTAAGTCATATGTAATCAGAATCAAGAACCTTATTACAAAATGGATAAAATAACTCAATCTATTGATTTCATTTAGAGATCACTCTTAGGAATAAGTTTCCTTTTTCAAGTTCTTTTTCCTGAAATTAACACAAGAACTTGAATTTGTGTTTCAATGGTAAAAAAGAGCCCAACTTTATAAAATCTTTTATTATTAATTTTGTTCAGGAGAATTTTTGAGAAATATTATACTCTTGGTATAAATTTCAGAGAGGGATCTCAGGACCAGATCATTGCTCTAAAATAAAGACAGGAGCTCTGACTCAAACACACAAACAAACAAACTAGAAAAAAATGGCTTGTAAAATATTTAGGGAGGACATATTTTAAAACACATGATTATTCAGAAAAAAAAACAATAAGCAAATTCTAATGACTCTTGAAAAATAACTTGAAGGAAGAAGCAATGATTTTGTTTTACTCAAGAAAACTGGCATTTCAGAGGGGGAAAGGCAATGGATATAAAACTTCATTTATCTGTTGTGGCTAAATTTCAAACAAGAAGTAAACAAGTTTGCTATTTCCATGTCTGATTCTTCTGAAATCTGATTGATTTATGAGTTCATTTGGAAGATGGACAATGTTGATACAAGTATATACAAAATACCTGAAGATCCAAAAATTAAGAATAAGCTTTTATTTGTACTGTTTGTCAAAATTTTCTAGAGAAAAATTGTGGTACAAAGACATTAAATGACTCATTAAGTTCATCCAGTAAGTTCAATCAGTGAGAGAGGGAGAAATAAAGTGTAAGTTTACTAAATTAGTATTATGATACTGATGTTATCTTATTTTCCCAGAATCCCAGTAGTTTGCACAATAACCTCTTTTCCATGAATGCATCCCACTTTATACAAATTATAGTGCAAGATGCTTGCCAGAGTTTCAAATATCTCTTTTTAAAAAAGAAAACTTACACCTTTTAAAAGCTTTGCTCTTTGAGATTTTCAAAACGAATGATGGGATTTAGTCTTTTGACGAAATCATTTTGGTGAATGGAAACATTCGTTTCTCATGGAGAAGAAGACTACCACGTCCAAGAAACCCAACAAATTTTTCAAGAATAATTCATGTTTATGAAAAGGTCCACATGCAGTGTTCCAAATTCTGCCTTTCTGAGCCATCAGCTATGTCTGTCATCAGACCAGTTGCATAAACCAGCACCTAGCCTTTCGAAAAATTGCCTGTTGTACACCCATGAACCATTTTTCTGACCTTATCAACTGGTTGGAAACTCTAATCTCACCATCAAAATTGGAGTTTTCTGACACAGCAAGTGATGAGTACCAATTAGGAATGGTTATATAGGGAAGATGGACTGCTTAACTTCATGAGAATACTAGCCTCAAACCGACAAATCTCATGGTTTCCTCTTTATTCACTACAGAGATACATGTTAAGATTATTGAAAATCAAAAATCAATATTACCATTTAAAAGATGGGCAAATATTTATTGTTGAAACTCCTGATCATAGATATGTTAGCTGATATGTGGCACCAAAAAAAAAAAAACAGGCACCTGATATTTATTTTATGGAATAATTCCCAACTGACCCTTACCAATTACAAATATTACATCATTATTCCTTGGAATATGACAGTCAAGAAGTCAATATCTTGGGAGGATTTAGCCTTCCCCTTATTGAAATGATTTAGCAAAATAAATAAATAAATAAATCTTCAGTCCCATGTCTTTCTCTAGGCTGAGAAGTGCTACCCAGCTTCCAGATTTTATTCTTCTCTATTCCAGGGATGAAGAATTATATTTATTATAGACCCACCAATAGTTATCAGACTCTGAGACTCTTCCTGGTCACTATATTCTTATTCTGTTAAATCCTGTTCCCTCTCTCTTGTCTGAATTGCACCCCCTCCTGCAGATCTCTGCTCCAATTCTTCAGTAGACTTCTCATGACACCTTTGACTCTGGTATCACCATCCCTTAACTCTGATGTCAGTTTCATCTTCTGAATTTATGGTACTTGCTTTTTTTCATATTCGGTGTCAACTCACTTTGCTTTCTCCAGCTTTATATCATGCTTCCCTTTCTGTCCCTCATCCACCAAGGTCTTTGGATATTTGTGCCATTTTGTTCTGACCCATCTTCACTGCAATCCATCACCCAGGGCTGACAGCTATTCATGAAAATGTATATTATATACAAACTGGGCATTGTGTATATTTATCAAGTAGGACCCTTTAAAAGACAATCAATGGTCTTTACTTCACATGCAGGCATGTAAATATAAGTAATTAAACGGACAACTCACTGAAAGATGACTTTAACAGTGATAAATAAATAAAACCTAGGCAGAAAAACAATATGTCAAAGACAACAGATGGTAAAATAATATAGCATGTATATAATGGTTGAGTAAAAAAACTAGATCTCTGAATGACCTGGGCTGAAAATGCCAAACATAATATACTAGATATGTTTGTAAACAAACAAAATGCATATTTTTCAGAGAACCATTTCATTGAAATAGGACACCCAGTCTGTAGTGATTTTAAAGTTATTTGATTCTTTATGGAAATAATTTTTACAAGAACCGGATTTTTTCCCATGCTTCATCTTTTCATGAATAATGTAAACCCAAAACATTTTAAATAGTATATCACTCAGTGGGATCTTCATAATTAGTTTCGCATGTGACTTGTGCAATCACTGAAGAAAATAAAGAGATCTTAAGGTTAACATCAATTTATCATGTTTTATCTTTGCTTTGCCAATGTATGCACACACAAACATACGCACACATAAACCCTAAAATCACCCTAGGAATAACAACCAGGGTTGTATAAGCTTCTATCCTTTAGAGGGGCAGGAGCCAGGGCAGGTTATGCAGTAATTTTGTAAGAAAACCTCAGGTACCCCTTTAATCTTTTGTAGCCAGGGTGTTAAGGAAAAATCACTCCCTCAGATCAAACTGGTGTTATAACCTTTAAATGGAACATAGAACAAGGGCAATTAACCTAAAACTGGAAATATTAATAGGAAACATGCTCAAGAATGTGAGGTCGAGTTTACTAAATGCCTAAGAGCAAGCTGGGTAAGGAGACAATTATTAGAGGCAGCTACTGACAACCTTCTGAGCAGTTTAGCTGAGATATTTGCTCTGTGACAGCAGTTGAATCCCTACCTCAAATATAATTTAACAACAAAGAGTATCTCCCTTGTCAAGAGCATGCATGGAAATTTAGACAGATTTGGGTTCAAATCCCACCCACTTAAATGCCAGTTAAGCTCCTTGACTCTGAGCAAGTTGCTTAATTCTTTGAACCTTAATTTCTCCATCTGAAAGATAGGGATAATACTTCCCCATAATTACTGTTAAATGTAAAACCCTTCACTCTGGTGTTTGGCACAGAGTAAGTGCTCAAAAATTTTAGCTAAAAAAATAAACATTGATAACATTAATAACTTGATATTTAGAAGCATTCCATTTGTTTCTTACCAAGTTTCCTTTGGTTCTCAAATAACCTGCTAGTCCAGACATTCTTGAATTGGCTGAAAAGGGCCCATTGAACTATGAGCTCCCCAGATAAACTCAGTCTGGTTGTCAAACTCTTAACTGTTTAAGTGCAACCTGAGTCCAGACAATTAATTATGCACACATCAATCTGTATATTTCTGCAATGTCGGCAACATCTGCTGTGTGTCTCACAATTTGCTAGGTCTTTTGGAAGTGACAAAAGGAGACTTGCCTAAGAGACTGTAGGCTGAACTTATGGAATAGGCTAAGGCAAGTGGCATTATCAGATTAGAGATGGAGATAATGGAGAAAAGTAGACATAATTCTGTTCCAGGACAAGAGGCTACAAACCAAAGGGTTACAGTTCACTTAGGAAGGCTATATAAATTTAACTATATAGCATGACTCAGTGATTGGCTGAATAGCAATATGAAACTGAGATCAAGTTCTAGAGTGAAGATAGCTTCCTGGATTGGGTAGTTGTGATGGTTAATTTTGTGTGTCATCTTGACAGGGCCAAGAGGTGCCTAGTTAACTAATTAAAAGTTATTTCTGGGTGTGTCTGTGGGGGTGTTTCCAGAAGAGATTAGCATTTGAATTGGTGGACTGAGTAAAACAGATGGCCCTCCCCAATGTGGCCAGATATCATTCAATCCCCTGAAGGCCTAAAACAAAAAGGTAAAGAAAGCTTAAAGTCACTTACTGCCTTACTATTTGAGTTGGGACATTGATCTTTTTTTAGCCTTATGCACACCTGGTTCTCAGACCTTTTAACCCAAATTGGAATCTGTACCATCAATCTTCCACTTCTTAGGCCTTTGAATTATACCACCTGCTTTCCAGGGTCTCCAGCTTGCAGAGTCCAGGAAGACCAAAGGACTTGTCAGCCCCCATAATCACTAGAAGCACAACTGCAGAGGAAGAATAGAAATGAGAAATAGGAAGCCTTTTCCAACAGGAAGAACCAAGGCCAAATAAAAGACAACACTTCTAGGTCACTGGCAGCCTAGCCTTGGGACCCTCCAAAGCTCAACGAGCATCAAGCTACAGGTCCACTGACCTCCCTGAGACTGTAACAACGCACAAAAGATCCTTTCGACAGCATTACCACCATGGAACCCACTCTTCTGTGAATCCAGCATCATTCTGTAAATATTTTCCTATGGGACCAAAATGCAAATATAACATAAAACACATTTATAATCTAGTGTCTCATTTCTTAATATTTTGTCATTTTCAATGGCAAGGCAGTTATTCACTGTTATTCACTTTTATAGATATTACCTATAAAACACATCTTTGAAAGGTAATGACTAACACCTGGTATTTATTACCTAGAAAGCATTTTTATTTCCCCCTTTGGCTTCTATAGCATATCACTGTGTGTTCAAAGCACCTAAGGAGATGTGAGGAATATTTGAAAACATCCATGATTTTATCAAGGTAGACAAGAAGAAACTATCCAAAGGACCTATTCAAAAAGAATACCAAAATTATCAAAGTAGAAAACAGTATATACAGACATCTTTGGACTCCTGGCTTAACACTCAACTGCTTTGTGGATGCTGATAGCTTAAAAGAGAACTTTCTGGAGTACTTCAATGATGAATCAATGAACATGAGATCAAGTACAGTGAAGATGAGTACTTTTTAGACCACATCCCCAGCTGCTCAGTTGGTTAACATTCACTTTTTTTCAATTTCTCCTTAATTCAGTGGGACAGGATAAACGGTTTATCCTTGCCTTACTCCATCTCGTTACTTCCAAACAATTAATTTATCACTTTGCTTCCAGTTATCTTTATTTGAATTTCAAATTCACTATTTTCTCCAGATCATCGACTGAACTCCGAGAACTATTCCAACCCTCTAGGATAACTTAACAACTGATTAAAATTTCTCTTGTTGTCCTCAATGATAAGGGTCATTTTCATGCTTGTCCATGCATTTATTTATTCATTCATTCATTCAATTCACCAAGTATTGATTCCTACTACTATGGCCAGTATATTTCTTTGTTTGGGTTACCATGACAAAGTAACACAGACTGAACGATTTAAGCAACCTAAATTTATTGTCTCATAGTTCTGAAGGCTAGAAGTCCAACATCTAGGTGTCAGTAGAGCTGATTCCTTCTGAGGGTTATGAAGGAAGGATCTGTTCTAAGCATCGTTCCTTGGCTTATAGATTATCATCTTTTTCCTATGCTTCTTTCATCATCTTCCTTCTCTGTGTGTCTTTGTACAAATTTCCCCCTTTTTATAAAAACACCAGTTATATTGGATTAAGGGCCTATCCTATTCCAGTATGACCTCATCTTGACTAATTACAACTACAAAGATCCTATTTCCAAATAAAATCACATTCTGAGGAACCAGGGATTAGGAATTCAACATATGAATTTGCATAGTGGAAGAAAGGGACAATTTAACTCCTTTTTTAAAAAAAAAATATTTTTTTATTTATTTATTTGAGAGAGAGAGACAGCTCAAGCAGTGGGGACGGGCAGAGGAAGAGGGACAAATAGATTCCCACTGAGTAAGCAGCTGGATGCAGTGTTCAATCCCAGGACCCTGTGATCACAACCTGAGTCAGATGCTTAACCAACTGAGCCCCCAGGTATCCCCAATTTAACTCCTAATAACCAGATGCAGTGTTAGACATTGAGGATAAAATTCCCCAGGTAGCACTTCCCTTCTCCCATTCTAACCAGAGACCTTGGCCTACTTTGTTGTGAAAACAACATTCATGCCATGAAATTTCCATCAACTGCCATCTTCTTCAGCTCTCTATTATATATAATTATTATATATAATTTCTCACATATAATTGTTCACTCTTCTCTAAAGTGAATTCCTCCCATGTCCTCGATTCCAAACTTCCACAACTACTATGGGACCTGAAGGCTCACGTACATCTTCCCCTCTCTAACATTGTAACTTCCCATTGACTCATCTCCCCATGCTTGTAAAGAAGCAAAGATTTTTCCATCTTGAAAAATCCATTTTGGGGGCCCTCTGGCTGCACCAGAAACTAGCCAGAAACAAACCTCAGTAAGCAGAGGCTTCTAAACAGTTTTGATAGTGATTCCCTAATTTTCCTTCTCAGAGAGTGGTAAAATTATTTTGTTTTGACCTCTTCTCTCTTAGCTTGCAAATTAGCAGACTGCAAATTTAACTGACAAAAGACAAAGTAACAGGAGAAAAAGAACACCAATTTTATTAATATTTTACATTCATAGGAGTTCACAGAAAATAAGTAAAATTCAAAGTAGCATTTAGACTCAGAGTTTTCTATATCATTTTAACCAAGGAAAAGGGGTTTGGACTTTGAGGTACAATAAATTGTGGCTGAGTGACAAGGAAATATATGGGGGAACTAATGGAAGATAAGGGTTCTTTTAGTCAGGTTTGTTTATGCAGACTCATCTCATTGTCATCTCTGCATCTCTGGTGATAAGAGCTGCTCCCCTCTTCCTGTAACAGGAGAAGGGGGCACCTTCACAAAGGAATATTTATGCTTTGCTTTGAGGGAGGAAATGGGGATGGAAGAGAGCTCCTCCTGCATCTGCTGATTCTCAATTGCCTTTAGCTCAAAATAATCCTTATGCCAAAGTAGCATACTTGGGGGTGGCATATCCTCCTCATCCCCTTCAGCTTCCATACATTTGATTTGAAAAAAAAAAGAAAATAACTTTATGTACTGTGTAGGTTGCCCAATTTTTCCACTCTGAATGAAATAGTTTTCAGCGTACATCAGGATATAACTTTTGTAACCTACATAAAGTGTCATTAAATGATGTGGCCACTATGCTGTCACATATTTGTTATATCGTGTATTAAACTCATAGCTTAAAAAAATAATAATAATAATAATAATAAATAAATTCATAGCTGAGGCAGTTTCTAATTTAAAATTTTTAAGTTAAGTAATTATTCAAAGGTTTAAAGGTTTACTAAAATATATATCCTAATTTGTCAAATATATTTCCGTGGTTTCTCTTTTCAATTATATTTTGCCATTGTAGATAAAACCCTTTGCTAAACTTCTAATTGAAAACTTATCTTCATAAATTTCTTTAAATGACTTTATTACAAGAGAAACCAAAGGGCCCTGAGAACAACAAAACACAGTCATGGCCTTGATAAATAGAAAGTGAGGTAAATTTAAAAGTGAGAGATGGTTTTTGTAGGCAATGAAAAAAGCCTTCCATTTATGAATGAAATTCAAGATAATGGGTATTTTTTATTTAAATTCTATTAATTAACATATAGTGTATTATATAATTTTAGGGGTAGAATTTAGTGATTCATCAGTAGCATATATGAACACCCAGTGCTCATCACATCACGTGCCCTCCTTAATGCCTCTTATCTAGTTACCCCATCCCCTTCAGCAACCCTCAGTTTGTTTCCTATACTATAGTTAAGAGTCTCTTATGGTTTATCTCCCTCTCTGATTTCCTCTTGTTTTAGTTTTCCCTCCCTTCCCCGATGCTCCTCTGTTTTGTTTCTTAAGTTCCCCATATGTGTGCTGATTAACTTATTTCACTTAGCATAATATCCTCTAGTTTTATCTCTTTGAAAATGGCAAGATTTGTTTTTTTTTTTTTGATGGCTTAGTATTCCATTGTGTGTGTGTGTGTGTGTACCACATCTTTGTCCATTCATCTGATGGACATCTGGGCACTTTCCATAGTTTGGCTCTTGTGGACATTGCTGCTATAATATACATTAGTCTGCAGGTGCCCCTTCAGATCACAATATTTGTATCTTTGGAGTAAATCCCTAGTAGTGCAAATGCTGGTCATAGGGTAGCTCTATTTTTAACTTTTTGAGGAAACTCCATACTGTAGTCAGAATGGCTGCACCAGCTTGCATTTCCACCAACAGTTTGAGAGGGTTTCCCTTTCACCACATCTTCACCAACATATATCATTTCCTGACTTGTTAATTTTAGCCATTCTGACTGGTGTAATATGATATCTCATTGTGGTTTTAATTTGTATTTCCCTGATGCTGAGTGATGTTGAGCATTTTTCCATATATCTGTTGGCCATTTGTATGTCTTCTTTGGAGAAATGTCTATTCATGTCTTCTGCCCATTTCTTGATTATTTGTACTTTGGGTATTGAGTTTGAGAAGTTCTTTATAGATTTTGGACACTAGCCCTTAATCTGATAAGACATTTGAAAATATATTCTCCTATTCTGTTGGTTGTCTTTTGGTTCTGTCGACCGTTTTCTTTGCTGTGCAAAAGCTTTTTATCTTGGTGAAGTCCCAGTAGTTCTTTTTTGCCTTTGTTTCCCTTGTCTTTGGAGACATGTCTAGCAAGAAGTCGCTGCAGCCAAGGTCACAGAGGTTGTTGCCTGTGTTCTTCTCTAGGATTTTAATGAATTCCTGTTTCACATTTAGGTCTTTCATCCATTTTGAGTCTATTTTTGTGTATCATGTAAGGAAATGGTCCAGTTTCTTTCTTCTGCATTTGGCTGTCCAATTTTCCCAACAGCATTTGTTGAAGAAGCTTTTTTCCACTGGATACTCTTTCCTGCTTCATCGAAGATTAGTTGACCATACAGTTGAGAGTCCATTTCTGGGTTCTTTATTTTGTTCCCTTGATCCATGTGTTTATTTTTGTGCCAGTACCATCCTGTCTTGATGATTACAGCTTTGTAATAGAGCTTGAAGTCCGGAATTGTGATGCCTCCAGCTTTGGTTTTTGTTTTCAATATTCCTTTAACTATTCAGGGTCTTTTCTGGTTCCATACAAATTTTAGGATCATTTGTTCCAGCTCTGTGAAAAAAAAGTTGATGGTATTTTCATAGGGATTGCACTGAATGTATAGATAGCTTGAAGTAGCATAGACATTTTAACAATATGTGTTCTTCTAGTCCATGAGCATGGAACATTTTTCCATTTCTTTGTGTCTTCCTCAATTTTTTTCATGAGTGTTCTATGGTTTTCTGAGTACAGATCCTTTACTTCTTTGGTTAGTTTTATTCCTAGGTAGCTAATGGGTTTTGGTCCAGTTGTAAATGGGATCGACTCCTTAATTTCTCTTTCTTCTGTCTCATTGTTAGTATATAGCAATACAATTGATTTTTGTGTATTGATTTTATACCTTGCCACATTGCTGAATTCCCATATGAGTTCTAGCAATTTTGAGGTGAAGTCTTTTGGGTTTTCCATGTAGAGTATCATGTCATCTATGAAGAACGAGAGTTTAGCTCCTTATTTAACAATTAGGATGCCTTTTATTTCTTTTTATTGTCTGATTGCTGAGGCTAGGCCTTCTGGTACCATGGTGAATAACAGTGGTGATAGCGGACATCCCTGTCACATTCCTAAAGATAATGGGTATTCAATCACCAAGTGATTTATTAGTCAAGAACTATCTCTTGATTCACGATCAATCTAATTTGATATTTGGGCACTAAAAAGATTACAATGGGAAAAGAGCTTCCAAATGAATACCAAATACAACATTCATGCATTTATTCAACACTCAAGGTATTTATTCAGCCTCTGCTATATTCCAGATGTTATGTTAGGCACCAGAGACACAATATTGAGTAAGATAGGTACAATTTTCATTATCAACAGAAGAGGATAAAGAGGAAAATTATACACAAAATGAGATACTATTACAGATAGGAAAAGTTTGATGTGATGTGCAAATACTTAGCAAAAACATCTAGCCTCATATATGGGTTTTATTCCCATCTTCCTAAAGAGTAACTACTCAAAAGATGAATAGAGGTTTAGTCAGAGTAAAAAGAGAGGGAAATGTGCCCAAGGTAAAGAGAACCAAAGAAACTAGTTGGGGAACTATTGATGTCATTCAGATGCTGATATCAGCTAGAGTGATGGCAGTGGAGATTAAGAAATGGAATAAGTTTGAGAAAAATGTAGAGGATAGATTTGACAACAATTAATGATTGGTGAGATCCAGGGGGTGTAAAGAAGCAAAGGGAATCAATAGTGACTCCCAGATATCTGGCTTGAGCAAATAAATGATGGGTCTAATTGATGAGGCTGGGATCACAGGAAGAGAAACAGATCCAGGAGGAAAGATGGTGATGTGGCTGTGTATATATATATGCTCACGCTGGGATGTCTTGAGACTATCACTAGGCAAAAAAAAAAAAAAAAAGAGCTTAAAGGGAGCTATTAGCTGAAGATACTGATTGAGGACTTATTGGCAAATGGATGGTAACTGAAAGTAAGATATGACGAAATTTCCCTAAGACTAAAAAATAAGACATGAATAAGGCCTAAGAGAACACCTTAAGAAAGAGGGAGATTTAACCCATTCAGAAATATTTGCATTTTTTTTATTGCAAATCACTTTAATGTCTGGGGGGGGGGGGTTGGTTTTTTCTTTGTTTTTATTTAAATTCAATTAATTAATATATAGTGTATTATTAGCTTCAGAGGTAGAATTCAGTGATTCATATATATAAAACCCAGTGCTCTTTATATCTTGTGTCCTCCTTAATCCCCATCCCCCCATCCCTCTCCCCTCCAGCAATCCTCAGCTTGTTTCCTTTGATTAAGAATCTCTTGGGGATCCCTGGGTGGCTCAGCGGTTTAGCGCCTGCCTTCGGCCCAGGGCGTGATCCTGGAGTCTTGGGATCGAGTCCCACATCGGGCTCCCTGCATGGAGCCTGCTTCTCCCTCTGCCTGTGTCTCTGCCTCTCTCTCTGTGTGTCTCTCATGAATAAATAAATACAGTCTTTTTTTAAAAAGAGTCTCTTATGGTTTTTCTCTCTGATTTCATCTTTTTGTAGTTTTCCTTCCCTTCCCCTGAACTTCTCTGTTTTGTTTCTTAAATTCCATATATGAGTGAAATCATATGACAATTACCTTTCTCTGATTAACTTATTTCACTTAGCATAATACCCTCTAATTCTATCTACATTTTTCAAATGTCCACATAGCCCAACTATGGAAAGAGCCCAGATGTCCATCAACAGATGAATGGATAAAGAAGATGTGGTATACATATAATGGAATATTACTCAGCCATCAAAAAAATGAAATCTTGCCATTTGCAATGATGTAGATGGAACTATAGGGTATTATGCTAAGTGAAATAAGTCAATCAGAGAAAGGCAATTATCATGATTTCAAACATTTGCATTTTTAAAGAAGTTCAAAGTTGAAATATGGCTTACAAAATGTGAATATGGGTAGAAAATGAGCTCCATTTCATACATCCAAAGTTTAAGGAGACTAAAAAAATCCAAAAAGAAGCCACATTAGAATTGAGTTCAAGCAAGCATCTTTCTGCTACAGAAAATGTCAGGGAGTAACAAAGGTTAAAATGGAAGAGTAACTACAAGTATTTATCTTTGCTTCTTAATAAGACTCCTTAAAATTATTATAAAGGAATAAAATAAATATGAAGTCACTAAAAACCTTGTAGCAGGAAGATACAGGGTTCCAGGAAGAAGCTGTCTGAGAAAAATATTTGTAGACTTAATATGATTTTTGAGAAGTTACTAAGAATTTCAGAATGTAATAAAGACAGTCAATGCAACAAATGAGAAGCATAAGTAAAATCTTCAGAAAAGAAAACCAAAAAGATGCCTAAGAAAGAAAATATAATCATAGCAAACTGAGAGCCAGAGCAGCAGCAGTTGCATAGCTATAACAAAGTAAATGGTATTTGCTGATTTTTAAATGTCAGAATCAATTATGTAATAAAACCTGGAAGAATAAATTATGATTATTAAGTAGAATTTACATCTCATCATCTTGTGCAAATAAAGAACACTACATGGTGTTAGAGGCAATTAAATCCAGCTGAAATACCATTTTTGTTGCCAACAGATTTTGTCTGTTCTTCTTGCTTGTAACTACAAATACACACACACCACCACCACCAGCACCACCAACCCACCACCAACTACAACAACACATTTGGAAGAGCTGGTGCCATTTGGTCTTTGGCTTAGCTTATATTCATAGCTTTTAAACTCTATGTGAATTCTCAGCTAACTGTGAGACTGCTCCTGGTGTTCAGCTTGGATTTATCAAGTTACAAATGCCTCCATTTTACATGAAGTCATACAATATTAACTCTAAGTAGAATGTGAAAGTTAAGGATGCATATTATAATCCCAAGAGCAACCACTGAAACTAATGTAAAAAAGTATAACAAGGGGTACCTCGGTGGCTCAGTTGGCTGAGCATCTGACTCTGGATTTTGGCTCAGGTCATGATATCAGGATCATGAGATTGAGCCCCACATCAGGCTCTGTGCTGAGCCTGGAGTCTGCTTAACAGTCTCTCTCCCTCTCCCCCTCCCACCTACCCGCTCACACACACTTTCTATCTCACTCTCTCCAAAAAAAAAAAAAAAAGTATTAACAAAAAACCCAACATGTAAACTAGAGTTCCAAAAAATATACCCAATTAATCTAAAAGAAAGGCAGAAAGGAGGAACAGAAGAACAACAATAACAAAAAGGAACAAGCAGAAAACAACTAGTCAAATGATAGACCTAAATGTAAGTATACCAATAATTGTCTCAAATATTATCAGAGCGGCGCCTGGATGGCTCAGTAGGTTAAGCGTCCGCCTTCAGCTCAGGTCATGATCTCAGGGTTCTGGGACTGAGCCCCACATCTGGCTCCCTGCTCGAAAGGAATCTCCTTCTCCCTCTCCTTCCACCCCTAACCCTGCTCGTGCTCTCTCAAATAAATAGAATATTTTTTAATGTTATCAGACTAAACACCCCCGTTATAAAACAGAGATTATCAGAACAAAATTTTTAAAGGCCTAAGTATATGCCATTTTAAAAAGATGGACTTTACATATACTTCTACAAATAGATGGAAATTAATGGAAATTAAACAGCTGGGGAAAATACTCCCATGCAAACTATAAGCAGGAGAAAGATTAGAGTGTCTATATTAATATTAGATAAATTAGACTTTCAGACAAACAGTATTATCAGAGATAATGCAAGACATTTTATTATGATAAAAAGACCAAATTATCAGAAAGATATAACAATTATAAATGCACATGAATCTAATAACAGAGTATTAGAATATATGAATGGAGCCTGCTTGTCCCTCTGCCTGTGTCTCTGCCTTTCTCTTTCTGTGTGTGTCTCTCATGAATAAATAAATTTTTATTTTTTTTAAATTTTTATTTATTTATGATAGTCACACAGAGAGAGAGAGAGGCAGAGACACAGGCAGAGGGACAAGCAGGCTCCATGCACGGGGAGCCCGATGTGGGATTCGATCCCGGGTCTCCAGGATCGTGCCCTGGGCCAAAGGCAGGCGCCAAACCGCTGCGCCACCCAGGGATCCCAATAAATAAATTTTTAAAATCTTTAAAAAAAATAGCATTAACGGAGCAATGGGAAATACCAGAATCATAGTTGGAGATTTAACTCCAACACTACTCTCAGTAACAGAGAGAAGAATGACCCAAAAACTTTATTAAAACATAATGATTTCTGAAAAAGAGCCAAATCTGAATAAAACAATAAAAAGCTAGACTAATGGCGGAATGCCTGGGTGGCCCAGTTAATCATGTGATTCTTTGTTCCCGCTCAGGTCATGATCTCAGGGTGCTGAAGTTGAGCCCCACCTCTGGCTGTGTGCTCAGCACAAAGTCTGATTGAGTTTCTCTGCTTCTCCTTCTCCCTCTGCCCCTTCCCCACTTGCATGCACATGTTCTGTCTCATAAATAAATAAATACATACATACAAACCTTTTTAAAATGTTAGACTAATGATGTTGCTACTATCGATCTAGGGAACAATGTTTACCAGTGATCAACAAATGTGCATAATAATATATATTACATGTAATATAACACACACAGTTAGACAGACAAACCCTTGTCTTGTGAGATAAATGAGTCATGGGAATGTAATGTACAGCATAGTGACTATAGATAATAATCCTGTATTGCATATTTGAAAGTTGCTAATGTTTTCCCTTATGGTATCAGTGTATTGATGTCTATTATTGTTTTATTCTTAAAGCAGGGAAGAACCATTAAATATTTTATTGAAATATAACTGACATATAACCTGTATTAAGTGTACAACATAATTTGTTATTTGTACAAATTACATAAATTGTTATATTGTGAGGTGATCATCACAAAAAGTCTAGTTAATATCCATCACCATACACACTTACAAATTTTTTTTTTTAAATATTTTTTTTAATTTTTATTTATTTATGATAGGCACACAGTGAGAGAGAGAGAGAGGCAGAGACACAGGCAGAGGGAGAAGCAGGCTCCATGCACCGGGAGCCCGATGTGGGATTCGATCCCGGGTCTCCAGGATCGCGCCCTGGGCCAAAGGCAGGCGCCAAACCGCTGCGCCACCCAGGGATCCCAAATTTTTTTTTCTTGAGAACTTTTAAGATTTATTCTTAGCATTCCCATTCCCAATGGGAATGTAATGTACACTTACATTTGTAAGTGCACACTTACAAATTTTTTTTTCTTGAGAACTTTTAAGATTTATTCTTAGCATTCCCATTCCCAATGGGAATGTAATGTACAGCATAGTGACTATAGATAATAATCCTGTATTGCATATTTGAAAGTTGCTAATGTTTACCCTTATGGTATCAGTGTATTGATGTCTATTATTGTTTTATTCTTAAAGCAGGGAAGAACCATTAAATATTTTATTGAAATATAACTGACATATAACCTGTATTAAGTGTACAACATAATTTGTTATTTGTACAAATTACATAAATTGTTATATTGTGAGGTGATCATCACAAAAAGTCTAGTTAATATCCATCACCATGCACACTTACAAATTTTTTTTTCTTGAGAACTTTTAAGATTTATTCTTAGCAACTTTCAAATATGCAATACAGGATTATTATCTATAGTCACTATGCTGTACATTACATTCCCATGACTCATTTATCTCACAACTGGAAGTTGTACCACCTATTTTACCTCCCCCGCCGCCGCAACTTCTATCTCTGGCAACCATCAATCTGTTCTCTTTATCTATGAGCTCATTTGGTATGTCTGTCTAACTGTGTGTGTTAAATTGTACACGTTAAGTGAGATCATACAGTATTTACCTTTCTCCGATTTCTTTCATGTAGTATAATGTCCTCAAGATCCATCCATGTTGTTACAAATGGCAAAATTTCTTTTTTATGAATAATATTCCAAATATAAATACATATATTTTATGAATAATATTCCAGGTATATATATATACTTATTACATGTAATATATATTATAATGTATTATATATACACATTATAATTTCTTTATCCATTCATCCATCATGGACACTTACATTGCTCCCATATCTTGGATATGTTGCAATGAACATGGAGGTACATATATCTTTAATTCCTTATCAGATGTATGATTTACAAATATTTTCTGCATTTGGTAGGTTGCCTTTCATTTTGTTGTTAGTTTTCTTTGCTGTGCAGAAGTTTTTAGGTTACTTTAATCCCCGTTATTTATTTTTGCTTTTGTTGCCTTTGCTTTTGGTGGCAAATCCAAAAACTCATTGCCAAGACTGATGTCAAGGAGCTTACCTCACTTAGGTTTTATCCTGGGACTTTTTATGATTTTGTGTCCTAGTTTCAAGTCTTTGATCTATTTTGAGTTAATTGTTGTGCATGGTGTGAGATAGTGGTCGAGTTTTATTCTTTTGCATGTGGCTTTCCAGTTTTCTCAGTACCATTTATTGAATAGACTTTCCTTTCCCCATTGCACATGTGCATATAAATGCACATGAATCTAATGTTTGTTATAAATTAATTGTTATAAATTTGTTATAAATTAATTGACTGTATATGCATGGATTTATTTTTTGATCCCCCATTCTTTTCTACTGATCTGTACGTTTTTTATGTTCATGCCAATACAATACTGTTTTGATTACCATAGCTTTGTAACATAATTTGGAATCAGCATGATGCCTCCAGCTTTGTTCTTCTTTTTTCAGATTGCTTTGACAAGGACTTTTAAGCAAGAGATTAATATGAAAAAATTAGCGTTTAAAAACAACCACTCAGAGAATGGAGTAGAGAATGGAGACCACAAATTTGTAGTGGTGCAAATCTACATAGTTATGTGATATCCTCCCACACCACAGAATATCAGAGACATAAGCAAAATAGTATATAATTAGGTCCAAGTTTGCCGGTTTTTCCCAGCAGGAAGGAGATAATGTCAAGGGTTTGCCTGGCTAAAGATTAGCAAGGGGGAAAAAAAAGGTTAACAAGACAGTGTTTGTCAAGTAATCTAAATGAATTATAGAAAAAAGTGAAAAATGCAGACAGGGGAAGATCAAGAAAATAAGTATTTTGCTATTAATAATAATTGGAGCATTATTGGCTGCTATAACAAACACCAGTATTCCAATAGCTTAATTAAATAATTCACTAACTTGAGTGTTGATGATTAGGATAGATGAAGGCTTCTACTCTGACAGTCATTCAGGGATGTAGGCTAACAGATGACCTAATATTTTCAACATCGCTTTCCAAGGTCACTCCTGGACATATAATTCATCCAGCAGACTGAAGAAAGCACATTTGCTTCTTGCTCACCTGGACTTGGATTTATCACATATCATTTACACTCAGGGTGCTCGGCAAGAATTCCTGCCCCCACCTAAATGCAAGAGCTGCTAAGAAATATAATAACTTGGTTATATAACTTTTCAACAAAAAAAAAAAATTCTGCATTAAGGAAGGGAGACATGAATTTTTGGTACATAGTTAGCTGTCTCAGCCACAAATTCCCTTTGAGATTGAAGGGTCTAGACTGGGACCATAACCATAAGGTATTGGTCCAAAGTGAGAGGTGGAATTCAATCCTTGGTGATGTCCCAGATATATCCACAGAAGTCTGACAAAAATGAAGTGGAAAGGAGGGTCAATGAAGGTGAAGAAGTCAAGAAACTTCTAGAAAATGGTATGGGTTTTCTTGGGGACCTGGAAGTCACTCAAGATAATGGCAAGACTTAGGGTAGAGTATTAGCTAGTTGGTTTGTCTTCACTGAATGAAAGGAAGTAACTGAGAGGGAAGAAAATGACAGCAACATAGAGGGGAAGAAAGAGGGGTAGCTGAAAGGGTAAATCTCAGAAGGGCAGAAATAAGATCTACTCAGGGGGTATTATAATCAGCAAGTTCTACTAGAATAAAGGAAAATGCAGGATGGGCTTCTAATGTCTCCCTAAAGTGAGAAAATATGTAGACTTTTCGGTGGCTGCAAGGGAGCAGTAACCACAAAATGAGAACCAGTTTCTATTAAAAAAAAAAAGGGGGGGGGGAATATTTATTAAAGAAAGAAAACTGAGCACATCTAGCAATTAAGTAACATATTACCCCATGTTGAAATTGTGAAAACTTGATCCACTGATGTATTCAGATTTTGTTTGGTATTAATTAGCAAAGTATTCAAGATGTGAATATGCAAACATATTTAATGTAAAATCTATACTAACACATTTCAATGAAAGATCTAATTTTCATTGGCACTCATTGTCATAATACATCTTGGCCAAAGTCACTTTTTTTAAGCCTCAGATATCACATCTGTAAGATGTAAATAATTATAACTAACTCATCAGTGGCAGAAGGGTGACCCCTCCACTCTACATTGCCTTGGGCTTTATTTTGCTACTCAAACCTACGATTCTATAAAATTACAGCTAGGAAAAATGAAAGTAATTTTTCACTAAAAACCTAGACAATCTTGTAAATCTTAGAACTCTTGAATCAGATACATCATACAATCATATAGCAAACATAAATAATGCTGTCTAAAAGAACATTTTAACATTCTGACTTTTGATGGAACAATCCGCACAATGAAAAGAAATATTTTGCGTAGAGAGCAACTTAATTCATCAACTGTAACAGTGTTTTTCCTTCTTTGTCTTTCCTGGAACTCTGCATTTAAATACAATCTTCCAGAGAAGTCAAATATGTAAAACAAATGAAATAAAAACTGTTTTTGTAGGAGTGAGAGGTCATTCCACTTGGGAAAAAAAACAGAGCATAGCTCCTTGGAGCATAGATGAGGATGAAAACACAGGTGGAAGAAGAACAGGAGAAAAAAAAAAGAAAAGAAACACAGGAGAGAAATCTCAGGCCACATTCTTTGAACTGCCTTATAGTTTTCCCTTAAGATTTGCCCGCAGCCAAGTCACTGATACGCCTATAGTCAGTGCTTTGTCAATAGCACGACTATGTTGGTCTCACTTTTTTTCTACCCACCTCAATGCCAGAGATGTTGATCCTTAACCATATCATATATATTTTCCCAGCATTTTTACTTTTTGTATTCTATTGCCTTAAATTGCTTTGCCTAATAGCATCATGTAAAAATCTAATCAACATTCCTTAACTCCCATCTACCACGAGAATTCCAATTTTTCGAGGACAAAAGATATATACAGTTATTGAATTGGCTAAATTACTAGGACCAAACACCCAGTTCTGAATTAAACATTTATTATATATATATACATATATATATATAAGAAACTATTGAAAGCATTCAAAAGGAAGAAATACAGATGAAAATATATGGAAATTAAAAGAAGCGAACCTGTTAACTGGTCAATGACTATGCAATGAGAAACTCAATACCTGTCTTCAGGTTAGAGGGGAGAAAAAGCATAATGTATTAATATTTTTTTCATCCCTTGCTATTTCATGAGGAATTTAAGTCGGGAAAGAGGAGCATTCTTTCTTAATGAGAACTGACTGGACCTCCAGGGCTACTCAGCCATCCCAAGGCTGCAAACTCACCCTTCTGAACGGCTTTTGCAAACATTTGCCACACTCTTCAATATGTCTTTTTCCTTTTCTTTTTCTCTTCAAGATTTCTATGGTACTCCCAATTTCCAGTAACATCCAAGAAAGATTAAAAGGCATAAATAAAGGCAATGAGGGTGGGATGACAGAGCAGATGTGGCTTTGGGAATGAAGGAAAGAACAAAAAAGGATAGTTGATTCATAGCTCAGGGAAGGGTGCCGCTGTTCACCAACACAGAACATGTAGGAGGAAGCTGAGGGTGAAAGAGGAAGGAAGAAATTGTAACTGAGTCTACACTCGTCCTGCTTGCTGCACAACAGGCCAATTAAGTCGAGAGGCAAAATGTTGGGGCCGGGAAAGTGACTTTACTAGGAAGGCAAGCAAACCAGGAAGACAGCAGACTATTGTCCCAAAGAACCATCTCTCCGTGGCATGAAATTTGAGCTTCTTTTATGTGAACAAAAAGGGGAAACCAAAGGGGTGGGAGTCAACTGGCATCTATAGACATCTGAGGAAGGTCTGTAACTTCTTGGTCCTTGGTCAGTTATCTTTGTGTACAGGAGTGTGGCCGTGTGGCTCCTGCAAATCTTAAACCCAGCACAGTCACTTCTGTACATACTTCCTTATATCCTCAGGTGAGGTAGATTTCCTGTTAAAAGCAGTTTTGACAGGTCTTAGCTGTAACATGTCCAGGGCTAGGCAGAAATTTCTAAGCTACAGGCCACAGCAGCAAGGGAAACAGAAACAATATGGAATCAGACATGCTAAATTTCTCCCTGCTACAAAATGGTGATAATTCGGGGTGGAGGGTAAGTGTGTTATCTGTTGAATAGACTGAATCGAGGTGACTTGGGGACATGCGGTGGAAATGTCTGGAAGGCAGTCAGATATCCAAAGCTGAAGCCGGGCTGAGGACGCAGATTTCAGAGGCCTTTGTGTCTAAAGCCATCAGTGTGGTTGAAGTTAACCAGGAAAAGCAGGTAAAGGGAAGGTCCTCAACTAGGGGGTCACGCACCCCTATTGTTTCTATGAGTAATCTTCAGCAGGTTCTTTTAATCCCCTAAAAATTATGTACGATTTTGTGGACATGTTCATTTCACATGGGAATAAGGCCAATATCTTTCTTCAAATTCTCCAAACGCATTACCCCGAAAGGTTTTGAATCAGAGGTCTAGATTCCGAAATGAAGATATCTAGGAAGCACACTCTGAAGAACATGATGTTCAAACACATAAAAGGAATTATGACCAAGACAGGCTTTGAAAAGTTGCTGTTGGCAAGAGAGTCTGAGAAGCAGAAAGATTTGGGCCTGAGTCCAAGAGAAGGAAGAGTGTCAAGTATGAGAATGCCCCAGCCCATCATTCAAGGTGCAGCTCGAATGCCAACTCTCAGCAACAATCTGACCACATCGCTCGAGCACACATACATATTTATTGTACATCTCCACCTCTACCAGGAAAGATTCCTGTGGGCAGGAAGCCTGAGTCCCCTGGGCCTGGAACGCAAGGAATGGAATTGTTGAGTGGTTGTTTGGTTGACTGCCATCGGAGACAATCTGCCATATTTTCCATTCGAGTTTTGCCTTTTCTTGTTCCAAAAATGGATTCGATTCAGGTGGTTCCTATATATTTTTTGATGGACTAAGTGAACAAGTGAACATATATCTTCCCATTTATTTCCTAACGCTACAAATAACAATTCAGGCTGAGTGCCATCGTGGATTACAGGGAAAACAGGAAAAAATAAAACAGGTAACTAAACGGCAAAGATGAAAAAGATTCATCGCTGAAATTTATACTCATTTGTCAGTTTTCTTTTCCATCAATATAAGTTATTTTTTATGTGATCTACTACACCTTTATTCTATTTTATTCTATAATCCATAACGCTAAATAGAAACTGACAGGGCAATCGTGAAAATTTGCTAAAGGCCGACCAGACTAGACAATTCAAAAGGCTTTTATTATAAGCTAAATGCTGTGAAATATAATGTCCTAAGGCACTTGGGCCATAAATGTTCACTGAGAAAAAATGAGTGCTGCTTTATTAAGGCAATTGGAATTACAAGAACATTGAAGTCATTAAACAACATTAAAAGGCATTTCAACAGTTTTAACATGATGCTACATACTCATTTCCAAAAAAATATATTTCTCAGAATTGTAGAAAATGATCTTATTGAATGTAGACATTTTTCCTTAGTTTTAACATTTAAGCCATGCTTACCATTTGCTAAATAAACTTAGCAAGGCAAGAAGAAATGCCACTTGAGGCAACGTACTCCATATTTCCATCTTAGATGCTCCGAACAACAGTTGAGGTAGATTTTAAAATATTAAATTCAACTTCTGACATGCAGGTGTAATAAAGACATCTATCTGACACTAAGGATTTCATATAATAAATAGCACAGGTAGGAGATGGTCTCTGCAATCAAAGAGCTTATAAATCAACACATTTTTTTAAAGATTTGCCTTAAATGAATACTGTGTGGGACAGCAGTGTTTTCAAAGTGGCTGGCATGTCCTCAGTGGTATACAGACTCCTAAGAGCCAAGAAAGGAAAAAAGGCAAGGGGACATGTGACCATCGTTTACGCTGGTACAGGCACAAGGCCTGCTATATGATGTGCAAGGTGCAAGGCAAAAAGAAAATGTGGGACTCTGCTTTTGTAAAAAGCCAGGAAAACTGCCATTAAAAGTATGAAAATATAAAACTTTTCTTTTTTCCCATGGCTTCTCTCTCTCTCCCTATTTCTCTCTCTCGACCGGTCACAGAGTTTTTTGTTTCCCATTTAATATTGTTCTAAGTAAAGAGAAATTAAATTTTTAAATTACTAGCACGAATTTTGTCATCCACCTTTACATCATATAGTACTGGTTTTAAGTGCAACATTAAGAACATGTAACTTGTATGCAAGATCACCAAACTTACAGGGTTTGTATTTTGTAGCTTGTACATTAATAGTGAGACAGTGGAAACACTGCACGGAACTAATTTAACTGTTTTCATGGCACCTCTTGACATGGCACTTCCGCAATACTGTGCCTTTGGTTTACTGAAAAATCAAGATGGGCTGAAAAGAAAAAGACCTACAAGTCGCTCTATTTTTCACTCTCCTTCTATGTCATGGTTTTCTTGGTGAGTGGTTCTAATATGGAAGTAACAGGAGTAAACAAGGATATGCTGCTAGGGCCCCTGGTATGTTGGTGTTTCTCCGAAGCCACTGCCCACTTTTGGATACTTTTTATTTATTTATGCATTTATTTATCCATTTATGCATTTATTTGGGCGGGGGGAGAAGGGGGAAGGAACAGAGGGAGACAGACAAGCAGACTCCAAGCTAAGCACAGAGCCTGACGCAGGGCTCAATCCCAGGACCCTGAGAAGTGACCTGAGCCAAAATCAAGAGTAGGAGGGTCAACCGACTGAGCCACCCAGGCACCCCAGCCATTGCCCACTCTTGGAGCTAGTCTGGTTGGAAAGGAAAGTGAGCCCCTCGGGCTTTCAGCAGAGCCCCTCCTCAGTCATAGATGTGGCCTGCTTACTCTGTACTCCCTTGATTCTCAATCAATCTCCTTTTCCTAAACAATAACCAACTTTCTGTTTCCAGCCTTGACTTGACTGGAGGAGGGAGAGTTTAGAGATTAGATTTTAGAAACTTCCCCTTAAAAATAAAAATTATTCCTGTGCCAATCCAGGAAATACTGGTGTTCCACGGTTCCTGAGGGAAATAAGAGGAAACCAGTTACCCTAGGCCAAAAGAGGGTCTCAGCTTAAGTTTCAAGTGAGGAGTTTGGCTTCTGCGAGACTGGGAAACCCACGGGATTCCAGGCTCTGTCTGTGTTGGGACCTGTGCGCAGCTCATAAGCAACAACTCAAAGGGGAAGAAAAGTTCTTAAGCAGAAAGTAGAGAGCTTCCTGGGCTCTGAGCCTTACAAACCTGGCTTGAAAAGTAAGGGTGAATGTCCACCGTGTTTGACCCTATAGACAGACTCTGAAAACAGCGTCACTGTCTCAAGCAAAGGGGCTGCAAAGCTGTTGACATCTGCAATCACGTATCAAAAAAAGCAATGGTTACTCTGACAACCACCCTGGACATCCAGAATAGGACTTCCCTGTCATCCAAGGAAGAGAAGAATGAAGCAAGACGGGTGTGGATGTAGAACCAAAGTTATTTAGAAAAATAAAGGAAAGCAACATTTCCTGCATTGGTGTCTTAACCACTTCTTAATTGAGCTCAAGAAAAAATGTACCTGGGTCTGTTCTGTTCTTTTTTTTTCTTTTTTTTTTTTTTTTTGATCGAGACGTGATTTACATATAACATTGTCACACATCTTTATAGTTTAAAGTGTACAACATGTTGATTCATGGCATATTGCAGTACGATCACCACTTTAGCTAGCGCTTCAGTGTCACGTAATTATCCTTTCTTTTCTGCGGTGAGGACATACAAGATCTAGTCTCTTAGAAATTCTGAAGTACGTAATACAGTGTTGTTGACTATAATAACCATCTGCACATCTGATCTCCAGATCTCTTCATCTTCTGGTTTCAAGTTAATGCCCTTAAACAACATCTCCCCGATACCTCCATCCCCAGCCCCTGGTAACCACCATTCTATGCTCTGGTTCTACAAACTTGGCATTTCAAGGTTCCACGTATAGGTGTCATAACAATATTTGTCTTTATTTTTTACCTTTTCACATTAGATAATTTCGACGTAAATCCCAGCCACACAATTTCTTAGAACTGCAAAATTCTGAAACCCCTTTTAAACAACATAGGTATTTGGATTAAAATTCGGAACTCAACAAAAACAAACCTCCTTCTACACTAGACTTTCAGAACTATTACTTACATCATTTGCTTCTAAAGAAAGAAAATCTGTTCAGCTGGTAACCACAGCCTACTTATGCAACTGAAATCACTTTTAGTTCAGTGGGAGAAACCATACGTTAATTCGGAGATTCTTTAAGAACTGTGTATATTTTCTCAACAAAGTAAATCAGTTCATGTAAATTAATTCAGTAAATATTTCATCAGGATGTAATGTGGCATTTGGCAATCTTCCTTACTCCTGTAACTATCAAAGTCCTCCTGCAAGAGAGCTTCACAATTACATTTGCTTCACTGCACTTTAAATGGCAATGTGATCTATGAACAGGTGTTTCACTTGGAATTAAAGATATAGCAGGCCTGGCTTTGGTTCCCACAATAGAGCTTGGCTTTAGGTCTTCACAACAGAACCTTCTAAAATCGCTGGGCCGCAACTGTGGTATTTAAAATACAAGACTTTCCTATTCCCATCAAAAGCAAGTAATGTAAAACCAAGTGCTTACATATATATATAAATCTACCCCATTGCTCCCTACGTTACTGATTTAAGAGAACATTTAACATTCTTAAAAGTCTTCAAGGGATTTCTGACGTGTTTTCCAAAATTAACAATTAAAAAGATAAAATAGTTTTTATTTTAAGTCACTGATTGGTCTTTTAGACTACCTTGATTTCTTTTTAGTACCTGGCCCAAAACCCAGTGACAATTTTTTTATAACTTTCAAAATGTGTTTTTCTGGAAATTAAATAAACTCCTCCTCCTCACCCCCTACCTCCCACCTCCCCGCCCCCGCCATGCAGTCCCCCTGCATTGTTACTGTGGTTTGTTTTCTGAATTGCCAACTTGAAAAGCCACTGTTCAAGGAACTCTTATTGTTTTTGTCTAATGAACTGTGCTGATGGGCGTTCTTTAGTAATGTGGGCTTACCCATTCGAAGAAGGAGCAGGACCTATTCCTGAGGACAAAAATTTTTCACTATTTTTTCATGTCTTGAGACAAGAAAGACCTCACTCCTTCTAGACCAGTGGTTCTCAAACCTGAGTGTGTATCACAACCACCTGGATGGCTTTTTAAACCATAGATTAGTGGACTCCACCCTTAAATTTCTGATTCAGTAGATGGGGCTGAGCAGTTTGTGTTTCTAACCAGTTCCCAGGCCCACCCTATGAGAACCACTATTAGGAGACTGTCCTAGAGGTGCTATAAGAAATAAAAAGTGTCACAAAAAATAACTTTAAAATACTCCTAAAGAAAATAAAAACAGTCATACTTGTGACCTAAAATTTGTCAAGACCTCACATCATTTCTTTAAATTTTTTTTTAATTTTATTTATGTAAGTATTTTTTCTTAAAGAGTATGTGCATGTGAGCAGGTTGGGAGGGGTGGAGGGAGACAATGAGAGAGACTTATGCAGGCTCCACATGCAGGGGAGAGCCCAACCCAAGGCTGGATCTCACAACCCTGAAATCATGACATGAGCCAAAATCAAGAGTCAGAGCCTTAACTGACGGAGGCACCCAGGCATCCCAATCTCATGATATTTCTTAAAAGAATTTTAGTAAGAAATAACATTATAAATATTCTTTCAAATAAAAAAATATGTCTAACATTATTATACTGTATCTATTTTTAAGCTTAAGCACAGCTATTTATTTTAGTTTTTAGACAGTTTTCCAAAGAACATGTGTATCTTTCATTTCAGAGTAATTCAGTTAAAAACACTGTACAACCCTTAAAAAAAAAACTTAATTAACTAACTTAAAATTGGCTTCACATGCTTATCGATTTCCCAAAAGCTACAAAGCAAACTGATGACATATAAAGTAAAATTTTTCTAAAATCACACGTGATTATATGGGTGTGGTTTGCTATCAATTATTTTTACCTCTATTTAAAACAAAGCCATCTTTTTTCATTTCCAATTTGTACAACATATAATTATATCACATTTATGTGATAATGTATGAAATGGCATTTAATCAAAAAAACAACTTACCGGGATCCCTGGGTGGCACAGTGGTTTAGCGCCTGCCTTTGGCCCAGGGCGCGATCCTGGAGACCCGGGATCGAATCCCACATCGGGCTCCCGGTGCATGAAGCCTGCTTCTCCCTCTCCCTCTGCCTCTCTCTCTCTCTCTCTCTCTCTCTGTGACTATCATAAATAAATTTAAAAAAAAAAAAAAAAAAAAAAACAACTTACCTTAAATCCTAAATCCTAAATGCATATAATGTGTTAGAGAATAAATAAGAGTAGCCCTTGAAATAAACTAGCGCCCCACATCAGTTTCCTAAATCGTATAAATTAATGTCCAAAGGAAATATTTTTCATTCGTTAAGGATTTGAAACTTCAAATTATTAAACATGTTTACCTGAGAATTTAATTTTAATTGACTTTAGACTGTATATTTTTTATGGTAATTGAAGCACTTTTTAAAATTAGAAAAAGTGCTTCAATTGTTGACTGCCTCTCACTGTTCAGCCCTCTGAAAACTACCTCTTCTGCTGCTCACTGACTAGTACAGAAAAAGAGAATTTTGTGGTGACAAGGCTAACTTCAAGGTGACAAGTTTACTTCTCAGAACTTTGGATTGTTTTTCTTATTGTGTCGTTTAATAATCAAGCATGGTCTTAATAACAACCCTACTCAACAACTCATTTTAACCATGCTAAGAACACCAATTCTCAGGGCACCTGGGTGGGTCAGTGGTTGAGCATCTGCCTTGGACTCAGGGCATGATCCCGGGGTCCTGGGATCGAATCCTGCATGGGGCTCCCCGCAAGGAGCCTGTTTCTCCCTCTGCCTGTGTCTCTGCCTCTCTCTCTGTATCTTTCATCAATAAATAAATAAAATCTTAAAAAAAAAAGAATATCAATTCTTCCAGCCTTTCAAAAGGATATAAATTACAACTATGCCATGGAGACTTATAAGGTCTAAATTCTGATTAACTTACAATGTTTATTTGGGCAAAATTAACAAAGATGAATAAATTGCTGAAATAAAGAATGGATAGTACTTATCCTAGAGAAAGGAAGAAAAAGATAAATTCAAAAATCATCAAAGATATTCAAGCACATAAAGTCTGGCATCAATTGACTAATTTTTTTTTTAAGATTTTATTTATATAATCATGTGAGACCCAGAGAGAGAGGCAGAGACCCAGGCAGAGGGAGAAGCAGGCTCCTTGCAGGGAGCCCGACGTGGGACTGGATTCCGGGACTCCAGGATCCCACCGTGGGCCAAAGGCAGGTGCTAAACTGCTGAGCCACCCAGGGATCCCCCTCAATTGACTAATTTGACAAAATACACCTGGATTCATCGTCTCCCCAACCCTACTCTTCCTAATCCTTTAATGCATCACTATTCTCCCAAGTTTCTCTCCTCCAAGAAATCACCAGGGATCAGATACCAGACACATTGGTACCAGGAACAAAAACTAAGGTGTCCCATCTGCTGGGTAATAATAATCTTACAGGCAAGAGGTCCAGCTCACAGCATTGGCTCATTTAGCATACACACTCAGAGCCCCATTCTCCTCCCACCTGCCTTTGTATTCTTTTTTTTTTTAAGATGTTATTATTCATGAGAGACAGAGAGGCAGAGACACAGGCAGAGGGAGGAGCAGGCTCCCTGTGGGGAACCTGATGTGGGACTCGATCCCAGGACCCTGGGATCATGCCCTGAACCAAAGACAGACAACCACTGAACCACCCAAGTGCCCCTGTATTCTCTTTATTCATTGTTAGTTCCCCAAAACTGTTAGTGCTTTAACTTTTGTTCAGTGCCTGTTTGATTCTTGGTGTTTCCATTTTGAATTTTCATGATTCCACGTAGCTCCAGTCCATAATTTGTTGCTTTGTGCTATGATGGAAGCTGCTGTTTCTCTAGTACCTCCTCTCCACCTCTCCCTTGGTTCCAACACATACTCAGGTCACACAATATTCCACCCAGAAAATTTCTTATTTCCCTATTGCAAAGCTGGTAAGCTATTTGACCCTTATCCACGTATGACTATTTGATACGTTTACAGATTGACAAGTTGTGGAGAAAACCCAACTTCACGTTTCAAAAGGTAAATAGCAACCTATAAACAGGATAGGAATAAGGAGCTGCCAAAAAATGTCTTCATTAAGATTTTTCCCCCAGACCCAAGTTTAATTAGTTTCTGGAAGATGTAATAGCTAAGAAATTCCTTATGGCTATTTCAGGAAGAGCTAACCTGGGCAACAGACAGTTACCTGGCACATTAATTAGAAATCCCAGGAACTCAGATTTGACCTCAAGGAATCCTAAAAGAAGATTAAATGAGAACTAGGAGACACATTTTTGTTTTCACAACTAGGATTTCTCATTCCAACACCTTCTTATTTCAGTCACACAGCCTGAAGAGTGTTATCTCACCAGGAGGAGAGTAATATGACAAAACTGATCTGTCTTCACATAGCAAAATCATAAACTTAATTGCATGATAATATACTGCTTTTTTAATATTTGCATTTATGAGTATTGTGATAACAGCAGTCACTTTTCGTGGTCTTCATAAATTCATATGCACCAACTTAATAAAACCTGCCAATATTCTCATTCAATGTGCATTAGTTACTGATTCATTTATTTACCATCTGTCTTTACCTTTGTCATTCTTTCTTTTCCTTGGTCCTCACTCCCAACCCCTGTCCCTTTCTCTTCTTACTTATACTCACTAATTCTGAATATCTCCTAAACATTTTCAGCCGTGGTGCAATTTCCTTCTATACTTAATGTCAGAGGAAAGTTCTGGATTGTGGCGGACTGTGTATCTGCCCACCAATCCTACCCTTCCTCCATCTTCTGACAATGTGTTCTATACTACCTTGTAATCATGGAGATAAATGCATAATCTAGTCTCAGATCATTATAAGGCCCTGTTTCCCTAGACACAATACTTAATCCATGGACCTGAAAAGATAAGAACCAAAGGTTAACTCTCTATGTCAGACACATAGAGAAAAATCTAAAGCAATAAGCATAGAGAAGCAGAGGCAAAAGAGAGAGAGAAGGAGAGAGAGGAAGGAGGAAGAGACCTATAGAAATAGGCAAAGAGACTTGATGAGCTTGGCTGAATTGGATTTCTGTCACCTGCACTCCAAGGAGTCTCGACTAATACAAAAATGGGAAGTGGATTTTCAAAAAGAAGAGAAATTAGAATGTGGGCACAGCTGAGTTGATAAGGAGTGGAAAGCAATAAAGATCCCTCCATCCTCCATCCCAGACTGGGAAATTGGCAGCTTAGTTATTCAATAAAAAGTCATCTGATTAAGCTACCACCTGTCATGCCTGAGGAGCAGCTCGTGGCACATCACCTTCCCTTTATCCTACAACAATTGTGAATATGTGCATCAAAAGAGACTATTGTCAGTTTGGGTCCCTGGGTGATCACAGTGTGAGAAATAAACTTCCACAGGGGCTGTTTTTCACTGCAGCCCAACCTAGCGCATACTGGCTGATTCAGAAATTGGTAACTAGACATGGTGTGCTGTCATAACAACAAAAAGAGAATATGTGGCATTGGCTTAAAGGAAAGAAACTGTTGTCAAAGCTGTAAGGATTGCGATTCATGTTACGTAGCAACAAGATTTGGTAATGTTGTCATCAGTGATAACCCGGCAGCAGACAGTACATCTCATGAATTTGTAATCTTAGGACAAGAGATCATAGCAATTTAGTAGTTGTTGTTGCTGTTGGTTGCCATTGTCCATGTCTCACAAGATTTTACAGAAAGCAAGTGAGCTTAGCAAAGAATTGGCCAGTTTGAGAAAAAAAAAAGAAAGAAAGAAAGAAAAAAGAAGAACTGAAATAGAAATCCAGAAATTCAGTACATGAAGGATTGAAAGAACTGTGTGCTTCTCAACCACAACCAGTAAAAAATAAATTGAAAAATTCTCTTAGCAAAAAGGTCAACCAAAATCAGTCTTGTAGTAAGGATCAAATTATAAAGTTATGTCCATTATATCCATTGTTAACATCTCTGCAAGGAAATTTCTTTTTTTTTTTTTTAAGGATTTTACTCATTTATTTGAGAGAGAGGGAGCACCAGCTAGGGGAGGGGGGCGCAGATGGAAGAGGAGAAGGAGGGGCAGAGGGAAGAGGGAGAAGCAGAGTCCCTGCTCCACAGGGACGTGGTACAGGGTTCGATCCCAGGACCCCAAGATCATGATCTGAAGTCAGATGCTTAACTGACTAAGCCACCCAGGTGCCCTTGAGGGCACTGAAATTTCTAAGAGTAAGGACCCAACTGACATTGCGATTCTGCAAATCCTTTCAATTGGGCCAAATGGCTCAGGGAGAAGACAGAAAGTGGCTGCCCCAACAGAATTTAATAGACTTGGGGTGGTTGCAATTAAGTCATTCAATACAGAGAGATACAGAGGCATGGGGGCAAAAAAAAGGTAGCATGGTAAATCTGGGAATTTTGTCCACGAAATTTTTCTGAGAAAAGAACTATAGAAGTGGCCATCAACACGTGAAATTAATTGGAATCAAATAAATAAGAACACAGCGAAGTCCTTAAGAGAGATGTACTGCTACCAGGACTATCAACCTGAGCTTAAAAAGAGGGTGGTAGGGATCCCTGGGTGGCGCAGCAGTTTGGCGCCTGCCTTTGGCCCAGGACGCGATCCTGGAGATCCGGGATCGAATCCCACATCAGGCTCCCGGTGCATGGAGCCTGCTTTTCCCTCTGCCTGTGTCTCTGCCTCTCTCTCTCTCTCACTGTGTTCCTATCATAAATAAATAAATAAATAAATAAATAAATAAATAAATAAATAAATAAATAAATAAATAAAAAGAGGGTGGTACCCAACCAGCTGACAGCAAAAGGGAAGCTGTGAACTCTGCTCAGTCCCCAACTCTGGACATTGAAGGGCATATTCTTCAACGTCCAATGTAGATGTGGAAAATCAGACAATACAAAGGAAGGACCCTCCGGAGTGCAGACCAAGGGCCGCAGTGAACAATGGACAGGGGACCCCTCCCAGGGAGTAGACTGAGGCTGATTAAGGAACATTCCTCATCCTCAGGGTAAGGAGCCCCATGTCACTTGCTACACACAACGATCCTCACCTTCTGCTTTCCAGTAAGAATGTTTATTGCAATTGTCTTGTCCTTGTTCCACCGTCACATAATGGAAAACAGCACATCTTTTTAGTTCATAGATGTTTAGTCCAGAGGAGCCGCTGCTAAACATCATGTCAGAAGTACCCACCATACATCACTCAGAGACCCTGACGTGTGGGCTTGATACTGAGACTGGATTCACCTGCCGGACTATCTCCCTTAGAAAACAGATACGTGGCTTATGCTTATAGGTAACCAGAGAGGCAGATTGAAGTTGTCATTAGTGCTGTTCATCAAAATATTTCTGCTCTCCTCCTTCCAGGCACATTGTTGAATCGTCCTTCCCATACCATTTTGAAATTAGGCCAAATGTGAGCCGATAGGATGTGTATCACTTTCAGGTCAAATCTTCAAAAGCCAGTGCACCATTTACCACGTTGCCTCTTTCCTGCCCTGATGATCAAGGCTGCAGGTGTCCATCTGGAACCTCCGTCAGCCCGATACCCGAGAGACTGTAGTGATTAGAGCCCCTTAGTGACGCATGAGGGTCGTGTAGAGTGAGAAACCAATCTCCATTGATTTGAGCAACTGAGATTTTTGTGGTTACATTTTATCACAGCATAATCTAGTATATACTGACTGAGGGAGCTTCTAAAAGAAAAAAAGCCTGTGCTAAGAAAGGCCTTTTCTACAAAGATCTCTATCGGTCAGATGATGATTTTTTTTTCTTACCGCATTGCAAAAATCCGATTACATAGTCAACCCAAAACTTAGGGCCCTGACTAGGAACAGGAATACCTAGAAAGAGCTAAAGAAATAGGGAACACTGACATCCCAACTTTTCTCCAAGATACCCCACAGGACAACGTCTGAGTTACAGAGGTAACAATGCCCCCCTTCATCAAATGCCAACCTCTGGAATGCATCCTGGCTTTAAATGGCAGATTAGCTTTGCCACATGAAGCCACAAATTACTCCCCTTTCCTTGAAGCAGAAGGCAAGGTAGCAGCCTTTAAAATAGGGTTGGGGACTCCAGCACATGCTAAAAGGGAGACCCTCTAAGGCAGTCCCTAGATACACTGACCAAGACTCTAAAGTGTTTGGTTAACCAACATTTAGGGCCTCAAAGTCAAAGGCACTAGCAGTCCACCAGGATTTTAAAGGATGTAAACTGCCAGAGACACTCTGAGCCTAGACCAAATCAACAGTTCCTAAATTATAGTCCACATATAGGGTCTTGGAGCAGTGTCTACGGATTTGCACTGAAACGAGAAAAATAAAGACAATGTCATCATTTTTTATGAAACTAAATATATTTAGTTTAAGGGATAGTTTTATGTTTAAACATTGATTGCATCTTCCCTAATTTTGTGGTATTGAAATGTCCTCCCATTTATGAAATGATGGCAAAAAAGTGATAACTAAGGCTTTTGCTACTGTTTGTTAATTTTTGTACTTGACAAAACTGGTGACCTTATGTTGTTCCCATTGATGTTACTAAAATTAGACTTAATTATAAAACGATTATTTTTATTTGACCTTCTAAGCTAAAAACTTCTGATGGAATCGTAGGGAAACCTCCGGCACCATTCACTAGAGCTCCACTGTCCAGTGTGGTAGTCATTGGCCACCTGTGAGCCCTTGAAAGTGGCTAGTCCAAATCAAGATGTGCCGCATGTGCAAGATGTATATACCAGATTTCAAAGGCAGTAAAAACAAAGGAATAAAATACTGATTAGTAATTTTCAGACTGATTACATGCTGAAATGGTTAAATAAAATGTATTATTAAGGTCAATTTTACCTTTTTCTTTTTATTTCTTTTAATGGGGCTACTAGAATATTTTCAATTGCACGTGTGGCTCATTTTGTACCTCTATTAGACATCCCTGTTTTAAAGTCAAAGGTCTGTTCAGAATCAACCCTGATTAAAACTGTTTTCTTTCAGGCAGCCTTTGCAGTCACACCAAGCCCTAATAGCTGACTTAAATCTGTTACATGATAGCCTCACCTCCCTGGCTAAAGTCTGTTCTTTCTCATCTTTTGCATATGGTCATGAGACGAGTCTTCTTTATTAGACTTCTTTTGATTGTATCAATTTATTGCTCAGAAATTGATACCAACTTTTATATCTGACTTTCTGTTATCTAGTCAACCTCATGTCTGATACGCTCAGTTGATTTCCCCATAACTTTATAATACCATTTCTTTTTATATTTTGGCCTAGACCCTTCCAAAAGCTCTGTTTGCACATTTGCACGCACTCGTCTTTGAAGTGAGATGTTGTTTCTATTATTCCCTATCAGCCTGTGACCTGCTGTGCCTTCCACACTCACTACCCAAATCTTCCCTAAAGCACCGTCCACGGTTGATTCCACTTCGTCCTCTGTGCCAGCTTCCTGGATGCCCTCTCATACCTTCTTTACTACCTTATGTTCAAAGGCACCAATTTACATTCGTTGAGAAAGTTGGTAAAAATATATTTTAGGTAATTTATATATATGTATTCCATATATATATATATACTAAATTACAACTTTTTCGGAAGCAGAGTATTATGTCTCATAAACGACAGAGCTATAATTCGTCTAAAAAATCAACTACTACTGGGGCCCCCGGCTGGCTCAGACGGTAGAGCATGTAGATCTTGGCGTTATTGAATTCAAGCCTCACTTTGGGGGTAGAGAGTCCTTAAAAAGAAAAAATTAAAAAAAAATGTTTAAAAACAAATAGATAAAAGATCAACTATTTATTTCACAAGTGAGACAACTGGGGACCAGAGGATTTAAATGACTTCTCAGAGGCTGCATGTCTAATCAGTGGCAAAACTGGGACTGGAACTCCCCATCCTCTACTGGTACTACTGGGACAAGCCTCCTTTGCTTTTCTAATCTCTCTCTCCTTCCAGCACGTAGGAGATGCCCCTTGCATAAATCAGGTTGTCCCAGAGGAGGCACACAGAGGCACCAGCGGCAGGCTGATACGCTAGTGAGAACCCTGGGATTAGGAAGCTAGGGCTCGAGGCACTAAATCTCCTGTAGGGTCGACCCCTTGGGGTGCAGAACAAGCTAAATCATAGTAGGCAAATGAGCTCGGGTTGAAGGCAAGGTTTCTCTGGCAGCAGGGGAGCTGAAGCTCAAGCTAGGAGTCTAAAACTGCTGAAGCCCTTGGTGGCAGAGCAGACACATTGGCACATGGGGAAGAAGGCAGGATGATGCCAGCACAGACAGCAGACAGGCTCCTAGTTACAGAACAGCAGTGTTGGTTCCCAGACCCATCCACTGGCTCAATCAACAGACGATATCTGTCCTTCTATACCGTTGCTCTTGAACCAGGGAGGCCAACCCAGACAGAATGAGCCTCAAACGTGAATGTCAAGTACAGTAGTTTCAGGGAACTAAGCAAGGCAAGGTTCATAATATCTAAGTTCTGTGCAGAGTTTTCAGCAACTGATATTTACTGCATAAGAGCACAATTGATAAACAGGTGGATTCATGCATCGATGGAGAATGTTGAGCTTGTTAACCCTGTCCTGCCCTTCTTCACACCATCAACTTCGCAGAGGATTGCTCGATTCTCTTACATCCCCATTATATCCCTCAGGGGCACCACAGGAACCCACTTGGGGTTTGGTTTGCCATTTAAGGGTTGATTCTCTGCTAGCTGACATAATAGCTTCTGATCACTTCCATCGAGGGTGAAATAGTTTAGATTCTGTATAAAATATCTTTTGAAATACCTGTACCTATTCGTTGCTCTGTCCCACTGCACATTTTGTTTGAGATCTCTCTCCAGAAGTCATTTCATTTCAAAATTGTGCAATTAATGCTAAAATTGTCTTGATGTGACTTAGAGATGATGAGTATCTCAAGAGTGTTGCCTGACTGACTGCTGTGAATTAGGAATGGATCCATAGGATGAACAATTAAACAGCATTTTATTTTATTTTTATTTTATTTTATTTTATTTTATTTTATTTTATTTTATTTTTTGACAGCATGCATTTTAGCTCTGGGATTGCACTTACTCTTAATTCATGACTTGGTTTACTATTGCCTGAACATTATGAGGCCCTGACTGAGATTTTACCAACCTCTTTCATTGAGACTTTCAGTCAAACAGTTAGTAAAATGGCTGTTTCCAGTACTGGAAAGGATGGTGGCAAATAGGTTGAGACACACAGACAAAAAGCCCTTAAGTGTCACCATCTAATTTTAAAATATGATGCTGAAGAACGTACTAGTGTATTTCAGTGGGTGGAAAAAGCACAGATTAGAAACTTGAATCTATTTAGTGCACACAGTTGATAACGCTTGTCTGACTTGACTCATGAGGTTGTTCTGAGAAGTAATTTTCAAATAGAAAGTTTGTTATTGGGGATCCCTGGGTGGCTCAGCGGTTTAGCACCTGCCTTTGGCCCAGGGCATGATCCTGGAGTCCCGGGGATCGAGTCCCACATCAGGCTCCCTACATGGGGCCTGCTTCTCCCTCTGCTTGTGTCTGTGCCTCTGTGTGCGTGTGTGTGTGTGTGTGTGTCTCTCTCATGAATAAATAAATAAACTCTTATAAAAAATAAAAAAGAAAGTTTGTTATTATGCAGAGAGCCTGAATAAGATTTTAGGAGTGGTTCCAAGGTAAGAAAGGGTGTTAACTATTAGCCTGAGTCAGCACCAAATCTAATGTAGAAAACCATGAAGTGCTCAGCCAAACAGAGGCAATGACATCACAGATTCTCGCAGGCCCACACCGTGAGTATATAATTGAACAATATGAGCAGGAAGAGAAGGCCAGGAACACACACCATCTGTTTCTTTTTAAAACTCTTTAATATATGTCTTCAACTTGCAAAACAACAAAATGAGGAAACACATTTTAATTAAAATTTTAAGTGAGAAGAATTCTCTTTCAATTATTTAGTAAAAATCAATATTTAAACATCGTTCAGGCAAGTCTTTTGCTACAATGCAGTTGCTGTCCACCAGGAGCAAGTTTGCCCCCCAGGGGACATTTGCTTCAGTCTAGAGACTTTTTTAATTGTCTCAACTAGGGAGTGCTATTGACATCTAGTGGGTAGAGGCCAGGGATGCTGCTAAATATTCTACAATGCAAAGGACAGCACCTCTCAACAAAGAATTTTCTGGCCCACAATACCAGTACTGCCTGTTTCAATGTATGGCCGAGATACACTATATTCACTTCTGGGTTTTTTCCATCAATATATCTATATGAGACTAATAGTCTGGATTCACTGTCTTGGCTTAAAATGAGAAAAAAGTGATATTCTTTAAAAAAAAAAGAAGTCTAAAATTGATCCTTCAGAGAAATATTTATTTTAGCAAATCTAACATAGTCTCAGTGCAATGAGAAATTATTTTGAAGTTTGGCATGGATAATTTGAGATTAAAACTACAATGCATGTAAATATTGTTAAAGAGTACTTCCTGGCTATTAACCCATTAATTGTATACACCTGCAATAATCAGCTCAGGCAACATGCTCAAAGCTAACAAAATAACAACAGGATTACTTTGAAAACTCAATGTCAGGAGCTTACTTTATGCTGGACAATTCTCAAAGCAAGTTCCTTGGCTTTAACTGTTGAGAAGATTCCCATGGGTTCCCCTTCAGATATTGCCCTTGATATGTCCCTCAGCATCCTTCTAGGAAACACTATTTCTAAAATAAATAAAAAATCATTAACCACTTAAAACATTTCAAGTATTACTATAAAGAATAAACACAAAAAAAAAGAATAAACACTTAAAGAACACTTCATGTGCATTAGGTGAGTGTTCAAATTCACTAAAATAACAATATCTTCATTAAATAACTCTACTGACAAATAAAGGACTTTTATAGATTCCCATACCTCATTTCTCATTTCATGGTATTAATTACCTCTACAGGAAAAAAGAAAAGTAGTGTTAACATACCCTTTCAGCCACAATTTAGAAACTGGCTTCTTATGTTGAAGTTGATGATACAGAGATGTGTAATTTCAATAGGTTCTCCATGTCGAGTGATTAGGAGGCATTAACCTCACAAGCCAATTTCTCCTGGCGAGGTGCTACCCACTTGTTTTAGCAATAAATTATCAAGCTGCAAAATAAGAATGATATAGCCCAGTTAAAAGAAAAAGCTTTGCATGGGCATGTTCTTTACATTTCCATGGGTTTTTTTCCCCACTGATAAAAGTCCCCATCACATGAATGGCTGCCTTTTGGTAACCACCCATTACGCACTAGCACCTATGCCAGACATTCAGTATGCCCTGGGCTGATCATCGCAGCCACCCTGCTGGACAAGTATTTTCCCCTAGAAAACCAAAGCTCGGCCAAGAGCAAGCACCTGTACAACTATGGTTTGAATCAGACTATAATTCAAACCCAGGAAGGCTTTACTCCACAACCAGTGACCTATCGTGGCCTCCACTGGAGTAAAACTCACGAGCTCAAGAAAATTTAATATTTTTTTTATTCCTTTGTATTTTTCTTTACACAATATCCTACCATTCAAATGCCTAAACTCAGATCACAATAGATTGCTATAGTTACATTTTAATTCCTGCCTTATAGTTCATTCCACAAAGGCATTTTGCCCTGTGCAGTTCTCTTTCTCTTTCTAGTCCCAAGTCATTGAGGGGAAAAAAAAAATACTTTTCGTCTGTAATATATTTCTAGCTCAGTTTCTTTCTAGTAGTGTGACTTTGATCAGCTCAGACGTTTGTCAGTTCACACACACCCTCATTTGTAGGCTGTTGCAGGACATAGGAAAAGATGTTTAGAGTCAACAAGAAGCGCTTGTATGTTCTCTGTCTGAAACTTTTGCTCACTGCTTAGCTTTGTCTGTGTTCGCGCTGGGGGGGGTGTGTGTTTGCTGTTGGAGGGGGGATGTAGAGGGGGGTGTAAAGAAGGATTTTCAGACTTCAAGGAGGAGGGTGGGAGGAGAGATTCTGAGAAACAGAAAGGAAGAAAGGAAAGAAAAGGGAATGGGAAGAGAGGGAGAGGAAATGAGAGAGGAAGGAGGGAGGACTGCTTTGTAGCTGCTAAGACTGCAGACAGAAATAGCACACAACCACCGTGAGCTGTGTGCGACTCAGAAACCAAGACCAAATTGTACTCACTTTTATTAATCAGTTGCTCAGAAAGAAGGAAATGACATCTGGTCCTGTCTTCTTCTACATCTTAATTTTGGGTAAATATTGTAAGTATGCTCAGCATTTAATTTTATATACCTTAATAATGTTGTATGAGCTAACCACAGTTACAAATGTTTATTACTTACATTTATGCTTTTAATATAAAAATGTGTTTTTTTTCTGATAGAACTGTAATCTCACTTCAGATTTATTCTTAAGTCATTTCTGGTATTTATATTAGAAACTGGAATATATGGGCAGAGTCAGTAGTTAAACAAGATTAGCATGACATACAAACCTATGCTTCAGAACAACCAATTTGTTTAAGCAACAGTTATTTTATAAATAGGTTGATAATATTTCAAGAGAAGCAGTCTTTAAAAGAGATCGTGTTCAAGTTAGATGCCCATTGAAATATTCTGGGAAAGTCTTTACATTTATTCTAGTTTGTGTGTAATTTCAATGCTTCGTGGTCGCAGTCTTTGTGATTTGATATCATAGGTGTGCCTTCTCACTGAGACATGCATTCATAAAACTCCTTTTTTATTTAATAAGATCTCTCTCTGTTTTCTGAAAGAAAAACAAGGAAAAGCACAAAGCAATGAAAAGCATAAACCAGGAGCCCAAATGGGCATTTTTACTTATGTTATAATAATGACTATTTTTACTCTCTCTCTGTGCTATATTTTTTAGAAGAAAAAATTAATCAAGGGAGAGTCATTCTGCATTAAACCCTATTTAAATTATAGTATGTAAATAGAAATAAAATGTTTGCATTTCCTAGGTAATAAATGATGAGAAAGTCACAGCAAATCAAGAAAGAAAACTTTCTGAGTATCTTTAATACCTTAGGATGCTGGAAATGAATAAGCTTTAACAAATTTAGAATTCACATGCATGTTTACATTCCTCCATCTCTTAAAAGTTTGCAGAAGTCGGTTTTCACGAAGATATTCTATTGAGAATGTCTCCAAGTAAATTTTGATCCTAACTCTCCCAGTTCTGATGTCATGTCCTGCATGAAAGTGATTTTTTTTTCCTTTCCTCTCTTGACCTCCAATATGCTTTGCTTTAATGGTCAAATGGGAGAGACAGCATCAAAACCGAGGAAACAATTCAGAATCCTGGAGAAACACTCTAGCTCCTAGCTTCCTCCGTCTCTAATCTTGATAACTGATATTCCATTTTTCATTCTAGTTTCACTGAGAATTAATTGGCATACATCACTGTAGAAATTGAAGTCAAACAGAATGATGGTTTGATTTACATATATTGTGAAATGATTACACAATAGGCTCAGTTAAACATCCATCTTCTTATATAGATACAATAGAAAAGAGAAAAGAATAAAGGGGGGAAAATTGTTTCCTTGTGATGAGAACTCGTAGAATTTACTCTCTTAACAACTGTCCTATACATCACACAGCAGTGGGGGCTGCCATCATCATGTTGGGTATGACATCCCTAGCACTTATTTCTCTTATAACTGGAAGGTTGGACCTTTGGACCACCTTCCTTCGCTTCCCCCACCCTCTACCTCCCATTATTTCCAGTAACCACAGGTTTTATCTCTTTTTCCACAAGTTTATTTTGAGAATTTTCTTTTTTTTTTTTTTTGAAGATTCCACATATCAGTGAGATCATACAATATTTGTCTTTCTCTGAGTTATTTCACTTAGTGTAATGCCTTCAAGGTCCTTCCATGTGTCACAAATGGTAGAATTTTCTCGTTTTTTATCACTAAATAATATTCCCGTGTGTGTGTGTGTGTGTGTGTGTGTGTGTGTGTGTGTGTGTCACTACTTCTTTATTCCCTCATCCACCGATGGACATGTAGCTTGTTTACATGCCTTGGCTGTTGTATATAATGCTGCTATGAATACTGGGGTGCATATCTTAATGAGCTAGGGTTTTTCATTACCTTTGGATATATTCACAGAAGTGCAGTTGCTGGATCATATGGTAGTGCTATTTTTAATTTTTTGAGGATCCTTCCATAGTGGCTATGCCAACTTGCAATTCCACCAACAGCATGCAAGGATTCCCTTTGCTCCACATCCATGCCAGTTTTCTTTTCTCTTGCCCTTTTAACAATATCCATTCTACAAGGTATGAGTTGGTATCTCATTGTGGTTTTGATTCACATTTTCCTAGTGTATGACTAGTGATGTTGAGCATTTTTTCATGTACCTATTGGCCCTGCTTATATCTTTTTTGGAGACATATCTCTGCAGGTCCTTTGCCCATTTTTTGATTGGGTTATTTGGTTTCTTGCTATTAAGCTGTATGAGTTCTTGTTATGTTTTAGATATTAACCCCTTATCAGATATATGATTTGCAAATCTTTTTCCCATTCTGTATACTTCCTTTTAATTTTGCTGATGGTTTTCTTTGCTGTGCAGTAGCTTGTTAGTTCGGTATAGTCCTACTACTTGTTTATTTTTTAGTGTGTTGCTTTGCTTCAAGTACCATATCCAAAAAATCATTACCAAAATCCATACCAAAGAGCTTTGTTCCTATGTTTTCTCTTAGAAGTTTCATGGTTTCAATTCTTACATTTAAGTCCCATTACCGGGATCCCTGGGTGGCGCAGCGGTTTGGCGCCTGCCTTTGGCCCAGGGCGCGATCCTGGAGATCCGGGATCGAATCCCACGTCGGGCTCCCGGTGCATGGAGCCTGCTTCTCCCTCTGCCTGTGTCTCTGCCTCTCTCTCTCTCTCTGTGACTATCATAAATAAATAAAAATTTTAAAAAAAAAATAAATAAGTCCCATTACCCATTTTCTTAACTAGATGTCCAAAAGCCAAATTGCAAACCACCACTAAAAATGGAATGTTTCTCATTATAATCCAAGCATTTAAGCTACCAGAGTTTTTAACACTTGTAGCCAAAACCTTCATAAATCAATAACATTTTACCATCTCCTACTACATTTCAATAAAATGAATAAATTAAATAAGCCAATGGTATACTTTCAAATTAGGCATTCTAACAGAATATGGAATTCTAATATGAGGAATTCAAGGATATGTAAGAGGTATTCAGGGCAGGTTGAAAAGCAACTCTAGCTACTGTGTTTCCAGCCAATTCCCAATTCAGTTTAGTAAAAAAAAAAAAAAAAAAAAAAAAAGAAGAAGAGAAGAAAAGAAAAGAAAAGGAAAAAAATCCCTGTTTACATACTATCTTTTGTTCAAATAATTATTTTCATGGACAGAGAAGAAAAAGTAGATGATGATGTCAAAACACTCCATTTTTTTTTTAAATTTAAGTTATCTTGTGATTTAAAAAAATATCTTTTGACAATGTAGTGTGACTACCTAAAGGTTCCAAGGTCTCATCCTTCCATGCCATCTGCAAAGGATGAAGGCATAAACATCTGATGCAGAGTTTGGCAAGCAGGATTCCTGGCTACAGGGTGTCAACTGAGTGGGGGTTGAGGGGAAAGGGCATTTGGCAGGAACCTCCAAAATAGCAACCCACACCCATAATTCACCTCTTACTTTATCTCATCATCCAGCTTTACCAAGAGAGGGTTTCCTATGCACATATCAAAAGAAGTCAACAACCATATAAGGACAAAATCTTAAATCTTTATAACTATCTATGGTGGTTAGGGTGTTTGTTTATATTGTAATCCACTCTCCTGTTGCCTGGGAAAGGCAATGGGATCTCCTAGAAGACTTCTGGCCTAAGGTGCTTCTCAGTACCACCATGTACTGGTTGTAGGACTTACCCTCTTGAGCTTGTAAAATGACAATAAAATCATTCACCCTTAGTTTGCAAAATGGCAATAAAAACTTTTACCATAGTCACATCCCAAAGCCCTTATGTTTGCTTCTTTATTACATTAAATTACCTCCTTGGATCTTTACAACAACTCTATTATGTAGATAAAATGAAGCACGTGAGGAAGGCAAGACCCAAGGACATTCAGTACCTTGTCACAAGACTCAAGCTAATAAATAATAATAAGGCTCAAGATTTGAATGCTTTTAAAGTCTATATACTCTTTCCCCTAGACCGTGAACATTCTGAGAGATAATGTGTATAAAGACTTAAGCAATTATTAGTTACCTTTTTAACCAAAAATACTTATCGAATGCCAGTTACCTTAATAAGCATTAGACTAAGGGGTGACTTGAGCATGATCCCTGCTCTGAGGGGTAGAGTGGAGAAGACAAAGTTAACCTAGGATTACCAAACAGTGAGACAAGGACAAAAATCTAGATGCACACAGACAGAGGCAACATGAAGATTTGGAAAAGGTTTTCTTTCACTTTTGAGAATTTCTAATTCCTTAAAAATTCCTCTGTCTATAGTCTAGATAGCTATATTGTGTCACTGTTGATTTATTAGTTTCGATAATGTACCATGGTTATGTAAGAGTTTACTGTTAAGGAAAGCTTGGTAAAGTGTATAGAGGACTCTCTGTATTGTTTTTACAACTTCTTGTGAGTCTATAATATTTCAAAATTAAAAGTTAAAGAACAATCCCCAAGAAGAATTGTATCTTAAGTCCTTATCAGTAAATGCTTTACTCATTACTTAAACAGTATCATTAAACAAAAACAATCTTTTTATTTTACACTTTGGGTAGACAGGGAACAAGTGAGGAAATAGGAAACAGAAGAGGCCCAAACATAAACTTGATCCACTTCAGTATTTTGCCAAGAACTGATCCAGCTGGGAAAGTCCTTACTTTTAGATTCCAAATGGATACTCCTTAGAAGACCATCTGAGGTTTGCCTTAGGTCTTACAACAGGCAGATCTTCTAATAATTTTTCTCTGACCATTAAGAAGGAGAAAGCAAGAGATTTTCCCAGAACAGACAATTACTATATAAAAAAAAAAGAATGCTGATCTATTTACCCACCTCCAAAAGAAGAGAGAATAAACTTTCCAATACACAGACTACAGACACATCCATTATTGCACCCTATATTTCTGAAGGTTACTAATAATTTTGAATTGTTCTTTCTTTGAATTTGGAATCATATTTTTAAGTTTCAAATAGAAAGAAAATTAACAAGTCTGTGCGAATATATCATCATCATCTGTATAAAGGGAAACAAAGCACTACATTTGTGAACTAAATAGTTTTGCAAACATAATTTCACACATTAGGCAAACTTGTTAAACTGAAATGTGCTTGGAACTGGGTGTTCTATTTAGGTTCAGTTTTTTTGTTTTGTTTTGTCTGAAAAACTATAAGCATTTATACCATTTTGATTTCAAGCACTATGATTGTGGTTATAGTTGTAGTTGTTATATTTACCATTTATTGAAAGCTTTCCACGGACCACGAATTATGTACTAAGTGCTTTATAAACATTATCTGATTTTATCCCTATAAAAACCCTACAAGAGATTCTCATTTTGCAAAAGAGGAAACAGAAAATGAGAAATATTAAGTAGCATGCCTGGCATCATTCCCTAGTAATTGTGGCAAAAGAGATTTCATTCCAAGCCAATCTCCTTGAAAAGCCTATGTTAGTAAAACATGAGTCAGTTCTAATATTTTCTCTAAGTATAAAATCTTAGAATTAAAAGGGTCCTTAACAGATCCTCTGATCTAGCCCACTGGCCTTGAGGCAAGGTGGACATTTCTCCATTGTAGAGATCAAGCAATAAAGAACTATTGACTGGCCCAAGGCCACGAACTGGTAAATCCAAATAAAAACAAAGCGTGTACAACTTGGGGTAAGGCTCTCCCCATTCCAGGGAAATTCAAGAAATTCATGTCTAGTATTTATGGATCACCTCCTATGAGTTGGTGCCATCTGCTCAAGTACATCTTTCAGTGTGCACCAACTGAAGAATTAGGATTCACATGTAAATAATTTTAAGGTATAGAATATTAAACTCAACCTGTATTGACCTGAGGATTTTGCTTAGAAAAAGCAAGTGTTCTCAGCACTTGACCCAGAACTATACACATAAAAAGTACCAATAAATACTTGCCCGATCCTATGGTAGCCTACCTCTCCCTCCTCCTGGGTATGTTCTCCCCCCGTTATCCCCACAACCCCAGTAGCTCTGGGCCTTGTCTTGTACAGAGGGATCTGATACTCTCCCATCCTCTTCAATTTTGCACTTTGACTCATCACCCTGATCAGAACAACCAAAAGCTTTATCCTTCTTTGGAGATAAACAGGAGCCAGCAAGTCATGAATATTTCAAATTGAGGTTTTATTGTCTATCACAACGATGCTAAAACTCAAGCTAAGGGGAAAAAAAAGGATAATATAAAGTGAGTTCTTCTGTTCTGTTACTTGTTAGAAATTGAGATTTTCCTGGGGCACCTGGGTGGCTCAGTTAGTGAAGCAGCTGACTCTTGATTTCAGCTCAAGTCATGATCTCAGGACTGTGAGATCAAGCCCCATGTCAGGCTCCATGCTGGCCATGGAGCCTGCTTAAGATTCTCTCTCCTTCCCTCTTCCCTACCCACTCACTACCTCCCTCCTCCCATGTACACGTTATCTTTCTCTCTAAAAAAAGAAAGAGGGGTGCCTAAGTGGCTCACTCAGTTAAGCATCGCATTGGGCTCAGTTTATGATCCTAGGCTCCTAGGATCAAGCCCTCCATTGGGCTCCCTGCTCAGGGGGGAGCCTGCTTCTCCCTCTACCTCTGCTGCTCCCCCTGCTTGTGCTCTCTTTCTCTCTTTTCCTCTGCTCTCTCTCTTAAATACATAAATAAAATCTTTTAAAAGAAGAAAGAAATTGACATTTTCCTGTTAAACAGTTGTATTTTATCATAATTTGGCCATTTGATTTTTTTTTTTTTGCCAAATTGATTCATTTCATAATTATTTCAATATTACCTGAATTAAGTGGGGTCACTTTATTTCTTAAATCTTCCATAATAACAAATATATCTTTTTTGAAATAATCAATACTCACAAAAAAACCTCTGAGAATTATCCTTCGTGAGGAGGACTCTTGGGGCTTTTGCACTTGCTGCTCTAGACCATGTGGAGCCCTTGCTTCTGGCAGCTATACCAGCTCCTCTCTGCATGCTCTCTCTCCACCACTACTCCTCAACGTCTTTGCCGACCCCTCCGCCCATATTAGCCTTGGCACTCAAGTTCTCATTCCATAGTGAAGAACTACACAGTTCTCTGGCCTGAGTCCCTCTCTCTAAACTCAATTCCAGGTCCACCTTTTAGTCAAGGTGCTCAGTTGAACCAAACATCATGCATGTGATTAGCTACAAAAAGGGACAGCAGATAATCTGATAATACTCTTTAACAGTAAGATTCACCCTTCTTAAAAGGCAGCTAAGAGTTAAAATATTTTTGTTTTGTTTTTGTTAGAGGATTGAATATGCACTTAAACAATGACATGCTCTAATTCATTGATTAAAACATCTAATTATGCCACTGTCGCCTGATCATTTTTCTGAACTCTTAACTATACATTTAAAGAAAAGTAATGTTTTTTTTTTCTTTTTTCCAGCATCTGAGTCTCCAGTGTTTTGCTACCTAGTTAGGTGGTTTTGTCTTACGTCTCTCAGATACTTTTTTTATTTAAGTTTCATAAAATTGGCTCTTGAGTTCAAGAGAAAATCAAAGCTTATGGAGTACAACACCCTCATATTTTACCTAGGAAGCAACTGAGGTCATAGAGCTGTGTTCCCTTTTGTTGTCTGTTGTATTATTCTTCACTCGCTCTTAAAGATGGGCCTCCAACTTTCATATGTAAAGCAAGAAGGGCAGGAAATATCAGAAGAGTTAAACATCATCTTAAAATAGAACCTACCTTGAGGTTATTAAAATAAATGCATTATCCACCAAAATCCTCGCCTCAAAGATTAAGACTTTGCCAATACATTAAGCTTAGCGTAATCATTATTCACACACCTGCCTCGTAGATAAACATTTTAAATCATTCTCACAACCAGGTAGACAATGGGCAGGGAGAGTAGGGTCTGATCATGCCTCTCCAAGTCCATGCTTGCGTCAGGCCCAGAGGAACTTTAATGAAAGGGGCTTTCATAAATCTCAGAGTAGATTAAGATCCAGTGAATGTCTTCAGTATCTGTATTCCCCCTCCAGTCTACGCTCCTGTGCTATTCCTCAGACATCTAAATTGTCTTTAGAGATTTATTTATTGATTTTAGAGAAAGAAAGAGAGAGAGACAGCACACAAGTGGGGAGAAGGGCATAAGGAAAGGAAGAGAAGCAGACTCCCTGTTGAGAGCAGAGCCCAACACAGGGCTGGATCTTGAACCTGAGATCATAATCTGAACTGAAACCAAGAGTCAGACACTTAACTAACTGAACCACCCGGGCACCCCACAGCTAAACTGTCTTTAAAGATACAGCCCTTTCCATCACATGCCCTGCAGACACTGAATCTGGCCCTCGGGGCCATCCCTCTTCGATGGGAGAGAGCCTTTATGTGCCGTAGGAAACAGGAGGCTGAGGATTGCTATACTGGTGTCCAGTGAAGCTACAGCGGAAGACGCTTTGTCAACATCTCAGGAGTCATTTGCAGACTATCAGAATCTTCCTGACACTTCTAGTTTCCGGAAAGATCCCTTCTATTCACTAGATACACCCAAATAGCTTGGGCACCAAATGCCTATATGCTTAACCTCTCCCATCCCCTCTCCCCTCAAAAAAGAACACCGTGCCTTGTCTTTCTGCTTGTGCTGAGGCTGGTGTCATAGAGAGGAGATACAGTCGAGACCATGTTCTTGTTGAATACGTCACCCTGGCTTGCTCTTTATCTCCACATCCCACCTCAGAACACACAATTTCCTGAGATGGAGCAACATGTTTTCCGACTTCACGGAGATTGAAGGGACACTTAGAGAAGCAATGCGATGCATCTTCACTGTTGTGCGAAGCTACCCGAAGGCATTACAACTCGTGATTTGGTAGCAAATCAATCCCATACTGGCAGTAAGCTATCTGCCGCATGCCAGCCGGATTTCCTCTTTTGTTGGTTGAGACAGTCTTTGCATTGAGATGAAGCGGGCATGGGAAGATGGAACGCGTCTCCCTGGCCACCTTCCCACCTCCTTCAGGCTTTGATCCTGCTCAGTGCTCAGTTTCTCCTCCTTTTCATCTCTCCTACCCACAGTCTGCTCAGTGCCAAGAGGAATCATTTCCTTACCTGGCGTTTCCTTACCTGGCCTCCAAGAAGTCCAGATATTTGATTTCCAATTCTAATCAAACAATTCCTCCTCCCCCTCACCGCCACCCGATTTCTCCCCTTTTCACCCTATCCATTGCCTCTATTCCTCAGCCTCACCATACCTCTTGACAAATAACACACACCAAGAGACACTCTCGCCTCTCGGCCCCCAATCTTGCAACCAGAATTCTTATTTCTACTCACCTCTTATCCTTAAGATCCCCTCCTCATGAGTTAGGATGTTCATAGAGGATGGTTCCCTACTAAACACACTTTCTACACATTATATATGCACCCGTTTTATAGCTACCTGCATTCATGGACATTTTGGCTAATTTTTGCAACATTCAGTAAGATGATTCCAACATCTGATCCTCACAGTGTAAGGGAATCATCACCCTGAAGGTTCCTGTAGGTGGAGCCATTTAAACAAATAAATCTTACTTTATAGATTTGAAATTGAAATGTTAGAGAATGCAACATGCTGATGGACATGAACTGACAAATTTTGAACAGAATTCATCAATGTACGTGCCTGGATCTACCAAGAGCATCATATAAGCTACCACATAAAGCTCTTTTGAAAGCTGTTACCCAGGTTCCTTGGCGCAGGTATAAGTTAGTGAAAATAAGTAAATTCTCCAGGTGTTTTGAGCTTCTGAGACAGAACACAACTGGCGCTGCCGTCACATTCACCCCCAAAACCTCTGATCCTTGTCTTCCCTTTTCAGCCTCTTCTCTCCTCACCCTGCTTGCCCTCAGCCTTTTGGTATTTTAATAGGCTTTTCCCAGAGCAGGCTAGAAATGTTTCAATGGTCCAAAAAATATGCCATTTTTACTTTCCTAGTTGTGGCTGATCTGTTGGAAACTGCAAAACTGCGCCATGGTTTATAAATGTTTCTACTTTCTCACGCATTTCCAACTTAGACAAGAAGACGTCATCAGTCAGGCTTTCTGTTAGATTCTCTTAACCTCCACTTAACCTCCCTCTTTGTGTTAAAATCAAGAGAGGTGGCTAGTTGAGCTAAGTTAGATTTAGATTTGTGTTTCTCCCCTTCTGCCTGCAGCCCTCACCCCTGATCTCGAGAGCTCACTGCCCAACAGTTTATGCTCCCTGGAAAGAGAAATTGTTTTTGTTTGTTGGAATTCAATAACTTTTGGCAACTGGGCCTTCATCCCCCGTGTTGACCTGAAATAATGTAGCAAATCATTTGTCCATCAAATCCATTTTAATGGGAAAAAATCTATACAAATCTTTTTGCAGCGCTGCTGGCTCTCAGGCATCTCTTTCAAAGTTCCTACACTGGTAATATATAGTGGGTTCAATATTATTCTCATGGTCCATTACAGTCATTACCTAGGAGGAGCTGCACAAAGAAATTAAATAGACTTATTCCCTTCCCTTTAGGAGTTCACAATCTATGACAGCTTTGATGTCGGCCTTATAAGGTAGATATGAACAGACACAGGCTAGAATTATTAACTTAAGATGCAAACAGATAGGTCAAGGCCAAACATTTTGTCATGATTAAATCCCCTTGACATTTTGCCTGTGGTACAGCTAATGAATACCTGAATAGGTAACTAAGGGGTGAATGCGGTACTGATCAAGAAGCACGAAAGTCAACGAGGCAGTGTGTTATGGAGGAGTCAGAGGAAGAATGATGCAACGTCATATGCAATAAAAATAAATAGTGTTTGCAGACGGAGGGTAAGCTCTAAGAGATTAAGAATTCAGTGAAATCTCCCGGCAGTCTGTGATGAGGAGGCCGGATAAGGAACAAGCTGAGACATGTATGTGTTGGTGATGGTGTTAGTGTAACCTTTAGAAAGCTATTATATGTGATCCAGTCTCAGAATGGGTTCACATTTAATGAAACTCACGTAGAACAAGGGCATTCACCTTCATTCATGCCTCTGAAAAGCTTTAAAGACTCATCCGTTGTACATGATCTACATGAGTCTCCTTGGAGTGCCTTGCACTCTCTTCTCTATCTCTCTTCAATCTCCAAGAACTTTTGACGCTCTTCCCCAGATTTCTCTCTTTGATGCAGGACCACATGGACTCCCTCCTGCCTCCTTTCCCCCACCACTCAGCCCTCACTCCTCATGCACTCCTGATACAACACGCTCCTCTGCCACACAGTCTCCTTGGGCACAAAATTTGTTTTCTATTCTGACGACTTTTTTCAGGAAGATTCATCTCTCAGTTTCTGATGGGTTTTTTTTCCCTCTGAGGAAGTAGAGGGGAGGGGAGGGGCTCAAAGAAGAAGGTTAAAAGGCAATGCCAACATTACTGGTCATGAAATGTAAGGGTGCATGCAGGGACAGGTGTAAACTTTACACACACACACAAATACACACAGAGTAGTAGTTTCATACCATCATTAATATTAAGTGTATCAAAACCAGATATAGGATATAATATACAAATTTTCATTTTTAGGCCACTGATCTCAGACGTGCAAAGGTGAAATTTTATTTCTGTGACTAAACTCGGAGTTTATGACTCCTACAAAAAAATGACAGATGTTTAAATTTGCTAATTCAAAGTAGCTTTGTTTAAAAATCAGCAAATTTATCTTTAAAATACAATCTTGGGATGTCCGGGTGGCTCAGCAGTTGAGCATCTGCCTTCAGCTCAGGGCGTGATCCCAGGATCCGGGATTGAGTCCCACATCGAGCTCCCTATGGGGAGCCTGCTTCTCCCTCTGCCTGTGTCTTTGCCTCTCTCCATGTCTCTCATGAATAAATAAATCAATATTTAAAATAAATAAAATACAATCTTTTTTTAAAAAAGATTTTATTTATTTATTTATGAGAGGGGATCCCTGGGTGGCGCAGCGGTTTGGCGCCTGCCTTTGGCCCAGGGCGCGATCCTGGAGAACCGGGATCGAATCCCACGTCAGGCTCCCGGTGCATGGAGCCTGCTTCTCCCTCCGCCTGTGTCTCTGCCTCTCTCTCTCTCTCTGTGACTATCATAAATAAATAAAAAATTTAAAAAAAAAAAAAGATGTTTATTTATTTATGAGAGACAGGCAAAGACACAGGCAGAGGGAGAAGCAGGCTCCATACGGGAAGCCTGACATGGGACTCGATCCCAGAACCCTAGGATCACGCCCTGGGCCAAAGTCAGGTGTTAAACCGCTGAGCCACCCAGGGATCCCCTCAAAATACAATCTGAATCCCTTAAGAATGCTTACCCATTCCGCCTACCCATTTACCCCTTCTGCCCAGTAGCATGTAGGTTCAGAGACAGCTTCTGAGACATGGAAATGGTGGGCAGGTGGAGAGATGTACATCTACAGTAACTACCAGCTCCACGTGAGGTTCAGCTCCTCTGTCGGATGTTGGCATCAGCATCACCAAGCATTCAAACACTTCCATGTTCTCCAGCTACCAGGGCCAGATAATCCACATGCTTCTCACCTGGCAACAACGCCTCTCTGCATTGACCATCTGCTCATAGCCAGCCCTCTCAAGAGAGAAGAGGAAAGTCTCAAATGTCCTTCACCTGTCAGGAGCCCAGGGAGATTTCAGGCTGACTCAGCTTCTGCTCTAGCTAACCTCTCTGCCACAGATCCCCAGTCCCCTCGCATCATACAGGGCATATGGCTTCTGCGAGAGACTTGCCCTTCCCTTGAGCTGTGCATTAGGATTTGGGGCAAGAATCACCTGTTTGGTCAATCCCTCAGGCTCTGTCGGTGATTTCCACCTCCCCTCTTCCCTAACGGAGTGTTAGATTCCAAGTTGACAGGGTGCTTCAACCACACATTTTGTTCCCACTGAGTTCAAGAAAATTGCTTTGAGGTATCACCCATGCTTACCCACCACTGTAGGTTGGGGAAACACTCAGTGCTCTGAGCCCTTCAATATTTGATCTTGATAGTCAAAATCAAGATGATAGACAAAAAATAAATAAAAAGAAAAAATATGCTGCCTCAAGTATCTGGTTTTTGCAGTTGAAAGCCAAGACTTTTAAGCTTTGAAACTCAGGCAAGAATTTGACTATTCCAGAAAAGCCCTTCTGTGCTCTACCTTCCTTGAGCAATAAAGTACAACCCAACATCCTATATTAGTGGCAGAAGGGTAAAAAATGAATAACTAAGAAAGGGGAATATTTGGATATGCAATCAGAGCATGAAGCATTCAGTAAGCAGGAATTATATACACAAAGCCATAGTAATTTGAAAACTAATTATAAGCCATATTTTGGTAAAATGGGAACTTTTGAGAATTGGCAAAATATTTAATATCAAATATTTACCTGGATTTCCCAATAATAATAAATGGATACAAGTGAATATACATGTCTATTCTCACTTTTGAGAAAATTCTAAAGGAAAATCATAATATTTACAACTTAAATAATGGTGGATAGAGTTATTCACTTTCTCAAAGGAATATGTTCATTTGGTTATTTGTTTGTTTTTTAAGTTACATGAAAATTTACCCTATCTACCTGGATCCTAACCCAAATATCACGACTATAATCCTATAGTCCATAGCCCTATAGTACGATTTCCTCCTATTCTTTCAGTCTGTTGCCCAAATTGGTTCCTCTTATTCCACTTACACCTATGCTTTGCATAATTTTTATTTTTAATCTCTTTTCCCTACATTCTACTATATGTTTTCTTTTCCTGTTCTAAACGACACCAATCAGAGTATTATAGATGAAAACACCATAATATAAAAGCGTTATATGAATTGTGTAAAATCCCAAATCATTGTGTTTACCTATTAACTTTCTTCCACAAATTTTTTCAAACAGAATATGTGAAGCAATAGAGTTTGTGATCAACATTAGGTAGGAACAAAGGGTAGTCTGACATTATGCGCTCGTCTACCAGAAGCTGTGCTATCACAAAGGCTCTTCTCCAGTCAGTTCCCAGGAACATACACTACTTTTAAACTTATTCTTGGCAAACTGCTGCAAATGTTTAATATATATTACAATGTGCTATATTCTATGTAGTTAGATACACAAAATGTGCTAGACCAAAGTTACCATATTCTGATCGTTGACAGGAATTATTTATCTTGCTGAAGTTGTATTAGAGTCAGTTACATTATTGAAGGTCGGGCTGAAGATAAACACTCAAAGGGATTGTCTAATTAAATACTCACATGAAACCTGGAGGGGAGATGTGTTCTCACCTCTCCACATGAGGGACTGTCTCAGATTTAGGAATTTGCTAAGATCACTGGTCTTAAGTGCTTGATTTAGAATTTGAACTCAAGTTTATCTGATACCCAAGTCTGAGTTATTTCCACTCATACAAACATCAAATTCATGATACATAATTACTGGATATTATCTCTCATTTTTTATAGAACAAATATTTTTACTCCCAATTACAGATGAGCAAACTCATCAATCAAGTTGAACTCAATTCAGATCTGCCACTTACTGTTTCCTAGGGGAAAAGAAGGCACTTCTAGAGTGTGGGCAAGGCCACAGAGACAGGAAAGGGCATGGAAGGATTAGGAAATGATGAGAAATTGGGTGGTTTAAGGATAAGACCGAAGCAAAATCTTGGAGATAAAGTTAGAAAGGATGATTAGAACTAGATCATGAAGTCTTTGTAAGCCACACTCAAGAATGGACTTTGGGCTATAGTACCTAACTGACTGCAGTAGAAGTTCTGCACAGAATAATATAGAGATTTCTTGTTCAAGAAATTACTCTTACCAAAAAGTCTAGAATGTGAGACACTGAAAACAATTCCTAAAGGAAGTATCCGCTGAACTCAAGTCACTAGAGAAGTAGAGGCTATGAACAAGAAGTAGAGGCTATGCTGGTTTTTACAGTTTTCATAGGACCTTAATACATTTTTAACATATTTTCTCCCTGGCTAGGACCTATAAAATACACAAAATATGTGTTGAATACAAGACAAAGTTTTAGTCTACTATCCGGAATGCAATATGACTGGCTTTTTTTGACACTGCACTCCACAAACATCCAGCAATTCTCCCTACTTCTAATTTCCGGAAGAGTCTTTTGATCTACTCTATGCCTGAATTTACATGTTTCCTATTTTTCTTGTGTTATTTTCTGTTTTCTTTAATTGCATGATGCTTTTGGATCCAATTTGAGAATAAGGCAAAAGATAAAACATAATAGGAAATGTTGTTAACAAATGTGCATACAATAATAGACAATAGGTGGACAACCTGTTTATTTGAATCAAATGGAAGGTACTATCTAGAAGTACAATCTCTGCTCCTTAATCAATAAGTAACTTTGCAACACAAAGCTGTTACTGAGAAAGTGTCAGTAAACAAACGTAAGGGTTTTTACTCAGCAACTCACAATACTTAGTAACCTCACAATAGTGGAAAAACAGTATAGATGTGAATAATGTAAAAAACCGTGTTCAGGGATCCCTGGGTGGCACAGTGGTTTGGCGCCTGCCTTTGGCCCAGGGCGCGATCCTGGAGACCCGGGATCGAATCCCACGTCAGGCTCCCGGTGCATGGAGCCTGCTTCTCCCTCTGCCTGTGTCTCTGCCTCTCTCTCTCTCTCACTGTGTGCCTATCATAAATAAATAAAAATTAAAAAAAAAAAAAAACTGTGTTCATAGGGCAAAGGCATAATATCTATAAGATAAAATTTTATTCTTTTTTATAATATGTTCACGTTTTAATCTATAGTACTACTTGAGGGGCACCTGGGTGGCTCAGTGGTTGGGTGTCAGCCTTCGGCTCCGGGTGTGATCCCAGGGTCCTGGGATCGAGTCCCACATCAGGTGCCTCACTGGAAGCCTGCTTCTCCCTCTGCCTATGTCTCTCCCTCTCTCTATGTCTCTCATGAATAAATAAATAAAATCTCTAAAAAAAAAAAAAATAGTACTACTCGTGGTAAGCTTTAAGCACAAGTGTATAGACATTACTTAATTTCTTGGAGTTTCCTTGATGAAGGTCACAGTAAGAATGGGATGAAATGGTGCTGAAAGTTTAGGGCACATTACTAATCATGCATCAGAGATGGCCTCAACCCTCAGCACATTTCTAGTCTCCCTAAAAATAGCAGATCCATGCTATTTACAAAAGTAGCTTGCCCAGAACATCTTCAAAATAAGAGTATATTATATTATTTCTGCAAGTATTATTTCTACAAGCACCAAACAAAGGAGATACATGAGTGAGTTGGCCAGTTAGCTCAACTAGTTAGATCATGGTGCTAAGAGGGACACGTAACTAAAAATGGGCTCCTTTTGCAAATATTGTAAACATTATGTAAAAACCATTACTAACAGCTGCTGTGACTAGAAATGTTATAACCACGAGTCACAGAAAACTAAAAAAAGTTTCAATACATTTATGAGAATACAAGAGATTCGCTTTCAGCTGGACAAATCCTTTCATTGGATAAATTACTTTCTGGTATAAACTAAATGCATATTTGGAAGCTATATTAACTCTTAAAAATAACGCAGTCAGAAAACCATCTACATTCTGGAGTTAGACTATCAGTGTACTACAAAGGGTTTACGGTGGTGAGCTGAAAGGAGGCCACACATATAGAATGCATAAAGTTTTGTTCATTGTTTTCCTAGAAAACATAAATTCCATGCCAATTTGTCAATTTATAATTTGGATTTTTGTTCACTTGATTAATGCAGATGTGTATTCTAGATTCTAAATCTAAAATCCAACCTCAACCTGTCTTTTGGATTTTTACTATCATTTGATGACAGACTATAGCTGTGGTAAATACACCACTAGCAATACTGAAGAGCTAGTCCTAATTCCAAATATTTCTCTTTGCATCTCTTTCTTCCCTTAATTTTCTATTCCTTCCATCCTTTCCTCCCTTTGCCAAAAACAACAACAACAATGCAAACCAACTAAGTTTCATTTGTCTAGTGTTCCATAAACAAAAACTATGATCCCTAGAATTGCTGTGAGTCTGGTAAAAGGGCTAATGTCTTTTGAGGAAACAAAAGATTTGGTGGCTACACTAGAATCAGGCCCAGGATATGTTTGGGGGGATATTAATAGAAATTGAGGCTTAACCAGCTAAAGCCAGAGTCTGAAAGAAAGGCCACAGAGATCCTCACAGCACCACAATTTTAAAATACTATTCCAAATGTTCCATATACATAGATAATTATCCATTCTCCCTTTGTTTGGCTAATATATATTTTTTAAAGATTTTATTCATTTATTTGACAGCATAAACACAGGGAGCAGGAAAAGGAGAAGCAGGCTCCTCGCGAGCAGGGAGCAGGATGCAGGGCTCCCAGGACCCCAGAATCATGACCTGAGCCAAAGGAAGATGCTTAACTAACTGAGCCACCCAGGAGCCCCTGACTAATATCTTTTTTGAGTTCCTACAATATGCCTAGCATCAGTACAGGCATCAGAAATCCATGGTGGACAAAACAAGAAGGATACCCTGCCCACGGGAATTTGCATTCTGGGAGCGATATTAAAAAACAAAAAGATAAACTAATAAATAAAATGTTTCTGATAGTAATAAGTGTTGTGAAGAAGAAGGAGGGAAAACAAAACAAAACAACAATGTAATAGGATAGAAACTAGCAAGGAATGTGGACTTAAGACAGAGTGATCCCAGTTTCAGTAAGGCAGGGATATTTATGCTGAAACCTGAATAATGAGCAATAGTGAGCCATGAGCCAGAGGAAGAACAATCCAGGCATCCAGGTTGATAGAAGAGCTAATTCAAAGACTCCAAAGTAGGAACAAAAAACCCTTCCAGAGGACAGTCAAAATGCCTGAAATTGAGTGAAGCAGGAAAAATGGAAAGAAACCAATAGAGATGGCTCGCTCATGTAAGGTCAAAGGGGAGGGTAGAGAGTTTGGATTTTTATCCTAAGAACAATGGGATGACATTATGAATTGAAAGAGGATATTTTTGTGATGTGATTTAGTTTTGAAAGACCCCTCTGGCTGCTGTATGCAGAACAGGTTAAAAGAGAAGCAGGAAATCCAAGTGAGAAATAACTGTAGCAAAGAAAAGACAGTGGCGGACCCTATGAGGAAAGAAAGAAACCAAGATGAGGAGACACTGGCACATTCAGGGTAGCTGTGAAGAGAAAGTCACCAGCCCTTACTAAAGGATCACAGGTGAGAGGTGAGGGGAAAAGAGAAAGAGAATCCTTTTTTAAAAAAAATATTATTTATTTATTTGACACACAGAGAGAGCGCACAAGCAGGGGGAGCAGCAGACAGAGGGAGAGGGAGAGGGAGGAGCAGACTCTCCCCACCAAGCAGGGAGCCTAATGCAGGCTTGACCCCAGGGTCCTGGCATCATGACCTGAGCCAAAGGCAGATGCTTAACCAACTGAGTCACCCAGGTGCCCTGAGAAAGAGAATCCTAAAAGGTGAGAGAAGACAAAAGGAATTGTAAGGGTCCAAGAGAAGCTAACAGAATTTTCTTTAAAAAGAGAGAAGAACACGTAGGAAAATGTCCATGTAAAGCACAGATCCTCTACTTAATAATTCAGTTCTGGAGGAATGACGCTTTCCCTCACCTGCCCAGATGAGTGTCCAACCCACTTATTGGTCCAATGAGCCGGGTACAGGTGGGCAGGTCAGCAGGCAGCCACTGAGATGGAGCCCAGCTGGCAGCAGTCCTACTAGAGTAGGACCAAAGAAGAGAAGACGAATCCTTCCTCACTGCTTAACCTGGTGACCTGAATTAGTAACCATCTCCCAGTACAGGCTTCAGCTTAATTTGAGATGGCAACATGGACAGAAATCGGCAGTCGGCCAGTCAGCAACACAAAAAAGCACCCCTCGAGAGCTGTGTTCATTTGAAATCAATCATGAAAGGTTTGAGGATGGGGGTGCCCTACAAAAGACTAGGGAGAGTTTTAACTAATTCTTGATAGACATCAAGAAGAATAGAAAGGGATAAGCGATATCTACTTGGTATCACAGAGGGTCTTAGCCTCAAAGTGGGCTGCCTGTGACTCTTAGCATCTCAGCCAACATTCAGCCCATGATGCTCACAATTTCATGGATCGATGATTGAATGGATGGGATGGATCCTATTAAATATATTCTCAGCCAAGTTGTTAGTTACAATAGGAATAATCTGGAAATTAAAAACAATGGATTCAGGAAGACGGGAAATTCGCACATAGTTCACGTGACTTCTGTGAAAGGCAGTGAGGGACGCCTTCATATCCATTAGCTTCATCTAATCATACCAAAAAGCCTGGAAAGAGGATTTACTAATCCCCGTGTTCTAGAAGAGGAAACTGAGAAGTTATGAAACCTGCACAAAGTCCACAATGGCACAACTGGGAGCAGCCACACTTAGCCTAGGCCGTGAACACGCAGTACCCCCGTGGGGGGGGGCAGGTCTTGAGGACTGCCGTTGGCTGAGGTTGTGGTAAGCCTGAGAGAAGGCACAAGGGGGAAAGTACAGTATTCAGATTTGCATAAGCCTCCTTGATTTTCCTGCATAGTTAGTGGTTATATGGAAAAGCATTAAAATTGAGGCCATGACAAATGTTATTAACCAAATAGTAGCCACCATGGGGATCCTGAAAAGGAAGCAGTGGTCACTTAACCTGTAGCCTGCAGACATGCAGTCAGTCAGCAGTGAGTGGTGCCGGGAAGAGCCTGTAGTGATATTCAGAGTCCTGCTTATTGTATTTCTCCCTCAGAGGTAATATCCCCAGAGCGTACCCTGAGACATCTATGTCGCATCCCATTAAACCTTGTCCAACTCTGTCTATAAATAGGCCTTCGAAATTGTCCTTTGGGTTAAAGATGAGGGGAAAAACCACAGACTCCAAGGCACAAACACTGGTGATATGGAATGACATACCTCATAAATCCTATGTCTGGCATTCAAGGTTTTGTGTCTCACACCCATAATACTCGGAAAGCTTAAAGCTTATATCCATGGCACACCCCCACACACCCAGACACACAGATACATGGTGTCGAGGTGATTTCACATTTATTCAAAAATGATGTGGGTACGTGCCCAAATAGCAGGCAGAGGGGAGGTTAAAGAGTCTTCAAATAATAAAAAATTTTAAACCTGGGAACTCAAAGAAGCTTTTCAGCCACAGGAAGTTTAAAAGATTAAGATATTTACCAAGCTTTTTAAATTTTCATTTCGAAGAATTTTAAACCTACAAAAAGATGACAAAAGTAGTGAACCAACACCCCATACCTTTAGCCTGGATTCACTCTTTGTTAACATCTTCCCACACTTGCTTTCTATCTCTCATCAAACACACAGGCAGGTTTTTCCTGCTGATTGATTGAGGAGTAAGTTGCAGACATCATGATGCCTTGACTCCTACCAGATACTTCAGGCTGTATCTTCTAAGAATTACGTTACCTTAGCCTCATACAACGATTAAATTCAGAAAAATCTAACATTGATAAAATCAGACTATATAACATAAAGTCCATATTCATATTTCATCAATTATCCTAACTGTGACCTTTATAGAAAGAAAAATTATTTTTTTTCTAACCCAGGCTCCAATCCAGGATCACACCTTGCATTCAGCAGCCACAGCTCTGTAGTCTCCTTTAATCTGAAGACAATGACGTGAGTTTTGAACAATGTTTCTCTGTAGAACATTCCTCAGTTTGGGTTTGTCTGATTCAAGGATACACTTTTATATATATACCTAAAATAATACCTTTTGCAAACACAAGACTGTTACAAGAGTTACCATAGAACATACCAGAGGGAAGCTACCTGCCATGGGCTCATCGCTGTTAAAGTGTCTCCTCGTATTACATCATTTTATCTTTAAAATAGGGCTTACAGAACTCCCATATCTCACTTGTTCTTCTCATGGTTTTCCACCAATTTTCAAACAAAAATATCATACTTATCTATCCCGATTAACTTTCAAAGTCATTTCTCTCTCTCTCTCTCCCTTTTTTTAAAGATTGTATTTATTTATTTGAGAGAGAGAGCGTGAGCAGGAGGGAGGGGTAGAGAGAGAAGCAGGCTCTCCACTGAGCAGAAAGCCAGAGGCAGGGATCCATCCCAGGATCCTGGGATCACGACCTGAGCCCAAGGCAGATGCTTAACCCACTGGGCCAGCCAGGCGCCCTTCAAAGTCAGTTCTGAGGCATTAACCAAAACCCACACTTGGCCTTCACCTGTCGGCAATGATTTTCATTTTCCTAGGTTCCCTTACCTATATACATTTACGGTTGTACCCCCCTCTGGGGTAGGCAGTCCCTATCAGTATTTTCATCAATCCCCTCTGTCTCAGAAATGCATTCTAAGTGCTGCAAAGAAAAAGACCAAGCAACAGTGGCTTAAACAAGTCTTTATTCTTCTCACATGAACACCACCCAGAAGTAAGTGCTTGCTGGCACTGGATCACCTTGTCCAGCCATACCTTTAGGATCCTAAGCTCTTTCTTTCACTCCACCATCTTTTGTGCATTTGTTATTGTGTTAAACACTGATCTCCTCATGTATGCCAAGACAGCTACTGTAGCACCAGAATTAAGTCCACGTTCAAAGCAGAAAGAAAGGAAAGACTGACACAAAACTCCATCTTTCCCCTTTAATCAGGAAAGCAATAGCTCTCCCAGAAACTCCCCAAGAAGACTTCTACTTCTTAGATATCACTGGCAAGAATTTGGTCACATAGGCTGCCTAACAGCCAAGGCAGCAGGGCACACGGGGAATAGGAGTGTCATTATTGTAGAGGCTGGTCTCATTTTCCAGTACAGAACACATTGTCACCAGAAAGGAAAAAAAAAAGGATTCCATTATGAAAGGAAAGGGGGAAGGAGATAATGAGCAGGCAACTAGAAATTCCTCTATCTCCTCCCAATCACTATTTAAATGTATCCATTCTCTATTTCTCAGCTTCATTCTGTTTCTTCCCAATTTTTCCTCATTTATCTTCTCTTCCTAGTACTTTCCCTTGAAAAATGAACTTTCAAACATTTTTTGTTAACATTTTATCTTCCACCCAGAATCAAATAGTATTACCCTACACTTATACTGTCTCCTCTCTTGACATATGAGGAAACCTGAAATCCAGCAAGAATAATTGACTTACCCAAATTTGCCCATCAATTTATTTTTTTATTTTATTTATTTATTCATGAGAGACACAGAGAGAGAAAGAGGCAGAGACACAGGCAGAGGGAGAAGCAGGCTCCATGCAGGGAGCCGGATGTGGGACTTGATCCCGGGTCTCCAGGATCTGGCCCTCCGCTGAAGGCAGCACTAAACCGCTGAGCGCCCCGGGCTGCCCTGCCCATCAATTTAGAGACATACCCAAGAATAAAACATAACTCTGCTGAACATCAGTATTGATACTAAATATCAGAATAAACGGTGCATATTTGTCCACTTTGTTCTATCGGGTTCCTCTTGCCCATACCTTGGCCATTTAAATAGAAAGTTCTCCACGAGGATACATCAATTCAATTGTTTATTTCTGGAAACTTCTCTGAGAGGAACCATCATGAGAATTGTATTTTCACCTTTTTAAATTCTTTATTTATTCTCTAAATATGAAGGAAGGAGAAGCCTTCCTTCATATTTAGAAGAAGTCATTGTCTTCACTGGAAATTCTAACTCCGTATGAACCATGAGTCTGAATTTATAAAGCTGCCATTTCTGATACATTTGCCAAGAGACAACAGGAAATTGTCTACTTAGCTGCATTACGTTTGTCTTTGACCTTGTGAGGAAATATCTTAGAACCTCCAGGGTGACAAACATAAGATACCCTGTCGAAGCTGTATTTCATCCTTGCACTGGAAAGATTCCAAAAGAGAGACAGATCACCCAGAATAGAAGTCAAAGAGGAAGTCGGTCAGAAGGTATAACCGATGTTGGTCATGAAGGGTCAGAAGCCAAAAAATGAAGGCTGAAATATGAATGATTTTTCAGGGGCTCACCAGCAGGTCAATATGGGGAAGTGAGTTGAGGCACCGTGTCAAGAACACATGCTCTGAAGCGGATCGGACCTGAGTCTGAATCAGTTCCCTCACTTACCAGTTCTGCGACCCCCCTCAACGTACTCCTCTACGCCTTACCTCCTAAACTGTAAAGTCATGATGCTGTTAATAATTATTTCACGGGATTGTTATGAGGATAAAATGAAGCAAGGCATGGGAAGTGCTTAGCCTAGGCCTCACATAGTGTAAGTGCTGAGAAACACGAAAGAAAGAACAGCCAATCTGCAAAAGTTTCAAGCAATGGATTCTTAGGTTTGAAAAAAGTAGGTTATGGCGAGTTGGGACCTCTTTGACTGTAAGGCTAAAGGTGTAACCAAAAGGAAATCACCAAAAATTTACTACCTGGACATGATATGATATGAACTGGAATCAGTTGAGATAGTAGGAATGGAAATAAGGTGCTGAATGGAAGAACTATTAAGAAATACAACTGCCCTTGATTTAGGATCTCTATTTCTTGGCTGCGCTACTAGAGTGATCAATAAAACTGACGGCTGCCGTACCAGGGAGTAGGAATAAAATGTGACGGTTGGAAAGTCGAGAAAACAGTTTTGTCATGATTTGAGAAATATGCTAGAAATGAACAAATAGAGAATTCAAAAACCTTGGCTACTTTATGTGTTGGGAAATAGGTGCATCCATTCAATAAATTCTTACTGAACGCTTATTAAGCCAGAATGCTAAGCCCTAAGAACTGTTTGTAATAACATCTCACCCAACTGATGATCACTTACTCTAGAACCCCCAAAATTTTGATCCTTAATAGCCATTGAAGAACAAAAGAAGAGGAAAGAAATTTTGTTCCTTTCAAGCCCTTGTTCACAGCGCATTTGCTCATTCTTTACACACAAGTTTACTGTGTCTGAGCATCTTCATTTGTAGCTACAGTCGGTTCAAGTAAAAAAAGTTAGAAATGGTAATTAGAGGGGATCCCTGGGTGGCGCAGCGGTTTGGCGCCTGCCTTTGGCCCAGGGTGCGATCCTGGAGACCCGGGATCGAATCCCACATCGGGCTCCCGGTGCATGTAGCCTGCTTCTCCCTCTGCCTATGTCTCTGCCTCTCTCTCTCTCTGGGACTATCATAAATAAATAAAAAATTAAAAAAAAAAAAGAAATGGTAATTAGAGGACTAAGCCTAGAGAGGAAAACAAATTAATGGTGGGTGAAGTGGCAGCTGATGAAGATTTGTGGAGGAAAACTGTACAAAGTACAGGAGTCTGTGGTCAAATTTATAGGACACAAATCCCCTCAAAAGACCCTAAAGATATCATTGGGCTGTTCAACATGATAACCCAAATTCACAAAGGGAAATTAAGATCATATTCAGTAGCTTTCCGAAACTTTAGAGGTTTCAGAAAAAATTATATCACAGACACCAGTATAGAACATTTTTGACAAGTTTTGCTAAAAGAGGAAGACAAAAAATGAGAATGGCACTGGCCATTCTGGATCATGAAAATTTTTTTCTCTTGTTTTGTTTTTAAGAAGGGAGACATAACAGCACATTTTCAGGCTGTTGAGTAGGGGAAAGGACGTGGTACCTGCAGCTCAAGAGGGAGGGTCGACTTGAGGCAAAAGCAAAGAAGGCTTATCCGAAACAAGGGCAGAGGAGCAGAGCACGAGAGGGTGGTCTGTGGGGAGAGGCAGTGGGGAACAGTGAGCAGCATTAACAGCCCCCCAATGTTCACATCCTATTATGAAATGGATCATGTGCTTTTTCCTGCCCAATTTAGCCCCAGGTCCAAGAGAAACAGAACTGGACAGAACTGAAGTTACAGCTTCCCCATAAAAGTAAACGTGGAAGCAACACATCTTACATGTCGCAATTCAACAATAGCCAGATTCGCGAATCTCAACTCCTCTATTTCTAGAGCTACTACTTATTCCTTCAATGAAGGTTTTCCAGATGCTTCCCAGGAATAGCCCGTCACTGAGCATGCACAATAAACCAAGCAGCTCTTTCCCAGCAGGGGCCAGACGAGCTAATCCTACACACTTGCCTAGGGAGTTACCTTCTTCCAGAAAGGATTTGCGTAGTAGCAGCTTGGTAGCCTTTGAGTAGATTAAGGTCAGAATTCATCCCAGTGATTCTGTAATTCTGGAAAGAACCCATTTAAAATATATTTTGAACTACACGGTGCTTGATTTCAATCTGTTTTTAAAAATACACACACACACACACACACAATAGAATATGCCACTTTTTTAAATGTGGCTCTAACTCGACAATTTAGACACACGTAAGAGATAGTAAAACTCTTTTTAGGAACTTAGGGGCAGAATCATGGAACTTCATTTCTCAATAAATGAAATTAACCCAATGCCCACTCCTGCATATAGCAGAAAACTCAATGTGCCTCCAGGTAATCCAATCACTTCTGTTTTCTTCCTACCTTTTCCCCTTCAATATCCTTTGGGTTAATATCTTGCCAATTTGAAGCTCGCCACCTCCTATGTCTCCTCTCCAGAAGTGCTCTAAAGTGGGCCATGCTTTTGGTGTCATCTAGACTCTGGTGGGAGGGGCATCTGCTCTCGGTCCTTATGGCCACTGCTGGATCATTCACACAGGAACCCGCACCACCCAGGCCTAGTTCCTGTTTCTCTGTCCCTGTCATATCTGCTGTGGAGACATCTGCTCCCTGACACTGTCCTGAAGGCTGCTTCCCCCAGGTCCGTCCATATCGTCCTCCTCCCCCTCGTGAGACCTCTCCCATTCGGCTAGCTCATTCCTGGCTACTTCTGTCCTCCCTGGGGAGGGCTGTAAAGTTCCAGACACACTTCCATTCCGGTCCTGGATTTCATAAAATAAGAGAGTATAAAAAAGGAGCCCTCGGGTCTCTGTCCTTACATACGCCACATCTCTTTATTATTCTACTATGGCTAAACCATGTGGTGAAGGGTGAAGAAGGTCATTGAAGCTTGTGATCTCTTTACTCATCCAGGGCACAATTTCCTACTACTTTTTGCTCTTCCCTCCAGATTGTTTGGTCCCAGCCCAGGGGAATGGGAGGCATTCCTCCAATACCTTTTCTTCTGCCTTCTGATGAATTCTTTACCTTTGGGAGACAGGAAAATTGCCTTATCATATGCTAAATCAGCCAAGGTTCTACCAGAGAAAAAGAAGCAATAGGATACGTGCGCTTTTTTAAATCTCTCTCTCTCTCTCTCTCTCTCTCTCTCTATATATATATATATATATATACACACACACACACACACAGGCATACATACATATGATTGTTTATATTTATATTATTTGCCTATATGCTCATATATGTACGTGTGTATGCATATACATGTATAGATAGATAAATATAGTGATTTATCTCAGTAAGTTGGCTTACTCAGTTGTGGGGTATGTCTAGGCAAGTCTGAAATCTATAGGGCTAGAAACTCTTGGGAAGGAGCTGATGCTGTGGTCCACAGAATTTCTTCCTCAGAGAAACCTCAATTTCTGCTCTTAAAGTCTTCAACTGATTGGATGAGGCCCACCCACATTATCAAGTGTAATCTTCTTAACTTAAAGTGATTGTGGATGTTAATCACATTTACAAAATGCCTTCACAGTAATGCCCAGGTTAGTATTGGAATGAAAACCCGGGTACCAGAGCCTAGCCAAGTAAACACATAAAACTAACCATCACATATCCTCTCTCACTCTGCGGTTTATTATAAACTCTATGTTCTAAGTTCCACACAAATCAGACTTTGGAGCTGAAAGGAAAAGAAACATTCTCTCCTCAAAATTTTGGCTCTTACAGGGGCACCGGGTGGCTCAGTCAGTTGAACATCCCACTGTTGATTTTGGCTCAGGTCGTGATCTCAGTGTTGTAGGATCAAGCCCCACCACCAGCTCCACACTCAGCACTGAGTCTGCTTGAGATTCTTTCTATCCCTCTTCCTCTGCCCCTCCCACCGTATGCTCTCTCTCTCTCTCTCTCTCTCTCTCTCTCTCTTAAACAAATCTTTAAAAAAAAAATGTCTGGGGGATCCCTGGGTGGCGCAGCGGTTTGGCGCCTGCCTTTAGCCCAGGGCGCGATCCTGGAGACCCAGGATCGAATCCCACATCAGGCTCCCGGTGCATGGAGCCTGCTTCTCCCTCCGCCTGTGTCTCTGCCTCTCTCTCTCTCTCTGTGACTATCATAAATAAATAAAAAATTAAAAAAAAAATGTCTGGTTCTTGCAATGGAAATCCAGGCTTTCAATAATAATGCTTCATCTAAAAGTTTATAAGTTAACTCCAGGAGTGTTGTATTTCTTGGTTTTCAGCTGTACTTTCCCACCTCATGAAACAATGAATAAGTGAAGAGCGCACGCAACAAAAAAATTTCAGGAAAGAAAAAACTTCAGCCACTATTTTCAAACTTTATCCCACCAAGTTCTAAGACCCCACAAATAAGCCAAGATTTTTTTTCTTTCTCCAAGTTTTTATTTAAATTCCAGTTCGTTAACATAGTGTAATATTAGTTTCAAGTATAGAATTTAGCAATTTATCACTTACATACACACCAGTGCTCATCACAACAAGCCCCCCTTAGTCCCCATCACCTGTTTAACCCATCCCCTTCTAAGCGCCTCCTACCTCCCCTTGGTAACCATCAATTTGTTCTCTATAGTTAAATCTGTTTCTTGTTTTGCCTCTTCCTTTTTCCCCCATGTTCATTTGTTCTGTTTCTTAAATTCTACATGAGTGAAATCATATGGAATTTGTCTTTCTCTGACTGACTTATTTTGCTTAGCATAATAATACTCTCTAGCTCCATCCACGTTGTTGCAAATGGCAAGATTTCATTATTTTTGATGGCTGAGCAATATTCCATGTTTTATATATACCACATCTTCTTTATCCATTCCTTCAGTTGGTGGACATTTGGGCTCTTTCCATATTTGGTTATTGTTAATAATGCTGCTATAAACATCAGGGTGCATATATTTCATCAAATCAGTATTTCTGTCTTCTTTGGGTAAATATCTAGTGGTGTGATTGCTGGATCATAAGTTAGTCCTATTTTTAACTTTTTGAGGAAACTCTATATTGTTTTCCAGAATGCATGCACCAGTTTGCATTCCCATGAGCAGCGCAAGAGGGTTCCTCTTTCTCTCCATTCTCACCAACACCCCATTATTTCCTGTGTTCTTAAGTTTAGCTCTTCTGACGGGTGTGAGGTGATATTTCATTGTAATTTTGAGTTGTATTTCCCGATGATGAGTGATGTTCAGCGTCTTTCCATGTGTCTGTTGGCTATCTGAATGTTCTCTTTGAAAGAATGTCCATTCATGTCTTCTGCCCACCTTTCAACTGGCTTATTTGTTTTGTGTTCAGTTTCATAAGTTCTCTGTATATTTTGGATACAAGCCCTTTATCAGATATGTCATTTGCAAATATCTTCTCCCATTCCATAGGTTGCCTTTTAGTTTTGTTGATTTTTTCCTTTGTTGTGCAGAAGTTTTTATCTTGATGAAGTCCCAATTATTCATTTTTGCTTTTGTTTCTCTGGCCTCAGGAGATATATCTAATAAGTTGCCATGTAAGTAAAGATTTTCAGATATCAGATCAAATTTAATGAAAAATATGAGCTTAATAAAATGTAACATATTTTGCCTAGTTTTTCTAGGTACTTTTATCTTGGTCTTTATGGGAAGTTATTTTTAATGGCATGTTCTTATGTTCTCTGTGGCTAATGATACAGAGGGAGGGTATGAGTGAAATAGGGCATGAACTATTAAGCTGGTGAGAATGAGTAGTTAATGCTAATGAAAATTCGGTCCATTGCCAGTTGATTCAATTCACCACATATCTTTCATTCTCATTCATTCACTTATTCCTTCATTCCTTCATAAGTATTTATTGCCATCTTATACCCTCATGCTAAGCACAGGGAATATGACTGTGATTTGAGACACAGTCTCTCTGCCTCCAGAATGCTGACAGAAGGGACATAGGTGGACAACAACCACAAAATTATCTATCCAATTTTTCAAAACCTCCAGAGATTGTCTTAGTAACCCAGTCCATTGTTTAATAATCCTTGTAGTCAAGAATTTATTCCTTCTAACTGCCCTGGCATAGGTGGACAACAACCACAATATAGTGCAACAGGGGGCTGTTGAAATGAGATAGGTACAGGATGCTAAGAAAACAGAGAAGAGGTACACAATCCAGCCTAAAGAAGAAATAGAAGCTTTCAGAGGAAGGTGACACACAAATCCTAAAGAAAGTATGGAATATTGGCAGGTAAATAAGGAAAACTCACTGCCTATTTACTGCCATTTTGTTGGTAGGAAACAGCAATGTGCATGACACATTTGGGGATTGCAAATCGTCTGTCCCTGGGTCAGTTCTGTGTGAGGCCTTAAGTCAGACTGGAATCAGGACAGGCAGCAATAAAGTCATAATTCTTTATTGTTGTTGTTGGAAGGATGGTTTGTTTTTATTGGGAGAAGGGTGTTGTATTTTTTTATTCAAGTATATATATTTTTTATTCAAGTATAATTAACATATAGTGTTATATTACTGTCAGGTGTACAATATAGTGATTCAACAATCCTTTACATCACTCAGTGCTCATCACAACAAGTAATCTTTTTTTTTTTTTTAAAGAGAGAGCATGCACATGTGGATAAGCAAGGCTGGGGAGTGGTGGGGAGAAGGTGCAGAGGGAGGAGGAGAGAGAGAATCCCAAGCAGCCTCCACACCCAGCACAGAGCCTTGGCAGGACTCAATCTCACAACCCTGAGATCATGACCTGAGCAAAAATCAAGAGCCAGACGCTTAGCTGACTGAGCCACCCAGGCACCCCACAGTAAGTGTGTTCTGAATCCCATTCACCTAGAGAAAGGCATAATTCTTGGGAAACTAAGTTTAATTTATCTGGAGCAGCGTAAGTTTTGAGAAAGATCATAATAAAATATTTAAAATGGAAACCTGGGTTGAGGCAATATCATTAAGAGCTGTTGAGTACCTGGATTTTGTCAGGACAAATGAATTTATTTTGGCTACTGTAGAGATGATGTAATTTTTTTCAAGATTTTTTAATGTATACAGAGCACACACATCTCAAATTTAAAGTCTAAAATGTTCTTTTGAATAATACCTCCTTCTAAACATCTGTTTTGTTATTCATAGATTCATGGAACTGGTTCAAGAAGCCCGAAAATATTTTGTGGCTGATTCTTTTACTTTTGGCAGAATATACTTAAATTATCTATCCAATTTTTCAAAACCTCCAGAGATTGTCTTAGTAACCCAGTCCATTGTTTAATAATCCTTGTAGTCAAGAATTTATTCCTTCTAACTGCCCTGGCATTGGTGGACATAACAAGGTATGGCCTCTCTCCCAACTGTCAAAACAACAGCAATCACAACCTTTCCAGAGACACAGCAGCTGCTCTAGTCCCTCCATTTGGTAATGTCCATCCACTTCTAAAATCTCTTAAAATCCATTGGAGAGTCTCCACTAGAAGATAAACGGCCACTGAGTATTAATTAATTGATTGCCTGTCCTGCAGGTGAACTCCTGTGTTAGTCTGCTGGCATGGAGTGCTTTCCCATTGATTCTTCAACAATGCCGAGCCCTGGGCTTCTCACCCTGGGCACTACTGACATTAGGGCAGATAAATATTTGTTTGGGGGAGCTTTCCTGCGCTTCGGGAGATGATTAGCAGCATCTCTGGACTCTACCTATTAGACGCCAATGGCACCCCCTTCCCGCCCCCCCCCCCACCCTGCCAAGTCGTGACAATGAAAAATGTCTCCAGACTTTGCCACTTGTTCCCCAAAGTGCAGGAAACAAATCATCCGTGGCTGAGAACCACTGACCTTATACTACCTTGTCTCAAAAGGTCTAAAAAGAGCTAACTACTATTACAAATGAGATGTTTAATCTAAAGCTGAGAAACCAAGTTTCCACACATTTGAATTCCTGTACATAACTTCAGATTATTTTCTTATTATTAAAGGAATACTCGCTTTTAAAAAACAAGTCCAGATTCTCTTAAAGATATAAATTGCAGAGTAAAATTTCCCCTTTGTCCTGCAATTATTGGTCCCCTTTCCCAAAGATGACCACTGTTGACAGTCTGTTGTGACCACATCAGCATTTTATAAACACAAGTATTATACAGCCCTTATTTTGTGTAAATGAGATCAAATTATACTGGCTATTGTTCAACATATATATGTGAATATATAGTTCTGAAATTACCCCACATATTTAACAAGCCTCTGCTACGACTGGTATTTTTGTTTTGTTTTTAAAGAACCTTAAATAGTTATTGGATAAGATAACTTAAGATAGAAATTATCTATCTTTTAAAATAAATGGACTCTGGGCACCTGGGTCGCTCATTGGGTTAAGCACCTGCCTTCAGCTCAAGTCACAATCTCAGTGTCCTGGGATCAAGCCCGAGCCAGGCTCTCTGCTCAACAAACAGTCTGCTTCTCCCTCTGTGCTCCTGCTATCTCTCTCTCAAATAAATAAATAAATAAGTTTTTAAAAGATAATAAAATAAGGTAAATGGACTGAATGTAGAGAAAGTTTGTGTGTTTGGGTCTGGCTTGTGTGCATGTGTTTGCGCATGTGTGTTTATTTTACTTCCTAAAAAGGTATTTAGTAAACTCCCTATACTTTTGATGCTGTAATTATCTGAGAAAATAGAATACTGCATATCTTCCATAGATTGTAAAAAGGATTTCAAATACTGGAAATAAGCTATAGAATCTGATGAAACTTACCTTAATGCTTACGCAAGTCATAGCTGTACAGAAACACAATAAACATTTTCATGAACTGTACCAATTAGACTCTCCTACTTTATTTAAATTTAACTGACCAGAGATGCCCTTAAGGCATTAACTTCAGAGCAACCACATTAAAATTTTCCATATTAACCTTTCAGATTGTTACAGAAGGAGGGTTATAATTTCACTGAGTTGGCATTTTCATGAGTTCCCTTGACAAAATTCTAAGTGCTTGTGCATTTCTGTCAAGGTCTGTCAAAAAGTAAAAGCTAAATTTTATTCCTTTCATGATAAACCACTAGGAACTTAGCCTGCAAAAAATGTTTTATTGAAACCCCTAAGATTTTAATCCTGAGAGGGAAGAAAGGGGTTACTTTAGTAAGGTTTGTTTGTGCACACTCACCTTGGTGCCAACTTTCCATCTCCAGTGACATCTCCCTCATACGGAGGGAAGAGGAAGACACCTTCACAAAGGGAAACTGATGCCCTGCTTTTAGGCGGATGGGGGGAGGGTGAAGAGCTCTTCCTGTTTGCTTTTTAACCATCTTTAGTTTAAAATAATACTTATGCCAAAGTGGCATATTTTGGGGTGGCATAATATCAACCTCCACAAAATTTTCCTATAATCATCACTTACTGGCCCCTTAACTCTATCATCTAAGAAACTATTCCAGATCAAAAGAAACTAAAGAAATGTGACAATTGAACGCAAAGTTTATGAAGTAGATCCTTTTACTATGAAGGACTCTTGAGCAACACAAAATGTGAATGGATTCTGAGGTTGAAATAGTAGTAAAGCATTGATGTTAATTCCCTGATTTTGATGGTTCTAAGTGGGGTTATGTAGGAGAATGTCCTTGTTTATAGAAAAAACACAACCAAAGTTTTTAGGGGTGATGGAGCATCTGGTCAGGAACTTACTCTCAAATGATTCAGGGGGGGAAAATAATCATCCTTTATACTATATTTGCAACTTTGAGATCATCTCAAAATAAAGCTATTTCTTAAGTATCACTATTTAAGACTTTAATATATCTTTGAATCATACCATTATGAAAATGTAGGACTAATTTCATGACATAATCATTGAAGAGCTGTAGCTGCTTCTATATATAAACTTAAAAGATGCATGAAAGCATAATGTCCATAAAAATAAGTTACTCGAGAAGAATTTTCAAACCAGCAGCATGAAAACACAGGCAGGTGTGTCTAGTTAAAACATCTTCAAACAGTAACTGTGGCTGAAGGCTGACAATTCATCAAAGAATTTTTCTGAAACCCTCCATTTTTATTTTTTTTGAGTAAGCTATCTATCCAATGAGGGGCCAGAACTGACGAACCCCCCCCCCCCATCAAGAGTGTCATGCTCTACCGACTGAGGCAGACAGGGTCCCCTGAAACCCTTGATTTTTAAATTTTGTTCTTAAAAAGTTAATAAAGGTATCAAAAGTCAGTATCAACACAGATTAACCTTATTTTATTATTTTATTTATTTTATTTTATTTTATTTTATTTTTATTTTATTTTATTTTATTTTATTTTTTATTTTATTTATTTTATTTTATTTTATTTTATTTTATTATTTTATTTTATTTTATATACACCTGAGGTCTCTGAAATGTGTGATGTTCTAACAGTGGCATCCTGTACACAAAAGTATACAATTCCTTTGACTTCATTCCAATCAATTTATTGAAAAAAATATGGATCATTTTAAAATAATTTCACAAGTGAGAACACTGATTACAACATAGCTCATTATTATGTAGATTTAACTATTTCCTTCATCAATGTGTTCTGAAACAGCCAAGTACCGTCAAAACCTAACATAGCTAGATTTTTTCTCTATAAAATGTCACTTGCCCTGTTATAAAAATGTCCTGCTACATCTTACAGAGCAAATAATCACTTTTATTCTTTTCATGTCTTGACGACAGATCACAAATACATTTTTATATAACAAATGCTATTGACCGTTCAAAGTGCTCTGTTCTTATTTCTCATAATCGACAATATTCTAGAAAGTTCCAAGCGTGTGCAAACTTGATAAGGATAATACACAACGGAATCACATTTGGAGTCTCCAATAATCTTTAAAGTCCATATAAATCTGAGGTTTCAAAATGGCACAATTCCCTTATACCCACGCAAAAGCTGCCTGCGGATGTCTGCGGCGCCTGCGGTCATCGCTGCCCAGTTGGGAGCAACCAAGATGCCCTTCGGCCGCTGCATTCAGGCGAAGGGCCTCGACTCGGCCCTAAAAAGACGTCGGTTATCAAGCCAGAGAAGGCCCCGAGGGCCCTTGCCTGCCCGCCCCTGGGCGGAGAGGCCCCTGCAAGGCCCGGAGCTGCGGGCTCGGGGCCCAGGCCTGCGCCCCCCACACCTCCCACCCCCACACCCCACCCCTCCCACACCCCTCCCACCCCCTCCCCCACACCCCCACACCCCACCCCTCCCACCCCCTCCCACCCCCACACCTCACCCCTCCCACCCCCTCCCACCCCCACACCCACACCCCCACACCCCTCCCACCCCACACCCCCACCCTTCCCACCCACACACCCCCACACCCCCACCCCTCCCACACCCACACCCACACCCCTCCCCCACCCCCACACCCCACACACCCCACACCCCCACACCCCTCCCACCCCACACCCCCACCCTTCCCACCCACACACCCCCACACCCCCACACCCTTCCCACCCCCACACCCCCGGGCCTCCTGCGCGGGGGCAGCCCAGCCTCGCTCTAGCAGGATCCCCCCCATTCCTGACCTTTAAAGCCATGGGAAGGAGAAGGGGACGGAGCTGGCTGGCGGGGACGGCGGACGTTCCAGAGGAAGAGGGGGGCTGGCTGGGGCACGGGGGGCGCCTGCCACCGCCAACGCCCAGGCAGGGCCCTGGGGTCTTCGGGCGCGGGAAAGGCCTCCCGGTGCGCACGAGGCCTGGGAGGCGCAGTGTCCGGCCAGGAGGGGCGGGGGCCGGGGGGGGGGGCGGGGGAGGGCGGGGGCCGCCGGGGAGGGGGGCGGGGGGGGCGGGGGCCGCCGGGGAGGGGGGCGGGGGCCGCGGGGGAGGGGGCGGGGGGGGCGGGGGCCGCCGGGGAGGGGGGGCGGGGGGGGCGGGGGCCGCGGGGGAGGGGGGCGGGGGCCGCGGGGGAGGGCGGGGGCACGGCCGCGCCTTCACCTGCCCTCCCGGTTCCTCGCCAGGGGCTCCCGGGGGCGGCCAGCATGCCCGGTGCTCCCTGGGCTTCTTCCCCTGCGGGAACACCACCCGGTGCCTGCCGCAGCTGCTGCACTGCAACGGCGTGGACGACTGCGGCAACCAGGCGGACGAGGACAACTGCGGTGAGTGGGGCCGCGGGGGGGGGAGGCCGCGGGGACCAGGGCAGGTGAGGCCGCGGGGACCAGGGCAGGTGAGGCTGCGGGGACCAGGGCAGGTGAGGCTGCGGGGACCAGGGCAGGTGAGGCCGCGGGGACCAGGGCAGGTGAGGCTGCGGGGACCCGGGCAGGTGAGGCTGCGGGGACCAGGGCAGGTGAGGCTGCAGGGGCCGGGAATGGAGACGGAGACCCCCCGGGCCCAGGGACCCGCATCCCCTTCCTGGGCCCCAGCTGCCGGTCCTGGCCGCGTGTTGGCGCAGCCGGGGTCGGGGCCGCAGGACGGTGGGGCCCGTGACACCGTGACCCGCCCGCGGGCCGCCCGTGGGCTCCTCCAGGCGGAACACGCGGCGCGGACGGAAGGGGAGACCCGCGGCCTGGAGCCTGCCTGCGGGGCTCGAACCCGGCGCCCCCGAACCACGGCTGTGGTCTGGAGGATGCCCCTGAGCCGCTCTCTGCCTCGGTTTCCTCATGTTAGAAAGGGGTCTGGAAGTTGTCCCCACAGCAAGAGAATTTGGGAACACTAATGTGAGGGATTAGGAGACGGGAGGCATACAGCAGGTACTACCTAAGTGTCAACAGCTATTGCCCTCTCTCGTCCTTTGCTTGCTCCTGTTCCAAGGGCAAATGAGACCCCCTAGAAGAGAACAGGCAGCACGTCCACCTGCCTATTACTTAACCAACAATCCTACTTAGAATCCCAGGAAGCCACGTGGGGCTTCCAGCCCACCAGAATATCTGGAAAACTCGGTCTCAGTGAGAATTTTGTTCAAATTTACGAAGCCTCGAAAACACAAATTTGTAAAAGAACTTCCGTTGGCTGGATTTGACTTGCTAGGAAAATGAGCTTTGGTTAATAATGTAAAAAATAATGAGATTTCTCACTCATGGGGAAAGAAGGTACTATTTTGGGGACGACAAAAACATGCATAACCATCTAAAGTCCTGCTTAAATAATATGCTGAACAGGACTTGCCTGTTTTCCCTCCCTGAAGTATTAGAGACATTTTAAGGCTCCCCTTGGAAGGAATTAACACTTCTTCGTTCAGAACCTTGTCCCTAGGTGGTGGTGGTGAACTCAACAGTACACACCTAAACTGGTGAGCTTAAGCTGCCATCACCTTTGATTCGGATGACTACTCGTATATGTTTTCTTCTTTTTTTTTTAATTTTTTATTTATTTATGATAGTCACAGAGAGAGAGAGAGAGAGGCAGAGACATAGGCAGAGGGAGAAGCAGGCTCCATGCAACGGGAGCCCGATGTGGGATTCGATCCCCAGTCTCCAGGATCGCACCCTGGGCCAAAGGCAGGCGCTAAACCGCTGCGCCACCCAGGGATCCCTCTTCTTTTATGTATGTATAAAACACTTGAATACTGCACAAATTTAAACACACACACACACAAAGAATCAAGTGTTCGGCCCACTGCCAGCCACTTCCCCCTCCAGCCTGGAGTAGTTCAGATCGAGTGGCTTGAGAGCTTCCCACCAACTGAAATGTTGACAAGAAGCAGGAAAAAACTTGGTGGCAAAGGAAATTCACCACCAAAAGTAGTTACTCGGTGAAAAAAAAAAAAAAAAAGCTGGGGAGCTCTTGCTCTAGTGCTAAATTCAAAGAATTCAAGTAACAAAGGTAACAATCCTCAAAGTGATAAGTGATAATCCTTAGTTACTCAAGTTTCTCAGATTGGCCAACCAGCAAATTCGGAGGGAGGCACTGTGGCATTGGAGCGCAGAGGTCAGGCTGGGGAGATCGGGACCTCAATTCTGGCCATGAAGAGGGTAAAAATGTCTTGTCTTCTTCTCTGCGAAATGAGAATAATAAAAGTATCTGTGGCCACGTGGTCTTAAAAAGATTCACTGAGATACTGTATCTAAGGTGCTTAGCCCAGTAGTTGACACATACTTAGCATGCGGTAACGGGTGTCAGCGAGCTGTTATGATCTCAGACTTAGTGACATAAGAAGCAATCATTTATGTGGCTCGCAATTCTCTGGGTCAACAACCCCGGGCTGGGCACAGCCCGGCAGTTCTCAGCTCAGTTGCACCTTCTCATGCACCTGCGGTTACCTGTGGATCAGCTTTGTCGTCAGGCCTGGGGGACCAGCTGAGATAATCAGGGTGACTCAGCTCTCGGCCTCAGCGGCCTAAGCCAAGCTGGTTCTCATGGTAGGGACACGGCACCCAGGAGTGACCTGGAAGCGTACAAGGCCTCTTGAAGCCTAAACTCAAAAATGGCACACTCGCCCCATGTCCCTGGGCAAGCCAGTCGCAAGGCCAGCCCTGTTTCCAGAGGTGAAGCGGCCCCTCCCTCCTGCTGAGAGGGACCGCAAAGTCACACTGCGAGGGGCCCGGGCAGAGGGAAGCCAGCAACTGCAGCCACTTCTGCAAAGTCTACCCACGTTGGTATTATCATTGCTCTTCCCACAGACTTCTCAGTGACTCACAGTCCCCACTGGTGACTTTAGAAAGTCCTGTCTGATAAATAATTTTAAAATTTTTAGGAACAACCATGGTTTGTCTATTTACTGAAATGGGAGCTCATGTTTGAAGCAATGACATTTTTCCATACTATTGTAGTTATATATTTATATAATCAGATATGTGTGTGCATGGGTGTGTGTGCACGTGTATCCTATTGATTATGCGATAGTCAGGAGGTGGGTAAGCTTTCCCACATCTCCCGAAAATGTTATTATAGTTTATTTGAGGAGGGGGAAAAAATAAACTGTGTAGATTTGTATATTTGGAACTTAACTGTGTTAGTTATCCTGGTTAATTATCCTGGTGAATTTTAATAGAATATAACAGGGAAAATACTAAGGTGTATTTCTTTACACTTAGAATTTGAATTCTGATGACAAGCATGGGCCTAACTCTTGTGAAACAATACCAATTGGAACAAAAATCGGTTTAGAGATGGATCCATCCATCATGATTTCTTCTTTTTTCCACCTCTCTGGCTTTTTCTCCCTCCCAGTGTTTTTTCCACTGTGGATCTGAGGCCCATTCTCTCTCTTTCATCTCATCATTTCCATGGGTCTCCCCACTTCCATTCTGCCCCCCTAACTGGTCACCATCTCTTTTTTCACTCTCTCCCAACTTCCCTTTATATTTCATGCTTGCCTTTTCCTCTATTCTTTTCTCTTTCAAACTGAGTCCATCACGATAGTCATAAATTAGATTTTGATTATTATTTAGCTCACCCCATTAGGTTTATAAACTGGTTGTTCTTGGGGTTTTTTTTTCAAGATTTTATTTATTGATTCATGAGAGACACAGAGAAAGAGCAGAGACACAGGCAGAGGGAGAAGCAGGCTCCATGCAGGAAGCCTGATGTGGGACTCGATCCCGGGGCTCCAGGATCACGCCCTGGAGGAAGTCGGCACTAAACCTCTGAGCCATCCAGGGATCCCCTATGAACTGGTTGTTAAACAGATTTTAATATCTTTACCTCCAAAGGAAAAGAAAAAAAAAAAAAACAAGCAATTGCTTTTAATTTCTATGTAGCACTCAGGAGATACCTGCCACTCCTACTCTACTCTTGGGCTGTGTATCCCAGAATAGTGGCTTGTATTTTATGCTCAAATAGACCCTGAGGTTCAAGAAAATCTTGAAAATCTTCTTAAACTATAAAATGCACACTGCATTTTGAGAACCACTGGCCTACACCCAACCGAGTAGAAAGTGAAGAATGCCTGTGAAATAGCAGCAACAGTAGAAATGAACTAGAAACAAGTGTTCGCGACCTGGTATGCAAAGACGCTAACTCGCTAACAAACTCCATTATCACTGTTATCAAATGTGTTAGTTTCCATAAGAAACACTGATGCTGTATTGGTTACAGTCCTCTAGAAATACACACACACACACACACACACACACACACAACTCTGGTCAAAACCTCAACAGTGGTCCGTTGACATGCATGAGTAGACTGGAACATCTGGAAGGATAACAGAATTTTACCACCAGCTTTAGGGCCCAGCTGATAAAAATGATGAAATGCAGTTATTTCTCTTGCATCTTATTACTGAATTCCCTTCACCAGCCGTAGGTTTTTTTCTCTTTTCTTTTTACAGTATCCAGATAATTTGTGTTTCCCCGTCTGTTCGTTTTTAAGATATTCATGTTTATATTCTGTTTACTGCTAATTAAATTAAGTCAGAAAGTTGGTTCCTTTCACAATATGTAAACCTCATGCATATTTGAATAAATGGCATTAAATATATTTACAATCACATAAAACATAGTATCCTAACATATAAATAAAAGAAAAACCCACAGCCAAAAATCACTTTTAGAGGGATCATTTACGACTTAACAGTATATTGCCAGATAAAAAAAATCTTTTTTGTAATGGGAGGCGGGGACTTTTCCTTAATTAGAACTTTTAAAATACATCCTAAAAAATATTTCCAAGCTATGTAGCATTGACACCGATAATATTTACTAAAGCGGAAAAGTAAGTCAAATCAAAATAGTAGTAATAAAATTTAGCAGAGTCATCAAAAAAATGAAACACCATTAAATAAATTAAACTGATTCCCCATGTATTGCACTGGAATATGAACTAAATATATTTAGGAAAAAATACAACTTTTGTATTATCACAGGCTTTTGAAACAACCACTCTTATTTAGCTATTGAATCCCCAATTTTCTTTAAAAAAATAATTTCTCAATAACGGAATAGTGTACTGAATACAAAAATAAAATAAAATACCTCAGAATAAAAAGTATAACACATCTACTCACTGAACATTTTTCATGGACACAATGCAAACAAAAGCAATGATTTAAAGTTTTCCATTGCATTCACAAGAATCCCTTTCTTCCTAAAACATTTGGGCAATACAGAATTTATAGACATATGTAGACATACATGTGTCAAAATCAATAGCACCATTTCTATAACTTTGATCCTTACTGATAAACTTCAATATGGAAATGTACAGTTTTTCCCCCTGAGTTACACCATTTGATATAATTCTCATACAATTTCCATGTTTTTGCTATGTATCACACTAACCCATTTTTCATCTCTATTCTGAACTATCACAGATACAAACAGGCTAGAGACCAAAAAAATGTCTTTAGGAATCATCAGAGCAGTATTTGTTGCAACAATGACAAACCAGAAAAAAAGAGGGTCCTTCTCCTTTTTCAGCTAAAACGCTCAGATACTTGGGAGAATCCATCTGGGTAAATAACAAGGGAACTGGATTATAAAAAGGTGAGGATGCTCATGGAGAAATCACTTATGTCCGTTTTAAACTGCGCGCTTACTCAGTAGTAGAAATGAAATATTAAAGTAGAATCAAATTGTCAGATACTATGGCATTTATTCACTACCTCTAGATGCTTATTTAAAAAGAACTCTGCATTTCCAGATTACAAATTTGCTAGCACTCCTTCTTTTGTATTTTAGACAGATGGTTGTACAAAAAGGGCTCCCCATGGAAGTTACACCAACCCAACCTCATCCCCCTGTTGGAGCCAAGTTGAATTACTCTATTATGAAGACCCAAGTTCTGATGCTGCCTTCCTATAGACTCTTTCCTTGAACATTCCTCACTTTAGCACAGGAAAAGGATGTCTACAGGAAAAAAGATGAAGACATTTGTTCTTCTTTTTCCATGTTGGTATTTCTATAATCCACAGGGGAAATAGAAATCTCTTCTAATACATTTTGAATGGTGTAATAGGTTAGTACCTGCTAAAAATTTTGTACACTAGAACCTCAGAATGTGATCTTAATTGGAAATAACATCTTTGCAGATGTAATGAAGGTAAAGAGGTTCTGGTTTCCCCAGAATCTGCTGCCAAAGGAAAAGAGAGGACAAGAGGACCCTCCTACTCTCTCTCTCTCTCTCTCTCTCTCTCTGGTCCAAGTATCTGGTGCAGACTAGGAATGGCAAAGCCCACCCTTTGTTGTTTTTCAGAATCAGTGCTCATGTATAGGCCTTTGAAGATCAAATGCCAAGAATCTGACTCCTTCTGTTATCTACAAGCTTCTGCGTGGTCCTTTCCCCAGGCAAGGAAAGTGGAAAATTTTAGCTTCTTGCTGTAGGAAAAAGAACAGAGAATGCAAAAAATTCAAGGGAAGAAAAACTTCGTTAATACCCCAAAATATGTTCCTGTCACTGGCTTGGCACTTACTAACCTATGAGAATTAGATAAACTATTTATTTATGAGTGTGATGGTGGTGATATATATTTTTTAAATTGTAGAAGGATTTTAAGAATGTTTAAAGTGTATTCAAGGACTCCTTTAATTTTTCGTTGGGCCTGAATTGAAAATTCCAGAAAACCAAATATTCCTTCATTTCCTAAATACAGCTTTTTATACAGCTGTCTGAATGACAGCAACACCAGGCAGTTTGATGTAGAACTTAGCTTTTCTCATTTTATTTTTTTTTAATTTTTTATTTATTTATGATAGTCACAGAGAGAGAGAGAGAGAGAGGCAGAGACACAGGCGGAGGGAGAAGCAGGCTCCATGCACCGGGAGCCTGATGTGGGATTCGATCCCGGGTCTCCAGGATCACGCCCTGGGCCAAAGGCAGGCGCCAAACCGCTGCGCCACCCAGGGATCCCGAGCTTTTCTCATTTTAGAATATTCCATTTAGAGTTGGTGGCTTACCTTTTTTAAGGTAATGCAAGAGGAAAGGTGATATGAGTCATGAATATGCATTAATACAAAACCATACATTGTGTGTTCAAAAATACCTGGTTTTCTATTTCTTATTCTCAAAATAGCATTGGAAATACCGAAGTAACTGAACCCTTGACTTTTCTGTACACACAAACCTCAGTTTATTTTAAGTTTTTATTTAAATTCCAGTTAATTACCATAGAGTATAATATTAGTTTCAGGCATATACCACCTGTGAATCTACACTTCCTCACAACACCTGGTCCTCTTCACAGCAAGTACACACCTTAATCCCATCACCTGTTTCATCCATCCACCCACCTCCTCTCTGGTAGCCATCAGTTTGTTCTCTACAATCAAGAGACTCTTGCTTTGCTTCTCTTTTTTTTTCCCCTTTTCTCAACAAACCTCAATTTAACCTCAAGTTTGTTTATCCAACCACGCTTAACAATGTTTGGGTTAACTTCACAAAAATTTCCATCTAAGAACTCTTCCTATAATGGACAGTTTCTTTAGTGGCCTTAATTTCCTCTACAATAAGCCCAGGATGTCAACTCCTCCCGCCCCCTTAATTTCTTCAGAGTTGCCTCCAAAGATTTTAAGACCCTACAAAGAGGCTAATCAGATTACTCTTGTCATTTCCAATGCAAGGAGATCCCACATAGTTAGTTGGGAGAATCATTCTGCATGGCCAGCCAGCATCCAAAGGCTTATTCTAATGACCCGGGGCACCTTTACTTTGGGGATCATTACTTTCTGAGACAAAGATTCTCCATATGTTCCAAGAATGGGATCTGAGGATTGAGTAAATGTACGAGAATCAGGAATGCTCCACTTTACATAAATCCAAACTTTATAAATTATTCATTCATTAGTCAATAAGCAGGTACACTATAACCCATAGGACTTATACTTTAATTTTAATAAAAAAGGAGACCGGGACATCTGGTGGCTCAGTAGGTTTAGCGGCTGCGTTCAGCTCAAGTCCTGATTCCCAGGGTCCTGGGATGGAGCCCAGGATGGAGTCTGCTTCTCCCTCTCCCTCTCCCTGTTGCTCCCTCTGCATGTGCTCTTTCTCTGTGTCAAAAGGATAAATACAATCTTTATAAATAAATAAAATTTTAAAAAATTAAAAAGGAGACCATTTAAACACAGCATTCTTATATCCTCCCTTGTTCTGGCTTCCTCTCAGACAGACTCAAGTCCCTTAACTTTTGGTTCAAAATCCAAATATCCAAGGTACCCAGAAGTGGCTCCTGCAAATTTATGGGAACTCTTGGGAAGCCAGCTCTGAAAACCAGCAGCAGCAATGTCTCCTGGGGGCTAGTGAGAGGTGCTAGAGTTCTGAACTCTACCCCTAGAAATGCTCATCTTGGAGGCAGTATGGGAGCCCAGAAATCTGCATTTTAACAAGCACAGCAGATGAATATCATACTTGTTAATGTTTTGAAATGATTCACTTCACTATGCACAATTTTATTACCATATTCAGAATACCTAAAAAGTGATTAGTGAGTGCAGAGCAGTGGTTTTCAAACTTCAGTAGGCTTCTTAAAACTACATGGCTCAGCCCCAACACAATTTCTGATTCATTGCCTCTAGAATGATGCTCAAGAATTTGCTCTTCTTCAAAGTCCCCAAGTGATGCTGATGCTGCTGGTCCTGCATCTACATTTTGAAAACCAGTGATCTAGGCATACTCTTTCTTGTGCAAATGCAAAAGCAAACACTTTACAAAATGTATGGCGTCTTATAACAAGAATTTAACAAAAGTCAGGATATTTCTTTAAGGCTTGCCTTCTCCTTTCATCCTACTAGCATGCATTGTCAATCCTAAGTGGAAATAGAAGATGCAGCATTTCCAAACATATTTCACCATGGAGCTCTCTTCTCATGGAGAATCCCAGGAAACTATTTGAGGAAAGCCTAATATAGCACCATAACAAATTAGTGCATTCAAGAAACCTGGACCTTTCCCATTTGCATCCAGACCTCATTCCTTGAACCTCCACTGTTTCCCCTCACCCCACACCTGTGCCAGGAGAATCTGAGAGCATGGAGAGGGGGGTGCCTTGTCCAAAATTCTGATGGATGTGTAAGCCACTTTTCCGTAACTAAATTATAACAAATACTTGGTGCAAGTGAAATAATATTTTAATATTTCCTATACCTATTTTACATGCTAAAAGTACCTTTGTGGTCACTGAAGTATATTAAAAATGCATCATAAGGAGATAAAATGCATATGTAGATAAGCATAGGATGAAGCAGACTATAGTAAGCATAATAAGAAAGATATAAGCAAAATGCCCTTAAATGAAGGATCACTTGCATTAATCTTATTTGAGCTCTTAACCCATTATTAACAGCAACTTTGCCAAAAGAGAAGAAGCATGCTCCTTCTGATTGTCAAGATTTTTCTGTTGCTAAATCTAGCTGTGCTCCACTGCATGTGGCAAGGGCTCTAGCTGGCTGGGGTGAATTTCATAGTGCAGTTCTCCCAAAACATGTTCTAAGACTCACCTGGGACAGCAGGTGGAAAATATAGATCCCTAGACCCCACACTGACATAAATCAGAATGTCCAATAGAAGAGCCTGGAAGACTGTGTTTTTATAATTGCTTCAGTTCCCAAATTTTATTGTAGAATAAGAGGCTGGGTTTTCTCTGAAGTGTGTTTGAGGATAAAGCCTCATGCATTCATTCTTTCATTCACTCAGCGAGTATCTACTGAGCTCATGCAGCATGCACCATCAGCCTCTTCTTGGTCTGTGTCATTCATTTATATCCACACTGTGTTAAATAACAAGTATTCAACTAAATAAATTGGTCAAATTGGCTTTATTTAACTATTTGTGAAGTAAGCTGCATGCAAGCTAGCAGGTAGAAAGAAACTCTGTTAAGCAAAAGAAAGGAAGGGTTTCTAAAGCCAGAGAGGGAGCCAAAAAAAAAAAAAAAAAGGAAAGGAAATTATTAACAAAGAATGCATTGTTTTAAGCAATGTTGTCCTCCTAAGAGAAATAGAAGAGATTTATCAGCGGATTACCTCCTAGTCCTGACCCGGAAATTTCAGGTTGGCTGGTTAAAGATCACATTCCTGGGCAGTTAAGACTAGTTAGGTTAGGTATTAAGGCTTGGTTTGCCAACATGGGGATTAGCACCAGTGACACCACCTGGGGCCTACTGTCTCCTTTTTAACAGTAGCATCATTACATCATATTTTAGCTAGAAAAATCTCTTTTTTAGTAAGCATATATGTCATCAATGCTATTCATGCAGTAGTACCAATACATAGGAACCCATAACCCCTACCACAATGTTCTTTTAGGACAGTGCTTGTTACACTACCCTGTGATGCCTCAAGAGAAATCAGAGAATCAAACTTCAGTGGGATCATTACTCAAGCATGAAAAACCATTCTGCTCGCTGCCCCCAGACGTCCTTAAAAATGAAAGATTTAAAATATAGAAACACATCTACTAAGCTGTTTTCTTAAAAATGCTAACTTTCCAATTTTGGCTACAATTCCTATGTTCTATATTCCTGCCTTCTGGTGGGAGGAAGTTATGGGTGGGAAGAAGTAAATGCTTTGGGAAGGCAGAAAGGAAGGTGAAGGCTAATTACTAAAAAGCTTGTGTGTTTGAAAATGTTGCTGTTTAAAAAGAGATCCCCCCGGAAAAGATATATTCTATTTTGGGAAAGTATAAGCAGGTTTGTCCTGTTTCTTTCTGGATTCTAAAATACCCCTCATCTATCCTGATATCACCTTTTTTTCTCCTCTTTTTTTTCTCTTTTTTTTTCCACTCTGTGTGTTTGTCTGTGTTGTGTTTAGGTACAACGAGGTAGAGAGAGAGAGAGAAAAGGAGGAGGATTAAGAAAAAGAAAAGGCTCCTGGATGGCTCAGTCAGTTAAATGTCCAACTCTTGATTTTAGCTCAGGTCATGATCTCAGGATCAGGGATCAAGTCCCACATAGGCTTCCACGCTCAGCAGGCAATCTGCTTGAGATTCTTTCTCACCCTCTCCCTGCACCCCCACTCTCTCTCTATTCTCTCTCTAAAATAAGTAAATAAGTATTTTTTAAAAGAAAAGAGAAGCAGCATAAATAGCTACACTGTGTGGATTTGTTGGACCAAAATGTTGCAACCAAGGCCATATATAGAGAACCCCTTAAAATAGCCAGCAATGGTAAGGGGCAAAGGATTAGTGCAGGGCCCCAAGCCTGTGATTTTAAGCACTACACTATCAATTAATGGTAAAAGTGTCGCAAATTGAAATAGTTCATTTGTACGAGTTCAGTTCAATATAGGGCCTGCTAAGAACCAGAGTGAAAGACAATCAACATCTGCGGGCACTCACCCAACCCCCTGATCTCATAAATTCCCTCGTGGCAGTGAAACACTAACCACAGAAACACCCTGTGTTCTGGAACGCTGTCACTTCACCCAATATCCATTGCTGTTTTCTGAGGTCTGGGTGGATGTGTCTGGGACAGGAACATGAACGTGGAGTGTGTACCTCCTCCTCCTGCAAAGCCAACAAGGCACTGGCAGCCTGCAAGGAGGAATTCTTCAGACTTTTGCACACCAATGCCACCCTCAGTCCATAGATACACAATAAACTTGCTTATAAAAATAATCAATACCTCAACATATCCAGGCACAAATGACTTATCTTACATGTTTTATTTATAACATTTATAAATGTGTTAAAAATCATAACATAAATATAAAACTTTATTTTATTAAATTAATTTTTTAGTAATATTTTGATTATTTCCAATGCTTTCACTGATTCCACAAGTTACAATAGTGGTGAACATAAATTCCAGTTAATATCTACTTCTAATTGTTATTCAAATGAATTTTTGTATAATTCGTACAAATCTGGGATCCCTGGGTGGCGCAGCGGTTTGGCGCCTGCCTTTGGCCCAGGGCGCGATCCTGGAGACCCGGGATCGAACCCCACGTCAGGCTCCCGGTGCATGGAGCCTGCTTCTCCCTCTGCCTGTATCTCTGCCTCTCTCTCTCTCTGTGTGACTATCATAAATAAATAAAAATTAAAAAAAAAAAATTTAAAAAAAAATTAATTATAAAAAAATAATAATAATAATAATTCGTACAAATCTGATGTAAGAGCCTCAATATGGAAATGAAATAGATGACAGAAAGATAGACAATAGATAGTAATAGCTGGTAAAAATAAAACCTTTTATTTAGTTAGTTAGTTTTAGTTTTTAATAGCTGGGTATTTAAAGCCGATATCACACAGAAGTTGGAATTCTGTTGGTAGACTATCAAACTGATAAATCATGTATTTGGTCTAGAAAAGAGAATATGAAAATAATTTTATTATTTTAACTCTAGTAATTTCTAATAATGTTTCACTTAAACTTCTTAGAAGCAGTTTTTCCATCTGTACATGGAAATGACAATAGTGATCAAATAGAGCTATGCAGACAAAATAAAGTACCTACTACAGTTTAGTAGGTATTTGCTAAATACAAGTTCTCTTAGTGCTAAGTGCTAACATCCAACTTCTCTGTTAAAATGGAGGAATCAAACCCTCTCACAGAATTCTCCTTTCTTCTATCTAATGATATGAACCAAGTTTTTAAAAGTAAAAACTTGTCCAAAAGCCAACAAACACAGCCAAACCAGGAAAGGGGGACAAGCCAAAGCCAGAAACCAAAACCTGACAGCCAAGGAAACAAACAGATGCAGAGAAATGTTGAAAAGTGTCATCATTTCTGTAGCAAGGCCACAGAACTAAACTACATGAAAGCTCAGAGTTTCAGGGAAAAAATGCAGTGTTTAGTTCTCACTCACAAGATTATACTTGAGCTCCCCAAATGCTGTAGATGTCCAATCACATTTAAACCATATTTTAGTCCAATAATTCAAATAGTCTCTGTATCTATCAGGGCTTAATGCATGAAACAGAACCCATTCTAGATCTGTTGAACAGAAATTAGATACTTACAAAATTCCCAGTAAAGCTGGAAGAGTGGATGATGACAGCAAGGCTCCCATTGACGCCATTGAATCAACCACACCCCAACAAAGCCATAATCCAGAGACTGAGTGGCTACACCACCACTGTTGATTCTGCTGCCCCTGCCGCTAACAGAACCACCTCTTTGCACCCGCAAAGCTGGTGATACCCAAATAGCCCTCCCGCTGCTTCAATTGCCTCAACACAACGTCTCTGTTTTAGATACACCAATAGGAAAGTGATCTCTACCTCTCTTCTACCAACCAAAACATGTGTGAGTACACCTGATCCTGGCTGTACAGGAGATGTGAGGTGGTGTCATAAGCTTTTCAGCCTCTGCTTTCCAGGAACACCGATGGGGGGAATTGAACGGAGGTTGGACAAGCCAATCTACGGTATCCAATGCAGCTCTGCAATACATGGCCATATCCCTCGTAATCTACCCCTTTGGTGACTCAATCAGTACCCATAAGCATTTCCCTCTCAACCTTATTTAGTCCAAGGCGACATTGAATCTGGATTCTGGTCAACAATCTGGCAAACTACTGCTTGAGCTAGCGCACTGAATCCAGAAACCCATATTAAAGAGCTTTGCCCAATCAAAATTACAGTCCCTCCCCCTGGTCTAGTACAGTCAGAAGATGTTCCCACACAATTTCCTTGGGTTTCTGCTTATATGAAATAGCAAATTCTTGTGGTGCTGATCTTTATTTCCTAAATGTTTGGCTTCTGGGGTGTGCTGGGATCTGACTCTGATTATGATAGGCTGGGAGATGAGGAAGAAGGATCAACGCGTGGGGCCTGGAGAGACCTCACAAGTTATTTACCTCCAGTAAAGCAACCAGCATGTCTCCAACAAACCACAGCCAATCTCATGGGACAAGGGAAGGGAGCTGCTTCTGCTGACAGGAGCGGTTGCATAGGATAAGGATTTGGAGCATTCAAATTCAACTCAACACATTCAAATGTCCTATTACAGTTCAGGGGGTCTCCTCCCTTCCAAATCAGTGTCCTAAAGTTCACTTAAAAGAGATAACAAAACATGAATTAGGCTTACACTGTCACCTTGGTAACCCATTGGATCAGATTCTGATTTGAGGTAACATTAACCCTGAGATCACAGAGATTTAAAAAAAAAAATTACCTTAGAGTAGTCGTGGAAGCTCTCTGGTTCTCTGAACTTTCTAGAACTGTTAATGTTAAACCCTGGGCCTGTTCCATTTCCTTGCTTTAATCTCTCCAAGACATCTCCATAGCTATCCTAATCCACCCTTTGACCATAGCTAACCTAATCCACAATCCCCTCATTTTCATTCTAATGATTTATCGTAACAACCACTTTGCCAGACTGTAGCCTTCTAAGAGGCATGTTGTAAGGAAACCTTAAGACATCATTTAAGTAACTTCTTTGTCACAGTGTACCATAAACGTTGAGAGTCCTATTTTCGGATAGTAATAGTATTGCCATTATCTTCAAAATGGACCAGGTCAGATCATCAATCCAATGTTTCCATCCTTGAGAGTCTGTTATCTTCAATCCCCTCTGGGAGGAGGAAACAAACCACTCTAGATTGGGGGTGGGGAGGAGCTCTTAAGAAAAAAGAGATTTCATACAGGGAAGAAGCTGTTTATGGAATCACTGTAAAGACTATAGAAAGAGGAGTCAGGAGCGGGAAAACAAACCACCATAATTGCAAGATCAAGATCAAGAAGCATCTGCTGCTGTTGCCACTAGTCACTGGTCTGTCACTGGTGCAACCAATCCTCTCCTTACCTGTGAAACTGAACGCTGAGGCTGACTGCACGAACTGCCCCAACTTGCACTAGATACCCACAAGACGGGTATCCGCAAACTTCCATCTCACTTGCAAGCATCCAAATGGTAGAAACTTTTCTATCACAAGAACCCTAGCTGCCCGAGGTCTGGAAAACAGAGATTTGAGTTACCAACTTCTAAAGAACAACAAAACCATTCTAAACCCAGTAGAGAAAGGGGAGGAGCCAACTTCACAAAATCTGCCTGGGTCTCAATAGCTTGTAGTCTCTATTTAGCTGTACAAGCTCAGTCTTTCCAATTCCCTCCCCTTCTTCCTGTTTCTCTGCCTGAGATGTCATCCTCATGATGTCAAAGGCTGGGGATGGCTGGGTTTTGCCATTTCTAGGATATTGTTACTGGCCACCTAGTTACTGGTGCCCAGCTGAGGTCTCGTGCCAAAGTGTGCAGTTCGTAAGTGTCAAAGGACATCAAGGTTCAGAAGGAGAATATTTTAAACACAATGTTTAAACAATCTTCTTTCCAATTTTTTGCATTTGGTGGGATTTCTTTATAAAAGGAAGTCTAATTTTACAAGTTATATATAGCATTTGTGTTAGTATACCTTTCCCTTTCCAAAGATGATCTTCATGGAGGAGTTAATGAGCATGGAAAATAAAAAAAATAACCTGGAGAAGGGGGGATTTTTTTTTTATAAATTTATTTTTTATCGATGTTCAATTTGCCAACATATAGAATAATACCCAGTGCTCATCCCATCAAGTGCCCCCCTCAGTGCTTGTCACCCAGTCACCCCCACCCCCCACCCACCTCCCCTTCCACCACCCCTAGTTCGTTTCCCAGAGTTAGGAGTCTTTCATGTTCTGTCTCCCTCCCTGATATTTCCCACTCATTTTTTTCTCCTTTCGAGAAGGGGGGAATTATTACAAATCATATTGCATCAGATATGAGCATATTCCCAGAAACTTACTTTTCAGTTTTGGGCAACTTGATACATTATGGGGACCATTCACCAATCCAGAGAATTTAGGAGTAACAAAGATTATATGGAAAAATATAATGAGTTGCATATTAAAAATATTGAATTTGAGATGCCTATAGTAAGTAAACTGATCACATATTATTACAGTAGAAAAAGTGCAGGTTGAAGATATAATTTGGAAGTCCTCTGATAAGAGTTGGAACCATGGTTATGATAAAGACCATGTCACCAAATCCATGCCACTGAACAAAGTTGTAATGTTTGGATTCAAGTCTCAGATTTGAATTATACATCCATGGCAGAAATCATTTATAAAATTCATGCCAGATTTGGGGCCCCTGAGTGGCTCAGTAGGTTAAGCACCTGCCTTTGGTTTGGTGGGCTATGTATGATCCAGGGTCCTGGGATGGAGCCCTGTTTTGGGCTCCCTGCTCAGCGGGGAGCCTCGTCCTCCGTCCCTCTCCTCCCTGCTCCTGCTCTCTTGCGCACTAGCTCTGTCACTATCTCTGTTTCTCTCTTTCAAATAAATAAATAAAATCTTATTTTAAAAAAAATCAGTGCTAGATTCAATACTAGTTTTTAAAATCAGGATAAACTTTATAGTTTTTATCATCCGCTCATATGTTTATGCATCCTTAAAGAATCCTGACAACATTCTGAAAAAATTTTAGAACCTCTGGAAAGGATCACATCCATACTTTCCCAGTAAGATGAAAGTTTGTACCATCTGCAAAGATCTCCAAAGAAGTTGTGCCTACATTCCCATTCATTGTCCATCCTATCAGCTGATTGGCTTCATTGTCTCTTATGTTTAAAAATAACTAAAAGGTCATAAGGAATTTTGTGAAGAAAACTTATTTTCATTTTTTCTCCCTAACGAAAGACTTTTACTATTGCGGGGTTTTTTTCAATGATACAGGCTTTTAATATCAAAATCAGGAAATATAGATGAGAAAATATTAAGCGATCAGAAGATAATTCCCCTTAAAACCATCCATGACACCATGATGCCCTTAAAAAAATGGAATGCAATCATGCTGGTCATGTTATTTTTTTTCTTCTTTTCTTTAACAATCATGACTGTCTATCCATGTTAACACACCTCCAACATCAGTTTAAATGATAGAAGATTAACCATAATATAATCAATATACTATGAACAGCGTGCTATATTCCAATACTTAAGAAAGTACTGTCTCTTAAAATGTGATTCAAACTCTACTTGCTGGGACATGTGGGTGGCTCAGTGGTTGAGCCTCTGCCTTTGGCTCAAGTCATGATCCCGGTGTCCCGGGGTGGAGTCCCTCATCGGGCTCCCTGTGGGGAATGTGTCTCTGCCTCTTTCTGTGTGTCTTTCATGAATAAATAAACAAACAAACACTACTTGCTGAAGAATCACCTGTAGTGCCCACAGTGGAGACTTGGAGACCCATCTCAGACCTATGTAATCAGGACTTCTAGGTGGGGTGGAGGGGATGTGAATTTCTGATTCACATTTGTCAACAAACTCCCAGATGATATTTATCTCACTAAGATTGAGACTGTCTTATTCACTTTAAAGAAAAGAGTTATTTTTCCCAACACACCAGAATATTTGTTTTCTTGAACTTTTCTGCTCTCTTTTATTTTAGGAGACAACAACGGATGGCCTTTGCAATTTGACAAGTATTTTGCCAATTACTACAGAATGACTTCCTCATATCCCTTTGAGGCACAAACATCTGAATGCTGTAAGTAATCAGTGGCATTGAGTCTCCTTTCCCATGAGTTCAAAGAAAATATCATGTTTTTAAAAGTTACATCCAACATATTTTTATTAAAAAGGTCAATTATAGTTTTCTAAAACAAACTCTATTAGACATGCAGCCTTAATTTGAGAATTTTATTTAAAAGTGACTCAGAGATCTTAAGTTTGAAAGCAATATATATCATGCCAGGTATTGTTGTGAACAGAATTAATGTCCCTCAGGGTTGCTATTTTATGGTGTTTTTTTTTTTTCACAGTCATAATAGCCTCTGATACCAAGGAAACTGTAGAAACAGAAGAGCAGAGAAGCTGTTTGCATTTCAGTGTTTGCAAGTGAAAAATCTTCTGAGGTCTAAACTACTTTAGAACTACAAAAAAGCCTCATTAATTATAACCTGCTATGCTTAGTCACATACTGAGAACTTCTAAAAACACTGAAGGGGCTGTGGGAGGGTATAACCTCAGGACAGGCTGTGATATTTTAGAACAGGAAGATCTTGTAAATAGCTCCTTTTAAATAAATTTTGTTTATTGTAATAAATTATGCAAATATAAATTTGTGCTTTAGAGTTATCAGTTTGATCCTAGTTTTACAAAACCTTGGTTAAATAGTGGGCGAGTGTGTGTGGGGGGCGGAATCCTTTACTATAATTTTTCCTTTATGTTCTATCACAAATAGTAAAGTATAGCTTTTTTTAAAAAATGTTTAATTTTTTTTATCTTCAGTATTCAAATGCGATTAATAAAAAAAATACTAACAGGCCCCAATTTAAGTAAGCATGCATCCATTCTGTAAACCCACAAGCTACTCAGCAATCTGTTTCAGCCTCACATTTTCTCACAGAGACCAAATTACATGAGCACTGAAAGGCTGAAACCTTTTGGGAAAGAAAAAAGGTAACAGACATAATTCAATTGCTAATATCATACAAAAAAATTAATGGATTATGTCATGTTACTGCAAAACATAGATTTTTGTTGTTGTTTGATTAGTCTTTTCATTTCTTAAATTTTAATTGAATATTTTTATATCTCTTTATTCCCAAGTGGATTTTATAATAGAAATATGACTACCAACAGATTTAAGCCATTAATAGATTATATAAGACAAAAATTCAACAGTGAATGGGAAAGAGAATGGGAAGAAAATTTATATAAGGAAATCCTCACTGAGAAGTTCAATAATTGTCCAAAGCTTAGTTCTGAATTTTGTAGTAATCAGGCTAAAGAAGGAAAATAATGAGTAGCAAAACTTTTATAGCCTGGCTTGTAAAGCAAAAACAAACAAAGGGGGGGGGGAACAGATCAAGTCAGTAAAAGAAATAACTTTTTGCCTAATCCTGAACTTTGGGAGAAATGTTTCCTAAGTATAACTTCATAGGAAGTTTACATGGCTAACTTCTATATCATTTATACAGTAAATGATATATCAAAAAAAGATTAACGGTTTTTATTAAAGAACAAATATATAATTTTAAATTAGAGTTCTTTAAAGAGTGCAGGAAGCAGTGGTGATCAATAATTATTTGTCTTTTTCAAGCATAAAAGCAGTATAAAACAGAATGGAAAATATAGTGTAAAATTTGGGGGTGAAACTTAAAGTTCCTATTGTACCACTTTATTGAAATCAAATTAGTATAAGAATTTATTGCAAATTAAACCGAGAATGGTGTATAATAATTCTTGGTTGGGTGAAAGAATGTGAGAAATTCACATTTATAAAGTCACCTCTCAAGAACATAATCATGGAAAATAATCATTAACCAATATATTTTTAAAGTTTAAATTTGACGGATATGAGTACAGAAATTTAGAAAGAATTGTTTACTCAACCATAATTTCACCACTCAGAGGCTACCAGCATTAACTTGTTGGTACGTTTCTTTGTCTTTTTTAACATTTTTGAAATTTCCTGTACACACCATTTTTATCATGTTTTCGCTTAGCATTTTAGCATAATCAGGTATCCATGCTGTTAAAAGCTCTTTTTTGAATATACTATATATGTTTAAGTGTCATAATTTGCTTAAACATTCTTCTGATGTTGGATATTTAGGTGTTATTTTTTCATTTTTCCCCATGACAGGTGACCCTGTAATAAACATATATGAATTATCTTAGCTCCATCAATATAAAAAGAAAAAAAAGGTGGAAGTAATGCTAATTTCACTCCCTCCATTTTACCCCTCCTAGTCTCACACTCAAAAACCTTCATCCTCTCTCCCAACCCACACCCTTCCTTCCCCACAACACTCATGTTAGACGTGGCTTTAACTTGGAGACAGAATCAGTTTTCAGAGAGCCATAGCCAAAATGGTTACTTACAACCATAAAACTGTTTAAAAGTTCTTGGCGGAGGCTCTGTTTACTAAAAACACAAAACCTAAGTTATGATTTTGATCTCTTGTAACCCTGTAAAATAGTCTGTAGTTATTTGGGAGGAGAGGAGGAACACCTGTCCCCTCATAGCTGAGCAAAAGGATATTTACTAGGTCAAAGTCTGTAGCCAATCGTGCTGGTTAGTAGTCATCCACCAGCTTTGTCATAGAAATCTCTACTTTGCCATAAAGAGAATTTTCTGCTCTCTGAAAGCTTTACTGTAAAGATCAAAAACTAGAAACCTACAAACAAAAAATTCTCATAGAAAGTTTTGTTTGTTCTGTGATATTTTAAAATATTTTGAGTTCTCTATTATCATTTTTAATAGATAAGTATATATACAACATTGTATTTCTGGCTTCTTTGAGAAAGTTGGTTGACTTGGTTACACATGTTCCTATCCTAATGTGGCAACAGTTAGGAGAAGCTCTTCCACTGGGACATAGGGACAAGGCCTACACCTATTTTGTGTCAGTCCTCCATAGACATATGAGTCTGTAACCTCAGCTATACAGGTTAGGGTTTCAAAATAAATGTAGATGGGAAGCACTCCTCATGGCTCTCGTGAATCAACCATTTCCCAGGAAGCCAGGAATCAGACTATATTACACTGAATAACAATCCTATTCTATTACTGAGCTATATGGGAACACATCATTACCAGTCTCTAAGAGAGCTTAGAACAATGGGATCACATCTGTAAGACTATCACTACAGCCCCACAAGATGGCCAAAGGCACACATCCAATTCTCCCTCTTTCAAAACTAGCAGTGAGAATAGAATGGCTGGCTATGCATAAAAAAAGTTCAGTCCCATAAATGACATTTTAGGCATCCTTACATCCCTACATAAGCAAAAGATCATTTAAAAAAAAAATCTTTTAATAAACTCATGAATTTTCCAGAAAAAAAGAAATTCTACCAACACTATAATCCACACTTAGTTCTTCTTTCTCCCTAGTTAAAAATGACTTAGCCTCTCATTAAGGGTTTGACTATGCCATTAATAAATACTTTATTGTTAAGTAGCAGCTTTAATATGGACATTAAAGCCCATCACACACTATCATGTCACCCCTGGACATAACCACTCTCCTCGAGTGAGTAAAAGCAGATGCCTACATTCATTTTGCAACAAATGGAGAACAGTCTGCTATTTACAAAAATGCATGGGCTGGTAAATGTGTGTGTGTTCTTAATGTTGTAGCATCATTAACATTAAAAGCAAACTTTGTGAACTTAATTTAAAGCATTGTCCATATTGATTAGGTACAACATACTTTTGTACTAAATAATTTTCTCATAGCTTTTCATTTCTTTCTTTTCATTACCCTCCTCTTCCTGGTCCTTCGCTATCCCCATTCCTTACGACTTCTCCTTATTCAGTGGTCGGTTCTGTGCCCATGCAATGTCTTTGCCGAGGTTTAGAGGTTGACTGTGATGAGACCAATTTACGAGCTGTTCCATCAGTTTCTTCAAATGTGACTCTAATGTAAGTAGAAAAGAATGGCTTCATCCTGACGGCCAGAATAGCGCCTGTAAAATTATAATTAAGGCCTTGTCATTATTAATGCATTTTTATTCAAAGATGATGTCATTGTTCTCGGTCAATTATAATGATTGCTTCTATTTATTTTACATTTATTAAATGCTAGGCCCCACTTTAAATTATTCAATATATTAATCTATTTAGTCCCTGATAATAATCCTATGGAGTATTTAGATACATTAATGTATTTAGACCCTCATAATAATCCTATGACGTATTTAGTATCGCCGTATTTTATCTAAACAAAAGATGTCATCATTTATGTGCTACTAAAGAAAAAGGCTGCCAGTTAAACTATTATATAGAGTTTTCTTAGTATAAGAATTGAAAGAGCTCTATTAGACTTTGTTGGAAACACTCTTATCTATAAATTTAAAAAAAAAGGAAGAAAACAAGTGAAATAAACTGGATAAAATATTTCCAGAACTTCACATTTAAAATCTAACTCTTCTGAATCACATTGACTCAGATATATTGATTTTTCCAAATAACTCAAACTTATATATGTAAAAGAAAATTATCCTCGTAGTAAGTGGTTTGTTGATCTAGTACTAATTTGAATTCAACAAACTTTAGCAACACAGTCACACACATATGGCTGAAACTTTTCAAAAGAAATCACTGGAGGATACATACTTTAATCCAATGTTTTTGCTGAGTGTTTTGTTTCATCCAGATGTTTAAGTGCCTTATGGCTGACTTTTGAGTATATGAAGACAAAATAGGAGTAATTCTTAAGTTTACAAATATGGGCAAGTCCTGCTTTTGCCAACCCAAACCACATAACACAGCAACTCAATTCCTTGAAATATGAGTTGGAGAGGGCTAGAGCTCAGAGTTCCTGTAGATGATAGTACCATCAAATTAACAGAATCAATTGATAGTGACCTGAAGAGTTTATCCAAATTGGTAATGAGCTAAGAACATCAAGTAGGTTAAACCACACACAAAGGCTTCTTTTCCAAAGAAGGTGACAATCCCACCTGAACTAAGGCTAGCATTCTATCCTATCCTCAGGTCACCATAGCTCTTTGTCATAGTAATTAGTCAACAAAAAACAATAATAATATTTTAGTAGAATAAAATAATAATCTGAGATTCTGTGGAGAGTTTCCATGATTTAAATCCTGACTGGACCTGATCTGTATAAAAATTGAGATGATTTCATTCTATTTGCAAAGAGAAACAGTTATCACCAGAATACCAGAAAATCACTTGTATCAAACTACCAGAAAATCAAAGAATACCCTGATGCTGCCAGTCTCATTTTTCACTAAGTAAGAATTGAATCCATTCTCCCACAACCTAGCTAACCTTTGCATAAGAAAGGAAGAGAGGGAGAGAACTGGAAGTTTGCAAGAAGATAGACAATGACTAACCAAAGAGCACATGCCCCTAAAGAATGCCTGAAAGCATTCTGATTCAAATTAAAATAAAAAACTGTTCTGGCTCAATACATTTATACATACATTCATACAGCCACTCAAAAAGAGGTGTGTACAGTCCTTTGGGCCACCGGTTTTCAGCCCACGGTATAGAGGAAAAAACGGGATGGGACAGCTCCTCATGAAGATAGGCAAGGGAGAAGGAAGGATCTAAGATGACTTCAGGGTTTCCATCCTGAGTAATATAGTGATGGGAGAATGGGGAGACTTGGCGACAGTAAGTGGGTAAGATTAGGACTGCAATTTTAGATGGCATTTTCAATTTGAGATTAACAGGTCACTCAACAGAAATTCTCAACAGGCATTTGAAGACGTAGTAATAAAGCTCAGGAGTTTATGTTTATAACACCTTATTTTTTGTTAAAAAATAGCAGCTTCTTGTGCTTTGGGTTGAGCAACTTGATTCAAGTTGTCCATTTCTATTTTTCTCTGCAGAATTCCGACTCACCAACACATCTTGCCCTTATCTTCATTCAATTCCATAGAAAAAAGGAACCTTAGGCTTAACAGCAAATATATTAAAAGAGTAAATGTCAAATTTTATCACTGAGTTCCTGCCATATTTTGAATTGGAACTCTCATAGAGAAATACTGGAAATGGAATAGATCATATATAAGTATCAAAGAAACCAATAATCCAAGTAATATTTATTGAAGTTGGGATTTTTAAGACATTTCTCATAAATGCAATTAAACAAGAGAAACAGACAATATGATTATTTATGCATCGTTCTGGCTTCCTAAACATTAGTTTTGACAGTGTGAGGGCTGCCTATAAGATCCTAGAATTTAATTGCTAAACTACATAACCTAATTATCAGAACTTTATCAAAACTACAGCTAGCTTTGACAATAATAATTAGGATAGTTTCTCTCTCTCACACACACACACTTCACATTGTAAAGAGTCAGAATATTATATTTTAAAACACAAGAATTTATCATAGTAAAAAGGTTTTTGGCTTGTCCTACTCAGTGAGAATAACAACACTTACTTTTTTCTATTTCAACAGGATATCAGAAAAATATTGAGAATGCGATTTGTAAAAATATTTGACTTCATTTAGAAAGAAGTAGCCTTTAAATCCTAGGCACCATTAATAAAAAAACAACTTTCTAAGAAACATTATTTAGGAGTCCTTAAATAAGCTTTCCTTCCCTCCAGAATAACCTTCCCACTCCGGTGCAATTAGCCTCTTGCTCTTGGATTCTCTCATAGATCCTCACTTGTGTCTCTTTGAAGCACATCAAACATTTCTCCTTCTACTATAGTGACTGTGGTCCTGATCTGCAAGACCTGCAGAAAGGGTAGACCTTCTCTACCAGAAAAAGGGAAATGCCATAAGCTCAACGGGGGCTTAAAACTTGGTTTTTCTATATAATCTCCAAAATTCCCATAAGAGTATAGTAAACTCCAAACCCTGTTTTTGAATTGAATTTACAAGAAAATAAATAAAAATAAAACAAGATGATGGCCTTTTTACCCCTGGGCTATAAAACTGAAGTTATCGTCCAAAGAAAACTCTCTATTTATAGATAAAATATGTTATTTGTCACCCAAATGGAGTATAAGCTTCTTAAGAGCAATGATATTATCCTTTTTTACAAAGTGCAAATGGAAGGCATTCAACATATGTTGAGAAAATGAATGAATGCATGAATGAACACATTTTTAAAAACACACTAAGTTTTCATCAAATTTTTAAGTCAAATTCAAATATTCGACAGTTTATTTTTATACAACACAAACATGTAAACAAGATGTAAAGCAGAACTGAAGAGCCAAGCCACGTGAGAATAATGAGGAAAGCAGGAATTCTCAATTAGCTAACATAAGGAATGAAAGACCATTTAGTGATAGTCCGGCAGCCTAGAACAATTTCATGAGAGAGTTAGTAGTTAATCAACCTTTGGCATTCATTCATTAAAAAAACCACTAAGTGACTATTATGTATAGTGTTTAAGGACAGTGTTTCTTAAGCTTTTTTTCTTTTCATTATTACCCCCCCCAAGCCCTTTTAGACATTCTTTTTCTATTTGTCCCCTCCTGTGAAATTTTAATATTACAAACATACTGTATATCTGTTTATGTATACCTGTTCTTCATCCACTTAAAAAAGTAAGATTTTTTTTTCCCCTCCTTGAGAACCAGTTTTCACACCTTGGAGGAACAGCATCCCTATGGAGAATACATGGTCTCCCAGACTCTAGAATAGCATTTTTCAAATTAGATTCCAAAACTGTGTCCTGAGGAGTCTGAGAAACCATTTTGCCTTAAGAAGTTTTCATTCTCAAGTTTAAGCAACAATGGTCCAAACCAACATAACAACTAAGATCGGTAGTGCCTACTGTGTGACACTGTCGATTGTGTGTGACACTGTCAACTATGTGACATTGTGGTAACTGAGTCCTCTTTGCCCATTAAGTATTTCCAAGTGTTTATTCCACAGCAGACAACCTCCAGACAATGTAGTCTATTGCTTACTTAACAAGGAGCATCTTCTCCATCATATTATATAAAGATAGTGCCAAGTGCATCATATTATTACAGGTCATCTAGTACAAATCGATGCTTTCACAGTTAAAGAGACTGACAAGGAAAGATTAGAAAGATGATGTATGTGGTTCGTGCAAGGGACTCCAGCTGCGATGGTTTGGATGTTGTTCTGTTTGGTTTGGTTTTTGGTTCTTTAATTTTGTTCCTATTACCTTGCATTGCTTTTCTTAAAAAAAAAAAATCAAATGTTTAGATCCTTTCCAGTATAATCACAATTATGTGGACCTGGTTTGTGTCAAGCTGCGTATCAAATTGTGACTCAAGGGAAAATCCTTCTATGCAATTTACTAGAAATTGAAATGAAATCATTTATTGAATAAAGACAGTTCAATTGTACTTACCAATTAACAGTTTCCTTCATAATTAATTTTAAGAGGAAGTAAAGGTAGTGGGATGTGAGCAATGAAATACTGAAAAATATAAAATTACTTAAGTTCTTGAATGTGCTTTAAACAGAAAACACTTTTTATTGTCACTTCAAAACTGAGATATTTTCTAGCGTCTGTTAAATAAAAAGAGAAAAGGAAAATGTAACTGACAAGTATTTTCCCAGTTTCATTACTTTTGTGTTTCATCAGAATTACAATGTTGCAATCTAAATTTAAGAAAAGATAAATTTCTTTAATAATACAAAACTGACAGACCTAGTTCAAATGGTACTATGGATATGAGAGTAACATTATGAAATAAAACATTTCCTGAAAGCTGGTGCTAAAGTAAATAAAGCTTATGACTATTTATACTGTTGTAGTTTAAAAGTGAAGAAAAAACCCCTTGAAGAACCACCCAATTGTAACCACATTTACATTTATTTCAGGTCGCTTCGGTGGAATTTAATAAGAAAGCTTCCTCCTGATGGCTTCAGGAAGTACCATAATCTTCAGAAGCTGTAAGAAAAAAATCTAATTCCCAATATTAAAATTAACTCACATTGTTTGGGCCTGTCTCTTCCCACTTCTGCTCAGACCAGCACTATACCACTGCTTAACACTAACCTTGCCTCGGGGAAATTATTTAGCTGTTAGCTAGAGACTACCAGGGAACTTTGTTTTGAGGACTTCTAGAAGCCATTCTAGAGAAATTGCAGATACTTGTTCCCAAGGAAACTGGAGCATGAGTTCTCCTGCCACACACTAGACTGTGAAGAAATTTTTCCCATATGTTTACCAATTCAATCTCCACCTAAGAGCAAAGCATGGTGGCTCGAAACCCCAGAGCATGTTGTTTGGGAAACTTAATTCCATTCACATGTCTGCCGTGCAGGTTAAGTTTTATTTTGGCCTCAAATAGCATCTGACATGCAAGATTCCCATTCGTTCAGCATTTTTGTGCATACTCCAAAAATCCATCATGGCCCAGGTTATGTTCACCTGTTATTTAGTCCAGCTCTGTGACTAAATCATATCATCCTTGAACTGCTGGGTTTAAATATCCTGTGCTTGAATTTTGCTATCTCAGAATTCCTAGTTTCATTTTCATACCTATGTCAGTTTTAGTAATGGTTTTACACTGAGGAAATCTCGCACATAGATAAATACCTATACGTTGTTCTTAAAATAGCAGAGAGCAAAATCAGAAGAAAAATTAATCTACTTCATTTGATGAAATGTACACAAAACTCAGATAATCTGCAAGAAAGTATGTTTCATACTCAAAAATAAAATTTTCAATTAAAATGATTTCAGAACTTTATTCTGAATGTTTAGCAACCAGCAGGGAAGAGCTTTTCAAAATTAGGCCTTATGTAAAAACTTCAAGACGGGGGATCCCTGGGTGGTGCAGCGGTTCGGCGCCTGCCTTTGGCCCAGGGTGCGATACTGGAGACCCAGGATCGAATCCCACGTCGGGCTCCCAGTGCATGGAGCCTGCTTCTCCCTCTGCCTGTGTCTCTGCCTCTCTCTCTCTCTCTCTCTCTCTCTGTGACTATCATAAATAAATTTTAAAAAAAAATAAAAAAAAAAAAAAACAACTTCAAGAGGATGCTTCCTTATTCTGTTTTCTGATTTTTGGAGGCTGAAGAATTTTTCTGATCTGTAGCACCACCTTATGTCCACATGTTTAAAAGGAGTAAGGACTTCAAAAATCAAAATTCAGGTTTATGTAACACAGTAGTTGAGCATTTTTACATAATAAAAATTGAACTAATTTTTTGGGGATTTTATTCTTAAGTAACCTCTACACTTAACGTGGGGCTCGTACCCATAACGAGAAGATCAAGGGTTCAGTGCTCTACTAACTAAGCCAGCCAGGCACCCCAAATTTCTTCTTTTATTTTTTAAGATAGATTTATTATTATTTATTATTTATTTATTATTTATTTAGTATTTATTTATTTATTTATTTAGCATTTATTTATTATTTATTTAGAGAGAGAGAAAGCACATGCAGAGGTAAGGGCAGAGATAGAAAGAGAGAGAGAGAGAGAATACTCAATCCTGGGGCTCAATTCTAGAACACTCAGATCATGATCGGAACTAAAATCAAGTGTCAGTCTCTCAACCGACTGAGCCACCCAGGTGTCCCCCACAAAATACTTCTTGAGTAGCCAATTTGTCTTAACTAATAGATCAAAATAGCCTAATTACAAAAAAAAAACTCTACCTGGTTTTAGAGATAGAGCTTTGCTCAAACTCTACGCAATACAGTCTATTAATCATTAATCATTAAAACAGTTAGAAACAAGTAAATACATACTAAAGCTTCACTGTGAGACAGATGCATTCCCTACTATGTGATGAGAACCACAGCATGTTCTGTGAAATTGTTAAATGCATAATAAATTTAATAAAAACACTTTTACAAAGTTAGATTTTCTTGCATGTTGGGGAAATGAGAAATCTTTTAGTCAAAATTTCTAATTAACTAAGAATTTGCTTATACTTGAGGGCACCTGGATGTCACAGTTGGTTAAGTATCCAATTGTTTGTTTCAGCCAAGGTCACAATCTCAGGGTTATGAGATGGACCAGACTGGGGTTATGCTCCTCACTCAGCAGGGAGTCCACTGGAGATTCCCTCTCCCTCTGTCTCTAATAAATAAATAAATCTTTTTAAAAAGAATGTGTTCATATTGGTTTCTTCCTTATTGCTCCTAGTATTTATTATAAATAAAATATAAATAAATATATATATATATATGTAAACTTCAGAACACCCCAAAGGACAATTATGACCTGCACTCAGAACAAGAAGTCAGGCTCGAAACCCTTATACTGCCATTCCCTACAACCTGGGGCCAGTACTTGCAGAAGTGCAAAGCTTTACAAGGGGGCAGTTGATGCAATTGCTTGTGCCCTGGTACCTATTTCCTTTGACCTCCAGTTAACCCAAGGCCGTTCATCCTGTAAGACTCGTTAGCTACGTAAGACTGCATTCTTGTCTTGACATGCTCGTCTAATTTATACTCTTCTAATCCTGATTCTTTTTACTTCTTTTTTTTTTCTTTTGCCATTAATACTTCCTATAAGCTTCCTCAAACACTTTTTGGAGCAAGGCTTGGGGTGTCAAATTAATAAAATTAAAGCTGACTTGTTGGGCAGATTTGTGGCTAACATGGAATCTGATCTCGGGCCTAAAGATGTCACATACTTGTACTTTTGCCAGCACTGTGTTAAACACTGATCCTTCTATGATACCAGAAAATGTTAAAAAGTCCGACTTCTGGGCCTGTTTGATTACTAAATGCCTTACTGTGCATTAAAGTTTTACTTACAGAAAATTCAAATATTAAATTTTAACTATTACAAAATATTACACCATTGTTTATTCTCTTAGTAAAGGTAAAGAAATAATTTTTTAAATGTAAAAGAATGCCATTTTTATAGTCTGTGTTCATATAAAAAATGGTCTTCAACATCTTTTTAAATAACTTTTTTTTTTTTATGTTTAGTTTCTATTTTGCTTGAGGTATTTCATACATATGTGCCTTGTGACTGCTGCTGCTTTAAAGGACACAGTACACAGGACTCAGGGGAGATGAATCTTTTTGCTTTATTTTTTAATTAAATAAACCTACACTTCTGATAAAAAATAAAATAAATAAATTTTAACTATTACATGTTCATCTTTATAACCAGAATTTCTAAATCAAACTTGCCTAATCATACATGACTTTAATAGCAAGACATGAATCTAGTTTCACTAAATTATTTTGTTCTGCTTACCTTTTTAAATAGAAACAAATGTTTATTGTGGTAAAATATTTATGATGTAAAACGTACCATCTTGAGGCTCCTGGGTAGCTCAGTTGGTTGAGTGGCCAGCTCAGGTCATGATTCCAGAGTCCTGGGATGGAGCCCTGCACCAGGCTCCCTGCTCCACGGGGAGTCTGCTTCTCCCTCTGGCTTGTGCGCTCTCTCTCTCTCTCTCTCTCTCTCTCAAATAAATATATAAAATCTTTTTTATTAAATGTACCATCTTAACCAATTATAAGATACATTCAGAGCCACTAAATGTATTCATTTGCTGTGCTACCATCACTGCTACCCACCCAAAGAGCTTTTCACATCTTGCAAAATGGAAACTCTGTTTCATTATGGTTTTTTTTTTAATTGTGTTAACAGGTGCCTGCAAAACAATAAGATCAGATCCATACCCATCTATGCTTTCAGAGGACTCCACAGTCTTACTAAACTGTAAGTACCAATGCCAGTTAGCTTGCCCCTTCCACGGTGGTCTACCCGCCTGCCCTGCTGCATTCCACAGCAGCCCAGGAAAGGTCAGCTCAGCACGGTGCCTAAGGATGCTAACTCTGCGGGTCCTTAGTTCTTCACATCCTCATCAATACTTCTTATTTACTGGGGTTTTGTTGTTTGGAGATTTGTTCTTAAAAAAAAAAAAAAAACAGCCATCCTAATGGCTATGAAGTGGCATTTCATTGTAGTTTAAAGCAAAGCTTTTTAAAATAGGCTTTCTCAAAGTTCCATTTTTTTTAAAGATTTTATTTATTTATTCATGAGAGACACAGAGAAAAAGAGAGAGAGAGAGAGAAGCAAGCTCCACTCAGGGAGCCCAATGTGGGACTCCATCCCAGGACCCCATGATCACACCCTAGGCCGAAGGCAGGCACTATACCTCTGAGCCACCCAGGGATCCCCTTTCTAAGTTCCATTTCACTGAGTTTTACCAAGCAGCTGAACTGAACCTCCTGGAAGAAGTAATCGCACGAAAATATAACCAAAAATCACATAGATCAACAAGTCCCTAAATTCCTTTCAGCCCACTTGCTTTAAATCCTAATCCAAGAAATTCATTTCAGTCAGAGTCCTAGTTTGTGGTATTAGGTTTGAGACTGAGAAAAGGCTGTCTAATCATTTTCCTAGCAAAATGGAGAAGAGCCCTGGAGACTCAAATTCCTGCAGTAGCCATTTTGGGGATACTTGGGTGGATCAGTGGTTGAGCATCTGCCCTCGACTCAGGGCATGATCCCAGGGTCCTGGGATCGAGTCCCACATCCAGCCCCCCGTGGGAACCTGCTTCTCCCTCTGTCTATGTCTCTGCCTCTCTCTCTGTAACTCTCATGAGTAAATAAATAAAATCTTAAAACACACACACACACACACACACACACACACACACACACACACGGTAACCACTTTTGCCAAGTCCTCTTCCCTTCTATCCCCTCCCTCCTCTTCCGTGTCTTCACAAATCACCTAAAGTCAATACTGGATTCTTTCCCATCAGATTCCTGACTATCTTTCTCCCTAACCCCCATGAATCTGTTCAAAATTTATTAAATATCATCTGTTTGATTTAACGTTCAATGCATGTGAAGCATAGTCCAGACGGTTTCATGTTCAATGAATATAAAAAATAGTACCACAAATTCTAGTATCCTCCGTATTTTTTCCATGGTTATTCATAGCATCAGAATATTGTTTAGATGTTAAGATGTCACATACTTCTAGGTTATAATAGATAATTAGATTTGCTGTTGATCCATCCATAAATATTCATTAGCCTTTATAGTGTGCAAACATTTCAGCTAGACATCATGGGGAGGTGGCACTGAAATATAAGTCACAGAGGCTGCCTTCTAGCAGCTTACACCTTAATGTTTCGGTAAAGAGCTATGCTACCATTGGGGAGAAGTGTGCCTCTTGTTCTCCAGAAGCTTATGATCTAGGGTGGGGAAACAATACAAACATACACACAACAATTAGAGAATGATAAAAGAGGTTACTTAATTAAATCCTAAGCCTGTGTTGTTCAGATCAAAACTGGTATTAAGATTCACTGAAAGGGCCACCTGGGTGGCTCAGTGGGTTATACTTCCGACTCTTGATTTTGGCTCAAGTCATGATCTCAGGGTCGTGAGATGGAACCCCATGTCTGGTTCTGTGCTCAGTGTAGACTCTACTTGAGATCCTCTCCCTCTGCCCCTCTCCCTCACTCTTGCAACACATGCGTGCTCTCTCCCCCCCTCTCTAAAATGAATAAATAAAATAAATCTTTAAAAAAGGATTCACTGAAATGAGTGACCATTTGGGGTCTGGAGCAGTGAAGGATGACTCCGGAAAATATACAAGACTGGGCTAAACAGAGGAGTATAGCAGGAGTGGATCAAATGCTTTTTACCTAGGGGATTGCTACTGGCTTTTAAAGAGACCGGTGAGGCACATGCACCCCAATGTTTATAGCAGCACTAAAATAGCCAAAATATGGAAAGAGCCCAAATGTCCATTGGCTGATGAACGGATAAAGAAGATGTGGTGTATCTACATACACAATGGAATATTACTTAGCCATCAGAGGGATGAATACTTACGTTGAAGTGGATGGAACTGGAAGGTGCTATGCTGAGTGAAATAAGTCAATCAGAGAAAGATAATTTTCATATGGTTTCACTCATATGTGGAATTTAGGAAACCAAACAAAAAAACATAGGGGAAGGGAAGGAAAAATAGAATAAGAAAAAAACAGAGAGAGAGACAAACCATAAGAGGCTCATAACTATAGCAAGCAAACTGAGGGCTGAGGGAAGGGAGGTGGAAGGGAAGATGGGGTAACTGGGTGATGCGCATGAAGGAGGGCACCTCCTGTGCTGAGCACTGAGTATTATATGCAACTGATGAATCACTAAATTCTACTCCTGAAACTAATACTACACTGTATGTTAACTAACTTGAATTTAAATGGAATCTTGAAAGAACAAATAAATGAATAATGAAGGAATACAAATAAATAAATTAAATAAAAACATAAAGGATACTTCTGAGGTGGTCACAAGAAAGTGTTATAACTATTCTTTACCCTAGCTGTCCCCAAATGGGGTTCCAGGTTTACAAGGGAGGGAAGGAAGTGGCTCTAATATGAGCCACTCATATCATCTCTTGCTACCCCTAAGCAAATGTCAAACCTGGTGGGGACTGGGGAGACGACTGGCAGGAGAAATTTTATAAGATGTCAACACTAAGAACTGTCGGAATAGAGAAAAGAGAGAAATCAACGTGGTCCATGTGTTTGTGGAAGTGAAATTTGAACTATAACTTGCATGTGACTCACAGGCAGAAGGGGAAAAGTAAAGGAAAGAAACCACAATGGGAGGCATGAACAGAGGTGTTGTTGTAATAAATAATATGGACTGAGTGCTTGTGACATGCACTGCCTCAAATGTTACAACCCAATAAAGTAGGTACTAATATTACCTCCATTTTGGAGATGAGTAAACTGAGGCTTTCAGAAGTTAACTGCTTGCTTACGGTCACACTATTAATAAGTAGCAACACTAGCACTCAAACTGACAGCAGAGTCAGAGCAGCGCACTGCTCTACTGAAGAGACTGAGGTAGAAATAAATGTGGCAGGAGGACAAGATCAACAGAACAGAACAGAGTTGGTTCACTCTGCAGAAAGGTAAAAGGGACAGTTGGGTAGGTAAGGTGAGGTCAGACTCTTCAGTAAGGCATGGAATGGCCTTTTTTTCCCAGATCAGGCCCCCAACTGACTCCCAGGTTCATCCTCTGTCTCTCTTCACAGCCCCTTCGTGGTGAGACCGCACTGAAATACCTGGTGGTCCCTTAACTTGTTGCTCTCTCTCATACCTCTTGCCTTTGCACAAGCAATCTCCTCTGCCCATATTAACTCTAGCCATTCTTTGCTTTGTGAATGACATCTTCATCCAAATTTCTGTCCATCTAATCGGGCCCCCTTGCTCTTCCACACCTGCAGTCCCCACTCCCAACAAAGCCAAGTGCTTTCTCCTTTGCAATGTCTAAGCGAGCATACCTTGTTCATTTCTCTCTTTTCCCCATATTGCTGTAATAACCTGCTCATCTTCTGTCTTCCCTCTAGACTCCTAGTCCCTCAAAGAAAGGGATGATAAACCTAGCACAGTGCCACAGAGTAGATAGCCAAAGCAATTTGATGAGTAAAGGCATAGGTGAATGAATAGAGTGGTTGATTGATTGATTGATTGATTGACTGACTATAGGGGAACTAAAGCCAAGACATGAAAACGTAAGTGACAAAAAACTTTTAGAGACACAAAAGAAGGGAAAAGGTATGATGAGAATAACATATAAGAAAATCTAAGACCGGTGATTATTGTTTTTCCTTTCCTTAATGTAGGATATCAAGAATGTAACACTTTTGGGGCGTCTGGCTGGCTAAGTCAGTAGAGCATGTGACTCTTGATCTCCAGATTGGGAGTTAAAGCCCCACAATGGGTGTAGAGATTTACTTAAAAATAAAATCTTTTAAAAAGAAAGAAAAAGGGGCACCTGGATGGCTCATCGGTTGGGTGTCTGCCTTTGGCTCGGGTCATGATCCCAAAGTCCTAGGATCGAGTCCTGAATCAGGTTCCCTCTGCAGCCTGCTTCTCCCTCTGCCTCTCTTTGTGTCTCTCCTGAATAAATAAATAAAATTTTTAAAAAGAAGAACAAGAAGAAGAAGAAGGAAAAAAAGAAGGTAACACATTTATTGTAGTCATTTCTCTTTTTTTTCAGGTATCTCAGTCATAACAGAATAACTTTCCTGAAGCCGGGTGTTTTTGAAGATCTCCACAGACTAGAATGGCTGTATGTTTAATTTATGTGGCATTTTATAGTATTAGTTTTTATATTCTAAATATATAAATGAATCAATTTTTTCTTCTGGCTGGCAGGATAATTGAAGATAATCACCTCAGTCGAATTTCCCCACTAACATTTTATGGACTAAATTCTCTTATTCTCTTGTAAGTACTAAAAATTAAAGCAAATATTTCAATTGAAGGAAAAGATATGAATAAAAATTACTGCTTTAAGTTTAACAGCATTAAATATGGAATTGTTAAAACCCCAAAAAGGCCTTCCCAACTAAAATCCATCTCTTAATTATATTCTGAGGCTACTTTGTAGTCGTAACAATTTTATAAGATCTTCTGTCTTCTAGGACATCAGCCCATCAAAACTGAATACAGCCTCACTACCATGTTTTATTGAAATATTTTCAAGCACACCATTACTGCCCAGTATTAATCTTGGTAAAGAAAAATAACATTCATTTTAAAGTCACCTCCTTCTCACTACCCACTTTTGAAGGGCACAGGCTTTTTTTCAGTTACTAACATTGCTGCTTCCTCCATTTGACAACTATCATTTGTCGAATTTTATTACTAACAAGCACTTAAATATAACAAGACTTACAGAAAAAAAAAACAGAAGACAACTAACAGATTTTTGTGGTTTCATAAAGAATAATGATAATACCATGTTTGACCTAAGATGAGAAAAGAACCAGAAAAATGTGACTTCTTTTCTTTCTTTTCTTTTTCAGAGCACTGATGAATAATGTCCTCACTCATTTGCCGGATAAACCCCTTTGCCAGTACATGCCAAGACTGCATTGGCTGTAAGTTGATGAACCTTTTCTTAAAGAAGTCAGCTAACTTTCCTGGTTTTGCCTCGTTCATTTTGGATATTGGGTTTTTTAAAATGATAGGTTGTTAATGTCGTATCACATTTCCTCAAATACTTTAGCATGATTTTGTTATTAAACATCCCCATTGTCTAAACTAACTCCTCTAGACTCTCACCAAGATAAAACAACACACACACACACACACACACACACACACACAATTTGGAGGCAGGAAGAAGAAAGAAGAGATGTCACAGTATCCATAGAACATCTCTTTCTTCCCTCTGTCGATCTATTTTCAAGTATCAATTTGATACAGAAAGACAGTCCCTTTAGTCTCTTTAATGAGAATATGATATTTAGAATTTATTTTTGAAGTCTAATCTCAATAGAATATGTTTCATGGACATGTTTACACAATAACTTTGCTTATGGTAATAAGGATCATTCTACCCATTCAGTGGTTAATTACCCAATAAATTTGCCTATTTAAAATGCAGGTAAAAATGAAGACATAAATAACACAAAAATAATTATTTAAAAGTTCAATCAATTATCTGTATGTACAGGTTATATGAAAACTTCCTCTGTCTCTCATGTTGTAGGAAATTCTCAGAAGTGTTGTTGTTTGATTTCTAAGCTCACAGTAGATTAAAAGTAGAGGGGAAAGATGAAGTTCAAAACATTAGTGCGAAGTGAGAACTATCAACCTGATAACAAAGCAGGAGTGGGATACGCTATAAAAAGTAGACATAATTATTCAAAACACACTAGTTTGGAACCATTTAGAGGAAGACAAAAATCCCCAAAATCATTACTAACTCCAGAGGGCATCTTGGTATGACAGCACAGAACTCCCGTTGTTGACAACCTGACATATTTGAGAAAAGGGCAAATTAAGTTCAATATCCCTTGTAATTAAATTTTGTTTCAAATGATCACATTAAACAGTTATTACATGCTCAGTAATCCAAACTTAGTAATAAGGCAAAACTGATTAATATTTACATAAGTAAACTAGCAATTAAAAATTCATACACTGAGACCAGAAGCAAATGTAGGAGATATTATGCAATACATTAATAAACATTTCCTTTGCTTTTAAAAAGGCAGCCAAATATACATCTCAGATAAAACTTTATTTTTTTAAGATTTTATTTATTTGAGAGAGTGAGAGAGTGCAGAAGCCAGTGGGGCAGGAGAGGGGGGCAGAGGGAGACTCAGACACCCCCCTGAGCAAGGAGCCCCATAAGGGGCTCCATCACCAGGACCTTGGGATCATAATCTGAGCTGAAGGCAGATGCTCAACTGACTAAGCCACTCAGGCACACCTCAGATAAAACTTTAAATGATTAAGATTAATTACTAAAGTGGCACTTGGGTAACTCAGTCGGTTAAGCATCCAACTTTTTTTTTTTTTTGACATTTATGTATTCAGAGAAAGAGAGAGCACGTGTGTGCAAGCAGCGGGAGGGGCTGTGGGAGAGGGAGAGAGAATCCCAAGCAGATTTCCTGCTGAACTGGGAGCCCCATATGAGGCTGACATCCCACCACCATGAGATCATCACCTGAACCAAAATCAAGAGTCGAAGGTTCAACAAACCGAGCCACCCAGGTACCCCTGGTCAAATGTCCAACTCTTGATTTCAGCTCAGGTCATCATCTGAGGGTCTTGAGATCAAGCTCCAGGTTGGGCTCCATGCTCAAGCTGGGGTCTACTGGAGGTTCTCTCACCTTCTTTCTCTCCCTCCCCCTGCTCGGGCACACCTGCCATCTCTCTCTCACAAAATAATAAGCAAATCTAAAAAAAACTAAGATCCATTACTAAAGAAATGGACTTTTTATAATTTCATCACTAAAGTTACTGTCTTTAAATTTTAGCTATCCAAAAAAGTCATTTTGTGTGCATTCCTGATAGTATTATACCAATTTTAATGCTAGTAATAATAATGTTTGCTTCATAAATATTCATTTATTTTAAAACTAATCACTGTATCTTTACCTCACACATGAACTTTTATGTAGCAAAGTATAAACTGAAAAATCAGTTGGATGTGTTAGTAAAAAAAAATTATTCAACTGACTTAGTGGAAAAATACACATAAAAGACATGACAGCCCAGGATAATATGCTCAGACAGACAACAGATTAAAATCTTTATTATAGTTCTTTCTTTTTTATATTATTATTATTATAGTTCTTTCAAAGCAAAAACAAAAACAAAAACCTATAAACGCCACAATAGAAGTTGGGAAATTCAAATAGTTAGAAATATAAGTAATAAATAAGCACAAGAACAGATGGGGCAAAGGTGAACTAAAGATCAAGAGAGTAAATTAAACTTATTTTGATAGGAGATGAAGCAAGTTTATTTATAGGCAGGAGAAGCTAATATGAAGAATTTGGAACTATAGAAAACAGTGAAGATATATTATAGAGCAAGGGGCTGGAAGATGTGGACCCAGATGGAAAAATAAACTGTGATACACACACAGCGTTTAAAATCAATGACTGAGCCCCACTTCAGTCAACCTGGCTCAATTTCAAGAGCATAATATGAATTACAAAGAAAAAGTCACCAAAGAGTACAATGTATTACAATTCTATTCCAACAAGATTATGCTTAGGATATAGAAAGTCACAAAACACCACTGCTCCGTTTCTACAGATAGGAAGGAACTTTATCATCTACACAATAGTATTGGAAAAATAGACTTTAGAACAGGGACTATAACCAAGGATAAAGAGGGATATCACACAATGATAAAGGGGTCAATTCAGCAAGAAGATTTAATAATCTTAGATGAGTAAACAGTTTCAAAATGAATACAGTGATAACCATGGAACCATAAAGAAAAATAACTAGGAGTCAAAAGATATCACTTAAAACCAACAAATCCACCAAATGTTGATATTTGATATTCCTAAGCTGAATATTAACAAAAAGCATACAACTTACCAAAATCATATGGTCGGAGAAAAGCAGAGGAGCAGAAAGGAAGACAATATATACTCATTTTATCAGTTCTTATAAGTTATAATAGGAAATGAGTAAGTATTGTTATTCTCTAGAAAGAGAAGATACAGTGTATTGGGTAAAGTTATAAAGATAACCAGTAGTTATACAAACCTTTCTAAATATTAAAACAAAGGTTTTAGGGCAGCCCAGGTGGCTCAGCAGTTTGGCGCTGCCTTCAGCCCAGGACCTGATCCTGGGGACCCCGGATCAATTCCCACATCGGGCTCCCTGCATGGGGCCTGCTTCTCCCACTGCCTGTGTCTCTGCCTCTCTCTCTCTCCATGTCTCTCATAAATAAATAGATAAAGTCTTTTAAAAAAATAAAAAAATAAAGTTTTTTTAAATTTGTTGAAAGTTTTTTAACATATAAAACCTTATAGTAAGTAATATTTTTAAATAGCAGACTAAGGTCAGATATATTAGTCATCTCTGTACACTCAAGTGGATTTAACTGTTTACTTATTAGAAAGAAAAGAGATTTTTCAAATTGGCTCACAAAACAAAACCTAATTCAGTGCTATTTACAAAAAAAAATAACTATAATTGAGTAAGAAAGATCGAAAATAAAAGACTGATCTAGGGATCCCTGGGTGGTGCAGCGGTTTAGCGCCTGCCTTTGGCCCAGGGCGCGATCCTGGAGACCCGGGATCGAATCCCACGTCGGGCTGCCGGTGCATGGAGCCCGCTTCTCCCTCTGCCTGTGTCTCTGCCTCTCTCTCTCTCTCTCTCTGTGACTATCATAAATAAATAAAAATTGAAAAAAAATTAAAAAAAAAAAGACTGATCTAAAGTATTCCATGTAGATGCAAACCAGTAAAAAAGAAGGCATCATATTTTATCTAAGTAGTTAAATTCTGGCCAATTTGCATTAAACAACACTAAGAAGGACATTTAAATACTAGAGTGTGCAATTTCTAACAAAAGATATTACATAATAAGTATATATGCGCCAAGTAGATTCATACAGTAACCAAAAGGAATAGTAGGCATACATGAGCAGTAACAGATAATAACCCACCTCTATTAGTCCATGAAAGATCAAGTAAAACCAAAAGGGATACGAAGAACTAAATAACATAATTAATGACCCAACTCTAATTTTTGTATATCAAACAACAATGTCCCTTCTCAATAACAGAACTGATACATTTGGGACAGCAGTGTGCCCAGCTAAAATACATTCCCAGATTTTCCTGCGTCTTGATATGGCCACATGTCTAAGCTCTGATTAATAAGGTGGAAGAAGTTTAGTGGGGAACTTCAAGGAAGTCTTCCTAAAGAGAAAAAGGCAAGCCCTTCCTCTCTTTCCTTATTCAAAAACATGCATATGATGGCTCAAGCTTCAGTATCATCCTAGACCATGAAGACAAGGGCATATAAACAGTAAATTTGAAAGATGTTTCAGGGTGCCTGGGTGGTTCAGTTGGTTGGGCATCAGCCTTTGGCTCAGGTCATGATCAAGCCCGGCTTGGGGCTCCCATGGCAGCAGAGGCTCCCGGTTCTTCTCCCCCTGCCCCTCCTCCGTCTTGTGCTCTCGCTTGCTCTCGCCCACATTCTCTCTCTCAAATAAATAAACACAATCCAGAAACACAATCCAAGAAAGAAAGAAAGAAAGAAAGAAAGAAAGAAAGAAAGAAAGAAAAAAAAAAGAAAAGAAAAGAGAAAAGAAAGAAAAGAAAAGAAAGAAAAGAAAAGAAAAGAAAGAAAAAAAAAGAAAAGAAAAGAAAAGAAAAGAAAAGAAAAGAAAAGAAAAGAAAAGAAAAGAAAAGAAAAAAAAGAAAAGTTCCTAACAACTTTGTTAAACTACCATACTAGCCCTGGACTACCTAACTGTAGTTGCGTGTTTATGCAGTTATGGTTGGGTGTCTGTTATACGTACCTGCACCTAATTCTAATAGATATAAACCTGAAAGCAAACAACAACCAAGGAACATTCGCCAAAATTGACCATATATTTTAGGACATACACACACATAAGCCAAACTCGAGAAAACAGATGGAGGGATTGGAAGGGTCATCTCTCTTCTTGAGACTAGGAGACCCAAGGGCATATACAGGTTAAGTTTGTAGATGTTGAGTAGAAAGTCAGGGGCTCCTCCCTGCTTCATCACCTCAATTCTCTCTGTGAAATAGGAGCCAGAAATGTTTCAAAGAGCAGGAAGTAGAGGTTAAGGAGATATGAATGTTTAAATGCCACCAGGCCGATAAGAGAGGAAGTTGAGAAGAAAGATTATTGGTGGTGTTAGTGTGTTCTTCAGATGGAATCAAATTTTCACTTTTAGCCAATTCTGAAACCTCATGACCAAATTAGCCAAACTTAACGACCATGTATAAAAGGAAAAAATAAATGGTTACGTTTAGAGGCTTATTGGAAGTTGGAAAAGTAGTCTAGACATTAGAAGCAAGAAAAGCAAGAAAAACACCCCTTGTCAGCTCACGTAGGGCTTAGAGCTAGGGACAAGAAGCAGATTTGTATGCCTCCAACCGGATCCCTGTGTATCAGGGACTAAAGCGTCTAATTTTAGGAAGAAAGCCAAAACAAATTCCCAAATAAAGCTTAAAATAAACTCAAAATCCAATTAAACTGATGATTTGATCAAGTCCCTAGTTTATGCCTTGATGTATACCCCTTATTGATTTTTGCAAATTAGTAAATTAATACTAACTTAAATATTTTTGTTAGCTTAATAGAAAAAAAATGTGACAGTAGTAGCTAACAAGAAAAATAAATCAACTCAGTATCACAGGATATTTTCTGAGACTTAAGAGAGCATCACCACCTGGTGGTAGATTCATGGTAACAGCAATAAAAGAGGAAAGAAACACCGTCTCTTGTCACTGACAATGCATATTGCGAGAGACCAGAAACTTTGACCGAAGCTAATGACCAAAAAAAGTAGTACTATAAGTACTTAGTTTCCAATTGAAGAGAACAATAGAATTTTTTCTTTAGAAGAATGATCTAGAATCAAGATTTAAGACTTAATACAATATTCTGTATAGTAAGAAATCCTGTCTACAAAATTCTTGAGTTATGGTATATTGCCTCTGCTAAAGACCTGTAGCCACAATAAGCTTATTCTCTGGGTACTATAGATGGTGAACTTAAATATGAAATCTTTTTTGTCCTTCAACCAGTAAATCTAATTTTGCAACCTGAATGCAACATAGAAAAACCCTATGACATCATCTACAGCCTGACTTCAAATATAGCTCTCTCATTTTGCTCTTTTCTATTACAAATACACCCTTTTCCTCAATTGACTTGATTTCTAGGCCCCGTACATCCTGATTTTCAGATTGTTCAGATACGGCCTGATTTGTCAAAGTCTATTTTTATTGCAATGCCCAGAATAGAACTAACTATTCCAGATGTAGCCTCACCAGTGGAATGTAGGTGCTTCTTTTAATGTTACCCATGTTTCCCTGGCAGATTTTAATACCAGAGTCACACTTCAGTTCATATACTTTAGTCACAATTGGTCTTGAATAGCTCTATATATTATATGGTGACCAGTAAACTAAGTGTTGGGGGAGACGGAGCAGATTTAAGGACCATCATTTACTCCTGAAAGCATATCCCTAGCCTCGGCTAACTCTCTGTTCTACAAACTTACAAAATAAACTTAACAATAAAAGAGGGACAATAAAAGAATGCCTTCATGATCACCATGAATAAAGAAGAGACATTAAACATACATTTTGTGACAAGTTTTACAGCTCAGACCAGACTCCTGATGCTGACATAGCATCACGCAGCAAGAGAGTACAGTACAGTACAGTACAGTACAGATACGCATCTCCCTAAATTGGAAGTTGGAAAGCCAAGGACGACACTGGCCTGTGTGACAGTATAATAAAGCAAATGATGGTGTCCTCAGAGGTAAAGGTCATTGAGAATTTTTCCTGGGAGGTGTTTAGGCAAGGGAGGTAGAGGTGAAATATTGTTTTGGCAGCAGGAGCTTCTGTAGCAACAATAGAATCTTCTGCAGACTGTAGCAAGTAGGGTCATACCACTTAGAGAAATGGCACTGGTAACTAGACAGATGTTGTTTTGTTGTCGTTTTTTAAGGAGATAGGAGTTTGTTGAATTGACCACAAGGGAGCAGTGTAGACAGATGTATATAATACATACCACTATTAAAATCTGGTGAGAAAGTGGATGTTTATCATAACAGTTTTTAATTTGACTCTTCATTCTCTTCACATTTCTCGGGATAACATATATACCCATGTGAACATATGATACAGATGTGACTCAAACATTTTCACTATGAACACAGAAAAAGAAGCATTACATTTATTTATTATTTCTGCTGTCATGTAAGTGGCTACTTGTGAGAATCTATATGAAATATATAGTATGTGAAAAAAAGAGATTTTATTAGATAACAAATAGTGCTTGACCAATTTATTTCTATGATCAAATTTTAGCTTTATCATTTTTGTTTTTATGTTTCAGGGACTTGGAAGGCAACCATATCCATAATTTAAGAAATTTGACTTTTATTTCCTGCGGTAATTTAACTGTTTTGTAAGTAGTGTTTTATCCTTTTGAAGTGATGCTATATCTCCTTACAAACAAAATTAATCACATATGTGAGCATAAGTTAGCATAAACATGCACAGTAATCATAGCAAATGTTCACTTATGACGAAGTTTTCTGAAACCGAAGCATATTGGCAAAATTTTTGAAGTTCACACCAGACTTAACCAAGATTCACAACACGCATCGATCATCACAGCAGTACTGTATTATATGAGACCTATTTTTCTAGAACTTAAATAATACCCATTTTAATGGAAAGAAACTTTCATTGACCACCTAGAATCTCTCCTGGGATCTCAGTTTGAAAAACACTAAGTTGGTCTTAATCTATAAGAATATTTGCCCTATGCAAATTATTACCGTATAGACTGTGGGAAAAAAATTAATCATAACCAAAATTATAAAAAATACTGTAGAATGTCTACACCCCTGAAGATATGATTGTGGACACCAGGATAAACTTTAGAGTGTCATTGAGTATGATTTCTCCTTATGTCCTTCTGGCCTATTTTAAACCCACACTGCTTTTTCCATGAAAGTGAAGGATGCTGGAGCTTCTTACAATATAAAAACCCAACTGCTTCATATACAGCTCATTTTTTCAGAGCAGCGTTTTTCAGACTGTGGGTTGAAGCCCACAAGTGGGTGATGAAAGCAATATGGCATCTCCTGACTAGCTTCTTTAATGAAACAGTGTTGAATTGAATAGGATAAAAATATCAGAGTGTAATTCAGATAATTAAATGTACTATTTCTTGAATCTTGGGTTGTGTGGGTGTATGTTACGTCCCATGTTTTTAAGTGTAGTTACCATGGGAAAAGTTTAGAAAGCACTATATAGAATCCACCTAGAAATCCATTCTTAGAAGCCATAATACTAGGACCCTTGTGTACAGGCAATGTAATAACTGTCACTGATACAACAATTTTTCTCTAACATGCATCCTCCATTCCAGCGGGTTCAAGCCACTAAGATATTTGACCTCTTAATCAGTGAGCTCAGGCGTCTTCAGGTACAGGATGCTTTGTAATGATCATGCAAAAACAGTTCCTACTAACTGCTCGAAGGAAACCAAATTGTACCTGAACAACAGAGACCAAATCTTACAACTTCTTTGCTATTCTACTTTGGTTTGCTTTTAAAGAAGCCTCTGTGTGAAGAGATCATTTGTGAGTTTCCTCTTGGCAGGTGCTTGTACTTTTCTGGTCTAGGGATACTGGCAGGAGTTCATAATGGTTTGGAGAGCTGAGAGGAAATAAATACTTCAAGATGGTACAAGGCCAACCTCCCGGCATGCCACATAACATTTAAAGAATTGGAAACATTTTAAAACTTTTCTGTGAGTTAGTCCTTTATGCTGGTTCTTAATACATGAGATCCGGGCAGAAATGAACTGGTCAAAAACTACTACAGCCGGATTCAACATCCCAAACTAGAGATGTTCTGAATTGGTCCAGGTTAGATTAGACTTCCCTAGGCAACTCTACTCCAAGTCCCATCAACTACCAAAGGTGTGTGAGTGTGATTGGGGGGGCGGGGGGGCCAAGGCAGTATTCTGTTAGAGACACACTCTATGCCTCCTAAAGAAGAGGCGACCCTAAGACAGCTCCCTGTGCTCTCAGTTGCATGATAGTCTATATTCTCAAGAGTTCACGTTTCCACAATTTCTCTTGCAGCATTCTTCTCTACCTCACTTAAAAATTTGAATATTTTACTTTATCATCACTAAAAGATTTGAGAAATTTAAGACCAAAACCAGACTGGGTAGTTTACCATACTACAAAATACTTGATGTGAAAATGCACTGTATGTAATTATCTTTTCTTTTTTTTTTTTTCAGGCTGTTAATCTCTCCAAAACCTCATTTATCACTTACCTCAAGGAGCCACAACATGTTTTTCTTTTTACTTTCAGGGTAATGAGGAAAAACAAAATTAATCACCTAAATGAAAATACTTTTGCACCTCTTCAGAAGCTAGATGAATTGTAAGTTTGATAAGACCTTTTTCTTTCTACTCTTTTAGTTGCTACTTGTTACACATATTTGCTTTTATACATATGAGAAATATTTATCTCTTTTCCTAGCATTATTTGTATGCACTTTGAGCCACCGATGAACTCAGATAGCTTACAAAAAATATACTTTAAAAGTATTTAAGGCAAGTGAGATACAGGGAACATAGCTACAATGAAATAATAAAGTCAGGGTAAAGTTAATACATAAAATACATCCAACAGCACTCTGTCCTACTGCTGAAAGGAACAGCAACAGCACATTTGTTTTATGTTTCCTAGAGTGTTAGGATTCAGAGACCATAAGATAAAAAGACATGCTTTGCTAATTCCGGAAACAAAAGATAATCTTGGATCCACAAAGAAATTGGAGATTCTTGGATAACATCCCAACCTATAAATCAACTCTTTATACTGTCTCTTTTTTAAGATCAATGACCCAATTCCAAAGTGCATTAAGACAACTCTGGTAAACCAAAGCTTTGTGGCCCAAGCACATAGTAGCCTATTGACAGAATTAAATATGTTGAGCAATGAAATTTATGTCCTTCAGAGAATTTTTTTATTTTTTTAAGATTTTATTTATTTTTTCTGGAGAGACACATAAAGAGAGAAAGGCAGAGACACAAGCAGAGGGAGAAGCAGGCTCCATGCGGGAGCCCAATGCGAGACTTGATCCCAGGACCCTGGGATCACACCCTGAGCCTAAGGCAGGCGCTCAACCCAGGCGTCCTGACAATTTTTTTTTTTTAGTATTAATTTTCTCAGTTGGGTTTTTCCTAAAGTGTGGGCTAGCAACTACACTTGACCCTTGAATGACATGGGTTTGAACTGTGCAAAAATTAAGGTTCCAAGTCATATTTGTACTCTAATGCAAAAGGAAGAAGGGAACGAAGGGAAGAGAAAAAGAGGCACAACTCATACATTAATTAAATTAGAAAATTGGATCTGTTGGAACAAGATCAAATACCATCAAGCATTTGTCTGTGAAGAAGTGATGAAATGAGATAAATTACTTTTATATTTTCCCATTACACTTTTTAAAACCGTTTAGACTTCTGGTAAGTAATATAACTCACTAACAGCATTAAAAAGTTGTATATTGGTTTCCTCACAAATTACAGAACATGGATAAAGTCTTAAGAAAATAATATGACATGGTTGCAATTATTTCCCTAGGGATTTAGGAAGTAATAAGATTGAAAATCTTCCACCGCAAGTGTTTAAGGATCTGAAGGAACTCTCACAATTGTAAGACTGATACTAATTTTATCACTTCATTTTTTTTTATTTTTTAACAATCTCTCTTATTTTTAAATTGTAATGATATATATAACATAAAATTTAGCATTTTAACCATTTTTAAGTGTGAAGTTCAGTGGCGTTAAATACATTCATGTTGCTGTACAGCCATCACCACCACCCATCTCCAGAACTTTTACATCCTCCCAAACTGAAACTCCATACCTATTAAACATATCTCCCCATCACCTCCCCTCACCAGTATCTCTGTTCTGTATTTATTAATATTTCTACTCTAGGTAAGCCATATAGATGGAATCATTCCACAGTTGACCTTTCGTGACTGGCTTATTTCACTTAGCACAGTGTCTTCAAGGTCCATACTTTTTGTAGCATGAGTCAGAATTTCTGGATATTACTCTGAATAATAGCATTAATCAGTAATATTATTATTCTAAATAATAACTCACTGTATATATATATATATATATATATATATATATATAACTACATATAGTTTTATATATATATGCTGCATTGTATTCATCCATTCATTCATTAATGGTCATTTAGATTCCTTCCACCTATTAGCTATTGTGAGTAATGCTGCTATGAATACGGGTGTACAAATATCTGTCTGAGACCTTTCTTTCAAGCCTTTTCAGTATCTAGCCCAAGAAATAAAATTGTTGGATCATGTGGTAATTCCATCTTTATTTTTCTGAGGAAATAGCACACTATTTTCCAAATGGTTACACCATTTTACATTCCCACTAGCAGTGCACAAAGGTTCCAATTTCTCCACATTTTCGACAACGTTTGTTCTTTTCTATTTTTTGAATAGTATTCATCCTAATGGATGTGAAATGGTATCTCATTGTGGTTTTGATTTGCATTTCCCTAATGGTTGATAATGTTAAGCATCTTTTCATGGGCTTATTGGTCATATATCTATCTTCTTTGGAGAAATGTCTCAAGTCTTTTGCCCATTTTTTAAATTGAGTTGTTTTGTTGTTGTTGTTGAATTATAGGAATTTTTAAACATTTTAGATATTAAATCCTTTTCAGATATATGACTTGCAAATATTTTATTCTATTGTGTAAATTGCTTTTCCACTGTTTGATAGTCTCCTTTGACATACAAAAGTTTTTAATTATGCAGTCCAGTTCTTCTATTTTGTTGTTGTTGCCTATGCTTTTGGTGTTACATACAAGAATCATCGCTTCATCCAATGCCTTGGAACGTTTCCCATTTCTTTTTTTCCTAAGAGTTTTATAGCTTTTATACTTAGATGTTTGATCCATTTTGAGTTCATTTTACAAATGACGTAAGGCAAAGTTCTAAGTTCATTCTTTTATATGTGGATAGTTTTCTAGTTTTCCCAGCTCCATTTGTTGAAAAGACTCTCCTTTTCCCATTGAATGGTCTTGGCACTCTTGTTGTAAATCATTCAATCATATATGTAAGGGTTTATTCCTGTGCTCTCTATCCTATTCCATTGGTCTATATACTTGTCTTTTTAACAGTACCACACTGTTCTGATTACTATAGCTTTATAATAAGTTTTGAAATTAGGAAGTGTGAAGGCCCCAACTTTGTTTTTCTCAAAATTGTTTTAGCTATTCAAGCTTCCTCGAGATTCCATGTAAACTTCAGAATGGATTTTTCTCTCTTCGCCAAAAAATATTAATATTTTGATAGAAATTACACTGAATCTGTGGGTCACTTTGAGGAGTAATGACATCTTTTTTAAGATTTATTTATTTATTTTAGAGAGAGAGCAGGGGGGAGGGGTAAAGGAGAAGAGAGAGAGAGAGAGTCCCTGCTAAGCAGGGAGCCTGATGTGGGGCTCAATCCCAGGACCTGGGATCATGACCCGAGCCAAAGGTCGGTGTCCACTTAGTCCATTGAGACACCCAGGCGCCTGCCTGCCTGAGAGAGAGAGAGAGTCTTAAGCAGACTCCCTGCTTGATCCCAGAAGCCCAAGATCACAACCCTGAGATCACAACCTGAGATCATGACCTGAATGGAAACCAAGAGTCAGATGCTTAACTTACTGCGGCCCCCCAGGTCCCTCAGGGAGTATTAACATCTTGACAACATGAAGTCTTCTAATCCATAAACATACAGTGTCTTTCCATTTAGTGGTGTCTTTTTAAATTTCTTTTGGCAACATTTATTTTCAAAGCACAAGACTTTTACTTACTTGGTTAAGTTTATTCCTAAGTATTCAATTCTGTTGATACTACTTTTGAATTTCCTTTCTGGATTGTTCATTGTTAGTGTATAGAAATACATTCAGTTTTTGTGTAGCGGTTTTGTATTTGGCAACTGCTGAATTTTGTTTTAACAGTTGGGTGTATGTGTGAAATTTTTAGGGTTTTCTACACATAGTATCATGTCATCCGTGAACAGAGATCATTTTACTTCTCCCTTTCCAATTTGAATGCCTTTTTTTCCTTGCCTAGTGACTCTGGCTAGGACTTCCAATATTATGTTAAATAGAAGCAAAAGTGAACATCCCGGTCTGGTTGCTAATTTTGGAGGAAAACCTTTCTGTCTTTCACCATTGAGGATGATGTTATAACTCTTTGGCTTTCCATATATGGCGGGTAGCATGTTCATATAGTTTCCTTCTATTCCTAGACTGTTGAGTTCACTTTGTTTCTTCATACAACTCAATTTCCATTGTCATTCTTCCTATCTTCCCATCTTTCTACAATCACTACCCCCCCAGAATCTCCCCCACTTAACTAATAGTCTAGCCTAGAATAAATTTTTCAAAGAGAATTTGCCCTGAGAAGCTCCCTTTAATCAATGATTCTTTCTTGAGGTATTTTTTCACAAAGATTCTGAAATTTTTTCGATTAAAATTGAGCTGCACTGTCACTCTGGTCTGTATCTCTTTGTTCCCAGATAGAGCCCTTTACTTTTCATTTCATGCCTCACAAATCATTAGCACAAATGTCATTCTTTGGCATAAGATTTATTGTTAAAAGTATTTAGGGTGATTCCATTAATTCAAATTTTGAAAAATGAGATGTTTTTCATTTAACTAAATGAGTCCTGGGCAAAATGGGAGGTATGTGTGGTTTCTTTTAGAGCACCCTACCATCTCTGGCGAGAGCCATTTCTTGATGAGTCCACTTTCATTCTTATGTTGTCTTAGCTCCCTCTCTATCACTAACAAAATCATAGTGCTAATTAACAGCCAGGCACTATTCCAATTCATTTAAATATTTAATCTCCATTAATTCATTGAAATATTTAGTGAACTCTTTAAGGCAAGTGCTGTTACTACACCTTTTTTTTTGTTAATGTTAATGTTTAAACATTAAACATTTAAACATTTAAACATTCCAGTCAACAGATGCACTTTCTTTTTACTTAACCAGTTTCTAGAAATGACCTATTGCTGCCTTTTTTTTAAAAAAACAGGAATCTTTCCTATAATCCCATCCAGAAAATTCAAGCAGATCAATTTGATTATCTTGTCAAACTCAAGTCTCTGTAAGTATATGCCTATGGGGATAGCTTTATGATGAAATTTTTGTTTATATACTAGTAGCTAATAAATTCTAAAAAATAAAATTTGTAGAATCTTTCAAATCAGAAGCTTTATTACCAGAATATGGTTAAGCACTACACAACCATATGAGTGCTCACTAGACTATAAACAAACAGATAGCTATTAGTTTTACCTTACATATTTACAAACTAAAAATTAGGTAATGATTTTATATTTTTCTATAACCACCAGGAGCTTATATTGGATTGTTTGCTTTGATCATCTGAAGGCAACTCTGCATATTCATTTCCCCATTAGCACTGGTATCTAAACATTTATTTCAGCAATCATTATCCCAAAGATGCAATTTTCTAGATTATATAAATCAATACTTGCACCACACATACACACACAAACCTGTTATAGTCTAAGAATTGCCTTTAAAAGATAAGCTTCTGTTCATTTAATTTAAATGCTCCCTCAGGAAAATGGCATCTTAATAGATAAAATTTATTATTTAAAAATTATTAGAAAAATTTCTAAACTGCTCTATTGTAATATTGTTTGAAAGATGTGTATTCATTTATTCTACAAATACTTACTGAGTAGTTACTATGAGCAAAGCATGTTATACTCTGTAAGGACCAAAAAAATTCAAATAAACAAGATATATGTGTAGAAATGCCAGAATAAAAAGGAGTTGGGGAAGTAAGTGCATAGGCATGCTAAATATGAATGTTTGGCTCACAATGTTAACTGACAGCATTTTATTAAATTATCCGTCATAAAAACTCATTTTATTACACCCTTGTAATATATGTCATTTTGATAATTAATTTGATATTTTTAGCAGCCTAGAAGGAATTGAAATTTCAAATATCCAACAAAGGATGTTTAGACCTCTAATGAATCTCTCTCACATGTAAGCAAATGTTTTTCTTGTTTTTCACTTTGATTTTAATCTGTATTTCCATGTGCACTGTGCTAATACATCCATACCCAATGCATCCAGTCTATCAATTTTCTGCTAATATGCCTAAACAATGTTATTCTTAAAATGTTGCTATTGAGTGGGATGATTTTTAGTGTTCCATGGTTTGGTAGAATTGAAGGTGGTTTTTTTAAATGTCAGAGAACATAAGTGCAGAGGGAACATACCCAGTCTAATAAGCTCTCCTTAGCACTGATGCCACTAATGCATAATGATGTTTGCCTGATGAGCTAGTAATTTGCACACATGGTATAAGTGCTACCAGATGAAGAAAAAGTAATCTATATAAGCAATACAAAATAATCATAAATAAATAATTACTGTAAATGGAGCAAAATATGGAGAAATTCTCCTCAGTAAAAATTGCCGCCAACATCAGGACATGATTGGTGCAAATGCATATGGATACAATAGCAAACTTTGAAAAATCTTTTATTAAAACAGTGTGTATTATGGTACCATTGACTCCATGTTTTGGAAACATTTTTCTTTGATTGAATGCAGTCTTACAGCAGATATTAGAAGGATCTTCATGCCAGGCTAATTAAGTCTCAACAATTTAGAAAGTGTCATGTCAGCCACCACCACTCTATAATTTTGCTTATATTTTAAGTCTAACATGGGACATTCTTTTTGTTTTCCATAACTCTTCAGAGAGGATGCTTATAAAAGTTTATTTGATTGCACACAACATAAAACACTTGGACTAAAGTAAGTCAAACATAGTTTATTAGGAGAAAATGATGTAGCTCATAAAACCCAAGAAACAACTCAAGGAACAGACTTGAATTGGGCAGACACCATATCAGATCTAAGGGATTCGGGCAGCAAGAGTTAAACAACAGGACAAAATGCTGTAATTGTCAAGCTTTTATCTTGTATTACTACAGCTCTCTATACTATAAAGATCATTCATATTTTTTGCCAGAGTACATAGCTTTAGAAGTAGATAGCTCTAATTTGAACTTCAAGTTCTACATTTACCAGAAAATTTCATAGCAAATAACTTGACTCCACTGAAGATGCATCTCTTCCTATGGTGATGCTAATACCTATCTGATGGAGTTGACTTGAGAATTTATTCCTGATACCTAGAAGATGCTCAATAAATGGTGTTGCTGATAACACAGTAGTAACTACTGACTATCTGGGTAGTGTCTTTATCAACAAGAGAGGTCTGTTGGTGAAAAAATTAACTCAACAAATATTTATTGAACACCTTATTAGTACCAAAATCTGGTAGAGAGATAAGCATGCTAACGTGCAGTGACAGATCACACAATAACTACTAAAGTAGAAAAGCCATGGAAGTACAGAGGAGAAACACTTGGCTCTGTCTTCCCCTGAGGGCCGAAAAGCAAGATTAGCTGCAGCAACAGTAGGAGCTATATAACCACCAAAAATCCAATAAAAGTTTCCTTAGATGCATTAATTCTCTTGATCCCATGCTAACAGTTTATTTATATTTCAAGATATGTCTAACACTTGTATGCTTATGATGCCTATTTGCTGCTCTGACCCACATACATATTCTTTTACAATGAAATCAAGTTCACAAGAATTAAAATTTAAATCTTTAGTATCCTTAATGTTTTACATTCCTGTGAGTCTCATATTTAGACATTTTCTTTCTACTGAGAAAATGTAGAAAAGAAATTTTAATGTATAGCGACACTGGATTATATTTAAAATCTTATTTTACTTTCTCTTTGTGCATCAGATATTTTAAGAAATTCCAGTACTGTGGGTATGCACCACATGTGCGCAGCTGTAAACCAAACACTGATGGAATCTCTTCTCTAGAAAACCTCTTGGCAAACATTATTCAGAGAGTATTTGTCTGGGTTGTATCTGCAGTTACATGCTTTGGAAACATCTTTGTCATTTGTATGAGATCTCACATCAGGTCTGAGAACAAGCTGCATGCCATGTCAATCATTTCCCTCTGCTGTGAGTATTTCCTGATTAAAGAGGAATTACAGTTTTGAAATATATAAAAGCACTGCTATTAGAAAATAAGTAAGCAAAGTGGTAGAATTATAAGATTTTAATTTTTTCTCCTTTTTGGTTATATGTTTTCACGTTCACTATAATGAAAATAAAATTACTCGAGTGAGAAGAAAATAAGTTTTTAAAACAAAAAAATTCAATTACCTTACACAGATTAATGAAGTTCTCATTCATTAGTTTTCTTCCCTGAAGGCATGTTCTGTTAAAGCCTGTAAACTCATAATTTTACTATGAATAAAATGGCAACCTTTCATGGTCACATTTTTACACCTAAAGTTGTATTTACTTTTTTGTTTGCACGTCCAGATCATAGATACTGACTTGACTGAGCTGTTTTTGTGGTCTCTGAGCTACTAAGATCTTTTCCATTCATAATTTGAAATATCTAAGTAAGAAAATGTTTTTAAATAGTATTGGGGTTCTTTTTTTTTTAAGTTTTTGAAATGTGTTGCAAAGTACCATGTTAAGTGAGGATTACAAAGAAAAATAAGCAAGAAGCCAGTGGTCAAGCTGTTTATAGCATGGGTCAAGTGGCCTGATCTTTGCTTTTTAAGCAAAATCACCAAATAGCTCATCACATTGACAACTGATTTTGGGGATGAGAGAGCCTAAAAAGAGGCAGAGAAAGATGTAAAAATGGTAAGAGAGAATCAAAGAGAACAGGTTTGCTTAGATCAGCGCTAAGTAAAGAACTTAGGCCCTTCAAAATTGTACTGACTACCAAACACTTCTTTTTTTTAAGATTTCATTTATTTACTTGAGAGAGAGAGAGAGCAAAAGAGCACAGCAGGGGGAGCAGCAGAGGGAGAGGAAGAAGCAGACTCCCCACTAAGCAGAGAGCCCCACCTGGGGTTCCATCCCAGAACCCTGGGATCATGACCTGGACTGAAGGCAGATGCTTAACCGACTGAGCCACCCAGGAGCCCCTACAGAGCACTTCTTAATTACTCTTATCTTCTAAGTTACAGACCTCAAAATTCATAGTCATTAGTTTATCACAGCAATTTCTGAATTACTTTCTCTAGGATTTTGAATGATAGCTTCAGCATGTTAAACTAGGAGCATAATAAATAAATAAATAAATAAATAAATAAATAAATAAACAAACAAACAAACTAGAAGCATATTTCAGCAGAAGAAGTGATGCAAATAATAACATCCCTATATTGGTCCCTAATCGAATGCTCAACATAATTATATTTTATTCATTTACTCAACACTTCTAGGTGATGAAACCAGAAAGGAAAACAAAGTCCCTGCTCACACAGACTTGACAGTTAGAAAAAAACAGAGGAAATGACTACATAATTAGCTGTAGAGGGTACTCCAAGAGGGGTTATCGAAGAGAGTTGATGAAGAGGTCCTTACCCATAAATGAACTATTAGGATAAAAAGTACCTCCTCCCAAGATAGAAGTAAATTAGATATTTTTTGCTAATGCTAAAAATATTACCGCTTATCGTTAATTCCATGATACCTATTTATTTCTCTAAACTTGCAACACTTACTGATCCTATAGGTGCTGACTGCCTAATGGGAATATACCTGTTTGTGATCGGAGCCTTTGACCTGAAGTTTCGTGGAGAATACAACAAGCATGCGCAGCTGTGGATGGACAGTATTCACTGTCAGCTTGTGGGATCTTTAGCCATTCTGTCCACTGAAGTATCCGTGTTACTTCTCACATTTCTGACACTGGAAAAATATATCTGCATTGTCTATCCTTTTAGGTGTTTAAGACCCAGAAAGTGCAGAACAATTACAGTTCTGATTCTCATTTGGACTACTGGGTTTATAGTGGCTCTCATTCCATTGACCAATAAGGAGTTTTTCAAGAACTACTATGGCACCAATGGAGTGTGTTTCCCTCTTCACTCAGAAGATATCGAAAGTACCGGAGCCCAGATTTATTCGGTGGCAATTTTTCTTGGTAAGAAACTGTATTATAACCCCTTTCACTCAACTATTTATTCTAATATATAAATCATAATTTCAATATCATAATTTCTTCTAAAGTTTATAAACTTTTATTTCAGATCTTCTAACCAGTTTTTCTCATTGACATTGAGGATGGATTCTGTCAAAATCCCCCTAAAGGAATTTTTCCCCCTAAATTACCACTTTATCATATAAATTCCAACATGCTCCTTAATAAAAGGCATATATATGTGTGTGTGTATATATTCTCAAAGTATGACTTAAACTAACTGAATTATTTTTAAAAAACTACAAAGATTAACTTAAAAGACCCATGATATTCACTGAATCACTATAATCTCATTTTAATATGCCAATGTTTTTTAAAGATTTTATTTATTTATTCATGAGAGACACAGAGAGAGAGAGGCAGAGACACAGGCAGAGAGAGAAGCAGGAGGGGAGCTCCATGGGAGACTTGATCCCAGGACCCTGGGATCACGACCTGAGCTAAAGGCAGATGTTCAACCACTGAGCCCCCCAGGGGCCCATAATGTGCCATTTTTAAATTAAAACTCCCTCATTCCTCATTAGTTCAACAATACTTCAAATTTCCAAAAAATTCATTATTTTTGTGTACCTTAGTAATTCTTATGAAAAACAAAAATCATGTTCATGTCCAAACAGCTAAGGGTATGTGTGTTTGTTTTGAAAGAATGCTCATACACATTAATAATAATCTTTGTGTCCTAAATAGGTGTTAACTTGGCGGCATTTATCATCATAGTTTTTTCCTATGGAAGCATGTTTTATAGCGTTCATCAAAGTGCCATAACAGCAACTGAAATACGGAATCAAGTTAAAAAAGAGATGATCCTTGCCAAACGGTTTTTCTTTATTGTATTTACTGATGCATTATGCTGGATACCCATTTTTGTACTGAAATTTCTTTCATTGCTTCAGGTAGAAATACCAGGTACAAATTTTTTTTCCTTCTGTAAAAAAATAAAGTCTGTTTCTCAGTGTACCTCTAAGAAAGAAAATAAAGATCCTTAATACCAACTCATTTTAAGAATTGTAAGTCAGAATTATATATACTTCAGGTTCTGTTCATCAATCAAATATTTACTGGGAGGAAGCTGTTCAGTTATTTCCATAAATGCCTAAAAACACTATTACCATTGGAACAAAGTAACAACTCAAATAAAAAACACTCTCTGTTTTGTAATTCTGAGAATCCCATGCTTAAGATGACCAAACAGGTAATTGATTATCAATGTTTACTTCATTTTTGTCTTTTTTTACTTCATTTTTTTGAGAACATAAGACATTTTTCTTCCCAGAATACATAGCAATTTAAAGAACATTACCCTAGAGTGTGAGAGATGATTGAAGAATGCATTCTTAGTATTTAAAAATAATGTACACCACAATCATTAGGATAGTTACTATCAAAAACACAGAAAATAACAAAAATTGGTGAGGATTTAGAGAAATTGGAACTCTTGTGCATTGCTGGTAGGAATGTAAAATAGCACAGCTGCTATAGAAAACAGCATGGTAGTTTCTCAAAAAATTAAACAGAGAAATGCCATATGACCCGGCAATTCCAATTCTGGGAATTAAAGGAATTAAAAGCAAGAACTCAAGCAAACATTGGTACACCTGTGTTCATAGCAGCATTATTCATGACAGCCAAAAGCTGGAAATAACCCAAGCATCCGTCAATGGATGCATGGATAAACAAAGTGTGTTATACACACACAATGGATTATTACTCAGTCTTATAAAAGGAGGAAATTCTGAAACATGGTACAACATGAACAGACCCCAAAGATACCATGCTAAGTGAAATAAGCCAGTTACAAAAGGACAAACACTGTATGATTCCACTATATGAGGTAGCTAGAGTAGTCGAATTCATAGAGACAGAAAGTTTGGGAATGTGTTGCCAGGAGTTGGGAGGAAAAGGGGATGAAGGTATTGTTTAACAGATATGTAGTTTCAGTTTGGGAAAATGATGGTTGCATAGCAATATGAATATACTTTAATGCCACTGTAGTCCACACTTAAAAATGATTAAAATGATACATTTTATGCTATGTATATTTTACCACAATAAAAAAAGTGCAAAATGCTGTTATTAGTGCAGTATATATTCACATTTTAAAAATTTACAAACATAAAAATTTTAATTTTGTTTTATCTCGTGGTTGGTGGTGATAGTATTTTACATTTTTATAAGCGACGAGAGGGAAAATAGCACCCGATAAATTATAATAACAAATCACTACAGTGATTTTTAAGATAAGTTTAGCTAAAGATGTCTTTATCAAAATAGCCAAAAGTCTAAAAATGCATATCTATTTTTAAAACCACATAAATAACAGAAATCATCTGTATATTCTGCGAAATAATACATGTTCTATCCAGCAATTAAAATACTGGAAAAGGTATGATTTGAATGCTAAGCTATATTTTCCTAAAATGGCATAATATCACAATAATATATAATCACTTGGTGGAAAATGTTTCTTCTACCTAATGGAATACTTATATATTGATGTATTCAAGAAAAGCTACTTAGCAAAGAACCCTGTTTTTTTGCAGCACCAGCACTCCCCTCAAACACTGGCACCCTGGAAAGACATCCTGGAAACACATTAGACTTGGTATATAATTATGTGACATCAAAGGGAAAAAATTAAGACTCAAAAGGGGGCTGGGGGAGAAACAAGGAAAAGGGATTTCTCTATCTTGTAAACATCCATTAACACTAAAACTATTGCATTTTTCTCTTTTAGGTACCATAACCTCTTGGGTAGTGATTTTTATTCTGCCTATCAACAGTGCTTTGAACCCAATTCTGTATACTCTGACCACAAGACCATTCAAAGAAATGATCCATCAGTTTTGGTATAACTACAGACAAAGAAGATCTATTGACAGCAAAGGAAGTCAGAAAACATATGCCCCATCATTCATCTGGGTAGAAATGTGGCCACTGCAGGAGATGCCACCTGAGTTAATAAAGCCAGCTCTTTTCACAGACCCCTGTGAATTGTCACTAATTTCTCAATCAACTAGACTCAATTCCTATTCATAATGGACTCTGAAACTCATTTCTACACGGAGAATATTGTGAGATGCTTCATGATGGATTTATTAGTATGAAATGGACGCCACAAAATTAATAATTTATGATGGCTAAGATAAAGCCATTACAAGGACATGAGGTTATTCGGGTAAAATCAAAGTGACTGAGGCTCGTATAAAGGGAACTAAATTATATTGATAATGTGTATATATTAGTATGTATTTTGCATAGGAAATTAAGAGAAATCTACTTCAGAAATATTCATTCATTCTTTTACCGTGCATTTATTGAGTACCCATTCTGCACACAGCACTGCAGTAAATTCTTGGAAGTGCATAGTATAGAACCTTTTCAATTTGCAGTGTTAAATTATGTTTAGCCACAACAAAATATACAAAGACTATCTGCAGTTCTTAGTTTAAGGTAGAGCTTTGTCATGCACATCAGCAAACATAATAGTCATGGACAGTTCTAAATAAAGTTTTAAGGCTTTGGAATATTCAGTATAATGAAAAATGAGAAAATGTCTGATTATTTACGAACTAGATGTTTTAAGAATTCATCTTACCTCTCTTGAAGTCCCCATACACTTGGGAGGTAATAAAAGATATTTATTACTCTGAGAAAAGATGTTCTGATATAAACTCAAAGTAGTACTTCTCTGTGCATCCTCATATTTATAGTCAATTGATTTTCCACAAAGATGCCAAGACAATCAAATGAAGAAAGAACTATCTTTTCAACAAATGATGCTGGGACAACTGGATTTTCACTTGCAAAAGATTGAATTTGGATCCTGACCTTATAGCATATACAAAATCAACTTAAAATTAATGATCAACCTAAATATAAGACATAAAACTCTTAGAAGAAAACATGGGGGTAAATCTTCAAGACCTTGGATTCAGCAATGGATCCTTAGATGTGACAACAAAAGCATAAGTAACAGAAGAGGAAAAAATTAATAAATTAGACTTCATCTAAATTAAAGACTTTTGTGAACCAGAGAATGTTATCAAAAAAGTAAAAAGACAGGGTACCTGGCTGGATCATTTGATGGAGCATGTGACTCTTGATCTTGGGGTTATAAAGCCAAGCCCCACCTTGGGTATAGAAATTACTTAAAAATAAAATCTTTAAAAAAAACAAAAAGACAACTACAGAATGAAATATTTGCAAATCATATATCTGAGAAAGATTTAATACCCAGAATATATAAAGAACTATTAGAACTCAACAAGATAAACAACCCAATTTAAAAAGTAGGCAAAGAACTTAAGAAGACATTTCTACAAACAAAATATACAAATGCAGGAGATGCCACCTGAGTGGCAACAAGTGCCAATAAGCACTTGAAAAGTTGCTCAACATCACTAATCATTAGAAAAATGAAAACCACAATGAGAGATTTCACTTTATACCTAATAGGCTGTAATTAAAACAAAAGGAAAAAAAAAGAGAAAATAAGTATTGACAAGGACATGGAGACTGAAAGTCTTCTGCATTGCTGGTTGGAATGTAAACTGATGCAGCTGCTATAGAGAACAGTTTGATGGTTCCTCAAAAGCTTCATAGAATTACCATACAACCCAGCAATTTTACTCTGGGTAAACCCAAAATAATAGAAAACAGGATTCAAACCGCTACTTGTATGCAAATGCTCAGTGCGAAAGAATGGAAACAGCACAAATGCCCATCGACTAATAAACAGATAAACAAAATGTAGTAGGTACAATGAAATCTTATTCAGCCACTTACAAGGATGAAGTTCTGACACATGCTACAACAGGAGTATAAATAAGCCAGACACAAAAGGACAAATACTATATGATTCTACTTACATGAAATATCTAGATATTTGTGAATTCATAGAGACAGAAAGTAAATTAGAACTTATTGGGGGCGATTGGGTTGAAAAGATGCTGCCTAAAAAGTACAGAGTATCTTCTGGGGCAAAGAAAGTTTCTCAAATTGACTGTGGTGATAGATAAACAACTCTGTTGAATATTACGCTTTAGATGGGTGAATTCTATGGTGTGTGAATTCGATCTTGATAAAACAATTAAAAGGGGAAAGAAAGAAGAGCTAAAATGCACTGATTCATGAAGTTAAGGAAGGAAAGAAAGGTCTGCATGTACGTGTTTTACTTCATAGAGGAAGTAGTTGTCATCGAGAGACGGATTGACCTTCCTTTTGCATGGTGGCCAGTTCATGAGATATTCTTCTAGGCTCTAACTGAGCTATTGGAATTCTTTGCTTTCATAATTTGAAATCTTCAAATAGGAATAAAATGTTTTCAGTTACTTTTAAAACACCAAAAATGTTTGAAATATGAAAATACTGGAATCAAAAAATTATTTATTGAGTATATAATTGTATAGATTTCTTTTCAAAGTAAATTGCCTGAACTTTAATTCTATTAAAAATATGGATTACTTTGAGTCCTTTCCATTCTTACTTGCAATAATACCAATAAATTTTCTACATGAGGAATATGGTTAGGCTTTCAACAGAAATCAGAAAATAATAGAAAGCTAAATATGTAAGCATTAAAAACAAGGTCAGGCACCTGGGTGGCTCAGTCAGTTAACCATCTGCCCTCAGCTTAGGTCATGATCCCAGGATCCTGGGATGGAGCCCTACACTGGGCTCCCTGCTCAGCAGGGTATCTGCTTCTCCCTCCACCCTACTCCCCTGCTCGTGGTCGCGCGCACACGCTCTCTCTCTCTCTCTCTCTCTCTCATGCTCATTCTCTCTTTCAAATAAAGTTTTAAAAAAATTCAAAAATTTTTTAACTGCTGATAAGATGTAGAGTACCTTTATGACATCTCCTATGAAAGATTCAGAAAGCACTATCATGAAAAATTGGTAAGATTTCATTCAATTAAAAACCTTTATTTAAGAAAACTGCACAATCAAATACAAAGATAAATAACTACAAAAGATAGATAACATAGGTAACAGACCATGAGTATTCAAAATATATAATATCTACAAATTGACAAGGAAAAGACAAAACATAATAGAAAAATGGACAAAGGTATGCGTAGCCTCAGAAATCACGCACTACATTCTTCAAGCTCCTACTAGTTATGTAAGTCAGCACTACTCAATATGTGAGACGACACAAGGGCATGCATACCAGGAGGCCGCCCATTGTGGCTATCTGGAGGCCACCTACCACATACACAAAACAATATTTTGTAGTACTTTGAAAACATACATATGCATTAAAAATAAAAGAACACAAACTAGAATATACACTTTTAGGACCATGGTTACCTCTGGGGAGAAAAGCAGGGGGGGCGGGGAGAATGGGACCAACTGACACAAAGAGGTAACAAAAGTTACAAATGTATCTAACATTACAAACATACCTAGATCAGAATAAAGTACAGCCAAATGCTAACATTTATTAAATCTACATGGTGGGAATAGATCCTTTAATGTTTTACTCATGTGTTTGAAACATTTCAATAAAAAGTTTTAAAATAATGAACCAAAGAAATGGAAATAAAACTCGCTTTGAACACATTTATTTCTGTACATCTTAAAAACTGCAGTTTTGATGACACAGAAGAAAAATATTTTTCTAATATCAAAATAAGTATCTCTTTGGTATAAACACATATGTGTTATCTTTAACTTAAAAATTTAATCAAGTACTATGACCTAATATACTAAACAATAGTATTCTTTGTGCATCTATTTGTTCCTTTTCATAACCCCACTCTAGGGCCTTAGAATATAGTTCTGCACACATCTCCATATCTACAAAAGAATTACGATGCATATCAAAGATATCTAGAAGTTCTGGAGAATTAGCTGGCTTAATCACTGACACATATGACACAAACCAAAAAAAAGAAATAGAACAACATTAGATATGGGACAAGTAGAACATTGTCATTAAAGTCAAATAATATGAAACCAATCACATCATTTAAATTTGATCCATTAAAACAGTGTCTTTAGAATTATTATATTTAGAATTATGTGCAAAATTCAAAAAGGGTACAGAGCCATAATTTTGATAAGGCACTTTAAAAAGAACATACAACATCACAAAGCATTTAACCTGAGAAATAAACAGAGAAAAATATATATATATACATACTTTCTAGACAGCTTTCATTTTCTGAAATAAAAACTTTTTTAAAAAGCATCATGAAGGATGAAGGATAAAAAACATTTACCATATATTTTTAAAAGTTGTCATCAGTTAAATATCAAATCCCCGTTAAAAAAAAAAAAAAAAATTTCCTTCAAGTCCGTGAGGTTCTGATTCAAATATTTTTTTGAAAAACAATTACAATTTTCACGCTAAAAACAGGAAGAAAAGAACAGCTTTTAATTGTACTGTCAACTCATTTATTCAACAAACATTTACTGGTTGTGGTGTGACACTACCCTTGTTCTAGGTGCTGGGGATAAAGACAGACACAATCATTAGTTCCAGGGAACTTGGCCTAGTGGAGCTGGGCCAACACTAGTAGCCTTAAAGTTATTTCCTTTGGTCCATAAAATGAAGCTCAACTTCAAACTCGGGCATTTTCAGCATCTTCTTGGAAATCAAATAGAATGCTCTACCTGTTTTTTTACTGGTAACACTGTGGCATTATTAAGCTTATCTACTGATGAAATAACTTTCATAAAAGATTCTATGAAAGTTTAGAGAACAGAAAGTATTTAAAGATAGATATTGGCCAGCATCAAAAATAGCATCGGTATTCTGCTTTCACAAAAGTGAAGAAAACAAAACAAAACAAAACAAAACAAAACAAAACAAAAACTGCATTCTGAATACACAGACTGCTGGAGACAACCTTATACTTATGGTACACATGCAAACATCATAAATGAGCAAGTATGAATTATCACACAGCCAATCAGTTGTCAGGCTTCAAAGAATCATAGCCTTCTTTCAAGAGGTCCCGCCAGGTTTTAAGGAAGCGTGCATTTTCTGTACATTTGAAGGCAAGCTCTTCCACTTGAGCTGATACTGCAGATGTGGCTTCAAGAAGTTTGGTTAATGAAAATGCTGCCTGAAATTTAATGAAAACAAAAAAAAATAAGAGTCAAACAATATAAAACACCAGCTCTTTCCAGAAACCTAAGAAATTCTTTAATATGACGTAAGCTTTGAGGAATATGTCTGCTGGAAGGACATCCACTATGTACCAGACATAACAAGTCAGTACCTTTTTTTTTTTTTAATTGAAAATACACTAGGGGCACCTGGTTGGCTCAGTCCTAGAGCAAGCGACGACTCTTGATCTCAGTGTTGTGAGTTTAACCCGACATTGGGTGTAGAGATTATTTAAAAAAAAAAAAAAAATCTTTAAAAGAAAGAAAATAGGGATCCCCGGGTGGCTCAGCGGTTTAGCCCCGCCTTCAGTCCAGGGCCTGATCCTGGAGACCTGGGATCGAGTCCCACGTCGGGCTCCCTGCATGGAGCCTGCTTCTCCCTCTGCCTGTGTCTCTGCCTCTCTCTCTCTCTCTCTCTCTCCTCTCTATGTATTCTCATGAATAAGTAAATAAAATCTTTAAAAGAAAGAAAATACATCAGACTCTCATTAAGATTAAAAAAAAGAGGACTTGGATCCCTAGACACTAAGCTCCAGAAGCCTCTGAAGGGCTTCCTTCATCATAAACAACTGCCTGGCAGGTAACAGGAGTAGCGTCCCACTAACTTAACCTGTGAACACTACTTACACCATGAAAATGTGTAGACCAAAGAACAGAAAGATACTCTGAACGGACAAATAACATCAACAAAACCAAAAGAAACAAGAGCAGCAAACACAAAATATCCAACTCTCGGTGCAATTCACTTCTTATTCAGATGTTTTTCCTTCACCTATTAATCTAACATAACACTGCTCCTAGATAACGTATCAGCGGTCCATGCTCCGTATTCTCTTGACAACCAGTCCCGTTCAGCGAAAACTGAAGCTGTGTCAGCACTTTGATCATCTTGAAAACAAAACAAGACGGAAACGCAAACGCTTGCTCAGCGAGGAGCGACGCTCCACCTGCACTGCACGGGGGTCGAACCTGCAGCACACGGTTCTCGGAGGACTGCACCCCCCCAGTGGGTGTGCGAGGGGGTGTGACCGCGGCATTAGGAGATGCGACGGACACCGTGGGGCTCGGGCCCAGCCGTCAAGGAAACCCATCTGGGCCACAGGCGCCCTAACGGAGCCCTAAAACGGGGTGCAGCACGCCCGAGGCCCGCGGCCCGGGCACCCGGCAGGCGGCCACCCAGAGCGGCGGGGTCTTGCGATGGGGGGGGCTGGTGAGGCCCCGCGAGCCGGAGGCCCTCCCCTCCCCTCCCTCCCCAGCCACCGGCTCGCGGCCCTCTCCTCCATCTCCTCCCCTCCTGGGCCGCCTGCTCGCGGCCACCCCCTCCCCTCCCCTCCCCTCCCCTCCCTCCCCAGCCACCGGCTCGCGGCCCTCTCCTCCATCTCCTCCCCTCCTGGGCCGCCTGCTCGCGGCCACCCCCTCCCCTCCCCTCCCCTCCCTCCCTCCCTCGGCCGCCGGCTCGCGGCCCTCCCCAGCCCCCTCCCCTCCCTCCCTCGGCCGCCGGCTCGCGGCCACCCCCCTCCCCTCCCCTCCCCTCCCCTCCCTCCCTCCCTCGCCGCCGGCTCGCGGCCCTCCCCAGCCCCCTCCCCTCCCCCCTCCCTCGGCCGCCGGCTCGCGGCCCTCCCCAGCCCCCTCCCCTCCCCTCCCTCCCTCGGCCGCCGGCTCGCGGCCACCCCCCTCCCCTCCCCTCCCCTCCCTCCCTCCCCCGCCGCCGGCTCGCGGCCCTCCCCAGCCCCCTCCCCTCCCCCCTCCCTCGGCCGCCGGCTCGCGGCCACCCCCCTCCCTCCGCCGCCGGCTCGCGGCCCTCCCCAGCCCCCTCCCCTCCCCCCCTCCCGCGGCCGCCGCGAGCGCCGGGACCGGCCGCCCACACTCACGTCTCCGATCTGCAGCTCCACCTCCTCCAGCGGGTCCGCCGACCGGCCGCGGCCGCTGCTCGGAGCCGGCCAGCCCGACCTCCCCGGAACGCCGGGGGAAGAGGCTGACGAGGCCTCCGAAGACGAGGGGGAGGAGGGGGGCGGCGGGGGCGGCGAAGAGACCCGCGCCTCCTCGGGGGCCGCCATCGAGCGGGGCTGGGGCCGCGGGTCGGAGCCCGGCGGCCCGACCCACACCCACCGCCGTTCAAACCGCTCGCGCCCCGCGCCCGGAAGCCCCGCCTCTCCCGCCCGAAGCCCCGCCCGGTCTCCGCGGGGCTCTCTGCCCAGGCCGCGGACGCCGGTCATTTTTCCGGACGCCCAATCAGAGGTCAGTTCGTTCCCCTTGGGGCAGTTCATCGCTCCTGCGCAAACTCCAGTGAGGCTGCGAAGGCGCCTGGGTTAGAGGACTACAACTCCCAGAATGCTGTGGGCGTCGCTCCGCCACCCCTCCCCCCGCACACGCACAAACACTACTTTTGATGCGCACCCAGATACCGCGGGATCTGTGAGTCCCTCTCACCCGCCCTCCCGCGGCCTCGCCACGCCTTGCTGAGGCGCGAACGGAGAACCAATCCTCAGCCTGACGCCGGGGCCTGCTGGGACTTGGAGTTCTTTTCCCTTGCCCGCCTCGGCACCTGACCCGGAAGTCCCTGCCGGCCGTGAGCGTCACGCGCGGCGCCGGCGCAGAGCGACAAGGAGGCGGGGCCGTGGGGAAGCCGAAGCCGCGGGCAGCGCGGGGAGGCGGAGTGCCGCCGAGGTGTCGGTGTTTCCCGGCGAGTGATGGCGCCCCCCGCGGCCTAGAGGTCGAGGCCCGCGGCGAGCCGCAGGCGGACCTGGGACCCGTGAAGATGTCGGTGCCGCTGGCCAAGCTGCCCTGCGCGGGTGAGAGGGGGCGCGGGGCGCGGGGCGCGGAACGGGCAGGGCCGCCCCAGCTGGAACTAGGGCAGAGGTCGTGCTGCGGGCACCTCGCGGGCACTCGGGGGCACCGCGCTCCCTCCCCTGGAGGGAGGGGCTGGGAGGACCCGACAACTGGGCCGGAGGTCACGCGCGGGGGGGAACCTTCCCGACCCTCTTGGGACCCTTACCCGGAGCTCGGGTCGGGTCCCGCCTTTGGTCTCCGCGGCCCTCCTCCCTCCTAGTCCGTTCTTGGGAACGTGGAGTCTGAAAATAATAAATAAATAAATACTAAAAAAAAATAATAATTAATTAAAAGCTAAATAAATGATTAAAAACTAAATAAATAACTAATTAAAAAACTAAATAAATAACTAAAAAATAAATAGTTAATTAAAACCTAAATAAATAATCAAAAACTAAATAATCGATTAAAAACTAAGTAAATAATTAAAAACTAAATAAATAATTTAAAAACTAAACAAATAACTAAAACTAAATAATTAATTAAAAGCTAAATAAATAAAAACTAAATAAATAGATACGTAAAAACTAAATAAATAAATAATTAAAAACTAAATAAATGATAAATAAATAAATCTAGGTTGAAGTCTGACCTGCAGCCCTCCTCCCTCCTAGTCCATTCTTGAGAACTTGGAGTCTGAAAAAGATAGATAGATAGATAGATAGATGTAGATAGATAGATAGATAGATAGATAGATAGATAGATAAAAAGAAAGAAAAAAGAATTCAAAAGAACTTGAAGTCTGACCTGTGGCCCTCCTCCCTCCTAGTCCATGCTTAAGAACTTGAAGTCTGAAAATAATAAGAAAGAAAGAAAGAACAGAACTTGAAGTCTGACCTGTCACATCGTGATTAACACAATATGCGCTGCCCAGGTCTCCAGACTATCTGGGGCCAGGAGTTTGTGTGGGTTTTTTGGGCCAGGAGTTTTTAATCCGTTGTGTCTAAAATTAACTTTAGAGGCTGAGGATGTTATATGGCTGCTCCTGGAACCATCACAGTGACTTGTGAGAACACCCTGTTACCTTCCCTTTCTCCTGAGTAAAAAAGAATAATTATGATGCAGTTGGAATGCTCTTTGTTTTGTTGTACGTAAAAACAAACAAACAAACAAAAAAAGCTTAAACATTCAGAAAGATTTCACTATGGCGGGGGGTGGGGGGGAAAGACTTGAATTTTGTCACATTTGGCTTAGTTTTTTAGCGTTGGTTTCTTGAAGTTAACTTTTGGTCATAGAATACACCAGTATACATAACTGCAAATTCAAGGCTGTTCTCGTTAGGTACATTTTATGAAGGTGGAAATTGTGGATTTGGCCACCAGATGTTAAATTAGGATTTTGTTTAAAGTTCCTGATACTCGTTCGTGTAAATACCACACTAAATGTGTAGATCTGCCTTATGGTTTTGTGAAATATCAAAGGAGTGAGGTGCTATCTGGCCTCCTGCCTAATTCACCTGAAATTATTCCTTGGCCGATGGTTAACTACAGTCCACCAAAATTAGCATTTCCATTCTCCTTGGATACTTAAATCCTTGCCATTTTCATAGCTCAGTGTCAACACTACTGGCAACAAAGAGATGGACACAAATGTTTTGGCAGTGTGACTTTGATACCATGACGCTCTGAGTTCAATGGACTTTTTGACCTTAGGTCTCTACCCAAACTCAGCCGAGGTGCCTAACTGTTTAACTGTCTAAAGTGGGATATCAGATTTGTTTTCAGAAAGGAACTAAAGGTCGTGACCAAGATTTTTTTTTTAAGATTTTATTTATTCATTCATGAGAGACAGAGAGGCAGAGACACAGGTAGAGGGAGAAGCAGGCTCCATGCAGGGAGCCCGACATGGAACTGGATCCCAGGACTCCAGGATCATGACCTAGGCCAAAGGCACATGCTAAACTGCTGAGCCTCCCAGGGATCCCCGTGACCAAGATTTCTAATTTTTATCTCCTAGGCGAAATCTAAACTGCCCAGGTCCAGATATTCTCTAGAAAATAAGTAGCTGTATAAGCAATAGAATTAGTTTTATCTGATATCAAATCATCAGTTTTCAGCAGCAAGTGGTAACTTCTATATACTAAACTAGGATTCATCGTAAGACAAAGATTTTTAATATCTTCTAATAATAAATAATACAAATGATTATTATTTTCTTTTAAGATTTTATTTATTTATTCATGAGAGAGAGAGAGGCAGAGGAAGATGTGGGACTCGATCCCGGGACCCCGGGGTCACGCCCTGAGCCGAAGGCAAACGCTAGGGATCCCCCCCTAGTTACAGTTTTCACTGTAATCTAAGAACCTGCAAATCTCTAGTGTAATTTCAAAAAACTAACATGGATTATACAGCAATAATAATGCCTTGTTTTTAACTCATAATGTCTCTTATAATGAATAATGTATTTGCAATGTATCTGCAAATAAACAAATACCTAAACATGGATCATAACAAATAGTAAAGATCAACAAAGACTTTCCCATGTATTTGAAATATATAATAAAATTTACATTTTAATGGCCATACTGAACAGTTAACAATTTAAAATTATAATATCACTCCCTATCCTTCATGCCCTTATGAGAATTGTGGGGCAGCTACAACTCCATTTACAGTAGACACATGGGAATTCAGACAATAGCACCCAACTTCTCAATCCTTCCAACATCAGTCAAGCTTTGAGACTACTATTGAATTTGAAATGATCTGTGAAATAATGAAAACTAAGCTGTGATGAAAACAAGATTTTTTTTTTTTCTTTTTTCTGATTAAATGGAAAGGTAACAGCCTGGCATAGGCTAGTTCTTCTTTAGTACCCAACTGCAGAATTAACATATTTTTATGTTTTACTCTTTACAAAAAAATACTTTTTTTAAAGTAAAAACTGGCATCAGAAATCAATAATTAAAGATGAATATAGAAAGAGATTGAGAGTGAACTCTAAGACTTTTAAGCAGTAAAAAACCCTATTTTTGGTAAGTTTAAAGTGGCAAGGAAACTAATTTTCTCTATGTGCAAAGGCATACTAAAAATTATAGTATTGGGAATAATATTTTAATTGTTAGGTAACCTTTCACATATCCTAAACCTTGAAAAATGTACATGGGATACATAAATATATTATAGGAGAATTCAGTTCTAGAGTTCAAATACAGCATTGTCATCATTCAAAAGAATATTTATTAAATAATCATTTGGGGACACCTGGGGGCTCAGTGGTTGAGTGCCTGCCTTCAGCCCAGGGCATGACCCTGGAGTCCTGGGATTGAGTCCCACATTGGGCCCCCTGCGTGGAGCCTGCTTCTCCCTCTGCCTGCGTCTCTGCCTCTCTCTCTGTGTCTCTCATGAATAAATAAATAAAATCTTAAAAAAAAAAAGATAACTAACTAGGAAGATATCTATATAGTTATCAAATATGTATTAGCCACTTGTTTTGTGTAAGTTATACTAGATCTTATACCAAAATATGGACAAAGTTGACCATAGACTTTAGAACTGGTGGGATGAGAATTCAAATACTTGCTGAAGGTTTCATTGCAGTTAATGAATTCAAACACAAGGTAGACTCCAAAACCTATGCACTTAACCTCTGCCTTTTTCCATGTTGCCTTTTTCTATTTATTTACCTTGTTTTTAGTTAATAAAGTTAATTTTTTGGCAGTTTTAGGTTTGAAGAAAAGTTGAGCAGAAAACAATTGCCATATGACTTTCCCCCATTCCCTATTAACATCTGACATTAGTGTGGTACATTTGTTGCAGTTGGTGAGCCAGTTTTGATACATCATTATTCAAGTCCCTAGTCTATATTAGAGTTCACTCTTTATATTGTACATTGTATGTGCATTTGACAGATGTGTAATGACATGTATCCATCATAAATTGCATTATCACAAAGAATAGTTTGCCCCCCAAATCCCCTGTGTTGCACATATTCATCCCTTCTTCACTCTTCCTGAACGCATGGCAACCACTTATCCTTTTTTTCTTTTTAAGATGTTACTCATGCTCGAGAGAAGGAGCAGGGGGAGGGGCAGAGGGAGGAGATTTCCCACTGAGCAGGAAGCCCAAGTGGGGCTCATACCCAGGACTCCTGAATCATGACCTGAGCTGAAGGCAGACACTTAACTAGCTGAGCCACCCAGATGCCCCAACCACTGACCTTTTTAATGTCCCTATAATTTTACCTTTTCCAGAATGTCATACAGTTGAAATCATGCAGTATGTAGATTGGCATTTTCAGATTGGCTTCTTTCAATTTGCATTTAAGTTCCCTCCGTGTTTTTTCACGTGTTTATGTCTAGTAGTTCATTTCTTTTTAGCAGTAGGTAATATTCCACTGTATGGTTGCACCCCACCATATCTGTTTATCCATTCATCTATTGAAGGACATCTTCCAAGTTTTGACAATTATGAATAAAACTGCTATACACATTCATGTTAAGGGATTTTTTTTTTAACCTGGACATTTTCTTTCTTTTATTGGGATAAGAACTCTTAACATGAGATAAACCCTCTTGACAAATTTTTAAGTACATTATTGTTAACTATACGTACAGTGTTGAACATTATATCTCTAGAGCTTATTCATCTTGCTTGACTGCAGGTTTTAAATGTGAAGGGATACAACTGCTGGATCATTTGTTGAGTGTATTTAGCTTTGTAAGAAATGCCAAACTATCTTCCAAAGTGACTGTACCATTTTGCAGTACCACCAGCAATGAATGAGAGTTGCTGTTGCTCCACATCCTTGTTTTCTCCTAATCTTCTTTGTGTGTGATTATAAATGTTCTTTTTCAATAACAGTTTTATTGAGATCTGTCACATACTATACAATCATGTCATCTAAAATATACAACTCAATGGTTTTTAGTATAAGCACACAGTTGTGCAATCATTACCACAGTCTATTTGAACACATGTCCATCACCCGAAAAAGAAACTTTACACTCCTTAGCAGTCACTCTTCAACCTCTCCAGCCCTAGGGCAATTACTAATCTATTTTCTGTCTCTGCAAATTAGTCAGTTTGGGATAGTTTATACACATGGAATTATATGTAGTCTTTCATAGTTAGCTTCTTTCACTTAGCATAGTGTTTATCAGCAGCAAAAAGGAGTTCAGTAGTGATACATGTTCGTTGCTGAATAATATTCCATTTTATGAATATATCACTTTTTATTTATCCATTCACAGACATTTGGATTTTTTTTCTATACTTTGGCTGTTATGAATAATCTGTCTATGAAGATTCATGCAGGTTTTTGTGCTTTTTCATTTATCTTAGGTATATACCTAAGAGAGAGTTATGTGGAAACCCCAAACTTAAATGTTTTGAGGAATTGGTAGACTGTTTTCCAAAGTGTCTGCACCATTTTACATTCCTACCAGCTGTGTATGAGGGTTCCAGTTTTTCCACATCCTCATCAACACTTGTTACTATCCCTCTTACTGCTTATAATCATCCTAGGGGATACAAAATATTATCGCGGTTTTTGATTTGTATTTCCCTGACAGTTAATGATGTTGAGCATCTTTTTATGTCCCTATTGGCCACTTGTATATCTCCATTAGAGAAAAGGGCTATACAAATTCTTTGTTTTTTAACCAGGTTGTCTTTTTATTATTAGAAATGAGTATATTATATATACTTAATGCAAGTCCTTTATCAGGTAGAGGATTTGCAAATATTTTCTCCCATTCAGTAGGTGATCTTTTCACTTTCTTCATGGCATCCCTTGAAGACAAAAGGTTTTTGTTTTGTTGAAGTGCAGTTTCTTTTCTCTTTTGTTGGCTTGCGTTTTTGGTGTCATAGCAAAGAAACCATTGCTTAATCCAGGGTCACAAAGATTTATACCAATGTTTTTTTTTTTTTAAATTATACCATTTGCTCTTACATTTGGGTCTTTGGAGCTTTTTGAGTTAACTTTTGTATCACTATAATCTTTATTTTTTCACTTTTTATTTTGAAATAATTTTATATTTACAGAAGTGTGTTGCAAAGATAACACAGAGTTCCCATATGCCATTTGCTCAGCTTAACTCCTTACATAACCATAGTACCATTATCAAAACCAAGAAATTTACATTGATGCAGTACTATTAACTAAACTACTGACTTTATTTGAATTTCCTTATTCTGGTCCAGGATCTAATCTGGGACACCACATTGTTTTTAGTTGTCATATCTTGATAGTCTACTTCAATGTGACAGTTCCTCTGTCTTTTCTCGTCTCTCATGATCTTGATACTTTCAGTATATACTGGCCAGTCATTTTGCAGAATGTCCCTCAATCTAAATTTGTCTAATGATTTCTTATGTTTAGACTGAGGTTATAGATTTTGGGGAAGTATGCCACAGGGTAGTAAAAGAACTCTTATTTCAGGGAGTGTGGGATACCAACATGTCTTATTGCCAATAGTGTTAAACTTGATCATTTGGTTAAAGGGTTTGCTATATTTCTCTACTGTAAAATTAATATTTTTCCTATTCATACTCTACTTATTAGAAGCTAGTCATTAATTGCAGTCCACACTCAAAAAAGTGTAGAAACAAATCTGTAGCAGTATCAACATCATCTTTTATGCTTTGACTTTTTCTGCTAAAATCATAGACCAAATGGAATTCATTTTGATAAAGAAAAGTATACTTTTTTCCAAATGACTTTTTCCCTATCTTTGACCATTTAATGAGTAACCATTTCCTCTCCCTGATTAGAAATGGCATCTTTATCATACACCAAATCCTTAATGTGTATTCTATTTCTGAACTCTATTCCTTTCCTTTCTTTTGATTATTCCATCTCTTCTCCTATAACAGACTTAACAGACTTCTAATTATTATAGCTCTCTATGTAAGTTTTTATATGTTAGGGCTATTCCCAAGGGAGGATTGTCTGTGTGTCTGTGTGTGTGTGTGTGTGTGTGTATAATGGGAAAGAGTATTAAGGAGAAGAGTACCAGAGAAGGGAGACAGAAATTAAAGATACAGGTGAAAGGGAAGGCTTCAGATGAAGGGATGTCCCTACGAAAACGTGAGGGAATAAGCCTCATCACCCAGGTGGAAGGATTAATGTAAGTGAAGAGAAAAGACCTCTGTTATAACCTGAGAGAATGAACAAAGAGTGGATACAAATACAGATGACATTAGAGGTTGTTGCCAAGGAAATGGGAAAGTTCTCACCTAATTGCTTCTATCTTTCTGTGATGTTTGGTGGTGTGTTAGGGTATCTGCTTCAGATAAGGGAAGGAGAGGAGATAGAATTGAAGGTTTAAGGAAAGCAGGGGTTTAATGAACATTATTGCAGATAAATCTTTGCACGCTTCTCTTTATTTCTATTTGCTAACTTAATGAATATGTACAATTTTAAGGCTCTCAGATGTTGCCATATGGGAGAGTCAGTGTTTTAAAGAGCTGACCATACCTTAAAAAAAAAAAAAGAGCTGACCATAAAACCTAGTTTGCCCACATTGTCCCTGCATAATCATCAATACTGCCTGTTACTACTCTCAAAAGTACCCAGTTTGGTAAATTATATAGTCACCCTATTTATAGGTTAAGCTTAATATGAGCTAAATGGGATATATTAGTTTATTAGGAACTTTTAACATAAAATTTGAAAACATTGCTCTATGAGAAGAAGCTAAGTTCATTTAGGAAATAATACAGTCTGTTTCAGTTCATATCACAACTAATGCCTCAACAGCATAGATCTAAATTCACTGAATGTCTGCAATGTTGATATAGTTGGAATATAAACACAAATTTTTAAGTATAAGATATCACATGGAATCATATAATTCTAGATCAAGAAATTACTATCGAGATCATCTAGTGACCCTTTTTTGGATGATGATACTGAAATCTAGAGAGATTAATGATTTGTTTAAGACCTTAGGGCTGATTATTAGAAAATTAAAAAGAAATCAGATCTGATTCCCAATCCTAGAATTTTTTTCCTTTTAAAAAATGTTTTTCAGCCTACTCCTAAGGAAAACTAATTGAAAAAATAATAATGTTCATAATTTTTATACAGCATATCAGTGCTTTCATGCCTTAAAAATTAAGAAAAGTTATCTACCTCTGTGTCATGCAAGATGGTCTTCAACTTCTGTTGTACCTCGAATTACTACCCACTATACTATTTATCCCCGGGATAAGGACAAGCGATGGGAAGGTAAGTAATAATTTCTGTAGATGTGTTAGGCTTTTCTAGATACTTTGTATAATTTTTTTTGCAGAGAAAGATTTTTCATGATAGTATAAAATCATCAAATAATATTTCATAGCTTTACCAAATCTATTACACATTGATAATGAGATAAGCAAATGTTTGCTAAGTTTATAGTAGTAAATCTCAAAGCCAAAAGGGGGTTTATGGAAGCAAAATTAAGATCTAACTGGAACAAAACCTAAGAGAACATCCAATTAATACAATAATATATTTAGTGTAATTCTCATGCAAAGTGGAGGGACAATCTCTATAAATGCTCTAAAGTATAGTGAGTATTTGTAACCCAGTTTGTGATTTTTATCAGATCATACTCATCCCAGAATTTTCATGTATTTTTTTAAACATTTTTCCTCCCAGGAGTGAACATGGAGAGGTTTGCAGAAGAAGCAGATGTAGTTATAGTTGGTGCAGGCCCTGCAGGACTTTCTGCAGCTGTTCGTCTAAAGCAATTGGCTACTAAACATGAAAAGGACATCCGTGTGTGTCTAGTAGAGAAAGCTGCTCAAATAGGAGCTCATACTCTCTCAGGGGCTTGCCTTGATCCACGTGCTTTTGAAGAATTATTCCCAGACTGGAAGGAGAAGGGAGTATGAAAAATTGGTTTTTATACAAAGTGTACTCTTTATCATATCTCTATTTCCAAACTACTAGAGTATGGAAGAAACCCTTTTTATGTAATTCTGTTTCTTAGAGGATTGTTATAGATAAGTTTTTTTTTAACTTAAAAAGAGCCAAAAAATTGAATCATATCAACTATACTTATAATTTTAAGATATTAACTCATTTATTTGTATAATGCCTCCTACATGTTGTATTTATCTACTGGATTTATGAGAAGGCCTTATCTGGAGAAGATTTTAGAATATTTGTACCAAATAAAATAACAACATTTTGATTTTGAGGATTATTTCCTAACTCGATCCGTAAGTGTTTCTGTCATTGTTCTTCATGAAGTTCTATATACATTTCCTGGAACATTGTAATATCTAAAGCCAAAGAAGGTAATCTAATCAAATGTTCTAAAGAAATAAATTAATATGGCCTCTCATAACCTAAGAAGAAAAGGCACTGGTATGATATGCAAAGAACTGAATGTTAGTTTTACTGCTTTCATAATTTGTATGACCTTAGTTAAAATCTTACATTTTTTGTATCTCAGCTTAGCCTTTTCTTCTGTAAGATAAGTTATGTTATACTTGCCAAGGTTAGAATATTCGCTGTCTGTGAATATACTTTGTAAAGGTCAAAAATCATATATGATTTCTGTATTATTTCTATATGGAGTAAGTTGAATTCCAAAAATTTCATCTGTGCTCTTCTTTCTAAAATACCAAGCTCCTTTAAACTAGAAATACTTTAGTTATACCTAATTAACTTTCTTTTTTCAATATTATATCAAAAATATATATTATTGAATTATTATTGACATAATTTCAGTTGTAATAGAAAAAGGTTTTCAGAGCCCCATATAACTGAGCAGATAGAATCCATGACATATATGTTAACTGTCTGTATCCAAGGAAAAATAAAACCTCTCTTATGTTTTCATCAAGCAGGAAGTTACAACTTGGAGCAAGCACCTAGGCTAAACTCGCACAGAGACAGGGAGACAGGAAGCCATGTCCAAGATGTCTCCAAGCCCCCAAGAAAGATTTCTGGGATGTAAAACTGGCTTATTTAGGTTCTAAAAAGATTCCCATACGTCTGAAAGAGACAAAGAGGATTTACAGTTCCAAGTTTTCTAAAGGAAATGAAAGAAAAGTGAGGAGAGTAGTTCACTTTCCCTTTTGACCCAGTTTTTTTATTATTTGTATTTACCATTACAAATATAAACTAAAACTTTCCTTTCCTTCTTTTGTTTTTAGGCTCCACTGAATACTCCAGTAACAGAAGACAGATTTGGAATTTTAACAGAGAAATATAGAATTCCTGTGCCAATTCTCCCAGGTAAGGTGTGATCAGTATTTGTAGAATCATAGAATTCCATGCCTGGAAGGAATGGAATTTCACCTGGTGAAATCCCTTCTTTTTACAGATGAGAAAACTGATACCCAGAGATTTGAAGGACTTACCCAAAGTTATAGAACTAGCTTGTAGTATAACAAGACTAGCGCCTAGTTCTTCTGTCTTCCAGTCTAGAAGAATTGAGATAGCCTTGTAAGGCAACCTGGAATTTTAATTTAGTGTTGTAATGTTTTTTAAATTTAATGATTAGAACTGTATGCCAAAATTGTAGAAAATAACTGAAATTATGACCATAAGATAAGATGTATGTTTACACAGAGATTATACATGATTAGAATTCTTAAATTAAGTATGTTTTTGAGATGGTTTATCAGTAAACTTCAGATTGATAAATTAAGCGTATTTATAGGTCTTCCAATGAATAATCATGGCAATTACATTGTACGCTTGGGACATTTAGTAAGCTGGATGGGAGAACAAGCAGAAGCCCTTGGTGTTGAAATATACCCTGGTTATGCTGCTGCTGAGGTTTGTATAGTTTTACTATGTTTTTAATATTTGTAGGAAGTATTCTCTCTTTCTTTTGAATATAAACAGTTAATGGTACAGAGGTAAATAAGTATTTTTAAAAAGCCATAGAATTTTAGAATTGTAAGATTAGGGGGAATCTTGGAAAGATCAAATCCAGAGAGTAATTGAATTCCTTATCTTGTTACATATATCATATGATTGTCTAACTTACAACTGAACACCATCAGGGATGAAATAATCTCTATCTGACATTTGACATAATACTCTGTCTTATGTTGAATAAAAATATATCTTCTGTTTTAAACTACATAGAACAAATCATGCCCTCTTCCAAGGACAGTTTTTCCATTATAATTATGCCCTACTCTCTCCGTCCCCACTTTCAGTTTTTTTCTTTCCTAGGCTAAATATTCTCAATTCTTTTAACCATGATGTTACATATAGTTTGAGTTCCTTCAGTATTCTCAATGTCACCTGAATTCATTCCCTTTCTATCCTCTTTATAAAGTGGCACCCAAAATGAAAAAAATGACTTCACGGGGCATATGGGTGACTCAGTGGTTGAGTGTCTGCCTTTGGCTCAGGTTGTGATCCCAGGGTCCTGGGTTTGAGTTCTGTATCGGGCTCCCCACACGGAGCCTGCTTCTCCCTCTGCCTATGTCTCTGCCTCTCTCTGTGTCTCAAATAAATAAATAAATAAAATCTTTAAAGAAAAAACTACTTCAAGCCTAGTGTAACAGGGCTATTGCCTTCTTCATTCTAGAAACTGTTCTTCTATTAATTCTCTCAAAAATAACTTTTTTGGCAAATGTATCATACTGTTGACTCTCACCAAGTATTATTGGGGAAATGATTAAAAATAATATGTTCTGCCAACCCAGAAAACTCACCTTTATAAATTACTTTTAAAAGTTTTGTTATTTAATGAGCATCAAACTAAGACTGCAGTGCATATGATAGGAAGTCTACTAGGGAGGTTGCCAAGACAGAAAATAATCTCACTCTTGCATAGCCACACATATACAATCCATTACATCCATGTTAATTGTCTTTGTCCAGGGGAAAAATAAAGTTTCTTGTATCTTCTTGACAAGCAGGAAGTTACAACTTAGAGCCAAGCACCTAGTTCAGACTCCTAGAGACAGGGAAACAGGACACCAGTCTTTTTGGTGTTCACATTTCAAATATGTCTCTGACACCCCTGGGAAATACATTTCTGAGATGCAGATCTAGTGGGAGTCTTAAATAAGACTTTTAAAAACATTCCTATATCCCAGAGAGACAGAGAAAAGATTTACAATAAACTTTTCTAAAGGAAATGATTGGAAAAATTGACAAGAAGGGTTTTTTTTTGTTTTGTTTTGGCCTCAGGGGAAATTCAAAAAACTGTTTTTATTTTTTACCCTTACAATATGTAAGTCAAAACACATAAGTCACTGTATTATACTTGTTGCTATGTTAATTTTTGTTTTCCCAGCTCATATATATGTGCATTTGGGTTTTGGGATACAACTGTAGGGTTTTGCATTTCTCCTGGTTCTTGACTGGGATCAGTATCAAAATCACTAGTAGGGTGGTTTGTAGAATCTCTGATTTTCACTTTGTGTACACAAACACACACGCACACATACCATACACACACAATCTCTTATCCTTCTTTTTTTCTCAGTCCCTTAAAGATCATCATCAATAGATTAATGATACGTTGGTCAGGTTTTTTAATTTTCTGAGCCAGACTTAATTATAGTTCAAAGCCACATTCTACTGTTGATTCATTTTCAGGGTATGAAATAAAAAGTTTCTATTTTTCTTTTCATATCCATTGCTGCTAATCGTTGCTTTACCTTTCCACTCCTGTGCTGTCTGCATGATTCTGGTGTATATTTTGTACTTCTATCTGAAGGGCATTTTCCATCACAGAGAAAACAGAAACCAAGTAAGAAAGGTAGAATATTGCTGGTTCTCATTCTCAATTACAATTCAATCCTACTTGCTCCAAAAATACATTTAATCACTTTTGGGCTGTCTTGAACCTCTTTCTGTTTTGTTTTGTTGTTTCATTTTCTTTGATTTTTGTTTTTTGGGATCTTAGCTCATTTGGAACAGAGGCTTTCCTGACCCTGTTGTCTTCCCACCCGACACTGATTGATGGTCTTCATTTGTTAGAGGCCCTGATTTCAGGGTCTGTATACTTGGTTTTGATGCCTAGTTTCTTCAGGTTATTCTTACTAGTTTCCTTAGTGACCTCTATAGTAGCTTCCTCCTTTACTTCTTCATTAAGGTTGTGGCATTTCTTTCATTTCCAACTGTTTGAGCTGTGTTCTTTTATACTCTAAAAGAGAGTATCTTTAAAACATTTCTTTTTGGGGATCCCTGGGTGGCGCAGCAGTTTGGTGCCTGCCTTTGGCCCAGGGCGTGATCCTGGAGACCCGGGATCGAGTCCCACGTCAGGCTCCCGGTGCATGGAGCCTGCTTCTCCCTCTCCCTCTGCCTGTGTCTCTGCCTCTCTCTCTCTCTCTCTCTCTGTGACTATCATAAATAAAAAAAATAATAATAATTAAAAAAAAAAAACATTTCTTTTTTTGCCTAAACATTTTGATGCTTGTTATGTAATCTAGAGAACATGTTCACTTTCTTAAATATCTAAGGCTGTTTATTGCTTCTTTTTAATGTGGTTATGAATCCTAAGGTGATAACAAAATATGTTTTCATTTTAGGTCCTTTTTCATGAAGATAGTAGTGTAAAAGGAATTGCCACTAATGATGTAGGGATACAAAAGGATGGTGCACCAAAGGTAAACATTTTAACAGTTATGTGTGTAACAAACTGACAAAAGAAGAAGGAATCAACTTAAATGCAATAATTTAGTTTAGCTACAAACTACAGATTAATAAAATGTATGTTAGAATATAACTATTAATGTAGAAATTTTCTTCTGTTAAAAAAAGTATAGAGGCATCTTTGAACTGAAAAGGACTTAGACAAATAGATGTGATATGTTTAAGAATAGTTTTCTTAAAGATAAAAACATGACTAATACAAAAAAAAGAAACCAAACATGTGACAAAGATTTTATTTCACTCATTAATAAATGACAGAATCAGTAAGATGTTCTAGCCAGTTCGAGGAGAATTCAAAACACATACATATATATAGGTCATCAGTCAGCTGCATTGCCACTTCCATAATTTCCATTTCTATGGACAAGAATCATTTGCATTACTATCAGTAACACTGATAGTCTTTGATATCTTTTGGTAAATATAAAACTGATTGCTTTCCTCTCATTCAGATATAATCCTGGATGGTTTTCAGATTTTTACAACTTTTATTTTTGAATTTGCGAAAGAAAAGCTCTCAGGCTATGGATCTCTCACTGTGCAAGATTCCTCGAAACGAACAAGGAAAAAAAACTCCTTGCTTTCCCATAATAACAGACCAAAACACAAGTTACTATCTCAATAAACTAATTTGTCAACTGATATTTATTTGCTGTTGTCTTAATTTCTCAAATAGATCCTAAGTTCCATGAGGGCAGAGATCATGCAGGGTTACTCAAGTCCCCACCATAGTGCCAGGTGATATCAGATCCTCAATAAATATTTGTTAACTTAGAATTTCTCCTTCTCACTGCCATTCCTGACAGAATGGGGAATCGAGAATAGAGTCTCCTCCAGCATATTTTCCTGCTTCTCACTGCTTCCTGCTTAGAGATAAGCAAGTGGCAAAGCTCTTGAGTCTTACCTACATTGTTCCTCTAAAGGTTTGACTGGTTTCATCAGAATTCTGTAAGGTCTGGGTCTCAGTGTGTCCTAGAGTAGGGTGCAAGAAGCTATTTTTTTAACAAGCCCCCAAAGAATTCTGATACATACCTAGGTTTGCAAACAACTATTGTTTCATACTACTATTCATGATAAAAGAATATTGGTTTTTCTTTCCTGTATTGTAGTTATTCTTTCCTGTATTGTGATCATTTAATTTTAAACCATATTTTATTCTTTTAAGATTTTATATTTAATGTTACAGCAGAACTGAGGCCACAATTTCTGCTATTCTGATATTTCATTTTTTTTTGTGTTCTCAAATTTGTTCAAAAGTAAATTTTTCTGTTTGGGGCTTTGTAGTTATAAAAACATCTATTTAATATATTTTTATATGGATATAAAAACAGAAGAGTAAAATGGAGTCTTAGTTTTGTGAGCACCAGAATCTAAGTTTTTAAAATAACTGTTTTAGTACCACAGGTTTGGAGTGGGGAGAACCAAGGACTGTGTTTACTCTATTGGTTACAAAGGTGGTGAGAGAAGTCAACTGTCAGTGTGTTGGCTTCTCACACCACCTTTGTAACCAAATGTCATGAACATACTGTGAAGGCACACACACAGGTTAATGTCTTTCCACAGCGTCAGCTTTATTCAGTCATAAAGCAAAGTTAAATCACAGTTGTAAAGCAGGTTCAGGATACCAGACTCAGTAACATTTCACCATGTGAAATGGCTTCTTACACAGCACACAAAGCAGGACAGACGACAAATCACACAACAGACAAGATAACAGAGGGTATAGGAATTTAAGGAACCAAACACAGAGTCAGTCTGTGGGCGCACAGTTGAGATAAGGCCTTGGTCTGGTCTGGGCCACCTCTCGGCCCATAGTGCTTCTTATGTCCCAGCAACGAAGGATCTCAGTTCTGTTCAGAGATCAGCGGGGCGGAGCCTTTTCGTGGCTGTTGCCTTTTTTAAGTGGTCAGACGTAGGGGGGTCAGATCGGAAGAGTAGGATGGTGTGCTGCCAAAATCCTCCCCTTTTTGAAGTGATTTGATCAGTTTCCCCACAGACCTCCTCTGGTCCTGCTTGTTTTTAGTTCTGGGATGTCCGCTGATGCTGGTCCTGGTGATAGCTCCTCGACGCAGTACCTTAACTACTTGTGTCATTGCTTGACACAGGCTCCTGCTTGACAAGAGACCCCATTTTGTTCTCTACACCGAACCAGTGTGTTTGCTGCTTGGTGAAGCACAGATACACCAGGTGGAGTTTTCACACAAAGTAAACTTTATTTGCAGCAAATAAGATCATGGGGAATAGCATCCAAGGCCATTACTCCTGAGAGAAGGTGAATGGGTACCTCCTTTTTAGAGTTAAAATGAATATTTAGATAGGGATGCCTCATCACTGTATGTAGAGACGTGCCTAATTTTACCTTGTATGTTATGTAAATGAGGCTGAGGCTCCTTCTTGGGTGGAGACTTTAGTATTACAATGAGGTAAAGGTCACTGCCCATTATTCCAGGAGGGACTCCATGGTCTGTCTGTGTGGACGTGAGTGGGGGGGAATGTTTAGCTCAAAAGCTAACTGCATGTCCATTTGGAAACAAATAGAGTTGGGCCTTGGCGCCAAACCGCTGCGCCACCCAGGGATCCCATATTTTTTTTTTGTTTTAAATTCTGAGAATTTCTTAAAACCATTAAAAAAATTGGAAACCTAGATTACAATTACAACCTAAAGGTAGGATAGGCCATCCTATAGAGAAAAGAAATTACAAACCTGTAAGAGACCTTTTTTAAAACTATATAAACATTAAACACTTCTGTTGGGCATCCCTGGGTGGCTCAGTGGTTTAGTGCCTGCCTTCGGCCCGAGGCATGATCCTGGAGTCCCAGGATCGAGTCCCACATCAGGCTTCCTGCATGGAGCCTGCTTCTCCCTCTGCCTGTGTCGCTGCCTCCCTCTCTTTCTCTCTCATGAATAAATAAATATTTTTTTAAAAAAACACTTCTGTATACCAAAAGATACTATGAAGTCTATAGATAAGCAGCAGATTGGGGAAAAGGTTTTGACTACCTGTAATATCAAATAGCACATATATATTAACAAGAAAAAAGGCAACGCTTTAGAAAAGTGAGCAAAACCTAAAAAATTGACAGTTTACAGAAGAACAAATCCAGGTGACTACTACTTATAAGGAAAGATGTTTAAGTACTTTTTCTTCAGAGTCCACAGTTTAAATGTCATTTCTTCAAAAAGCCTTTTCAGTTCACCCAATCCGTAACAGTTTCCTCCTGTTATTCCCTCTCAACACCTTGTGCTTTCTTTCAGAGCACTTAATCATAATCTGTAATTATATACTCACGTATTTCTTTAATGTCTACCTCTATGACTGGCCTGAAGGAAAGAGATGTGGCTTTTATTCATCTCTGTATTCCCAATGCCTAGCATAGAACCTGGCACACTATTCATTCATATTTCTTGACTCAAAAACAAAAGTGCTTAAACAGTAGTCAGGAAAATGCAAATTAAAATAACATTTTTTTTTACCAAAAATGTAAAATGAACAGTTATATCTCTCAGCAACTGGACTGTAGGGAAAAGGCTTTTCTTACACACTGCTGGTGGAAAGCAAACTGATAATACCTAGTAAAATAAAAATAGGTGTGCCCTTTGATCCAACAGTGCCACTCCGGGGAATCTATCTTACATGGATAAAAGCACAGTACTGTAAGGATCTATAAATACAAATGCATGCACACACACACACACACAGGGTGTATATTTTGTAACATTGTTTTTGGTCACAAACTTGGAAATAGTGAATGGCTATTAAACATTAGCAGAATTGGTGAATAAGCTATGGTATTTTCACATGGACTACTATCCAGCCATTGAAGAGAAATATTTGACTCTACAGTGACTTGAAAAGATTTCCGTGGAGTATTATTGAGAAAAGTCAGATGCATTGTGTTTTGTAATCTTATTTTTTGTAAAATAAATCAGGAACCAAAAAAATTTAAGCATATATGTATCTCAGTTGTATGTGTGTTTACATATTTGGGATAAAAGTGTACATACTAGATTGTTAACATGCTTTATGGATGAGTGAAGTGTAACAAGAGGGAGCAGACAAGAACAAAATAAAAAAGTGAAATTAGAGGATGTGCATGCAAGTGTAATATACACCTATGCATATGTATGACAAGCATTGCACAAGAAAAAAGTAGTTCTCAATAAATGTGTGAAAGATGTTCAGACTTTGTAGTAATCAAAGTAATACATTAATAATGACATAATTCTATCATTCAGAATGACAGTATTTAGCACCAAGTATATTCATCTAAGCAGTGCTTTTTTTTTTTTTTAAGATTTTATTTATTTATTCATGAGAGACACGGATTGACGCAGAGACCCAGGCCAGGGAGAAGCAGGCTCCATGCAGGGAGCCCGACGTGGGACTGGATCCCGGGTTTCCAGGATCAAGCCCTGGGCTGAAGGCAGCGCTAAACCGCTGAGCCACCCGGGCTGCCCTAAGCAATGCTTTTTAATAGCAGAACACAGTGGAACAGCTAAAATGTCCCACTACTGAGAATTGTTTGAAAAATTAGGGGAGCGACGCCGGGTAGCTCAGTGGTCTAGCATCTGCTTTTGGCTTGGGGCGTGATCCCAGGTCCTCAATAATATTATTTAATAAAGGAATACAGAATAGACAGGATAGTCTCTTATGAAATACATCTTTTCTGGTATTTCTCTAGGTGTAAGTATAAAATATATAGAGCAAAAGAGAAGTAAAGACTTCAATTGTAACTTTTTTTTCCACTTGGAAACAAAACTGTTTTAGAATATGCCTTCAGTAATAGAGAAAAAGTAAAATTATAACCAAAGAGTATATTTAGTATGATTCTACGTGTGTTAGAAGTATATAAATAGGCTCTATATAGATAGAGCCTATATAAATAGGCTCTATTTTATTCATGGAAATTTTCTCACATGATTCATGGGAAAGCTATTTTTTTTTTAAGATTTTATTTATTTATTCATGAGAGAGAGAGAGAGAGGCAGAGACACAGGCGGAGGGAGGAGCAGGCTCCATACAGGGAGCCCGACGTGGGACTCAATCCCAGGTCTCCAGGATCGCGCCCTGGGCTGAAGGCGGCACCAAACAGCTGAGCCCACCGGGCTGTCCTACAGGAAAGCTATTAATAGTGCTTTTTGATTCAGATGATGGGACTGGAAAACCAGGAGCAGAGGGGAAATGGTTTTTCACTTTTGATTTTATTTTCATTTGTAGAGCATTTTTTTAGCATGAGTGTGCTTTATTTGCTTTTTAAATTCTTACGCACTTAAGCATTCAGATACTTTGGAATTAAAAAAGAAAAATGCAACAGACAGGATATATTATAAAGTTTAAATTAGATTCCACTTACAATAGTTTTATTTCTAGTATTATGTATTTGTACTGTTTCTTCTGTACTTGAATCATAGTTCAATTCAAAAGTGACTAGAATGTATTTTTTAAATTGTCAAATGTTGCAATTTAACATGTTTTTATTTTTTAGACAACATTTGAGAGGGGACTAGAACTACATGCAAAAGTTACAGTTTTTGCAGAGGGTTGCCATGGACATCTAGCCAAACAACTATATAAGAAGTTTGATTTGAGAGCCAATTGTGATCCTCAAACCTATGGAATTGGACTGAAGGAGGTATCCTGATTTGTTTTTGTAATTTTAATTTTAAACTATGAAGTTTAAACTCATTTGTATTATAGTGTAGTTTGTAACATTGATATAATTTTATAATTCTATTTTTCATTGAAGCATTCGTTATAATTGAAAATGTTTGGGATATTTTTTAAGGGGCTAGAAAATATGGGGCTAGAAAATATTGCTAATCAAATTCTGTTATCTAAGTTGTTTCTACGTGTTGTAATTGTTTTATCAAATGTTTCTTGAAATCAAAGTCTAGATCGAAATTATTTTTAATATTTTATATTTTATGTTTATATATTTTAATTAATAAGAATTTCTTTTCATTGTAATACCATCTGCCCTAATAAGATTTGACCTGATACCCCTATGCTGTTGTATGGTGACCAATCGTACAAGAATTCTTTCTTCAAAATTGCACTGTGAAAACAGTTTATGAAATATGTGCTCATCCATAGCCTATTGATCTGAAATCTAAAATTTAATTAGGTTAAGTATATTTTCTCAGTGTATCCAGTCTCTGTTTCCCAAATCTTAGGCTTACTAGAGTGTGAAAGATTCATTACCTTTTGTTTTTTTTAGGATAAGGCTCAGGACATTTCCAATTCTGTATATAGCTAGATTAATTGTGAGTAAAACCTTAACTGTTTTTGGTAGGTTGCACATCGCACTTATGTGATTTTTAGATAATATTTCAGATGGAAATTGTTTAAAACTTACCCTTTTGAAAATAGATGAACGATTTGTTTCAGTTGGGAAAGGGGGAGTGGAGAAGAGCACATATCCTGGAGAGCAGCAGATCTTAGGTGTATACTCAATTAACTTTTATAAGGTGAACACACCCATGGAATCACCACCTAGATCAAGATCTAGAACATTAGGGACCCCCCGCCTGGGTGGCTCAGCGGTTGAGTGTCTGCCTTTGACTCAGGGTGTGATCCCAGGATCAAGTCCCGCATTGGGCTCCCTGCATGGAGCCTGCTTCTCTCTCTGTCTCCAATGAAGAAATAAATAAAATCTTAAAAAAAAAAAATAAATCTGAACATTACCAGCACCTCAGAAGTTTTCCTCCTCTCTTCAGCAGTGTTCCCTATAATAGTATGAAAGTCTTACCAATCTGAAAATCTAATCAACTTCTGAAAGAATTCATAGTTTTTCTGACCTGTTTTTAGTCCAATTCATCATGCTGCTGTTTGATACAATTTTCTTTGATATGTGAAGTACTTTTTTTGTGTTTCTCTTATTACAGTTTTTCCCTTGACATTTTCATAACTAAGACATAAAACCTGGCAAGTTTGATATATTGTGGTGATAGAAAAAATTTAAATAATACTGTAGGCCTTTTTTTCTTAGTTATGGATTATTGATGAAAAGAAGTGGAAGCCAGGGAGAGTGGATCACACTGTTGGCTGGCCCTTGGACAGACACACTTATGGAGGCTCCTTCCTCTACCACTTAAATGAAGGCGAACCCCTGGTAGCCCTTGGTTTTGTGGTAAGTTACATGGCCATTGTGGAAAACTCTACTGTTTGAGTCCTTGGATCATCAGTGTTATAAAATCCGAAGCGTGTAAAATGCTTTTCATTTGAAGATTACTTTCTAATTTTGTCAGTATGTCAAGTGCTTGTGGCCACTACAGACATTGGTCTGTAGTTTCAAACACACATAACTTTAGTGATGGTAGCTCCTAAATGCCAGACATTATATACCCTATGTTTCATGGAGAATTCTAAATTTTGTAAAAATCCTATGAAGTATGTATATTATTTTACTGACAGGACGCTGAAGTCCAAACAAGTTATATAACTTTCCCAAATATACCCGTTAAGTGAGGGGCAGGACTCACACCTGAGTCTGTGTGACTTCAAAGCCCATTTTCTACTATGGCATGCTGTCACTAAAAATGAAATCAGCACTGAGTTTGAATCTGTAACTTTTACAGAATGTACACATTTTTTCCCTTTTTGGCCACTTACATCTTTGCAGTAAATTACATTTTGAACATTGCAAGCAATGGAAAAATAAGGGTTTCTGTACCTTGCAGTTTGGTGGCAGCTTTATATTTCACTGTCATAATTAGACCTGTATGTGACACATTACTAAATGTTTGCATTATTGGTATTTTTTTGACACCCAGCCAAGTGTTCGGTTTCTCATCTTTGTATCGTTTTTCAAATGACTTAATTTTTTCAAAACATAAAAAAAAGGTTTGGTTATTAATTTCAGCATTTTGACAGTGCCTTATAAAGTGTAACTTCTAATATTTCTTGTCCTCTTTTTTTCTAAGTATGATTACGTTCTGTTTCTTCATTTTTGCCTCAGTAGTATCACATATGCTTATTCTTTACTAGAGCGGGTACTGAAATGAAAAATAATTACAACTCCTTTTGTAGAAACATAATGTTAGACCCTTACCTACAAATATTTTTCTAATTTGGGCTTTTATTTACAGAGCACAATGATTTATTAATATATTCTGAGTTTTTAAAGGTTGTCCAGTTATAAACACATGGTATCCTTTTGTTTACCCCTTTTTTTTCCAAACAGAATTTATTCAGTTATTTATTCAAGTTTGGATTACTGCATATATTTCTCCAAGTACTTTGGATACAAGAAATTTAATGTACATGTTTTCTCATAAATATTGATCACATTTTTGCTTGATTTAATTGGAAATAAGAATATCCAATTGTATAAATTTACCAGATTTAAATATAAAAATTTTTAAGGTTGGTCTAGACTACCAGAATCCATATTTGAGTCCATTCAGAGAGTTCCAGAGGTGGAAACACCATCCTAGCATTCAGCCAACACTGGAAGGTGGAAAAAGGATTGCATATGGAGCCAGAGCCCTGAATGAAGGTGGCTTTCAGGTAACTCGTCCAACTTTTTATTATTTCTTATTCCTGTATTATAAAGTAAACATTGAAAATACAATGAATAAATTTAGATAAATAATGGAAAATTATCTCATATAAAGAAACTTTAAGCACACCATAGTTAAAATTACACCATGAATTTAGTTTTAAGAATATATTAATTTCTTGAGATAAATGTATAGGCTTTTTGTTGGTTGGTTTTTAACCAGAAAGTTAAACTCCAGTATAGTCAGTAGGACATAGAGATTTGTATTTAAAAACATCTGCCTTGTGTGTTTGAACAGCTCAGGTGATTTTTTAGATTGGTGGGAAGAGTTGACCACACACACTCACTTTTAACTAAAATTTTCTGATTTAATTGGTCAAAGATATAGAAATTTATTTCTAGTAAGTTTTTGAAGAACCTTAAACAATAATCTGGAACTTTTGATTTGGCTTATTTTGAGCTAACAACTGTGACATGACTTTTTTCCTTTTTTTAATTTTTAAAATCATACTTGTTTTATGACTGAAGGTTTATACCTCTTAATCCACTTTACATATTTTGCCATCCCCCACTCCTCTCTGCTCTGGCACCTGCCAGTTCTCTTTATAAATGAGGCTGTTGATGTGTACATGACTTACTCTTTCTTTCTTTTTTTTTCTTTTCTTTTTTTTCTTTTCAGTCTGTACCAAGACTTAACCTTTTCTGGATGGTTTCTAATTATTTGTGGTTTAATGAATGTCCCAGAATACATTTCTCAGTGCAGCTTTTTTTCAGTCCATAGTTCTGTAACAAGATACTACCTGCCTATACAGGATAGGATCCTCCCAGGATCTAAAAATACATTTTATTCATAGGACTTACACACCAATTTGGAAGAATTTGCACTAGCAGTCCAGGCCTTTTTATTCACAGTTTATTCACAGTCTTCTGGTACTTTAATCAAACAGTGTTAGCAAGGCCACAGCCCTATTTAAGAAACGTGTTGTCATTATCCAAATTCCTAATTATCTCTTTCCAGCTAGTGACATTCTGGAAAGCCCTTCCTTGCTCTTATCTACTCTGTGATCATGATTTCATGCTCTTTTATCTAGGTGGTTTTGATATTGAATTCAGTCCGAGAACCATAATCATAAATCCACTCCCCACCTGTACCATGAGAGGACATGACCCCTGATCCATCTTCTCCCAGCATTCCTTCTGCCCTCCAGCTTTGCTTCTCACCACCTCTCCCTCATAGTTAGAATTCTGTAATTGATGGGAGCTGTGGCCACAGATCCCTCCGTGTGGCTCATGCCGCTGACAGCACTGGTTTCCCTGTTTATCCTTCTCCCCTCTGAGCCCGTCAGCACCATCAGCCAAATTCTCTACCACGCACCACTTTCTCAACAAAGACTTGCAGCTTCAGAAAGCCCTTAAAGAGGAAAAAAAATACAGAAAGAAGAAAGAACACTCAGCATTGGTTTCCTCCTCTTTCCTATTCAAACTGTAGATTAGACGACATTTTCCTATGCAGACAATCTAACTTAGCCACTACGTCGTAGGGTAGATATAAACTTTTACTGGCTACCCCCAAAAATACCACCACCTTTTATCAGATTGTTTTTCATGAGAATTATATACTGAGGCCCAAACAACAGTCTTAAAATTCCTTTTGGAAATTCAGCTTATTCTTAAGTTAATTAAAATATATTCTTTAAGGTAGTAGCTAATTGTAATGATGCTAGGATGAGAACTTAAGTTTCCGCCCCTCGATATCAGAGTAAAAAAGAAAAAAAAAAAAACCCACAGGATTTGTAAATCATGAGTTACTGAGAATGCATGTGAAAGCAGCTTGCAATTTAGATAATAGTTGTTTAGGGAATATTTTTAGACATGGATATGTAAAAATAATAACATTTTATTTAAATATGTTAACGCCCTGGTCCTAAACCTGTCTCACATAGGGTTAGTCATGGGGAAGAGGAAAAAGTCTTAGAGAAATACTACTAGTTCTAATCTTCATTCTTAGGAAAGGGGGCAAATAACTGCCCTTGCTCTGATTGTTTCCCTTCACATTTCACATTTTTCCCTACAGCCTTAGAAGATTTTAAGAGACTATAATTTGTAGTATTGTTTTGCTTGTTTAATTTGAACTAAAAATGTACTTTGAATGTTTCTTTCCTCAGTCTATACCAAAACTCACCTTTCCTGGTGGTTTACTAATTGGTTGTAGTCCTGGTTTTATGAATGTACCCAAGATCAAAGGTACCCACACAGCAATGAAAAGTGGAATTTTGGCAGCAGAATCTATTTTTAAGCAACTAACTAGTGAAAATCTCCAATCAAAGACAATTGGTAAGAACTTTTTATTTAAAGCATTGAAAACTGTCAGGTTGTTTATTGAGATATTTAAAAAGAAGCTATTTAAACATACCCTTAGTATATAGGCAGAGGATGAAAATAAATACAGTTAAAAATCTTGAGGCCTCCTTTTGCATATTTCAGTTGACATTAAAAGATCTATCGTTCCCTTTTCACAAAGCATTCAGGTATGTGCTGTGCAAAGAAAACTGTATGATCTAATCTCAGTAGTTAGATTTTTACGGCAGTGTTCTGTTTTATTCACATCAAAAGTAGAATAGTACCAGTGATGTCCCACCTACTTAAAAATTAGTCTAAGTTTGGTGCGCCTGAGCGGCTCAGTCGGTAGAGCGTGCAGCTCTTGATCTCGGGGTCATGAGTGTGGGTACAGAGATTGCTTAAATAAACTTGAAAAAAACCTTTAGAAAAATTTAAAAAACTGATTTCAGATTTGACAGTATTTGTGTTGGGTTTCAGATGTGTAACGTACGCACTAGGTACCTCACAAATCCCGAAGGATCTTCAGTCTGAAAACAACAGCTTTGCAGACTGCAGAATCCAGCAGCACCTTTCCCTTTACGGCTTTGCCAGCACAGACCTAGATAGGAGCCCTCTGCCGCGGTGGAGAGGAGCCAACACTTCTGCCCCCGTGAACCCTTACTCTGTGAAGACAACCCTCTAGTAATTCTCAGTTTTTCTCAAAATAAAAGCCTAAGTTTTCTCACTCCTCTGATCCCATCTCTTTTTACTCTCCCTCCCAACCACACTGACTTCTTTCCTGTAAAGAGCAGCTCATGGTCCTTACATGGACCAAACCATTTAATTTGCAACATACACAAAGCACTCCCAACCTCTTTCCTCCCCACACTGGTTTTTATTCTGTAATATTTACCCCCTTTTGGCACATAATTTACTTATCAGCTTTGTCTCCTGCCTCATGGAAAACTAAGAGAACAAGGGACTTTGTTCACTATGAACCCCAAATATCTGGCACATAGTAGCAACTCAGTAGGTGCTTGATAAACTTTATTCCTTAGAATTCCAGATAACAAATATTCCTCCAGGTCAAAGTATGAAACCTGATGATGCCTTCAAATATCTTTGTGGAAATGGAGGCCATTTGAGGTGTGAGAGAGGAAGGAGATAGAGCTTAGAAAAGGCAGGAGTATAATTTTTTAGTGGGACTTTTTTTCTAATTCTGTTGCCACGTCTCTTTCCTTGTTGGGACCACAAGCCATACTTCACGCCATGTACTCCTAGTGGCGGCACTTCCATAGGTACTGGAGCACAAAGGTCACCAAGACCAGATTGAGGGTTAGAGCCTGAGGGAAAGGGAGTGGAGCCAGAACAGGAAACAGTGGCTGGAAAGTGTAGAGCCTACAGAGTTTCTGAAAATGACTTAAGAACCAGTTTGTCCCATTAAATATTAAACACATGCACCAAGTTTCGGTGTTGTTATAAATTTCCTAGGGCTGGCACGACAGAGTCCCGCCAGCTGGGCAGCATGGAGCAACAGGCATTTACTGTGAGTCTCTAGGCTAGCAGTTCAAAATTAAGGTATTGGTAGGACCCTACTCTTTCCTGTCTTTGGTCTTCTTGTCCCTCCCAGCTTCCTGACAGTCTGACATTCCTCTGCTTCCATCTCTCTCCTCTCTGTATCTCATAAGGATGCCAGTCAGTGGATTAAGGACCAACTCTATTCCAATATGACCTCAACTAATTACATCTGCAGTGACCCTGTTCTGACCCATCCTGAGATACTGGGGGTTAGGACTTGAAAATGATGTTTTGGGGGGACAAATTTAACCTGTAACAGGGAGAAGTGTTTCATTTAATCAATTATAAAAAATTTTTTCACTTTTATAGTTAGCATGAACTCTTTAAGTAGCCTTTTCAGGTTCACTGAATTTTGAAACTAATTTTCCATATTACTAAGTTTAAGAAATCAAATGCCTTACCACCTGTTAACATGTATCAAATGTTACCTTTTTGGAAGATGCCAACATTTATACATGAGTTTTCAAATGTGATCTTACATGACTACTATTTAAATTTAAGATTCATTCATCAAAAAAAAAAAAAGTCAGATATTTCAGTAGCACAATACCTTGATATTTTATACTTAAGGTAATTTGACACAAAACATTTCATGTTTTTAATAAAAGGACTCCATGTAACTGAGTATGAAGACAATTTAAAGAAATCATGGGTGTGGAAAGAGCTATATACTGTTAGAAATATCAGGCCGTCCTGCCATGGAATACTGGGCGTATATGGCGGGATGATTTACACTGGAATCTTTTACTGGATATTTAGAGGAATGGAGCCATGGACTCTAAAGCACAAAGGTAATTCTGACATATTTGAGTGTGACTGTTACAATCCTCACCTACCCCGGCTACTCATGAATGGGGGTGCCTGGCTGGCTCATTCAGTAGTGTGTGCAACTCTTGATCTTGGGGTCTTGAATTCTAGCCTTACACTGGGGGTAGTTTACTTTAAAAAAAAAATAAAAAATTTTTTAATTTCATGGATGGGATCGATTAATAGTGAATTTTTCAATGTTTCAGACTTGTTTTATTAGAGAAATAATAAATTCAGTGTCCATAATTGTGTTATCGTTTGCTATAAGGGAACTGAAGTACAATATTGTCAAGTTTTCATAAAAATGCCTGAGAAAATACTTTTACATTCGTGTTACATTTTTGTTCAAAATCTTCCTCAAAACTAAGGTTCTGACTCTGATCAGCTCAAGCCAGCCAAGGACTGCACGCCTATTGAGTATCCAAAACCCGATGGACAGATCAGTTTTGACCTTCTGTCGTCTGTGGCGCTGAGTGGTACTAACCACGAGCATGACCAGCCAGCACACTTAACCTTAAGGGACGACAGTATCCCCGTAAATAGAAATCTGTCTGTATACGATGGACCGGAGCAGCGCTTCTGCCCTGCAGGTCAGTCCTGTGCCTTCCCCCCTCCCTCACACACAGGTGTGTTTTAACCACATTGGAAATAGACTTCCATTATTTTAAGAAATTTCTCCTTTCCATTGCATGGAAATTGTAAACGACCCCCCGTATCTAGCTTCCTTTAGAAAACTCATTTTTATGGTTCTTACTCTAGCAACACTAAGACAATGGGGATTTTTTTTGGTAAGCCTGATTCCGTCGTCATTTCTCAAAAGCCTTTCTTGGGATGCCTGGGTGGCTCCGTCAATCAGGCGGCCAACCCTTGATCCCAGGTCAAGTTAAAAAAAAGAGCTTTCCTGTCCACCCTCAGGCAAGATATGGATCATGGAATACTGAATACCTTTCCATGTTCACAACTTAAATCCCTTGTCATGACTGCTCGCTCTCTCTCTCACACACACAAAATTACATACTAAAATACTAGGGCACAGCCACATCAGCTCAAAAAATGGTCCCAGACGTTAAATTCGTCATGAATAGTTTAGCATTTCATGAATCTCAACTAGAACCATAATGGGAACTGGTTCTCCAATGATACCGTAGTAGACTGGCATGCAGACGTCTGAAAGCCAGCGTGTTCTGGAGGGACGAGTAGAATGTAAGCTCCCTAAGGGTAGGGACCTTGCCAGGCTTTTGTTTTTAAGTCATTTGTCATTACGCTGGTGTGTAAACTCTTTGAAGGATAAGGACTGGAGCTAATTTGTCTTTTCAGTTTCACACACATGTAAAATTGGAACTCAAATACTGCTGCACCTTCTGCTTTTCTCGATATTTATACTAATAGCAATAGCACACACCAAGATCTTCATGATTTTCACAAGTAAACATTCAGAAAACAAACCTTCATGGTTTCTGTAGCTGTTTCCAGGGCTTCAATTTCTAACTTGTGAATTTAAAAGTTAAAATAGGTACTTCACAATATTATTTATTTTTCCTTACAGGAGTTTATGAATTTGTACCTTTGGAACAAGGTGATGGATTTCGGTTACAGATAAATGCTCAGAATTGCGTACACTGTAAAACATGTGATATTAAAGATCCAAGTCAGAATATTAACTGGGTGGTACCCGAAGGTGGTGGAGGACCTGCTTACAATGGAATGTAAACTGCAACTATGATTGCATTTGCGGCACGTTTGATAGTTTCCTTAAAATGTATGGCAAGGTAACTTTACATATTTAGAAGTCAACAGGTGTCGAAATAGTTTACCGCATATTACTCATCAGAATGTTCATAAAATTATCAAGGAAATAAATAAAAACTTTATACCTATAACCTAAATTTGTCCTATAAAAAATTATGAGTATTTCTCCTACATAAAACTTTATAAATGAGGTAACATCTGCTTACCTCTGTGTTTCTTCAAAGATTCAGTACCAGTAGCAAATACACTGCTGGCCTTTAATGCAGATTTGACTTGTCAAATTCAAGAGTTCAGGTATAAATGTATATTCTAGGCCAGAGGTCAGCAGGCAGCCCACCACTTTTCTCATGGGTAGTTTTACTGGGACACGAGGATGTCCAATGGCCTACAGACTCTCTGTGGCTACAACTGCAGAAATGAGTAGTTGTGACAGATGATCATGGTCCACAAAGCCTAAAATATTTTACTGTCTGGCCCTTTGGAGAAAGTTTGCCGACCCCTGAATATCTGTAACAAAACATCAGCAAAAACCAACCAAAGAGAAATACATCAAAGAATTAAGGGAAACAATACAAACTTAAGTCACAATCCTGTTTATTCAACACGATGTGTTGGAACACATTGGATACCATTATGCTTTGTGATTAATGCAAATAGGCATTTAAAAAAAAATCCACTTCACTGTTTCTGTAACACTGTTAAGAGTGAATTATTTTCAGTATTCTTAAACTGTAAACAATGGGAAACTGAAGTATCAAAAGGAAACACATCAGGGATCATACATAACAGACAAAGCCTTTAAATGTTCTTATTGCCTTTATACACAACCAATGCATATCATATTTAAATTTAAGTAAAACCGAGTTTCTTCTTAGGCAAACATTTTTGCATATGCTGCCTTCTCTTTATCTTTCTGTGCCTTTATCTTTTGTTTGACTTTCAGCAATTCCGCCTGGATAGCTGTAAAATAAATATGTGATAGATGTAATAGGAGTTATTTCTCAAAACATCCAAAAAATTAGAATGCCCAACAACTGATGTTTTAGTAGGATAGTTTCTTCCTGCCTGCTGATAAAAACTCTTCTCTGTAAAGTAACTGAGCTCAATTAAGAACACATTTCACTGACAAAGTAATCACATAAACACAAAAACCACATAATTTTAGAACACTGAGAATTTTAGAACTCTCTCAATCTGAGAAAAGTCTAACTGAATTATATGTAGATTTGCCTTCTCCCCATTAGAGAAGGCAACTGAGTGCCTCCTCCCCTGTTGTACTTTAGCAGTGAGAGACCGAGACATATTTCAGTACCTAGATCTCTTATCACTATTTGTAGCAGGCATATTTGAAAAACTAAGTTTTGTCCTAACTTTTCAAAGCTTTCCTAAAATATACATCCAGTAACTAGAATACTTGTATTACGGCCTCATTCTGCTCTAAGGAATGGTCCCAGACATTAAATGCATCATAAATACTGTTATCTTTTAGTGCTGTGTTTTCAACTACAATTAGTTAATAGGAATCAGATCTCAAATGATACAACAGAAAAACAGTATTTGAATGTGTGAAAATCAGTATTCTGAAAAGGAACCAGAATGTAAGCTCGTTGAGGGCAGGGACCCTGACTTGTTGGCTGCAGGAAGGTCAGTGCCAGTAAGTGGCACTCTGTGGTATCTGTTGAACAAATAAGTGGCAAAGGGTACAATGGTTCATGACAAATTCTTACAAGACAAAATGAATTTTTACCAAAAAAACTGCCAAATTACCTTTATCTTCTGGTGCTATCTCCTGTGCTTTCTTAAGATCAGCCTTTAATTGAAAAAAACGTTTAAAGAAATATTAGATATATGATTTATGAAGGTGACTGTAAAGAAATTAAAGTGTAGAACAAAATTTTACCAATGCTTGATCGTATTCTTTTAATCCTTGCCATCCTTGAGCTCTCCGGTACAATGCTTTGGTATTGGATGGATCGATTTCAAGAGCCTACAAAAAATTATATTTTTATCTAAATATTAAATATATGTACTAGAGTTCAATTTACTGCCTGTCAGGACATCAACTCTGATGGACCCTGTAAATTTCTTCTGCCAGCTGGCACGTTGCATTTTGTCAGTAGAGGGTGCTAGAAGGACATCGCCGAGAAAAGCTGTTTCTCTCCAGGTTCCAGTGTGCTTCTGAGTCCTGCACTGAGCTTGGTCAACAGCACACAGCAGAGCTCACTGCAGCAGAGTTCCCTAAGCACGGTGGCCCGTGAACCTCTCTGCCACCTAGGAAGTCACAGCCATCCCCTCCCCAGTGAGGTCTGGACCTCAGCCCAGGGGCTGTCAAGAGGTTCCTCTTCTGCGGCAGCCTGGGTGGCTCAGCGGTTTAGCACCACCTTCAGCCCAGGGCCTGATCCTGGAGACCCCGGATCAAGTCCCACGTCAGGCTCCCTACCTGGAGCCTGCTTCTCCTTCTGCCTATGTCTCTGCCTGTGTGTGTGTGTGTGTGTGTGTCTCATAAATAAAAAAGGTTCCTCTTCCTCGGGGCCTCCATCCTAGCCTAGGGGTGTGACTGCTCTATGTGTATGTATCTGCTTTCCCATATTCTTTAGAATCCTCTTTACTAGCCATTCCCTCATTATTCCAATCCCCTTATTTTATAATATTAAACTTTCTCTTTTCAAATTACTGTATAGTTTCTGTCTCCTGATTGGGCCCCACATGGTAAAATTATTACAAATCAAAATTTGTTAACAGTTTTCTGAAAGATTTCATTTCTTAGAGAAAGAGCGTGTGCGCAAGTGCACACAAGGAGGGGGGCAGGCGGAAAGGGGAAGAAGCAGGCTCCCCACTGAGGAGGGAGCCTAATGTGGGGCTGCATCCCAAGGCCCTCGGATCATGACCCAAGCTGAAGGCAGATGCTTAACCCACTGAGCCACCCAGGTGCCCAGTAATACTCTTACTTGAAACCCACAGGGGTTTTTTTAGGAGCGTAAGTGAAGTTGAAAAGGTCTCTCCTGTGAAATAAACATTTTAGAATGTGTTACATCTTCTAAAGTCTATACTAAGATTTTACTGAAAAAGGTATGTTACCTGCCTCACAAAAGTCAAGAAGAAATCCCGAGGTGAGACCTGTGGCGGGCTCAGTAGGTAGACCACGCGACCCTTCCAGCCCCACGTTGGGTGTGGAGCCTTCTTGAAAAAAATCCAGAGTGAAGACCCACCTTTTCCTTGGGCTGGTTTCTTCCTCTGCTGCGTGCTCCCTTCTAAGTGTATTCCTCTCCCTTATTCTAGCTATCCTACCAAATGGGATCTCAGGTTTCTTCTTTAATCCTAACCCCTCACAAGGGCCTGGAGCTTACAACCTCAAGATGGAGAGTCCGTGCTCTCCCAGCTGAGCCAGCCAGACACATCAGATCTCACGATTTCTACTTGCTCTGGGCACAGGGATTTAAGCACACAGCTTCATGTGCAAAATCCATAAAAAGCACTGGGGGTGGTCTTTCTAAATACATTGAAAGTTCAGTTTGGAAAATTCTTCAACTATACAATAGGGAGCATGTCATAACTGCCCTATTTCAGGAGGTAATGCTGCCACCCATCTGGTTTGATCAGTTAGTCTTCCTGGATGTCCCCAGAGACAGGGGACCCTAACTTGAAGCAGCCTCCCTCCTCGGCCCAATGAAAGGTTCCTTAAGACAGGAATCTTGGAAAAAACAAAAACAAAAAAAAGACAGGAGTCTTGGTGTGCTTGGGTGGCTCAGAGGTTAAGTGTCCACCTTCGGCTCAGGGCGTGATCCCAGGGCCTGGGATCCAGCCCCAGGTCAGGCTCCTGGCTCTGTGGGGAGCCTGCTGTTCCCTTGCTTGTGTTCTGTCAACTAAATAAATCTTAAAAAAAAAAAAAAAAAAGTACAAGAGTCTTTTAATTAAAACACCTAATCTTTATTAGGTGCTTAACATGTGCCCAACTCTGTGCTAAATGGTGTATATATTATATAATCTTGGTAACAATCCTGTAAGGCAAGTATTATTTTCATTTAATATAAAGGACTTTATAAAATATAAAGTCCTCCAAAATTAGGACTTAACCAAGATCATGAAGTTAGTGACAGCAATCTAACAGAAAAAAAAAAAAAACCACCGTCCTTTTTTTTTTTTTTAAACACCAGGGCTGACTGGTTCCACAACCCGTTTTCTTAATCATTCCTGGCTTTGCCCTCCCGTGCCCAGCACATAACAGGCGCTCAATATGTTCAATGAGTAAATAATGAGCTGACACATGTGCTCTGAGGGAAAAAGGAAAAGTATCTTCAGAGATATTAAGTTATATAATGTTATCAATTAAATGAATGGATTAACAGGAAGACTTGAAGGCCCAAAAATTTAGAGATAAAATGACTTTTATGTTTCAGAGAGTCTCAAGTCCTCTGTAATAAAATATATTAAAAAAAATCTGACGTCAGAGACTCACCTCCAAACAACTGTCAACTGCTCCCTGCCAATTTGACATCTTCAGTTTACAAGCACCAATATTCAGCACGCAGCTTAAAGCCATAGGTTGCAGCTTCAGTCTATCTGCTTGCTCAGTAACAGCCTTTGAACTTTCCACGTATCTGGAAAATACGTGAATAAAGGGAACATATAACGCCACATACAATTTACCCTGCTCCTTCAACTACGTCAAAGTGTTATGTCATTTCTGATCTAAAAAGCTCATCAAATGCTAATATTAGGGGCGCCTGGGTGGCTCAGTCAGTTGAACGTCTGTCTGCCTTTGGCTCAGGTCATGCTCTGAGGTCCCGGGATAGAGCCCCACGTCGGACTCCCTGCTCGGCAGAGAGCCTGCTTCTTCCTCTCCCTCTGCCACTCTCCCCCTGCTTGTGCACTCGCTATCTCTACCAAATAAGTAAAATCTTTAAAAAAAAGAAAAAAGCTAATGTTAATATTCTTAATGATCACAATCATATTATTTTCCTTAAGATTGATTTTTATTTGTTCAAACTTTTTCCCCAAAGCATTCAAAGAAACCAATTTAACAGCATTCACCAGGGACGCCTGCGGGGCTCAGCTGTTGAGCAGCTGCCTTTGGCTCAGGGCGTGATCCTGGAGTTCCAGGATCAAGTCCCACATCACGCTCCCCACAGGGAACCTGCTTCTCCCTCTGCCTGTGTCTATTTATTTGTGAGACAGAGAGAGAAAGAGAGAGAGAGAGAGAGAGAGGCAGAGGGAGAAGCAGGCTCCCTGCAGGGAGCCTAATGCAGGACTACATCCCAAGACCCCAGGATCACGACCCGAGCCAAAGACAGATGCTCAACCACTGAGCCACCCAGGGGCCCCTACCATTTCCCAATTTTTAAAACTCTGGTCTCTATTACGTATTTTCCAGTGTAATTATGTTTGGGTCAACATTCTCACTGTGGGAGAGGGAACTGGAATGAGGCAAGGCGAAGAACCCTTCAGTGTTGATTCTGAACTGTATTTTAATACAATTCCTAGCTCTGCCCACAGAAAAGGGCCCAGAAATGAGCACACCTGGCCCTCAGAATCTGGTTTCTAAAGTCTATCCCCTAATAAAAAGAACCAGAGCTCCTTGCCATTAATAGATCTGGCAACAAGGTTAAGTAAAAGATGAACCTGAAACACCTTGTGCCAGAAAGCAAACAAGTACTCGCAGACTAATAGGACACGTCCAATGGATACAGGAAAGGGGGCTTCCACTGGACACATCTGGAATCCTTTGAACATCAAAAAGAATGATAGTACAATAGATAGACCTTAAAAAATTCAGATATATACAGATCTATATAACGATACTAAAAAGGGGTGGGAGAAGGAAGGAGGCCCTTTCAAGCATTAAAATTCCAGATAATAACTGTAGAGTAAGTGATAAAATTAGAAAATCATTATAATAACTGATTCAGGCAAGGATCTTCAACGACGCTAAAATCCACAGGATGAAAGAAAGCTTAGCAACTGAATATTCACACAACCTCACAGGATCACCTCACAAAGTACATTTACAAAAGGGAAAAGGCAGCTTAGGACACAAGCATCTGGCTGATGCTCCTTTAACCAAGTGCCAAAACTCAAAATAGGCCAAAGTGACATGTGCCTTCAGGATGTGATATCACAGGAAATATTCACCACCAGTGATCTAAGTCCTCTTGCCAAAATATTTAGCCTCAAACTGATCTTGAGGAAGCAATCCAACAAATACAGGCGGCGTTCGTAAGACAACCAACCAGAGACTCCACAAGACACCAATGACTCAAGAAATAGAAGGTAGAGTTGTAAGATTAGAGGACATGAGAGACATAAAACCAAATGATGCAACGGACTCTGGACTAAAGAAAGGAAACAAATAATTGGGGAAATGTAAATATTACATATTAGATATTATTGTATCGGTGATATTTTGGGGGTATTTCAATTGTATCAAGGTTATCCCAACTATTTAGGGGTAAAGCGTTATGGTATCTGTAACTTCCTTTCAAAATGATTCTACAAAAACAAATACAGCAAAAGTTAAAAATCAGTGAAAAGAGGTGAAGGTGTGGTTGTATTTGTATACTATTTCTTTCAACTTTCCCATATTTTGTAATTTTTCAAAAGCAGCAGCTAGACAAAATAAAAGAAATGCAACTATTTCAACACACCTGGTTATTATTCTGCCAAGTAATTTTGCCAAAGATAATAAACAAGTCTGGATTTCAGTTTATGATTCAATTTACAAGTTCTTAGAATAAATTAAAAATAAATTTATTACCTTAAAACTTTTGTGTATTTTTTAATGGCCATCTCCCAGTTCTGGGATTTGAAAAAAGTATTTCCAATATTTTTTAAGTCTTCTGTTATTAGTAAAATTTTATTTACCTGTATAAAAAAATACAAATATGTTGCATTTTAGTAATTAATGTGGTTTAATGCTAGGTTCTATCATTAAAACAGATTAGTATGAGAAGTTCAAAATTTTAGCACTATTTTTAATAATTTAGTTTGACTAATCTGAAAGTACTCACATCTTTTAAATCTATATCTGCATCCTCAGGGAAATCTGGATGATTGTCACCAGAGCCATCTTTTGGGAATATGCCCCAATCATCCCCTTCCTTCAATTCTCCGCATTCTGCAATAACGCACAACTGTAAAAATAATCCTCAATTGTAGAGTGTACTATCACATTAATGAGATTAAAAACAAGAGGTCTGGGTTTAAAAGCTAAACAGTTGTAAGTCACGTGCAAAACTGTCCAAGTCACTTCTCAAATGACAGACTGAGTCCCATCTATCTGCTCTAATTACAATAATGCCGTTTATATACATTCCAAGTAATATGTCACTATTTTAGAAAAGTGTTTTACTGCTATTTAACAGTTCAGTATACAAACGATAAGTTGAAAATGTTATCATTCTCGGGACATCTGGGTGGCTCTGCGGTTGAGCATCTGCCTTCGGCTCAGGGAGTGATCCCGGGGTCCTGGGATCGAGTTCCACATCGCACTCCCTGCAGGGAGCCTGCTTCTCCCTCTGCCTGTGTCTCTGCCTCCCTCTATGTGTCTCATGAATAAATAAATAATCTTTAAAAAAGTTATCATTCTGTACATAATTTTCTTTAAGTGAGGCATGTCCTTTCAATTTTACTACTGTTTCTTTCATGCAGTGAGTGACAGCTAATCTCCCGCAGATATTTCAGTTTCCAATTCCCACTCAAAACCCTGCCAACAAGGTTTAGTATTGTGGTCATTGTGATTTCATGGACATTTATAACACAAGGCTCTTTATAAAGTTATTACATAATCTAGTCTAAACCTTTAAGTAATTTATTATAGGATGAAGAAACATGCCCAGAAAGCTTAAGTAACATAATCAAACCCAAACCACCAGTTAAAAGGCTGAGTCTAGACAGGATTCTTGGTTTCCTGTCCTCTTCCTACTATGTATTAGTGTACATAACGATTTAAAGTTTTGCAGGCATAGAAGAGTTAAGAAACCTACAAAAAAATCACCAAAATTGAAGTTGAAATAATAAAAATCTCCTTTTAAACTACTCTAATCTTATCTTTCCCACCGTAAAAAAGTTTCAAGAAAAAGTGGCAGGTCCATCCAAGCTTCTATGCCAAAAGTCATCTCCTTTTATTTATGTTCCTTTAAGACAGTAATTAAGGGCAGCCCCGGTGGCGCAGCGGTTTAGCGCCGCCTGCAGCCTAGGGTGTGATCCTGGAGATCCTAGATCGAATCCCACATCAGGCTCTCTGCATGGAGCCTGCTTCTCCCTCTGCCTGTGTCTCTGCCTCTCTCTCTCTCTCCATGTGTCTCTATGAATAAATAAATAATCTTTAAAAAAAAAAAAAAAAGACAGTAATTAAGATAACAAGTGTATTTCACTGTAACTTTTTACTTACTTTGGTAGGTTTTTCACCTTTCACTTCTACATTTTCCAATATCCTTGCCACACCCATTCCTTTAATTACTTGGCCAAATACCACATGTTTCCCATCCAAGTGAGGAGTCGGAACTGTTGTGATAAAGAACTGAGAACCATTTGTATTGCAGCCTGCATTTGCCATGCTCAATAAACCCTCCTGATCATGCTGTAGAAATACAAATCAATAAAAGAAAGCCAAGGTTAGAAGTCCTGAACTGTTCTTTTACTCGCCATTCACATAAAACTACAGTGGGCCGTAATATTTAGAGCAAACAATGTAGTGTTATTCTGTATAAACTGCAACCTTTAATTCACAAACATGGGGTACTTAATCATTTAGACTTTAAAAAAACTTATGAAACCAAATGAAGTAACAGAAACGAGGCGGGGGCAGATTTCTAGAGCAGCCATTTTGAGAACATGCTATGTTCTCAACTTCAAGATGAAGATGCTGCATTAAGGAAATCTAAGGATTATACTTTGCCCTTTTTTATAATGAAAGCTCTCTTTTCTGAGAACTCAATAGTCTTTCCGTTTTTATAGGCCTACACTAGGATTCTTCCTTTACACATCAATAAACTGGGAACAGTGATGGGATATTCAATTTAGACAGGACATTTTGTTAGGTACTTTCTTAATCTCAAAGGAATCCAAAGGTTATGGCTTTCATCCCACATGAATGTTCAAAGAACCATTCTTCAAAGAAGGACCTAAGGAAACTGCCCCAAATATCTAGAAATCAAATTTCTACTTGGCATCAACCTGTCCAAAGGTTCTGTGAAACCAAGTTTCTTCATCCTTCCACCCTATCCTTAAGCTTTCTAAATTATTCTTTGTTGAACCATGTGCGTTGTACTTTCCTGTCAGTCTTCCCACCAAAAATGCCTTTTACCCCTGCAACTCAAAAACTTCAGCTCTCAGGGCTACCAAGTTTCTAGAAGGCAAAAACCGTGTGTCCTTTCAATAGAACCTCCTTTCTTTTAAAGCAATCACATAATCTGTTCTCGTCCTTCAGGTAGCTTTCCTTTTTCCTTTCCAAAGTTTGGTGCTTTTCCACAATACTGAATAGATTAACTATTTCCCAGCCTCCTATTGGCATTGTCTCTTCTTAATAATATCCCTCCCTCAAACTGGAATCTATGTTTTAGTTCCTGTCTAACCCAAGTCTTGGCCAACCTGCAAGACCCAGGTTAAATACCCATTCCTCCTCAATGTCTTCCCCTAGTAATTTGCAATATATAAATCACCTTACTCCTATTACACAGAAAGTCTTAATTTAGCATTTATTTGCACATTATTATATTATTCTTCAGTCATCCCATGTGTTTTAATCTTGTCTTCCCCATAAAATCATAAATTCCTTGTCTTCAAGGCCATTCATTTTTATAAACTCCTGGTGCCAGTACTAAATACATATAGATGCTGCCAATAAATACTGCTTGAAAGACCGATGACATTTTTTTTCAAATTATCCTAATTACCTTGTTCATATTCCTCATTTCCAAAGATATTACTATACTTTTGTACTTACATGTCCATTCTTACAACTTGAATGATGCAATAAACCCCGATTACATCTTGGGACAATGAAGATAAGAAGGCACAGGCACCACTAATGTCTTTTAGGAGCTTGGACATTAATCATATCCGCTACTTTTCAAATCCCCTGACATCCTGGATATTAGCGATGGTTTTGTTGCTCTTCAAATTCAAGCATAAAGATGCACAAGTTACCATCCTTCTGATAATGAGAACATATTTCCTGGAAATAATTTTGCTATATGGTGGCCAATCTTTAAAACTCATTGGCTTTAGTGAAGAGTGTAAATGTGGATCACACTGACATAACCATCGTATTTTTGCCAAATAAAATGGGTAGATGCAATTTTTCTATATTAAAGAATGTATTTGCAAATATGATACCTTTCACAAGAAAAGGAGAAATCTAAGCACTCGAGACATTTATTGGCGTCTTAATCCAACAAGTATCCCACACATATAGCAACCTTTATTAGCAATAAACATTCCTTTCTGTCTACTTTACCTTATAATAGAAATTTTCATCCTCAAATTTTTCACCATAAATACTTTCTCCACCTGTCCCATTTTGATTTGAGAAGTCTCCACCCTGAATCATAAATTTCTTGATAACTACAAAAAAAGTAAAATAGCTATTAAAAACTAAATATGGATTACTCCAGCAATGTTAACTAATGAACACGTAGTAAGATGGTAACTTCCTAAAACATGACTCTAGTTGTAACACTCTCCTGTCTTTCCCCATCCCCACAACTCCAAACTCTTAAAAGGCTTTCCATAGCCTGAGTCCAAAGTACTTTTAGGGCCCAATCACTTACTAATAATCCAAGAATCAGTTCAGATGGCACCCCCTCTACATAACTGTCACTGAGATCCCAAAGTTGGATCTCCTAACTTCTCACACACCATGTCGACCCTACCTCTACATCACAACATACACTGTAATGATCTCTTATAGAAAACCATTCCATAAGTAGAGCAACTGTTTTTCATTGCGCACATGGTTAGACACGTGTTACTCATTAATGTCTACTAAATAAGACCAATTATTCCCAGTAGATTTGTGATACCATAATGGAAGGACTTCAGCAAGTATCACCACTTGGTGTCAAAGGTTCCCAAGACCACTCTCATGTTGAGAGATTTCCTAGGATTCATGGGACTCAGCATTTGGTCGTATTACAGCAATAAACGATACACAGCTAGATGATAAAAGAAAAAGATACAGAGCCTGGAAAAAATCCATGTGCTTCCTTATAGTCTCTCCCTCCCATGAAAAGTCAGAGTACATTCTTCTCCCAGCAAAGAAAATGCTGCAACAAATGCACAATGTCGCTGCCCAGGAAAGCCTGTTAGAGACTCAGAACCCAAGTTTTTATCAGGGCTGATCATGCAGTTTTTCCCTACCGTGCATGTACCAAAATTCCAGACTCCCAAAAAGGGAAGCAGGTGTTCCACATAAATCAAAGTGTTGGTACAAACAATCCAGGCACAGTAAACCATCTTTATGACTCAGGGAATGGTCCCAGTGCCAAGTTCATAAACTCCAGCTTATAGCCACGCTGCAAGCAAATCTTTCCAAGGAAAGCAATCTCAGGCCCACTAGGTCAACTCTTTTCTAAATACTACACTCTACAGTATATTTCAGCATGTTACTAAACATGAACGTAAATCAACAGTTCAAATATTTAAAAATCAATTCGTTTTTTTCCATGTTTCTTTTAAAAAAAACTACTCATGATTATACTTTGTTTATTCATTAAATAAATATTTATTGAGTGTCCACTCAGTAACTATATACTACATGCTGAAGACAAGATGATGAGAAGATACAGTTCCTGAATTCATGGAACCTACAATCTATTAGGGGAAGCATCAAATAATTACTAAACAAAGGTATGATTACAAAGTGTGATGAGGATTGTGAAATGTCATTTTTTAATTAAATATTACACCAATTTTGCCCCCAGGCGTCAAACTATCTAAAGTCTGCTTCTTTATCATGGCACATCCTTTCTTCTCAATTTGATCCCACTGGAGTGAAGAGCTAGGGCACTGCTGAAGCTGGGTAGTGCACTTCTAAGCAAACCCTAGTACCCTCTCAGAATTCCACCGTTCACAGACCAAGCTTTACGAAACTGAGCTACTGCCTCAAATGTCCAAACATCCTCCTGAGACTAACAGTAATTTTTAACTTTGACTCTTCACTTAGTATTTTCTTCTCTAATTCCTACTATACAGATTTAGAAGAATCGGATTCAAAAGTTTACACATACTTCGATGGAAAGGGCATCCTTTGAAATGGAGAGGTTTCCCAGTGGTGGGTCCAATGCCTTTTTCTCCCGTACACAATGCACGAAAATTTTCTGCAGTTTTGGGTACAATATCTGCAAACAATTCTAAGACAATTCGACCAACTAAAAGAAAAAAATGAAATCACGTCAGTATGCAAAACAAGCAGCGAAATAAGCAAATGAAAAAGACACTTGGGGGGGCAGCCCGGGTGGCTCAGCAGCCCTGGTTGCTGAGCGGCCCAGGGGTGACCGCGGGGTCCCAAGATTGCGTCCCAGGTAGGGCTCCCTGCATGGAGCCTGCTTCCCCATCTGCCTGTGTCTCTGCCTCTCTTACTCTCTCTCTCATGAATAAATAAAAATCCTTTTCTTTTATATAGATTTATTTAGTCATGAAAAACAAGGGGGGGCACAGGTAGAGGGAGAAATCCCGGGTCCCCAGGATCACGCCCTGAGCGGAAGGCAACGCTAAACCGCTGAGCCACCAGGGCTGCCCTAAAAATCTTTAAAAAAAAAAAAAAAAGGGATCCCTGGGTGGCGCAACGGTTTGGCGCCTGCCTTTGGCCCAGGGCGCGATCCTGGAGATCCGGGATCGAATCCCACATCAGGCTCCCGGTGCATGGAGCCTGCTTCTTCCTCAGCCTGTGTCTCTGCCTCTCTCTCTCTCTCTCTCTCTCTGTGACTATCATAAATAAATTAAAAAAAAAAAAATTAAAAAAAAAAAAAAGACACTTGGTAGAACCATAGTGACTAAGATATCAAGTTCTCCTTTTTGGTCATTTTTCTAATACTCAAATTTAGCCTCATGTTAAGCGTCCTGTATCTAGATGAATGGGAAACCATTATTTTCCTACATCTTAATAAAGGATCATAAATACAGCAGCCAGAAGATCAGCACCCGTGTTAAGAGACACCACGAAGTAAACAGTTTTAAATTCTGGGTAATTTCTTCTCCTCGTACTCCGAAATTCCAACCCCCCCAAGTAACCAACAGGAGAAAATCAAATATCCTTCGGGCGGCTGGCTGGGGCTGGCTGAGTCTTGAGGGCAGCTGCAGTCCTTGTGTTCCAGGAAACCTCCTTAGCGCATCCGCCGAAGCCAAAGATGGGAAAGTTCCCATTTTAGACAACTCCTAGGAGGGGGAAATAGAGACCTGCCCCTAATTTCAGGACAGACTGCCTCGGCGTATAAATGCACGTGCGTGTCCCAGCGAGCCACGGGGTGCGCGAACCCTGCGGTGCACGGCCACGCCTGCAGCCCTGCCCTGCCCGGCCCTGCCCGGCCCTGCCCTGGCCCCGGAGGACGCCGGCTGCAGAGCCCCGCGCTCCTCCGCCAGCCGTCGGGGCCGCGGCGCCGGGCACGTAGCCTAGGCAACCGGGGCCAGCGCCGGGCGCGCCTTCACGGGCCCCGCGGGGCCTCCGGGCCGCGGCTCCGTCGCGAGCAGAAAAGCCACGAGCCAGAAGCCGCTCTGACCTGCAGGCGGGTCTCGCGTGGCGTGAGAGGTGGCGCGGCTGGGCCCCGAGATCTCCTCTCACGGCGGCCCGACGATGCAGCGCGGCGGGGGGGTCCGACCCAAGCCGCGCGAGGCCGTCAAGGCCGCCGCCATCCCCGACCCGGAGAGTTCCAGAAGCTTCCGCGCGGCCGACGGCCCCGGCACAAGGGCGCTGCCCCGGCGGGTCACCCGCGGCCCGCGCCGCTCGCCACCGTCGGGGTCGCCCGCACCCCCGGGAAGCCCGGCTTCCTCGCGGCCTCCGCTCACCTCGCTCCCCTGCGATGGCCACGTCAAAGAAGACTCTGGGGTTGCCGGGGGCGGAGGGCTTCCTCTGCGGGGACGGATGCGACATTTCCAACGGCGGACGCGCTCGGGACCCCACTCCCAGGAGAACCTCGTGGACGGCCGCCCACACCCGGCGGCGGCGCTGACGAGCCACTTCCGGCGGGACGTGCGGAAGCCGCGCCCCCACTTCCGGCAGCCGCGCCCCGACTTCCGGCGGGTGCAGGGCCCGCGAGCTTTTGGGGCTCGTGCCGCGGTGGTGGAGGGACTGCGTGGGAGGCCGCTCTCGGGCCTCGGCCCAGCCGCCCGCGGGGGTGCGGCCGCCTGTGAGGAGCTCGGCTGCCTCGTCTGCAAACTGGGAAGAAAAGTGCTCCCCTTGCTGCGTCGTTTACAGACGCGGAGCGCCCCGGGCGCGCTCACCGCCCGGGGGAGGCTGGTCCGCGGCGGCCGTCGGAAGCCGCCTGCAGCCCGGGGCGGGACCCGGGGACCCGGGATCGGGCCGCTTCTCCCTCCGCCCGTGTCTCCCTCTCTCCCTCTCTCTCTGTGTTTACTCTCATGAGTAAATAACTAAAATCTTAAATGAATTAATTAAATTAAATTAAATCTTTAAAAAATATATTAACAGGACGAGTGATGGGGCGGGGGGGGGGGAGGCAAAAGGCTCCGAAGCTCAGCGTCCCGGGGAGAGCGCAGTTTCCTTTCCTGATGAAACTCTGCTTTTCCCCTTATGGGAATCTGGGAGCATTATACCTGTCTTTCTTTTTTTTTTTTTTTTTTTTTTTTTTGGTTTGTTTTGGTTTGTCTTTGAACAGACTCGGCTCCCGGTAGAAGGCCGGTGGTGGAGGGAGGGCGCATTCTAAGTGCCCGCTCCCCGGTTTCAACGATCCCCTGCCCTCGGAGTCCAGCTCCAAGAGGACGAGAATTCGGTTTTGCTCCTTGCGACGCTCACAGTGCTGCTGTGACTGGGTGCTCAGTAAATGTTGTTTTTATGATCGATTTTTTTAGGGGGAGAGAGAGTCTTCCAGAAGACCCCCTGGCTGAGCTCAGAGGTGGGCGATGGGCCGGATCCCGGGACCCTGAGATGATGACTTGAGTCAAAACCGAGATCTCGGGGCGGCCCGGGTGGCGCGGCGGTTAGCGCCGCCTGCAGCCCGGGGTGCGACCCTGGAGACCCTGGATCGAGCCCCGCGTCGGGCTCCCTGCATGGAGCCTGCTTCTCCCTCTGCCTGGGCCTCTGCCTCTCTCTCTCTCTGTCTCTCATTAATAAATAAGTAAAATCTCTTTTAAAAAAAAAGAATGTTTGAAACCGAGATCTAACGTAACCAGCTGCACCCGCCCCCCACCCGGGTGCCCCACAGCTGCTCAATACATGCTCTTGAATGAACGAATGAGCTCCAGAGAATGCTAATGGCCTTGAGGATTTCTGTAAGAATGTTAATAAGAGATTTCATTTCCATGTGTATTTATGTGTGATTTGAGAAGATTTATCAGCGCTTCGTGCTGATCCTTAAATTCCAGCACATTAAGATGAATGTCAAATGTTAATTCCTTGTAAGTTGATGTCCTTGAATTCCATGTGTTTTTTAGTTGTGGTTCCCGGAGGATCTAGGTCAGCCCAGCACGGAACCTCTGTGTCCTTTGGTGAATAGGAGTCAAAATAAATTGTTCTCCAGTGTAGGGTCGTTTCCAGGCTGCAAACTGGTCATTTACACCTTGTCTCAGAAGTACCAAATGATAAGTTCACATTAAAAGCCCTATTCCGGTCTACTAGCATAAAATTAGCCTTTAGCTAAGCAGTCCAGGAATTGTCACTTTTAGCCATAACCTCCTAAGCATTATTACCATTAGGAACGTCATTGTGATTAACTAGGGAACATGGTTAAGGGCTTCTGCACCATCACACTTCTGGGCTTCAAATTGAGTCGCTAAAAGATATTAACTTGGGACTTTGGACAAGTTGCTTAGCCTTTCTATGCCTCAGTTTCCTCATCTGTAAATTAGGATTATGATATGCAACCCTTAAATTTGTTTAATTTTTTTTTTTTTTTAAGTAAGCTCCATGCTCACTGTAAGGCTTAAACTCATGGCCCCCAGATCAAGTGTCACCTGCTGCACTGGCAGCATTAGGTGAAGACTGATTTAGATGTTTTAGTATCAGAAACATAGTAAGCACTCAACCAGTATAAGCAGTTAATAATCACAAATAGCTGATACTTTACTAAAATAATTACTAGTATCAATGTATTCCAAAATGGAAGTTAAAACTGCAAAGGTACTGTGAGGATACCTCTGCATTCTCAGAAAATATAACGTGATTCTTCTGTTACACAGGTTTTGGGGTGTAAAAGACTAAATGTTACTCTCACTGTGCCTAGATTTTTCACAGTAACGTAACAGCTTTATATAAACTGTCGTATTCCTAGAACAAACTTGAATAACAGAATCATACCTTTCAAAGCCACTCTAGTACCGATCTCTAGTGGAAAGAGAAATCTTCCTAGAAGACAACCTGTCCCATGGTTAGTCTGCTTGCTTAAAACAGGGCTTCTGAATTCTGAAGTCTTCTCGTCTATGTGTAGAAAGAAAGAGTAAGGAGCATGTACTATTTCTTAGGGCTAAGGACACAATTTCATCTAGATAGAGGGATGAATATTTGCTCTAAGAGCTCTATTATTATCATTATTGTTATTTCTTTCTTTTAATATTTTATTTATTTATGATAGACATAGATAGAGAGGCAGAGACACAGGCAGAGGGAGAGACAGGCTCCATGCCAGGAGCCTGATGTGGGACTCGATCCCGGGGCTCTAGGATCCCACCCTGGGCCAAAGACAGGCCTAAACTCCTGAGCCACCCAGGGATCCCCCATTATTGTTATTTCTGTTTCCCATAAGTGTGGTAGGATAATATTAACAGATTGCATCCCCCACCCAATGTTCTCTCTCAGTATCTTTGCTCATTACACCACCCAAACAAGCAGCTAGGTATCCTGTGCTCGTTGCTTTAAGGAGAAACACGTAACAGCAAAGAAAACAGAGTGGGGGGAAAACAGAGTCTTTTCCTAGCTTTGGAGTTGCAAAAGGCTTGGTTTTACACGAACATAAAAGCCGGCTGGCATAGCGAGAGATTTGGACAAAGCATCTTTTTTAAGAGCATGGCTTCCCACTGGCAAAAAATAATAATAGTAAAACTCAAATAAACATCTCCAATGCTGGAAAATGAGGGGGTTGTGAATGGTAGAGGAAAGTAGGAGGGGAAGCAAAGTCAGGGCAGATTTCCACTGTCCCAGAGATGAGAAGTCTCTGAACCATGTCCGCCAGGAAGTCAGCAAACCTCCGTAGATGGGTTTATGAGATCTGAGAGCAGCGGGAACAGAGCACCCAGATTCCCCAATGTAGCCTCAAGAAGGCAGCAGGCCCCAGAGAGAGTATAGATTAATGGTGTGAGTAGATGGATGGGAACTAGACAAACTCCCAAAGATTTCCTATGCCCTAACTTGGAGTGGGAGCAAAACAATATCCCTGTGTTCCCAAGTGTGCCACAGAAGAGGAAAGATGGCCTCCACACTTCAGGAGCTTGCAGAAGGGAAATCTGAACTCTGCAGAGGCCTGGACAACTGATGACCGAGGTAGGATGTCTAGTGTCTCATTAGAAGCCTATGTAGACAGACGACTTTGAGACCCAGAGGCTCCCAACCCCAAAACTTATTACCATACTAGACATTATCAAGTTTACATCCAATCCCAAGAGGAAAAAAAGTGAGATACCAGAAACTGGCAAAGATTATGACCTTATCAACCCTTTGGAGTAGGCAATTCAAAATTGAACTCAAGGGGAGTAATAGAAAAAAAACTTGTGTTTCAGACATCTGAGTTCATATCTTTACACAGGCGTAGACTGGGGATCACTGAGATCCTAACTAGGACCCAGAAAAGTTTGAAGTAACACCCAACCCCTTCATCACAGGTAAGAAGTCAGAAAGGACACCAGAGTTTGGGGAGAAACTTTCAGGATCTTGTCTGTTGAGTCAAACTCTTGACAGCAAAATTGGAACTCAAGAGGTTAATGCATAACTCTTTTTTTTTAAGATTTTATTTATTTATTCATGAGAGACAGAGACACAGGCAGAAGGAGAAGCAGGCTCCACGCAGGGAGCCTAAGTGGGAGTCGACCCCAGGTCTCCAGGATCACGCCTTGGGCTAAAGGTGGCGCTAAACCGCTGAGCCACCCCGGCTGCCCTAATGCATGACTCTTAAAGGAGGCAAAATGCTTCTGCTCCTAGAGGACGCATTGGTGTTGAGATACTAGTGTGTAGGAGAGAGTCCCAACTAAGAATCCCTACTCTGACAGATCAATGAAAAAGCAACTCTCAAGTTCTGCCTGCCTGCAAAATTTATGACTAAGAATAACCGTAATTATTTCTGAGCTAGAGCATTGAACCAATGAAGGTGCCACCAGGGGCCAGTAGAGTCTCTGCCACCAACAGAAATCATCCTCCAGACAAAAATAGTTCAGTGAACTTTCTGCCTGAAAAGTCCCAAAATGATAAGAATCTTCTTCTAGGAGCTGGAAGTAATGTAATCAAAAAAAGGATATTGATTATTAGTTTACAATGACACCAAGTAAGACAGGGTTGGTGTGTATTCCTTTCCTGAGGAGTAATAATAAGATTAATCTTAACTGTTTCAGTTTACACATTGTGAAATGTGCATTTATCTGATAGAATATCAGTGATACAGTGATTTCAACCAACAAAACCAATGTTCAAATCCTTAGTATTCCATTCCTCCAAAGAAAAAAAAATTAGATTAATCTAAAAGGACTTCCTTAAAATGGATTTTGTGACTATCACAAACAAAAATAATAATAACTAGAACGTATTGATCATTAATATGTGCTAGGCTTTCTGCTAAGTGCTTTACATACTTTTTGTTAGTTAATCCTCCAAAATAACTTCGTGTCAAAGGTGATCTTATTATCCTATTTTACTTATCAGACAGATAAGGGGCTGGAGAGGTTAAGAAAGTTGCTTGATAGGACTCCAAAGCCACTTCCCTATGTATTAGAAAGATGGAACCGAACAATCTATCTTTAAACATACAAGGTTTAGGGCGCCCGGGGGGCTCAGTTAATCAATCGTCTGCCTTTGGCTCAGGTCACAATCCCAGGGGCCTGGGGTGGAGCCCTATATCCGGCTCCCTGCTCAGCACGGAGTCTGCTTCTTCCTCTACCCCTCTCCCTCATCCCCTCCCCCATGTATGCTTTCTCTCCTTCTCTCTCTGACAAAAATAAATAAACATTTAAAAAGTAAAAATTAAAAAATAAACACATAAGGTTTAGACGTTGTATAAGAAACATCATGATATATAAAGGATCTTGAGCTCCTCGTGGCATTAACATCAGATTTGTTTTATCCTTACATAACTTGGCTTTGATCTGGCATCCTAAAACGGATTAGGCTTCTGAGGAATATAAGGGTATTCTATAGCTACAGAATGTGAAGTGAGAAAAAACATTTTTCCACAGAAACTGAAAGCAGTCATAAAATTTCCTCCTAATCACTTTGCATGGAGGTTAGAGAATTGGTGCCAACCTACTGGCATCTCCGTGAATTTCCCCAATTTGAGGCAGAGATTAAAGGCAAAAAAAGCTAATAGAAGATATGCGAATATAAATCCTAGTGGCTCTGATGGAAGGGTTACACTAAGTAGAAGAGTTTACGTAGAGAGGGTCTCGAAGGTCCTATTGACAGAGACTGTTGTGATCTGTTGAGTAAGCCAATGTAGGAATTTCAGTAGGGTTAACTTTAAAAGATTTGCATTTTTAAAAGATTATTTTGGCTCTAGCATGTAGAAGAAAATCAAAGGGAGCCACGGTAGATGTAAGGAGGGCAGTGAGCCAGTTACTAGTGATGAGGTGTGAATCTAGCTGGTACTAAAGTGATGATAGTAAAGATGGATAAAAATTGATGGATGAGAAAAGCATATGGGGAAGGGATATAAAATCAACAGTTCCAAGTAATAGATTGGACATGAGATGACATAGAAGAATGGATGGAGTGAGAAACGGGTTGACAGGTAAACCTGGGATGTGAAGTAAAAAGAGGACTGATAAGCACCCACTGAATTTAGTGACATGGAGGTGTTTGGTGGCATTGCTGAGACGTTAATATCAATGTCGTTATGTCTCTAATGGAATAATTTGAGTTCATTAATATCTTAAATACATAATACCAACGTTCATTCCCAATAATCAATATTATTTTTAATGTCCTTAAACTTATTGAAAATACTAAGTACAATAGGATACCTGTAGACATATCAATGTCTTTGGGAAAAGAATTTTTTTCCATGGTGAGATCCAGTACCTTTGGCAGAACAATTCGTGAGAATTAAAAGTAAAAGTAGCGTTACTAAAAATGTACTGTATGCCAGATGCTTTTACATATCTTATAAGTTATCTTCTGTATCCTAATGCGAATGTCAACCATTCTAGATAAATATTGATTACTGGTGGTGACAGCTTGAAGTTCTTTAAAAAGATGAGTTGGAGCAATAGAAGTTTTTGAATCTTCTTTCCTATATCCTGTCTCATCAAAGTTGCTGTGTTCAAACCTGAACGCTTGTCTACAAATCCCAACACTCAAATTACATGCTCTCCTCTATCTTTAAAGGTACCATAGCTGAGAAATGTTTAAGGTGCCTGGCACACAGTAGGTAGTCAGCAATGTTCGTTGTCACAATTTGTCAATGCTCCCTCCTGTCTTTCAAATGATGTTTCTCAAAGGTACCTCCCTCCTGTTCAGGAGCCTTCAGTCTCAAGTGAAATAGTTATTAATGGGCCTGCCATCTCTAGGTTCTCCCCTAATTTGTACGAGGAACATTAAATAACATGAAGGATGGTGTTCCTGAGAATACCGACAGCACAGAATGTTCTACTCCCCCAAGTCTTTTCTTATATTGACCCTCAAAACAAACATGCAAATGAACATATTGTGAAGTCATTTTTACAGGCGGCCAGCACGGTGCTGTCTATGTGTACAGATTTCTAGAATTCAAATTTGGAGGATGGATATATTTAGTGAGGCCATAGGACTGAATAGTTATTATGCTCCTTATGCAATTCCTGCTGACTTTCACTTGCGACCCCTAAGGTTTTAACAGGCTCTGCATTGTAGCTACATCACTAAGATCACCGCTGACAATGTGAAATGAAGGATTTCTGTCCTGTTGACTGAAGAGTAAAATTTAAGTGCCCTGGATACCAGACCAGTGGGCAGCAAAGAAACGGGTTTATATTTTCGCCCACAGAAAGAATAGCTCACCTTGTTAAGGAGGAACTTTACAAAGGGGTTAGGACTTTTCTCGGTTTGAAACAGTGGATCTATTTAGATTCTGGAAGCCCCAGAATCTGTACTACAGAGCATCAGCCCAAAACAGATAACCTTGGCTACACAGCCCGTGAGGCTGGTGTTTGGATCTCATTTCACAGAGGAAGAAACTGGCTGAGGCTGGTGAATGTGCCTCCAGGCCAAACTGTCAGAGTCCTGCTTGCTTCCATCTCAGACCACATCTCAGTACCCCCTAGGTCAGAAAAAAGCATTTCTCTGTTCGGGAATATCTGCCAATGATAACAATTTTGTTTTTATCATTAGTGATGTGACTTGTGGTTTTTGAGAAAAAAAATAGCTGATAGATTCAGTTGCTTCTTGAATATTTCCCTAAAAGTCATCGTTGAGCCAAGCTGTTGAAAGGAGGCTGTTCACTCAATTATTATTAAAAAAAAAAAAAAAAAAAAATTATGCTGACTCCAGCAGCACATATATTTAAAAATAGTAATAATAATAATAATTAATCTTTTAAGCTTAAAATGGGGAATTTAGATCACAATTATTTATTACACTATTAAATTGGAATTCTACTGAGGAAAACAATTCCTCTATATTCAGATTTTTGAGACAAGCTAGATAAGAACTCTATTTGATTTACTTTTATATTTAATAAAATACTCAAATGTAATAAAGTAATAACATTTGCTGAAGTACTTTCATTAGAAGTGTAACATCTACTGGAAAAAACTGGTCTTACTCAGCAGACATTATTGAATACCTAATACTTGCCAGGCCTGGCACATAGTTAGAAGGATGAAAAAGAGAGTTGATGTTTTTAAGGAGTGTGCTGTTTGCTAAAAGAGACATTGTTACAGTATACGTATATGCAGTATAATATAGAGAGGTAGATTCAAGACACTGGGAAAAAATTGGGAGATCCAGCTTTGGAGATCTCTAAACAGTTTCATAGGTGAGATTCCATGGGATCTAAATCTTCTTACTCTGTAAAATACTTTACCAGATTGGGAGATTAGAGTATAGAGGGACAGATGTTAATATTATATGTATAGCATAGCCTAAAAACTGTCTATGTCTAAGAAATAAAAACGAGAGAAAATATTATTACCACAGTATAGGGGTGAATAAGATATTAATAGTAAAATATCTGATAAGTGTGACAAACCTAGATGCACAGTTTATTGAAAAAGAAACTAGGGCAGCCTGACAGTCTAAATACACAGAAGTAAAATAGAAAAAGAATTTTCTATTTATTTTCAGTTTATCCAAATTTGCTTAAAACTCAGAACTATAAGCAAACTCAACTGTAAATAAATAAGTAATTCTAAGTATTTTCATTTCTTCTTCAAAATCCAGTAATGAGGGAATAGAGGGTGGGGTAACTGGGTGATGGACATTAAGGAGGGAACATGATGCAATGAGCACTGGGTATGATATAAGACTGATGAATCACTGACTTCTACCTCTGAAATCAATAATACATTATATGTTAATGAATCAAATTTATATTTAAAAATTAATTAATTGAAATAAAATAAAACAAAATCCAGTAATGTTGGAGAGAAGTTTCAATGACACCTCTTATCTACCAAAACTGTAATTGCTCAATGACTAACAGGAGATATTTGCATTTGTATACAGAAAACCTTTCCTTCTAATCATGTTCTTTGCATCAGTAGGTTTTTTAAATTACTAGATATTTTAATACCTTTATAATAAATGTAAGTGATAATAGACCCAGACTGCAAGACTTCATGGGCTAAGAGAAATGCCTTTACAATTTATAGTAAAACCAATTTTCTTGTTTAAAATTACTCATATATTATAAAACTTATAGTACTTAGATTTTTAAGCAGCTGATTTTGTAAATTTTCTGGATATCACATTTTAGTGCAAGATAATTATAATTAAGTTGAAGTTTTATGTAAGTGCTAACATGCATTGCATGCTTACTATACGTCATGAGTTTTCTATATACTTTATGTTGATTTTTTTTTTAATTAAAAAAATTTTCTTTAAAGATTTTATTTATTTGAGAGAGACAGCACGAGCAGGGGAAGGTGCAGGCACAGAGGGTCCGTGCTGAGCAGGGAGCCCGATGTGGGGGCTCTATCCCTGGACTCTGAAATCATGACCTGAGCTGAAGGCAGCCGCTTTACTGACTGAGCCACCGAGGTGTCCCAATATGTTCATTTAAAAGTACGTCTGCTTATGAGAGCTTGGGTAGTTTACTCAGTTGAGTGTCTGCGGGCAGGTAGGTAGGTATGTACAGTTGTGATTTTGAGAGATATTGCCAAATTGATATGGTGGTTGTACCAATTTACACTCCTTCAAGCCATATATGAGAGTACCTGTCGCCACCATACTCTCACCACCCAACATATCGTGACATTCTTTGATCTTTGCCAATCAGATAGGGAGGAAATGCCTTGCTATGGTTTAGGTGGATTTTCTTATTAATTCCTAAAGCAGTAGGTAGTATTACAATTATTATTTTAAATATGAAGAAATTGAAGCTTACAGAAGTTAGGTTACTTGCTTAAATTACTTAGATAAAAGGTGGAAGAATCAGGATTAAACTCACCCTGCCTACCTCCTCAACAAAACTCCTATTATGTCATATAGTATTTCATTAAGGAACAGAGCCAAATGCCTTGAAACTTAAATTATATTACTTGTAATTATTTTTGATGATTCAGCCCTTAATCCAAAAACGATAGCAGTATTTTGCAGTATCTTAGTCTCAGCATTATCAGAATAATGATCAGTGAACAATAAATATGTGTCCTAGTTTTTAAAACACCCTAATAGGTAGATGCCAGGTGAACTGGCTTTAATGGTCTCATATGGCATCATCAATTCTGAAAAGTTTCATTTCATCCTCCCAAATGTTGGCCCTCAAATCCATACTTGGTAATCTGGTTTCACAGCTACTTGAATAAAGAGAGATGAATTTGTACTAATCATAATAAAACTTCGCTAAGCCCAGAATGCTGATGTTTATACAACCTACTTGATGTGTAAAAGGTAACACGAGGATTACAATAGCAGTTTTCTTCTCCACAGTTCAAAGTGATTTGCAAATATTAGGTTCTGGTTTTCCTCACATATTGAACAAACAACCAAAAACCATGTGACCATTTCCTGCCACCTTTTGGCATTATTGGGAAGAATGTGGGTGGGGTGGAGGAACTAACTACATGAGAATCATGTGCTCACTACGTTTCAAGCTACAATTTGAAGACATTATATATGCATTTACTGGGTGTGGGCTTTCAGCATGTTACAGGTTCGACCTGTTTGCAGCTCTCAGTGGCAAGTTTGAGGTCTCTGCCTGCCAGCAGAGGTTTCACAAAGAGAAAACAGTGTTACATCAACCTAAGCTCACAGGCATTAAAGGTTGCCTAAGAATCTCCTGAGTGGCATTTCATGTCAATGAAAAAAACAGAGCATTCAATAAATGGTTTTGGGACAAATGGTTGGCCATCTGGAAAAACCATAAAATTGAAAGTATATCTCACATTCTGTACCAAAATGAATTCCAGATGGATAAAAGATTTAAATGTTAAAAAAAAAAGTATGATAAAACATTATCTCAGGTGGGAGATATGGTATGGCCTTTTATGGTATGACATTATATTCAGAATCCATTAAAAAAATCAAAGAATCAGACTTCCCATTTTTAAAAATTCTGCATAGAAGAACCCACTATAAATAAAGTCGAAGACAAATGACAAACTGGGAAGATTTTATTCTAACTCATATGACAGACTAGGTATTCATTTCCATAGTGTACAAAGAGCTTCTACAAATAAATAAGAGAAAGACCAACATCCTTAGAAAAATGGACAAAGGATATGAACTTCCAGTTTTCAGAAATGGAAATACTAAGTGCTCTGAAACTGATACTTAAACACCCTCATAAAGAAGAAGTGAAAATTAAAACTAGACTGTGATTGTCAAAAATTCAGAAGTTGGTAATAGCCTCAGTTGGCCAGGTTATGGGGAAAACTTGTATACACATACGTAATTGGTGAAAGTAATTTGGTAATATTTTAATATTTATCAAAACAAATGCTTGTGCTCTATGATCCATCAATTTTACTTCTGGAGAAATGCAATTTTAAAGAAGGTGGTTAGGAAAGGACTCACTGAAAGGTAAAACCTTTTACCTTTTGAAGGAGTGAGCCATGCTGATTTTGTGGCAGGAACATAGCGGGTAAAACACCAAATGTTAATTAAGGTGAGTTGAGAGAAGGTATGTGATAGAAACAGCAAGAAGGCCAGCATGGCCTGAATAGAATAAGCAAGGGGGTAGAATATTGGAAGAAACGTCAGAGAAGTATTAGAGCGAGACATGTAGGGCCTTATAGGTCATTTTAAGGACTTCCATGTTTACTGTGAGGAAATAGGGAAATCATTGGGATATTTTGAGTAGAGGAGTGACCTGATGTGACCTACATTTTAAAAAAGATCATTCTAGCTGTCGTGATAAGAAGGAGTAGGTCAGAAATCAGTTGGGAGGCTATGATAAGAGGCAAGAGAGGACAATGGACTGAATCAAGATGACGGCAGTATAGGTGGTGAGAAATGACCAGATTGTGGGATCTGCTGACAGATTCCATTTGGGGTAGAGAGAAAGTGTTTAGAGTGATTCTAAGACTTTTGACCTGAGGGATCCCTGGGTAGCTCAGTGGTTTAGTGCCTGCCTTCGGCCCAGGGTGTGATCTTGGAGTCCTGGAATCAAGTCCCACATCGGCCTCCCTGCATGGAGCCTGCTTCTCCCTCTGCCTGAGTCTCTGCCCCCCTCTCTCTCTCTCTCTCACTCTCTCTCTGTGTCTCTTATGAATAAATAAATAAAATATTTTTAAAAAAGACTTTTGACCTGAACTGGAAAAATGGAGTTGCTATCAAATACGATGGAGAAGTCTAAGAGAGGAGCAGATTTAGAAGGAGGTAAGGTGTCAAATTATGGACAAGATTGAGTTGAGGTGCTTGGTAGACACTCAAATCATTGTCAAATAAACAGGCAGCTAATGTGAATTTGGATTTCTTGGAAGAGATCCAGGCTGAAGCTATAAATTAGAAAGTTAGCATGTATAAAATGGTACTTAGGGCTTCCTGAGTGGCTCAGCGCCGCCTTCAGCCCAGGGCGTGATCCTGGAGACCCAGGATCGATTCCCACGTCAGGCCCCTGCATGGAGCCTGCTTCTCCCTCTACCTGTGTCTCTGCCTCTCTCTCTGTGTCTTTCATGACTAAATAAATAAAATATTTTTTAAAAATGGTACTTAAAATCTGAGAAGTGGATGAGATCACCAATAGACTTAGAGAAGAGAACCAAATATTAATCCTATAGCACTCCAACATTTAGAGGTAGCGATGGTAAACAGGGGCCAGCAAAAGAAACTGAAAAGAAGCAACAGGTAAGTCAAAGTAAAATTATGAAACTGTTGTGTCCTGTAAGTTAAATAAAGGCAATGCACCAAGAAGGATGAAGTGATCATTTCAGATACTGCCTAGGCATCAAGGAAGACGAAGTTTAAGAATGGGCCATTAGATTTGGCGATATGGGTCATCAGTGAACTTGACAACACACACACAGTTTTAGAGTAGTAGTAGGGTGAATGTGTGACTGGAATAGATTGAAGAAAGTGGAGAATCAAGCCTCAAAATAATGATTACTAGTTTCCAGGAAGTATAGGAGAAAGGAACACGGTAGATGAGATGACATCATGAGGATGCAAACAGCCAACTCCAGAATGTGGAAACTTATATACGAGAAATGACTTAAAAATTAAACATATATATTCATTTGTATAATAAATATATTGTATATATAAATATATAATAAAATATATAAAGTATATAAATATATAATATATTTAAATATATAATAAATATAAATATATTTATATATTAAAAATATATATTATTTGTTTAATATATATATATTTTTATACCAGCCGGGACGCCTGGGTGGCCCAGTGGTTGAGCATCTGCCTCCAGCTCAGGGTGTGATCAATTACCACATCAAGCTCCCCACAGGGAGCTTACTTCTCCCTCTGCTTATATCTCTGCCTCTCTCTCTCTGTGTTTCTCATGAATAAATAAATAAAATCTACAAAAACAAAAAAACCCAAAGACATAGCAGCCAAATGCAATGATTTGCTCAAATCAAACCTGATTTGAGCAAATCTATTATAAAGAGATGTTTTTGAGGCAATATAAGAAATTTAAACTCTGATCATGTATTTAGATTTGTTGGATATTAAGTTGGTGTGTGACTGTCATTTTTTTTTTTAACCAGTCATTATTTGTTAGAAATGTATACTCGATTGCTCACAAGTGAAATGATATCTGGAACTTTCTTTAAAATAGTCCAGGGGCACCTTGGTGGCTCAGTGGTTGAGCGTCTGCCTTTGACTCAGGTCATGATCCTAGGGCCTGGGATCGAGTCCTACATAAGGTTCCCTGCAAGCAGCCTGCTTCTCCCTCTGCCTAGGTCTCTGCCTCTCCATGTGTCTCTCATGAATAAATAAATAAAATCTTTAAAAAATAATAAAAATAGGGCAGCCCGGGTGGCTCAGCAGTTTAGCGCTGCCTTCAGCCCAGGGTGTGGTCCTGGAGACCCGGGATCGAGGGTCCCTGCACGGGGCCTGCTTATCCCTCTGCTTGTGTCTGTGCCTCTCTCTCTCTCTCTCCTTGTGTCTCTCATGAGTAAACAAATAAAATCTAAAATAATAATAATAATAAATAAAATAGTCTAGAAGAGAAGGTGAATTGCTACGTTGTACACCTGAAACTAATGTAACATTATGTGTTAATCATACTCAAATTAAAAAGGAAGCAAAAACAATCCAGAAGATTTAGGGAAGGAGGATGGATAAAATAAAGTGGACAAAATGTTTATAATTGTTGGAATTGGGTAATGATATACAGAAGTCATCCTACTGTCTCTCTACTTTTGCATATGCTTGAATTTTTCAAAATAATTTTTCTAAAAAAGAAAATAAGACGAAAGTTAAATCCAAGAAATATAGAGATCTGTTTCGGGATTTTTTTGCTTTAAACAGGAACAGAGAGATGAAGTGATAGCTAGGAGAGAAGGAAGTGTGAAAGGGTTTTTTTTTTTTTTAATTCCAAGGTGAGAAGAAATAAAGGTATATTTGTAAGACATGGGAAAGATGGAACAGAGAGAGAAAACTGAATGATGCAGGAGAGAAAGGGGAATCATCAGGGCAGATACTTTGAACAGGGAGGAGGGTTGAGATCTGGTGCCAACATGGACGTGTGGGTCTTAAATAGGAGTACGGACAGTTGACCCATAGTAACGGGGGGCAGAGCAGGACAGAGCAGGTGGGCACAGGTGTGAGAGGATAGGAGGAAGAGATAGGAGCTTGTTGAAACTCTCTTCTGAAGCCTTCAATTCTCTCAGTGACATAGAATGCAGGGTTATCAGGTAAGAGCGAGGATGGGGGGAGAGTGTTGGAGGTCTGAGAAAGGAGAATGGTTTGTCTAGAAGAGTGGGAGACTGAATGTACCAAGAATATATGATATGATAGCCAGACAGCATTCAAGCCTAATGCAATTCAGTGGCCAAAAATTGAATGTAATTAAGACTAAGCAGCAGGGGTTTTCTCTGGCCAGCTTCCATGAATGGTTTTGCCAGTTTTCAAATGACAGATCACCAAGGGAATGGTGAGTCGTGTTGTTGAGAGTAGAGCTAAGTTGTTGTAACAAAGCAGCCCAATATTAATTCTATGAATTAAAGCAGGTTTTATGTCAATTTTAAGTAGAAACGGGGCAGCAGGCACACCTTTTTACCAGTTTTCAGGAGGGAGAAAGAGTGTAAGGAGCAAGCATTGCTCTTCTTTTAAGGGCCTGGCCTGCAGGCACCACACATTACTGAGGCTTGCACTCCATTAGCAAAATTTTAGTCCTCTGGCTACAGTTAAATGCTAGGAAGCCTGAGAAATGTCATGTGTATGGTCAGCTCTGTGCTTAGCTACAATACTCTCATTTTGGAAGGAAGGAGAATAGATTTTAGCAAATAATTAGAACTCTCGGCAAGGGAGTGATTCTAATAACTGACCAAGAGATTTAACACTAAGAGGCCATAAGAGGATCTGAAGGGAATGAGGCATAACCCATAACCAAAAGGTAGTAGAGTCAAGGGACTGTAGATCTCGGCAGAAGGAGGGCTGTTGGAGTCAGGGCCCGGGAGGGAGCACTGGTGGTACTAGAGGGATGCCTGACATTGAGAACATGAAGGAGTTACTGTGACAGATAATGCCAAGGTCTACAGCATGACTTCATAGTGAGTAACTGAAAAAGGGTAAAAGGCAAAATTATAGGAAGAAGAGGTCAAGGAACTCAGGCCAGGATATTTGAAAGGTGACCAAATGGATATCGAAATTACCGAGAATTATGTTGGGAGTACTCTTGGAGAAAGTGACCATGAGTCAGCGGCTAAACTCTTGGAGAAATAAGGACAAGTGACAATAAGGGACAGTAGGTGGTACAGCTGATGACAGGAGATTCGAAGCCCAGGATCTGCAGGGAGGAGGAGTTTGAAAATGGCCAGGAGGAGCAAGGAGCCACCTCAGTCTGTCTCCAGGCCAAAGGTCAGGTAGAATGCAATAGAGACAGCAGAGATAAGGGCTCCCAGGGAAGGGGTAACTCCTGGGGAGATTCCGATTTCATTTGGAGCAGGCCAGTGAACGGGCACCTTCACAGCCAGGGTGAGAACATGTAGATTTTGCTGCATGACAGGGAGCGTAGGGGAGGGCGGGAGAAGGGAGGAGGAGGAGATTAAGAGCTGATGGGAATTGGAGTAAAGGAGGTGGAGGGTGACCTGGGAGTCCACTGGCTTCCTGCAGTAATGATGTAAACAGGGATAAAGGGATAATGTGATTAATCCTGATGGTCTCAGGGTAGATAATGTCAACAAGGCTGTGCCTGTTGTTGGGGAGGGAGGACCGAGGTCTTTCTAGAAATTCTGAGACCACCTCTTTGCTGTGGTGCCACTGCACGTGAAGCTGCGGTGAATTCCTGCGAAGACTAAGAAAAACTGCTGTCATCTTCAAGGGCTCCCCTCTCTTGAGGAAGGGCAAGGCTCTCCTCAGGCTTCTGGATGAAAGCTTCTGATGTCTTCTGGTGGCTCCTCAGCCTCACCCTGGGACCACAACGCAACAGGGAAGCCTGCGGGAGAAGCGGCACCAAGATCAGTTCTTTCCCCAGCCCCCCACCCCCTCACCCCCAGCCCCTGTTCCTTAAGCTGGGGCAGGAGTCTCGGGTCAGGGAACTTCCTGTCTGAATGAATTCCTGCTGCCTAAGAAGTTTTCGTCCACTTTCAGTTTCTAACTCCAGAACAGACAGGGTCTCTCCTCTGCTGGTGCAACCTCTCTGGGGCCTCAAAACCATATACTTCCCCTGTCCCCCTGTCCCACACCCCCCATCCCCACCCCAAGTGCAGAGGCCCAGAGCCCCTTGCCCTTTCCCAGCCCCAGGCAAGGTCTACCGACCTCCATGTGCCTGTCTACAAGGTAGGAGGTAGTAGGCAAAGGAAGGTGGGAGCAGCCCACAGTGATGCCCGTCTTTCACCCAACAGACTGTGAGTGGTTGAGGTGACAAAATGTACAGAAAGGCTCCACTCAGAAATCCCTTCACCCCTAATACTACATAGTCTTCTGGTTTAAAATGTTCCCTGTTGGGGCGCCTGGGTGGCTCCATGGGTCAAGCATCTGCCCTCAGCCTCAGGTCATGATCCTGGGGTCCCTGCCCAGCGGGGAGCCTGCTTCTCCCTCTCCCTCTGCCTGCTGCTCACCCTGCTTGTGCGGGCCCTTTCTCTCTGTCAAATAAATAAATAAAGTGCTCCTTATTTAAAAGACCAATTAAGTCTAGGACATTTAGGCACACTTTAAAAAAAAAAGTTGAAAATATCTTTGCTATTCAATAATGTTTCAGAAAACCTCCCAGGTAGAAAAACTTCAGTATTTTTCTCAAAATCTGAGGAAATCAGAAGCATATATTTACTTCCTCTGGACCTCTGAGTGAATCCACAGTAGAAGAATTTATTTAATATCTAGGTCATTTTGGTCTTTAATTTAAAAAATATATATGTATTTATGCATATATATGTATGCATATAAATATATGTATTTATACATATATTAAATAGCTTGTCGAATCTGTCCTATGGTATAACCAAGCCATAATTTGTCATCCATTTTAAGGAATTATAATTCTTTTGAGGCCTTTCCTGGAATATCCCCCAGATTCTTCCTGTTGCATTTCTAGTTTATGAATCAAGCCTTTCATTCATTTATTTATTCAACAAGTATTTCTTTCCTTAGCAACCATTTTAGCATAGCTTTAACCACTTAGGGGGTTATAAGGGCAATCCATTCCCAATCTTGTGAGAGTTTACAAGCTATTCAGAATAGCAAGAGAAAAAGAACAAGGAATGAAAGAAGTAAAAGAGAGAGGACAAAGAAAGAAAGAATGCATTTAAAGTGGTCAAAGTATTTGTGCTATCTTAAATTCGGAAAGAAATATGTGAAATCCATGAAAAGAAAACTATAAACCTTATTATGGGACATGAAACAAGACTTGTATAAAGGGAAAGACTGGTTGAGGTCCTAGATGAGAAAACTCTGTAGTGGAGCAATATCAAATATGCCCAGATTAATCTAAAATTCAGTGCACTTCGATAAGTATACAAACCTCAAATTTTAAGACAAGTTGATCATAAAAGTCTTTGGGAACAGTAAATATGAGCCAAAATAATTTTGAGAGTGAGGGAATGGCCCTGGACAGTTATCAAAATATCCTCTAAATCTGTAATGATTACAGAGTATGATAATTAACTGGAAAGGAAAAAACAAATAGAAGAGAATAAAAAGTTCATTAAAAACAGTTGAGACATAATGCTAACTTCCAATAGAGGGTTTTCCACATGCTGGACACCAGTCTAATTTATGATGATAAAATAGACTGATTTTTAAAATAAGACTTGGATGGAAAAAATTATAATTCTGTAACAAAACGCCTTGAATTCTCATCTCCTTATTTATGTAAATAAGGTTTCCCAGCATTTATAACTATAAAACAAACAAAAAGCATAAATTAATGTTGAACCTGTCTCATTCTCAGAATGAGTAATGTTTATCCATAAGAGTGAATAAAATTGAATCTAGCTCCATCTGTCATTGAGAAATGCATTTACAACACAATTTAATTTTTTGTTTAAGAATTACAAATTTGTTGGGGTGCCTGGGTGGTTCAGTCAGTTGAGCATCTGACTTTGGCTCAGGTCATGGTCTCAGGGTCTGGGATAGGACCCCAGTCAGGCTCAGCGCTTGGCAGGGAGTCTGCTTCTCCCTCTGCCCTCCCCCCACCGCCTCCCCTTTTGTGCTCTCTCTCTCTCAAATAAATAAATATATAAAATGTTAAAAAAAAAAGAATTATGTATTTGTTATATTGATAAATTTCATACTACTAATAATTAAACTGACAGAGTATTTTCATATTTAGAACATTAATTAACCCAGGATATTATATATATATATATATATATATATATATATATATATATTTTTTTTTTTTTTTTTTTACTGAGTATGACAAGTGAGTAATCAAAGATTTTTAAGTATAAAAGTTATACAGGGGTGCCTGCATGGTTCAATTGGTTGAGCGACTGTCTTTGGCTCATGTCATAATCCCGGGGTCCTGGGATTGAGCCTCGCATCAGGCTCCCTGCTCAGCGGGGAGTCTGCTTCTCTCTCTCCCTCTGCTCCCCTCCCCACTCATGCTCTCTCTCTCCCAAGTAAATAAATAAAAAATATATATATATTTTAAAGTTGTTTTACATTAAGATAAAATCACATGGGATGGGGCACTGGGTGGCTCAGTCAGCTGAGACACTGACTCTTGGTTTTGGCTTAGCTCCTGATCTCAGGGTCCCACATTGGGCTCCGAGCTCAATGGGGAGTCTGCTTGAGATTCTCTTTCTCCCTTTGACCCTCCCCTGGCTCACTCTCTGTCTCCAAAATAAATAAATAAATCTTAAAAAAAATGTTATGGGAGAATTAAATTAGAAATATTAGTTCAAGGATATCAGAGTGATGTAAATATCTCTGGTTATTAGGAAGAGGTGCCACTTTGTTAGGATACTTAGATTTCATATGATATATGTTCTTTACACTGATGTAATATGGTTTAACTTTTTGTTTCCGAAAATAAAATGTAGTGATATTTAGCTCTCATTTACACCTTGACTGGAAAATAATTGAGAAATGTAGCTCAAAGAATAAGTATTTAATTGGGGATGGGAAGAACAGGAAATGCAGGCTTGGTAAGTATTCAGCAGCCAGAGGGTTGCATGAAGGTGTCTTCTTACTGAGTCTTGAAAAAGTAGCAGCTCACGGGAGGCAAGTAAATTCAGAAGGGGCTGAGAGAAGGACCTAGCCAAAAAGGAAAGACAGAAATGGAAATTTTAAGCCACTATTCAGGCTGCCGTTTCAGAAAATGTGTTCCCTGAAAGATGAGGTTTCCACAAGATGTCAGTTGCTAGTTGTTCTATGAAAACGATGAAAAACAATGTTTTTCAATATTTTTCTTTTAAGATGCGTCTTTTAAAAATCTATATATGAGAAGTTACCATATATGTTGATGTAATTTTTTGTGTGATTGTTCTACATTAATATGGCTGTGGGAGTAAAGCATAGTAGTTAAGAGGACAGATTCCAGTGCCAGATTGATGCGTTCAGATCACAGCTCAGCTGTTCACTCACTGTGTTCAGCTCTATCACTTTGTGTACCGATTTTCTTGTCTGCAAAATAGGAATGATAACAACACTTCCCTCGTAGTGCTGTTGCCAGAATTAAATGAGATAATATAAGGAAAATGCTTACAACTATGTCCTGAACACAGTAAATACTATGGATGGCCTTGCTATTATTTTTAAGAAATGGTGTGCCACTTGTAAGAATACACAGAGATGACTTAATATATGAAGCAGGGACCTTTGATAGGCAAATTGGTGCATAATCAGCTTAAATAACTAATAATGGCCATGCTGTATGTTATTGTCCATACAACAAATATTAACTTGTTACCACAGGTTTGTGATAGTTTTTGTGATTTACTTTTTTGAAGATTTTATATCAAAAATAAAATATTTTATATCTTCTATAGTCACTAAAGTTAAAAAATTCATTTCTCTAACTTATTGTGTAAAGTTTAAAGAAAAACATAAAATAAAATTTAATTCCTTCTAGCAATTAATCAGAAATCGCATTTCGCTGTCTAGTTTAATCCAAATCACTTCTCATGAATTCTTGTAATGTTTCATAGAGAAAAAACAGTTTTTAAAAGGCTGAAAGCCTACATTTGAGAAAAGCTGGCTTTTACCATAAAATTACTAAATTTCTTTTTATTTCTTTTATTTTACAGATTTTATTTATTTATTCATGAGACACACACAGAGAGAGAGAGAGAGAGAGAGACAGGCAGAGACACAGGCAGAGGGAGAAGCAGGCTCCATGCAGGGAGCCTGATGTGGGACTCGATCCGAGTCTCCAGGATCACATCTCCGGCCAAAGGCAGGCACCAAACCGCTGAGCCACCCAGGGATCCCCTAAATTTCTTTTTAAAGATTGTATTTATTTATTTGACAGAGAGAGTAAGAGTGAGAGTGAGTCAGAGAGAGAGAGAGAGAGAGAGAGAGAGAGAGAGAGCACACAAGTAGGGGGAGTGGCAGGTAGAGGGAGAGGGAGAAATCCAACGCAGGACTCGAGCCGAAGATCCTGGGATCATGACCTGAGCTGAAGGCAGATACTTAACTGACCGAGCCACCCAGGTGCCCCCCAAATTACCAAATTTGTTAAATAAAAATACAAGATTATCAAAATACCTGCATTAAATTTTCTAGTGGGACTCTGGCACTATTTATATGATACTGTTATAGCACTAAAGACAACATTGAATGCCCATAAATGAACTTTTACTCAGCTGGATACATTTAACTATAGATTTGGTCAACACCACTGGTAGGTACCAATGGATTTGCATTAACTTTTTCAAGCTACCTGATTTATATTCAACGCACTACAGTAGTAATGCACCGGTATTTACCTTGGTAATATACTAAGTAATTGACTTAATGTATTTTTTTAAGATTATTTATTTATTCATGAGAGACACAGAGAGAGGCAGAGACATAGGAAGAGGGAGAAACAGGCTTCTCACAGGAATCGCAATGTGGGACTCGATCCCAGGACCCAGGATCACACCCTGAGCCGAAGGCTGACTCTCAACCGCTGAGCCACCCAGGTGTCCCTTGACTTAAGAATTTTGCCAGTGCTTATGTAATGAGTTTTATGAAGTGTTTAATTCACTATAACAATAATTAGTTATGCTTCAAAGGAAAGTAGAAGGCAGACATAGAATAGCAATTTTTAAACTTTTTTGGATTTGAGGAATCAAAGAGAATCTAAAAATTATGGACTCTTTCCAAAAATCTGCACACTTTTATGAACCTTTGCATGTAATTTCAGGGAATCTGGGTGAAATTTCTTAAATTATCATCCATGAACCATCTGCATCCAAATTTCTAGTTAAAAGTTCAGATTCCTGAGTCCCACTGCAGACTCACTGGATTGCAATCTCATAGGATCAAGCCCAGAAATAAGACTTTTAACAATGTCCACAGATGACACTATTTAAAAATAAACTGTTTTTAAAAGATTTATTTACTTTATAGAGAGAGGGAGGGGAGGGGCAAAGGGAGAGGGAGAGACAAATTTTTAGCAGACCCTTTGCTGAGCTCAGAGCCTGATGCAGGGCTTGATTTCAAGACACTGAGATTATGACCTGAGCTGAAACCAGGAATTGGACGTTTAACCAACTGTGCCATCCAAAGGTATTTTTTAAAAAAGGCTTTATTTTTAAGTAATCACACCTAATGTGGGGCTCAAACTCATAATCCCAAGATCAAGAGTCACATGCTCTACAACTAAGCCAGCCAGGCACCCCCAAAATAAACAATTTTTTTGCCAAAGGAAAACACACACATGCATGTCCATGTGCGCACACATGCGTAGTCCTGTGTATTATTTTAAAAGTCAAATATGGGGATCCCTGGGTGGCCAGTGGTTTGGGGCCTGCCTTCAGCCCAGGGCATGATACTGGAGTCCCAGGATCAAGTCCCACGTTGGGCTCCCCGCATGGAGCCTGCTTCTCCCTCTGCCTGTGTCTCTGCCTCTTTCTCTGAGTCTCTCATGAATAAATAAAATCTTAAAAAAATAAATAAAAGTCAAATAGTACTGTAAGGCTTATGATAAAAACCTGCGGTCTCCTACCCCACCCTTCCCCACACCCACTCCCACCACTACAGGTTAACACCCTCACATTTTCTAGCTAGTTTCACTGATAATTTTCCTCCATGTCTTTATATCGCTTCCATTACTGTGTCTTGATTTGCCTGTTGACTTCCTGCCATTGTGAATAAATACTAGAATATTACTTCCTGAATCCATTTTTCTCCTTCTATCCCCCAATATAATTATATACAATTTTTTTTGTTAAATCAGTTAACATTACATCATTGAAACTATATAAATATTGTTCACTGAGCCAAGTAATGCATTGCAATCACACCTCTTTTCCGGTATAAGCTTTCTTTATTTCTGAAGTTAATAATTGCTTCATTTTATCATTTGTTTGGTTTTCCATCTATCTGTTGTTAACACCCCCCCCCCAGGGTCCTGGCATCTCAGCCATATATTTATTAATTATATGTTCTGCATACTCACAAATTTCTATTCCATTTTTCTGAGCTGCTCTGAGAGCCCTCTTCCCTCCTCTTCCTCTCCGGCCCGGCTGTTTTCTACAAGTTCTGGGACATTCCTTCCTGCCACCTTACAAATTTCCTTACTGCTTTTCTTTCTAGGATCTTCTCCTTTATCTTCCATTTTCATATTTTAATCCCCTATTTTCCTAAAATACATCTTTCTATCTTCCCAAGAAATAGTGGAGGTCTACAGTTTGAGACCTTCTAGACAGGAAAATTGGGTGTATTCTACATTACTTGAGTTACAGTTTAGTTTTGTAAAGGATCCTAAGCTAAAAATAGTTTTTCCTCTGAATTTTTAAAAAGATTTTATTTATTTATTCATGAGAGACACAGAGAGAGAGAGAGGCAGAGACACAGGCAGAGGGAGAAGCAGGCACCATGCAGGGAGCCCGATGCAGGACTCGATCCCAGGACCCCAGGATCACGCCCTGAGCTGAAGGCAGATGCTCAACCACTGAGCCCCCCAGGTGCCCCTCCTCTGAATTTTTAAGGTAGTGCTTTATTGTCTTCTATAATCAAGAGTGATTAGTAGTGATTCCAAATGCTATTCTGAATCATTCCTTTTTTTGTGTGATCAGCTTTTTTTCTCTGAAGGATTTTAGAATTCTATTCCTTATTCAAGGTGTTCTGAAATGTAATGATGATATACCTCGAAGTGGGTTTTTTAAAAAATTTGTTGTTCTGGGTAAGTCCTATCTGGGAAATTTTCTTCTTTCATTCTGGATGAGCTCTACCTGGGAAATTTTCTTGTATTATTTCTCTGATGATTTGTTCCCCTTGGTTTTTTCTTGATCCCTCTTTTGAGACTCATATTAGTAAGTCACTGAATGGATTTGATAATGTCCTCATCTTTCCTCTTCTGTTTTCCATCTTTCCCAACTTGATTGTCCAGTGTTTTTATTGAATGTTTAATTTACACCACCATAGATTTAATTTTAAGAGCTCTTTCTTGCTATGTGTCACTTCTTGTTTTTGTTTTTGTTTTATAGACATATATTCTTTTGTCTTTTTGATGATAATAAATTATAGTTGTTTTGAGTCTTTTTCTCCTTGCATTGTTTCTATTCCCTCCAGGTCCCTTTCCCTTTCATGTGTACTTTTCTTACCATTTTGGAGGTATTCATCAAATTTTTAGTGATTCTTGGGTTTCTATTCATATTTAAGAAAAACACTAAAAATTTTATTAGAATTTCCTGTGTGGAGTACTGATTTGTGAAAGTAGATGCACTAGAAATGAACCAGATTTTTACTGGGATCCTCCAATTATAAATATCTAGAGCGCTTTTTTCTGTTCTCTGTCATCATTCTATTTCTTTGGGAACTGAGCATGCACTTAATGCTCCTTTTCTGATCCACTGACCCAAAGTTGTCTGGCTGGGCAGGATGAGTACAGGAAGGAACCTGGGGTCTAACTATTTCATATGTAGACTTTTACTTATACCTCCTATGTTCAGCCTGCACCTGACCTCCCCTTCAGTGACCTGACAGGTCCCAAATCTTGGCTTTACAGTCTTTGAGGGGAACTGGCCTTCATCTTCATTCTTCGGTTTTGAATTCTTCCTCTCTGCTTAATTGATTGTTACTCCTTCATCCACTTTCCATCTTCCAAACACTTACCCTTGGCCAAACACTTACTGCAATCTGTAATCACTGCCTTGCCTGCCTCTTATCTTTGTTTTTTGTAAGCTAACGCCTTTTTTTTTTAATTCCTTTGCTGTCATTTTAGAGAGATTTGAATAAGGAGGGAGGGGGGGTAGAGGCAGAATGCTTGTAGACAAATCACAGTTTTAAGCAGAATTATAAAATAAATCTTGTGCAACACACACTTGAAGGCCACTGGCTAGAACACAGAATACTGGACAAATGCTGACTTAGTACACGAACTAGATTAATTTATGTAGAATTAATGATTTAATAAAAACAAACTATGGTGTTTGTTGAACTATCAATCTGGTGGGGGAAATCATCTTGAAATAAAAATTCCTGTCAAACAAACAAATGAATAAGAAAGGGAAAAAAAAGGAAGGAAGGAAGAAAAAATCACAAACATGTTAATTGTAGCTATTTTCTTAAAAGAGATGTTACATTTATTTTTAAAAATAATCTCTACCCTCAATGTGGGACTTGAACTCATGACTCTGAGATTGAACATCTCATGCTCCACTGACTGAGCCAGCACTCCTAACTGTAGCTATCTATATATCTATGGACACATTATTATATTCATCTTTGTACTTTTCTATATTTTCTAAATTGTATGCACAGTGGATCATTACTTTTCGAGTGTGAATGAGTGTATGGTAGAAAATTTCTGTACCTTTCCCAATACCTCACCTATGGAGGTGAAATAAAATCAACAGATTAATTGAACAAGCTTTTACTGAGTGCCTCGACCAAAGCTGCATACCTCAGAGGCATTAATAAATAGGTAAATATTTTCTGAACCATGATCTGAAAAGAAACTGTTTTTGAAAAGTTTAGAAGCAGGAGGTATCTTGTGGGCAACTTTTTAAACTGAAAGGCAACAGGGTTATATCAACGCTTTTACATTTGATTTGTTTAAAAACAAAACAAACCATGTATTTGGTGCCTATCATCTCGCAGATTCCATGCACAGAGCTGGAGATCAAGAATCCGTAGCCCAGTGTAAGAAAGAATCCATAGTGATCGTGTCGTGGGTTCTTGAAAAATGCTCAGGGGAAATACAGCCATCTGCATTTTATAATGTATAAGTGAATGCATATGTGGCAGATTCTCTCGGTCTGTTACCTAACAAGTCACTTTCCCCACTCTGTGCTTCTCTTTGTTAGAGCCTTGATTTTGTTTCGGTGACTTCACCCTCCCCACATGTGATTAAGGAAATCTCCCCATTAGTCAAAGCTAATCACGGTAACACCATATTTCACTTGCCAATGATTAAAAACTATCGAGCTTCTGAGAAAATAAGACACATGGGAAGAGACCACCCCCATCTTCTATTGGATGTTGTTGCATCTGCACATAATCCCAGGAACTGTGGTGACCATATTGCTATCTGCCTGAATCCAACACACAGAGGAGAGGAGAGCCAAGAGATACACAGAGAAGCAGAATCAGAGCTCTGATGTACCATGCCTGGGCCCTAGTGATCTACCTTTGGATCTTTTGTTCTCTGAGGAAAAATACCCCTTTATTGTTTATTCCAATTTGGGCTGGAGCTTCAGTTACTTGCAGCAAAGTCATCCTAACTAATATGGGATACTTTGTCTCAGGAAGAGGCTTTCGTGTAAGGGGCTGATGAGAGAAAAAGCAGTTGGTATTATTGTTAGGCAAATGAGAAAGACAAAATTTACACCTGGGGCAGGATTCTCTGCTGAACCAATCTGGTGATGCTCAGGCAAAAGGGCTTCAAAATTAAACCAGGAAATTAGGAGCAAAATTGTGAGCCCCATGATCAGTTTCATAATGGGGACTTAGAGCTGGCTGGCAGTGATCTCTTTTTTTCTAACCAAGTAAGTGAAAAAGTTCAGGAAGTTTCTTCATCTAGTGACTATTACAGAGAATTCTTTTGTGAGGGTACAGAGCTTACATGCAGGAGGGACTGTGAACTTCATTCACTCATTGGCTCATTCATTCATTTAGTTTAATAAATATACTTTTGAGAAGACACCATGTGTCAGGCATATTAGGCAACAAGACATAGGCTGTGATCTAAGGGAATGTATTTGTCTAGTGGGAAACAAAGATGTTATATATTTATTTATTGGTTAATGATAAATTTTGATAAGTGCTTTAAGGAATAGAAAAGGGTGCTATATCAAACACTGGAGGGAAGGAGGGTCGTTAATTAAGAATAGAGACCGAGAGACTCAGAACAGTAGATGTGAATAAGTGACATTAAATTGAGAACTGAAAGATAATCAGACAGAGTTGTGAGCTGGGGTTGGGGGCATTCCTGGCAGAGGAGGCCTGGTGGAAGAAAGGAAAATACACCAGTGTGGCTGGAGGATAGCAAGTGACTGGGAGGGGGATGTGAGATAAGTTTGGGGAGGGAGGGAAGGACCTAACTATATGGAAGGTTATGTGAAGAATTTTCGATTTTATTAAATGCAATGGGAAGCCATGAAAAAGTTTTCATCAAAGAAGTGACAAGAAACAATTTACGTTTTTTTTTTTTTTGTTTGTTTAAGATTTTATTTTTTTATTCATGAGAGACACACAGAGAGAGAAGCAGAGACATAGGCAGAGGGAGAAGCAGGCTCCCTGCAAGGAGCCTGATATGGAACTCGATCCTTGGACTCCAGGATCATGCCCTGGGCCAAAGGCAGGGGATAAACCACTGAGTCACCCAGACATCCCACAATTTACATTTTTAAATGATCCCTATGGCAGCTGCATGTAGAATAGATGCCAGATGGGACAAGAAAGTAACCAGGCAGGAAATAATCGTGACTTGGACTAGGGTGGCGGCAATGGTCAGGGAGAGAAGTGGATGTGAGAATTATTTTGGATAAGGAGAGAAAGCAAAGGGTTAAGGATGCTTCCTAGGTTTCTGCTGTAAACAAATGTGTAAAGGCAGGTGTTACAAATGGGTAAAGAGGAAGAAGGCAGGAGAGGCAGGCTCTGGAACAAGGAATGATTGAGAGTTCAATGTGGGATGCCTGTGAGTTATCCAGTTGGACACATCAGGTAGGTAACTGATTATGAAGATCTAGAATAGAGGTTAGGATTGGAAGTAAAAGATTAGGTGTTATCAATATATAGATAGCATTTACAGTCACAGGAATGGATGAGTTTATCTAGGGAGAGGGAGAGTATGAATGAGAAGAGAAGAGAAGCCCTGAGGAGTTTTATATTTTAAAGAATGGGAAAGGAAGACCCTCCAGAAGAGACCGAGGTGGTCAGGTTGTTTAAAGCTAGAAGAGGTCCATAGTACTAAAAAGGAGAGTTTCAAAAAGGAAGAAGTGGCCAATTGTATTGATTGCCAAGAAGATGGAAAATCTCCCTTGATTTTGGCACCATGTAGGTCACAGATTGCTTTAGTGAGATTATCAAGTGGACTGAGTTCCGCTGCAAATATCAGAGAATCAATTTACTATAGATTAACCCTTGCACTACCAGAGTCTATTGGATCCAATTTTAAGAGTATGAGCTTCTTTTCTGAGAGGTTCTAACTATTTTTAAGGATGGATATTTCATGACTTTTATTCTTTCTTAAACTCCCACTTTTTCCAATAAACAAAAGGTAAATATACTTTAAAAATGTGATAACTCATTTTATCTTGCAATTGCCATATGGATACATTGAAGTCTTTCATAATTTATGGGATCTTAGTGATCTTAATTTTCTTTAGCTTTAAACATTTTGCTATATTATCATTCTAGGAATTATTTCAACTTTACTCAACAACTATTCCAGACTATGTTAGAGAAGACAAAATAACAATTTGGAATTGCCTAGGAAGATGATTCAATAGTAAATAAACTGTTATATCATCACTGTTATATCATCCTTCCATTATCTTATTGTATTGTCCAAAGCACTACATCATCTCTTAAGAAGGTATAAAAAATATCTGGAGACATTATCATTTTAGGTTTTTATTAAGGCTTTTATTGATCACTGATGAGAATTCAGAAATCTCATGTTTTGTCCTACAATGGCAAAGAAAACTGATGGAAGAAAACACTTCACAAGTATTAGAAAAGTCAGAAAATAGGGATCCCTGGGTGGCGCAGCGGTTTGGCGCCTGCCTTTGGCCCAGGGCGCGATCCTGGAGACCCGGGATCGAATCCCACATCAGGCTCCCGGTGCATGGAGCCTGCTTCTCCCTCTGCCTGTGTCTCTGCCTCTCTCTCTCTCTCTGTGACTATCATAAATAAATTAAAAAAAAAAAAAATTAAAAAAAAAAAAAAGTCAGAAAATAAATGTAAAAAGACACGAGGCTTTAATGATGATGGTAAAATGTATCATACAAGTGGAATCAGATGATGAGTCTTTATTTATTTTTTAAAGATTTTATTTGTTGTTGTTGTTTTTTTTTAAAGTAATCACTACACCTCAAATGATGAGTCATAAGATAATGGTATCCTAAATTTTCTCAAACTCCAGAATTGTTAACAATATATATTTATTAAGCAGATTTATGGTATTCTTATCAATTCAACAGGGATGATTTCATTATTCAATATTTTGGAACAAGAACCTGAGCCATCCAAAAAAGATTTGATATATTTTGTCATCTTTTTTGATGTTTTGTATCATATACACTTGATATGTTTGCAAGTCAACAAATGCTAAGGGGAATGTATATGCAAATATGACCGGAAGGAAATCATGATGTAGAGAGGAAAAATTCATTGAATTGCTAATTCTTTTTTCCTCCAGTTTTACTGAGATACAATTGACATACATTGTATACTTTTAAGAAGTCCAAGGTGTTTGATTTGCTAGTTCTAATTGTTGTTTATAATTCTAAACATGAAAATGCTTTACAGCTAAGAAGTAAAGAAGATGGCTATCTTCGTTTTTTTAATTAAATTAATTTATTCATGAGACACACAGAGAGAGGCGTCTGCCTCTCACACTGGCAGAGGGAGAAGCAGGCTTCCTGCGGGAAGCCCAATGTGGGACTCCATCCCAGGACCCCAGGGTCACACCCTGAGCCAGCCAAAGGAAGGCAGACGCTCAACGGCTGAGCCAGGCAAGCATCCCTATCTTCTTTTCAACAAGACTGAAGGCCACCCACATTTTCAAAAGTACTTTTGTTGATTCAAGTGCAAGAAGTAGCAAAAATAAGAATAAGCTAGCATGTTAGAGATGTATTTTTAATTTAGAGTCAATATTTATGAGATGACTTTGTTCCTGGTACATATACATTGACTGATTAATAGCAATATATTTTTTAAAGATTTTATTTATTTATTCATGAGAGACAGAGAGACAGAGAGAAAGAGGCACAGACACAGGCAGAGGGAGAAGCAGATTCCGTGCAGGGAGCCCAACATGGGACTCGATCCCGGGTCTCCAGGATCAGGCCCTGGGTCAAAGGCAGCGCTAAACGGCTGAGCCACCCGGGCTGCCCATAGTAATATTTAACAGATATAGCCTGGGGTACCTGGCTGGCTCAGTCAGTACAGCGTGCTGACTCTTGATCTCAGAGTTGAGCTCCATATCGTGCATAGGAATTACTTTAAAAAAATAAAGGATATGGCCCGCTCAGGGTAATATTTCTCTAATTGCAGAAAAATATAGGATAAAAATTTGATTTTGCTATGTTTAACTTCTTATTAAAGTTTATTTATTTATATATTTATTTTTAAAAGATTCTACTTATTTATTCATGAGAGACAAACAGAGGCAGAGACATAGGCAAAGGGAGAAGCAGGCTCTGTGCAGGGAGCCTGATGTGCGACTTGATCCCCAGACCCGGGATCACGCCCTGAGCCGAAAGCAGACACCCAAACCGCTGAGCCACCCAGGTGTCCCTAAAATTCATTTTAAAATTGTTTCACTATCCTTTATTCTTGCTTCTTATAAATGATTTGCAAATGGCTGAAAAATATGAAAAAATAAAGTCTATTGGTGATGACTGGTGTACTGAGGGTTAAACAAGCAGGGGTTTATTTGTTTTGCATAACAAGCAATAGAGAACACAAAACAGGACCCTCTCTTATAGACTGCTTTTGGCTTCACATTAGAAATGTTATCCCATCAAATGGGGAAGGTCAGCTTAGGGTGACCCAGGCTGCTAGTAAGATAACTAGCATAAGATGCAGACAAACAACATCCAAAGGAAGAAACAACGACCCACATCTCTCCGTATAGTTCTCTATTAAGAGAGAGAAACCTTCCAGAATCACTCCTCCTCTGGCTCCTTTCCTTCTGTCCCCTTGGCGAGAATTGCCTCATGGGCTCATTCCTGAACCAAGACCTTGCAAAAGCAATGGGGTTACCCTCAGATCATTCAGGCTAGAGTTTGGGGATATGTCAGTTTACCCTGAGGCACACTGGCCCGGGCAAGGGATGGACCCTGAACAAAACTGGAGTTCTGGTAGGAAGAAGTGGTAGCAGATAGCAGGTAGGGCTACCGAGTACAAGGCGGGCCGACCACACAAGGGAAACTCCTGAAGCAACTTTCATACATTAATCAACTGGAGAGAACCATTACCAGGACCCAGAACAGACAGGATAGGCAAGTCACCCCTTTTACAATTCCCCTCTTTCCTGTCTTGTTTTTCTGTCATTTTCCAAGAATTCAGGACACTCTTTTACTCCCTGCTCCTTGAGACAGCTGCATACAGGAGGATCCAGCCGATAGATTTTTCTAATATAGGGTGAGTGGGATGAGGTGAATGGGACTTATGGAACCGGGAGACAGGCCCACGACCGAGCTGGAGACGGGGTGTATGACAAGCTTCAGGAATGAGGCGGTGACCAATGGATGGAAGAGGCCTTGAGCAGACAAGAAAAGAAATAATGAAACTGGGAAGAGGAGAGCTATAAAGAGTGATCTCCCCACATTTTGCTGGTCAGGATTTTTGTATGCTTTTAAAATTCAGAGCAAGTGGTGTGACCAGAACCAGAAAGAGGAAGAATATGGTGTTGAGAGGAAGCAAAGGGAGAGAAGGGAACCATTTCAGTTCCTTTTTTTTCCTTGCTTAACTGTAGTCTGTTCTTAGTTTGAGATGCACACACGCCCTTTATTTCAAGTTGACCAGTGAAGATCAAAATTGAGCGTGATGGCTGGGGCAGGCTGATTTTGGAACTGCCTCTTTTGGGCGATTCCGCACATTTGGACTGGGGCTGGAATTGAAACAGTCCTTGGGGGTGGGGATGGGGGACACAAGAGACACCATGCCAAATTCGTCTTCAATGTGCAATTACAAAAGCTGCAGGCACAAGGGTATGTGCTTGGGTTTGGACAATACAGGACATCTTCTGAGCAGGGATCGCATAAGGAAGGGCGGTCAAGCGCCAGCCATAACCCCACCTGGGACCATGTTTTCATAGAGTCACAGCCGATGAAGCCAATACCTGTCACATAGGATTCTGGCCAATACTGGTAGTCCCAAGTCCCATGGGGTAGACTGAATACCAAAGCTGCAAATCAGGGGAGTGTGTCCACTCCATTGCGTGAAACAAGGACAGCTCGCTGGCCTGCACACTCAATCCACCGTTTTAATCGTAGAAATCTGAAAGGAAAAAAAAAAAAAAAAGAGTGGAGTTTCAGTTCCTGCCACCTTTCCCTTCCCTTCGTGAAATTTCAGCACATCATCATTCACAGCTGGTTTCCCACCAAAGCCAGGAGGAGGGATTACTCCGTCGATTACTTCCGTCCATGCAAAGACCTTTTTGAGTTTCCAGGAGTCCCCCCGCCCCCGCCCCTGAACAAGTCTAAGAATCCAGGTGAGTCCCTCCCTATTCGCTGCTCATGAAGGAGAAGCGCGGAATCTTCCTTTTATGCCTGCGAGTCCTCAAGAGGGAGGACGAGGGCTCACGCTGTAGGGCCGAGGAGGACGCGGCCCGGAGCCGGAGCCGGGCCCCCTGCCCGCCCCAGGAGGTCGGGTCGGCCGTGGGCGGAGGCTGGGGCGCCCGGGGGCTCCGCTACGACACCCCACCTGCTGCGGACGCCGGACGCCAGCTCATTCCGGGCCTCGACGGCTAAGTGCGCATTAAGACGGGTCTTCTGAGCCCGTGCAGGGGATTCCGTGTGTTGTTGTTGTTGTTTTGATTTCACGGGCAACTTTTCATAGAACTCTGGTGCCCTGACCCAAGATGCTGGAGAGCGAATAAGCCGACTACACAGTCAAAAAAAAAAAAAAAAAAAAAACCCCACAACACGACCCCTTGGAGATCCAAGCCGGACGGGTAGGAACAGGCCACTGCCCCGGGGGCCGTGAGATTCCAATCAGCCCCGCGAAACAGCAGCCTCGTGGATTAAGCCCTTCCGCTCCCCCCGCCCCCACCCTGGGCTTCAGTAAACGAGCACTGGCACCTGCACGGAGCGGGGACCCAAGTCCAGGGGCTTTGTCTCAACAAGAACAAAGATCGGCGCGGCCGATGCTCGCTGCCGAAGGGCCGAAGGGCCGCGGCGACCGCGGCAGCCCCGCCGCCCGCAGCCCGAGCCGCCCGCCCCGCCCCGCGCGCCCCCGGCCCCTTTAAGCTTCGCGCCCGCCCCGCCCCGCGCGCCCCCACGGCCCCTTTAAGCGCCGCGCCCGCCCCGCCCCCGGCCCCGCCCCCCGCGCCCCGGCCCCGCCCCCGCGCCCCCGGCCCCTTTAAGCGCCGCGCCCGCCCCGCCCCCCCGCCCCGCCCCCGCCCCCCGCGGGCCGCGCGCTCCGGGCCGCGCCTCCCGCCGGGGTTACGTGAGCCCGGGGCGGGCGGCCGCCGGGCCAATGGCCGCCGCCCGGGCGGCCGCGCTCCTCCCGCGCCGCCGCCGCCGCCGCCGCGGCCGCCGTGGGGCTGCGGGCTCCTCCCGCAGGAGATAACTGTCAGCGCGCGAGGCGGCGGCGGCGGCGGCGGCGGCGGCCCGGCTCAGTCATATGACCGGCCCCCGGCGGCCCCGACGCCGCGCACAGCTCCTCCGCCGCAGCGGCCCCGCGCTCCCACAAGGCTGGGCGGCCGCGCCGCCGCCGCCGCGATGGCCCCGCCGCCGCGGCCGCCGCCCCCGGCTGCGCGCTGAGCCGCCGGCCCCCCGAGCGCCACGGCCGGAGCCGCAGCGGCGGCGGCAGCATCATGGCCCCGACCCTGCTCCAGAAGCTCTTTAACAAAAAGGGCAGCGGCGGCGGCGGCGGCGGCGGCTCCGCGGCGGCGTCCGCCCAGGGCAGGGCTTGCAAGGAGGGAGCCGCGTTTAGGTGAGCGGGGCGGGCGCCGAGAGCGAGGCGGGCGCGGGAGCGGGAGCGGGACCCGCGGCGGCGGGGGGCGGCGGGCGGCGGGCGGCGGGCGGCGGGGGAGGGAGGGGGCCGCTCGGGACGTCGCAGCCCGTCGCCGCCGCCGCCGCCGCGTCCGGGCGACCGCCGAGCACGCGCCGACGCGAGCGGGCCCCGGAGCGTCTGGGCCCGGGAGGGTCCCCCGCCCCCGCCCCCGCCCCCGGGACCCCGGCCCCCGGCCCCCGGCCCCCGGCCGCCCGCACAGACGCGAGGGTGGCGGCGCCGCGGAGCCGGGCGCTGTCCCTCAGGCCGCTCCGACCTATTGTGTACGTGACAGTGTTTCGAAGTTGGCGGAGGAGCGACAGCCACGAGCTGAGGCGGCGCCCCCGCCCCCCCCCCGCGGTCTGTGACGGCGCTGGCGGGGGGGGATGAGCCGGGGTCCCCACCTGCTGGGAGGCCGCGGCGGCGGGGCGGGCGCTTTGAGGGATGGTTGAGGTCCTGCCTCGGCGGCGCCACTGCGGGCCCGGAGCGGACGCGCCGTCGGGGGCCCCGCGGGTATGGGGCCGCGTCCCCCGCCGGGAAGCCGCGCGCGGCGTGGAGAGCCCGCGAGGTAGGTGCGGCTGCAAGTCCCATTGCGCGGATGAGGAAGACTCGGAGTCGCGGGCAACTTGACAGCCACGCGCCCTCGTGAGCGGCGCAGCCCGCGTTTTGACCCAGTTTGACCGCAGGATCCAGGCTTTAAAACACCTCCGTGTCGTCCTGCCCTCAGGAGCCCACTTGCGGGAGGAGGGTGACCTCGCAGTGCCCCGCGCGGCCCCCGAGCTCGCCTCCCGGGCAGACGTTTAAGCCGCGAGCCTCTAACGGTTTCAGCGCAGTGTTGGAGTTTGAGCACCTCCAGCCGCCAACACCGTGCTGCTCCCGCGGCTGTTGGCCCGGACGTCGTGCAGAGGCAGGGATGTCGCCGGCCAAGTCCAGAGCCAGTGTAATAAAGCTTCCTTAAAAGTTCGAAGAGACGCTTGGAATGCATTTTGGTTTTAAGGTCTGCTTGCGTTCCCGGTCTCGCTTTTCTCGAATTCCCTTCGCTTAAGACCCAGCTGCTCACTGCAGTTGGGGAATCGTTGAAGACCAGTGTTTTTGTGCTTGTGAGGCGTGTGTGGGAGGGTGTGGGTGTGGTGGTGTTGGGAAGGTAAGTTGTGAGGACTTCACCCCAGTTGAATTCTCATGTTTCTTTTTTTAATGATTTTATTTATTTATTCATGAGAGACACACAGAGAGAGAGAGGGGCAGAGACACAGGCAGAGGGAGACGCAGGCTCTCCGGGGGACGCCCCCCCCAACCCCCCAACCCCCCAGAACCACTGAGCCACCCGGGCCGCCCCCTCACGTTTCCTTTAGACTAACTGGATCCTTATTATCTGAGTAGGGAAGCCTATTCCTTTCACTGCTCTGAGTGCTCGTGATGTGTCCCTCCGCCCAAAGGTAGAATCACCTGAGACCCAGGGTACGGAATGTCTTCTCTTCCCTCCCAGTAACCCAGACTCGATCAAGGGAACAAAGCCTGGAGGAAAAAGGGCATATGTGTTACTTTGCCCTTTACTTTGGGTGTCTTTGCTTTGGCAGCCCTTGTCAAGGACATTTAAAGCCATTTTACTGCTGGTGGAGATAGTGGAGTTACACTGTCATGGTTTCCTGTGCTCTCGGCCCAGTTGCCCACCACCATTTCCTCTGTCCACGAGTTTAATTGAGTGTATTTTGAACGACAACAAAAAAAATTGCGTCTATATTTAGGGCTTGGCCATATTAGGGCAATTGATTCCCACTTTGTGGGAACATTTTCAGTATAGTGTTCTGTTGTCCCATTGGTATATAATGAAGAACACAAAAGTATGCCAAGGACTGGTGTGTGGTTTCTTTGTTTTGTTATTTTTGTTTTGTTTTTGTTTTTTCCCCCCTTGACCTCGTTGGGATTTTTCTACAAGTTTTTGAGGTAGAATTTTGACATTGGTTTGGGAGAATTGGAGCTGTCAGTTGACCATTTCACTTGATGAGGCCCCTTAGCAGAAAGAAGTGAACTAGGACATGTCTGTAAAGATGCAGGGTGATGGGGACAAATAGACTTGTGCACACCAGCTCAACAAAAGATACCCAAGCAGGTCTTTTTCCTCCTGCTCTTGCCACCCAGCCTAACTTTTAAATACAGGGTAGCCCTCCTGGGAAGAGTCTTCTAGAAAATTTCCTTTTCTTGCTTCATTTTATCCAGGTTTTACCAGACAGGAGCTGGTGTTTGCTTTTTGGGGCAAGTGGGTGCCTAATCCAGGGGATTCGCTGCCCTTAGGAACCCACTTTACAGTTGAATAGATTTTGAGAAGTTCAAGTGAAACCCTTAGGTTAAAGACCTAGTATTCCTAACATGAATTTGTATTTTTCAGTGCATTTAAATACAGTATATAACTTGTGGATCTTGAGAATGAAAGTCTCCTAGGGGAATCAGAATTTTGGGCAGTTTTGTAGAGTATATTAACATATATTTTGGAGAAAAGTCTAAGTAAAAATAAGATCCAACTTTATAATACTATATTTACATACATGTTTGGGGATACACATATACACACATATATGTATTTGTTTGTTTTAGGGTTTGTGGAAAGCCTTTTTTTATATCTCTTCTTTTTCTTTGATGGACTTTCATTAGTTACTTTAGACTTTTCTCCAGTTCTCTGCAGTTTGGCCTTTCATCAGGTTTTGCCCTCTGTGTTATTCTCTTGATTCTTGTGCACTTCCCGGGCACTTCCCTCTGTTTCTTACTGTTCCTTCTCACTGCTCTGGCTTTCACACACTATAGTTGATTAGAGAGGAGATTTTTTGTGTTCAATATAATAGCTTATCTCATAGGTCATTTTCAGATCTTCATGCTTTCTGGTGTTCCATCTAAAAAGAGGAACATCACAGTCAAGACTCTTTCTTAAGTGTATTTTTTTTGGGACCTCAACAAAAGCCCTTTCATAACTTTGAGGAAAAAGCCTTCTAGGAAAACAAAAGAAATCAAAAGAGATTGAATTTACGTGTTTGGGAGAAGTAGCTAGGAACAATATATGACTATGGTATTTGTGAAGTGTAAACTCTAAAGTTATAAAGTTCCATGATGGTCTTGAAATTTGAGAGTATTCTCTATTTGCTTGTCTTCAGGTTAGTTTTGCTTTTAATTGGTTGAGACATAAATATATATTTGAACAACCCTTTGTTTTAGAAGGATAAAGTAGAGCAGAAAGAGGTGATTTGTCTAGTGGCTCAAGTCAGAAGTAAAATTGGGTTCCTGGTTACTTTAGATTTGAGGTCAGCATGTTCACATTAGGAGTTTTTAAAAGCCAACATATGCCCATGGACTCACATGTCTGGTTCAAGTTTGAGGTTTTATCTTATGGTTTTTTTTTTTTTTTTTTAATGTCTCTGTTAAATTAGTGGGCCAGTCTTCACCTAAAATATATATGCAACAGGGAGCTGAAAAGATAATAGGTTATCAAATATTTTTTTGGACCAATTAAATGAAGTGAGTAAGCTTATATATTACCTGTGACGTGAGTAGTAAGTGGAAGCATTTCAGCTGCTCAGTAGCCAGCAGTATAAATGCTAGAAGTAGATTCCATTCCTTCTCCCCTCCAATTCTGAATTTCCAAGGCCAAATGGCCTAGTTAGTACTAATCTACATTGTTCTGTTAGAACAAATTTAAGTACTCTCTTACAGGGTTAGTATGAGTATAATTCAATCCACCTATCGTCATTATCAAATAGCATCTGATGCCCATGTGTTTGTGCTCCACCTGTGTAAATCAAGGTAGGACACTCATGATCCTGCCTACTGGAATTAGCAATCTAAAGGATAACAGATTATTTACCAAGATGAATAAACAGCAAAATACACATTGGAAACTATAACAAGAAGATAAATGAAACAATGATATAGAAAGAGTAAATCTTTACCTTAAGTACAGCATTAAGAACTCTCTGTTCTCATGCCTAGTATGACTGAGGGTAGGAGTGTAAATTGGTCTCTTGGACAGGGTGAAATTACACAGAAGTGCTTCCTCCCCTCCCACTGCTAGCTCCTAAGATATATGCATTTTTTTCAAGGTTTTATTTATTTATTCATGAGATTGACAGAGACACAGGCAGAGGGAGAAGCAGGCTCCACCATGCAGGGAGCCCGACTCCTCCTTGTGACTTGTGTGACTCGATCCTTGGACTCCAGGATCAGGCCCTGGGCTGAAGGCGGTGCTAAACCGCTGAGCCACCCGGGCTGCCCAATATATGCATTTCTAATGAGATTTTTCTGAAGTAGGGAGAATTTTCTGGAGAACAAAAACAGTGTAGTTCTATGACACTCATTTTTAATGCCTATAACATAAGACATGTGACACACATGACATAAATAGCAGTTTTGATTACTTTTTTTCTACTTTCTAAAAGTGTTCCTGGAAGTTTCCTTGCCTGTGGTTTTGGATTTATTGGCATAATCATTACATCATTCCTCTTTGTCCTGAAACATGCCCAACACCGTGGGGGTTTATTAAAGATTTTTGGCAGAGGTCAAGAATGGACTGTTCCAGCTAATGCAATGGGTTCTGTTAAAAGCACTTGGAAGACAAATTGAGACCATGTCGACATGGGCCTGGGCAAGTTTCTTCATTTCTCTCCCTGCTTCTCAGTTTTGTCATTTGTGAACTCACAGCACCAGTCCTATGTCCTAGGTAGTATGTAGGTGGTGAGGAGGCAATACAATGAGTTTGAAAATCTTTTCAAAAGGATCTAATGCAGTGCAAGATGATTTTAAGTATTACCAAGAGCCTTTTAAGTCATGGAGTTCAGTATTATTTACCTTTCTTTAAAAAAATTTATATTTATTTGAGAGAGAGGGACAGAGCTCAAGCAGGGGAGGAGAGGGCAAAACAGACTCTCTGTTGAACAAGGAGCCACCTAAGGGCTCAGTCCCAGGACACTGGGATCATGACTTGAGCAAAAAGCAGATGCTTAACCGACAGAACCACCCAGGTGTCCCATTATTCACATTGAGGCTTTATTAAAATTGAACCATTCTTCGGAGACCTGAGACAGAACTGAATTGACATGTCTATATTTACATTTTTTTTTTTTTACCTTGACGTTGTCAGTGGTGAAATAGAGACCTTAAATTTTTAGAGGAGTGTTAAGACACTCAGCAGCAGGCTGTTAACTCAGACTTGGATAGAGGTGACTGGGAGTTCAGGAATGTTTTTAGGAGTATGGTGTATTTGTTTTCCAGAATTATATGCTATTTTTCTTGTCAAGAAAAAAATCCTATTTAGCTAAAGGGGGAAATACTGTTAAGCAAAATGATACCCATTGCACAATGGATGATACACTGCAGCAGCCGAATCATTATTTTATGTGTAGGTGTGTATACATATATACATACACAAGTGCACATATACATACACGTGTGTATATATACACACACATAGGAGTTCTCAATAGTAAAAGTTAAAAGATACAAACTTACATGATTAGTTTTTAAAAATAGGAGTGTGTGATTGATTATGCATATATGGAAGAGAGAGAGCACTGTACACCAGCCAGTGACTGCCAAGGTGTGGCTGAAAAGTTAATTTTGCTCTTTTGTGTATTATTTTTGGTTGGTATTTTGGATTTTGCTCTGATGGATTTGTGTGGCTTTTGTGGTTTAAATTGTTTTAAATGTTAGTCTTCGGAGTACTTTATGCTGTGAGGGAGAAGTGGAAGGAGTAAGGATATTTGTGAAGAAACTTGATTTGAATAAAAACTCTTAATAGAAATTTTCCTCTTCATTAAAATAACTGGTAGTTCCTGTTATTAAAGGTAATATGCTGTGAATTTTAATGTGCTTAAAACCTACGTTCATTACAAGCCTTAGGAGGCTGATTTAATTGGTGATTTTTTTTTTTTAAGATTTTATTTATTTATTCACGAGAGACAGAGGGGGGGAGGGGCCGAGACACAGGCAGAGGGAGAAGCAGGCTCCAAGCTGGAAGCCCAATGCGGGACCCTACCTGAGACTCCAGGATCACACCCTGACCCCAAGGCAGAGGCTCAACCACTGAGCCACCCAGGCGTCCCTAATTGGTGATACTGGTAATTGGAGGCAATAAACATATGCAAAATTTATACTAATTGGGTAGGATCACTGCTTTCCCCCACACTTCAGAGCCCACTGTAATCTTTGTGACTCAGAACACAAGTTGGGATCCGTGTGCAGGTCTTCAGTTGATGACTGAGAGATCTAATTAAGATTTATTTCAAATACGTTTAGAAAAAGTGACAACCTGTTGGATTTTGGGAGAACTTGGAGAAATCAAGGGGCTTGGAATAGATATTTTTAAAGCTAAGATATGTATTATAATTTTAAGTTCTGAAATGTGAATTGGCCATGATACACATTGTCACTTGGCTTAGTAGGTGGTATAGAGAGATGGGCCAGGCATGTGATGTTTTAATGCACAGAGTATAGATCTAAAGAGAGCATTGATTTTTGTCATTATGGCTTTAGGTTGTATTTCTCATGGTTTACTTGTGAGGTCAGCTTAAGGAAGCCACTTTGCTGTTTTGTTTCCTTGGCAAAGGAAGTTGTAAAAGATTGTCTTTGCACTCATGAAATGCTTTGGCTGTCTGTGTGAACTCCTGGTGGGTGAATCTGATTTGGGAACTGGCACTGTGCTTATTTCTCCAGCCACTGTTTTTCTTGGTGTGGGCGAAAAGGAACAAATGTTTTATCCTGATTGTACAAGCCCCTTGCCTAATGTGAATTGTTAGGCATGCTCTATGAGGTCATGTCCTTGGCTGTAAAAGTAAGTCTTTCCCTTTTGTGTATGAGTGCTGAAATATTTGGTGAGTTCCTACTTACCAAGTGTTCTTTATCTCAGGTTTGTGAAAAATGATTATTATGTAAAAGAGGAAAAACAGGATGGACTTTTCCAGCTAACTGGGCATGTAATAGTGATTTCCCTCAACCCCACCCCATCTGTAAATGGAATATCCATGACTCACTTCTCAGGGCCACACAGGCACTTTTGTAACCAGTGCTTGAATGGGAGGGTGGGATGGGGATGGAAGGAGATGGGCTGGCATCCCACTTGTGTTTAGCCAGAATCTGAGCAGCTGCCTTTATAATGGACTTCTGAAAAGGACAATGTGCCTTCTTACACACCATGCTACACATTTTTTTTCTTGTTGTGCTTTCTGTTTGTGCCAAAATAATGCAACATGTGAAATGCCATAAATGCCGTCATGAATACTATAACATTGTGGATAAGTGTTGGATAGCAGAGTGCTCCTTCTGTTATATAAGATTTTAGTATTAGCATGGATAATCTGGATCCCCAATTATCATACTCCTCTCTCTTTAACTGTATGACTTTTAAAAAAATACATATTTATTATTTATGATAGACATAGAGAGAGAGAGAGGCAGAGACACAGGAGGAGGGAGAAGCAGGCTCCATGCCAGGAACCTGATGCGGGACTCGATCCTGGGACTCCAGGATCACGCCCTGGGCCAAAGGCAGGCGCTAAACCACTGAGCCACCCAGGGATCCCCTGTATGACTTTAATTTATATATATTTAGAATATTTTTCTAGTTATTTGTCCCTATACTCTTGCTTACTTTAGAGATTATATTCTAGAATTTGTGCCTAGCATAGTGTTATCGTTATATATATATACTGCTTTAGGAAGATGATTTTATCACTACACCTAACTTTTTTTTTTTTTTATCAAATAAGAGAACTTCTGTATTTGTTATAATATGTCTTTAAATAAATGATCACAGGTTTTTTTTTTAAATTTTTATTTTATTTATGATAGTCACACACACACACACACACAGAGAGAGAGAGAGAGAGGCAGAGACACAGGCAGAGGGAGAAGCAGGCTCCATGCACCGGAAGCCCGACATGGGATTCGATCCCGGGCCTCCAGGATCACACCCTGGGCCAAAGGCAGGCGCTAAACCACTGCGCCACCCAGGGATCCCCGATCACAGGTTTTTGATTATCCACTGCTGTCTAATCAAAAATAACAACCAATTCATGCTATGTTGAAAGTAGGCACAGGTGCAGTAGAAGTTTATCCCCCCAAAACTGAGGAGGACAGATTGAGAACCTATGTATCTGGTGGGGACTTTAGTCTGGTTTCAGTAAGGTTACTTGCATATTGGAAGTTAATGATTATGCAGCATATGTGAACAGCCTAAACTCTGTGTGTTTATGATGGAAATATTTTTTCTAAAAAAAAAAATTGATAGTCTACTTATTTGAATAAGTTGCACTGTGCAATAGATATAAGTAGAAATTAAATATGTACATGAATTTACTTGATAACTGGAAATAACAAGAAACAAACTTACAAGTGTCTGCTCTTCCTTAATTTAGGTTTACTTGAGATCCTGTAATACTAAATGCAGCACTGCCAAAGATTTAACGGTCAAATGATTATTATTCAGTTTTGCTTATCTGTGGCTCCCTCTGACAAAAAGGGATATGTATGTATATGGTTAATATTTTATCCATGAAACTTTCCAGAGAATAGGTTGACATTTACTTTGATAGTTTGACAAACAGAAAAATAGAATTTGCTTACAAGTGTTCATGTATCAGTTAAATGGCATTGAGTGGATTTTTGCATTTCATTGGATAAATTCTGCTAACTAAACTTTTCATTCAGTTGTCATGGCAACTCTATTTCTTTGCAAGTTGAAGGCAAGTTAGATGTTAACCTGCACGTTCCTCGAGAGATGAAACAGGTGTTGATTTAAGATGTGTTAGGAAGAAGCAACAATATCACCAGTCTAATCTGTTCTGCCTTTAACACCTTATAAATACTTTACTGCCAACTCTCTCTCCCTGGTTTATCCAGAAGATTGGGCATTTTCCTTTTTCTTACATTTGAAACCGTTAGGATTATAGGGAAAAATTGTGTGTTACCAGTTATCTCTTAATTATCCTCGTTTCCTCAAGGTCTTTTATAAAATATGAGAAATAAGGAGAATATCTTTTAAATTTCCCACTTTAAAGCATATATTTGATATTTGAAACAAGGAAATGGACATGTCATGGTTAGAGCACTGATATGGGAATTCTATATCCTAGCCCTGTCATTGTGTCTCTAGGGCTTAATGCAGTGCTTGGCAGGAAGTTGTGTTTAGTAAATGCCTGCTGAATGAAGGAATAAATGAATGAATGCATTTAAGAATTTTGAAAATTGACAGTCCTTAAAGATTCTCTGGTATTCCAGAATCTGATCTCTTGAAATATTAATGCTTTTTTTTTTGTAGGGCACTTCCTTTCTTGATGTTTCTGGCATGAGTTGTAATGCGTTGGCATTGTGTAAAGGAATGTTATTTTACACAACTCAGTTTTTCTTCCCATTAATTATAATCAAACATTTTCTGATATCAAAATCATATAACTATTCATTCTAAAGGGACCTATCTCCTCTTCAAAGCAAAACAATACAAAACACAACTAAAAAAGACACATAAGTAATATATCTGAGACCCAGTTATAAAATCCTGCAGCTATTGAAAATAACCTGTTGAAAAAGTATTTAAATAATGCAAACCTCTCAAATTTTTAGCTGTGTTGATGAATGTAAAACTCTTCCATACTTTTTAGATTTATTTGTATTCTTGTTTGGCTTGGTAAATCTGAAATACACTATAAAATGAAGTTAGCTGGGATCCCTGGGTGGCGCAGCGGTTTGGCGCCTGCCTTTGGCCCAGGGCGCGATCCTGGAGACCCGGGATCGAGTCCCACATCGGGCTCCCGGTGCATGGAGCCTGCTTCTCCCTCCGCCTGTGTCTCTGCCTCTCTCTCTCTCTCTGTGACTATCATAAATAAATAAAAATTAAAAAAAAAAATGAAGTTAGCTCATTGGTTCTTTTATTTTTTTAAGGATTTTATTTATTTATTCATGAGAGACAGAAAGGCAGAGACACAGGCAGAGGGAGAATCAGGCTCCATGCAGGGAGCCCAATGCGTGACTCGATCCTGGAACTCCCGGATCACACCCTGAGCCAAAGCTCAGTCACTGAGCCACCCAGGCGTCCCTCATTGGATATTTTCAAGTTTAAGATCTAGCATACTTAATTATAGAAACAGTATTGGCCCCCTAAGCCCTGCAGAGACCATGGTTTGCATGTAACATGAAGTAAGTGCTTCAGAGAAGAGATAGAATCATGTCTGCTTTCTGTTTGAGAAACTAACTTACACATGGGTTATAAATCTGACATGTTCTTTAAGAAACGTATAACCCAGACATGTAAAGATGACCTACACTGTGTGAGGAAGTGAACTATGAGTAAACATTTTGGCCAAGCATAACAGGCAATGACTGTTTGCTTTAGAATGGTACACTGAATAAGTTAGTTGCTAGGGCAGAAGGAGGTAGCAGAGCAGGAACTACTGTCTATGCCCAAAGGGCAAAGAAGGACCCCAGGTAGCCACTTGGTTCTTCCCAAGTATGTGGGTCTCCACAGAGACCCTGTGAACGTTGCTACCTCGCCCCTGCTATGGGGTACTATACGTTTCTTAGTGCCATATGTTCCTGAAAAAATTGTCTATAAATTATGATTTGATTTTTGTTCAACATTATTAGAATTTTTGAATGGATTCAAATTATCTGAATTATTGAACTTTTAAATGCACTTGATTAAAAAGCAAAACAATATAAAATGACATACATTTAAATATAAACCTCTCACTTCATACCCCAATTTCTCCTCCCAAAGGCTACCATTATTATGACAGTTTCTTTTATATCCTTCTGGAAATATTCTATGCAAATACAAGGAGAAAATACTCTCTTTCACTCACACAAAGTGGTAGTTGCCTGTATACTGTTCTGCATTTTGCTAATAGTTAACCTGATATTCCATTGAATAAATGCATATATGAATACGTTACTTAAACTTAGTAGTTCCTAAATCTGGCTGGACATTAAAGTTACCTAGAGAGATTTAAATACTGCTCTCTTGGAGATCCAGATTTAATTGGTCTGAGTTAGGGCTCTAAGCAAGGAGAGAGGGAGAGGGAGAAGCAGGCTGTCTGCTGAGCAGGGAGCCTGATGCAAGGTTCAATCCCAGGACCCTGGGATCATGACCTGACCTTAAGGCAGACACTTAACCAACTGAGCCACACAGGCACCCCACATGTCTTTTTTTATGAAACCCTCCCCAGGTAATTTTAGTGTGCAGCCAGGCACACTAATTTTAATCAGTCCTCTATTGATGGATGTTTAGATTGTTTCCAGGGTTTTTTGTTGGAGATGGTGAACTGCTGGTTAGAAGATCTTATGCATAAGCTCAAGTATATTTCTAGGATAAGAATCTGGGACGGAATTTCTGCCACCTTGCTCTTCAGAGATGTTGCACTTATTTATACTCCTGCCAATAGCATACAACAGTGGCTGCTTAGTGGAGATGATTTTAAGTACCCTAAGGAAACAATGCTGACTGGTGGGGTGGTGGTGAAACTTGGACTTTTCGCTCCCTCTTGGTAGTCATTGATCACTTCTCTAGTCTAGTGTCCGTGCATATTGTTTTAAGCTCTTTTACAATTTAATTTGGCAGTGCTATCTAGACATGATAGTGCTTGGCTGTTTTTGACCTCAGTGATTTTTACAAAAAAAAAAAAAAAAAGGTTCTCTGCATGAACATGTTTAAAAAAGCAAAATAACTTTAGTGCATGGAGATGTTCTTTAGACATTATCATTACAATGATAAAATCTAAAAAGAATCATAATAGTCTAGCAGCACAAGGGTGGCTAAATTGTGATGTTAGTTTCATGGGATATTCTATGATGGTTAAATGATTGCGATGACTTATTAACATAACCAAATTACAAATGTTTTAATATAACTTATTAATGTATGGATGATATGAGTATTAATATATAATTAACATTAATTTGTAATATAACAGTAATATAAAAAGGAAAACAACAATACAACAGATGATATGATGGAGTAATGAGCTTGTAGATAAATGTCTTAAATTTTAAGGATAGGGGGATCCCTGGGTGGCTCAGTGGTTTAACGCCTGCCTTCGGCCCAGGACGTGATCCTGGAGTCATGGGATCGAGTCCCTCGTCAGGCTCCCTGCATGGAGCCTGCTGCTTTCTCTGCCTGTGTCTCTGCACCTCTCTTTCTCTCTCTGTGTGTCTCATGAATAAATAAATAAAATCTTAAAAAAAAATTTTTTTAAGGGTAATTAAAAAAATATTCTTTGCTATTATAAAATTGTGTGAGCAAAAACTAAAAATTAGGGAAAAAATCAGAGTATTTTATAGTGCAAATAGCTATGGTTTTAAAGACGTATTTTCATACTGTGAACCTTGTTAATCAGTGGAGACATAATTACATATGTAAATGGCTTCTTTGAAGTCTTTTAGGATGCCTATGTATAGCTCCTTCTCAAGAATTTTAAGAGACCACTTTAATATCTGTTGAAAATAAAACTTTGCCATGTGCTGGGCACTGTGCTAAACTGCTTCTACTTAAATCATTTCACCCATGTCTCATAGTTCTTCTTTGAGGGTAGGTATTTTTATTAGCTAATTTCTAGATTATAAAGTTGTAATAATTCACAGTTGAAAAACTTGAGGCTTGCTCGAGATTACTGAGTGGTTAACTAATGATGCTGGGAATTCAAACCCACGACTGAGTTCTTTACTAGTACATGATCTGTATCCCTACTCTGTAGATTAATATTTGAGGTACCTAAGAGATTTAGATTTTGTGGTAAATTCTGTCAGGTTTATTAGGAAACATGTAGTCTTGGGGCAGCCCGGGTGGCTCAGCAATTTAGCGCTGCCTTCGGCCCAGGGCGTAATCCTGGAGACCCGGGATTGAGTCCTGTGTCGGACTCCCTGCGTGGAGCCCGCTTCTCCCTCTGCCTGTGTCTCTGCCTCTCTGTCTCTCTCTGTCTCTCTGTCTCTCTCTTTCTCTCTGTGTCTCTCATGAATAAATAAATACAATCTTAAAAAAAAAAAGGAGACATGTGTCTGAAGTATTATTTCTAGGGAGCTTCTCATTTTAATTGTAAAAGTAATAGTCATTAAGTGTAAAAAGCTAAGTGATAATACGAAGCAGTAGACTCCAGGGCCATGTAGTCCTCGTCAGATTAAGATGAAAGCAAACAATAGGGGTCTTTAGTCTGAGCTGGTTAGGGGAGGCGTTACAGAGGAGGTCAAATCTGATGGGAGAATATGTTCAGAGAGATGAAGAGGATGATGATGTATCTTCGATGTGTTCCTGGCTTAATGAATGGACTGGGTTTTTGGAAATAAGAATGCTTCAATGAGGCAAGATCCATTGGGACCAGATTGTGCTGGGCCTTGAAAACATTATTAATTTTAAATTTAAGTTTAGGTGACCCCAAAGAGTTGATGAGAGGGGTCTTCAATCTACACTTTGAGGATTAATGGAAAAAGTAAGGACTTTGTTGTGGGTCTGCATTTCTTGCAAGCAAACCTGCCTCCCCCACTTACGACATATGCCACCCTGAGTTTTTTTTCATCTGTAAAATCTCTGTAAAATCTCTTTTCTTGCAAGGTTGTTCTGAAGACTGAAGATAATATATATCATTTAGCCATACAGCGCTTGGCACCTATCAGGCATTTGATAAATGGTAACTCTAACAACTCTCAGAGACTTAAGTATTATTTGTTTTTCCCCCCAGCTGCTCCAGCTACTTCCTTGTTTTAATCCCATCTCTTGGCCATCTCCAGATTGTAGGGAAATGGCAAGTAGCTTGCCATTTGAAAGTGGAGTTCCTTCTCTGAAGGCATTGGAGTGCCACCACAGTTTTGAGTAATGGATTGGTGAACCAACTTGCTCAGCACAGGTACCTTACCATAAACTTTGGTGCTGGATCCAAGTTAGTGCAGCTTTACTGTAGATGACATCAGCAAGCAGAACACATTTGTACAATTTCTTAGTCTTCCCACCTTCCCCAACCCCAGACCTCTCATCTCTGAGGGGAAGAAGCCACAAAAGATTAACAGCCAGTAACCTCACATTCCTGCCTTTTTGGCTTCCCAGCCTATGGTGGAATCCATCCCTGGTAAACCTATCAGATAGAGTTACCTGGTTTGTTTTGTTTGTTTCAATAAAGACGAGTTGTTTGGAGCAGTTTCAGGTTTAGATAAAATTGAGGGGGAGGTGCAGAGATTTCTCGTATAGCCTGGCCCCCGCACAAGCATAGCCTCCCCCAAGATCATCATCACTTACCTGAGTGGTACATTTTTTTCACAACGCAAGGGTGAACCTGCGTTGACACATGATAAAACTCACCCAAAGTCTGTGGTACACCTTAGGGTTCATTCTTGGTATTTTACATTCTGTGAATTAGGGCAAAAGTAAAATGGCACATACCCATCCTTATTAATATCCCACACAGTATTTTCACTGCCCTGAAAAGCCTCTGTGCTCGGCCTAATCGTCCCCCTGCCGTCCCAGATAGTTCTTTGTATATCTCAGGACCTCTTTTTTTTTTTCTCTAAGTCGTTTCCTGAGAGCTCTGCTTCTTTTATTGATTAGTTTCCCAAACATTTCTGAAGAGCCAGTTTTGGCTGGGTCCTGAATTCCAGACTTACACCAAGGAGAGGAGTTTGTGTTTGAGGACTAGTGCAGTTACTCATGATAGATTTTTTTTTTTTCAAATGGAAAGGAGGGAGAAAGGGGAAGAGAGGGAGAGGCATTTGCCTCAGAAACTAGGAAGAGGAAAAGCTTTTAATTGTCCAGTGATCTTATCTCACTGAAGTGCTAAGTACTGCCCTCAATAATTGCATGGACTACTAGTTTAGATGATGTGCCAAGAGCAGTGTGCAACCTCTGCTTGTTCCAAATAAGGCAGTTAAAAAGCAGTCTAGTTGCAGTAGGTGCAAACTCATACTTTATAATTTGATCATCATTGTGTCTTCCTTCTTCCAATCTTCTTTCCTTCAAGTCCAGGGTGTGTTGGACTTTGATCTGGTGTCTGATTACTTTGCTGTGCTGTTCTTTAGATTATTCCAGTGTGTATTGAGTTTTTACAGCTTGGACCCTAAAAGTCAATATTGTGTTTAACACAGTGTAGCAATGGGAGTTCTCTTGAGCTTGCCTTGACCCACTAGCATGCTAAGTACCTGATTAAGAGGAAGCTTCTTTTCAGAACTGTGTCATAATTAGCACTTGATTGTCAGAATTGTTGTGGTCCAATCCGCAGACCATAGTAGGTAACTTCCTTGGGTTAAAGTATTGTCATAATGTCAGACCTGTTTTCCTTCCCTTTATTTTAGAAACCTGTATGTGCAAGACACTGGGCCTCCAGTACTCCAGAGATCTATTTAGTTGGGGAGGGACAACGTTACCCTCAACGAGAAAATAATGGGCTTTCTCCTCTCCTTCAAAAGAAATCCCAAAGTATTGTTAATCTGTCAGTTAACACCCTTCTGCTTAGAAGTCTCCTCTTCCCATCCTAGAAATATTTGGGATATAGGGCCTTGACCAACTCTTCCCTCTGCATTGGAGCAAGCAGTCTTTACAATTCTCTCTTTTTTTTCTTTTCTTTTTCTTGCTGGCTGGGATTCCCAGTAAGGGTTTTTCCTCACCACCAGATTAGGTCCTGTGTGACCTTTTAGGGGCAGAAGAGGAGGTCATTTGACCTATATTGGTTTAGGCTCTGGGTGGCCTCAAATCCTCACAGCTGGAATTCTCCATCTGATCCTCTCCAGTTCCAGAGTCTGGCCAGTCCAGCTTACTAGGATTTGAGGCTGAGATTTGGCATCAAAGCTTAGCAAGTAATTAAGGGTTTATATATCTTCTTTTGCTTTCTCTGAATGTAGTTTCCTTGGGAACCTAACTGGTATGCATGGAGGAATGTATGTGAGGTATGTTTTAGAGGAAAAACTGGATGGTATATGAAAGAGAGAGTGAATTATAAGCAAAGAGAATAGATAATTTTTAAGAAGTAGTGATAATCAGGGCATCTGGTTGGCTCAGTCGGAAGAGCGTGCAACCCTTCATCTCAGGGTCGTGAATTCAAGCCCAATGTTGGGTGTAGAGGTTACTAAAAACAAAACAAACAAAAACAATTTTTAAAAAAGTAGTAATATATAAAATACCTTTAAGGTCTTGAGCCTGAGTAAACTGGGAGAATGGTAGCATAATTAATGGAAATAGGACAGCTATAAGAAGAAATTACTTTTTTTTTTTTAATAGGCTCCACACGCAGCATGGAGCCCAGCGTTGAGCTTGAACTCATGACCCTGAGATCAAGGCCTGAGGTGAGATCAAGAGTTGCATGCTTCACTGACTGAGCCACCCAGGCACCCCTATACTCACTTTTTAAAAGTAATTTCTCCTGGAGTGTCTGCGTGGCTCAGTTGGTGAAGCATACAGCTCTTGATCTCAGCCAGGTCTTGATCTCAAGGTCATAAGTTCAGGCCTGTGTTGGGCTCCACACTGGGTATGGAAGCTACTTAAAAAATACATTATTATAAAAGAGTATATACGTTTGGTTTTTGCACATACTGAATTTGAGGTGTAATTGGATACTCCGTAAATAGTGCTTTTCATGAGGCAGTGGTGATCAGAGCACATATTAAGCCAGTATTTGCCAGAGGGCCTGGAAGATCCATATTTTGCTCTTAAGACTTTTCTTTTTCTATTCCCTTTCCCAAAATTACATTTGTCGAAATTGTTCTTCCAAACTCTGTCCAGATGCCACCTCTTGATTGTCTTTGCAAATTGCCCCATATGTACATGCCCTGTGAACTCCTGAATTTAGTGTTTTTCTTTTTTTTATGGCACTTACACTAGTCTTCTAGCTGTTTTTTTAATTATCCAAGCATTACCAGATTATACCTTAAGTGCAAAGAACATCATATGTATCTCTCTGTAGTACTTAGCATAGCACTGAGTTCCTTAATAGGAGCTCAGTAAGTATTTAAATGCATTTATGTAAACCTGTTTATTTCCATCCAGTACCACTACTTACAGAAATATAAATTTATTGTTTTCTAGGATTCCTTTTTAAATGTTTGCATAAACTTTCATCTTTGAAGCTTTAAGAACATTTCTTATTGGGCAGTCAGGGTGGCTCAGCGGTTTAGCGCTGCCTTCAGCCCAGGGCCTGATCCTGGAGTCCCACGTCAGGCTCCTGCATGGAGCCTGCTTCTCCCTCTGCCTGTGTCTCTGCCTCTCTTTCTCTCTGTGTCTCTCATGAATAGATAAATAAAATCTTTTTTTTTTTTTTTTTAAAAAAAAGAACATTTTTTATTGGTTGTATTTCAGAATTGAACCAGCAAGTGTGTGTATCCTGTCCATACCTCTTACTGTGTTTACCCCCTTTTTTTGTAATTTCTTTTCAGTTACCAGGTGATGTAATTTTTTTAAACCTCAAAGACTCTTCTCTATGGATCATTTTATTTTTTTCTATACTGGTTTCAGTTTAGATTTCTGAGGTTCACTGACAAGAAATGTATGATGTATTCTAGTAAGAATATCCTTTTTTTAGAGCTTTGGCCTATCATAAGAATAGCTTGAACACCATCTTACCTAGATCGAACAGACTTTTGCTCAAACCAAAATTCATTTGGCACTTACTTACCCATTTGTTCAAAGAATTCAGAGAACCCTGAGAGATCTACTGTGTGTTCCTTTCAGTTGGACATTTTCTTGGTGAAAATATTTAATGCCATTTATAAATATGGCCCTATCCCTGGCCACTCTGTCACTCATATCAGTTATAAAAATGTTAAGTTCAGTCTTCACACTCATCACTGAAAGACCACTCTGTTTATACTTCTTTTCCAGAGAAATGTTTGTTTATTCCTACTTTTGCTTTCTGGTCTGAATCCAGTTCTCTGTCCGAGATAAATATTCTACTGGCTTCACACTATTTTATCCTCATTAAAACAAGTGGCCAAATAACCTGTGTACTAATGCAGTCCATGTAATGAAAACATTAATGCAAATGAGATTTACGTGAATAAAGGAATATTTGTTTTGGTTTCTCATGGATATAGTTTAAGAAGGAAAAAAAAACAACCCTAAGTTTACTAGTACATAAATCATATACTATTGCAACTTCAGTGGTCTATTAGAAGTTCATTTCTCCTAATTGAATTTTGTGGGTATCAGTTTTGTAATAAGTGAACTAACCAGGGCTTGGAAGTATTTATTTCACCTATAGATTATGGCTGTTCTCAAATGGTAATAAGAGTTGACAGTGATTTTTATCACAGTCCAGAGAATGCAGCTTAGAGAAGAGGAGAGGTTCTGATAGTCACCCTCTGCAACCTTTATTCTGTGGGATTTCTGGCTCCCTGTTTCCTAAAAAAAAAGTAGTGACAAATTAACCGGAGTCAAAGGTATTGCAGTTTTGATCTCCTGAGGTTTCCTTCTCCTTATGACTCTTTGTTTACTTAGATGAGGTAATTTCTTAGTGGGATAGGGATAGGAGACACCAGAGGGAGAGATTATTTTCTGAGTGTTGCTTTTTGAGGCCCTAAAGTTCCTTTCAATCCCCGAGTCTTTGATTTGAATATTACACCTGAGACAGAAGCACCTGTGACTGCATGTAGTTGCTGTCATCTCCCAGTAGTCTAGGAGGGGGAACATCAGGAGTTGGAGGATCTTGTAATTTGGTGTTGTTGAGAAAGGTAGGCATACTGTCTGCCCTCCATGAGTGGGATTAGCCAGAGATCCTCTTCATGGAATCATTTCTTTTCCTAGGCAAAGACAAAGGTCGGTTTAGCCCATGCAGTGTAGTGGTGATGGTTTCAAAGCAGAAAGAAGCCGTGCTGTAGGTTTAAGATGTCAAAGTTAGGCATTACATGTGATGCAAACCAATTTTCCCCATGATTTTCTTGTCTATAAATTGTAGGGGAAAGATGTATATTGGTTAAATGTGCTGCTGTGTAATAAGGATCAGTATTTCAGAGAAAGATAATAAGTTGGACTTAACTGTAATAGTTCACATTTACATGGGTTTTATTTTCCAAAGGAGTTGTATTTATTTTATACAATAAAAACCAGGCTCACTGGCCACGGTCACAGAGATGGTTGCCCATATGGATAGGGCCAGATCCAGAACACAGACCTGAGGCATTGGTCTTCAGCCAGTTTTTAGTCTTAAAAGTATGGCAGGTTCCTTTGTTTTGCGTTTAATAAAAGCTGCTATGAATTTGTAGCTAAAGTGCATCTTTCTTATTTTTAATGATCATAAATCTACATTCTTTTGTGTGCTGAACCTTTGTGTTATTTTCCATAGATTTGTGCCCTTTTCTGGTATTGAGGTGCTTAGAACTGTAACATGTAAGCCTTAAAAATCAACTCTATACTCTTTCACATGGCTGGCCTGGTCTCATTTCTCTTTGTTCTTCCCCTCACACTTCTTAACACCAGTCAAAGTGAACTTGTCTCAGTTCCTCAAACAACTTTGAGCTTTCCCTTTATAAAGATTGCTTTGCCTGGAACTCACTTCCTCTCTTCCATCTTAACCTACTGACTCCTACCTAGTGTGGTGGTTAGAAGTAGGTGTGGACTCTGGAACCAGACTTCAGGTTTCTAATCCTGACACCATCACTTAATAGCTATAAGATCCTTTTTTTTTTTTTTTTTTTAATTTTAAGATTTTATTATTTTTTAAAGTAATCTCCATACCCAGCATGGGGCTTGAATTCACAACCCCGAGATCAAGAGTCACATGCTTTACCAACTGAACTGGCCAGGTTCCCCAGTAGCTGTAAGATCTTGAACAAGTTAGGGATGCCTGGGTGGCTCTGTGGTTGAGCATCTGCCTTCGGCTCAGGTCATGATCCCGGGGTCCTGGAATCGAGTCCCGCATCAGGCTCCCTACAGGGAGCCTGCTTCTCCCTCTGCCTATGTCTCTGCCTCTCTCTGTGTCTCTCATGAATAAATAAATAAAAAATTTAAAACAAAAAAAGAAGATCTTGAACAAGTTACTGAGCCGCTCTGTACTGTGTTCTCCTTGGTACATTGGGTGTAATAGTAACCACCTCATGATGTGGTTATGAGAAGTAAATGGGTTGGTTTTTGTGATGCTAGAACGGTGCCTAGTCCTTGGTAAGTGCTGATAGCTGGAAGCTAGTGCTGATAGTGGCCTGACCCTCCAGCGGACTAGATAACGCCTGCTGCTCTTTCTCATACCCATCATTGGACTTTGCACCCTATCCTGCTGGACTGGAATTGCCTATGTAGGATTCTCCCACTCTATTTAAGGCTAGGGATGACCGTGCCATATTTGTATCGTTCACTTTGGGATACAGCCTGTGGCACATAGGCATTTGGGAAATGTTTGAATAGATGAATAAGCAAGGCTCTGTTACCTCATGTGGTAAGCTTAATGTCTTTGACTTCAGCTTTACTTTCCTTTTGTGAAGACCTTTTAGGCTTTTATTTGAAGATTTAAAAAAAATATATTTATTTATTATTTTTTTAAAGTAGGCTCCATACCCAACATGGGGCTTGAAGTCATGACAGTGAGATAAAGAGTCACGTGCTCTACTGACTGAGCCAGTGGTGTGGTCCTCTTTGGAGCATTTGATGGGGATAATTTTAGAACAAGGGGGATAGGGCAGTCTGAGTGGCTCAGCTGTTTAATGCTGCCTTCGGCCCAGGGCATGCATGATCCTGGAGATCTGGGATCAAGTCCCATGTTGGGCTCCCTGCATGTAGCCTGCTTTTCCCTCTGCCTGTGTCTACCTCTCTCTCTCTCTGTTTCTCATGAATAAATAAATAAAAATCTTTAAACAACAACGACAAAAAGAACAAGGGAGATGATAGGAATGATCATCTTCTAGTTTAGCCTTTATTTCTTTATGGAAACTTTTGGAGTTGTAACACATTATTGCTTAATGTAGTTCAGTCTGAGAGAAGAGGCTGTACATAAGGACAGGCCTCTTGAAAAGTTGCTGTGTTCTTTAAGAAAGGTTAAAGTGGGTTCCACACAGAACAGGCTAGACTTGTGAGGATCACCTGATTGATGTTGACCACAATCTGGATTTAATCTAATAATTGTCACAGCCTCCTTGGAAATCACAGGATTTCCGGGCATTCAGCTTTTGTTGTCAGTCAGGTGTTCCTTTGGCCGTAATGTAGCAGTAGAAGCCACTTGACTTTCTCCCTTACTAGCTGTCTTTATAGTCAAGAATAAAAACAATGTAAAAGGAAAAGTTTATGTCAGAATAAATAGTTTCTGGCTGATAGTAACAGATTTTTTTCTACTCCAGGGGTAGTAGTCATCTGGCACAGTCATGGCAGTTCCCCTGCTGGTTGGGTGTTCCAGGTGAAATAAGGTCTTTCTTAGGGGAAAGAACGGAAGAGAAAGGGCTTTGCTATGATGCCATGATCCTTTTTTAAAAAAACATTTTATTTATTTATTTATTTATTTATTTATTTATTTATTTATTTAGGGGAGAAGGGCAGAGACGCAGGGACGCAGGTAGAGGGAGAAGCAGGCTCCACGCAGGGAGCCCGACATGGGACTCAATCCCGGGACTCCAGGATCACGCCCTGGGCTGAAGGCAGGCGCTAAACTGCTGAGCCACCCAGGGATCCCCTGATTCTTTTGATTAAAAGCATTAAAAAGTTGGAGTACTAGAAGAATGAGACTAACAGTTAATTGCTGTAGACTTTATTGGATTTTCAATTTTATTTATTTATTTATTTATTTATTTATTTATTTATTTATTTATTTATTTATGATAGTCACAGAGAGAGAGAGAGAGAGAGAGAGGCAGAGACACAGGCAGAGGGAGAAGCAGGCTCCATGCACCGGGAGCCCGACGTGGGATTCGATCCCGGGTCTCCAGGATCGCGCCCTGGGCCAAAGGCAAGTGCCAAACCACTGCGCCACCCAGGGATCCCCAGACTTTATTGGATTTTCAAGGGGCAGTAGTATAAAAAGCAAGGGTTAAACTCCAGACTGGACTTTCACAGCAGTATTGTTTGAAAAACAGGTTTCATTTCTTGAGCGTGTTCTTGCCTTCCTACATGTAATCTGCCCTAATAAATAATGATAATAAAATTTAGTGAGCCCAGACTAGTACAGGCACTGTTCTAAGTGCTTTCTATATATAGCCAATGTATATATGCTCATTACTTACAGTATATTATTTTTTTAAATTAATTTTTATTGGTGTTCAATTTACCAACATACAGAAAAACACCCAGTGCTCATCCCGTCAAGTGTCCACCTCAGTGCCCGTCACCCATTCCCCTCCAACACCCGCCCTCCTCCCCTTCCACCACCCCTAGTTCGTTTCCCCGAGTTAGGAGTCTTTATGTTCTGTCTCCCTTCCTGATATTTCCCAACATTTCTTTTCCCTTCCTTTATATTCCCTTTCACTATTGTTTATATTCCCCAAATGAATGAGAACATACACTGTTTGTCCTTCTCCGATTGACTTATTTCACTCAGCATAATACCCTCCAGTTCCATCCACGTTGAAGCAAATGGTGGGTATTTGTCGTTTCTAATGGCTGAGTAATATTCCATTGTATACATAGACCACATCTTCTTTATCCATTCATCTTTTGATGGACACCGAGGCTCCTTCCACAGTTTGGCTATTGTGGCCATTGCCTTACAGTATATTATATAGTCTTTTATTCTTTCCAAAGAAAGCAAAGCAGGATGCAAAAGAGTGTATGTGTGTCAGGTTTGAACCCCCCTTCTGCGTACTAGCTGTGCAATTTGGGGCAAATTATTTTCCATCTCACTTTTTATATCTAAAAACAAATAAAATCCCAATTAGATGAGAGTAGTGAGAACAAAGTACTGTGCTAGGCTCATAGTAAGCAGCAGAGTTATGTTAGTAAGTAACCACTTGTTATACTGTCTTCTACTGGATGTGACCTTTGATTTGATTGCTGTCCAGGGAAATTTGTGAAAAATTTCAGAGCATTTCTACTATGACTCCAACTGGGAAGTTAATTAGGCACATTTATCTGTGCTTTTGATGGTGTTACCATTGTCTACTAATATGAGATTAGTCTCTTATTATTAGGTTTGCCCAGACTTACCAGATCTTTCCTGATCTCCAGTCACCCCTTGTTGTTGGTTCTTTATTTCTTTGTAAAGTTAGAAAAAATTAGTGTGTTTCTTCACACCAGGAAGTAATGATGCCTCATTGAACCACTCTGTTTCCCAGAGCCAGGAGGGGACCATGATGTATTCATGGTGTCTCAACCACTTCAAATTACTCTTGGTAAAGGCGTTCTTCCCTCCAGCAACTGCTCCTTATCGTCTTACTTTTGATCAGTCTCCTGCCACCCTCCTCTACCCTAAAAGAGCAGGATTGGGGTGTGTGTGTGTGTGTGTGTGTGTGTGTGTGTGTGTTGATGTATGTGTCTGTGTAAAATGGTAGGCTCTTACCACTTGGAAGACATTTTCCCATAGGTAAAATGTTAAAGATGTTATTGCTATGAAGAACAGTTTGTTTATTTATTTATTTGGATAATGGCTGTGTTATAGGTTAAGTTGGTTTTTGTAGGATAGCCAGGCATTCTGACCACTCTTTTATCATAGTGTTTCTGATTTGTATTCTGAACCCTAAGTTATGAATGAACTTGTAGATCTTATATAGTGAATCCTCATTCAAAAACATCTGTTGAATATCTTTGATATTTCAGATATAATGAATTGGTAGAATTACAGGAATGGATAAGACACATTCCTGCCCTGAGCAGTTCAGGTTCTGAAGGTTTGTTTCATACTGTTGTGTTGTAATGTATATAATAGGTCCTGATGGTAGATCGAAAGGTTGAGGCGGGGAGGCTTACAAAGGTGCTCAATAGATGGCTATTAAATGACTAAAGTTTCTAAGCTTGGTAGATTCCTTCATTTTTCAGTTCTTTTTTTCACTTAGCACATTCTTAGCTTTTATCTTTGCATATGGAGAGTTAAATACTAAATATGCATAAGTTATTCTCATATTTTTTTTGTTCTTGTTTTCTTTCCATTTTACCTGCAGATGATTTTCTTTTCTTTTCTTTCTTTTTTTTTTTTGCAGATGATTTTCTAAAAATAAATACTAGGTTATCATGATCAGAGTTGGTTTACTAGTTTTCTGAAAGTCTAATTCTATGGAATGGTGTGAGCAGGGAGGGTGACAGGTGTGTGGAGGAGGGAGCAGCAATAAATGAGAAGGTGGACTTTTCTGATGAGAATTTGTGGTTTCTTCCTAAACACTCTCAGGCAGTATTATTTCCAGTCCCTTCTGTAACTTCATTTTATGTTTTATTGTTCACAAATACTCCAGGCTTTAGTTTTTTTTTTTTTTTTAAGATTTTATTTATTTATTCATGAGAGACACAGAGAGAGGCAGAGACACAGGCAGAGGGAGAAGCAGGCTCCATGCAGGGAGCCCGATGTGGGGCTCGATCCCAGGTCTCCAGGATCATGCCCTGGGCCAAAGGTGGCACTAAAACGCTGAGCCACCTGGGCTGCCCTACTACAGGCTTTAGTTTTTATTTATTTATTTTTTTTCATTGAGAACTTTTAAGGAGTTTTCATGTTGGTATGTTTGTGATACTAGGAATTTTACCAGTCATAGCTGGCCACTGTTCAAATGCAGAAAATTCTGTTTTGGAATGTCATTGCTTAGAATGCCTGGGTGGCTCAATGGTTGAGCATCTACCTTTGGCTCAGGGCATGAACCTGGAGTCCTGGAATCGAGTCCCACGTTGCACTCCCTGCATGGAGCCTTTTTCTCCTTCTGCCTATATCTCTGCCTCTCTGTGTGTGTGTGTCTCTCGTGAATAAATAAATAAAATCATGAAAAAAAAAAGGAATGTCATTGCCTTCCACAGGCTTACAGAGGGTAAAGCCTCCCAACTGTCATCAGACACTATCACTAATGACTCTATGTGTTTCATTTCTCATGTGTTCTCTGCATTGTGTAGAATAAAAAATGAAGGTTACATAAATTGATAATTTTGAGTGCATTATTAGGGGCTGAAAGTAGTTAAGAGGTGGTGCTGGTGGTGGGGGCAACTGATACAGTAGTGTCCCTGAGCAGTGAGAGACAATGAGACTCAGAAATCAGGGTCTATCTAGTTTTGTTCTAGACTAGAGAAAGCAAGAGCAAAGGTTTTCTCACAGGAATCAAAGGTGACATGTGGCGAAGTGATTTCTATATGCCAAGCACTGTGATAGTTTCTGGGAATAAATGGAGGACTGAGCTATGATCTGCTTTCAGGAAGGTTACAGTTTAGCAAGGAAATGGTCACAAAAGCCCTGTCAGATCCTACGTACATTCCATCTTCATTATTTGTGGATTCCAGGTTTGTGTGTTCTCCTACTCACTAAAAGTTGCCTATAACACCAAAGTCAATACTTAATGATGCTTTTATGGTCGTTCAGGGACATCACAGAGCAGTAAAACATTAGAGTCACTGATGTGCGCGTTCCCAGTGGAGGTCAGGCAGCACAGCCTTCTTATATCCGCTCTCATGGTGTTAACAAGTATTGTTGGTTTTTTTCAGTGTCTTTATTTAGTGTTGAGGTTGGAGATTTTTTTTTTTTTGTTTGGTTTTTGTTTTTGTTTTGCCTCTTTGTCCTTGTTGGTGATTTTGCTGTTTGAAATGGCCCCAAACATAGGGCTGATGTGTTGTCTAGTTAAGGCAAGAAGGCTGTGATGTATTGTGTTTATAGAGCCCACATATATATATTAGGTGAGCTTCATTCAGGCATGAGTTATAGTGCCGTTTACTCTGATTCCACCATTAGTGAAATAAAGAAACACACATAAAACAATAGTAAGTAGTAATCAATTGATGAAAACATTGTGGCCACAAGGCTTGTAGGAACCCAACCTTGTATTTCCTCTAAAAGCAATGGTTCATTATTCACTAATTTAGTTGTTGCAGAGACTTTATAGAACATAAGTACTGCGAATAATGAGAATCGATTGTACAATGGCAGTACTGTGTAACATTCATCAGCTTTAGAGTGGAAAAGATAAATGAACAACTGATTCTGAATTTTGGGGGCTGTTCCAGCTGAAGGATGATGAGATGGAGAATCAAAGTGATGGTTTTTAGGGTTTGCAGGGTAAGAAGTAAACCAGAATGGGCTTGATATTGGAAGAAGCTGGAAGATTATGTAAAGTCAGAGGTCAGGCTTGGAGGGAATATGATAGCTGTAAGAATAGGAGGTTATAGTCAAAGTCATATTGGAAAATAGGTAGGGGTAGAAGTCAAGGCTGCTTTTAAAGAAGGCAGAGAACAGCACATTTGTTGGTGGATCAGCATTCACGGGAAGGAATGTTGAGTTCCCAAGGGATGATACAGTGATCAAAGAGTGCAGAGAGCTAACAAAGATAACTTCAGTGTCCAAGGGGTGTAACCGTGTGCATGTTTCCAGAGATTCCAAGAGCCCTGAGACATGACCCAGGAATCTTAAAAGTCCAGGTGTAAAAGCCGGTATAAAGAGGCCTATGCAGAGTATCAAATGAGTGGCAAGGTTCTTTCCTACATAGAGTGCAATACACTTCTTTGGTTTACAGTCCCCACCTTCTTTGTACCATGGGAAGGACACAAGAAAGAATCAAGACTTGTTTGTTGATTTAGATTTAGAAGAGAAATGGAGTTGAATGGTCAAGATTTGCTCCAAAGTATTTGTCACGCGATAGTTTTTCTTCTGTAGAGGAGGTAGGTTTATGTTACACTTCCAGAGTTTTCTTTATTATTTCTTGGTGCCCCAAATTCTTCAATTTTCATTTCCCTTGTCATGTGATTTTCATTATTACAGCATTTGAGATTGGCGAATGCGCGTACTCACTGCTTGGTGAATAGAGGTAATGATTCCTCTCAGTTCTGTTTGCGTGGGGGTTGGGAGTGAGCCAGCTTCCTCTTGAATGTCTGTAAGGTTTCGCTGACAACTGTGGACACTCTGACTCTAACACTTGTCTTCCAAATTTTCCCACTGGCCACTGGGTTAGGTTTGTCTTTTTTCTCATTGGTCGATTTGATGGAATTTGGAAATATAGGATAGGCAAATTGTACATGTATACCACCGCCGTAGTTCTTCTCAAGAGTTTTCCAGAGCTGTGCTGCTCATATGGGTAGCCACCTGTGGCTAGTGGACACTTGAAATGTGGCTAGTCTGAATTGAGATGTTCTCGAAGTATAAAATTCACACTGGATTTCAAAGACTTGTGTGAAAAAAGAATGGAAAATAACTCATTAATTTTTATATTGATTGCATGTTGAGATAAGATTGTGTATATGTTGGCTAAATAAAATAGTTAAAACTCACTTCATCTGTTTCTTTTTGCTCTTTTAAAATGTGGGTACTAGAGGGATCCCTGGCTGGCTCAATTGGTAGAGCATGTGACCATTGATCTCAGGGTTGTGAGTTTGAGCCCCACGTTGGATGTAGAGATTACTTAAAAAAAAAAACTTAAAAAATTTGGGCATTAGAAGATTTTAAATAATATATGGGGCTTGAGATATATTTCTGATCAACAGTGTTTCATTGTGCCCTTTGAATTTTCAGGGAATAATTTGAAAAGGACTATTAGGTGGTAGTACTTCTGAAGACCAAATTTTGGGAGCCAGTTGTATTTGTGATGCCAATGAAGTTGCTGATGTAACTGAATGTAGCTCCTGTCAGCAAAGGAGTATGTCATGAATACTAGAAATTCTCCCTGCTAAGAAACCCTCCCCCTTAAGACCCTTTTTCTTTTTCTTTGGAACCTCTTCTATAATAAAGTCAGTGTTTGCAACAGTTCTATTGGATGGGATATAACTGAATCCCTTTAAGAACTGATAGTGGGGTTGCCGTCAGATTGCGTTTTGGACTAATATAAATACAGTCAGATTTTTAATTGTATAACTATTTTTCAAAGGAACATTTGAATCTATGTCACCTTGAGCTGTAGTATAAGAGTTTTGTTTTCCCTGGGAGAGTGACTATTTCCATAATTTAGGTGAACAGCTATTTTTGAGGCAGCCTTAGTAAATATGACAGAAAAGAGGTTTGTTCTAACTTAAGTACCATTTCCTAGGTGCCTTCTCTCTGCTCAGTGTTAATTGAGCTAAATAAGTGAAACACGAAAGAAAGTAAAATGTAGTGTGCAGTCCTCAAGAAGTTCATCATTAGGTGTTAGAAGTTCCTAACAGACATTCTAGCATTCTGTATGTGATGAGATGAAGAGAGATTTATACTTCACAATGGTGACAGAGCATTAAAATCTGGAGATTATTTATTACAAAAATGCGGATTCATGACTACTTTGGGTAAACACCACTTCCACATGTGTTCTTTTATGGGAATTGTGTACAGCCTGCATCTGTTCTTTTTTACACCATGACCATGGCAGAGTATAAGGGACAGAGACTCATTCTAAGGTGTAGCCAATGGGAAAAGTTGAACCATGTTAAACAATGATTGTTGAGAGATTCTGTGCTTTAAGAAACAAATAGAGGATTCCAGAAGCATTGTGTATAGGGTCCAATTATCTTTTCCCATTATAGATGTTGAAACGTCTTCAGAAAAGGATCATTGTGGGAAATTTTTATGGGGTAGATGGCCCTTGGTTTTGGGTCCTGAAAAAATTTTGAGGATTTGACTTGGAGAATTAGGTAAAAGGTATTTTAGGAGGGGAACTAGGATGGTTGAAAGTACACAAGAGGTGGAAAAAGAATTCATCAGTGGAAGAAAGAATGCCTGTGTTATTTTGAAAGCTAATTATTTTGTAGATATAATTTTCTAGCTGTTAAATTAATTTGTTCTAGAGTGGATTACTCCCAAAGGACTTTGCAGTGAGTCTATTTTAGAGAGCTTAATTGCCTGGAACTTCCAGAGAATTGGCCATGTTTTGGGGTGGGGGTGGGGTGGAGAGGTGACTTAACTTTCTTGGATAAAATTATTATTTGCCAGATGTCATTGTGGCCAAAGTTATTTATCTTGGCTTCATGTTGTATAAATACAATGCAGTCATCTATGAGTGTAGCAACTCAAATAGGACAGTGAGTACTTTTAGACACGTGCATACCAAAAAAACACATCACATTTGTTTAGAGCTGTACAGTTGTTCAGAGGGACTTTCACATACTCACATTTAAAGTTTTTAACATACTTCTAAGATAGGTGGAGTAAGTATCACCATCACTCATTTATTTCCAGCAGGGGAAACTGAGGTTCAGAGAGGCTGAGTATCTTTCCTCAGAATCATGTGGCTAGTGAATGATGGTCAGAACTAGATATAGTTCTTTCCTTCTAGTCCAGGGTTCTCTTTGCTAGTATGACATCCTCTCAGCAGAGACACTGCTGATGGTGACTGCTCATCTTGTTGCTGGCATCTCCTGAGTTCCTAGTACTCAGCCTTGTCATGAGGAACTGACTCAGAGAAATGAGAGTCTGCTGATTCAGAGCTGAATATCTTTTCCCAGCCTCTCATTTCTCAGCTTTCTCTTCTCATAAACTGATTTCTATCCACTCCCAAGCAACTATTTTTTTTTTTTATTTTTTTTTTTAGTATTTGTAGCTACTAGGATGGTAGCAGTGGAAGTTGTGATGTAGGCTCTGTCTCTATAGACAGGTCAACAGGGAGGCACAAGTACTACATGCTCCAGATAAAACCTCTTCCCTTTCTCCAGCTTTCATATCCCCAGTGGTGAGTGAAGAGAGGGGCAAGACCCTCTCCTGCTCTTCCTAGGCCCACAACACTGCAGCCTAATTACACCATCGCCACATCTGCCTTGAGACTGTTAGCACACTAATACCATTTTTCTCTGTATCATCAGCATCCTGAACAGAGCCTGACACGTCAAATATTTGAAAGGATAAATAAATGGAGTCCTAAGTCTTTAGATAGTATATATTGAAGGCAAGTTAATAAATTATTCTGCAAACCAATGAGCTGTCTTTATAAATTGTAGAAGAGTATCCTATGCTTTTGATTTTCTTTAATCCTATTTGATGTTTTATGTAATTACAGCACAGATTGATGAATAACTTGTAAAATTCCAGAATTATCCGAATGGCTGTAATAATTGTTACAATAATAATAGTTACTGTTTGTGTAATACCATTTACAGTAATTTGATTGAATTAATTTGTTCCTCTGTAAGATAGTTGTATCCTCACGTTATAAATGTCAAAAAAATTACAAATGGTTAAAAATGTTTTTTTTTTTTAATGCTGTAAATATAAGAGAGAGGGAGAGAAAGTCCTTTTTACAATGAAACTCTTCTCCAGGAAGACTCAGAGACCTGTCTAGTGTGGGACATAGGGTAGCTTACCTGAATGGAACAAGGCTCATAAGAAGGTACAGAACTGGGGCGCCTCTCTGGCCTAGTTGGTAGAGCATGCAACTCTTGATCCCTGGGTCATGAGTTTGGGCCCCATGTTGGGGGTAGATATTACTTACAAATTAAAATACAATCTTAAAAAAAAAAAATGAAGGTGCAGAAAAATGAGAAGGGTTATTGCAGAGGCTCTTAATGCTCAGCCAGGGTTCCTGAATCTTTAGTTGTGGCTTGGGCATGTGGGCTGTGTCTCAGTACTGACAGCATTTTAGGACTTGGAGTTAGAGTAATCCAGGCTGATTCTGTTCCAGATTATCAGAAAAATTTCATTATGCTATAGCTTACCTCAACGGAAGGGATGGAGATAGCTGAGAGTTCTCTACTAGGTATTTTTTTCTGGTATGCTTCTCATGAATTATACAATTTGGTAACAATAGTGACAATTTTGTTGGGGAAAGTGGGTACACTGAAAACTGGCAATAGCATAGAGTCATTTTTGGTCAAATAGGTAGAGTGAGGGATCCCTGGGTGGTTCAGTGGTTTAGCGCCTATCTTTTGCCCAGCGCATGATCCCAGAGAGCCGGGGTTGAGTCCCACATCCGGCTCCCTGCATGGAGCCTGCTTCTCCCTCTGCCTGTGTCTCTGCCTTTCTCTCTCTCTGTCTCTCATGAATAAATAAATAAAATCTTAAAAAAAAAAATTGAGTGAGTGAGCTACTGTGTTGAATTGGAATTTCTGAATAGCTCTTTAAGGCAACTTTTTTATAAAAAATTGAATTCATGTTTAAGAATTATGGATACCATGCCCCCCCCCCCCCTTTCTCTTGCCAGGCAGCAGCAGAGGTGGTACAGAGACTGGGGCAGTGAGGACAGCAGTCTCATGAGTGATTTTCAGAAAATAAAACAGGACCCCAGGGGCAGGCAGTGGTGCCCTCTCCAATGACACACCAAATTTCAAGACATTATATATGAGCTATCTCTGTGCCCTGGGTAGCAGCATTCCGGGCCTGTTTTGAGCCCTGCCTTATTTATACACATCCTTCCTTCTGAAACTTCAAAAACAGCTTAACTGTCTAAAATAATGATAAAATAAGTGTGTGTGTGTGGGGGGGAGATCAACTAGTGCCGTAAGCACCTTATGAGGCCAGAATGCCCAGGCAGCCCGACACCATCTTGCCTCTTCAGCCCATTATTAGCTTAGACACATTGCGCTACAGCACCCACTGCCACCACCACTGCTACTGCCCCTTCTGCAGTCTGAATGGCTGGCCAGGCCATCCAAGTGTCCTGGGACTCCCAGTCCGCGGCCCCACCCACCCTCAGTTGTGGTCAGACTCCTCTTCTTTTCTTTGTAACTGGGTGCCCTGCTCACATGCTTTGCAGAGAATCAGAGGCCAGTGAATGATTTCAGAGATGAAATCCAGCTCCAGCTCAGTAGCTCAGTTTCCAACTTCTTAATCAGATTTGGACTGCTGATACTTATGCTAAGGTCCAAATGCTAGTGACAACCCAGCTGGACATCAGTTAAACTTTAAAAGTTGTGTAATGTTTTGTTGCTAATATGTTTCAAACTTTAGGAGATCTTAAAAGACATTGTGTGGTTATTAATTTCAGTGAAACGTGGGGATGAGTAAAAATCATGCATAGGGCAAAGGATTGTAGATTGAGGTCTGATAGTGACCCTTAAAAAGAACTGATGAAAGTTTTTAAGTTTTTACCTAAATTGCTGGTTATCTGGCTGATTCCAGAAAGGGTGAATCGTTTTACTGAGACAAAAAGACCAGCAGTGCCCCTTCTTGTGGGTGGGGAGTTAACGCAGCAGAGCCTTCTAGCCTTGAATTAGCAGGCCTGGCCACCTCTTTGTCATATTAAAGTTTAGATGTGAAATCGGTACAACCACAGTTTAATTGTAACTCTCATCCTCAGATCCACGGTTTCATTTATTAAGTTGAGAATCTCCTGGAGTCTCATCTTTCTTTTCCTTATCTATGTGGTAAGCATGCTAGTACTTGGTTAGATAGCCTTTGAATAGCACTTAAAAAAAAAAAAAAAGTGTAACGTTGTGTAGCTTAAAAATCCTGTCATTGTTATGTATATTGTATTGCTACTAGGTTATAAAACTAAATCTCCAAATAAAAGGAAATTGGGGAGTTTTGTTTTTAGTCAGACACTGTAAAAGAGTATATAGCTGCAGCTATATACTTTTTGCTGGCTTATATAAATCTTAATGATAGCAATTATGTTGAAGGACAAATAGTGTGAGTAGAATTGCACTCTTGCAGGGTGAATGCTTTGCTTTTCCTTTCAGTTGTCTGAAATTGTTTTGACTCTGACAATTTCCTTACAATAAAGCCTGCAGAATTGTTATAGAATAAAGAAATTAAGTGTTCATTACTGATTTGGCAGCAAGAATTTAAAAAAGTAGCTCTTACCATTGTTTGTAAATAATACATATCCTAAAATTGGAAAGTAGAGAAAAATAAAAGGAAAGGCATTCTTAGTCTCGCCATTCAGACATTCTGATTTTTCTTCCTTGTTATTTTTTCTAGGTTTGGTTTTTTAAAAGCACAGTTATCAAAAGTACATGTACAATTTTATATCCTGTTTTTTTAATCTAAGTTTGTAACATAATTTTTCTGTGTTTCAAAGATTCCTTGAAAACATGCCATTTATTCATTCATTCATTCATTCTGTCAGTTGCTTTTCTGTGCTGGGTAACATATGCTTTGTTTTTCAAAGTATGGGTATATAGGAGTAGAAAATAATCTGGGTTATAATTATGAGTACTACAAGGTCATCCTGAATTTTCATGTACCTTTTATCTAAATCTGAAAGCTAAATTGTCTCCAGGTAGTTCTTCACTTTAAGTCAAAGGAGTAATACTGGTTGACTTTGTTGTACATTTGAGCTAACTTTGTATGGATCAAAAAAATCACTCTGCTTAGGAGTGTGTCCCTCAGTTGAAGTACTGAACTGGACAGGGTCAGAGAGGAGGGCAAAGTAGGCATCCTGTGGGATGGCTGGTGTGCTTGGCTCCTGTACAGGGCTTGTTTACCAGAGAGCAGGGCAGGGTTCATGGCAAGGTGTCTGACAAGAGACTTAGTCACCCACAGTGCACATGACTGGGACCTTGTCCTCACAGAGGACTGCATTAGTAAGAATCCAAACATTGTAAGTGGTGTGGGTTTTGAGATGTAAGAGAAAGAATTTGAGTTAATTTGTCAGTCAATGATATTCAACTGCCTCCTCTCAAATCTCTTCCTAAATCAGTCCTCACATGGTCAGGTGCCGTTATGTACCTCCTGCCAGAATAGTGTGAGAATGAGTGGTGTGGCTCACTTGTGAGCCGGGATGCCTGGATTTACATCCTGGCTCTGCCTCTAACAAGCTACATACTTTGGGCCAGTTCCTTAACCTTCCTGTGCTCCATTCTCTTCCTGTGTTAAAAGAAGAGATTAGAGCTACCAACTTCTGTGATCAAATGAAACATTGTTAGAACAATGCCTGGCATGTAGAATAAGCACTTTATAAATCTGGCTAGGTTATTATCTACCTGGCGTGACTGAGTTTGTACATTTTGCCAAATATCCTGATTGCTGAGCTTGTCAGTGAAGTTTAGAGTGCATTATGGCAGGTGTATTATTTTCTGATTGCATACCTAAATAGTATTGTATAGATGGGCTGCTGCTTAGGTTTTGGGAGCTGTTCATGATCACATATCTGAAAACAACCAAATATTGACAGACTTGATGTTAATCCTGGATCTGTTTATCTGTTTCCAAAGCCCATTCCTCCAAAGCATACTGCTTCAGGAAAACTATCTTATCCCCTTGCCTTAATCCATTTGTGCTAGCCTAGCATGAGTGCCTTTTATTGAAAAAAATAATTTGGGGGTGCCTGGGTGGCTGAGTCAGTTAAGCATCTGCCTTTAGCTCAGGTCATGATCTCCGGGTCCTGGGATCAGCACCATTTCTGCTTCCCTGCTCAGCAGGTAGTCTGCTTCTTCCTTTCCTCTGCTCCTTCCTCCCACTTGTGTGTCCACATGTTCTCTCTCTCTCTCTCTCTCAAAAAAATTTTTTTTTTAAATCTCTCAAGTAAATTAAAAAAATCAAATTGAACTTTAATATACAGATGAAAAAATATACATATTCTGCTTGCTACATATTCACAGCACCAGCACTCAGATAAGAAACAATACTTTTTAAAAAAGATTTTATTTATTTATTCATGAGATACACAGAGAGAGGGAGAGAGAGGCAGAGACACAGGCAGAGGGAGAAGCAGGCTCCATGTGGGGAGCCCGATGCAGGACTCTATCCCAGGACTCCGGGACCATGTCCTGGTCCGAAGGCAGGCGCCAAACCACTGAACCACCCAGGGATTCCCGAAACAATTTTTTTTAAAAGAGAGACACAGAGAGGCAGAGGGAGAAGCAGGCTCCATATGGGGAGCCTGATGTGTGGGACTCAATCCCAGGACCTTGAGATCACCACCAAAGGCAGATAGATGCTCAACCAACTACCTAGGTGCCCAAGAAACAATAATTTGTCAGCATCTCATAACCTTTTTTGTCTGCTTCTTGGGATCATGCTTTGAAAACTACTGGTAAAAAGGCTTGTGATCAGTTGTTCGTGGATGTGGAAAAGGTTTTATGGAAGAGAGTGAGTTATTCTGATAAAAGGAGGGTCAGTTGTAGTAGCTGTGGATCAGGAGGTCCCCCCATTTATTGTTCTCTTTTTCTCATTAAGGTAATGTGAATAGGCAGAGAAAGATTTTTTTTTTTAAGATTTTATTTATTTATTTTGGAGATCGAGAGCAAGAGAGCACGTGTGCAGGTGGGGGTGGGGTGGGGAGAAAAACAAGCAGACTCTGCGCTGAGCACAGAGTCTGACGTAAGGCTCCATCCCACGACCCTAAGATCGTGACCTGAGCAGAAATCAAGAGTTAGATACTTAACTGAATGAGCCACCCAGGCATCCAGAGGAAGATTCTTCATAGAAAGTTACATTAGATAGGAATAATTAGGCTGGACTTTTTGGAAACTATGTTATGTTAGGCCTTCATTTTTTCTCTGTTTAAACCCATCTCTTTCAGTTGTGACTTTTAAGTTAATTTTTCATTACATACAGTGATCATTATTTTTATCACCTGAAGAGTGTGAAGTCAAGGGGATGCAGAAATGCATGAATGCTTACCTTGAAACCTTCCTAACTTTAATTATCCCATCTCTAAATTAGGCATGGGAATGGATTTTTCCACAGATACTAAATCTTGGATTTCAGTGGGTCCCCAGAACACCGCATTGGAAGGAGTTGCAGAGGAGTCTGTGTACAACAGGAAATAGTGTTCTGGTTGATTAGAGATTTTGGCCAATGGCAAAAAATGGGGTTGGACTAGTATTTTCAGTAACAAGTATTTGCTGTGTGATCCGAATGATACTTACACCATTTCTGGACTCATAAATGTAGTATTCTTTTCTAGGACCACTTAGTACCAGCTATGAGATTGGAAACAATACACATAAAGGTTAAAAAGTTGAACCAGGGACACCTGGCTGACTCTGTCAGTTAGAGCACATGACTTTTTTTTTTTTTTTAAGATTTTATTTTATTTATGAGAGATACAGGGAAAGAGGCAGAGACATAAGCAGAGGGAGAAGCAGGCTCCCTTGTGGTGGAGCCCCATGTGGGACTTGATCCCAGGACCCTGGGATCATGACCTGAGCCAGACAGATGCTCAGCCACTGAGCCACCCAGGCATCCCTCGTGACTCTTGATCTCAGGATTGTACATCTGAGCCCCATGTTGGGGGTGGGGTGGGGAAGGGTTTACTTAAAAAAAAAAAAAAAGTTGAACCAGTAGTCTTCCTTCCTTACATCTGTCATGTGACTTCACCGTACTTCCACACTTCCCTAATCTTCCCCTCTAACATCTGCTATAGTTCATGTGTATTGTGAAAGTATCTCTGGTGACAGCAGCAGTTCAAGTCAATGTATTGAATTGGAGGTAGAATGCGGGAATTCAGGCAGTGACTTCCAATACTTTCTTAAATGTGTGAAGGAAATAGAGAACTTTTACCATGAGTAGCATTACAAAGGATGATGATAAATTTTGTATGTATGTTGTGTAGTATTTAAATATCAGGATGTCCAGCGTGATAATGAGTCATATAGTATGGGTACCTAGATGAGTATGATTCCATTTCAGGAAACAGAAGATTCAGAGAAAAGAAAGATCAAATTGAGGTATAGAACAGAATTTGGGACACCAAAGATCTAAAGGTATCTTTCTCTTAGCTACTGTATGAGCTACTCTGATTGTTGTTGAAAAATGACCTCTGTGCTTTGGAGCCAAAATATAACACGAAGACAGAGTTTGGAATAAAGAGGAACAATAGTTTTATTGCTTTGCTGGGCAAACGAGGCTGCAGGAGGCTATGGCCTTCAAAAACTGCAAGCCCTCCCCGAGGAAGGGGTAAGGGGGTTTTATAGGGAAATAGAGGATCTAGCTGGTTTGGGCAGGGACTATGTCTCTGCTACTAGTCTTCTCAATCATGTCTTTAGAGTGGTTCTGGGTTCCTGAAACAAAAGCCTCAAAGAAGGGAGGAGGGGAGGTTTGCAGAAGAGAAGGAAAAGGTGACTTTAAAAACTGAGCTTTGCTGAAGCATTAGTGCAGCCATTTTGATTTTTGTTCAACTTTATGCTTTAAAGTGGTTTCAGAACTTCTCAGAAGAACGGTTATGTTGATATAACTATTACTTGTTTTTTCCATTTACTGAAGAAGTTTTAAAACTCCCATTTAAACATAAAAGGAAATCTGGAGTCATACAGAGGCATCTAAGTACAGTGGTTGTGGTTTTGATATACATCTCTATTACATTTTATCAGATTTTTGAGCTGTGGAATTAAAGGTTATTAAGGGGAGGGACAGAGGAAATGGCTCTTTCACTTTTTAAAAGCTTTTTTTTTTTTTAAGATTTTATTTATTTATTCACAAGAGACAGAGAGAGAGGCAGAGACATAGGCAGAGGGAGAAGCAGTCTCCTTGCAGGCAGCCCAATGTGGGACTTGATCCCGGGACTCCAGGGTCACTCCCTGAGCTAAAGGCAGACACTTAACCACTGAGCCACCCAGGCATCCCCACTTTTTAAAAGTTTTAAATTTCTTTCTGTTACGATACTGCATGAGTCGCATTGATTGGAGTGAACACAAAATGTTAAAGCTTCTAAAGGAACTTTTGCCATCATAAATGAGAGAAAGATGGTGTGTGTGTGTGTGTGTGTGTTTAAGCACAATCACCCTCTTGGTCAGAAAATATGCATTAGACTGTTAAAGGAGAACACTGCTTGTTGTAGATAGATTCATATCATTGGTTTAATACCACTGAATGTTTACATTGAAACTATCAAAAAGGGGATCCCTGGGTGGTGCAGCGGTTTAGCGCCCGCCTTTGGCCCAGGGCGCAATCCTGGAGACCCAGGATCGAATCCCACGTCGGGCTCCCAGTGCATGGAGCCTGCTTCTCCCTCTGCCTGTGTCTCTGCCTCTCTCTCTCTCTCTGTGACTATCATAAATAAATAAAAATAAAAAAAAAAAAAAAGAAACTTACATCTACCGAGTGTAAGACCTGTGTGAGGTACAAAGATGAATGTCAAACCCAGTTTTTATACTCAGAATTCATGATCTAGTTAGGATCATAAGGTACATACACTATATTGCAAAGCAGTTATGTGTTAAATGTTAAAAGTGTGGTTTAAAAAAATTATAGAGGGGGATGCCTGGGTGGCTCAGTTGTTAAGCAGGCGACTCTTGATTTCAGCACAGGTCATGATCTCAGGGTCCTGGGATTGAGCCCCTGCATCAGGCTCCATGCTCAATGGGGAGTCTACTTGAGGGTTCTCTCTCTCTTCTCCCTCTGTCCCTCACCCCCACCTGCTACTCACATGTACTCTCTCTTTTTCTAAAATAAATCTTTAAACAAAAATTACAGAAGAATTCAAGGGAGAAAAAGATCTTCTAGCCTAGGAAGTGATCATGGGGAAAATGAAATTTTTACCAAGGAAGTGTTTCTCAAATGTGTAGTTCCCAGACAAGCAGCAACAGCATCCTCAGAACTTGTTAGAAATGTACATTCTCAAAAAAAAAAAAAAAAAAAAAAAAGAAATGTACATTCTCAGACTCCACCTCAGAACTGCTGAATCAGAAACCCTGGGGGCAGGCTCAGCAATCTGTGTTTATAAGCATACTGAGTTTGAGCATCACTTAGCCTAGGTGGATAAAAGGTATGCTGACTCAGTTTAGGGAGAAACAGTGACTGGTGTGCAGTGTTTAGTTAAAGATGGCTGGCTGAATGAAAGAAACATACAGAAGGTGTTTAGCTTCTGTTTAAGGGAATTCCTTCCCAATGCAGTTTGATCCTTATTTCATCCAATTATCCTTTGTAACTGTGTTGTCATTTCATCTGTTATTATTCTGATCATTTAAAATGTTTGCTTCATTTTTTATGTTTAATAGTTAGCCATGAAGCTGTTCAATCATCCTGATATCTTATATTTTCTAAAGGCTTCAAATACTGCTATAAATGCAAATGTTATGATAGTATGGGTTAAATAATTATTTAGAATACATATTTAAAAAGAGAGTGTCATGGGTGTCGAGGTGGCTTAGTCCATTAAGTGTCCAACTCCTTGATTTAGGCTCAAGTCATGATTTCAGGGTTGTAAGATGAAGCTCTGCGTCTGGCTCCACACTGGGCATGGAGCCTGCTTAAGATCCTCTCTCTCTCACTCTCTCTGCGCCTCCACCCCTGTCTCAAGTTAGGGGAAAAAAAGAGGATTTCATGTCCTTTCATTAGATTCCAGATAAATAACTGTTAGTATTACATTTTTAAAACTACGTTCTTTTTTTACATATAAAAAATGGGGTATGTTCCCCCAGCACTTGTACATAGTTTATAAAATTCAGTTATTTTGGCATTTTTAGGTGCCAGACATCAACAGTGAACATGTTAAAAAATAAAATTCAGCTGAGTAAATTTGAAGATCTAATTGGCTTTATTAAATGACTCATGAATCAAGCAATATCCCACCTAGCAAACAGAGGGATGTTCCAAGGAGTTGTTCAAAATGGAAGGTTTTTATAGGAAGAACGGGGGAGAAAGAAAGGTATAAGCAAAAGAAAACAGAAGAAGGTCAGGGGTCTTACTATACAGATTACCTTAGCTTCCTTTGTAGGGGTTAGTGGAGGGGACCCGTGTGCTAGATTTCCTCATTGGTGATTATTTGAAAATTCCTGATTTGACAGGTTAAAACAGAACGCTAGGGGAGGTTAAAACTGCAGTGAAGTTAGTTATTAAGCTCCGGTTTGATGACTTGGTGTGACTGGAGTAACACCATTTGGGGCCTGCAGTTTTCTTTCTGACAAACTATACTTTCGCTTCTCCTGTGATTTTAGAGGAGGTAAAAGTGTGGGTGAATTGGAGACACTGATTTGGAGCCTCACTTGGGCCACTTAGGAAGTGAGTGTGATAATGGCGAAAGGAGGCTTTCCTTTCAGGGTTTGCTCATCCAGCTGCCCTGTGCCTAAAGTGGAAGAGTTATAGTGCTTGCATAAGTGAGCTTCTGAGTCTCTGTTTAAAAAGAGAAAGTGATGTTAAAGACAGTTCAGGGGAAAAAGAAGAACCCATGATCACATGGTGGCCACATAGTTAAGCTTTAAGGTCAAAATGTGTTCCCCTTTCTGGAAAAATGAATTCATTTTCTCCTAATCTGGTTTTATCTTGGCACTATCAGTTTATCACGTGCACAGAGAAATCTAGTCATTGTTGTAGGTGTGTTGCAATCTTTATTTCTCAAGGGAGGATGTATTTAAGATCTTTTTTGGGTTTGTTATAAAGGAACTTTAGGGTCACACAGATAATGATGTCTTAATGTAATTGAAGCCTCTGCCCCAATATCATTATATTTTTTCTCACACTTGTGGGGTAAAATAATTGGCTGCCATTATAAAGACACATTTAAAACCTCTTGATGCTAGAGACCCAACCAAAGGTTCATCAGATTTTAAGGATCTATTAATATTTTCTTCAGCCAAATTCAAGGATGAGGAAAAAAAAAAAAGAGTTAAGACAATCCCTTATAGTTTTCAAGATCTGACCTGTATTTTAAGGACCTATGCTTTTTATTTCTTCTTACTTTTTCCATGAACTCATGATATGGAAAAATCGTATTGATCCTATAGCATTATTTCATTTTACAGATGAAGTATGTTAATGTCAGAATTCAAAAGTGAACTTCTGTCCTTACATTCTGGTGGTTCAGGGTTTTCTTGGCCTGAATATACCCAGGAATTGGGAATTTAGTGTAAGAGTTATGTCAGAGGGTTTATGGCTTCTCATTTATTATTATTTTTCTTAAGTATGTGTATATATAATTTTTCTTAAATATATAAGTGTGTCTATTTGGTATTAAAGCAACGATGTGTCCCTACTCTCCCTCCCCAACTCCTGTGTATTAAGCCCTACCTTTGTTGTGTGTAACTATCTCCCTCACTTGCTATGGGTAGGGTTTTGCAAGGTTGCAGAGTAAGACCAGTCAGCTGACACTTGCTCACATGAGAGCCATTAAAGAGGGTGGTGTGGCCAATGTCAGAACAACCTTGCAGCTGAAGGCAAGTCACTGCATTTGCCCAGAGCCATATGAATAGGTCTTGTGACCAATTAATTGACTAGTACATAATCTCCAACAGGGGAGCACAGATGGAATGAGTCAGACCAAGCTGCTCAACCTGTGGAGTGTTTTGTCTTTTGCAGACCGGAGTACAAGCTTAGGAACAAAAGTAGGAAGTGGGATTTGGATGTGTCTGTTTATAATGGTCCTGCTGAGAGCATATTTTATAACTGGATGGATACATCTGACTTCCTAATACTTTGGCAGGCTTAATTTACATAACACATGAATGTTCCTTTCCCTCTCTCTCTCTCTCTCTATTTTTAATTTTGAAAGAGGAAACTAGTAGCTACTGCCAAGTAGCTCGCCTCACCTACTGTATAGGGAGTACCGTGATTATTTAGGATGGCTGGTCAGTTTGGAATATCCCTCAGACAACAAAGAATCTTCAGCATTTGTGTCCCGAGTCCATGTTGGTAGTCAGGATAAACCCGAAGAAAGTTCAACCACCTAGGAGATGTGTGGCGGCACAACGAAGACTGCAAATCAGCCAGGGGGCTGGCAGGAGTCAGCCAGATGTGTGTGTCATGCCGGTTCTGGTGCTGGGAGGACTATCAAGACACCTTTATGCACAAAGACTCGAAAACGTGCCAGGGTAGGAAGGGGTACTACTGATCGCTTGGAACTCAGCCACAGGTTTGAAACTTTTATTTAAAGTCTCAGAGAAATTTTGCTTTAAATCACTGTGTACCAAACAGATGAAATTATATTGATCTGAAAGTTGTTTTTCAAGAGTACTTTTAGTAGGTCATGGGGTGGTTGGTGGGTGTGTAGAAACAAGTCCTTTCCTGTATAGAAAAGGTGTAGGCATGGTTGTTATTATCATTTTTTACTGTTTCAATTCTACTACCCATCTGCTTTCTTAACTTTTCATTACTTTTATTGGAGCCAGCTTGCAAGGAATGGTTACATCCTTGTCCTGTGTTGAAGTTTGAACAATATCATTCACAGAGATCATCAGGGGGAAAAAGGGTTGGTTGCAGTCCTGAAGTACCTCTGCAGTTGGTAGATGGGGCATAGGGCTGAAAGTTCTCACTTCTTAGTTTGAATGGTAGGTGGAAGCAGGGTGGTGGGAGAGAGTCCAGTCTCCTGGAAAATTATTTTCATGAGAAGGATGGTATTATGCTTAACTGATTTTAATAATGGAGCTTACAAAAAAAATGATGGAGCTTACATGAAGAGACTAATACTACATTTACTGTATTCCTTAAGGGTGATTATGTCATCCATTTGGAAGAATTTATTAATTTAATTAGTAATAATTCTTAATTGAAACATATTTGTGAAGAATTTTATTACATGTCAAGGAAAAGGAAAAATCCTTTGAAAATTGCATTTCATTCCAAAATCTGTTGTAGACAGGTAGGAGAGTCAAATTAAGCTTGATTCTCATGATCAGTGTAAAAGTAAGTTTCTAAATTCACTTAAGTGTTATTTTTTTCCTTATACAGGTTTTCTTAAAATTAACGTCAAACTTTATCAGTACATTTCTTGGTTCACTAAAAATCAGAATATACTTCCTGTCATATAAAAATCATTGTCTTTCTTTAGTAGAAACTTGACAAAATGGTATATAGCCTACTCTATAAGAGCCCAGCTGATTGAAGAGTAGGGAGAAGTATGGAAGTAATTTTTTAGGTGCTGGGTCACATGCTGTCCATTTAATTAAAGGGAGATATTTATAGAGGAAGTGGCAATGAATGATGTACATTAGAAAAATACATTTGAGTATTCAGATAAGAATTTCACTTTTAGAGGATCCCTGGGTGGCTCAGGGGTTTATTAGCACCTGCCTTTGGCCCAGGGCGTGATCCTGGAGTCCCAGGATCAAGTCCCACATTGGGCTCCCTGTGTGGAGCCTGCTTATCCCCCTGCCTGTGTCTTTGCCCCCACCTCCCACCCCCCCATGTCTCTCATGAATAAATAAAATCTTAAAAAAAAAGAATTTCACTTTTATATTATCTGTTTCTTATCAAGAAAGGACAGCTAAGTGATAGGAAAGAGTAATGGATTGGCACCCAGTTGATCTGGATCCTGATCCTGATCCCTGGCTCTGCTGCCCAAGGGCCTTGTCACCATGTGGGAGTCTCGAGGCTTTTCTGGTCTCACTTTAACTCTAGGCCATGAAGTTGGGTCAGATTATTGGGGGGGGGATCCTTTCCTCCTCTGAAATTCTAAGATGTAGCATCCTGACCTTTTGTAGTCTCTATTTGTGTTATTCATACATTTCTAGATTCCCCAAATAGATATTTGGGATGAGCAGACAGTATCAGCATAAGAAAACATGTGCAGGACCACACAACTTTTTTTTTTAAACTTGAAAATATTTTGGTATGACCGTCTGTTTATCACTTTCAGTGAACTTGATATTCTTTAGTGGATTATAATCATTTTTATTGAACAACACTTTAACAAAAAATTTTCATATCCACTATTGCCTTTTCTTATTTTAACTTCCTTTAGATTTACTTCTTTGGTGCTGAGGTTTTTTTCTTTTCTTTTTTTTTTTTTTTAAGAATTCTGTAGAGTGAGGACATATATTTGTCAATGAATTGGAATTCATCTCTAGTCAGAACCAATTATGGTAGATCTCATCCACTTTCTCTTCCCCTTCCTACGATCTTGAAAACATATTCGTTATTTGCAGTGTTGTGCTTGGTTTCCTGAATTTCTTTAGGACTTGGACCAGTCTCGGGGGGTAGAGTGAATTATTGACAGGGGCTTACCCTGTAAGATTAGGTTCCAAAGTGTTCACTAGTCATCTAAATGAGGTAGCAGTCAGTTAAGTATGACTTTTTGCTCTTGTGTATCTTTTTTTTTTTTTTTTAATTTTTTTTTTTTAATTTTATTTATTTATGATAGGCACACAGTGAGAGAGAGAGAAGCAGAGACACAGGCAGAGGGAGAAGCAGGCTCCATGCACCGGGAGCCCGATGTGGGATTCGATCCCAGGTCTCCAGGATCGCGCCCCGGGCCAAAGGCAGGCGCCAAACCGCTGCGCCACCCAGGGATCCCTGCTCTTGTGTATCTTAAATCAATAATTTTAGGTGGTTTTAGCTAAAGACCACACTGATAAATAGGGTTTTTATTTCCCCCCCCATCTTTCATTATGATTTTCCAGTTACTCTAAAGGTGAAAAGAAAGATTCTGCGAATATGGAGGAGTCATTTTAGATACCTAACAGCAGCCCACAGTGTAAAACTGACACAGTTCACTGCAGAAAGAAACATTTTAATCTTTCCTATTATGGTTCATGTAGAATGAAATATTTCAGGATAGAATTCTGTCCTTCTTGACTTCACTTCTGTTCTCCTTAATAATGACACATATTGGAGTTTCATTTATTATATCGCAAAATTCCAGAATCAACAAATCTAGTAACTGATAGCATGCTGGGTATATAGTATAGTCTTCCATAATTGTATCCTTCTTTCTTAAGGTACCAACCATAGCAAAGCTGTCAGTGACTTGATTTTTCTCACTTTACCAACAAATTAGTTAACCATAGGGGCTGTTTATATAAGAAATCTGGGATTATTTGCCAAGCTTATTGGCGAATCATTGTTTCTCTGATGGCAAGAGAAAATTTTACATAACCTTGTCTTAAAAAAGTATACACTCCCCACATAGAAGAGGAACTGAAACAAAGTACTTCAGAGTCAATGGTGCTTTAATTTTTATATTTTGGAATTTGGATTCACCAGAGACTCTTTGTACTGCCTTAGAAATCACCAGGACAGGAAGGGCTGAAGAATTGATGAGTGTATATATCTGACTTGTCTGCAATTTGGATGAACCAATTCTATCAAAAAAGAAAGAGGATTAGCTTGCTTGGGGTAATTGCTTAAGAAGTACAGAAACCAGGGTTTATTTCCTTTCCCCTAGTTCACTGCTTCACAGAGATAAGCTGAGACGATTTTACTACCAGTCTTTATAGCTGTTAGGTTGACTGAGTAGGAAATACAAAGATAGTTACAGATTTAAAGAGAGATATGCTAAGGCAACAGATCAAAGCATTCTGTTCTGAACAATTTAGTGAAAAAGGGCTGAAATGTAATGCAGGTTGTAGGGCTGGGGAGAGTGTTTTTCATCTGTTCTTCACTTAGAAACACTGTGAAAACTATCCTACTTTGATTCTAAGTAGAAAATGTAGTTGTCGGACAGGTTGAATGAAGTGGGTAGAGAAAAAAAACCAAAACCTGGTCAGCTGACGGTCTTGTGCTTTGCAACAAGCTTCACAGAGAGGTTGAAATTGCTGGGTGTGACTCTTTCAGATGCAACGAGCACTGCTGTCACAAGTTCTTCTGCCCTTTCTGCATTCCTTCCCTTTTCACTGATTTTATGTGCCAGCAGGAATTTTATTTGACTCACTAGGAATTTATTTCCACTGGCTGATGTTTGGGATTCAGAGATGTAATTTGAGAATGAGTGAATGAATGAAAGAATGCAGTGGTAATTTGGTATGGCTGCAAAGTCATGTCTGATTTAGGTTTTAAAAAACATCCATCTTTTCCCTCTGAGGCCACGTTTCTTCTTGGCAATGAATCAGAGCAGTCTTGGCATCGAGGGGTTTTGAAGGGAGTGTGAACTTGCTTGATGTAGACGGACAACTCACGTAAACTTTTGTCTGGGTCTTTTTTTAGCTAAGTGTTGATGACCTAACAGGGTCAAGTCCTTGTTAGTAGTTAGCATAACTAATTATGTCTAGAATGACTGTGTTTCAGACAGAAGATATGGATACTCCAGCTCTGGGGTCTGCAGGCCAAGTTATTGGGCAGCTTCCGAAGTCTTTTTCCCTTGAGTCTCACTCAGCTGTGTGTTGAGCTGGAATACTAGGCTGCACCAGTCCATGATTCCTGGTTCTTCTGTTATGACTCCTGTTGTGAGTCAGGCTGTGGCTTACCCTTATCCTCTGATTGTTACAGTAACAAAAGCTGAATAACTGCTGAATAATGATGTAGCAAGCCCTTGTGGGAACTGGTGAGAGCAGTAACCTGTGACCCATCTAAGATCATAATTAAACTCCCCATCAGAATTCACCAAAGGGAATCCATTCTGTGGGCTCTAACAACACCAAGGTTCCTGGCAATTCTCTTCCCCTTTTGTGGAATCCCAAGTTTATATGGATTATTGGGTATCAGACCTACGTCCATCCATCATTATTTGTATCCTGAAGGGTTTAATCCTTCTCTTACTAGTTTAGAGAGGTTTAAAGAATCACAAGCTGGGACACCTGGGTAGCTTAGCAGTTGAGCGTCTGCCTTTGCTCAGGGTGTGATTCCAGGGTCCCTGCCAGGAGTCTGCCTCTCCCCATCTATGTCTCTGCCTCTCTCTCTGTGTCTCTCATGAATAAATAAATAAATCTTTTTTTTTTCTTAAAAAACAAACAACCCAAAACCCCAAGCTACCCTCTGGTCTTTATAGAACAGATGTGAATTAAAATGCTGTCTTTTTTTCTTGATGTGCCCTTTTCTTTCACTTGTACACCTACCTTGCCTGAAGGCAAAACCCTAAAAAATTAGTAATGCTGTTAGTTTGTTCACTTAATTAAAAACAAAACAAAACATCTAACATGCAAGAGTCTAGCCTGTAGTACCAGATAAAGTGGAAGCATCTTTGATCTGGGGATCTTCACTACTCTGATCTTATGATCTGAGGGTTCATCTCTGCCTTGAACTCACTGTGTCTTTGGGAACATTACCTCATCCCTCTGTGCTTCTATTTTCTCTTCTACAAAAAATAATAGAAGTGGTAAATTAGGTTGGTGATCGTCAAACATGTGAACTGTTTTTAAAAATGTAGCTTCCTGAGCTCCGTTTCAGATCCACTTGACCGAATTTGTGGAAGCGGAGCCTTGGGGTTCTGTTGATTAAAAAACAAACCAATACAGAGAACTTCTGGGGTAATTCTAATGATGAGTCAAGTCTGGGAACCATCAGGTGGTGTGTGAGGTCTCTTCCATCTCTAATATTCTGATTATCTGTCAGTGACCCATGAGTAACAAGGATGTTAGAGAAATGTGAAGACCTTGGGTAATCAAGGGAACCAGAACTATCTCAATGGTAATCTTTTTCCATTGAGGGAATAAGCCATATGGATATTTGAGGAAGTATATTCTCAACAGAGGGACTGGTAAGGACAGAGATCCTAAGACAGGAACATGTTTGCTGTGCACCCTAAAAAGAAAAAATGTTGCCTAGGGGCAAAAGTGGTTTGGATCCACAACGTAAATGGTCCTTCCAGGGAATGTAATGGTTCCAAGTGGGATAGTAGATAGGGCTAGCAGTGGCACGTTGCCATAGGAGAGGCAGGTGGGAGTTGTATGGCTCCCTAATTTCTCTCCCATTGGCCTTTGCTTGATAACAACAATTCCTATTATTAGAACCTCATTTCTTCGTATTGAAGCCTTGTTCTCTCAAGGTAGTAAGTGAAATGTTAGTGTGAACTATTATGAGACCTTGTTCCTTTGTCAGGAGGAACAAGACCATATGAAAGGGTTGGGCTCATTCTGTAGAGCAGCATATGAGGATTGACCTTCTCCTCTCCAGCTGAGTGGACAAGCCGGGGAGACAGCTCAGCCAAATAGGGACAGAGACTTTTGATGGCCATATCCAGAGCTCAAATAATGTGTTCTTTGTTTTCATCTTCATGGGAAATTCTCTAGCAGACTATAACAGACCAAAATGATCTTTAGAGAGTACTCCTATCATGAACTTTAAAACCTAGTGCTCAAAAAAAACCAAAAACCAAAAAACAAAACCTAGTGCTCATTACTGAAAGTTCCTATATTTTAAAAGTTCCCTTGACAATCGAAAAGTTTTTTCCCTTTTAAGTAGCCTTAGTTTTTAGAGCAGCTTTAGGTTCATATCAAAACTGGCAGCAAGTACAGAGAGTGGTCTGCCCCACACATCACATGTGCACAGCCTCCCCTACTATCAATATCCTACGTCAGAGTGGAACATTTGTGACAGTTGATGAACCTACACAGTGACATCATTATTACTCAAAACCATAGCTTACATTAAGGTCCACTCTTGGTGTTGTACATCCTCTGGGTTTTGACAAATGTAAAATGACATGTACCCATCATTATTGTATCAGTACAGATTAGTTCCAGTGCCCTAAGAATCCACTGGGCTCTGCCTTTTTGTCTTACCACTTATCTTTTTACTGTCTCCATAGTTTTGCCTTTTCTCCAATGTCATTTGGTTGGAATCCTACAGTATGTGGCCTTGTTAGATTGGCTTCTTTGACTTAGTAATATGGACTAAAGCTTCCTCCATTTTCACGGCTCAATAGCTCGTTTCTCTTTACCACTGAACAGTATTCCATTGAATGTAGCACAATTTCTTTATCCATTCACCTACTGAAGGACATATTGGTTGCTTCCAGGTTTTGGCAACTATGATTAAAGCTGCTGTGAACATCTCTGTGTGCATTTTTGTGTGGACGTAGGTTTTACTGCTTTGGGTAAATATCAAGGGATGTGATCGCTGCATCATAAGGTAAACGTTTGTTTAGTTTCGTAAGAAACCACTATACTTCTAAAGTGGTTGTACCATTTTTTATTCCCACCGGCAGTGAATGATGGTTCATGTCATTCCCCATGCTTGTCAGTATTTGGTTTTGCCAGTATTCTGGATTTTAGCCATTTTAATAGGAGTGTAGTGGTATCTCACTGTTGTCTTAATTTGTATTTCTCTAATGACATGATGTAGAGCGTCAATGATAGGTTTATCTGCCATCTATATATATTTTTATTGTGGGGTGTCTGTTCAAGTCTTTGCCTATTTTTTAATTGGGTTCATTTTCCTGTTGAGTTTTATGAGTTATTTGTATATTTTGGATAACAGGCCTCTATCAAATATGTCTTTTGCAAATATTTTCTCCCGATCTGTGGTTTATCCTCTAGTTTTCTTGTTTTGTCCTTCACAGTTGAGAAGTTTTAAATTGTAATAAAGTCCAGGTTACCAATGATTTCTTGGATGACATGTGGTTTGGTTGTTATCACCATGCCTGAGGTCATCTCGGTTTTTCTCCTATGTTATCTTGTAGGAGTTTTATAGTTTTCCATTTTGCATTTAGGTCTGTCTGTGATTCAATTTGAATTAAATTTTTGTGAAGGATTTAAGGTCTATGTCAAGATTCATTTATTTATTTATTTTTGCATGAAGATGTCCTTTTGTTCCAGTACCATTTGTTGAAAGACTGTCTTTTCTCCATTGTATTGTCTGTGCCTTTTTTCAGTCAAAGATCCGTTGACTATATTTGTATGAATCTGTTTCTGGGCTCTCTGTTCTTTTCTATTGATCTATTTGTTCTTTCATCAGTACCATCATGTATTGGTTACTGTAATTTTATAGTAAGTCTTGAAGTTGGGTAGTTTTAGTCTTTCAACTTTGCTCTTGTCCTTCAGTTTTGTGTTGGCTATTCTGGATACTTTGCCTCCACATATAAAGTTTAGAACAAATTTATTAATATCCACAAAATAACTTGCTGGAATTTTGACTGGGAATGTATTGAACCTGTAGATCAAGTTGGGAAGAACTGGCATCTTGAGTCTTCCTATTCATGACCATGAAATATCTCTCCATTTCTTCAGTTCTTTGATTTCTTTTATAGTTTGTCTCATGTAAATATTATACGTATTTTGTTAGATTTCTACGTAGGAATTTCTTTTGGGGGGGAAATACGCTAATATAAATGGTATTGTGCCTTTAGTTTTAAATTCCACTTATGGGGCAGCCTGGGTGGTTCAGCGGTTTAGCGCCACCTTCAGCCCAGGATCTGATCCTGGAGACCTAGGATGGAGTCCCACATCGGGCTCCCTGCATGGAGCCTGCTTCTCCCTCTGCCTGTGTCTCTGCTGCTCTCTCTCTCTCTCTCTCTCTCTGTGTGTCTCTCATTAATGGATGGATAAAATCTTTAAAAAAAAATAAATTCCACTTATTAATGGCTGGTATATGAAATTATTTATTTATTTATTTTGAAATATTTAAAAAATATTTTAACAGGTATATTTTTCCAGAGCATGACTACATTTATGTCAAACTACCTACTTTACCTTTTCTTTTTCTTTTCTTTTTTTTTTTTAAGTTTTATTTATTTAAGTAATCTCTGTACTCAGCATGGGGCTTGAACTCACAACCCTGAGATCGAGAATCACCTGCTCTTCCAACAGAGCCAGTCAGGCACCCTCTCCCCTTTTCTTTTAAATTCCTCTGTCTTTTTCTTTTATATTGCTACTAAATTTATTTTAAGATTTTTCTTAAAATTTTTCTGATTATCAAAATGATAAAATTTTATTACAAAACATTTGGAAGATGCAAGCAAATATAAAATTAAATTCAAATTATTCATAATGCTATCACAGATTTTACTACTTATATTTTTATTTTCTTAGAGTCTTTTTTTTAAAAGATGTTTTGAGAGAGAGAGCAAGCAAGTGGGTGGAGGGGGCAGAGTGAGAGGGAGAGAATCTCAAGCAGACTCCTTGCTGAGTGTGACCCCAAATAGATCATGACCTGAGCTGAAATCAAGAGTCAGAAGCTTAACCAACTGATCCACCCAGGTGCCCCCATGCAGTCCTTTTTCAGTACATGGATATAAGCTGTATTATGTGTTAACTGAATCATGTTGTATATATATCAAACTATCTAATCTGCTTTTTTACTCAGTTTAACATTTTCCCTATGTTATTAAAATGTTTTCGAGAACAAATTTTAATGACTTCATAGTATGTTCTTTTTTTTTTTTTTTTTTTTTTTTTTTATTAGAGTCATACAGAGAGAGAGAGAGAGAGAGAGAGGCAGAGACATAGGTAGAGGGAGAAGCAGGCTCCATGCACCGGGAGCCTGACGTGGGATTCGATCCGGGTCTCCAGGATCGCGCCCTGGGCCAAAGGCAGGCGCCAAACCGCTGCGCCACCCAGGGATCCCTTCATAGTATGTTCTTAAATGGTCGGCTTCAAAAACTTAGAGTATATTCTGCTAGTGGATGTTTAGGTTTCCAGTTTTTGACTGCTAAATGCATAGAAAGAAACCACTTTTGTTCACATTTCTGACAATCTCCTTGGAAGATAATTTTCTTTATAGGAAATTTAAGGGAGACCCATTTCCCTTCCCGTATGGAATTTGAAAATTAAGAGATAGAAACTGGTCAGATAGAAACCAAAATATCTACGTTTGGAAAATGAGTAGTATGTGTAACAACAAGGAGCTGCCTAATAACCTCAAAGTTGAACCTGTTCACACATCTTATTGTAAGTAGCCTAGGACACACACAGGTCTTGAACATAGGAGCTTACCCCTATAAACTTGATGTTGAGTAGTTGAGGATCAGATTAGCTTGTGTGTGCTCAAAGATACCACAGAATAGATACCAAATACCAAATATAGATAGATACCAAAGAATAAAGGAATTTTTGTCAATCAGAAATCATTCTTCTTCCCCTGGGAAGGAGCAGGTGGGGGTGAAGACAGTCAGGAGTGTTGGAAGAATTGGGATTTTTGCCTCTCCTTTGAAACCTGAGGCAAAGGTAAGGTGATCTCCCCTCCCCTGTAACCCTAACATCTTTTGTAGGCTAAATCACCTCTTAAAGGATATGAATGCGAGGGTTTTTCCTTAGTATTTTATTTAGATTTTTAAAATTTATTTGATAGAAAGCACAAGCTGGGGTGGGGAGCAGCAGGCAGAGGGAGAGGGAGAGCAGGCTCCCCTCCCCTTGAACAGGGAGTCCAATGTGAGGCTCAATCCCAGGATCTTGGGATCATGACTTGAGCCAAAGGCAGACATTTAACTGACTGACCGACCCAGGTGCCCCTTTTCTTAACATTTTAAAAATCATGTCTGTATGTTATTAGAGATAATACATTCACTTGGTTCAACAACAACAACAACAAAAATATATATGTATTTGAAATATATTATTCCCACCTCTTTATTTTTCCCCATGCTCTAGGTAATCAGTTTCACTAGTTCTTTACATATCTTTTTTTTTTTTTCTCATTAAAAAGCCCATTTCGCATTTTTTTCTTTTTATTCCAGCGTTCTCCCTTTTCCTGATTGCTCCAATTTGGTCTTCTTTGCTGAGTCCTCTTTTTCTCCCTAATGTCCATGTGCTTGAAGGCTCAGTCCTTGGACCCACAGTCACTTCCCTAGTGATCTCATTCAGCCTTTGGCTTTAAATACCATCTGTATGCCAACAACTCCCACATTTGTAATTCCAGACCAGACTTTTCCCCCTGACCTCCAGATTTCTATATCCAACAACTTGCCCCACCTGCAGCCTTCTTCATCTTGATGGTCTTGTTATGGAACTAGTCTTTTTTTTTCTTTCTTACACACTGTATCTAATCCATAGCAACTCCAACTGGCTCTACATCAAATGATACCCAAAATCTGGCTACTTCTTACCACCTCCACTACTACAGCGTAGTCTATGCCAGCATCGTCTCTGCCCTGCCCCCAATTTAACCATTTATTTTTTCATCATAAGTGTACTCTTTAATCCCTATCCCCTATATCCCCCCTCCCCCTTCCCACCTTCCCTTTGGTAGTCATCATTTTGTTCTCTAGAGTTAGCAGTCTGTTTCTTGGTTTGTTTCTCTCTCTCTCTTTTTTTCTTTCTCATTTGTTTTGTTTCTTAAATTTCTTTTTTTTTTTTTTTTAAGATTTTATTTATTTATTCATGAGAGACACAGAGAGGCAGAGACACAGGCAGAGGGAGAAGAAGGCTCCATGCAGGGAGCCTAATGTGGGACTCGATCCCGGGACTCCAGGATCACACCCTGAGCTGCAGGCGGCGCTAAACCGCTGTGCCACCGGGGCTGCCCTGTTTCTTAAATTTCAAATATGAGTGAGATCATATGGTATTTGTCTTTCTCTGACTGACTTATTTCAGTTAGCATTATACTCTCTAGCTATGTTGTTACAAATGGCAAGATTTCATTGTTTTTTTATGGTTGAATAATATTCAGTTATATATATATATATATACACACACCACATCTTCTTTATCCTTTCATTTGTCAGTGGACACTTTGGCTGCTTCCATAGTTTGACTATTGTAAATAATGCTGTTATAAACATAGGGGTGTATGTATCCCTTTGGATTTGTTTTTTGTGTAATTTTGGGATAAATACCCAGTAATGCAATTGCTGGATCATAGGGTAGTTCTATTTTTAATTTTTTGAAGAACCTCAAAGGGATTGCATTTTCATTTTCTTATGAAATATTTCAACCATACAGAAAATGCAGAACATATTATAATAACCATATGGTACTCACAACCCAGTTTTCTTAAATCTTTTTTTTTTTTAAGATTTTATGTATTTATTTGAGAAAGAGAGAGAGAGAGAGGAAGCATGAGGAGGAAGAGGGGCAGAGGGAGAATCAGGCTCCCTACTGAGCAAGGAGCCCAATGTGGGGGTTGATCCCAGGACCCTAGGATCATGACCTGAATCAAAGGCAGATGCTTAACTGACTGAACCATCCAGGTGCCCTCCAGTTTTCTTAAATCTTAACATTTTCCAGTTCTGCTTCACATATATAATTAAAAACAAAAGATCTAAAACGCTAGGGGAATACATGTTGCTTACTGCATAGTCCTTACTGGGCCCAGTCTTCTCCCTCTCTCTCTCTCTCTCTTCCAGAGGTAACCACATTTGGAATATTTGCTCTCCGTATTATTAGTTTACTGGCCATGATATATTGATAAATAATACTAGATCACACATATTTAACATTATAGAACGAATATCATACCATACATATTATTTTGAAACTTTTGTATACAATTGTATGTTTTTGAGATTTATTCATATTCATATAATTCTAGTTTAGTAATTCTAAGTTAAGTATAGTATGCTACTAAATTGATTAGTCTATTGATGAAAATTTAAATTAAAAATTTTTTTTGCTATTATATTTATTCATGAGAGACACAGAGAGAGGCAGAGACATAGGCAGAGGGAGAAGCAGGCTCCCCATGGGGAGCCTGATGCAAGACTTGATCCCAGGACCCCAGGATCATGACCTGAGCCAAAGGCAGATGCTCAACCACTGAGCCACCCAGATGCCCATAATTCTTACTATTACAAATAATTTTGCAGTGAATAGTATCACATTTATGTTTTTCTGCATATCTGCATGGATTTCCATTGGGTGGAATGGAATTATTAGGTTTTAGGATATATGAATCTTTGGGTTTCGTAGATAATCTCTCTTTAGTAGATTTAGTAGATATTTAAGTGGTTGCCTCAACTCCTTTCTCAACAGTAGTGCACGAATGTTCCCACTGCTCATCATCTTTGGGTGAGGTGGGATTGGGAGTTATACAGAAAATGTATCTTGTTTTCTTTTGAAACAGTTTTGTGGAGATGTAATTCATATACCACACAATCCACCCATCTAGTGTGTGTGTATTTCAGTACATTTTAGTGTCAGTACATTTTAGTGTATTCACAGAATTGTGCAGATATCACCACAGTCCACTTCAGAACATTTTCATTACCCCTAGAAGACACTCAGCACAAACTTTAACTGTCATTCCACAAATTTCCAATCTCCCTACCTCCAGCTCTAGTCAGCTACTAATTTATTGTTTCTGTACATTTGCCTATTCTGGACATTTTCTATAAATGGGATCACACAATCTATGATTCTTTATGATTGACTTCTTTCATTTACCATGCTTTCAGGGTTCACCCATGTTCTAGCATGTATTAGTACATTATTCCTTTTTATTGCCAAATAAAATTCTATTGTATGGATGTGCCACGTTTTATTTATCCAGTGATGTACATGTGGTCCCCACCACCACCTTTTGGCTATCATGAATAATGCTGCATAAATATTCCTGTACATGTTTTTGTGTAGACTCTTTTTTGGACGAAGAAATTACACTTTGGATGGCAGGAACAATAGGCAGAGGTCACAGATGTCTACCTGGTGCAGGTGGGTGAGAAAGCAGCAGGAGCTCTTTCTGCAGCCTCTTGGCTGCCATTGCTCAGAGTTTCCCCACTGTCTTCACTGTCATGTGACAGGCATGACAGTGTGTAAGCTTCCTAACCTTGGCTTCAGCCCCTCCCTGCAAGGGCCCATGGCCACTCACTTGCCTTTTTTGTGCATTAATAAATGTTCTGGCCTCTAACAGCATTTTACCTCAACTACCGACTCCCAGACCACTGGTCTCTCTCTCGCTCTCTCTCTCTGTCTCTCTCTCTCTGAAATAGCGATCCAGTGTTGCCTTTTGAAAGGCTTGTCTTCCCCGCTCAACGGAGAGAGCATTTTCAGGCAAATTTATCAACTATCTGGGCCATAAATTTAAAAACCAAGCTTTGGCAGTGCTTGCTGGACAAGTTGTTGCCCTTCTTTTGCCTGCTTAATCACCATGCCTCTGCATGGCCTGAGTGGACTAGAAGATGTAGAAATTTATTTTAGAAATAATGGAAGGAAAAACCACTTCTGATAAACTAATCTTGCTCTTTACCTGGGAAAACGGAATGTTCTTGTGAGTTTTGCTTTAAGGGTGAGAACTATTCTTCCTTTTTCTACTTTTTTTTTTTTTTTTTAATTTTTATTTATTTATGATAGTCACAGAGAGAGAGAGAGAGAGGCAGAGACATAGGCAGAGGGAGAAGCAGGCTCCATGCACCGGGAGCCCGACATGGGATTCGATCCCGGGTCTCCAGGATCGCGCCCTGGGCCAAAGGCAGGCGCCAAACCGCTGCGCCACCCAGGGATCCCCCTTTTTCTACTTTTAAAAATTCAATTTATATAAAGTAAAATTGTTTATATTTCTTTTGTGTAGAAGTAAGCAAATACAAATATGTATCCTTCCCTCTTACAAAAAAGGTAGCATGCTATACACAAGAATCTGCTCTTTGCTATTTGGACTTTCAGTATAATCTGGAGATCTTACAAATCTTGCTCAATTTTTTTTTTTTTTTTTTTTTAGATTTTATTTATTTATTCATGAGAGACACAGAGAGACAGAGACTTAAGCAGAGGGAGAAGCAGGCTCCTTGCAGGCTTCTCGCAGGGAGCTGGATACAGGACTTGATCCCAAGACCCTGAGATCATGACCTAAGCCAAAGGCAGATGCTTAACCAACTGAGCCACTGGTGCCCAAGCTACTAATTTTTGGTGAACTTTTTAGAAAGCTTTGATAACAGGTGGTTTATTTATTTATTTATTTATTTATTTATTTATTTGGTTTTTACGTAGTTTGTGGTCATTCACACCATATATGCAATTCTGTGTTCTGCCTTTTAGTCTTAACATTATATCATCAGTATTCTTATTTTTCAAATGTAACATGTTTTTATATCTCAGAAGGAAATGCAGAGGGATGTCCTGGAATGTAGAGAATGTTATCCTGACTTGTTTGCTACTAAGTATACAGTATACTTAGAATATATAGATAGTATAGCAGAATTGGAAGAGCAATTGTCACTTATTGGTTATAACTTTTTAAGAGTCTCCTAATTTCTGTATAAAACATGTAATACAAGCTCTCACAGGACATTTGTGAAGGTTAGCTCAAGTAAATTCTGTAAAGCATTTGGCAAACTCTAAAATGTTAGGCAGTTGTTAGTGTGTGTGTGTGTGCTGTGTTTCTGATCAGTCTTCCCCTTCCTGTTTGCAAACATCAGACTTCTGAAAGTGGTATCTGTAGGCTCTGTGAGATGATGCAGTAAAAAAAAAAAAAAGGCAGTGATTTAATATGGTAGAAAGCAATTTGATACAGTACTAGAACAGTAATAAACTCAAAGGGCGTAAATAGGTTTCATAAATGAAAAGAGGGGTTACATTTTCAGGGAGAAACTTGTCCTGTCCTTGGCAGAGTCAGAGGATAAAGAAGGGCAGGAAAATGTGGTATATGAATGCTGACAAGAAAGCTGAATAAATGTCATTGTCGAAGGCCAAACTACATATTTGAATCTAAATGCCTTGAATTCATTAAGGTGGTTTCCCTGTAGGAGTTCACCCACTGCCTCATGCTTCAGCTACCAAGAAGCCTTTTAAAGCAAACAGTAATTAAGGTTGTTTGTCTTAAGGCAATAATAGAATATTTGATGGGTTAAAAAAAGGGGGGGGGATGTTCTTATTGTATCCCTCAGTTTTATAATTTGTTTTTAATTTTTTGAGAGATACTGTAGTCATATGGTTAAATATTCAAAAGGTACAGTCTTAGTACTTACAGCACACTTGCTGTGTGCCTGGCTCTGCATTAATCGACACACACTTATGAGGTAGGTGTTACTATCCCCATTTTGCAAATGAGATACAATGAGGTTAGGTAACTTCCCAAAGTCATGTAACTAGAAAGAGACAGAGTAAGGACTTATACCCAGGCTGTTTGGCTCCCGAGTCTACACTCTATGCTGTTTTGATAGATGTATGTTAAATAGTTCTGGGGGTGCCTGGGTGGCTCAGTCAGTTGAACGTAAGACTCTTGGTTTTGGCTCAGGGCATGATCCTCAGGGTTGTGGGATCAAGCCCTGCATCTGGCTCTGTGCTGAGTGGGGAGTCCGCTGGAGATTCTCTCCCTCTGCCCCTCCCTCTGTACCCCAACCCCATGCTCTTTGTCTAAAAATAGATGAATAAATCCTTAGAAAACATAGTTCTAGACACAACCAGTTTTATAATTCATTATGTATCTTTCTAGAGATAGTCTATGCATGTATAATAAAATCCAGAGTTTTTTCTCCATTTTTCTTTTAAAAATACATATAGTAGCATTCTGTGCGCAATATTTTGTACTTCTTCCTGTTAAAATGATGTCTTGGCTTATGATATAGTTACAGAAGGATCTTTCTTATTTGTTGTTTTTATCTGCATCATAAAAGGAATGGACCATAATATAACAATCTCATGTTGACAGTTTCTAGTCCTTTGCCATTCCAAACAATGCTTCAGTGAAAACCTTTTTGTACATAATCATTTTGAACCCATGTAAACTGATCTGTAGGATTAATTCCTACAAGTGGAATTGCTGGGTCAAAGAGTACGTGAGTATGTGTGTGTGTGTTTTTATTTTCTTTTTTCTTTCCCCCTTATTTTGATTCTTGCCTCTGCCTCTTGGCCTGACCCTGCAGTGCTGCTGTGACCACTCTTCCACATGCTCACCTATACCCATTTCTTTTCTTTTTTTAAAAAGATTTTATTTATTTATTCATGAGAAACACAGAAAGTCAGAGACAGAGGGAGAAGCATGTTTCCTGTGGGGTACCTGATGCAGGACTCGATCCCAGGACCGTGGGATCATGACCTGAACCAAAGGCGGATGCTCAATGACTGAGCCACCCAGGTGCCCCTATTCCTATTTATTTTAATGCTAATATTTTATAACCGAAGATAGGTATAGTTTCTCTTGATTTTGGCTTTGTGATTTTGCAAACAAAACTTTATGGAGAGAACCATGCTTTTGACCTTTGGAACCCTCTAGAAAAATAGAGTTATTACCTTATCTGTGTACAATTTAAATGATCTGGGATTAATATACAAGTCAATGTCTTAAATATTTATCTGTTTTTAGTATATAATTCCCTTGGGTGAATGAGGGATGTGGGAAAATCTTATTTTCAGGAGAAGATATGACATCATGTTTTTTGCAAGTTAGCTGTTAGCAAGAGCCATTATGCATTTCAGTAATCCTGAAATACAGTAATGAATGTCGACTGTTTTGGTTGTGCTGACAAGAGTATGGAAGAATTAGCTCAGTGAATATTGAATTAAAGCATGCATGAAGATGAACAGCAAAGCTTTTTTTTTTTTTTTTTTTGTAATCTCTGCACCTACTCTGGGACTCAAATTCATGATCCTGAGATCAAGAGTCACATACTCTTCTGACTGAGCCAGCCAGGCATGCCCTGCCCCTTACTTTTTTTTTTTTAAGTACAGGTAGCTTCTAGTTTAAAGATGTTAGAACATGTAGTGCTCTTCTATGAATTAAAGGAACGATTTTGGAAAATATGGGCCATATTTAGAAATGCTGTGAGTTTTTAAAGAGACAAAGGGAAAACCTATTAATAATAACAACAAAATCTGGCAAAGCTAGCCAGGGGTAGCTTGTACAGATCCTAGTTGGTACAGTGGCATTGTCACCTGCCCCCTCAGTGTCCCTTTTGCCCCAAAAGAACTTGTACCTCTGCAGATTTTGTTAGCATCTTTTGGAAGTTCTATTGATTAAAAATGTGTTTATATTAAAGAAGCATAGAGTATAGAGTGTATCTAGAAGGATTAAGGGATGCTGTGCTGTAATGTGGATTAATTCATTAAGATTGCTTTCTCTTAGTGCCTGGCTAGGGTCATCTAGTCTAGATTACATTGTATATACTTTATAGATGATTTGGAATGAGACCTTGAGGGGTGATTTTAGCCACAACCCATCATTTTTATAGAGGAAGGAACTACGGGATGAAGGAGTGTGACTGGGATTAGACAATAGATCCTGCCTGGAACTCAGGCATTCTGATGCCCAGTGCAGTGCTCTGTGGTTTTGTCAGTGCCATGCTGGCCTTGGGGTGGTAGGGGGTCAGGGTGTCATGAAGATCACATGTGAACTTTACCTAACATGAGCCTGAACTCAGGAAAAAAGGAAGGAATTCTCCTTTTCTCAAACTCTGTACTTCCTAGTGCATGGTACATAGTACCCAAGTCTCAGGCTGTGTTGTGACTCATAATGCTTTGCTTTTGCTGTGCAAACACATTATATAAAGACTTATGTGGTTTTAGCTTGTGACCCTTGCAACCATTTATAGTATTATTACAGTGGGAGGGAGAAACAAGTTCTGAGTTACAACCTACTTATAAACTTTGATGGTCCTCTTTTTTAGGGATTGGTTATATTTGGGATAATGTTGGTGAACTTAATGTTACTTATTCCAGTCTTTTGACCTTCCCTAAGACATAGTAAGCATTACTATGGTCAACAGTCTTTTATCCTACAATTCTAAAATCCCTGAAAAGACTTTTGGAAATAACCTGAACTATTGTGAGGCTATGCATAGTTTCTGTCTAATAATCCACTCAGCATAAATATTCATAGCTTGGCCTGCTGTAATATTAATTTGTTTGGTTTTGGGTTTTGGTTATACCTAGACCCTGGAGGAGTATCATATAATACGTGGTATGAACTTCTTTCTAAAATATGAAAAATTCCAAATTCTTAAACATCTGGCCCCAAAGATCTCAGTGAAGAGACTGTAGGTCTGAACTCACCTTTGACTTGGGTTTTGCAGGTTTAAGAGTACTTTCATACTCAGTGTCTGTTTTTCCTAACAATCTTGTGAGACAGAACAGGCAGATAGATACACTTTGGGAAAGCTGAGCCCTGGAGAAGTGCTTTCCTGAAGTCACCTGGATTGAAAGTGGCAAGGCTAGAGTTAAAAGCTCTGTTTATTCTGGTAAATACCAGTTCATGTCCCAAGCATCACATCCTCTGTGACTTTCATCCATCCCTCACCCTTACGACATGGACTTGACCTCTTCATCCTTTAAGTTCTATAAGCCATGTGAACATTAATCTTGGTATCTGTGACAGTGTAGGTTATTTAAGTGCTGTATGTTAGTCTTCCCATATCAGATTGTAAGTCTTTTGAGGTAGGAACTGGATCTAGTTAATTTCTATTCTTGGTATCTTTCATGGTACCTGGGTCAAGCCAGGTCCTAAAAGCGTGTGGAAGGAGTGAATACAGGAGTGTGCTCTGAGGCTCCTGTTACTTAGAGTGCTCTTTCCATACTATGCTGCTGATTATAGGGATTATTATTTCATTCTACACAGTTCTTCTCCAAAGGGAGTAAAGATTTACGTCACCTACTTTATTAAAGACAAAATTGCCGCCAATAGCCAGTAGAAATTTTGTTTGGTGAAATAACAGTGGGACACATTGATTTGGAATCATTTTTAAACTATATCTTTAGGCTAGCGTCATGTATTGAAGTTTCTGATGAGAGTTAGAATCTTTAAGTACCTTTTTACTATACTCTCAACCACAGAACGGCAGTTCAGTGGTGAATTTTTACATAGTGCCTCTGAAACTAAACTTGGCAAGTTGTGTGGCAAAGACTGTTTCAGTATAAAATAGGAACATCAACTAATTTGCAAATTACTTTTCCTGTTTGCTCTCTTCCTAAGAGTACTAACTCAGACAAAAAAAAAAAAAAAAAGATTCCAAATTTGTTACTGTCATTTTTTACGTAATTTTTTTTTCTTAAAATAAATAGCTTGTTACTGAATGGGAGATAATGTACATTTGTGCTGACAGGGTGAACTCTGATTGCCATCTCAAATACAATTTTTTTCTTTTTCTCCATCCCTAGTCTTTCCTTATTTTTAGGTAAGAGTCATTAGGTCTTCCTCACTATTTGTGAACAAACCTTTTGAGAGGGTTTCTGTTTGTTTTAAGAAACTTTTTTTTGAGGGGCACCTGGATGGCTCAATCGGTTAATCATTAGCATCTGCCTTCTGGTCAGTTCATGATCCCTGAGCACTGGGATCAAGCCCCTGCTAAGCAGGGAGCCTGCTTCTCCCTTTCCCTTTGCCCCAACCCCTTGCTCAGGCGCATGCACGAGCTTTCTCTATGAAAATAAATAAAATCTTTAAATGAAAAACAACATTTTTTGAGAAAGGAGAGGCGCAGTGAGAGTTGGTAGAAAAAAGAACATAAAATAGGATTTAAGAGGGCAGCTGGGTGGCTCAGTGGTTTAGCACCGCCTTTGGCCCAGGGTGTGATCCTGGAGATCCCGGAGGGAGTCTCACATCGGACTCCCTGCATGGAGCCTGCTTCTCCCTCTGCCTGTGTCTCTGCCTCTCTCTCTGTGTCTCTCATGAATAAATAAAATCTTTTTTAAAAAGTAGGATTTAAGAGTAAAATATCATCATAAATATAGTTAAGTTTCATCAAAGTGGGAATTGTGATTTGTTCACTGCTGTATCCCAGCTCTTGGAAGGATGCTTGGCACACAGTAGGTGTGTAGGGAGCTACTTGTGAAATGGATAGTATTGCCATTTTCTGTTGTAATTGTTATTGTTGGCTTTAATTCTACTTTTTGTTATTGTTGTTTTAATTCTACTTTTTCTTGGACCATTGAAAGTTCCATATCATACCTGACTAAACATTCACATTCTTGGGTCACAAGACTGCCCTGTAAACTCTTCTTGTGAACTTGTTTTTGACTATATAGGGTTATTTCCTTGTGTGAGAGCAAAGAGGGAAAATATTTCTGAAGTATTCATTTTACACAGATCATGTTTCACCTGAGCATACTCAAGCCCACTTCTAGCCTGACTCTCATAAAGTACAAAGGACCAATTAAACACCAGCACCAGAACTGGTCTTGGAGGACATTGCAAGTCCTGCAACTACTTCTCTTGTCCTTACAGCCATGACTCCTTGAAACCCTGGGTATACAAATCACTACCACCATTCTGTTTGCTCTGAAAATGGTTTTCTCCAACAGCTTTAGTTCTCTTAAAGCACAGGTCGATCACATCATTCCCCTTCTTAGAAAGTTAGAATGGCACACAATTACTTGGAGAACAAACATATGTACATTTCCTGGATAGCATTCAGGGTCCTCCACAAGTAGTCCTAAACTGTCTCTCTAGCCTCATTTCCTGTGTAATTCTTGTGCCCTAGACATAACCCAATCAACCAGTCTTGACTTTGTATCATTTGACTTTTTGTGTTTGTGTCTCGTCCTTATTCTGCAATGACTCTCTTCTCCATTTACATGGAATTCTTGCCATTCTTCCTAACTTCTTCAGTTCAAATATTCCTGCTTCTGGGATTTTTTTTTCCTTTTTTTTCCCCCTCTTGCTTTCTATATTCTTTCTTACCCTTTTATTTTCATGTAGTTTCCTATATAATTATGTCTTCCAGAGTTTAAATTCCTTCAGAATAAGGATTTATCCAGTTCTTATATATTGTATCCCCCGAGTGCCAGCCTTCTTTGGGTTTCCTTGGCTTGTAACAACAGAACTCCACAATCTGTCACCACCTTCCTAATGTGTCCAGATTTCCCTCCTCTTATGAGGACATTAGTCATTGGATCAAGCTCATCCTAATCTAGTATGATTTCATCTTAACTTGATTACATCTGCAAAGACTCTGTTCCCAAGCAAGGTCCTATTCACAGGTACCGGGGATTAGGAATTGAGGGGAATTGGGGGACACAACTCAACCCACAACACATGGTTATATATTTTTTAAAGAGAATTCTATTTTTTGTACTTAACTCATTTTGAACTACTGCCTGTCACCTCTCAGGTAAGTAATTTAGACTTTGGTCACTTTCTTCCTGCTCTTGATGAGTAGTTCCAGAAATAAGATCTAGTTTCAGTTCCAGGCAGATCTTAGCATCATGGAATCTTAAAACTGAAAAGGGCCCATCCAAGTCCTTTTGTTTCAATTTTACAGTGAGAAAAGGTAGATAGCCACGGCCATAGAGTAGAAAATCATCCCAGGGGCCAGTGTTCTGTCCTTGTATCCAACCAAAGCAAAGAAATGAGGTAGTTCTGATTAGAATAAATGTCTTTCAAACAGATATCTCAAGGCAAAAGTCCAAAGCTTATTTTTTCATACCTGTTTGAGTCATGCAGAGTTGCCCTCAGTAAAATACCAGGAACCATGGTTGGTGCTCATAGAAGCCCCACAATAACTTGGTTGAATGTTGAAGGGAATGCGGACACACAGAAGATACATGTGGCATGTGATTATGACTAACTGAAGCCCTGTTTATGGAGAACGGTAGGGGAAAGAGCTGATGGTGCCCTGGGATATTTCCATGGATTATCTCCTTTAATCTTCACACCAGGCCCCACAAGTGCTGCTTGAGGAGATGTGATCAAGGCTGTCACACTGGTGGAGGCAGAGCTGAGGTTTGATTCCAGGCCTGTTTTATTCTGAAGCACTCAGTTAATCTCCTTTGTCCTGCCCATATTTTCTTTATCAAATTACTCAACTGTAATTTCCTCTGCTAATATTAGTGATGACAGCTCACAAGATTTTAATTAGGTGTTAAATAAGACAATATTCATTCAGAAGGGGAGTGGAGTTTGCCTTATATTTTATAAAACATAGCTTTTAAAGGTATTTGGGTCAAAAAATTAGACAATCTAACATATATACTTTCCCCTTTCATATCTTTTATTTCCATTCTTTTAAAATTGAGAAATAGCATGAAACATTGAATAAGGTGATATGGTCATTATTAAATCTCAACTGCTCTAGTCAGGCTGTCCTCAGTTTGATATTTGAGTCATGGTTACTCCTCAAAAATAAGGAGTGAACGAGTTGCTTAATAAATTATAAAGCTATCTTGGCAAAGTGTATTTGGGCAAAAGAGATTGAACAAGAAAAAAATACAATAAAATCCTCTTTGCTTTCTCACTTTTGATAACATTAGCCCATGTACTAGGTATTAATAATTTGAGAGGCTTTTTTTTTTTTTGACGTAGCCCTCTATAGAAATGGTGCTCTTAGAGGACTTTTTTTTTTTTAAGATTTATTTGTTTGTTTATTTATTTATTTATTTGTTTGTTTGTTTATTTATTTATGATAGACACAGAGAGAGAGAGAGAGGCAGAGACACAGGCAGAGGGAGAAGCAGGCTCCATGCTGGAGCCTGACGCGGGACTTGATCCCGGGACTCCAGGATTGCGCCCTGGCCCAAAGGCAGGTGCCAAACCGCCGAGCCACCCAGGGATCCCCCCGAGAGGCTATTTTTTTTTGAAGATTTTTTTTAAGTACTCTATATACCCCAGTGTAGGGCTTGAATTTACGACCCCAAGATCAACCTGAACTTTATTTTTATTTTTGGTGCTGGGGATTAAGAAAACGAATCTCCTACCTTGAAAGAATATGTTCAATATTAACTACCACTGCCTGAAAGAGGAAAGAGCCAATAATGCACAGTTTGTGGTTGGGCTACCAGACACTGTATCAGTTTTTTTAAAAAAATTGTACCATTGGGATGCCTGGGTGGCTCAGTGGTTGAGTGTCTGCCTTCAGCCCAGGGCGTGATCCCAAGGTCCTGGGATTGCCTCCCACATCAGGCTCCCCTGCCTGCAGGGAGCCTGCTTCTCCCTCTGCCTGTGTCTCTGCCTCTCTCTGTATCTCTCATGAATAAATAGATAAAATCTTTGAAAAAAAAATACTCCCATTGTGCCGATGAAGAAAGGGAATCCAGATGTGTCTGATTGCACTGTAGTCAACTATCTTAATTTTACAGTTTGCTTTTGTTAGTCTACTTACCTTCTCTCTGTCATCTGTACCTTGGGAGCTCCTCCTCCCCCAGCTTTCTCGAAGCAGGTAGCACTCCCTTTGCCTCTGGCGCCTTTGCATCTCACCACTAAGTCTTACCAGTTCTGCCCCCTGAACATACCTCCAGTGTCTGTTTTCTTTCCTCTACCTCCGTAGCTGTCCCTCTAACCTTCCTGACGAAGGGCCTCAACTCTGATAGTAAATTATGTCTGGCCGCCTTGCTTCCAATCTTGATCTCCTCCACCCCTGTTTTGCTTTGAGGAGCCAGGTTGAATTTTTAAAAAGTATAGACCTGAACTTATCATTATCAGCCTTTGTTCCTCTTGACTTCTCATTGCACTTAGGGTGTGATCTTGGCTCCTGCCTTTTTCCCTGCCTAATTCATGAACTCTGCTTCTCTGCCTTTTTTTTTTCCCCCTTTCTCTTTTACTTCAGTGTTATGTCTTTTCATGTCCTTCCCTCCTATCTTGTTTTCATTCTCATTCTTTATTTCTTGAACTCTTCTTCAAGTCCTGTTTAAATGTCATTCTTTAAATCCTCTGCTTTTTGTTTTTTATTAAAGTGAGCTGTACACTCATCGTGGGGCTTGATCTCAAGCCCCCAAGATCAAGAGTCACATGTTCTACCAACTAAGCCAGCCAGATGCCTGCTTCACTTCCTTTTTTTTAAAAAAAAAATTATTTATTCATGAGAGACACACAGAGACGCAGAGACACAGGCAGAAGGAGAAGCAGGCTCCATGCAGGGAGTCTGATGTGGGACTCGATCCCGGATCCTGGGATCATGACCTGAACCGAAGGCAGGTGCTCAACTTGAGCCACCCAGGTGTCCCTCACTTCCCTGAATCCTTAGGGATTTCCCTGCTCCTTAGATCTGAAAATATGAGACTCCTTTACTTTTTTCTTTTTGCACTATGATAATATGTCGTTACACACATCATTATTATTAGTCCAGTGTTTCCCACTAAACCACATTCTCCATGAGGGCAAGGATCAGTCTGTTTAGTTAACTGCTGAATATTTAGCATCTGGACCACAGTGTCTGAATCATAGTAGGCACTCAAATATGTGTGGAGTGAATTAACAGGCTAATAACTAAAGATATCCAAAGCAGTGCGTTTTATATTTATTTATTCATTTTTAAAGTTTTTTAAAAGTAGGCCGTGGGCCCGTTGTGGGGCTTGACTGCACGACCCAGAGATCAGGAGTCACACACTGTACCAACTGAGCTAGCCACACACCCCAAAGCAGTGCATTTTAAATGATTACCCTTCTTAGAGTTCTTGCATTCTCATTTCATCTATTACTCAAGAACAAACCTATGTTTAGAGCAGTTTTATCCCAACGACTTTTGGTTTGCTCAGGAATGCTAAAGGACAAAAGATTAGTCGAGTAAATTTAAAGTTCTAATTGACTCTATTAAGCAATTCATGAATGGGGCAGCTCTGAAGAGTTGTACAGGATGGATGGTTTTTACAGGAAGGAGGATGGAGCAAGGAGTTAATAGGAAAAAAAGAAAGGATTGTTTCAGACTAGGTCATTTTCCCTTAGGGGGAAGGATAAGGGTCTTAATCATGCAAATTACCTCATCTTCTCTTAGGCTTGGAGAAGGCCCATGTGACAGATTACCTCATGTTGGTTAGAAAATTCCTGACTGGTTAAGACCATTTCTGTGGGAGGTTAAAACTAGGGTTTTAGGTATTAGTCCTGGTTTGAAGACATGCTTAAGGGACACCATTTTGGGCTTGTGGTTTTCTTTTTAAGGAATAAACCATGCTTCCTTTATTGCTGTTGTTGTTAGCAATTCAGATTCTGTACAGTGATATACTTGGTTTTCAAAACTTCTGTATCAGAGCCAGCTATAATAGAGGAGAATTCTAAATTTTAGGATATGTGATTTCACTCAATTTTACCTGAGCCTGGGTGGGTGGGAGAGGAAGAGAGCAGGCCCCACTAACTTGCTCCAAATCATTCCCTGACCAATTACACAGAAGCTTGAACACTCCTATACATCAGGTGTGCCATCCTCAGAATTAGGCATCCAAATTTAGCTTTCTCTACACTTCCTTGTGATTTTTGGTTGCTATCTTTGTCCAAAGCTGCTTTGGAAAGAGATGCTTTCTCTCCAGTGATTTATTATTTATAGCCATCTTCCCAGCCTTTGTCGTGGACATTTGGCAATATTTGTATGGCCCATTTGAGCCCTCAGATGAGGCTTTTAGCCCCTGGGTGTGAAGGAGTCATTAGCTCTGCACACTTGTGACCTTTTGATGCACATAGGTACATTGGCTGGGAAATTTAGCTCTCCATTGATCATTCCAAGTGTTGTGGATAATATAGCTTCTTTCCTCCTTTTTAATCCACAGTTGGTCATGTTCGGAGTTTGACCTGAATGAGATCCGCCTGATTGTTTACCAGGACTGTGAAAGGAGAGGCAGACAAGTCTTGTTTGATTCTAAAGCCGTTCACAAGATTGAAGAGGTGGCAACTCAGGTACGAAATGCAGATTTACTTTCATCTTTATATTTGTGATGTTAACCATATCTCTGAGCAATTGTTTATTAATTCATAATCTTTGCTTTGGGCTTTATTGTACGGTATCATTAATGGTTCAGAAGAAACATAAACAAGGCTCTCCGCCACCCTGCCCTACTACATTTGTATTCTTATTAATATACATAGGTGAAACTGTTAGCAAGGAATCATGACCAATGCTCACAGTGTATTGAAAATATTACTAGGGGGAAATTTACTGGTAAGTTGCAATTCAGTAGATTTGGATGCCAAACATGTGTAATAGGAAAACTGAGAACTCTGAAATTCATAAAATGTTAGCCTAAAGGGAAGTTTATAGATCATTCTGTCCAGTATTTCTCATAGATAGTGAGAGGTATTACATTGCACTGGGTTAAACAAAATTAAATAGCTTTCCTTACTATAGGGCTTCAGTATGCTAACTACACTTTCATCTTCAAAAGGGAGTGCTTCTCAAACCCCTCTGTCAAATGAAGCTTTATTTATTTCCTTTATTAGTGGAAAGCAGATTAGTGGTGGTGATGTCCTGGGGTGGGGCATGTGGGGGGAATCTGAGATGGGTAAAGTGAGGATATAGCAGCCCTTGATCCCTTAAAGCCAGAACAGGAAAGGTAAGGTCATGTGTCCGGGTGAGGAGTAGATTCCGGTCCTCCTTGAGTCTTCTGGATGTCAGCTCAGGGTACTTCTAAGGTGTTGCCTTTGGACTTTTCATTCTTTTCATGTTTAATACTTTGCTATCTATACTGCCCTTATTCTGGCAGCTCATTGAATGTGTAGCTAAGTAAATGAATAGTTTATATCATGGTCTTTGTTTCATCAGGGCCAAGGGCCTGTTTTCCTGCTTTTGATAAAGATCATTTTTTCAGGAAGGAAGTATTCGGTTAAAGGCAGTTTAGCGGGGTAGATTCCATAATGCTTTAAAGTGGAAGTCGGCCAGGTAGCTAATCATTACAGTAGTTGTTGGGCTTGTTAGGTTAGGGGGGGCGTGGGGTGGGGAAGGGATCTCTCAGGTGATTCACCTGTAGGCTTTAATAAGTAGATTTGTATCAAAGTTTAGGTGAGCCAGCATTTGACCCTTTGGTGGACAGGACGTGGTTTCCCCTCGATTGCCCACATCATTTCCTGTTTCCCTGAAGGCCTCGCACAGATAGTTTAGTTGGAACACCCACACACCATCACTAGGGCTCCTAATGGTGGTAACGGGTGGAGGGAAAAAAAATCTCCCTGGTTTTCAAAAGGAACTGGAATTTTGGTATATCAGAGCAGTGATAATGCTGGAGTCTGGAAGTACTCATTTAATTGAAAAGGTAGCTGAGTCCAGAGAGGTTTGTAACTTGCCCAAGGCTAAAAAAAAAAAAAAAAAAGATGGTGCTCTACTCACCGTACTAGGTACTATCTCCAATTATAGATTGTTCAATGTGTTGTACCCCAGCCAGAAGGCCTAGCAGTCTGTGAGGCAGGTGTAGACTTAGTGTCACCTTAGGCTCTCTGAAGAACTGTGTTTCTGGTTTAAGTGGTATTAAGTAACAGCTAGATCTGAAGAGGGTGTTGAAGGAGTGGAGTGCTTGATACCTGGGAACAGCCCAGTACAACTTTGGATGCTGATGGCTGCTAGAGTGGCTGGTATGGACCAGCACAGTTTGTGTGTTTGGTACATTCTTCTTCTTTTTTTTTTTTTTTTTAAGATTTTATTTATTCATGACAGAGAGAGAGAGAGAGAGGCAGGCAGAGGGAGAAGCAGAGAGAGAGAGAGAGAGAGAGAGAGGCAGGCAGAGAGAGAAGCAGGCTCTGTGCAGGAGCCTGACATGGGACTCGATCTTGGGTCTCCAGGATCATACCCCGGGCTGAAGGCAGCGCTAAACGCTGGGCCACTGGGGCTGCCCTTTTCCTTACATTCTTTCCCCATTTTCAGCCCCCCACTCCCTTGGCAAACACAAAACATCATGAGTTTGTGTCAAGCACATGACTGCAGGCATTTGCATTAGACCACCAGTGTGACTGTCACATTGGAGATTAGATAAGCTGCAGTTGCATTCATGTTTTACCAAGCAAACACTGCACACAAAAAAGCAAGTAAGACTTGGACAGAACAGAAACAACTTATCAGAGATGGCACAGGATGCTTCTGTAGGGAGTAGTATATTTTGTTGTAGGAGGAAGGGAAAAAATAATTAAGGTGTATCTTTATACCTTTATGTCACAAAATTAACAGTGAACCCTATTTATGAATATATAGTAGATAATCTTCTATTACCCCTAACCTTTAAGGATCACTTTTCCATCACATGATGTATAATTCACAGGAGCTCCTATTTCAGAGTTTTGGTTCATCTTTCACAAACTCGACCTCATGATTTTCTCTCCTGTTACCTTTAAAGGAGTGCTACAAGGGGTGTGTCATTAAAAATACTAACCCACAAAAAAAATTTAAAAAAAATTAAAAAATAAAAATACTAACCCACACTCTCCAGATTAGTCATTTTGCTTTCTTACTTACTTCCATTTGCCTGGTAAAATTTTAAATTTGAAGCATTGTCTTTCTCCATATCAATTTTATAGATGATGACTCTCCACAGTACTAACAGATCCTCTAATAACCCGAACAGAGATCAGATCTCACTGATGATTTCAAGATATGAATTGAAATATAACTAACAGTTGAATTGCTTAAGGTGAATAGTCATACTACATAACTCCCTTCTTATGTCCAGTTATCTTTCTTCAGTGTGCCTCCCTCCCAGATATTATAGACTCTCAGGAGCTACATTTTTGTCCTCATCAAGAAGGAGAAAAAAGCTTCTGGTTTTCTGTGCAATTTAGGTATGATGTAACAGTGGTTTAAAAAAGAAATTCCCAGGGCACTTGGGTGGCTCAGTCTATTAAGTATCTGCCTCTTGCTCAGGTCTTGATCCCAGAGTCCTGGGACTGAGTCCCTGATCTGGCTCCCTGCTTAGGTTGGAGCCTGCTTCTTCTCCCTGTGTACTCTCTCCTTCTGTGCTGTTTCTCAAATAAATAAAATCTTTAAAAAAAAAACAAAAAGAAATTCCCAGTGAAGAGCGTGCAGAGGAAGCCTGATAAACTTAGCAATATCTTATCTTGCCTCTCTGTCACCCCAGAAAACAGAGGATGTCCCTATTAAACTGTCAGCCAAGTGCTGTCAGGGCAGTGGCGGCAGCAGCAGCGTCTCTTCCCATAGTTCTTCCGGGGGATCTCTACAACATGCTAAGGAGCAGCTCCCAAAGTACCAGGTAAAACCATCCTTTTCGTGTACGACACTCCCTGGTGCCGAAGTCACTATAATTTCTCCGCAGGGCAGAGTACCTGCTTGAGGCTTCTACTCCAGGAACATAAACATAAGTATACAAAAGTATACAAAAATGTGCTCTTAAATGTTTCATGTCAGTGCTGTTTGCACACTTTGGCTTTTGTCTCAATAAAAACTATGATTGAGTCAAGGTGACCCAGTATAATACATACTGAATGAGGAAGAAATAGTGTGAATGAGGTTAAACCCTTTTGTTTTGCTTCCTTTGCTGCCAGAACCTATTTAAAAAGCATGGATTTTCCAGTTTTGTTAAAAGAATTGTAAGGATTCTGGGAATGTATATGGGCATCTTAAAAAAATAACATTTGCCAGTAGGAGGAAGAGAATCTTTAGGAGAAGAAAGAAAGGGATATAGTGTGAGTGTGAGGGATACAGAGCTGGTGGCGTCTCTGTGTGTGTGTGTGTGTGTGTGTGTGTGTGTGTTAAAACAGTAGAGGATAGAGATTAGGGTTATTGAAAAACACTGGCTAACTAGACATAAGGGAAGAAATGTTTCATAAATACCAAAGAGCAAGAGGGTGTAAACTGATGGAGAATGTAACATTTTTTTTTTTTTTTTTGACTCATGGAATTTTCCATGTTGCTAGAACAGCAAAGCCAGGTAAATTGCCAGCAGCCACTGGTCTATGAAACTTTGTTAATTTTGTGTTCAGGATTTGTGCCATGTGCTTGCCTTTATTTCACAGTACTCCTGGATCTCAAGGCAGTATGTGATTAAAAAAGTATACAGTGAAGTTTTCAGCTAGTTGAGAATTACAATTGGCATGTAGACCTTGTACCCCAAGAAAAGATTATAAAATGGAGGTGGTGGGTGGAGGTTATTAATAAAAAATGTGAAAGACAGTTGGTTTCTGTCTGCATGTAGTGAGAAGAGGTTGGCGTGAGCTATAACCAGAGGAGCCTAGTTAAACAAGGCTGAAAGATTTATTTTCTTTTTCCTCCTCTGCAAACATGTATAAGTAGGTGTGTATATGCGTTAGTGTGTGCGTGTACTAGTGTGTATATGCGTGTATGTTTGTGGATTTGGAGTTTAAAGATTGAAAAGATAATGTTAAGAACAATGCCCATGTTTTTGCTTGGGTGGAAAGCATATTAGCAGAGAATCTGGGGCTGAATGGGCTGGGTCACAGAGAGATAGTTGTTTTTTCTTGGTCAGGCTGTGCTGGGGTGCCTGTGGCATACTAGTTTGGTTGACATTCATATTTATCATGTTCATCAGTGTGTCATGATCATTTAGAATAGGTGCCTCGAACCCTATATCCAAATGCATTCATTCACATATCATAATAATATATTATTATATATTATATATAAAACATGTTATAGGGATCCCTGGGTGGCTCAGCGGTTTGGCGCCTTCCTTTGGCCCAGGGCGTGATCGTGGGGTCCCAGGATCGAGTTCCACATCGGGCTCCTGGCATGGAGCCTGCTTCTCCCTCTGTCTGTGTCTCTGCCTCTCTCTCTCTCTCTCTCTCTCTCTCTCTCAATGTCTATCATGAATAAATAAATAAATCTTAAAAAAAAACATGTTATATTACCACACGTGTGTAATGATAATGTATTATTATGATATGTGAATGAATGCATTTGGATGTAGGATTCTAGAATTCAGGGAGTGGTCTGAGTTTAGAGATAAAAATTTGGGAGGTATTTCTGTGTAAAGAATAACCAAAATCCTAAGAGTGGTTCAGAATGCAGACGGTGAGTAGGAGTGCCCTCTGAGGAACAACCTTGTTCAAGGGATGGTCATAGAAGAGATTCAGAAAGGAGGGTTAATAAGAACATCAACTATGGTAAAAGATGTTTAAGAAGGTAAACTGGAAAGTGCATTAGATTTGACAGGAAGGTAGAGGCCATCACTAGAACAATTTGAGGAGATGATCCTGCAGTAGGTTAGCAAATGAGACTTAGGAAAGTTGGAGGTAGCTCAGGCCACCCTTTTGGATGACAAAAGGGACAAGAAAAACTGGTCAGAAGCTAGAAGGGTCAAATATTTTTGAAATATTTATTGGTAAAACTTGTGAGGTGTCAGACCATCTGTTACTTTTTGGACCCTCACAAAATCCTCCCTGTGCCAATTGGCATCTTTACTCAACACTGTTGATTATTTAGGTGAATAACCCTGAATTGTGTTTCTTTTCAGGATGTATTTTTGGTACCAAGAGAAGAGTTAGCCTGTTTTTAGTTTTCACAACTTAGTCTTTTTCTCTAGAGTTGATAAATGGAGAAAATGAAAAACCTTCGTTTTTCATAACAAAATTAAAAATGACCCCTACTGAGACACTGGGATCCTGTACAAAGATATTGTGCATAAAGATGAAATCATAGACATAAGTAATAATTTTGGGGAAAAAACAGGCAATCACTATTGATTAAGACTGTAAAATGACGAGTTTCTGCTTTGAGAAAGAGTTATAGTTACCCACGACACTAAAGACAGGCCCATAGGTTAATTTTCTGTTGCACTGCACATCATGTTGCACCACATATTAACTTTGATTTTGGTTTCTTTCATGTGTGGCAGTACACAAGACCAGCTTCCGATGTCAACATGCTAGGGGAAATGATGTTTGGCTCGGTTGCAATGAGTTATAAGGGCTCTACCTTAAAGATACACTATATACGGTAAGTTTGGGCTTCTTTTTCTACTAGATCTGAGAAATGGAATGGTGATACTGGCTTTTTATTTCAAAAATACATTTCTCCTCTTTTTTTTTTTTTTCCCTTCCAGTTCTCCTCCACAACTGATGATTAGTAAGGTGTTCTCTGCTAGAATGGGCAGCTTCTGTGGGAGTACAAATAAGTAAGCCTGGGATTTTATACCTGTCTTTCTCCCTCTACCCTATTTTTTAAAGTGGCTGTTTCTGGATAGAGTAGTTCTTCAAAGGCTGTAAGTTCTTTTGAAATGAAAAGTGGGAAGAGTCCACATTAACAAAGGGATTTTAAAAGTGGCTATCTTCCTGTACGTGATAAGTATGAAAAGGCCTTTTGACTTTATCAGGTGGCCTTAAATACAAATAAATGACTATTTCCCAACATTATTTTATCTTTAAAAAAAGACAAACTTGTTGCTTGCTTACTTTGTCAATTTATTTCTAAAGGAATGAGATGCATAGGGAGTTTCTCCAGGCTGCTAGGCATATGTATGGCAGGATGGGCCATGTGTGCTCGCCATCTATTCAGCTGACATTATAGCCTCCGTGATTGGTTGGGATTGGGCCATGCACTATTCTGATCTTTACTCCCAAGTTTTTTTCCTTCTCTAATTTTATACTTCTTTGTTGACTAAGAATACTGGTGTGTCTAACTTAACTCTCATTCTGCTACATTTGTTCGTATATTTTGAATTTTTCAAGCAGAAATATTTCATATGCTTCATTTTTGAGTAAACCAAAACATTTGTTATACTTTGATAAGTTTGAAGGAAGTTTGTTATAAATTAAAGGGGTATTCTTAGGGGTCAAATGAAGGCTGTTCTTTTTTTATAATCCTGGGAAATTAAAAATATTTTCCTTTGTTGATTTGGGTACCACTAAGTAAGTCTGGGTACTCTTCAACAACATAATGAATTTAACTTGTTTGAGCATTTAACATTGGGCTGGCATAACTTAAGGTAGTATGGGAATTGATGTTTTTTCTTTTCTTTTTAAATATTTTATTTGCTTATTCATGAGACACACACAGATAGAGAGGCAGAGACATAGGCAGAGAGAGAAGCAGACTCCATGCAGGGAGCCCGATGTGGGACTCGATCCTGGAACTCCAGGATCACACCTTGGGCTGAAGGCAGACACTCAACCGCTGAGCCACCCAGGTGTCCCCTGATGTTTTTTCCTTGTGAGATATTCTTTTTCAGACTCTTTGATTATTATACTTATTCCCTGTAATAGAATATCGAGCTCAGATTTAAATAAAAATTATTTTGGCCATCTTATGCCGTATTATCCTCAAAGTCTTGATATTTATTTCACTGACTAATAAATCAGGTAAATTGTTAAAATCTGCTTCTCTCACATTTGTGTTTATGAGTAATTCTAACTTTTTAGATGTGAAGTCAATTTCCTATAGGAATCATAATTCTGTTATATCTTCCTCCTGAAGAAAGTTGCCAAATTGCTTATGCGATGTTAACTAAGAGTTAAAATGAATTTCATTTTGAAAGTTTACAGTGGGACTACCCTTGAAATTAATGGCAACATCTTGGGTATCAGTTACTAAAGCACAATTTGGGAATGAAAAGCAGTATCCCAGCCGTTAATCACCAAAGCAAAATTTGTAGGTGTCTCATTATATAACGTGAAACTGTTAAGAAAGCATTGTTTAGTTTTATAGGTTGGGCTGCCTTCAAAAAGTTTTTCTTGTCTTTTCCGCCAACAAATTCCCCTAAAGTTTGATTTCCTTTGCTAGATGTGAGACTTTATTCATTTATAACGACAAGTCTGGGTAACTGGTTAGATGTCTATGTTTTGAGAGTTTGTTAGAAAACGGCTTTATTTGTTTCTTGATTTTTTCTCTCTCTCTCTCTCTGTCTTCCTTCCTTCCCCTCTCCGGATTTAGCTTGCAAGACAGCTTTGAATACATCCACCAAGATCCTAATTTGGGAAAACTGAACACAAATCAGAATAATTTGGGTCCTTGTCGTACTGGAAGTAACCTAGGTAAAATCAGCCACGTAACTGGGCTCTTTCTTTCTGAATATCACTATTGTGGGTGTGTGTTTTGCTTTATTTGAGTTTGTTGTGTTGTTTTGGTTTTTTTTTTTTTTTTTGCATCACCTTTAATCTGTGTTTATTTTTGTTTGTGTACTTTGTTTGCCCTCTTGTGTGTGTTTCTGTCTCTAGGTCTGCTGCAAGCATGCAGCAGCAAACTGCTGCAGGGCGTAGCTGAAGGAGGACCTCTCCGGCTCACCCGGAGTGCTTCTTTCTTTGCAGGTTTGTGTGGAATGCTGAGTACAGTGTGACCCACACACATATTAATAAGAAGTCCTGTGCAGGTTCTTAGAAAAAAAAATCCTATTTGGTGCCTCTTTAGAAATCCAAGGGGCTCTTGAGATATTAGTTTCAAATACAGCCAAGTTCATGGTATTTTGAAAATTCCACCAAAGAACCTCTGTTGTAAATGTCTTTGCTAATACCCCAGCGTAAGCTGATTTTGATCTGAAATGAGCCCTTAGTGTTTCTAAGAGGATTATATTTTCTGATTTTCCTGGGCCTCTTCTGCTGCTCTGAACTGTTTCCCTTTCCCATGGTATACTTTTATCCATTTATTCACCTGCATCCTTACCTGCACAGAGTTTCTTTCAAAAGTCACCCTAATAAGAGCATGGAAGACCTTTCTTTCTCTCTACTTCCTCTCTCTTTCTCTCTCTCTCTCCTCATTTCTCTTTTTCTCTTTAGCATTTAAGTAGTTTAAACATAGTTTCTAGGTTCTTTACAGGTATAATAATAATCTTGGTCTTTCTGGGTAGGTAAATTCTGAGATTTAACTGGCCTTGCTAGTAAAGCTGTTGAATGTCTGTTGTAGTCTGGCATGATTAACAAGTGTGGGGAATCTTCACTACTAACATTAAATTTATGTTTATGGCAAATGATATTCTTCATTCTGTTCTTCTTTGTAGCGGGAACTATGCTAAGCACCATAGTTAACTGACACCCAAATGAAACTGGCACCCTCCACCTACTTAGTGTGAGGATAAAATGTTATATGCTCTAACATTGTGAAAATAAAAAAATAGCTGGCAAGTATAATAATAGGCAGGGCACTAGGCTTCTTGTACATTGTAAAGCTTACTATAGCAACATGCCATCTATCCTCCAGCTCAATAAATATACAGTTTAGATGAATCTGAAGCATTCCTAGAAGTCTGCAATACTTTAGAGTGTTTCCTAAAATTCATGCCAGTATGAGCTTTTCTCAGTAACTACAATGATACTGGGTGTACATGGAAAAGAAGTGGAGGAAGAAATATTTGAAAATGAGTATATGTTTTTTAATCTGCCAGGAGAGTGGATTACAAACAGAGAAACATTTTTTAAATTTATAAAATGGTCTTCAAGTATTTCTGTCCCCTAAGGTTGCCTGTAGTTACTGATAAAACTGATTATAAAGCATTTTGAAAATACAGTGCTATTTAAATAGACTAATAATGCTGAAAGTGGCCGAAAGTATCTGCCTGAGAATGTTCGTTCATTGTGTTAACTGCATGAATAATTTATTATTCACTTTGTTTTAGAAGTAAGCATCACTCAAAAAAGCGTTTATGGTACAATAGGATAAAGGCAGGTAGCTACTTGGTTCTGTCTTCTTTTTACTTGTTTTCTACATAATTAATTTTGCTTTCTGGTTAATCTTTATATAAACATAGACCAGTCATCAATAGTGCTTGACTCCTTTGAAATGTAAGAATGACTGCAGTCATTTTTAAACAACTCCTTCTATGGGAATTTCAGTAACACGGCTACCTTTGCCTTTGTCTTAGCACACAGCACTCCGGTTGACATGCCAAGCAGAGGACAGAATGAAGACCGGGACAGCGGCATTGCTAGATCAGGTATTTGTACTTCCTTTTACTGGTTTAGCTGGCAGAGTGAACTATCATCTGTATTGGTGAAGTAGGTGGGAAAATAGAAGACCGGCCTCATCTTCCAGGTTTTTTTCCTTCTCCATAATTCTAATGCTTCATGTGTCTGAAGACCTAGAACTTTGATATATGGCATCTAGGAGTGATGGTGCAATGTGGACTAGTTTTTTTTTTTTTTTTCTAAACTGAACTAATAGTAGACTTGTACTTTGAGAAATTTCTTCTTAAAGAAATTTCTACTTCCTTGAGCCAGTTTTACTGGAAATTTGCTTGCTGAATATTGAGTATAAAATCAAAGGAAGAAAGGAATCTGTGGAAGTAAGTGTAAACATGAGTGTGGGAGGGCCGGCCAGTCCCCCTGTCTTCTGTCCTAGAGTCAGGCTGATCTAGATTTTACCTTGGGCACCCCTTTCTCTTATTCCTTCAGCCTTAAGCTTTTCTGATACTGCTTTTTAAGATCTCTTGGTTTCTGCTTTTGTACACGATTCTGCTATGATTTTTGATTTGTGGTTTAGATCTGAGGTGGATTCTGTGCTGTAGAAGAAGGGTAGTCAACCAGTGATCTGGAATTGGAGGTGTTCGGGTTTTGCCTGCTAAACACATATCATACACGCAGCTTCTGCCTTCCACTGAAGACTAAGGGCGCCCTGCTGGTTTACTGGTGATACATGGCACCTTCACCAAATAAGCCAGCCAGAGAGTGCTTAGATGTGGGGGACTGGTTCCAGGCTTCAGATGCCCTTCTTCCTAGCCTGCCATTCATTTCAGCAGCCAGATCTGAATGTTTTCTCTTGAGAGGAACTTGGGGCTGACCAGATATAGGAGGGAGAGGTGAGGGGGGCAGGGAGTAGAACGGATAACAGTGTGAATGACAAGAGTGGGAGAGCACTAGCTTTCTTTGATAGTTTGGCTTCTATTCTCAGCAGCGTTTCCTTTGAGTCTCTCAGTTCTCTTGTCAGGAGAGAGAGGGCAGAGATGGAAAGGGCTGGAAGTGCTTTCCTGTAGGCCATTTTTTTCCTCTTGTTCTCCTGGTGGACATGTTCTTCTTCACATGGCTTCTGCTTCTATCTGGGAGCTGTTCTAAGATTACTGAGCTCATGTAAAGACAGATGTGAGCTTTACACTCCTGGCGGACTTCAACAGTTTGTTGATAAAATCCTCTTGATGTTCTTACTGTAGTTAATTCTCGAAGATCTCTCCTTATAGCCACCTTAACGTTGTGAGGGACAAGGTCTTCATCCTGAAACAGAATAGGGACTCCAGGTATTTGAACTGAATTAGCAGAAGATGTAGAGAAATTACAAACATGCTAATTCCTTTTTTCTATAACTTTCAACTTTGTGTCTAAAGAGTTGAGAGATGGAGGGAAATTTTTTAAAATCGATTTTATTTTTTAGAACAGTTTCATATGTACAGAAAAATCAAGACAAGTACAGAGAATTCCAATATAACCTGCACACAGGTTGCGCCATTATTAACATCTTACACTAGTATGGTGCATTTGCTATAGTTCACAAATCAGTATTGAATTATTATTATTATTATTATTATTATTATATGAAGTCCATAGTCTTACTTATTTCCTTAGGTTTTTTTTTTTTTTTTTTTTTTTTATTTCCTTAGTTTTTACCTACTGTCTTTTTTTTCTGTTTCAGGACAGTATTATGTTTTGTTACCATGTCTCTTTAGGGCTCCTCTTGGTTTTCTGAATTTCTTTGTTTTTTATAACCCTGACAGTTTTGGGGAATAGTGTCCAAGTATGTTGTAGAATGCTCACTATTCAAATGTATCTGATGTTTTTCACATGACTACTGGGGTTATGGATCTTTCGAAGAAAGATCACAGAGGTAAAGTGTCATTTCCATTACATCATATCAGAGTACATGTGTTTGTCAGGTTTCTCTCCTGTAAACTTACTCTTTATTTCCCCTGCACTATAACTTAGGAAGGAAGTCACTATGCATGGTCCACACCTAAGGAGTGGAGAGTTATGCTTACCTCCCTTGAAGCAGAGTATCTATGTCTACATAAATTACTTGGAATTCTTCTGCATGGGAGATTCGTCTCCTTCCCCTCTTCTGTTCTTTCATTGATTCAGTCAGTCCATAGAGTTGAAGATGTTCCAGCTTTGGCCATGGAGGTCGTGGAACTCTTTTAGCTGGCTTCTGTGTTTCTTTAACATACCCCTATCAGCATGTGTATGTATGTGTTTTTAATCCTTACTTTCTGATGCTGTAAGATACTCCAGACTTCTATATTATCTTATATATTTCCTACCCCAGTCATAGAATTAGCCATTGCTCCATAGAACCTGTTCTTTCATTGGAAAATGGTATTAGGTTTTAAGATCTATATATTAGATATGCTTGATGCTGTTGGAATGTCTTTTTTTTATAGGCCTTGTCAACTGACAAGCAAAAAAGAAGTTTATATGCTAAAAAAAGCATATAAAAGTTTATATGTTAAAAGCAGTATCAGTATACATATATTATAATATTTCTAAGTGTAACATATGTATGTTAGGTTAAACATGAGTTTATACTGATGTCTCTATTATTTTTTAGTCATTACCACATGGATCATTCTGCCTTGTTCCCCTCGCTTATGTGAAACCCCCTGCTCCACCTGGCTCTCATTGCCTGCCATCCACTTAATTAATTGTTTCATTTCAGTATATGTATAGAGCAAGGTGTGATTGTTAAGCTGTACCCAGGAAGGAAACAATTTTATTAACTAGAGTTCCTTTTACCTTTTGTCTTAAAGATGTCTACTCATTTCCAAAATTACTTAGGTCGGCACCTTTTGAGGTGGGGGAATTTTTGTAGCTGTATGTGCCAGTTCAGTAGAATCTCTGAAATCATGCTTCACACCAGTTCACCTGGCTTCACGAATACTACCCCAAATTCCCATGATCACAAGTCAGGTCTGTAAGATTCTTCCCTGCTCCCTGGAAGAGTCCAGTAGAGAAGTGACTTGAGAAAAGCTTTTTTTGTTTGTTTTTAAATCATTGTTTATACAGAGAAACTTGTTCCAGGATAAAAAGAGATTTTAAAGGAGAGTTTACAGTTCCCCATCCAAAAGAAATCTAATGTTCTTTGTCCTTTCCCACCAGTGCCTTCCTTATGTACCCCCTTTTGCAGGCAAACTTGAAAGAATGGAGTGGATGTAGGAGCTCATTTCATGTTTAGCAGTGAACTCGTTCTGTGGAGAGTATGTTCTGGGACTACAAAGAGCCATATGGTTTTGCATTCCCAAAGGGGTTTACTCTGTGGTTAGAAAACTGCATTATTTTGATGGTTTCCACAGTAAGACCAATTTGATACAGTTGAAATTAAGGGCAGGGGTTAGAAGGGTAGCACTGATTCCTAATTAGCCAGTCATCAAGCCATATTTGTTTATTGAATAGCAGTTTTTAGCCACCTGTGTTGTCAGACTCTCCCAGAAGTTGGGTGTTGTTGAAGTAGAGTGACGTATAGCACCTCCCCTCAGAGAGAGTTCATGTAAACCAAGAGTTAACATACAGTGTGATAAATACCACCTCATGAAATACGTGGGAGCAAAGAGGAGTGAGTAACTGCCTGGGAATTCAGGGTGATGGCCTCATAGAAGAGGTAATATTTGAGTGACACCTTGAAGGTAGAAAAGAACTGCACCAGAGTTTAGGAAAAGAGCATTTCTGAAAATAGTTTGTGCAAGGGTGTAGATTCTTGAGAGTACACAGAGTGTTTGAACAATGGCAGGACTGGCCTGCGGGGTTGGGAATGTTAGTAGGTAAGGCAGGTTATGAAAGGCTGATTTGGATGGCACCAGTACCTGATGAGTTTGGCTTTAATCTTATTAGCAGGGGCAGCTAGGGGATGTAACATAATTGGCTCTGTTTTTGAGATCCAAACTGTGCTCCAGAAAAAGCTGGACCAATATGTCTATTGCTAAAATACATTAATGGTGATGCTTTCTAATTTCTCAGGGGATGAAGGGGCTTAGGTTTTTTTCTATTAACTTTTTTCAAAATAGTTTTTCCAAACTTTTGGGGCTTCCCACCACTGTGTGTGTGTGTGTGTGTGTGTGTGTGTGTGTGTGTGTGTGTGTGTGAGAGAGAGAGAGAGAGAGAGAGAGAGAGAGAGAATATTAATGTATATAGCTAGTATAAAATGGTTATCTGATTTAGTATAAGATTTTGAAAAATAGTTGTTTTTTTTTTTTCTCCTCCCTTTTTTGAAATAGTGTCTTTGAAAAATATGCAGCTTGGTTTTTTTCTAAGTTACAGTAGCTTTTTGTAATAACAGAGAGGAAATCAAAAAGTTTAATTTTGATCTATGTTTTAATGCATTTTACTCCTCATATTAAGTACTCCAGTGCCTCTTTACAAGCTTGGAATGCACAGAGAGAATAAGAAATAAAGCAATAACAAGAATATCTAACTTATTAAAAAAAAAAAGCTGCACCTGGGTGATGCAGTCAGTTAAGTGTTCAACTTGCGATTTCGGCTCAGTTTATGATTTCATGGGTGGTGAGATCAAGCCCCATGTCAGGCTGTGCACTTAGCGGGGAGTCTGCTGCAGATTCTCTCCCTCTGCCTCTACCACTCCTTCCACTCACATGTACTCTCTCTCTCAAATGAACATTTTTTTTAAAAAGAGTAACTTCTTTACTGCCTTAACTAGTTAGACTTTTTTTTTTTTTAGAGGCTTCTTCAGTAAAGGAACAAAATAAATAATAAGCTCACTATGTTTTTTCCTCATAAGATGAACAGTTTATTTAAAGGTATTTGCCTATTTCCTGAATTTTTGGAATGTATTAAGGAAGTCCAGTGAGAAATATATATTTTATTTAAAATTTAATATTCATATTCATAGGCTTTTTCCAATAGCACGTTTGAGAACATTTTTCTAGTATCATTCTGGAAGATGAGGACTAGAAGGAAACAAGGTGAGATATTATTGTTTAAAAAAGATAGGAAGCACAACCTTAATGTTCGTTAGTAGAACATTAAGAACATTAAATTATGTACTTTTCAGGGAAAAGATACCACGTGGTAGTTGAAAGATGTGAGGTACCTCAGAATGCCTTGAAATAGAAAAATTCTCCTAGGTATACTTTTAAGTGGAAAAAGAAAGGTGTATTAATAGCGTGTTCCAGTAAACCATCAAAACAAAGGCATTTTACAAGCTCTCTGTCTACATATAAAGATAGATAAGTATATTCATAGAATGTCTATTGAAGGGATAAAGGTTGGGACAGGTAAGGGAAATGCATTTTCATTGTATTCTCTTTTGGCTATTTTTAATGTGTTCTCTGCATATGTTAATCTAGAAGATTAATTATTTTTTGAGAAGTTGTTCTTTTCATGGTTACCATTAACAATTTTGAGCAAGGTCTTAGGAGAGGAGAAGGATGGGTTTTAGCCATGCTATAGGAGGTGGGACTGGCAAGGCGGCTCGGTGACAGGGGGGCACAGGATATGGAGAAGGCAGGAGGAACCAAGGGTGACTCTCCAGTTTCTAACTCAGGTAAACAAGCAGAGGATGCTGGCATTAACTAGTGTGGGAAAGCAGGAGGCCAGTCCAGGGAGACAGATATTGAGATAACTCTTTAGTTAGAAGTGTCTAAATTCTTTAGCTGTGAGTAGTCAGCTGTAATTTAGAAATAGGAAACTGGCTCTGAAGAGATGGATTGGGGCAGAAGCTAGATTTTGGGTACATGAGTAGAGTAAGCTTCAGAGGGGCAGGACCGAGACCAGAGCCACTGAGCCTTGTTAATCTATCACCTTAATTTAGGCTTCAATTCTCTTCCTCATCAAAATGTTCAAATCATTGACAAGAAAAATAATTTCCTCATTTGCTGAGCAAATTCATTTCCTCTGTTTTTAAAAGCAGTAAAATAAAAGACCAATATGAGAAAAACTTTATAGTCTACTTTCAAACACTTTTATTCAAGTATTTTATTTATTTAAAATATTTTATTTATTTGAGAGAGAGCATGAGCCGTGGGAAATGCAGAGGGAGAGGGAGAAGCAGAATCCTCACTGAGCTTGGGGCCTGATGCAGGGCCTGATCCAAGGACCCCAAGAGCATGACCCAAGCTGAAGTCAGACGCCTAATAGACTGAGCCACCCAGGTGCCCCTTTAGTCAAGTGTTTTAAAATGAACCTTCAGTGTAAGAATATGCATCATCATAGTATTCACATAGGACATGTGTTTTAGTCACTATACAGGTACAGGTTGGACCCCACCCAAAATTTGGTTTACATCAAGACTGATGATACCACACGTATGCCAAGAGGATATGAAAATATTTATCACTCACATAATGATGCTTTCTGGTGAGAGCAGGGTGTGTTTCCCAAGCTGGTCAGAAAATGACTTGAGAGAAAGAGAAAGGAGATGATCTTGGGATTTTTATGGTGGTTAGGGGGTAGGGCCAGGGTGAGGGCTTCCACACATGGGTTGAACTTCCCACTAGTTCCAGAGGAGAGAGCCCCTGGGGTTTCTCATTACCCTGCCCAGATGTGGGACAGAAAGGGGATGGGGTTGGGAGGAGAAGCTTAAAGAAGGTATCAGTAGTTAAACATTAAAAAATGGAGTCAGACTGTTTATTATAATGTGGGTCACCTTTGAATAATGCAAAATGACATCCCATTTGTAAATGAATTCTTTTTTGACTTAACTGATACAGTGCTTTGTAAAGAGGGGCAAGAGTCAAGGAAGGTACTATTTTGTTGTCTGGCCATAGCATCCCATTGACTTCGTGTGTACACATATAGGCAAAGGCTTGAACTCAGCTTATCTGAGTCTTGGCAATGCAACTTGTGCTCCTCTGGGAACATAAGAGAAATAGGAGGCCTCTAAGGAGCTGCTGGGAGGTCATCACCCACTCAATTCTCTGTCTCCCCTGGGAAGTTGTCCTGAAACAGTTTTTCATCACCTCCAGGGTTCAGATAAGATTTGGAGCTTTCTGCTCAGCCCACCTGAGACTAGAAATGCAGAATAGAGAACTGCTTAGCTGTAGTCTACAGCTGGATCCCCAGCACCAGGATCTCCTCCAAATTGTGGCACTGGCATCAGATCCCTTTTGTGTCAGTATTGTCCTTTTTGGTATGTGGAGCAAGGATCACTGGGGGCTGGCACTTCTGGTTTATTCTTCTTTCCACAGGCAATGTAAGACTCTATCCCAATCTAAAAATGTCTTCTTGTATCGTTACTGTCAAATCTTTACTTTGGGCTTTGCCTTGCCTTCTATATATAAACTTGGCAGTCTGTAATGTAGTTTGGACAGAACTCAATTTCTTCATTTCTTTATAATATTCCCATATTTCAAGTCAGACCTTTGGTATTCTCCTGGAATGGATATTTATCTTCTTCAGTTTCACAGATTTGTTGACTCTTTTAGCCTTTTCCTTTCTACATTTGCATTCCTATTACCTGTTTAAGAAAAATTATTACTTTTTTATTAGTAATTAGTAAAAAAGTAATGCAAAGCAACCCAAACTGTAAAGGGATCTAGGAAAAATTCTAAAAAAAAAAAAAAGATAGACATTTATGGAGAGATTTTAAACCTTGATTAAAAGAAGACCTAAATGAATGGAGAAAGAGCTGAAGTTTCACAAATAAATATAAATTTGGTGTAATTTCAATTAAAATCCCTTTGTAAAGCCAGACAAAATAACTTATTTCTATGGAAGGGCAAAGAACCAAAAGAGTTTTTATATTTCCCAAAAGTCTTTTAGACACTTCAATCTTAAGTTGCAGACTATGGATTAAAAGGCATAGAAAGGTTAAATAAGTTGGCAAATAAATGTAGACAGTGAATTGAGCATCAGTGAATGAGTTTATGTCTTAGGTAAGGAATTAAAATTTAAGGTGTTTTCAGTGGAGTATAATAAAGGCTAAAAGGTAATGAGCTAGCTAACCAAGAAAAGATATGGAGAAAACTTAAATCCATTTTACTAAGTGAAATAAGCCATCTGAGAAGGCTACATCTTACACAATTTCAACTGTATGATATTCTGGAAAAGGCAAAACTCTAGAGCTAGTAAAAAGATCAGTGGTTGCCAGGGGTTGGGGACAGGGGCACGGAGGAATGAATAGCTGGAATACAGAGGATTTTTAGGGACTGAAAACATTTTGATTAATATGATAGTAATGGGTACATGTCATTATACATTTGTCCAGACTCAAAAAAAGTACATCCCTAAGGGTAAACCCTAAGGTAAGGTATGGACTCTGGTTGATAATTACATTTCAGTGTAGGTTCATCAGTTGTCACAAGTACACCACTCTGGTGAGAGATGTCGATCAGGGGGGAGGCTCTGTGTATGTTAAAACAGGGGCTCTGTGGAGGGAAATATCTGTACCTTCCACTTAGGTTTGCTGTGAACCTAAAACTGCTCTAAAAAGTCTATTTTTAAAAAAATTAAGGTATTTTGAAATCATGATGGTGAGGACATTCTCTTTTTGTCTTTTCATTGAGGGGACTTTGTAGGAATTTTATTAAAACTTGAAGTCCCTGGGATGCTTTTGAGGACCCTTTAAGTCTTAAAATCATTCTGTGATCTGGTAACTACAACGTATTGACTAAAATGTGACTTGCCTATTAATATATTGGCTTTATTAAAAATGGCATCTTCCTATCAGACAATAATTACAGCTCTATTAATTGACCTATTTATTTATTTTAAAAGATTTTATTTATTTGAGAGAGCGATTGATAGCAAAAGAGAGAGAACACGAGTGGGGGAAGAGGGAGAAGCAGATTCCCCACTGAGCAGGGAGCCAGACGTGGGGCTTGATCCCAGAGGTCCTGGGATCATAACCGAGCCAAAGGCAGATGCTTAACAGACTGAGCCACCCAGTCACCCCTAATTGACCTTTTTAAATGCTTTTGTTCTGTTGTGATGAGAAATATAGCTGCTAAACTTTAAGGAACCTTATACTTGTCAAGTGTTTAGATAAGCAAAAACTCTTAAGAAAAGTACTGTCAGTGTTATAGTAAAAAAGATCATTACTGTCTTTTGGAGATAGTACCCTCTGTGTCAAACAGATATAAACATCACTACACCACTGCTACCCACTACTACCATCCCCACAAAACAAAAAACAAACAACAAAAATTTTTTTTAACGGAGGTAGAAGAAAAAAGAAAATCTAAATGCAGTGTATACAGCTTTGACCACAGGAAACTTTTAACATATTCAGACTTGGAATTCTCTAGAAATTTGTTTCTCTAATTCTCTGTTTTTGTTATAATTATCAATTGAGACAGAGACTTCACTGTTCTTCACATAATTCTTTGCTCACTCTTTATGCAGCAGTATTTCTTGAGCATCTTATGTGCCAGGCATTTTTGTAGGGTTTGGGGGTAGAACATTGATCAAATAGACATGATCCCTGATCTCATGGAGTTTATATTCAATAAGGGAAACGCAGATAAGAGACAGTAAAATGTAGGTAAACACATATCACTGAGGAAAACAAAACATACGAGATGCTCATGGAGGGGCCTCTCCAAGAAGGTGACATTTTCAGCTGGCTGGATTGCGGGTGGTAAGAGGCTCCATGAAGATTAGAGCTCAGAGCATTGTATGCATGGGAACAGCAAAGACATTTGGAGCTTTGTGTGTAAGGAATAGAAAGAGCGCTGTAATAAGGGGTAAGGGGAGAGTGGTGTAAGATGAGCTTAGAGAGGAAATAAGGGGCCTAATTATATTAACATATTTATATTTTTTTATTGTGATGGGATTGTTTCCAAATACACAGAGTAGGGTCTGTCCAAGCTGCAGAAGAGACAGGAGAGTCTAACCAACCATCAGATGCATTAAATATTAATGGAACAGATACCTGAATCCACCCTTTTCTCATGAAAATGGCAATGAGTTAGAAGCCAAAATTAAGCTTGTTCTTCCGTTTGAGAGTTACTAACTATATTGCTTACTAGAGTATGTAATTGACAGTGATATACCACAGTACTTTCATGTAAAAATCCTATTAACTAATATTAAGATATTTTTGATAAGGAAATGCTGGTTTGTATTTGATAAGCCAGCACTTTAGCTCGATATGTCATTTGTATACATTAAAAATTTTTATTCAGTATTTTATAATGAGAAAAGGAATTTTCTGTATTTTTATTATTTTTTTCTTTTCCCTTTTAAGTGTCTATTACAAGTCCTAGGTTGTTTTCATGATTAACTTATCAGGATTAATAACCTTTTAGTGCTCTGAAATGTCTTCTGTAGCTTTCCTATTCCAAGAGTTATCAGAAGGAGTAAATAGTCAGCATTTACTGTGTGGGGCACTGGGCTAAGTGTATTGATTTGTTTAATCCTCACAGGAACCTTATGAAATAAGTCAGTGCTTCTCAAATGTTTCTTTTGTCTGTAATTCGTGCTAATGCATTTTATATTATGATCCTGTAGCAAATACATGAAGTATCTTCATATATAATAAGTAAAAGTTTCATTAATTAATATTAGCATTATAATATACTCTTGTTTTCTTTTTTTTTTTTCTTTTCTTCTAAGATTTTATTTATTTATTCATGAGACACACACAGAGAGAGGCAAAGACACAGGCAGGGGGAGAAGCAGGCTTCACGCAGGGAGCCCGACGTGGGACTTGATACCGGGACTCCAGGACCAGGCCCTGGGCTGAAGGTGGCGCTTAAACCGATGAGCCACCCGGGCTGCCCTCTTGTTTTCTTTTAAATGCTTGTGTCAGTTCACTAAATAATTCACAACTTTCTAGCAGATTGCAGTTCTCATGAAAAATAGTAAGGTGGGATATTTTACTGTTCTCATTTTATAAGTGAGAAAGGTGAGAGGTTAAGTAAACTGCCCAGGTGTTACAACTGGTGGGTGGAGAGCTAGGATTTGAACTGGGAGCCTGGCCTCTTACTCAGTTTACCAAACTGAATTATACAGCAAAACATACAATTTCCAGAATAAATCTGGCCCTCAGAGTCATCTCCATCTTGCTTCTATGGCAGGGAGAAAAAGGTTTATAACACAAGTGTTACCTCTCAGCCTTGTCCTCTACCTGCCAAGAAGTTAATTTGATCAGCATAAGATTGGAAGAGAGACGAGACCCTAAAGATTTAGGAGTATGGAATAAAGAGCTTGTGTATTTTATAGGGGACTTTTAGAACTTGGGGGTGGGACACAAATATCTACTTGGGATTTTTTTTTAATTAAGTAATTTTGTGTGGTTTTGTGGAAAAACTCTCTCCTTCTCTCTTCAAAGCTGTCAATAAAATTACCCACCACTGATATTTCAAATATGGGTTTGATTTTAGAGATTTAAGACCAGCCTCACGGGTTAAACCAGGTCAGAATGGAGACAACCTGTCACATCTGGATGATACTTTAGTGAAGTGCCATACATTCACTAAGTATTTGTTAATTGCTTTAATAAATTATCCAGAGAGCTGTCCTGGATACCAGGGATACAAAAATGACTTAGATCTGCAAAACAAATGTTACAAACACTGATAGATTAGAAAAAAAGCATCTCATATACTTCTGTTGTGGAAAGACCCTTGAGCCATTTTACATCTAATTTTGTAGCCTGGCCGGCAGCCCCACTGGCACAGTGGTTTAGCGCCGCCTGCAGCCTGGGGCGTGATCCTAGAGACCCTGGATCGAGTCCCACGTCAGGCTCCCCGCATGGAGCTGCTTCTCCCTCTGCCTGTGTCTCTGCCTCTGTCTCTCTCTCTCTTTGTGTGTCTCTATGAATAAATAAAATGTTTTAAAATAATAATAATAATTTTGTAGCCTGGCAAGTTCACTGCTATTCATGTAGACTTGAAGCTCCATGCAGGGAAATATGTGTCTGTCTTGTCCAACGCTGTATCCCACCTGGCATATATTGCACATACTCCAGCATTTGCTTATTGATTACTGACTAATAGCCAAGTAACTCTTGTAGTATTTAAGAAATCAGGGGTGCCTGAGTGGCTCAGTTAAGTGTCTGCCTTCAGCTCAGGTCATGATCCAGGTGTGCTGGGATCTAGCTCCGTATTAGGTTCCCTACTGGGGAGCCTGCTTCTCCCTCTTCCTCTGCTCTTCCCCCTGTTTGTGCTTTCTGGTGTGTTTGCTCGTGGGCTCGCTCTCCCCCCCGCCCCCGTCTCTGTAAAATAAATCAATAAAATCTTTAAAAAAAGATAAGTCAGATCAGGGAATCAGGTTATTGACATCTGCCTATAAAAGTGCCTATATTTTAAAAAAAGTGCCTATAAAATATAAAAATCTATATGAAGTTCTTCTATATGGTTCTTCTATATGAAGAAATGCCTTTATCAAGTGATATCCATAAGCATAGTATACTATGTGTGCTGAAATAAATTACCTTTGTCCTGTGATCTGCTTCTGAAAATCTTGAACAGCTTTCAGTAACACATTGTTTCCTTTTCCACTAGCCTGAGTGACATTTCAGCATCTATCTAGTTCCTTAGCTTGAGGAAAGTAAAAGGAAGAAAGTCTATTTCCTTTGTTCATTCTTCCAAACTAATAGACACCCATCAAGCAGCTCATATTTCTAAGAATCCCTTTCCCTACCCTGAAAGGGACCGAGTCCCTCCCTGCCTATTGGAGAAGTCTGGGCTGGCCTGTCAGCTCACACTGGGAGCGCAAGTTTTATAGGCATATAAAACCATATAGCAAAAAGAAGCAGAGAGAGACCCAGAGGCAAATAAGTAATCCAAACAGAAAACCTATTTTTTTTAAAAAAAGATATATATTTTTAAAATATATTTTCTGCTTGGATTACTTATTTGCATATATAAATGTGTGTGTGTATATATATATACATACATACATACATACATTTATATGTATGACTAGACATTGCTTTTTTCACAGCCAAGGGAATGGTGATGGGTTGGTGGGAGAGCTGGTTGCTGGAGGGAAAGAGGGCAAGTATTGTATATTTGGAGATAGGAGATGAGAGAGAGGATACTCTGTGGAGGAACCACTTACTTGCCTAAATTTCACCTCAAAATAGGAGTGAAAAAGTAAAAAAAAAAAAAAAAAAAAGGTAAAAAAAAAGGAGTGAAAAAGTAGTTAAGAGGAGAAAGATACACGTAAATAAACATTATGTATGACGTTAGTTACAGGTAGGAATATAAATTAATGTGGACCATTTTATCAGATACTTGCATTATACATTCTGGGTGAGTAATAATTATGTTTGCTTTGTATTGTAGGGCCTGATAATTGATGTATTTGGTATGCTGGTAATCCCTATTTTTAGATTTTATTTTCCTTTTTAAAGGCTGTCTTCTGTGCAGTACAGAAGTAAGACAGAAGTTATAGGCTCCCCCTGCTGGATATGACTGGTAGAACCTGAAAATTTAGGTCACTTGGCCTGTATTTCTGTTTGAGCCTGTGTAGGCACGTGAGGATTCATTTCCCTCAACTTTCAACTTTCAAATTTTCTTCCTCACAGCCTCACTGAGCAGCCTTTTGATTACACCTTTTCCATCTCCAAGCTCCTCTACATCCTCTTCCAGCAGTTACCAGCGCCGCTGGCTCCGAAGTCAGACAACAAGTTTGGAAAATGGCATCATTCCAAGGAGGTAAGTTTTAAGTTCGTTCTTACTGAGAAAGGTACTGGTTGTAGACAGCTTGAACAAACTGGTGGTAGTCACCTGTTGTCAATGGAAAAAAGAACTAAAACTCCTGGATTAGCCTCAGCTTAGGCTGAAAATGTCTAATAAGTTTTTTTTTTTTTTTTTAAAGAATAAGTATTAAAGCTATAAAATAATTTGGTTTGAAAGACAGTGGGAAACATCATTGTGCCATGTACAAGCTAGATTTGGTGTTAATTTAAAATGAGTATGCTCTCTCTAAATTGGCTCCCTTCCAGGTGTCGCTCTTGTGAGTTAGGGGGGATGGAGTAAATCTCTTCTTGGCTTAGTGTGACGCAGGTGTGGTCTTTGAAAATGTATGAACTAAAGGATTGTGACATACTCTTTTCATAAAACTTAAATTCTTAAAATGGTCATGAATCTGATTATAAAGTTGGCATTGAGGTATATTTTACCTTCAATGCAGTTGAATTTTTAGATCTAAAGTTTAGTTGTTTTGCAAAATATACATTTTTGGCTCATTTTATGATGTTACCTCAGTAGCTTCCACCCCCTTCTCCCTACAACCCAAAACCTTGAAAGGGAATTAACATAGGTCATACCTATGAAAAGTTCACGTGTAAATTGTTGGAGTCAGTGAGTCGGCTAGTAATCACCACGTGGATAATCTGTGAGGGTGTAAAGATTATTCAGATACACATCTGCATATGTGGACTATTAGTATAGTTTATTGACTAGTGAGGAAGACCATATACACATAAATAATGGCATAAAGATGTTAAACTATAAATGCCTTGAGTGCGGCATAAAGTGCTTTGGGACTCAGAGGAGGGAGAAGACACTTACTGGTGGTCAGACTGGGGAATTGGAGAGCCCTTCATGGGAGAGATGGTGCTTAAATGACAAGCTGAGGGATGAGGGTCTGGACAGGTGTAGAGCACATGTCAGGCTGCTTGCCTCTCTTCTGTTGTTCTCACAATCCTAGCAAGCTCAACAAAGAGAAAAAATAAAGCTGCTTCACTCACTGAGGAACTGCTTTGTGGTTGGTTGGCTTTGAGTGGAATGGTTAAGAGCTTGGGATTTGGTGTGAGGCCATGTCCTGGCTCTGCGACTCCCTGGGTGTATGTAACTACACATTAATCTGCATTCAGAGTGTTGCTTCCTCATCTGCATTATGTACTAGTACAAGCCTCACAGTGTTATTGGGAAAGTTAAATACAACAAGTCAAGCCAAGCTAGGACAAGATACAGTAAAGAAAATATTGGCCAGTATGACTTATTTATAATTATTATTGCCATCATTGTCATTACCATCACTGCAGTTGTCAGAAGGCATCCCACCATCTTCACTGTCATTACAACAGCCTCTGTGATTGAAGAGAAGATGGGTTGTAGAAGTCATTCCCCTTTGGACATCTCTTTACTAAAAATGTTTTCCATCCCTTCATACTTAAGTCCAAAGTTGAATAGCATTATCCAACTCCTCTGAAAATTCTTCAAAACTTGACTTGAAATCTCACTTTGGGAACTAATAATGAATCTCTACTGTACTTATACCTAAAGTATCTTTGGTTCAAAAATGAAAATGCAAAGCCCTTTTGTTCAAAAAGTGGGGGAAAGTGCTATTAAACGTACTAAAATGTAAAGCTTTTTCTTTAAAAATATCTTACTTACAAAATGTAATAGGGATAATAGTGAAATATGAATAAAACATTAATAAATTGCAAGAAATAATATTTTGGTATCATAATTTTACATAATACAAAAAATGCTATATCTTCATTCATCGTAAGACTTTTCTGGCTCACTTTTCTATCATCATTTGTTAGGTTATCAAAATTTATACTTTTTAACAACTTTGCTTTCATTGGTATAATTGAAAGCAGCATTAATCACTCTTGGCAATTGCCAGATGGCAAATAATTCTTGACAATTTTTTATTTTGAGAAAGATCTTTCTGCTGATGTAACTGTTACTGGAACTTTATGAGTTATAAAAACATTGGATTAAGTTTCTGATAAACTTTCAAAATACAAATTTCAGCACATCTAGATCTGATGATTCCTGTGGAACAGTTTTTCTAAAGAGATTTAATTCTTCATACAAATCCATTTTGTGTAAGACTGATTTTAATTTTAAATGTAAATTTATACAAAGTTATTTTAATGTCTCCTCTGACATTTTCTGTAACTCATGGAGGTCTTACAAGAAACTGAGTGTTTTCATGAGTTGTATATAATTCAAAATGCCTGTATTTGCATTTTATCACTGCATCTTCAATTACAAGGAAAATTAATTTTAAAATGGGCTTCCTTTTGTTTATCTGAAGCTTCATATGAAAATAATAGTTTTTTCTGTCCAGTGCAACAATCATTACATTCAATTTGTTTCTCTGCCTGTAGATACTTACTTTGTAGTGTTGCAATAGTTTTCAAAACCGGAGATGATAAACTGAAGAATTCTCATTATTCCTGGATATGCTTTATTGCAATATCCACTGTAGGCTCTTTGTGTTAATTTACCATCTTGGGGCTTGGGTCAGAGAGTTAAATATTTGTGCAGACTCTCTAGGTACGTGTTCCAGTGATGGATGGGTAAGCTGACCTTGTACCCTGGGTCATGGCATTACCCGCCGCGTCTTTCTTCTGTCCTATGGCTGTGATTGCTGCTGCTTTTGCTGCTGCTGTCACAGCCACCAGTCTGGACTCAGGTCCCAGCCTTGCCACCTTGGGGCCTCCTGGCACCCTGGATTTTTCAGATACATGGGTGTGTGCCTGACTGCCCAGCCAGTTGCTCAGTGTCTCGGTTGCATGCCCTTAGGCCTGAGCTCACTGTGTGCTCTGCATCCTGGTGTCTTTGCTTACTCACATGGTTCATTGTCCTATCAGACTTAACTTACAGAATACAGGCTCAAAGATAAAATTACTAAGAATTTAAGATGGCAGCCACAAAACATTAAATCAAGACTGGGGCTTATCTGGAACAGGGTGCTGTGTGAGTGGGGTCTTATGCCTGTGAAGTTGGCACACAGAGAATGTAAGTGCGGTTGACAGTTTGAATTGATTACTATGCTGTGAAGATCCTTTTGTTTAAAGATGTTGCTGTTGCTCTTTTACTTTTGGCAGGTATGTAGGTAGGAAGATTAGTGTCTTTTTTTTCTTTTCTTTCTTTCTTTCTTTTTTTTTTTTTCAGATTTTATTTATTTACTCATGAGAGACACAGGCAGAGGGAGAAGCAGGCTCCCCAAAGGGAACCTGATGTGGGACTCAATCCTAGGACCTCAGGATCACACCCTGAGTCAAAGGCAGATACTCAACCACTGAGCCACCCGGGCATCCCAGGAAGACTAGTTTCTTATGCTAGACAGGAGAACAGTGGGTAAGAAAAATATAATTGCCTCTGGCTTTGAGAGAAAATTCACAGTAATCAAAAACTTTCTAAGAGTTAAAAGTAAAAAGGATGATTTCACAATCCTTAACAATTGGTTCTGCACTGGATACTCATGTGTCCACGCCCCCTGCTGTGGTGAGTGGTACCTTTTGGTTACTGGATAGGGAGTCAGGGTTGGGCGTTTACCAGCTGGTGGGGAGGTATTGCCTGTAATAGAAGAGAAACAGCATAGATTTCATCCCCTAGTGAGGCGACGGAAACCCTAAAGGACCAAGGTATTAAATACCCAGAAGGGCTTTTGATTTGAAGAAGTTGAAGCAACCATATAAAATTGCTGCATGTTTGTTTTCTGACCCACAAAAATGGCAATTTTGTATGCCCCAGTGTAATACATAGATTCAGATGAAGTTCAGAGCTGACAAAAACAATTAGACCAGGCAGTCCTGATAGTAATTATAGATCCTTGAGATGTACTTAGATAATCATAGTTTCTGCTTTATTTATGATCTTGAAAGAGAAATTATATATATATATGTATATATAATATATATATAAATATATATAAAAATATAAATAAATTATATATAAATTATATATATGTATATATAATTATATATATGTATAGTATATATATATATTATAAAGGCTTATTCATGAGTGTCAAGAAAATTCTATTTGATTTTTTTGTAAGGAGAAAACCTAAGTGCATGGCACTGGTCTTCCCTTGGCTTGCAGTCCCAGAAGCTGATGCCATTGCTCCCAGCCATTTCCTCTTGGTGCTTCAGCTGGCAGGATACACCTGATGCATCTGAACACCAGCAGATGGATCGGACACGGGGCAGTCTTTGCTCATTTCCAACGTCCAGGAAATGAGCCTAGCTTAGAAGACAGAAACCCTGGGTTATAGCTTCCATATTGTCACTTAAGAGAGTTTCTGTTCCTGAAGCAAGTTGAGGAATCACTCTGCCTCAGTTTCCACATTTGCAAAAAGGCCTGTGTACCTTATGTGGTGACTTGAGAGTGAAGAGATGATGAAGTTATTTGGGTGTATACTCAAACGTTTAGAAATATTCTGAAATGTTCTTTCATTGTGGAATCATTTTTTTTTTTTGTGGAATCATCTTTAAAACGGTTATAGTACCATGTGAACTGATTTATTCCAGTTGAGTGGTTGATCCAGGAGTCCAGAATGAAACTCAGTTGCTTTAGAATTCAATAGAGGTACAGCGAAGCAAGGAAGAGCTATCCACATGCTGTTGTAGGTATGGAAATTTTTCTGAAATGCAGTAGGTGGCACTCTCTGCTATGTTAAGACTTAAGACAGACTTGGCTATTGTTTATAAGGTAGAGATGAAGATGATGCATAAACCTGCATTGGGTTAAGTGTTTATTACAATTTCGTTATTTAAGGACCACATTGACTGACGATGAATGGACTGAAATGGTCATTTTACTTTTGAAAAAGAAGAAAAATTGGAGATGCCAGACAAAAAAGGAAGGGTTGCAAGAAAGAGTTGCCCATATATAAGCTCAGAACTTCCCTATGTAAAATAGAAATAAACTGGTGCAAAAAACAGTTATAGTTACAGGTACTTTGGAAAAGAAGACTTTTCACTGTATGAAATTAAGTAAAATTCTAAGAGAGGCTCAAGATTTTTTTTTTTTTTTCTGATGATCAGATGATTCAGATCTAGGGATTTTCCAGAGAAAACAGTTGATGGTTTATTATGATGCACAGCATTTACAACAGCACCTGGAGAACGTGTCTTGCCAGTGGTGTTTCTGTTAGTGGGAGCCTATTACTGATTTATCAACCACATCTGCATCTCTGGGATCTTGCTTGAAGTTGAGAGAAACAATAGCGTATCCTTTCTGAGTTTAGAACAAGATGTCTATCTCCTTTCCTTTAAAAGTAAAGTGGCTTTTCTTACCATAAAACTTCTGATGTAAGCATGTTTTCAAAGATATGGTTATGTTTGAAATCACAGGAACATTATAGGCTGTGAGTAGAGCACCAAATAAGTTTAAGATCAAGAATGTGGAGGCCAACTGCCTTGAATCCTGCCAAGCATAAGTAACTGTTTTGTTGTAATTTGTGGTAAATAAAACAGGAAGTAGTATCATCCCATATTTGGCAGAGATATGAGACTAAATGGTGAAAGTTGGTGAGAGAGAAAGTTCATTGCATACCTGCTGTGTGCCAGGCAAGGTGCTCATGTATAATATATTATGCACTTAGCTTTTGGTATCTTTGTAGAAAAAAATTATTTTCACTTTTGCTATTAGTAGCTATATGATAGTCAACCCTGGTTTTTCAGGATAGTTAAGTAAGAGACAGGGTTAGGCTGTATTTGTGAGTCTTACCCCTTAAGACAAATTGAGTATATACTCCTAATTTATTGACTTCATGATTCTCTTATCATAGAAACAGAATCTCTCAAAAGAATCTTAAGGTTTTTTTTGAGAATTTGACTACCCAGACAAGAGATAGGTCTTTTTACTTGGGCGATTTCCCAGAGAGCTTAATCGATTGCATGGCTTAATCTGAGCATTTACTGGAGTTACTTCATCTAATGGTTTTAATAGCCTTGGGAAAGTAAGCCTCAACCACCAATAAATTTCCAAACATGATGCATTGGTTAAACAATAATAATACCACAGGAGCATTTCCCGTGAAATGTTCCTATCTATTGGTATCTATTAACCAAAACAAAGGGCCTGTGTTTTGAGTGACCAGATGTGTCTCCCCCCAATTCCTAAATACTACCAGTCTGATGTAAAATAATCCAAGGGAAAAAGACTAAGAGTCTAACAGGAGGACATTTAAAGTTACTTTTAGGTTTTATTTAAATTTCTTTTCATGTTGGAAAATACCGTGTGGTAAGCTGATGTTTTCATTTTTCATGACAGAGAATTAGAGAAGAGAATGAATTGGAAGCAGACAGACTCTTGGTTAAGACTCTGAGTGCTCTGGATTCACTTTCTGAATGTCATCCCCTGGCATTACAGTTTATCCTCGATGTGATTTGTTGATGCATGGCAACTTTTCAAACTTATTTTTCCTTCAGGTCTACTGATGAGACATTCAGCCTGGCTGAAGAAACCTGCAGTTCTAATCCGGCCATAGTTCGGAGGAAGAAAATTGCCATAAGCATCATCTTTTCTCTGTGTGAGAAAGAAGACGCACAAAGGAATTTCCAAGACTTCTTTTTTTCTCATTTTCCCCTGTTTGAATCTCACATGAACAGGTTGAAGAGTGCAATTGAAAAGGTAATAAGAACATAATTCTTGTGTCAAATAGAGAAGTGATTATGGGGCTTTAAGGTGGTAGCATCGCGTGGTTTATGTTTCAGATCACTTTTTTAGAGAAGTTAAATCATCTGCAACAGAAATAGATGCTTAGGCATGTTGATATCAAATACTAGAGTATTTTTGGAGAGGCGATTACTGCTTCCTGATGCCTTACGTCATTACCACATTGAATGTTTTGATTATATTATTTTATTAATGAAAGCTCAGTAGTAGATAGTTATAAAGCAGTTTCTTCTCAGAGAGTAATTTGGTTTGTTTTCTCTTCCATGAAGGCCATGATCTCCTGCAGGAAGATAGCAGAATCAAGTCTCCGTGTCCAGTTCTATGTCAGCCGTCTGATGGAAGCTCTGGGAGAATTTAGGTACATTGACAGCATCTGGCAAAAATAGGGTAAATTTATAAATGGCAGTAGCAGCAGCAGCAGCTTGGATCTAGGGATACACAGAGACCATTATTTGGAAGAATTGAGAGGCTGGCAATTATTACTCACTTTAGCAGCTCCTTCCCTCAAGGTGGAAATTGAGACCAACTGGAGCAAAACGTTTTAAGTCTCTCAGTGCCACATAATCTACGCTGCTGCCTGTCATCCAGTCTTTTAACAGGATGAATGGAGAAAACTAATATTTAGGGGTCTCTTACAAGCCTATTCATTATATCATGTAATCTTCACAAAACCCTAGGAGTAAGCACTATTAACTAGCCCCATTTTAAAGATGTGGAAACTTGGGATCAGGGCTGCTATCCAAAGCATGGCTGGAGAGAGTGTATATGTCAGGGATATAGACCTTCCAGTCTACCAGGATGAGCCTCACTTGGTGAGGCTAACACAGAGTAAAGTGTTAGCAGTTGGAGACCTGAGGTTTAGTAAATAAATCCCAGTTCCATGTGACTTGACTGTAGCTTGTCATTGCTGCCTAACTCAGCAAATGTTTTTGGCCAAGGTGGAAATCTCTAGCATCTCAATTTATTTAGGCACACGGCTAGAAAGTCAAGTCCAGGATATGTCTCAGCTATCTTTATTTGAAGTGGATGTGTTCTGTAGTGGAGATCCTAAGCTGAGTTATTGTGCTTTTTGGAAAAACACTTGTGAGTCATGAAGCTTGTAATAGAGCCCTTGGCACCAGGTGTTGTGAGACCTGAAGTCTCATCTGACCTTATTGTTCAGTGTCTTGCTCAAGTAATTTAATTTTTCTAAGCGTATTTCTGAATCTATAAGGTGATAGAGCTACATTGGCCAGTTTCGCTAATAGCTTATACTTCTAAGAATTTGATTCTGTTAGCCCATATAAAAACTCAGTATATAGTATATGAAAGAGAAGCCACTTATATAGTTTTTCCATCTGAAATGAATAGAGTGCTTTGATTTAGAGAACTAAAGCACTAACTAGAAATTGGGAGTGTTGAGTTGCCTTTGGTCACATTTTTGATATATACTTTCTTTCTTCATTTCTTTATTATCAGAACAGCCATAAATTTTGATACTAGGCATTGTGAAATAAATTGCTTTAAAAATGAATATTTTATATGGGGGTTAGTGTACCTTTTCTATAAGGGGCCTCTGTCACAGCTACTCAGCTTTGCCATCATGCAAAAGCAGCAACAGATAATATGTAAACAAATGAGCATGACAGCATTCCAATAAAGTGTCATTTGCAAAAACGATGGTGGTCAGATTTGGCTTGTGGACCATAGTTTGCCTATCCCTGATTTATATTACTGCTTGAATCTCTTAAGGGCTACATAGATTCAGATTATTGTTTTCTTCTTTATTCCTTTAGATAGAGATTATCCAAGATGATACTTGTGACAATTTTGTGTATCTCTTCCCTTTTCTATAGAGGAACGATCTGGAACTTATATTCTGTTCCAAGGATCGCTGAACCTGTGTGGCTTACCATGATGTCCAGCACTTTGGAAAAAACCCAGCTCTGCCAGCGCTTTCTCAAGGAGTTTACACTTCTGATAGAACAGATCAATAAAAACCAGTAAGCTTTAAATCTCTGGAGCCTTGTATGCAACTTTCATGGCCAGTGTATGTGCTGCATGTGACATGCCTCTTCCTGCATTGACTCATCTGGTTGTATTTTCTTCCATTTCTCCAAGGTTTTTTGCTGCCTTACTGACTGCAGTGTTAACCTACCACCTGGCCTGGGTCCCGACTGTCATGCCTGTTGATCACCCTCCCATTAAAGCCTTCTCAGAGAAACGCACCTCTCAGTCAGTGAACAAGCTGGCCAAAACACATCCATATAATCCTCTCTGGGCACAGCTGGGTTAGTACCTAATTTGACTATTCAGAGACTCTGTGGGATGGAATGGAGAAAATGCTCAAATTTTTTGCTGAAATTGGCCCTCCATCCCGGCGATTTCCGGAGTTGTCATTAGGCAGACAGACAATAGGAGATTGGCCCACAGATTCTAGTCGTAAGTCTATACCTTTGTCTCCTTCCTGCTGCTGGCAGCTTTGTTCTGCTCTTCTAAACAATACGAGTAAACTGTTGTCCCATACCACAGTGGCAGTTCACCCTAGAGCAGGGTTTTGTAAGCTTGGCATTATTGATGTTTGGACCAGATAATTCTTTGTAGGGCCAAGGATCGTGGTGGTGGTGGTGATTGGGGGACTGTCTTGTGCGTTGTAGGATGGTTAGCAACATATCTAGCTAGTTCACTAACCACCAGTGAAAAACCCACTCCAGAATTGTGACAGTCAAAAATGTCTCCAGACATTGTTCTTGGGCAGCAAGACACTCCCTGGCTGAGAACCACTATTCTCAAGGATGGACTTGATAGGAAAAAAAATAGGGAAAAAAGAAAGTAATGCACTATAATTTTACTGCCTTTAAAATTTTCACTTGTTAGGAACCTTGTCTTTATACTGCTTCCTTGCAGTGAGTTGGTGGCATCTGCTTCCTCACAGCTTCATACTTAGCATCACATAGGAATCTAAAGCTTTGACATAGTTGGTTATAGAATTGGGGACTTGTGACATCAAAGTGGCATATTTGTGTTCATGTGCAGAGAGGTCTAATCTGGGACCTCTCACTCATCAAACATATAGAGTGACAGACTTGCTGCTTACTCTGATCCAGATCCTATGCCACATGCCAGGGATATGGAGTTAACATTACACAGCTGAGCTCCAGGAAGCTAGCTGCCTAATGGAGGTGACAGATTTGTATTCAGACGATCTCAAAACATCCTGATTTCTCCAAAGGAGAAATCAGGAGCATGTAGAAGCATGTAAATGAGAGACAGTATAGTGTGAAGTTTAAGAGAATGGGAACCAGAGCCAGATTGCATAGATCAAATCCAGTCTCCATGGGCAAGTGACTTAACCTCTCTGTGCCTCAGTTTCTTCATCTGTAAAATGGAATGATATTCCCACATGGTTGCTGTGGGAATTAGTTCTACATAGAGCACTTTCCTTATTTTATGCTGCTGGTGAAAATACTAACATTAGAGAGGCACCAGGAGACAGAGTGAGGGGATGCATACTTGAAGGAAATGTTCAAGGAAAGCATACTTGAGGAAATGTTAAAATGACATTTTCTAATCTTAGAAAACAGCATGTTATAATAACAGTAATGAAAGCTGACACTGTGAACCAGGCATTGTTTTTAGTACTTTTTACATGTATTACTTAATTAGATTCTCATCTCAAACCTATCACTATTGTCCTCACATTATAGATAATAAAGAGGTCTTGCCCTTGTGCCCTGAATGTAAGAAAGGGAATACATGTTTCACAGATAGGGGGATAATAGGTACATGTTAAATGAATTAAAGAATTTATGGATATTAAAAATGGATTTAATCCAGCCAGTCAGTACTGAGTTCAGAAAATTCAGAGGGTGCCTCACTCTAGGTTATACAGTTTTGAGGAGGATGGAGCATTGTTGTTCTTGTTATGGAACAATAGTCTTGAAAAAATGTATCATTAAGTGACAAAGGGAAGGGGGCTTGATATAAAGGAAACATGGTCTTTCATACTGCCTGGTCATCCATTTAAAAACAATGCTAATTAAGCAGTTTGCATTTAATTAGATAAATATATTTATAATTAGACATGCTTCTCATTTGAAATTTAACTGATTGAGAGCCATTAATTCCCTGTGTTCAGCATAACAAGGAAAAGTCCCTTCCTCTGGGCTCATAGTCATGTAGTAGATCATGTATTATTTTTTTTAAGATTTTCATTTATTTAAAAAGAGAGAGTCCTTGTGTGTGCTTGTGAGTGGTGGAGGGGAGCGGTGGACAGAAGGAGAGGGAGAGAGAGAATCTCAAGCTGACTCTTGGCTGAGCTCCAAGCCCGACAATGGGACCCAGTCTCAGGACCCTGAGATCATGACCTGAGCTGATGTCAAGAGTTGGAAGCTTAACTGACTGAGTCACCCAGATGCCCCAGGATCATTAGGGTCTCTGATTCTCCCCTCCCCCAGACAATCCAGCTGAGGTCTGGCTGTTGACAGAGCAATGTGAGAGGGGCTGAGACCCTAGCACAGGGTCATATGATAGGTATGTAAAGCCAAATGTAAATGATGGCTGAGTTTCCATTATTACTGAAAATCAAACTGCTTCAGTAATTCGACAGGGGAGCCACTTCCAGTTATTATTATTTTCATTAAATATTTATTAGGTCACAGTAAACAGGAAAATATAAACTTCCTGGAATATACAATGATGTGATGTAATTTTAATCCAGGCTCCTAAGGACTTTATCTTGAATTATTTCAAAGGCTTATCCAAGCACTTGCCAAGATGGGTACCACTGCTGTGCCCACTTCTGCATGGCTCCCTGGCATTCCCTGGGAGGGGAGGAGAGAAGCTGGAAGCAACTAGCACTTAACCCCTTTCACACCCTCACTGGCTTATTCTCTGGGAGCTCAGCCATCCTCCCCTCTGCCTAACTTGAGCACTGTACACAAGGGCTTTCCAAACGGGTCTCCAGCTTTGGGTGGGTTGTGGAAGCAGTTTATTGGGTCAAGAAAAGCATTTAAAAGGGCAAGTATAATAGAAAATATCAGAGGGATATATATACAGTGTTATGTAAAATGTTTATTTCAGAGGGGGAGTGAAGCTGCAGTATAAATGCATTTGTCTCTTGGGGTGGGTGTGCGTAGTTTGAAAGCCACTTTCTTTCACCACTGGTTGGAGTTCCATATGGGTCTCTTTTTTGACTCTAATGACCTCAAGAATTTGTGGAAATGAAAAGCTGCTTTTCTCCTCAGAAAAACATTTGGGATCATTAGTTTAATATAAGTAAAAATGTCTGAAATTTCTTCATTTTCTTTTCTCCTGAAGTTTAAATTGTATTTTTCAGAATGCAGTGAAATTAGGCTACAAATCAATAAAATTAAAAAAAAAAATGATAGGGAGAAAATTTCCACCTGTTCAGAAATTAAACAACCCATTTAAATAACCCAAAAGTCAAAGAATATCTCACAAGAGAAATTAGAAGACACTTTGAAGTAAATAATAATAAAGATACAATAAATTCCCATGTGTGGGATGGGGGGGAGCACCATGTAGAGGGAACTTCATAGCAGAGACATGTATTAGAATGTCATCTGGGAGTAGGTGACCCTTTAAAATTTTTGTCTCATTTTCTCCCACTGTCTGTTTCTGTCTCCGTAGTCCTCACCTCTCCCATCCTCTCTCTGCTTACCATCTTGTCTTTACAGTGCTCCTAAATTCTCAGCTTCTCACTTTCTAGTTTCTATCTCTTCACTGTCTCCCAAGAGGTGACTTTTTTTTCTCTCTCTCTGTCCCCTCTGTAGGCATCACACTCACCGCTCTGCTTACCTCTTCCACATCTTTCTGCTTCTCTCAGATTCTCTGCTGTTTGTACGTCTCCGCTGCCCACCTCCTCTCTTTCTCCTTCTAACCCTTGTCTCTGTCCTCCCCTCCTTCTGGACTCCTCTTTCTGTTCTCTGAGCCTGCTGGGTCTCTGCTTCCTCCTGCTCCCTTCGCTCCCTTCGCTCCTCTCGCTCCTTCCCACTCCCTCCTGCTCCTTCCCTCCTGCCTGCTGGTGCCTTTTCCTCTCCCTGCACCCAGCACCCTTCCAGCTTCTGTGCACTCTCTACCTTTGGCCACTCTTTTTCACCTGCAGATACTCTTTTTACCCCTTTTATCCCCTTTGTTTTCCTCTCATTTTTTCTTTTTTGAAAGTTAAATTTATATTTTAAATTGTAGTTTTTAACAAAAGCCCAGCCCGTTTACCATCTTAACCATTTCTAAGTTCAGTAGCATTGTCCGTTTGCACTGTTGTGAAACATCTTCATTTTGTAAAATTATACCCATTGAAACAAAGGAATCTGCTCTAAAATTAGTAGCTTTCTCAGTCCATTATTTAAAAAATTGTCTTCCAGTTCAGGATCCAGTTAATTTTAATAATATAGGTCTGTTATTTTATGAAGTTGGACCCTAGAATAAAGGCACAGTTTCCATACACACATTGCTGTCATTATTTTATGTTGTTTAAATGATTATAAACTGTATTTTCAGTAGTTTTCCTTTTTTTCACTTATTATTAAAATGTACAATACTGAGTGTTAAATGCATTGCTGAAAAATAATATTGTCATTCTGAGTGGCCTTCCTTTCCTCTGTGGTTTTTTGGTACCAAATATCAGATATGTAATGGTTATTTTCTTTTTTAAAAAATATTTGGGGATCCCTGGGTGGCTTAGCGGTTTGGCGCCTGCCTTAGGCCCAGGGTGTGATCCTGGAGTCCCCGGGATCGAGTCCCCACATCGGGCTCCCTGCAGGGAGCCTGCTTCTCCCTCTGCCTGTATCTCTGCCTCTCTCTCTGTGTCTCTCATGACATAGGCAGAGGGAGAAGCAGGCTCCCTGAGGGGAGCCTGATGCAGGACTCCATCCCAGGACCCTGGGATCATGACTTGAGCCAAAGGCTCAACCACTGAGCTACCCAGGTGCCCTGGTTACCGTCTTTATTAGCATTGAGACTGATGACAAACATGCCCCGTGGATTCCCAAGATGACTGTGACACAGGTGCAGCAATGAGCAGTCAAGAAGTAGTTGTTCTAGCATTTCTTTAGAATTTTTGATTTGTCAGTTGCAAAAGCCTCGCAGATAAAGCTTTATTAGCCTGCAGTTTGTGGGGGTTTTTTTGTTTTTGTTTTTGTTTTTGTTTTTGTTTTTTTTTTACAGAGAGGATCCTTTAAAGTCATTTGTGTCTTGCCCTTTGCATGTTGTTAGGACCAGTAGCCCATACACTAAGGAATGCTCTCCAGAGGAGTTACTTCCTGACAGTTCCCAGAGGAAAGTACTTCCTAATGGTTCCCATAACTTTTTCTTGTCTCAATCTATCGATTTAATTAGTTTTATATAGTATATGCCCTTATAAAAATGCATTCCCCCCTCTCTAGATGCATTCCTAAGATGAGTTCTGACTTCCTGAGTTCTTATTTATAACTGTACCCATGTACCTCCTTTCCTTTATTTAGTATCTTTTTTAAGTTTTGATTTATTTCAACCTTCTGATAATTTCCATAACAGTTTCTAACTCAGGGTTGGTTATACAGAGATACAAATAAGATAAATCCAAGTGAAACACTTATCACTGTGCCTACACAGTCAGTAAATTTTTTTTTGTTATAATTGTTAGTATTCTTATTATCAAGGCATCAAATGTATAACTTATCAAATGTAATAAGCAGATTATCAAATGCAATAATTTTAATAGGCACTTAGATACTTTTCAGTGAAAAGCCTAGATTGCTGGGTTCATTGACATATTTGCCCTTATTTGACTTTTTTCCACCTTTAAGTTAAATTTTTGTATTTCATTAGGTAGTTTTTAATCAGCTTGTCAGGATATAACTTATGGGACACATTTTCTTCCAGTAAAATTTTCATGTAAAATAATAGAAAATATTCAGATTCATTATTCATGACTAAGTAATTTCTTCGTGTTGATCAGATGGATTCTACTTGGGGTGTGTGTGTGTGTGTGTATGCGCGCGCGCGGGCACGCACATGTGCACCTTGAAGGAATTCTCAAGCCACTTTATTAAGTATTTTGAATTGGTTCACTGAACTTCTGATCAGAGATCCCTGAATTTGGATTTTATGCCAAGGCCTATTGTCCTGGGATTCTTCTGGGAAAAAAATTTTCATCATTCTACTTTCTAACATAAAGTATTTGATTTGGTCACATATTGGGACTCCTGGCTTTAGTGGGAGCCAGCCAGCCCTGTGAGCTGCATGGGAAGACCTAACAATAACAAGCACAGAGAGGGACTGTGTACACTAGCACTGTACCCATGTACGGAGAGGGATAGGCCTCAGCCTTTCCAGGCACACTTTCCATTAACAGAGGCAAAACTAAGACCTGCTCATTACTAGGAATTACCTTTTTGCCTCAGGGGTGTGAAGAAGCAATTCTAATTTGGGAGCATAAATCATTTGTTCTTCTCTAATAAAGGCTGCCATATCCATGCCATGCTTGCCCCAGACGACTTCATCTTTGTGTCTGTTTTGCTCTCTAGGTGATCTTTATGGAGCCATTGGCTCTCCAGTGAGGCTGACTCGCACCGTAGTGGTGGGGAAGCAGAAGGATTTGGTCCAACGTATACTCTATGTCCTGACCTACTTTCTCCGTTGCTCTGAGCTGCAAGAGAACCAGCTGACCTGGAGCGGGAGTCATGGTGAAGGTGACCAGGTGTTAAATGGGAGCAACATCACCACAGCCTTGGAGAGGGGAGAGGTAGAGGAGTCTGAGTATGTGGTCGTGACGGTGAGAAGTGAGCCCGCTCTCCTTCCTCCTATCCTGCCACCTACTATGGCAGAGGGAAGGAGCCCCAGGCCCGAGGGGCTAAGTGTGCCTCCAGAGGGCACTGACATCAGAGACCTGTGTTCCAAACCTGACAAAGAAGGAAACACCAGGCCAGAGCAGAGTTCTCAAGCCTGCAGCATGGAATTCCAAGAGCCAGCATTGGACAGCTCTTGGAAACCTCAGGGCACATTTTGTGGGGAGGAAGAAAGTGAAAGAGGGGCACCACAAGATGGTTCTTCAAGATTCTCTAGCTGTGAAGGGCTGGGGGCAGGAGGGAAGCTCAGCCAGCAGGCTGTCAGTGAGGAGTTGAAAGGGGAGATGCCTAAGAAACTCACAGACCGGTCAGCAGCCTGGCCTTGTCCTGACAGACATTCCTGGGAGAAACCTCCCTTAGAGAAGGTCACTTTCCAGATTGGAAGCTCTGTATCCCCGGAGTCCGACTTTGAAAGCCGCACACAAAAAATGGAGAAGCGGCTAATGGCCTGTAGACAATACCCAGAGTTAGCTTGCCATCCACCGGCTAAGTCCGGGATGGCCGCTGACATGCCTCAGGACCAGCAGCTTTCTAGGTGCTTCTTCACACCTGGCTTCCAAAAGAATGGCCACTGTCCTCAGAGTCAATCTTATGAGAGGGACGAAGGTGAATTTGAGAGGGATTTTGCTGAGGACAGAGGCATCAAAACCAAGGTGGTAGCAGCTGCTACTGGGCAGCCCGACCAGTCTGTTGACTCGCTGGCACCTAATGGCGGTGCAGCAGGAACTGGAGCGAGGATGCTGGAGAAAACAAGACATTTGTATTTGAAGGATGCAGAAGGACCTTTGATGTCGCCTGTTTCAAGCAGGTGTGCACAGCAGGACTCTGGCTTCTCGGGCACTGCAGATGTCCCCTGTGGGGATGCTGACAGGAAGGCCAACTTCAGGATGGAAGGAGACATTCCCAGAAACGAAAGCTCAGATAGCGCTCTTGGAGACAGTGACGAGGAAGCGTGTGCTTCAGCCTCGCTGAATCTAGGGCACAGCAATGACCGGACTGAAGGATCCTTGGAAGTGGAGCTGCCTCTGCCAAGGTAATGCTGGCAGGTTGGGGAGAAGGGGAACTGGATTCACATACTGTTTTCTGTCTTAGCACTCAGGAGCACGTTAGGTACTGTCGGCTGTTTTGCACATAATGGTTTTTTTCTCAGAGTATGAGCAATGTTACCGGCCTGATGCACACAGCTTCAAGCCTGCCCTTTCTCCAAAGATGATCAGTGGCCTCATGTCTCTGAGCCCTCTGAGTGAGGAGGCAAGTTGTTGCCTTTGCAACTCCTGTGACATTTGGAGAAGCTAAAGGATACAGTGGAGGTGGTGGTGTGGAGCAGGGATTTTAATTTTCTGTCATCTGCGTGGAAGTTACATGGCTGGCAGCAGATGCCTTGCCTCGGAGGTGGTGGATTATCCTCACCGTGTGGCTTCTCTCCTGCAGGTCAGAGCAGCATGAAGTGGTTGGGAAACAACACCTCTTCCTTAACACTCCATCAGGTTGATTATTCAGTCTGTGATGACTGAAAGCAATAATTAGAGATTTCTTCTGTTCTTCTGCACTGTCGTGGGCATCACCCCATGCAGATGTGTCGAGGTCCTAAAGCCAAGTTTTTGGCAAGCTTTCTTTCTTCACTCTCTTCTTTTTCTTTTTTTTTTTTAAGATTTTATTCATTCATTCATTCATTCATTCATGAGAGAGACAAAAAGAGAGAGAGAGAGAAGGCAGAGACCTAGGCTGAGGGAGAAGCAGGCTCCATGCAGGGAGCCCGATGTGGGACTCAATCCCAGATCCTGGGATCACACCCTGAGCCAAAGGCAGACACTCAACTGCTGAGCTATCCAGGCATCCCTCTTTCTTCACTCTTGACACAGACTGCCTGGGAGATGTTTGATATGAGTTTCAAGAACAAAGTCATAACCAGCCATCAAAATACTGGTTTTTTTCTGCCCTTCCATCCAAAACCGAAACAAAACAAAACAAGTTTCTCTTTCTCTTCCAAACCCCTTTTTTCCCATGTCAGTGGTCCACTCCCTGGAGAATTGGTGAAATGGACCACCCTGAACCTCTTTTTCTTACCTCTGTTACTGGGGTTTTTGTTCCAAGTGCAATGCAAGAAGGAAGAACATTTTTAATTGTGTATTCTAATGGACCACTATTGTTTTAGGTCTCAGAGCATCAGCAACCCAAATGTAAGAAACTTTGGCCGCTCACTTCTGGCAGGTTATTGCCCCACATACATGCCTGATCTGGTGCTTCACGGGACCAGCAGCGATGAGAAACTGAAGCAGTGTCTGGTGGCTGATCTGGTCCACACAGTTCATGTAAGTGATCCCAGCTTGGAGCCTCTGGCTGCTGACAATATGTCAGCCGGGGTCTTGGCCAGCAACAGGTGTGTAGACTGAGGCATGTATAATTATGGCATTGTTTATAGGGATGCAGGCAAAGGTTGGTGAGGCACCCAGGGATTAGCAACAGCTGGAAGCTCTGAGCACACCTGGGCCTGAAGGATAAGTAGGGGCCAGTGACACCGGAGCCATGGAGAGCTGGAACTAGAAGAGGGGCCGGGCTGCCCAGGGACACCAACGCTGAGGAGGGAGGGAGGATACCTCCCTGACAGCTCTTCCCTTCAGCCTTTGAGCTCTTCTGTACTTCCCATCGGCTGAGCCCAGCTGGAAGGCAGAGAGCAAGGTCAAAATTGATGCCAATACGGTCCCGAGGTCCACAGAGGTCAGCCTCCTGGGGCCAGCACAGGACAGAGAAGGGCAAAGAGTGGATCTGGAGGGCACATTGGCTGAGCAAAATAGAATTCACAGCACAGATGGTGACAATTATATGCCGTCACGGAGAGGACCAAGAAGATGTCACATATGGTTTGCTTTTTATCCGATCCTTACAAGTTCGTAAGAGTAATTTATTTTAACTGATTTGTCATTAAGTTCACTTTGATGGCTGCGCGAGGATGACTGTATAAAGATTAACAAGTCTTACTGGAAAATTGCCTTGTGGCTGCTGTTAAGTGCTTTTCTGCTATCTGCAGCATGACAGGAACTGAGCAGTTAAGGAAACTGTCAATCTGATGGGACTGTTTTTAATTGAGCTGCTATTGGGCAGATGTGCAAAAATAGATGTTTTGCATTGGAAACATATTGTGTCTTGTGCAATAGGGAAAGTCCTCACTGCATTAAGAAAATTGGAATTTGGCTTGTTCCCTACCTCCTTGCCCAACAAGTATTTTTTTGAGAGGTGGAGCAGAAGGCACTGTATGTTATCTTTGGCCTTGAGCATCTCCTCTGTGAAGACTAAACATACATCAGTCACAGGCTAAACAGGCTGACGGTATTTGTGTGAAATGGGAAGAAAAGCTCAGTAGTGAAGCAGATGTCCTCATAACCCCCCCTGAATGGGAAGGGAGAAGAGATGAAGAGGAAGTGATTGGAAGCTGGGAAGGCCAGTCCAGTGTTTACATTTATACCAAACATTCCTAACCCCACCCTGCTTTGTGGTCCATCACCACCCCTCACCAGGATTTTCAGGAATAAAGCTATGAGGTTGCTTTTGTCTCTTGTAAAAAATGTCATAACACTTTATTTTCATAGTTATAATGAACACTGTATACTTGTTTATCATTTCAGAGGTTCTTAGACCAGTGACATTAGAAGAACAGTGTCTTCATTGTGTGATACTGTGTGATTGTCTTAAATCATGGAAACCTTAGTGATTTTAGAGACGTGTACATTTTGGAACCATTGGTAGCATTAAGGCAGGGAAGTAGAGGCTTTCCTTTCCTTTTATGTCAGCTATTTATGTATTTATTTAAAGAAAAAGAACATTGATGTTCTTGCTTTGTTGAACCCTTCTTCTGTGAAGCCCTCCATTCTGCTTCTGGCAGAGGTGCAAGGAGATGGAGTGTGGACTAGAGTGGGTGGTCTTCACTGCCATTGATCTTACCTACTGGGCAGTACTGCCCAGATGCCCCGGACTTGCTCACTTACCACTATGGAAATATTAATTGATTGATAACCCTCCTTGAACTTATTTGTAAAACCATTCATGACTTTTTTTCCCCCATGGGCTGACAAGTTCCAGTTTTTTGTATATTAGGTTTTAATGATGACCATTGAGCTCTATAATTCTTATATTTGAAAAAAAAAAAGTCCATGTTCCCTCTATTAGTACTCTTAAAGATTTTTCATATATCATTTTCCCTTCCTTTCAGAAGTAGTATTTTCACACTGTAGGCTTTTCTCATTTCTTTAGACTCTGCAATCATCCTGAGAGATCGAAAGTTATTAAGCGTAATAACCTATATTGTGTCAAATTGTGGGTACATCCAAAGTGCAGCCATGCATGAGTGTTAATAGGAAATTGCAAAGGGCTCATAAAAATATCTTTGGAAATTTAATACATTCGGAATGTATCCAATTAGCATTAGTAGATTTCTAATTTCACTTGGCACATTTATCATAATGAATTTTGCTTTTTGAAGTAGTGTTCCATTTAAACTGCCTCTCAGATAGGGACTCCGGTCTATGACAGTGTTTAAATAAAAATAACCTTACTTTTAACCATCATTTACAAATATTTGTTGGAAAATAGGTTTTTTTTTTTTAAACATTCTATTGAATTTACTCTGTAAAGTCTAGTAATTATTTAAATTCTTGAGTATGTTGCCAGAGAAAGTAGCAAAGATCCAAGAACAAATATACATGACCACAGTTAGAACTGAAGTAATAACTTGTTGAGGAAGAAAAGATTGTGATAAATTGCTTTACTTAACTTGTTTCAAAAACCTATTTTTTGGACGTTAATAATTTTTAGTGTTCATCAAGACTTCGTTGGGCTTTGATATTCATAATCGTTTTTAGCAAAGGATTTTTATTAACTATTTAAAAGCAATTGATTTAAGTTATTGATCTATTTTCTAGGCCTATGCATGAGTGGATTGTAAAATGTAAATGTGCACATTTATAACCATGATGGACTAGTTCATGGAATTTCTTCTTTCATTGAGGGATTGCATTCTAGAGCTCCCAATACTAAAAATTTCTTTTTATGCATTTCCTCATCCCGATCTTATAAAAGATATATTTACTTTATTTCCATTTTTATTTTTGGCTTTTCCATATCGAGATTGTGATGGTCTTAAATATTTAAACACGTGTTCTTGTTTAATCCATATACTACCTTTTTTCTGTCATTTGAACTGTTTCTCTGTCTCCTAGCATGTAGATTATACAGCTGCCTTAAATTAGACTAAAGTAATATTTAGTTTTTTTCCCCCTGCCATATCTGAATGTGCATTCTTTCTCTATTTTCCTTTTGACTCTTAAGTGTTAAAGTGGAAGAGACAGCTTCTTGTTGTATCTATGACCCTCAAGTAGCTTTTTCTCTCTTCTTTTTTCCTCCTGTGTGCTTGTCTGCCTGTGAATATTGCTGCCATGTTAGGGGTATTAAATTATGGGGTAGTGAGGGAGGACCACTGCTTAGCATTGATGGTTTGGGTTCAAGTCTTAGTGTTACCATTCATCTGCTGATAGTCCAGTAAACCAATTGGTATCACTAAGCCTCAAAAAAAAAAAAAAAAAAATTTAGAGAAAGCAGTTGAAATATCCACTGGTTAAGAGTTTGGCTTCTAAAGACAGACAAACCTGATTTTGAATCACAGCTCACCCCTTAATGGCTTTGTGGCCTCAGGCAAGTTTCTTTACTCTTCTAAGCATCAGTTTCAGCTTCTGTAAAATTAACAGTACTTACAGCTCTGGTTTGAAGACTCAGAGATAATGCATATCAAGTGTTTAGCACGGTGCCTGGCACATTACTAATGCCCAATAAATATTAGCTAATAATATATGTGAAAGTGCTTTGCAGATGAGTTCACCAGAAAACTCCTATTGGAGATAGTGGAACAGAACCCACAGACACTTCATTCTTTGCTAAAAGCATACACTTCTCTTTGCCTTTGAAATCACAAGGAGCAGGACAATGGCTAACGACAGGGTAGGTTATCATGACCAAAACAACATCACATTGTAATGCATTGTAAAAAACTGTGTTCCAAGGCTTCAGGCATTTTACAGAATAATGTATAAAAACAAAGTTAACAGTTGGGTATTGAGCTTCTTTCATTTAATTTTAAGAGTAGCAACAGATTGACTCCAGAAATACCATGCAGAAATCAGTAGCATAATAAGGAGCTTTGCTAAAAGCTTGGCTATGATATATGCATATGAATACCTCATTATGCCATGCAATGTAATCAACCAGGGAGAGACTACAAAAGAACAGTAAGTCGCATCAAACTATAAGTCATTGCTTAAGTCATACAGACAGCATTAAGGTGCCTCAAGTCAACAACAACCTTAGAATCAGTAGTGTTGCAAAGGAAACATGCATGTGGGACAAATCTGCTGAGAACACCTCTTACTGCTTTCCTGTGCTGGATGATGATAATGACAGTGCCTTGGGCCTACAGCACTGTCTACTGTTTCATAAAATCTGTATGTATGTGTGTGCGCATGTGCACGCATACGTGTTTATGGGCACATGCGTTCACACATGTATAAGAATGTACATGGAGTTACGATGTTAAGATGTATTTCCTATTGTGGATTGTGATTTTTTTTAAGTTTTTGAAAAGAAACACTGATCTCTGGGCATTGCCAACTCCAATCTGAAATCTTATTGATTCTATCTCCTCACAGTGACTGCAATTTAGTCTTCTTTAAGTTCCCCTTAGCCTTCCCAGCTAGAATTCTTGTGTGCAGTTTTACCCCCTTCTAGCCATCTCGTACAGTGCCACACAGGGCTCTTGCTAACCCCTGAGTATGGTCATTTATTCTTTTTCTCTAATAGATTCCCATTCTTTGAAGAGAGTAAAATATAAACTGCTTGGCTGGAGTTGCCCCCCGGGTGGAACTTCACATCTACGGGCTCCTTAGCATGTTGTACCACACCTTTGTTCAGTTTCAGATTTTTTTCTACCACCTGGGTAGAACCTGGGCTCCAGGCCCATGGAGCAGAGAAGGAGACTCGATTTCTTCTGTATTCCAGCACGTCAGCCTGTGCCCCTAGAAAGGGCTCGGTGATGTTAGCTTGACTGTTCCCTGCGGAACTGGATTTAGAAGCGTACGTTTACGGCTAAAACTATGATGATTGGTTTGTCTGTTTTTTCTAAAGAAAAGAGAAATGACAGTCTTTTAAAACTAAAAGGGAAGAATAATGTGTTTAGACATGATGCCTTTAAAGGCTCTGTGTTCATTTTCTTTACCTAAAGGAGAATAAAAAGCTTATTATAAGTCTCTTTGGCTTCAGTTTGCTTGCATTTAGTTAATATTAGACACATGGCTACTTTTGATGTTTTCTTAAATTTGTTCACTATGTACAAAATATCTGGACATCTATGCCATTCTTTGTTAAAAAAGAAAAAAAAAGCTATCAACCTTCCTGCATTTTATTTTGGAGTCCTGTACATCATCACATGACTTTAGTCTGATGATTCTTCTAGACCTTGAGCTCCTTTCCTGGACTTCAAATTGTTTCTTTCCTCAGCAAGTGACAGGCCTGATAGTTAAGCTGTGCCCAAGGTTGTGTACTATATCCACAAGGCTGAACTTGGGTGTCAGCCTAGTGAGCCTGGTGATCACAGCCACAGGCACAAACCCACAGAAGGACAGAGGTTTCCTTTGTAGCCCCTCCCACACTACCACCCCACTGGGTCCTCCCCTCCTTCCCTAACTCCCTATGTCTTCGGGATGTCTTTGGGCTTCTCAGAGCCCCCATGTTGGTATATCTACCAGGATTCCTCAGCAGTGTCCATGGTCCATACTGATTGATTACAACTCATAAGTCTTTAGTGAGTGCCAATGAACCTGTTACCACCAGAAAAAATTCTGTTAAAAAAAAGCTCACAGAGTTATGATGAGATCATATGATTACCTCTTCCAGTATTTTCATGTTAACAGTCTGCTTGATATAAACTAGAAATCTCTGATGGTGGCATATCAGGTAGTCGTTATTTGGCCAAAAATGAGGCAAGGAGCCTGGACATGGCTTCTGGGGAGGAGAAAGAGAGTCATGATTTGGAGATTTACCTCCTATCAGAAAATATGTACCGAGTACCTTTTATGTGCTAGGTGCTGTGTTTATACCATGGTCAAAGTGTGAAGTGGGAGGATTCCAATGCCATGTTGTGCTACTGCAAATGGTGTGCCTCCCTGCTAAAACTATAGAAATGATGGGTAAAATAATACGATCCCCACCCAGCCCTATTGTTATAATACCTGTGCATTAAATAAAGTGGAAATCGATTTGTGCCAGAAGCAAATCCTTTTGTGCCAGAATAGTAAGTTTGGGCTGATACAACCATGGCCTTCTGGGATTTCAGTCTGAATTTAGGACATAGAAATTGGGTCCTGAGTTTCTAAGATCTACTCCAGTGAATGATGGGGTCTCATATGCACCTAAGGCTTAGGACCTGGAACTAAGCTAAGCCCCTTAGATAAAGCCTGGAGCCTCAAAGAGCTATTCTTCCACGAAAGGGGGACTAGAAAACCCCAGCCATAAACAGTGAGACAGCAAAGGAACAAGTTGGAAACTTGGGTGGAAGAAAATAAAGTCACCTGTGAGAAATGAGAAATCAAAGCCCCAGGCCCATTGTGTGAGTGGGTTGGAGGTCCAGATTTATTCCACCCAAGTGACTTGGGAATCCCTGTCCAAGAGATAAATATAAAATCCAGAAACCTTGAACCTCTAGGACTCTGGTAGAAGGAAGCACATCGCACAGTTTCCTAACCACCAGCTTAGGAGACACCTGTAGCTGCTTTCCCTCTTCTCCACTCTATTTCAACTCATAAACCTTTAGTGACTGCCATTGAACCTGTTTCCAAGACACACACAGAGCACATAAAACAGTCCCAACAAGACAGGCTCATGTTCTGAGATTACAAACCATGTATGAGGAAATGATGAGGGAGAGTAAGCAAATACAGGCTGGACAATTAGCACTCCCAGAACAATCTGAAATAACTATTAAGTCACTGTGTTTAAAATGGTTATGGTCATAAAAAAGAAGGAATTGGAACTTTAATAAAAGATGGGATGTTGTGATAAGCGGTTATTTAGATTTGCAAAAGGACTTAAAAAGAACTTCTAAAAGCGAAAAATATGGCCATTATAATGGAATCCCAAGGGCTAGGTTAAAGAGAAGAGTAGATTAAATACTGCTGGAGAGAATTAGAATTTGTGACATGGGGCAGCCCGGGTGGCTCAGCGGTTTAGTGCCTGCCTTTGGCCCAGGGCGTGATCCTGGAGACCTGGGATTGAGTCCTACATCAGGCTCCCTGCATGGAGCCTGCTTCTCCCTCTGCCTCTGTCTCTGCCTCTCTTTCTTTCTCTCTCTCTCTCTCTCTCTCTGTGTCTATGAATAAATAAATGAAATATAAAAAAAAAAAAAGAATTTGTGACATGGAGGCTAGAATGAGAAAAAGTTTTTTAAACATTTTCTTTCTTTGAGAGAAAGAGCACAGAGGGAGAGGGAGAAGCAGACTCTGCTGAACAGAGAGCCCAATGCAGGATTTGATCCCAGGATCCTGAGATCATGACCTGAACCACAGGCAGACGCTTAACTCAGTGAGCCACCCACGTGCCCCAGGAATGAGAAAATTTTGTAGCTCATTCAGAAGGTGAGAACAGAGAAAGTGAGGGAAGACAATATTTGAAGAAAGAATGACTGCCATTTTTCAGATGACATAAGCACATGGAGTTCCAAGTAAGGGTAAATACAAACAAATCCAGTCTTAAGCTACAGGACATCAAAAACACAGAAAACTTGTAAGCAGCCCGAGAGAAGATATGGCACCTGTCCTCCAGGAGTTTAAAAGCTGTAACAGGAAATTACAAAGAAGTAAATAAGTAGTAAAAACAGTGTGGTAGAGTCCATTGCAGTGGGAGGCGCCGGACACGTGGGAGGACCTCGTGGAAGTGATGTCTGTGCCAGGGAGTCAGTAGGGAGTGAGCCAGGGGAGGGCATAGGGGATGATGTGACTCCTTCAGGAAACTCAAGATTCTTCTGGCTGATTGCATCAGTGAGCATCTTCTTAACCTGCAGGCAGAGCTGGCTTTGCCACACAGGAGGTCCTGTCTATCCCATTTCTTACTGGCAAGAAAGTCTAGATGCTGAGCATTTAGTAAAAGACAGTATTGTGCATGATTTTATTTTTTTATTTTATTTTATTTTTTTTATTATTTTTTTAAATTAATTTTTATTGGTGTTCAATTTACCAACATACAGAAAAACACCCAGTGCTCATCCCGTCAAGTGTCCACCTCAGTGCCTGTCACCCATTCCCCTCCAACACCCGCCCTCCTCCCCTTCCACCACCCCTAGTTCGTTTCCCAGGGTTAGGAGTCTTTATGTTCTGTCTCCCTTCCTGATATTTCCCAACATTTCTTTTCCCTTCCTTTATATTCCCTTTCACTATTATTTATATTCCCCAAATGAATGAGAACATACACTGTTTGTCCTTCTCCGATTGACTTATTTCACTCAGCATAATACCCTCTAGTTCCATCCACGTTGAAGCAAATGGTGGGTATTTGTCGTTTCTAATTGCTGAGTAATATTCCATTGTACACATAAACCACATCTTCTTTATCCATTCATCTTTCGATGGACACCGAGGCTCCTTCCACAGTTTGGCTATTGTGGCCATTGCTGCTAGAAACATCCGGGTGCAGGTGTCCCGACGTTTCATTGCATCTGAATCTTTGGGGTAAATCCCCAACAGTGCAATTGCTGGGTCGTAGGGCAGGTCTATTTTTAACTCTTTGAGGAACCTCCACACAGTTTTCCAGAGTGGCTGCACCAGTTCACATTCCTACCAACAGTGTAAGAGGGTTCCCTTTTCTCCGCATCCTCTCCAACATTTGTTGTTTCCTGCCTTGTTAATTTTTCCCATTCTCACTGGTGTGAGTGTGCATGATTTTATAGAGCAGGGGAAGTGTTTAAAAATGGTGATAGCCAGGTTCCTTTTCTCTTAATGGTTGTGACACTGAAGGGTTTTTTGGGTTTTGTTTGGTTATATTAAAACAAACCAAAACCAGTCAGCAATCCACATATGGCTGTAGTCCTTATATGTGGCTCTCAGCCCTCCAGAAGTGGGGTGAGGTGGCCCAGGATGATGTTCCATTGCTTAAGTCTTCAGTTCTAGGGCAGTGGAGGATATAGTGATGCAGTTGGGCCTTCACTTCTAATGAAGTAGAAGAATAAAAAGGGGGATCTGAGGACATTTAGCCAAGAGCAGGTGCTGACACGGAGAACCTTACTACATTAGTTTTCATCTCATTGTCTTTGTAGGACTAATGAAAGATCTTACTTGAAGCTACATAAAGGCTAATACTAAGTCATGGTGCTGTAACATAATGGTGTGACTCTTTTTGAAAGGCATTTGGTCACGTGGCATCCTCTTATTCAAGTTCAGTTTAATAAACTTATAAAATATACTGGAGTTACCTTCTATAGAATACCAAATTGACACTGAAATGATGCCAAGGCTGCTTATGTTTTATTCAGAATATTTCAGAGAGGAAAAAAAAAAACAAAGAATATTTCAGAGAGAAATAAAAGATACAGGGAGGCACTTCCAATTGCCTGCAACATAAATCACCTGCTCCCTCTGTGTTTGAAAGAGGCTGCTCAGTGGCTCATCCCTGGTAATCAAACCTGCACTGTTATAATTAGTGTGCATATTTAGAGCTGGTTAGGAGACAGAAGTCCACACTCCTGCTGTCTATAATATACCTGTGAGCTGGACATTTTTGAGGATTGATAAAGGGTCAGCTCAGAGTATGTATTGGGCAATGCCAATAGTGTAGAGATGCGGAAGTTTCTTAACAAAGTCGTAATGGAGGCAACTGTATTTTCTCCTATTTTGACATTAGGTTGAGACTGTCATTCACACTTCTTGCAATCTTATCTTCCAAGGGATTTCCACCCTGACAAAGTTTTGGGATTTCAAAGTGGAGGGTTTGGCAGACTCACTGAGCTAAAAGTTGGAAATGCTTGCATGAGTTACTAGCTTCTATTTCTGACTGACATACCAGTATTCTGACTGATACTTAATAAGCTCTTACTTTTTGTTTGTTTGTTTGTTTGTCCTCAGTGTTTTCTGTCTGTAGAGCAGTGCTGTGTTCCTGGCTGCCCCACAGGAAAAATGGCATGATGAATTAATAAGTAGTTATAGGAGGCCTATATGTGAGAATAGTATTTTCCTGCTCTAAAGTTAAAAATAGGTGATTATGTGAAATGGCAGTCATTTAAATGTGGTACATGGAAAAGAAATACATTAATAAATGTGCAGATGACTTAATAGGAACTGGACTGAATCCAAAAATAAAGCAATCTGCATAGAGAATTGTTCAGCAGAGCCAGCATGTGTTAGATACTTAGCACATGCCTAGTATTTTGTTATGCTCATTTCAGAGGCTACAGAAGAAAAATAAAATGTGATTTATTTCCTTGAGTTCTTTATGTAATCTGAGTAGACAAACATGTGAAATCAAGAACAAGTTAAGACCGTGTAATTAAATGTCAAAATGTAGATTGTAAAAGCTCTCAGAAGTCAAAGGAAGAGCAGTGAATGTGGGAAAGACGTCTTATGGTGGAGTGAGGTGGGGACGTGGGGGTGGGACCCAAGTCCAGTCCTTGAAAGACTGAAACATTTAGATGATAGCAGGGAACACATTCTGGGAACAGCCTGAAATAAGAGGCAGGAGCCCTCCCAGCTGGGGGAGAAGGGGATTCTTGGAGAGTCCTGCAAGTACATATATATAGGTGGATATGGCCCACACTCTGAAGAGCTTTAAGTATGGAAAAAGAAAAGTTTAAACTTAGGTGTTTGGGTGATGGGTGATAGGTGCTAGCGTAGGTTTTTGAGTTGGTAAAGGAAATGATAACCTAAAATGTGACAATCTAGGAAGTTTGAGGATTTAGTGGGCATGATTAATATAGTTGGGGGTGGTATAAGAGAGCAAATTGAACATGGCAACTAAGTATCTGAGCCACACATTTCATACACATTTTTCCCACAGAAAGCTTCCATGAATTAAACCTCACTTAAACGTCACAGAAACCGTGAATTAGGTCATATTTTATTGATGTAGAAACTGAAGCCCGGATTAATGAGCTTCTAAGGTCCCAGAGCTAGTAAGTGACAGTGGTGGTATTCAAGCCCAGTCCTGTCTGACTTCAGAGCCTTTGCAGTAGTCTTATCATTGCCCTTCATTGAAATATCACAACCTTGGCTCTTCTGGTTACTCAAACCTTGTAGAAGTTTCTTGTTTCTGGAAGTTTAAGTTAGGCAGAAGTCATGTGTATGTAAGCCAAGGCAGCATATTTTGTGTGCTCAGAGGTCTGATCCAGAACCCTGAAATTGGAATGTCCTAGACATCCAACACTCCCAGAAAATAGACCCTCACATCCCTAGTGGCTATGAATTAACCAGACTTAATCTGATGATTCAACAAAATACAATAGCCAAAGGACATTTGGGAAACCTTTAAAGACCTATAATACAAAGCATTTCATTTGTCACTTTATCTTGAGAAATCTGCACAGGAAAGTAGATTGGATAAATGAGATATTGACACAGTAGAGCTAAATAAATGACTGTTCCTAAGTCTCATAGAGCAGAGCAAGGCAAAAAAGATAATTGGCTTTTATTGCTGCTGCTTCCTTCCTCTGATGGACATTGGCCGTCCATCCTAACCCTCGCCTGCAGCTCTATCGATCTCCAGTGTTCTTTCATCCTCCAGTCTCTGTCAGAAGTTTCTCACTGTCTGATCAAGTTTCTGAGAAAGGCACAGAAACGCTGGCAGCTGTCTGGAAGAGGTGGCAGGAGGGCAGTGGGGACAGGAGGGCTGGCAGCCCTATCTTGCCACCTGGGTGTTGAATGTGTGTGCTCAGCGGGGTGTGGGCACTTGTAAAGGTGGGAGGGGGCAGCACTTATGGGTCTCAGATTATAGAGAATATAGAAACATACTGCAGGCTCATTTCATGAACTCTGTGGGCAAGAAGCTTACTTTGAAATTGATTCTCTTCAATTTGAGAGAGAAAGGGAAAGTTGATGCATAACAGTGTCCCTAAGGTTCATAAAGTTTTCAGCCAAACAAGCATCTTAAGGGGAAGTGACTGTTTTTGATATTAGTATTTCCTTCAGATTTTCATTCAAAACTGCAATATCAGAGGTCCTGTTTAATCTCAGACACTAATGGTCAGGAGGAGAACTTCTAAAAATGCAAATATATGACGGGGTCTTTTGTTTTGTTTTGTTTTCTGACAATAGTCAAACTAACAAAGTGCCCCCCACCTCAAACCCTTAAAGGGTTTTGTAATGTTAAGAAGAGGAATCTCACTAAGTAAAGTACCTGCCCAGCTAGCTGTTAGCTCTCCATATTGTATCTTTCTTCAGATCCATAGAAGGCCAAGGTCTCCACCAGGCTGCAGCCATACCCTGCCTCTCCTGCCCATTTCTTTTTTCCTAGCTAGTCTCCATACCCGAACTCGAAGCCCGAAGAATAGCAGAGGGATGGAGCAGACTTTTAGTAGGTGTTTGAATCATTCAGTCTTAGGTTTTACAGCATTTCTTAAAGTACTTCTCAAATGTACTGCTCCACGTATGTTACTGCTGCTGCCAAGTGTATGTATTTGTGTGTACCCTGGTGTACACGTGAACTTGATAAAATTGTGAATTTAAAAAATCGCCCTGACAATTTTCACTGTTAATTACTTCTATGATTAAGATACAGCTAATAAGAAAAAGTTAGTAATAAAACGAAGCATACATACATACTGTTTTTGTTTATTGTAATTCTACATGTGTCTTAAAAGTAGAGCCTTTCCTAAGAGGAATTTTAAATTGAATACCAGGGCATAGGGTGTGTATGGGTGTGTGTTTCTGTGATAAATCCAAACATGGTCTTCTGGATCTCAGAGCTCTTTAAATCCTGAAGGCTTAGTGACTGAATAATACGCTAAATCATAAGCCAAATCTCTTTAGTAGGGTTGTGTTTTCCTTGGAAAGATATGTATCAGAAATCTCCAGAATCATTGGAACTTAATTAAGCTTCAACTCTCTGACCCCATAGAAGTTTAGACCAGGTCAAGGATGGGACCACCAATATTCCTGGCACCCCTTAACTTGTAACTAAAGGAGTTGCTCATGATGTTTTTTCTCTCTCTAACGTACATTTCTTTTTTTTTCCCTTAACTATTTTCATCTTCTATTTTCATCTTCTTTAAAAATTTTTTTTTTTTTTTTTAAATTTATGATAGGCACACAGTGAGAGAGAGAGAGGCAGAGACACAGGCAGAGGGAGAAGCAGGCTCCATGCACCGGGAGCCTGATGTGGGATTCAATCCCGAGTCTCCAGGATCGCGCCCTGGGCCAAAGGCAGGCGCCAAACCGCTGCGCCACCCAGGGATCCCTATTTTCATCTTCTTTAAAAAAAAAAAAAATTTATTCTTCAGTAAATAAGCGATTGGCTACTAAATGATACGGTTAGATGGAGACATTGGGTTGCCCTGTGGGTATATTCAGGGAGCTCTGTGTTGGGTATTTAGTAGTCTAAGAATGTGTCATGCTTCAAGTATTTTAAGGTACTCTTCTGGAAATGGTCATCTGGTTCTTCTGCATTCTGGAACCTGCAAACCATAGAAGTCCAGCAGTACCATGCTTAGAGAGTGCAGGGTGCTCATCAGCTCTGTCATTTGCTTGTACTTAACCTGTCTCGTTTTAATTTAGTAACATTTTTCAAATGCCAGGTCCTATGCTAGGGATTAAGAATTCAGGCAGAACAGATTCAGAGCCTTCCTTCAAGGAACGGGCTCACAGACTCACAGATGCCTGTTGATTTGTCTCAACCCTTGGCCCTTCTTTAGTCTTTCCTCTTTGATCCAGTGATTTAAAAGTGACTCGTGCTCATTTTTCATGTTTGATTTTTTTTTTTTTTACATTTCTTGTACCTATTAAGTTTCTCCCTTTTTTTTTTTTTTTTTTAATTTTTTAATTTTTATTTATTTATGATAGTCACAGAGAGAGAGAGAGAGAGAGAGAGGCAGAGACACAGGCGGAGGGAGAAGCAGGCTCCATGTACCGGGAGCCCGATGTGGGATTCGATCCCGGGTCTCCAGGATCGCGCCCTGGGCCAAAGGCAGGAGCCAAACCGCTGCGCCACCCAGGGATCCCAAGTTTCTCCCTTTAAAATAATTGAGCCAACTTCTCTGTCCCTTCTTGTTATCATATCTGGATCTTCAGCCTTCTAAAGTAACTCAAGCTTGGAGAATATTCCATCCATGACCTCCCCAGTGAGCCACATTGCCCTGATTCCAGGTGCTGGTGGTGAAGCAGTTGCACTTTGATCAGTTTCAGGATATTAGTGTTTGTTGTTGTGGTTATTTTAAAGGCCCTTTTCCTTGACTGTTTTAATGTTTACCAGGTTTGCCCTATGGCACCATTTACTAGATGTCGACCTGCTCTATCCATTGCATTTTAAGTTGCTCAGCAGTAGCCATCCTTTGACCTTTTGGACTCATCTAGATAAATGTATCCCCCATCTGATTTTAGTTGGTTTTTAGAGTTGATTTATGTACGTAGCACATGGTCACTAAATGAATACTGCTTAATGATTAAAGCTATAACTTTGAGGGAATATTAAGTTGCCCTGACTAATCTTGTTTTGGAGAAATGGCAATAGAATCCTACCCTTTATTCTAGTTTTCTCCAATTTAAAAGGAGACTGCAGTCTTTCAGAAGGAAAGGAATTTTAATATCCTGGAATGTAGAGAGGGCACATATCTTTTCACTTATCTATGAACATTAGCAACATTGATAGCATACCTCCTGGGTATGAGAAAAAAAAGATTTTAATGCAGTTTTTATCACATGAATTTTAAATGATGATTTGATGACACTCCTATTTTAGTCCTTATTACACTCTAAATTTCTGTAGCTCCCTCTGGCAACTTCTGAACCGTTAGGCTAATGCGAAATTACAGAAACATTCTGGACATCTTGAGTGCCACTTGGCAGTTCTGTGGAACATTGACCCCCCATGTTTGTCTTCCAGCATCCAGTGCTTGACGAGCCGATAGCCGAAGCTGTCTGTATTATTGCAGACACAGATAAGTGGAGTGTCCAGGTAGCCACAAGTCAGAGGAAAGTGACGGACAGCATGAAACTGGGCCAGGATGTCTTGGTCTCGAGTCAGGTGTCCAGTTTACTTCACTCCATTTTACAGCTTTACAAGCTTCACCTCCCGGCTGATTTTGTAAGTACTTGTTCTCATATCACCAAAGAAATACAGTTAAAAAAAAATACTTCTAACAATACTTTGAATATAATATCACAAACTCAAATGTTTTGTTTTTAGTATAATTGGACGTTAGCATAAATAAAAATAGAACGTGCAACATAAAACCAGCAAACAGGATAGATTTCGGTAACAGTAGCTCTGCAATGAAACAACACACAGTGACACTAAAATCTTTTTGAATGAGGTGTATGGTAAAGGAAATAAGGTATGGGGAAGAGATCAAGCATAAAAGGAAATTTAAAATCTTCCTTTGGAAACTCATTATTAGTTTTCCTTTATTGGATTGACATCAAGCAAGCCAGTTTCAGAAGGGATTGTTGTTCCTTTTGCTCAGGGACCATTCTCACAAAAGTGTTCAGGATAAAATGTAATATCATTTGTATAAATACTTAAAATTTTGAAGTACTGTACCCATAAAAGATGGTATCAGTTCCTTTTCAAATGGGATTTTAAAATCGACTTCATAACATTATATTAAACAAAGCAAATAGAGCCCATAAACTCCTAGAAACTGATTAACAGCTCTCCCCCAGGCGTTGGAATGAATATATAAAACAGATACTTTTCAGTATGTGTGTGTGTGTGTGTGTGTGCAGAGAGACTGAGAGAAAATACATTTTGAGAGGGAGGGAGAAAGGTCTCAAAAGTGGAAGAGAGGCTTAAGGGCAGATAGCTAGGAGAAGCCTAAGTGAGCTGACCTTGGGGATTTGCACTGAGGTAAAAGAGTGCCCACCTTCCCTGCTCGTTTCCCCTGCACTTGGTTGCCCTCTGCAATCTGCCCCCACACCACAGCATCTCTTTCCTCCCTTCTGTCCTCCACAAAAGATACAGAGCTATGTAATAGCAGAATAGAAGCCTGAATATTAATCACCTACAGTAATTATGGATGGAGGGTTTCAGTTTCCTGAGTCCTTATGACTTGCACTTATACCACATTCCTCAGAAGGTCAAGACTTTGATGGCCTTCAGGAAGGTAATTTGAAATACTGTGTGGTTATCATCTAACTTGTGGCAGTGTGGCATCATAGGGAGACCCCTCAGTGCAACTGGGTTAAAGTCTAGGCCTTGCCATCGATGATGAGTCATGTGACAGTGGACAATCCTGAGTGTCTCTGAACCTCAGCTTTCTCACTTGTAAAACGAAGATAGTACCCATTTATAACAAACACTTTCAGAGAATCCTCTGAAAGTTAGGTCTGAGAATCTGCTTTTTAAAATACTGGCAAAGCACCCTGCTGTTATGAGATACTACTGTAACAGCCAGCGTACAGCAGTGGCCGTGGCATGGCCCTTAGAGTCTGTTGTCCAGAGTCAAATCCAAGCTCTGCTACTTGCTAACTGTGTGACTTCTCAGAGCCTCAATACCTACATCTATAGAGCTGAGGAAATGATAGAGCTCATCTCGTATGTTATGAAAATGAAATTCAGGTAAAGCACTTGGAATAGCATCACATGTTAGGAGTCCTCAGGAAACAGCTACTATTTGTGTGATTGCTAATAATAATTAGTTTCATGAAATAATATTACTAGCTATGAAGGCTGACAACACCTTTTCACCAAAATCTTTATTTGAGCTTTAGACTGAAGCATACTCTTGCAGGACCTCTGTCCTGGCCAGGTAATGTGAGAAGCACTTATGGGTTATGAGGACCTTTTGTTCTATTATTTGCAGGCAGTTTTTCTTCCTAATAGCAGGCTGCATCACGCTGATTTAGAGGCTGAAGCTTCTTTTTCTGTAAGGAAAGAAAGCTATATTAGATTTTATACTTTTTTTTTTTTTTTTTACTGTTATAAGCATACACCAAACCTTCATATTTTATCCTGTAATACGTAGCTCTTATCATATCTGACATCTTAGTTATCCAAGCAATAAATTACTGTAGCTAATTCTTTTTACTTCATTTGTACATAAGTATGTTTAACCACTTAATAGTACGAATGACTTATTTAACCTGACAAAATTGAGGTCAAAGAAAATTTCATCTGCAGTTTAAAATTCTCCTTAAAAATCACTTGAATGGAACACATAAGTAAATGACTACTAGAGCCGTCCCTATGAGGAGAAAGTAGCTATTTAAAATTTCAGAAGTTAAAAATTAAAGAAATTCATCTCAGGAATAAAATCCCAGAAAGAGGAGGGCAAAACCCAAAGCAGTTCTAATAATAATCAAACCTTTTATATAAAAAAGTTCTAAATGATTTGATTTCAAGTTCCATATAGACCAGTGTTCTTTTTTTTTCCATATTACAACATACAGTTTTCATGGGGACTATGAAAACACTGTAAATTAACCATTTAAAACAAAGGATGCCATGTAATGTGAATGTTCTTTTTAATATTTTATAACACTCTTATTAAAAACTTTGTATTTACTCCATAAGGAACTGAAACTTACCAGGAGATTCTTTTACCACTTAACTATGTTTATTTGGAGGAACATTTTCATGAGAATCGGTGAAATCCTCCTCCCTTTGATTATTACTCTTAGTCACTTACCAGTTGTTTTTTCATCCACTCAACACACTGCATTTAAGATTTTAAGCCAATGAAAAACTGAAAAGATCTCGAACAGATACTTTTTCCATGTCACTGATCAGCCCAGATGGTCAAGATCAACATTTTCAAATGCATCTGTTAATCTTTTTACCTTGAAAATAACAGGCGTAATGGTCTAGAAGAAAATTATGTATGATGGAATTACCCTTGCCAAAGCCATCAGGTGTCTTACTGAAGATGCTTGGATGGCTCTGCCTGCCAAATGCAAAAGCATTTGCCTCTGGTGAAAGACACAGATGGTTGCTATTCTCTAAAAAATGAAGTTGGACACAATTCCAAGGGTAGAGATGTCCTGAGAATAATTGCCTTTTCTTTATTGTTACTAAAGACCCAGTTAAAATATACTCTTGAGAAAAAAAAAAAAAGTGAAGTAACCTTGTTCCATTCACTTTACTGTTGGGGATGTATTTGCCAAAAGAATGTGAGTATAGGAAAACAACAAAGATGTTCTTTCTCTAATAAATTATTTATAATAGCAAAAATTTAGATTGCCATGTGGATAAGTAAATAATGGTAATTCACATTTTCAAAATTATTTAATGATAAAAATTACATTGATAAAAATGTTTATTAACCTGGGGAAAGGATTATTACAAAGTTTTTAAAAAGTAAGAAATAATTGCACGTACAGAATGATTTCAGCTATGTTAAAAAATGTTTTTTAAAAAAAGACTGGCAGATATATATGAAAATCGTAATAGTCATTAGAAAAAGTAAACTGTTGTTTTATAAAACCCTTTTCTTATACCTATCAGTAGTTTGATATGGTTTATATAAATTTTTAAGTGTATGGGGAAGAAATGAGATTATAGCTATGTCCTTAGGAATGAATTAAGAGAATTCCAGCTCTTAGAATATTGGTAGAGATTTGAATCCTGGCCCTCATTGTGAATGTTATTGGCTTCACAGTGCATCATGCATCTTGAAGATAGACTACAGGAGATGTACCTTAAAAGTAAGATGCTGTCTGAATATCTTCGTGGACACACACGCGTCCATGTGAAAGAATTAGGTGTCGTACTGGGGTGAGTTCTGTGAAGTGCCACTGTTTCTCCCTGAGACAGGACTGACCCGAACACCGTACCCACTGACTGACCCACTTAGCCTGTCTCACCCAGAACCTGCGGGCCTCCGTGTCCCATTGAAGTCATCACATGTATGCCTCTGCTGCTTCCCATCTTCGTATCTGTGATACGAAGTTTCAAACCCAGAAACAAATGCAGAGCTCTAAGCTAGTGGTATTTTACATTGGTCTGCTCCCTGGATTATTTTGTGCTTCAAAATGAAAAATTTAGTTCCATTCTGCTGCCCGTTTCTACCGTTTCTAGTAATTTCGGTAAGATGTTGAAGGCACAACCTGTTAGACATGCAGCAGAGCTTGTGTTTAACATTTTGCTTCCTGGAGGAGACAAGAAAGGCGTTCTCCTGGACTTTTAGGGGCCACCTGCCTGTCTGCAGGGTGACGGTACTTTCCCCTCCTTCAATAGAAGCCCCTTGGAAGAGGAGACATACTGCTGTTACTGATGGCCATAGCTTATCTTCCAGAGGGTTGGGCCTTTGCCATGATTTCTCTCAGAGAAGAAATTCTGACTTGTGTTTCTCTCTGCCTAATTTTTCAACAGAGAACTAACAAAAAGACATTGTGTCTAGGGTGAATTGACCCCCTTACCTGTGGTGATGATTCCCCTAATTTGGAGCAAGAAAATACTGTGTATATAATATCAACCTTGAAATTCCCTATCAAGCCTGCTAATCAAAATATTATTTCAAGACTCAGGCCGTTGCATTCTTCTCAGACTTTTCACCTTTCACACCCAGGATATGACTTACTGTATTGTTTGGCTCTTGGCATTTCCTGTCATATGTCATAGATTTTTCTCCCATACTTTATTCAGAAAAGGTTTTTCCCTTTTGAGGCATTTGCTTTTGCAGTTAACTTGAAATGCATCCTTGTCGCTGTTGTTGTCGTTCTGAGCTGTTGTTTAGAACTCTTTACCAGCATCATATCTGAGTCCTTGCTTCACCAGGTTTCCCACTGCCAGATGTGTGCTGCACATTTCCAAGATCTTTACCTGGCCCCCAACTTCTAACACTGTTAGAAGGATCATAAGAATTTAGTTACCCTCCTCATCTCTCGGTCCCCTTCATGCATTATTAGTGGTGGTCACATCCAGCCTCGCTCTAGCCCCTTCCTCTCCTCGTCAGAGCTAGCAGCACAAAAGGTACTGAAGAACTTCTTATCTATCTTGAAAGGAGATCTGTAGGCAGCATTACTGGAGAAAGCATTGAAAATTCCGTGAAGTAATGCCAGCTACCTTTTTAAATTTTATTTTTGATTTTTCATTTTTGGAATTCAAGGGAAAAAATAGGACATATTCCATGGGCTGAAGCAGTCCTAATTTTTTTCAGGACATTTGGCAGCATTTAGCCAGTGACCATGCTGCATCCGCCCCTGCTAGAAAAGAGGCAGCCAGAGCTACGTCCATTTGATGCTATGGTGTCTCTTGACTCAGTATCTATTAGTGTCACTTTGCTCTCAGAATGTTGTAGCTCAGATGTTTAGTGAGGATCTAAATTGTATAACCTGTTGAACACATCCCCAAGTCTTTAAAAAAAACAAAAACAAAAACAAAAACTCCCACCTTCACCATTGTCCTAAGCCTGATTCGAGCCTAGGTACAGAATCTCAGCACATGTTCAGGAGTGTGGACTAGAATGAGGAGATACTGGAGGTGATGTTCAAGTACGACCCAATGAGCTTGTCAGGCAGTATAGAAAAGTTTGGGGCTTCAAACTGGGTGGTGAGAAGAACAGCTTTGTGTCTCCCCCTCCCACACATAGCACACCTGCATCTTTCTCTGTGTCTTCGGTCAGTGGCCCCTGGGAGGTTGCATTGAAAGAGAGAGTTTAGCATCTTTCCGTCTCTTAATTTGTTAGTTTTAAGCAATGATCTGGCAAGCTGAGTACCTAGCAGTAACACTTTCCAGTAAAGTCATGCTACTTTAATATTCTTTTCTTTTTTCACTCTTCAGGATTGAATCAAATGACCTGCCTCTGTTGACAGCTATTGCCAGTACTCATTCTCCTTACGTCGCTCAAATACTCTTATAAGCTAAAGCTCAGGACAGTTCTTCCTTGGAAGAAAAAAAAATCAGATTCTCAACTGAAGGTGAAAAGAATAAGCTCTTTGTGACATCAAAAGCATGAGAAGAGCAAACAGAAATAAGTCATTCCTCCGCTTTGTTTTGTTTTGTTTTCTTGCTTTCAAGTGGATGCCTCGTTGGACGACTTAGGTTTACTTGACATAATGGCATTTGTGTTTTTCGTGAATACTTTTTTGGCCTTTTGTTACCCAGGAATCAACAGAGAGAGTGACCTTTTTAGTGAGGAGACATAAACACTACACTAAACACAAAGCTGTTGGTACAGATGGCCTTGTGTGTTTGGGCAGAACAACAGGTGACTTGGGAGCAGGGGTAACCAGTGTACATACCATGCTGGTAGGATAGTGTTTCAGAGTTTAAGCAGGAGCTCTCCAAAGTGGAGAAAGCACAACTTGTTATTCTAAGAAGACAGAACAAGGGACTTGGATTCCAGGGCAGAGTTTGTTTTTTACAAAAGGTAAAAGCAAGCAAGCCACATTGTGCCATCTTCCGCCCTGGTGGCTGTAGGAATTACTGCCTGGCATAAAACAGGAAAGAGGATCGACTGTTGGGCAGAGGGTGCTTTAGGGACCCACTTCCACATCATCTTGGAGTTTACCTTGTTGCAGATGCAGCCACAGGTAGGTTAGAGACGGAGTGTTGGTGCAATAAACCCAGGAATCAATGTAGCATCTTCATCTCATCAAGATGTAGTTCAGAGCAGCAGAGTGCACAGTCTGATACCATATGTTTTATCCTCATATGTTAGAGCTTTCAGCAGCCTTTTTAAGCGAGGCCATTTACCAAAGTTATTTCTATAAGCTCAAGAGTGTTTCTGTTGCTATATTCTTCCAGCCGAAGCCACTTTCTTCCTCTAATAGTTAATACAAATGACTATTTGTAGTTTCAAAGGCATAGCTGGCCTGGCGGAAAATGAACCTGCAGCAGTTCAGGATGACTAATGAAAGGAATTAGTTTGTACATTTACCAACAATCCATAAATGATCTCAATTTTTACATTATCATCTCTGTGCCTTCTAATCCCTGATTCCTTTTCAAAACACCTCTCCAGAAATTAACTTACCCATTACAAAATCTGCCAAAATGAAGGATTGCTTATTAGCATAGTTCACTTTTTAAGAAACCTTAGTTTTTGGTTAAAGGTTAAAATAAACTTTACTTAGTTTACTGGCTGTGACCTCTGACCCTGTCAGACCAGGTACTGATGACATCCAAGGTAAAGGAAAACACTTAAAAACTAGATCATGAAAGGACTGGCGCTAATCTCACAAATCAGAACATTGTTAACACCTTACAGATACTGAGTACAGTTGCTTATAACCAGGCTCTGATTTCCTTTCACTGCTATGTGAATTAGTTCCAGTCCTCCTCATATATCCTTTTGTACCTAAGATTATGAAGTAACTTCCCTTTTAGGGGTTAGAATGACTTCAGATTTTTTATTTGAGAAAATCCTGATTCTAAGCACCACGTCACATAAGTTTGTTTATTCTTTTACAAATGCAAGTTAATTGTTTGTTTGAAAGAGGATAGCAGCAGTACCAATGGAGAAAATTAGGTTTAATAATTCTTTAGGAATAGGTTAAAACTGCTGCCTTCCTTCTCTCTCTCTATGATGTGAAATGTAAGTGGGTGCATTAAGGCTTTTAAGATCTTTAATTTTTATCTTATGTCTGTCTTTTACAAGATTGAAGTTTCCCATCCTTTTTATGTTTATCCTATTTCCTTTGTCTAAAATCTGGGTTTGGTGTTTTAAAGTCCCTAGTTCCATGGCATCACTGCTTGCTGTTATGTTACACAGACACAGAGAATGGACCTCACCTGTGGCTCAGCTCATCATCATTTGTTTCTCGTTATGTGTGAATAAATTATAATCGCTGATGTTACATCATTCCCATCTGTACCAGTTTAGAGCATTCCCCTCATCTCTCTTTCCCTTTTCCTTGTTTACACATTTTGAGCACTTTCCCTCATTCACCACTTTCCAGGGATTCATAGAAAATAATGATACAAAACTAGTTTCATTCAAAATGTTGAAAATTAGACCCACATAGGGGGAAATTGAGCTTTAAATGGCTGATTCTAAACTCCATACATGAAAATTTAGCCCAGTCCTCTCAAAGCCTGAGAAAACGTAATTTGCCTCTGAATCTACTGTTCTAAAACTCTCTCTTGGAAAATGTCTGTTGGAAAACTCCAGGTGGGTCACATTGGGGGAGGGGGGCGGGGGGCGGTTGTCCCAGTGACACTCAGGATTCCAGTCAGAACCTAATCCTCACATCTATTGCCTACAAAAACAGACCAAGAATGTTGCTGCTCTTTTATAATCCTCCTTTAAATAACACTCAAGTTTTGTTTGTCTTAAATTCAACCTCTTACCAAAAGTGGAAAAGGAGAAAAAAAAAAAAATCTCATGGAATTGCGTTGAGATACACCCACTCACACCACCAGGTGGCTTCATTCTGTCTCAGCCCAAGAGGCAAGAAAGGGATCCCCTCCCCCCCAATGCCCACCTCAAGAAAAAAATTAAAATTAAAAAAACAACAACAACAAAAAAGAAACTACTACCTCAGTTGACAGGATTCCACCTTTAGGGTTTCTTCAACTTTTAAGTCTTACCTGTTGAGTGTAACTTTTGTAGCATCTTGCTTTTTTAAGCAAGCTAGTGAGGCATGACAGAGCAGAAGTGTGTAAATGTTACTGTGATGGACCTCTTTCTAGCATGTTGCAGTTTTATTTTTAATAGATTGATGAGTGATATGAATGTAAAGATAATTGTGTATGTTTAAACATGACAATGAAAATTTAAAATGTAGCTTCCATACTTGTGCATAATTCCAAAGTATTTTATTTTTATCAGTGTTAAATAGCTTTTTGTACAGGCTTCAATCCATTTTTCTGAAGTGTGCTGTTTTTTAATAAAAGTAACTATAATCTTTTCACATCCCATGGAACTGCCGTTTACACATCACAACTTTTTAAACTTACCGTATTTTTCAAAAGTAACTTTTTTGGAGGGAGGAAAGTCCCCGCTTGCTAAGTGATACTAAACTGCTGTTTAGGCTCTTATAATTAGGTCCTGATATTTTATAAAAAATTTAGTCTGTAGCTTTTTAGGTTCTTCACTAGAATTGGTTGTACATAAAAGTAAAGAATATAAAGTGACCCTAAAATTCTTTTAAATGTCTGGGTTTTCCCACTAATATGTACTTTTGAAAGTATTTTGTTCATGCATACTTTCACCATTAAATTGAAAAAGTCTTTAGCTTCTCTTGGTAAATGTGAACAGTTTGTTTTTTTATTGTGCTGTGGGGGAGGGGATATTTTAATATAATATTTACCTAAATCAAGCAACCCCCTCTGAGTGTTAATTTTTAAATATCGAAATTTTGGTGACCACATATCTTGGGAGCAAGATTGCAATATGCTTAAATTTAAGTGGTGTTTAAAAGGAGAAAATTCTGGGATTTGTTACTATTGAAGCTCCAGTAAGACAAATTGATAGGACTTTATATTTTTGATCAGGTAAATAGATATCAATGCCAATGTATAGAAATCTTTTGTTAAAACTTGTTCATGTATTATTTTGATCCATTTTTCTGTGGCATTTGGTGCAATAAACCTTTTGAATTTACCTTGAACATTTTTCTGGTACTGCATGTGATTTGTTACATTTAATCTAGTTCGTAAAAACTTAGAGGTCTCATTTCCACTAATTCATGCAGAAACAAATTGTTAAATATGTCAGTGATTTTCAGCAGGGATGTTTTGGGAACATAGGGACATTTTTGGTTAGCATGATGGTGAGTGAGAGTTACTGGCACACAGCAGATGGGGGCTGAGGCTGATAAATGTAATGTATGGGACCCCCCCTACCCACCCTCATGGAATGAGGAAATGTCCCACCTCTTGCATGACTTTCAAATGTTCTGTGGACATTCATATGGGTGAAAAACCTGTTTATAATTATCTAAGCAAAGAATTTAATTCTGCTTTGTCTAAAAGCCCAATGTGTTTTTCACATGATTTTAATATATGCTGAATTTTCCAGGAATGCCGCCGGTTTATAAATCGAAGGAAGATTGTACTTTGTAAGATTCAGAATTTTTACAGGAATTAACATAAATTTGGAAGGCAACATTAACAACAGCTACTGTACTAATGGATTTAAGTCATCCGTTTATCCGTCTTCATTTATAAAGTAGCATTCATGGAGACTATATATAGATGCAAGCCTCTGCCTGCTTCATTTTATTTCTAGTGTTTCAATGTCTCCCTGTTAAAATACATTTTAATGTTATTTTTTAAATAGTACATGTAGGGCATTATATTGGTTTGTTTGAATTACATGTGTAAGGAGGTTATTTATGAATTTTATTTTAGGAAAGTAAAGGGCATTATATAATATTTGCTATGTAAAGGATGAGATCATATATATATAGTCTCGGGGTAAAAAGGTTTTAAGTAGAACTTTGTAACATACATAATACCATACTGAATTATGTTGTCATAATTAGGACCGTAGGGGGAAGTAACATTAGGTATTTCAAACTCCTTTCTGGATTAAATGAAAATTTCAAAAGCGTTTTCCATATTCCCTCAAGCAGCTTCAAAATCATGCCATTGATAAAGAATTTAAACACACATACACCCCACGTTGCTTTTTTCACTCCCTGGTGCCGGGACAGTTTTGACCCAGTTTTGACACCTGAGTGAGACAGGTACCGTGATGGTTACTTTACGTGTCTACTCGGTTAGGCCTTGGCACCCAGGTACGCGGATCAAACCCCAATTGTGGAAGTTGCTGTGAAGATATTTTCTAAAGCTTGGTTGAAACATCACCTCCTTTAATCCTATCCGTCCACTCGTGCATCCAACAGACACCGGGTGCTAGGCACTGTGCAGGTGCACGGGGTCGAGGGGAAGTCCGAGCTGAGCGAGCAGGCGTGGAAGGGGGCGCAGAGTTAGGACAAAGCACCCCGACGGCACCTGGGCCCGCGCCAGCTACCTGGGACCCCCACACCGGTGGAGGACAGGGGCGCCCTCGGGGGCCGGGAAGGGAGGGCGCTCCCCACAGGCTCCAGCGCCAGGTGTTGTTAGGACCTGGCTTCCAGCGAGCAGGTGAAGGTTCAGGGAGGTGACAAAACGCTGCTTCTCCTTGGGGGCTGACTGCGCCGCGCGGCGGAGAGCCCTCCTGGGGTCCCGCCGACCTCCGTGCTCCCCCGCGACCACGTGAGCGGGCCATCACCCCGCGGCCCGGGGGCCGGCAGGGCCCGTGTTCCAGGCGTCGCGCCCGCCGCCCCTCGGGGCCCTGCTGGGGACGCCGCCGGCGAGCGTGGCCCGCGCCCCAGACGCAGGCGGGCTTGGGGCGCCTGCCCGGGTTCGAATCCCGCCTGGGGCCGCCGGCCAGCTGCGTGACCCCGGGCGAGTTCCTCCAGCTCTCTGGCCCGCCTCGGTGGGTTATCCCGGCCGTGGAGCCGTGGAGCCGTGGAGCCGGGCCCTGACAGCGGCTCCAGGGGGACGGGCCCCGGGTGCGGACGGCCGCGGCACAGCGCCTCCTGCCGGCCGGACGCGGTGCTCTCCCCGCGGGGTGCGGGGCCTCGCCGCTGGCCTCGGGCTTGGCGGAGACCGACCGCGGAAGGCCACAGGCGGCGCCCGGGGCGGGGGGGGCGGTCCGGGAGCTCCCGGGGGTCGGGCGCTCCTGTGGCCGCGCAGCCCTCACGGACCCTCTCACCCGCAGCCCCGGTCCTCCCGTCCTGTCCTCCTGTCCCGGGCCGGGGGCCGTGCGTGCGCGTGTGCGGGTGTGGTGGGCCCGGCCTCCTCGGTGCCAGCCCTGTCCTGGGCCGGGGACGAGCGTGCGTGCGGGTGTGTGCGGGTGTGTGCGGGTGTGCGCGGGTGTGCGGGTGTGTGCGGGTGTGTGGGTGTGTGCGGGTGTGTGCGGGTGTGCGGGTGTGTGCGGGGTGTTGCGGGTGTGCGCGGGTGTGGCGGTGTCGGTGGCGGGTGTGTGCGCGGTGCGGGTGTGTGCGGGTTGTGCGCGGTGTGTGCGGGTGTGCGGGTGTGTGTGCGGGTGTGTGCGGGTGTGTGGCGGGTGTGCGGGTGTGGGTGGCGCGGGTGTGGCGGGTGTGTGCGGGTGTTGCGGGTGTGTGCGGGTGTGTGCGGGTGTGTGCGGGTGTGCGGGTGTGTGCGGGTGTGTGCGCGGGTGTGCGCGCGGGTGTGTGCGGGTGTGCGGGTGTGTGCGCGGGTGTGTGCGGGTGTGTGCGGGTGTGCGCGGGTGTGTGCGGGTGTGCGGGTGTGTGCGGGTGTGCGGGTGTGCGCGGGTGTGCGCGGGTGTGCGGGTGTGTGCGCGGGTGTGTGCGGGTGTGTGCGCGGGTGTGTGCGGGTGTGTGCGGGTGTGTGCGGGTGTGTGCGGGTGTGCGGGTGTGTGCGGGTGTGTGCGGGTGTGTGCGCGGGTGTGTGCGGGTGTGCGGGTGTGTGCGCGGGTGTGTGCGCGGGTGTGTGCGGGTGTGTGCGCGGGTGTGTGCGGGTGTGTGCGCGGGTGTGTGCGGGTGTGCGCGGGTGTGCGCGGGTGTGCGGGTGTGTGGCGGGTGTGTGCGGGTGTGTGCGGGTGTGTGCGGGTGTGTGCGTGGTGGGGTGTGTGCGGGTGTGCGGGGTGTGTGCGGGTGTGTGCGCGGGTGTGTGCGCGGGTGTGTGCGGGTGTGCGGGTGTGTGCGCGGGTGTGTGCGGGTGTGTGCGGGTGTGCGGGTGTGTGCGGGTGTGTGCGGGTGTGTGCGGGTGTGCGGTGTGTGCGGGTGTGTGCGCGGGTGTGTGCGGGTGTGCGGGTGTGTGCGCGGGTGTGTGCGGGTGTGCGGGTGTGTGCGCGGTGTGTGCGCGGGTGTGGCGGGTGTGCGCGGGTGTGCGGGTGTGTGCGCGGTGTGTGCGGGTGTGTGCGGGTGTGCGGGTGTGTGCGGGTGTGTGCGGGTGTGCGGGTGTGTGCGGGTGTGTGCGCGGGTGTGTGCGCGGGTGTGTGCGGGTGTGTGCGCGGGTGTGTGCGCGGGTGTGTGCGCGGGTGTGTGCGGGTGTGTGCGCGGGTGTGTGCGGGTGTGCGGGTGTGTGCGGGTGTGTGCGGGTGTGCGGGTGTGTGCGGGTGTGCGGGTGTGTGCGTGTGCGGGTGTGTGCGGGTGTGCGGGTGTGTGCGCGGGTGTGCGGGTGTGTGCGCGTGTGTGCGCGTGCGGGTGTGTGCGCGTGTGGTGGCCCCCCCCCCCGCCTCCTCGGTGCCCGTCCTGTCCTGGGCCGGGACGAGCGTGTGTGAGCGTGTGTGCGCGCACGTGGGTGTGTGCGCGTGTGCGCGGGTGTGTGGTGGGCTTGGCTGCCCCGGCGACCCCCAGCCACCCGCCTCCGTGCAGCCGCGGGCGGGGCTCTGCGAGCGAAGCCTGTAAGTGAGCAGCTTCAAGGACTGGAGACAGAGGCCCGGCGGGGAGGGGCTTCCCCCGCCAGGCGGCCCCCGGGCTCCCACCCGGGCTGCGCCCCCCACCCGGGCTCCCGCCCCCCCCCCCCCCGGGCTCCGGCCTCGGGCTCCACCTTCAGGCTTTGGCCCTGAGTCCCGGGCTCCACCTTCGGGCACAGGCCTCGGGCTCCGGGCTCCACCTTCAGGCTCCTGCCCTCGGGCTCGGGGCTCGGGCTCCACCCCAGGGCTCCGGCCTCGTGGCAGCCCCGCGCCTCGCCCAGGGCCCGGGACGCGCCGGCCCCGCCCCCCCCCGACGGCCCACGTGCCGGCCGCGCTCTTGGGGCCTCGGCGGCGAGCACCGGCGGGAACAGGGAGGGCGGGGAGGAGGCCCCCGCCCGAGCCCCCCGCGCCCCCGGCCTCGCGCCGCCTCGCTGCGAGCTGCCCCAGGCCCGCTGGGCGCCCCGCCCGCCTCCCTGGCGCCTCCGCGCTCTTGGGGGGGGTCCCCGGGCGCCAGGGCATCCCCCCCCGCCCCTCTCTTGCCTTCTTCCAACCCCTCGTTCCACGACTGAGCCACGCGAACGCCTGGAGCCCCCTCCCGGCGGCATCAGGCAGCGCTGATCCGTCTTCCCGGCCGTCTGCCTCCCTCCAGGATCACAGTGTGCTGCGGTCACCTGGGTCGGGAGCCAGCCGGGAAGTGCAGGCGCTCAGGGGAGCCGGCGTCCGCCAGGTGCGGCCCCGTGCCCGCCGCCCGGCCCCTGCCCTGCCCGGCCCCTGCCCCGGCCCTGCCCTGCCCGGCCCCTGCCCCTGCCCCTGCCCCGGCTCCGGCCCCTGCCCCTGCCCCGGTCCCGGCCCTGCCCCGGCTCCGGCCCCTGCCCCTGCCCCTGCCCTGCCCCGGCCCCTGCCCCTGCCCCGGCCCCTGCCCCGGCCCCTGCCCATCCCCAGGCCCAGGCCCCCCTGTTCTAGCGCGAACTGCAATCCCGTGTCCGGCCCTCCAGGGCCCTCCACCCAGGGTGCTGCCCCGGGACCCCCGCTTTGCCTGGGGGCTCCACAGGAGCATTGACCCCAGACCCTGTCCCGGCCCAGCTGAACCGGGGCCTGTCCTTTCCCTGGATCCCTACGTGATTGATAAGCATGTTAGAATTTGAGAATTACGGCCTTTGGATTCGAGGTGAGTGAATGGACGGTGAGGGAAGGATGGATGCACCAGCGCAGCCTCGGCATGGAAGGAGGCGGGGAGAAGCTCTGCAAGCCAAGGGACCCGATCGGAGTGGCTGGTGTTAATTAAGAGCATATGGCATACACGTCAACCTGACACCACTTAAGTGGCCATTATTTATGTGGGGGGAAAAGTGAACCAAAAATCAAGAAGGGACAATAACATATACTACAAGATAGAACTTCACGAAAGAGAGATTTGGGGAAATACAGTAGAAGAAGTAGTTTAGAAATGTACAGGATTTGTGAGCACGTTGTTTAGGACAAATGTATACAAGAATGATACACACTGTTAAATATAAATTGCACTTTTAGAAACACTGTGATTAATAAGCTCCAAACTTAGGTTTATAAGGTCCAAACTCAAGAATGGGAATATAAAAATCCCCACTTTCAACCACCTGTCTTCAACGAGAAGGATTTCCCACAGATCTCCCAACTCCATTGACAGTGATTCGCTCTATTGAGGCTGCCTCTGTGTGTGGTTTGGGTTCTTACAGCATAGGAATGGAAAATGTGCTGGCGTCCCAGGTAAGGATAGTCGTGGCAGCCACTCGGTGGCTGGTGTAAAACATTGTGTTGGAGGCTTTACACACACTGTATTTGCTTTGGAACCTGTAAGAACACTTGCTTCAAGTTATTTTCCATGAAGAGTTCTATTACAGCGGGGCAGGCTTGAGTACTTACTGAAGTATCATCCACAAGCATCCTATGGGATGGTCCGAAAAATGAACTTAGAGAAAAAGTTTCTAATATAAATCGAGAAACTTAGAAGAAAGCCTAGTGTATGAAAAGAGAGATTTTTCTTTGGATGATACAGTATTTTGTTGATCCCTGGAAGGGAAAACATGTGAGCAGGTGCTCAATTAACCATCAGTGAGTTAAACTGACCTCAGGTGCCTCTGATATGATGCGTTGAGAGTGACACGATATGGCTTAGCTAAGATTCCTGCCTGAATCTACTCATGAGAAAACATCAGATAAACCTAAATTAAGAGATATTCTGTGGAACTGGTCTATACTCTTCAAAGGTGTCAGTGTTATAAAAGACCAAGACTGAGGAACTATTCTAAATTGAAGGAGACTGAAGAGACACGAGGACTAAATATATAGTCTAGATTGGATCCTGGATAAGGAGAAAATACAAAGGACAGCATTGGGTCAATTAATAAAATTTGATTATGAGCTATAGGTAATAATATCGTATCAGTGTTAAATTCCCTGGATATTATCATTGTATTGTGGTTATATGAGAGAACATTTTTGTTCTTAGGAATACACCCCGAAATGTTGAAATGCATAGAAGAATCATGTCTGCAATTTGCTCTCAAACGATTTGGAAAAAAAATGTGTATATGTGTGTGTTTATGTGTATCTATGCGTACACACATTTAGAAAGAAAGCGTTAATGCAAATGAACTGACTGTTCTGAGTGAAGAATATCAGAGTTCACTTTGTACTGTTCTTGCATCTCTTCTATAAATTTGAAATGATTCCAAACTGAAGAGTCCTTTAACAGATTTTTTTTTAATGCACAAAAATATCTCAGTTGGGTTTAGCGAATGATAGAAGGGGGCATTTGGGATCATTTAATCTATGATTGCTCTAATCCTACACAAAATTAGTTCAGTGATGGAAAGTAACTAGCCCAAGCCTGCTCCACACACATTGCAATAAATCATTTCATTTGGACCCAGCCCAAAAATCAGACCACAGAGGAATGTTAGCAGCTGAACTGCTCCCTTCTTAAAAAAATACAAAGTGCCTCTGGGGTCAAGACCTACCAAGGAGGACTTCCATGGCTCCCTCCCAGACTGCTTTAAATAGATATAATTAATTGCCAATGAATCAGATCTCTGGTGACAGAGGGCAAGCAATATTCTAGGGAGTTGGCACGATTCTTGGATGGAGCAAGGAGACTTCTCGTGTAGGAAATAGGAATCTCTGAATTAAACCAAGCTATCCCATTCCCTTTCCAGCATGTAGTCATAGTCAATATTGAAATACTGGATGACTACAAAGTGCATTTTGCTGTGGGAGTTTGTAAAAGAATCCAGGAAATAGTTATTGATTTGTATATACTTACACATTCTTTACTTGATTCTCATCATCACTTTGTTAAATATTCAATACAAATACTAAGTCCCCATTTTACTTCTGGAAAACCCATATAGGGAAATTATGCAACCTGCTCAAGATTTTATTGACAATAATGAGAAACTCTTGAATGTGAACTGGTATACTCTTACTCTGCTAACCAGCGTGCACGAGTTTTGACAGGGGTTATAGATTTGCCTCTGAGTCACACCCTGAGAGCTTTCTCAGGTTTTGCAAATCAAGGAGATGGCCGTTTTCTCCAGGCTTACCCGTTTGAGAAATCAGTTGTAGGGACTGAACTCTACAACCTCTTGTTTTATTTAGCTATAAAATAGGAATAATACCTGCCCGCAGTATGGACATGACATCACTGTTAAATTCCAAAATGTTCTGATAAGTTAAAAGGAGCTATAAAACTGATTACTAGTCGTATTACTTCTAAATCACATTTTCTAATTCATGTTAAAATAATTTGATGTTTTCTGTGATGATTCAGAAAAGCAAATGATCGTACCTCCTCCTTTCCTGGCAGCTTGGGCAGCGTAGGTGATCTGGACGCTCTTGGCAACATTGCTGTGCTCTGCCTGACAAGGACAGCTCCCTGGGAATTTCTTTGGTCGGTGTTCTCATAATCACCCATGTGCCAGGCAATAGAACCACGACTGTATTTTCCTTGCATATCCATAATGTAAGGTTTCGGTTGCCTGAAATTGGAGCAAATTGGTTGGTTTTCAAATTGGGAAGATCTGGAAACAAGGCCACTAGATTTCAGATCATTGAGATGGTCTGTTCCTCTTGTGATCATAGGTGATATTTAGTCATGTGGCTTGGGAAAGCTAAGGACGCGAGCCATCAGCCCGTGTCTGAGAAGTTTCTAGGTTCTGCCAACCCCCGTGGGTGTCTAGCTGGGGAAGCTCAGGAAACTGCCTCCCAGGAGAGATACTTATCTAGGAACCTTGTTGATGATTCACCTCTGCATCATAACTGACCCTCCGGTCCTTTAGAGCCACACACGCAAGATGCTGAAGGTGGCATGACATGTTCAAGCTGAGACCTCGAGTGTTCTGTAGGGCATGGTCTATCCATTTCGAGAGCTTAGGGGAGTTCAGAAAAACACCAGCTTCATGATTCTAGCCTCTGGGTCTGAACAATATGTTAAAGGAAAGATGGAGGCTTCATTCTCTTTCCCTGTAGAAATCCTTGTCTAGGGTTCCAACATCCCTAAATTAGGATACTGTTTAAGTCCTGCCTTCCCGTTATAATGGGCCAGCCCTGGGGGGAAAAGCAAACAAGGATCCTAGGATAGGACTTGCCATCTCACTTGGAAGTCCCTCGTTCTCAAGAACCCTCTTGGCCCCTGAGGCCAAGAATCCTACAGTCTGAGCATTATGGGTTCCCGGTTCTTTAGACCAAGATTAGTGGCAGGTTTGCATTACCCTTCGCTCAGCCAAGGCACGTGCGCTGACTTTCTGCGGCAACAGTGCCAGGTGGTGGGGACACAGCAGGAACGAACGAGGTCTCCGTTATGACAGAGCTTCAGGCCGACAGCAGACCAGCGGACGGGTAGGTCGGATACTGGGGAAGTGTCACCAGGAACACGCAAGCCAGATAAGGACCAGAACAGCGGGGCTGGCTGTTTGGTGGGGGTGGGCTGAAGAGGAGGAGGTACCCCTTGAGCAGGGAGCTCCGCGAAGGGGGGGCTGGCGGTGTGGGGTGCAGGGGGGGCTCAGACCCTCCCTCGCACTCCCTAGAACCACAGAGCCCCGCTGGGCCGGAGCTGCCCTGGCTCCCCCCGCAGCTGACACCCCGGCCTTAGGCCTCAGGTCCAAATTCCTTAGCACAGCGCGCAGGGGGTGTGCTGCTGCTGTTTGTTTTTCGTCTGTTTTCTTTTTTTAACCGGTCTGCCCACATGGGCCTTTCTGGTCTGAGCTCAGCCCATCCCTCCAGCAGACTCCCACACAGTGCTCCATTGTGCGCTCACCCTTCCCCCGTGAGCCCGCTAGAGGCCCAGCCTTTGGCTGCAGCTTTGCTTTTGCCTCGTAATTCCCTCCCCTCCTCTCCTGACAAAGCGCAGCCGAGGCTTCAGACCTCACCTTTTCCGTAAAAGAAGACTCCACGTTGCTGTCAGGTGGCACTTTTTCCCCTTTGATAGCACTTTGTATTTTGACTTCTTTTGTAGAAACGATTAGAACCTGCTTAAATGTTTAGTGCGGAGGGCTCAGGCCTAGGAACTCAGGGCTCCTCGAAGAGCCCAGAATGTGGCTGATTGATCCGAGGATCCCCAGTGCTCATGACCTGGCCCGACCCTGTGACACTCAGCTAGTCTGTGGTGGGTGGGCTAGCCGGGAAGGCCGGGAGAAGATCAGGCCTGAGTTACTGTAAACGTTCTTTCCCTCCCACTCCCACTCCTCTCCACTTGTTTGCTTCTGCAGCCTCTTTTTTTTTTTTTGAAGATTATTTATTTGAAATAGAGCAAGAGCAGGGGATGGGGGGAGGGGCAGAGGCACAGGGAGAGGGAGAAGGAGAGGAGACTCCCCACAGAGTAGGGAGCCCAATGCAGGGCTCCATCCCAGGATCCCAGGATCATGACCTGAGCCCAAGGCCAATAGCGGCCCTTCTGCACCTCTTTTACCCTCCCACTACCAGCAGGTGTGTCGCAGTGGATCCCTAGGGTCTGGTTTGTCTGAGTGTTGTTATTTATAAACACAGATTAATAGCTGGGAATAATTTCAGGAAAGTTTAAAGGACAAGAGAACTAGTAGGTAGTATGTATGGAACAAGTATTGTTTCTAGTTTATAGTAGCTCGATTAATGATTCATAGGAGAAATATTTCAAATGTGCCACATTTTCTTTAAAAATAATGTATTACAACCAAAAGTAGTATTACACAGTATATATTAACTGGGATTTAAATAAAAACTTGAAGAAAAACTTGAAATAAGTTAATAAAAATAATGTATTAGAGAAGTAATTATACTTGAATAGAAAAGGAAAGTCCTTGCACACAGTCAGATATTTTATAAGCTTCTATTTTTAAATTCTGAACACCCTATGTCCCTGAATCTTGAATCTCCAGGGACAGTGGAAAGCTAAAAACTAGTTGTATTTCAAAGAGTTAAAAAATCTTACAAAAATAATAGCCATATCAAGTATGGAGATTTACACACAGTATACTGAACTTACAACTGAGCCACAAAGGTCAAAAGTGGTAGATCAAGGAGCAGGATGAATTGGAGCATAAATCCTAGGCCATCAGCAATGATTTGATGTTATACAAACACACACAGATAAACAACAAAATCAAATATTCTTAGTATAACAATCTTCCATTCTTATGTTAAGTAGATCCTTAAGGGTCAGATTTTTTTTCTTTTTGAAGTACTTCCAAACTTACAGAAAAGTAGAAACACGGTACAAAAGCTTTTTTGCCTGAACAGCTTGAAAGTACATAACTGACATTATATCCATCATCCTCAAATACTTGTGTGTTAATTCCTACAAATAAGGACATTCTACATAATCTCAATATAACCATTTAAGTCATAGAAAATCAGCACAAGTAATAAAAGCAACAAGAGACAAATGGGATGATACCCAACTAAAAAGCTTCTATGCAACAAAAGAAGCCGTCAACAAAGTGAAAAAGACAATCTACAGAATGGAAAAATTTGTTTGCAGACCATGTATCAGCTAAGGTATTAATACCCAAAACATAACATTCATACAACTCAATAGCAAACAACAACAAATAATAATCAAATTTAAAAATGTGCAAAGGATCTGAATAGACATTTTCCCAAAGGTACACGAATGGCCAACAGGCACATGAAAAAATGCTCAACATCACTAATCATTAGGGAAATGCAAGTTAAAGCCACAATGAGATACCCTCTCATGTCTGTCAGAATGGCCATCATCAAGGCGATGGGTGATAAATGTTGGTGTGGATGTGGAGGAAGGGGAACCCTTGTGTACTGTTGGTGGGAATGTAAATTAGGACAGCTACTATGGAAAAGAGTATGGAAGTTCATCAAAAAATTAAAAATAGAACTACCATATGGTCCAGCACTTCCATTTCTGGGAGTATTTCCAAAGAAAACAAAAACACCAACTCAGGAAGATATCTGCTCTCCTATGTTTGCAGCAGCATTATTTGCAACAGCCAAGACATGGAAATAATGGCCATTGGTGGTTGGGGGAATAAAGAAGTTGTGAAATATATATAATGGAGTATTCTTCAGCCACGAAAAATGATGAAATCCTACCATTTGTGACAACATGGAAGGGTCTTGAAGTCACTCTGCTAAGTGAAGTAAGTCAGACAGAAAAGACAAATAATGTGTGATCTCACTGATAATGTGGAATCTAAAAACAAAAACTACCAAACTCATAGAAAGGAAAAAAGAAATCAGACTTGTAAGCAGAGGTGGGAGTCGAGGGGAGGAGAAATTGGTGGAAAAGGAGTCAAAAGATAAGCTTCCGGTCACAAGATAAAGAAGCACTAGGGATGTCATGTGCACCAGGATGATTATAGCTAACACTGCTGTGTGATGTAGGGGAAAGCTGTTAAAAGAGCAAATCCTAGGAGTTCTCACAATTTTTCTTTTCTTTTTTTTTTTGTATCCACATGAGATGATGGATTTTAACTAAACCTACTTGGTAATCCTTTCACAATATATGTAAATCGAACTATTGTGCTTTACATCTTGAATTTATGCAGGAATGTATGTCAATTATTATTCTCCAGTAAAATTTTAGAGAAAAACAGAGGAAGTCAGAAAATTAACATGTTTGTGTTGCTACTACCCAATCCTCAGACACCATTCAAGTTTCCCAATAATGCCTGTTTTGCAAAAAGCTCCATTTAAGAATCACACATTGCATTTAGTTTTCTCATCTCTTTAGTCTCCTTAAATCTGGAACACTTTCCCAATCTTCCTGCAACTCTCACGGAGCCCTGATACCTTGGAAGAACACAGGTCAGTTATTTTGTAGATGTCTTCAATTTGGGATTATCTTCTATTTTCTCTTGATTAGATTCAGGCCATGCACCTTCGGCAGGTAGAACACAGAATGACAGTGGTGTGACGTGTCCCATTATGAGCAAGGTTCACGAGGGTCATTTGATTCGGGTGGTATCTGCCAGGCTTCTTTGCAAAATTGCTTCTCCCATTGGTTGTTAGTATTTTGTGAGAAAATATTTCCAAGTTATGTAAAACCTTTATTCCATGTCAAATATTCAATTAATTAATGAACATCAGTATGGACTCATGATTTCCTATTTTTTGCAATGGGCTATAATCCATTCATAACATTCATTTTGATGCTAAAGGTGTCCCAGATTTGGCCAGAGGGAGCTCTTTCAATCTTGCTTCTGTGCCCTTTGGACTGCCCCCATCATTCTTTGGGCACTTACTGTTTAGCACAAAAAGATGTTCTGGGTTCATCTTTCCATTCCCCAGCCCTGCAAAAAATCCATTTCTTGAAGGAATTCTGTTTCCTTTTAGTGGAAAATGGTTTTTAGAAACCAAGATTGAGGTGGTAGGCATTCCTCTCAGTGTTGAGGTGTCCCTGACACACAACCTTCTCAGCATTACCCAGGGGGTTTATTCTAGTTTTCTCCCATTCCGTATTTGCATCTCTCTTGTCCCACAGTGAAACACCTGATTCCCATTTTATTTATGTATTTACTTATTTGATCAGTCTTCCTGTTGATAACCAATGTCTCACTGATACCACCAGCCCCTCCACCTTGTGCATGTTCTCCTCACCCCATTTGGGATCCAGTACCCCAGCCAAGGATGCCCTCTTGCAGTCTTTCTCTGCATACCCTGGAGTACTACAGTTTGTCTCATCATTTTTTGTTAAAAGAATAATGTTTAAATAATATGTGTCAATTCTGGAAATGAGATTTCTTTCTCCTCCCGAGGCATGGTGTTGCTGTTTATTGATTTTGGTGGTTGTTTAATGATTTTCCTGGACTAATTATCTAAATTTTGTCATATGTGCCTCCTGAATTTTCTGCTTGGTTAGCTTAGTGGCCAGCTAATGACTGGATAGAAATTTCTTTTTTAAAAAAAAAGATTTTATTTATTCATGAGAGAGACAGAGCGAGCTGCAGAGACACAGGCAGAGGGAGAAGCAGGCTCCATGCAGGGAGTCTGACATGGGACTCGATCCCGGGTCTCCAGGATCACACTCCGGGCTGCAGGTGGCGCTAAACCGCTGCACCACTGGGGTTGCCCCCTGGATAGAAATTTCTTACAAGGTCTCAAATCAAGATGCTTTCTGGTCTTTGTGTGTGCTGAAGCATACCTTCAGTGCTCTGGCAGGCAGCTTACAACTCCACCTTAGCCTTCATTTCCTGCTTGCATAGAGCTCTTCAAAATCAGCCAAAGGTTAGAGATTAGGACTTTCTCAGTTTTTTTTCTGAGCATCTGCACAGCACTGCACATGTCCATAGCTTTCTCAATTTCTAGGAATATGTTGGAGCCTTTCAAAATCCCCTACGGAAATCTTATTTCCCAGTTTCTCATTTTAAGGTTTTTAATCTGCTCCTTCTTTGCCCCAACTGGTGTCCCCTCAGACACCTGTGGTATTAAACAGTTGCTGCTGATGATTTTTGATCATCATTTGATGATGAATGCTCATGAGATAGAGCTATTCACGCAGAGTCAAATAATGACAAGCCCTAAGAATGGAGTTTCTTCCAGGGATTTTCAAGATGGATCAAATGGGACATTTCTCTGAGCATGAGTCTTTTCAAAGAGCTTTAAACCCATGTTTCTCCTCCAGTGACTAATAGGCTGGTAGTTTTCACAGCTACTATGGTTGTGAGGCTCTTGGTTTTTTCAAGGCAGCCATGGAGCTGGGAAGGGAGGATGGGAATAGAGCAATTTATTTATTTTATTTTATATTAAGATTTTAATTTTAATTCAAGTATAGCTAGCATACAGTGTTCTATTAGTTTCAGGTGTACAGCATAGAGATTCACAATTTTATACATTATTCAGTGCTCATCATAAGTATACTATGATATCCCCATCACCTATTTCCCCCATTCCCCCCACCCACCTCCCCTCTGGTAACCATAAGTTTGTTTTCTAGAGTTAAGAGTCTGTTTCTTGGTTTGTCTCAGGAGAATAGAGCAATTTTAAATTTAAAATGCCCAAAGATGGGATCCCTGGGTGGCGCAGCGGTTTAGCGCCTGCCTTTGGCCCAGGGCGCGATCCTGGAGACCCGGGATCGAATCCCACGTCGGCCTCCCGGTGCATGGAGCCTGCTTCTCCCTCTGCCTGTGTCTCTGCCTCTCTCTCTCTCTCTCTCTGTGACTATCATAAATAAATAAAAATTAAAAAAAATATTTAAAAATAAAAAAAATAAAAAAAATAAAATGCCCAAAGATCATTGTTCTTTCTGAGATTGGGTGATTTTTCTTTAATAAATGCTTCATGGATTATTGGAGGCATTTGTTTATTAACTTCCAATGTTTTAAAAAAAATAGTTTTGATAGTTTTTGCCACTGTTCTAATTTCTTCTTGGAGAGCATATTTTTGGAGGTCCTTACTGCACCATTCCTAAAGTGCTTCCTAAACTAAATCATTTTAAAGTGTAATGGAGACTCACTATTTAAGGAAATATTGCCTGTGTCTTCTGTTTCTAATTCTTCATTTGCACCTCCTCCATATACCGCATTCTGCTTTGTGTTGCCGTTACTTCATTGTGATGATTCTTACCTCGGCCAACAGCAACCTCCTTTCCATCTGCTAAATCAAATCATCTCTTTTCAGACTTTCTAGTATGACTTCCCAGAAGCATTTGCAATTGTTGACATTATCCTCCTCCCACTTTTCCACTTGGGCTCTTAAAGCTTTTTATGTCTCTCCTCTTCTCGTTTTACTTCATCTATATTTCTTTTAGAAGAATCTTATTTTTTGCTCCTTTATCATTAGTATTCTCCCAGAATCACATCCATGATTCTCATCTCTTGGTGTACTACCACCCGTCTCCAAACCAGGGAATAGCATTTACATCCAGTGATCCGACTAACATCAATATACTGATATTTCAAATTTCTACTGTCACCTCTATAACTTAAACACAAATTCCAAACTCCTTACTGATCATAGTACCGGGTTATCTCATAGCTGGTAATAATTCCGAGCATTCATGAGCATATATGAGCTTCCAGACACTATACTAGTTGCTTAATATGTATTACTCCTAATCTTCATAATAATCCCATATGGTAGCTATCATTTTCTGTGTTTTTACAGCTGAGGTTAGATTGGTTAAGTAATTTATCCAAGATCAAACAGTTAACAAACAGTAGAGCTGGGACCTGAACTCTTGAACTCAGAGTTGTCGGATTCTAAACTTATGCAATCTCATCTGTAAAATAGGAATACTATTATAATACTCCTTTTTATGAGAGTTACATGAATTGATACTTATAAAATGGCATTTAACACTGCATCTGGCCCATGGTAAAAACTTAATAAGGTGTTGGCCATTTATTGCCTCTCAACTCATCTCCCCATCCATATGTCCTATCCCCCACTCAAATACCTCCTCCTTCCTATATTCCTGTTTTGGTCAATGACATAACCAAATACCCAGCTGCCCAGAAGAGACCATCAGAATTACCTTTGACTTTTACATCTCCTCCATTCCTCCACATTTAATTGGTTGCCAAGTCTCACTGAGTCTTTCTCGAAACTATCTTGCCATTCCCACCTCTATCATTCTGGCTCCTTTCATTGTGATGATTACAATTCACTAAACTTGTCTTCCTTCCTTCAGTCTCCCCTTTTTCTGTTCCATCCACTCAGCAAACACTTTTCTACACCCATACTGTGCCAGGTACCCTTTCTAACACACAGATTTGATGATATCACTTCCCTACTTAAAAACATAAAAACAACAGTTTGTTGCCTACAGAATTAAGCACAAAATCTTTAGCATGGGATCTGAAGCACTACACAATCTGGCCCTTGTACTGCGATTCCAGTCTTGCCTCCCACCACACCCCTAAACCAGTACCCTGTTTTAGCTACACCAGACTCCCAGTCACTTCCTCGGCACATCATGAAGGTTTACTCCTCCGTGCCTTTGCTTATGCGATTCCTTATGGCTAGGAGTTCCTTTCCTAGCTCCGCTTCTACGCCCTCTTTTTGATTTCCCATGCAGCCTTCATAATGCAGCTCGTGTTACCTCTCCTGCAAAGCATCGCTGAATAACTGCCTGGCCTTCAACAGCCGGCCACAGTCATGCCCTCCTTTGTTCCCCTTACACTACTGTGCTGTTCCTACCTATTATACTTGGTGTCGTCATGGTGACTCTAAGTAAATCTGTAAGTAAAGGGAAGGAACTGTTTCTTACTTTTTTGTTTTCAATGTCTAGCAGAGTTCCTGACACAGAACATGTTTGCAGTCAATTTTGCTTGCTTCTATATATAAAGAAAATGCTTTGTCATTATCTCCAGCAAGAGGGTCTGTGATGGTACATGATAGATCGTTTGGAGTGAGGTGGAATTGATTTTAAATTCATACTCTCCCAGGGTACCTGGGTGGCTCAGTGGTTGATTGTCCACCTTCGGCTCAGGACGTGACCCTGGGGTCCTGGGATCGAGTCCCACATCAGGCTCCCTATGGGAACCTGCTTCTCCCTCCACCTGTGTCTCTGCCTCTGTCTCTGTGTCGCATGAATACATTAAAAGAAATTATACTCTCCTTTTGCTATTTGAATTTTTAAAACTGGGAGCATATATTATTTTTATAATAAAACATGTCTGAGTTTTCCTTAAAAATTGTTGGTGACTTGGAAAATGACCCAAATTTTCCTTGCAGCCTGGACAACAGAGAGATGGGCTGAGAAGATAAAACAGACTTTAGTGCTAAGTTAGGAAGTGACTGACTGGTCCTCACTGACGTAACTGTCTAAAGCTGTTGGGGCAAACAAATGTCATTTAGACACTTCTGCCAGAGAAAAAACTCTGGATAGACAGGACAGGGCTCTGCTAGGGGCGGAGCTCTGCTTGGTCTTCAGGGTTCCCGCCTTTTGTGACTAGAGTTGGACCTGTAGGAGACTCCGGGGCAACCACTTTGATTCATGACCAAACACGTCAATGAAGTCTCAGTATGTTGGTGAAATAACCAGCCTGAATTAATGTTTACTTCAATGGATCAAAGTAGCTGGTTATTCTGGAGATTGACTACCCAGCATCAGTCTTGTCCAGGAGCAAAACTTTTTCCACTATTTGGACATCTTTTGGATTCCTTCTGGTTGGCTAAAAATAGTGCTAATAAGTGGTAAAATTACGGTCTTCTGGATTCCACAGTGAAGGAAACAAATTACTGACTGTTTGGGTTCCAGTGAGTCAGTCTGGTCGCCTAATATAGACCCAGAAAACAGTTATTCACTTGAGTCTCAAGTAGAGAAGTATGTGGAAACTTCCCTTGAGAGCCTCAGGATTTTCCATACAGTGTCCTAGAGGGATGGAGCTGTGCCTATCTAGCCTGGGAGGAGACCGGGGCTGTATCTGGTCAGCATATATGGGGACTGGAAAGCAGGTTGACCTATTTTCTGAGCACGCTAGTTACCTTAAATGTTTGCTTTCTCACAGTGTCATTGATTTCTGCTCTTTCCGTTTCCAGAAGTACTCAAAAGCCGTTGATGGCACATGGAAATTTTTAAGAAACACATTTAGAAACCATTTGGCAGGATCTCTGCTTTCTGGGAGAACAGGCCTTCTTTCCCTGTTATTTTCTCTTTGGAACATTTGCAAGAAAGTAAGACCCCTCTTTTTGAAAGATCTTTCTGAATTTATGGTGTCATCTATACCTAAGGTCGGAATCTGCCAAGGAATTACCATTAGGGCTTTAAAGATGTTTTTAATTGTATTTTTCCTTTTCTGAATTGGCTTTCTACATAGATGGAGTGGGTGTTCCTGCTGACACAGGCAGCCACATATGTCGTGTGATTTCAGAGACACCAGCTGCCTGAGAAAATGCTCCCTTCGACCCTCCCTTGCTGTTTCCTTTTATTCCACAACCAGAGACCCAGGCTTCCAGTGCGTATGTTCAGGGAGAGGCACTAGAAGGCATTATTACCTGGGCCTTCCAGAGAGAACGGATCTTGAAGAGGCAGTACCATAAAGGAGGAACTGAGGAAATTGGGGTGCTACGGGTCAGCTTTAACCATATCCTCATTTAGTTAAGTCCAACCTTCTTTCTTTCTTTCTTTTTTTTTTTTTTAAGATTTTATTTATTTATTCCTAAAAGAGAGAGAGAGAGGCAGAGACACAGGCAGAGGGAGAAGCAGGCTCCATGCAGGGAGCCCGATGTGGGATTCGATCCCGGGTCTCCAGGATCATGCCCTGGGCCGAAGGCAGGTGCTTAACCACTGAGCCACCCAAGCTGCCCCCAACCTTATTTCTTAAACATTGATCTTCCTTCTCTCCCTGCCCCTATAGAATCATGCGCAAATGACGTTCTGTCTTGTTTTCAAAAGATCTAATCTTAATCCTCCAGGTTAACACTTACTTGATCCTAGATCAACAGCTGTCATAGAGCTGATTAAAAACATGGCATTTTCTGGGTTAATTCATATTTGAGTGAACAAAATGAGTGTTCAATATATATACAGAGAGAGCAATTATTAATAGAGAAAAATTTAATGCTGATAGAATTTACCCTAGGTTAGCTGTTGCCCAGGAGATTCTTACTGACTGAAAAGAAAAAGAGACTTATGAAAGAAGCTAATTTTTAGTAATTCATATCCAAAGGAGCTTATAGAGATTTATCTGGAAGGCATATGTCATGCTTACTTATTTCATGTTCTGTCCTCAGGATACTAGGAAAATTGAGGTGGTAACGTAACCTATTTAAGATAAATATCCAAAGAAATACTCAACCGGATGATTAGGACAATTTGAGGTGATTTATAGCATCGAAGATCCAGAGCTATTTATCTGCTGATCCTGTCCTTAGACAACTAGAGTCCTAGCTAGAGTTTATTGACTGAATACCTAGTGTGTGTGTGGCAGTGTAGCAGGTCCCCGGGGCGACCATACAGAAAGCTGACAGTGTATGGAAAAGGACACGTGGCAGGCTAATGTCCATCCGTATGTGAATAAACAATTGCTTATTTACTGCTGTACCTGTAAAGGAGTAAAATGGTTACTAAGAAGTTATTTAATTACAATAAACTTCATGATGAAGTTCATCATTCATGATGAAATGCAGAAGACAAATTTTTGTACTTGTTTGAATCTTTTGCTAAATAGTTTTCTCCTTCCTCGAATAGCAAAAATGCCTACGATCAGTTTCATGTCATTAATAATTCAAACACAAATTTATTAAAGGGGTCTGCGTATCTATGGGCACAAACCGTTTGCAAAGTAAACGGGATTATTTACATTTATAAATGAAACTGTGTGATTCACACTAGTATGAAACATATACTGTCTCGAGGATAAAAATGAAATTGTTTCCCAAAGGAGTGTTTGGGAAAACACGAGAAGTCTCCCCAAGCTGCCAGTGTATTTCAAACATAAGAATATTGCTTAAGAGCTATTTTTAAAAGACAGAAAGAGATCGCTGACTGTAAGAATATTTTTCTTTTAAGTAGAAAAAGCCCACTCTTAGACTTTCTTCTGGAGGGAGAGCATCAAAGGCTTGTGCAGTTCTGTAAAATTACACACACCATATGCTTCAGACCTCAGATTGTGATTGTTTTGGTTTGATTTATTGTTTTATTTCATAGGAAACACAACCACTTTATTCCAAAGGCTCGTTAAACATTCCACCACTATGCTGAAGTAAGGAATTAATTGAAACAAGAAAGATTTCGCATTGCCCTAAGTGAACACTTCTTCATGACTTTGCCAGATTGTCTTCTCCGAGCTCCAGAATGTGAAAAATGCTGTCCTTGCCACAGTGATGTCACCAGCACGTTGCTGGATGCCCTTATGGGTGCCAGCTGGGCTTCCCGTTCCACGGGTTATGCAATCTAAATCAAACATGTTGTCTTCCTGTGCGGAATGACATACTCCAAAAGGTTCCTGTTGCCAAGAGTGTGTGTCCACAATGTAGAAATACACAGAGGTGTTTATTGACTCTCATTCCGTATTTTTAAGTGATTTATATGAAGTGACTTTCTTGTGCACATGGCCTCGGAGGCAGCTGTCCAAAATCTTACCAGAAATGCAGCATATTGGATTAAAGAGGGTCACCTATTAGGAACGTCAGATATGATTCCCGAGTTGCTAGAGCTCTGGGAGATTTTATATAAGACGTTCGTGAAGAACGTCTGCCAATTCCAGCAGCTCAGGACTTCTGAAATATCAAGTCCAGGGCTTCTCTGCATTCTGATGCTTTCTGGCCATCACTTACTTATTTGTGTGAATATCAGAGAATGGCAAGGAGAAGGAAGGAGAGGAACATTTATTTTAGCTGCTTGGCGGCAATCCAGGTGTAGGTTAGTTGGGAGACTATAACAGGACTGACTCAATTTAGTTTTGGACAAGTTTATCTATCCAGATGGTGAATCTTGACCTTCATTAACTAAGGAGAAAGTCGATACAAGTTCTTTTTAGTTACTTTGGAAATTTGGATATTATACACAAAAATGGACGAAATAGCTTAAAGATCCCTAGGTACCGGTCACCTCACTTTGAACACTTTCAATTTATAGCCAATCTTGAGATTTCATTTCTATCCTACTTATTAATCCGCCCCCCCACCACAACATCATATCTTTCTGGTATGACTCTCAAAAATTTAAAAATTCTTTTTCTTTAACATAATCACAATGCCATTATTTCTCAAAAAATTTTAACAATTTCACTGTATATTCAGCATTCAAAATTTTAGTTGCCTCATTAGCACTATATTTTTGAGAGTTAGAATCCAAGTAAGTTTCACCCTTGCAATCGATTGATAAATCTTTTGAGTTTCTTTTCATTCATAGGTTCTGTTTCATCTCTTCACTCCTCTTCCTTCTGCATCCCTCCCTACAGCCTTCTCTTCTCTCTCCTCTTTCTAGCTATTTATTTGTTGAAGACACTGGGCCACTTGTCCTGTGAAACTTCCCACAATATGTTTTTCTGACATCTCTGTGATGTCATTTAATGTTTTTTTGCTGCCATCTTATTTCTTTTACATTATTAGTTGGATTTAGAGGCTTGATCTAAGTTAGGTTGGGGTTTGGGGACAAGATAGCTATATTAGTTTGCTAAGGTTTCCATAACAAAGTACCACAGACTGGGTGGCTAAAACAATAGACATACATTTTTCTCACTATTCTGGAGGCTGGAAGTCCAAAATCAAGGTGTTGGCAGAATTGATTTCTGAGGCATCTCTCCTTGGCTTGTAGATGGTCCATCACCTCCCTGTGTCTTCATGTGGTTGTCTGTGTATGTGTGTGTGTGTTCAAATCTCCTCCTACAAGGACGTCAGTCATACTGGATTAGGGCCTAACCTAGTGGCCTTATTTTAATTTAATTAAATCTTTGAAGGCCTGTCTCCAAATACAGTCATAATCTGAGGCACTAAGGGTTAGGACTTCAACACATTACTGTTGGGGAGACAAAGTTCAGCTCATAATAACTTTCCAGGTGGTGTGCTCTCCCATCAAGAGGTACATAATATCTGATCATTTTTCTTTTGTGATTTTGGTAGCCATTGATGATCAGTCCCTAGATTCATTAATTTCTTAGCATTTGCAAAGAGGTGATACCCTAATGCTATTGTGCCTTCTTTATTAGCTAGGTTACCATGATTTTTAAAAAGTCATCTCATCTTCCATTTGGTTTGCAGTGGTACAGTTAATATTAGAAAGGCAAGGTTAATATTTGATTTTTTTCCTTTTATTTACCTATTTTTATTTTTAAAATTTTATTTATTTTTTAAAGATTGATTTATTTATTTGACAGAAAGAGAGTGAGCACAAGCAGGGGGAATAGCAGAGGGAGAGGGAGAGGGAGAGGGAGAAGAGCAAGGCTCCTTGCATAGCAGGGAGCCTGACATGAAGCTTGATCCCAGGACCCTGGAATCATGACCTGAGCCGAAGGCAGACACTTAACTGACTGAGCCACCCAGGTGCCTCCATTTTTAAAATAATGAGTTGACTTAGGAAATCCTCCAATGTGGCCAGTTTGTTGTGGTTTTAAAAGTAGCCATTATGAATTCATAAATGTTCGTGTATATGTATATATGTATGTATGATATATATTAATATCTTATGATTATTACCCCTTTCTTCTAGTTATCCTATTTTTGGCCAATGGGACTTTCTTCAAGTTTGGCTCCTAGGTCCCTTAGACAAGACTATAGCAGTTTTGGATAATCTGGTATGGCATGATGTACTATGCTCATGTTTTCCATTTCCTTCTCCAGATCTAGAATCAACCATTTCTCCAAAAGTCCCAATTCCTTTTAGTGGAAAGAGTATTTGAAGAGTAGAATCTGGGGGTCCCTGGCTGGCCCAGTCAGTAAAGCACAACTCTTGATCTTAGCATCATGTGTTCAAGCCCCACATTGGTTGTAAAACTTACTGAGAGAGAGAGAGAGAGAGAGAGAGAGAGAGTAGAATCTGAGTAGTAGAGGAACTGAGTTAGTTCCTATGTCTAGGCCTTCAGAGTGAATAGAACAATGAAAAAAATATATATAAACACAATCATACATGTATGTACATGTATATCTTCCAATCACATTCAGGGTTTATTTTTCAGCTCTTTTATCTTAACATCTGTATTTCCTTTCTCCCACTCCAGGAATCCTGGTACTCAACCAAACCAGGAAAGATTAAATAAGAACTTCACATACTTGCTCATTTGCTTTATCCCACAATACACCCACAATGGAGTCAGAGTAATACCACCAACACTTCGACCAAGCTTTCTGCAGTTCTTTTTGTTCTGGGAGCATACCCCACCAGAGATTTATACTCAAATTACTGTGCTTTAAAGTCCCTTGGAATATTTCCTCTCTATAGGTTAAACCATCAACTGGGTACACGTCTAGGTTTTTTTTCATATTTAAATTATTTTATAAATGAAAGGTAAAGTATAAGGTACCTTGTAAGATATGTACATGGTTCCAAAGTCAAACCGAGTGTGGAACTAGTATGGTTTTCCTGTTCTTTTCTTGTTACCATATGCAAGTAACATCCAAAACAAACAAACAAACAAAAAGGTTGAGTGGTGTCATGGTAGATTTGCAGGAAGAGGTGAAGCCTGAATCATGTCCTACTGAACAGCTGCAAAGAGTGAATTACATTCTGGGAGAAACTGTCTTGCAGGCCTTAGCTCAGCTCAGTGAAGAAAACATTTGTTCTTCCACCCACCATGTAATTCATCTTTGAATTTTAATGAGTTAGCCTTTGGGCTGCTAGACAGAAAACAAGCTGCAGCATTCTGTAAAATCCTGCCATCTTCATACATTGCTATAGAAGCCAGAAGTGAAAAGCTTTTGTCAAATATGTGGTAATGTGCCCCAAGGTAATGTATCTGAATATGTGAAGCTCCACCTCTGATCCCAACTGATAGCATCTTGGAATCCCACTACAGCAGTTCTAGAAGCTAACTCCTACCCATTCTTCAAGCTCAGGGGACTTTATGGAGCCTTCCTGATCCTCCTTCTAAGTGATTTTTTAAAAGATTTTATTTATTTGAGAGAGATAGGAGAGAGAGAGAGAGAGAGAGAGAGAGAGAGAGAATGAACGGGATGAGGGGCAGAGGGAGAAGCAGACTCTTCACTAAGCAGGGAAGCCCCATGTGGGACTCAATCCTGGGACTCCAGGATCATGACCTGAGTCAAAGGCAGATGCTTAACCTACTGAGCCACCTGGGTGCCCCTCCCTTAAAGTTTTGCTTCCTAGATACATGTTTCCTTGCACCTTCTAAAATACTCTCTGTTGTAAAAGGCATTGCACTTTGTTGTCACACTTTGTTAAGTATCTAAACACAGCACCAGACCTAGTCAGGCACAAATAGGGAATCAATAAGTGCTGATTGACTCAGGATTTCTATCACTGCATCCTAATATCCTCTGGTACGATTATCTGTTTATGTGTCTCTTCCCCCTCATAATTTTCTGAGGGCAGGAATTGTCTTACTTCCTTGGTATTACACTTGTCCATCATTTGGGTGGAATAAGGAATAGGGTTGAATTAGAATCCTTTAGTATAAATACAAGATGCTCTTGAGGATCATATTATAAGTATGAGGCACCATTTATAGATAAAGTGATGAGGGGAATCCCTGGGTGGCTCAGCGGTTCAGTGCCTGCCTTTGGCCCAGGGTGCAATCCTGGAGTCCCAGGATCGAGTCCCACGTCGGGATCCTGGCATGGAGCCTGCTTCTCCCTCCTCCTGTGTCTCTGCCTCTCTCTCCCTTTCTCTCTTTTTTTTTTTTAAATTTTTTTTTATTATTTATTTATGATAGTCACACAGAGAGAGAGAGAGAGAGAGAGAGAGAGAGAGGCAGAGACACAGGCAGAGGGAGAAGCAGGCTCCATGCACCAGGAGCCCGACATGGGATTCGATCCCGGGTCTCCAGGATCGTGCCCTGGGCCAAAGGCAGGCGCCAAACTGCTGCGCCACCCAGGGATCCCTCTCTCTCTTTCTCTATCTCTATCTCTATGTCTATCATAAATAAATAAATCTTTTAAAAAATAAAGTGATGAATAATACACTCAAATTCCCAGGCTACAGCCTGACATCTGTCCCCTCAGACTATATAAACATAGTTCAATGTTCTTGTATAGTTCATTCTGTATTATTATTTCACTTTAAAAATAGCTGTTTAGTCCATCTTGATTTGTCTTTTTCTATGTTATGAGGTATAGATGTAATTTTACTTGTTCTAAAAGGTGAACCAGTTGCCTCAATTCCAGTTTTTCTTGGATCCTACATCAAGGTGGATAACTCTTCCATGGGACATTGGACATCCTTGCTGATATAGAAACGTAGTCTCCAACCTCTGCAGAACAGCAAGGTCTTTACTTATCTTTAGTGCACATCTTCAGTAGCTGCCCTAGACTTTCCTTGTTTTCTCAAGGCTTCTACACATATCTCATTTCCACTATTTCCATCAGTCCTCTAGAGGACAGAGCCTTGCACACTTCATGGACCATTGAATTGTACACTTAAGAATGATTAAAATAGTATTTTTATTATGTATATCTTAACACAATATAAGAAAATCTACACAAAAAAAGACTATGGAGAATACCGAGGCCTATACTCAGGTCTGCACTCCTTCAACTACCACTACAATGCCTACTCCACGCTTACATGTACAAGAATATCTCCACCTACATAGAAGGAAATCCTGTCTCCTTCCTTTTAGTCTCTTGGAATGAGGGGGTTTTCTCATCTGGATTCTCTCCATTGACCTGGGCCATTGACCCACTGGCTGCATCACCATTTACCCAAGAACATTGCTTCATAGCAGTGAAGCCTTCTCTAGGATAACATTTTTCCTATCCTAAAATAGCCTACAGTTGGCCCCTCATCTCTTCTAGTTACTATTTACATTTTCTTCCTTTTTTTACCTAAAAATTTCAAAACCATGCCTGTACGTGTTGACCCCACTTCATCTCCCATTCATACCTCAGCCCATTGCTACTTGAGCTTCCATCCCTCTCCTCCTTCCACTTCTCCCAAATTGTTCTGTTTGTTCTAATCTCGCTATGGTTTCTGATGACTTTTGTCTACTTCTTTCAGTGGACATTGTTCAATTCACATCTTATTTCACTTTGGACATCTGATTCCCCTGGTTCTCCTCTATTTCTTCTGTCTCCTTTCATGGCTTTTCTCTCTTTTTTTTTTTTTCCAAACAGTAAGAGTCTGAATTCCCTACAATTCTGTCTTTATTCTCCTGGTCTTCTCTATTTTCATCCACTCATGTTTTTTTTTTTTCAGATACAACATAATGACAGAAAAAGCTCCTCAGCACAGCTCTTCCATGTAGTTTCATGTATTTATCTATCTGCTTCTTACTGGATGTCCCACAGGTACTTTAAATCCACCTGAACTCATCATCTCATCACCTTCTTTTCTTTAATGGAGATGCTCCTTCTATGCTCGGTCTGAGTCGGTTTACTATCGGTTCATTCACTTAAACTAGAAATTGAGAGTTGTCACTGCCTCCATTATTACTTTCATCTCCTATATCTGATACCTAAGTCATGCCAATTTTTTTTTTAAGATTTTATTAATTTATTCAGGAGAGACACAGAGAGAGGCAAAGACATAGGCAGAGAGAGAGCAGGCTCCTTCAGGGAGCCTGATGTGGGACTCGATCCCAGGACCCTGGGATCATACCCTGAGCTGAAGGCAGACACTCAACCACTGAGCCACCCAGGTGTCCCAGTCCTGCCAGTTTTTGTCCTGGTTAATTCTAGACTTTGTTCTCGCCTCTCCATCTTAACTCCCATCCCTCTAGATTACCGTCATTCTCCTGGGCCTAATAGATTCCTGTCTTCAGTAATGCCCCCTCATAACCATGCCCTATCCAAAACCCAAACATGACTTTGTGACTTTGGGTACTGTGTAAAAAGGATAGGTGGATAAAATTTAAATTCCTTCTTGGAGTTATCCATCCTCTCAAAGTTAGAACTCAAGAGCGAACTTCTGAAACTAATATTACAATGCATCTTACCTAACTGGAATTTAAGTAAAAACTTTATAAAAAAAAAAGTGAACTTATCTAACCCCTGATGCAATTCTGGCTTCACCTGTCCCTGCACCATTCATAACACTTTGGGATCCAGTAGCACTGAAATATTGATGCATCCATCGATGTTATTCATCACTTCTGAACTTCTGTTACTGATGTCTGCTCTTCTTAAAACACTCCTTCCCTGCATCCCTACTCATCCTCTATTGCCTAACTTCACCTTTTCAGACTCCTCCCTAGACACCCTCCCATAATTCCTCTCCTCATCCCTGTGCTGAGTTATATGCATAATACCCCTGTGTAGCTACAGCATTGCGCTGGCCATGTTTCAGAATTATCTGTATGTCTGTTTTCCCCACTACACTATGAGCCATTTGATGGAAAGGACAGTGCCCCAAACATATTTGTTGATTAATTGACTCAATAAGTGAGTGGTTCAATTAGGGGCTATAAACCAAAGTCATCAGAAAAGCGTATTTCCTCTTTGAATATCAAGGAGACTATTTAATTAGTAAAATTTATGCTGAACAAGAGCCTTCCTTCTGATTATTAATAATTTCAAAACACCCCTGCTACAGGGACTCTTGTGAAGTGTGTGTGTGTGTGTGTGTGTTTTAGTTTGTTTTGTTGTTTCTCCCAGTCTTTTAAATATCCAATCTGAGCACTGCTGCTCTTTTCCTTATCACTGTTCTCAATGAATGTTTGGGGAAACATACCAGTCATAAGCCTAACGATGACATCAATGAGAAATGGTATGCCACAGATAATAAATTCACCACTACTAACAGCTAAAGCTTTTTCAAACTCAAATTCTTTGAAATAGTTTGACCCCTTACCAGGAATATGGGAAAATATTTTTTAAATGATCACTATCTTTAAAGCAGAAAGCAAATAATGTATCTCAATACAGTCCAGTGCTATTTGACAAAATTTCATAGAAGAGAATAAAATTAGAATGATCAATTTTGAAGTGATCATTTTCAAAAATGAATAGAAAGCCTTAAGAAAGTGGAAGATTTTGTGGTCATCTAGGGACTTTTTTTTTTTTTTAAGATTTTATTTATTTATTCATGACAGACACACAGAGAGAGAGAGAGAGAGGCAGAGACACAGGCAGAGGGAGAAGCAGGCTCCACACAAGGAGCCCAAAGCCGGACTCAATCCCGGGTCTCCAGGATCACGCCCTGGGCTGAAGGTGGCGCAAACCGCTGAGCCAATCTGGGGACTTTCTTAAAATGGGGGAAGGAGCTAATCTTCTGTGTGTCAGATCCACGCTGGGTGCCTTACCTCCGTTGATTCTTCATTCTCAAGACAACCCTTTGAGATAGATATTATCACTCCCCTTTTTCCCTTGCAACTGAGGTTCAGAGAGCATCTACATTTCATAAGATAAGGTTATTAAGCCCAACTCTGTCCAATTTCAGAGTCTTGCTCTTCCAGGTATAGAAACCTGAAATTATGAGCAGGCTTAAAATAAAAAGTAAAAGAAGTAATGAGGGGAACCTGGGTGGCTCAGTAGGTTAAGCATCTGACTCTTGATCTGAGCTCAGGTCTTGATTCTCAGAGCTGTGAGTTCAAGGCCCATGTTGAGCTCCATGCTGGGTGTGGAGTCTACTTAAGAAAAAAAAAAAAAGCAGAAATGATAATAAGTAATGCATGTTAAATGGACTGGAGTGATTATTATTCTGTTACTTTGGTAAGATATTAGCTAAGTTATACTATTGATCTATTGTAAACCATTTATATAAATGTTGATGATGCAAGAATGTTTAAACTTACCATGATCAGGGCATGTTTGTGGCTTTACAAAACTGAATAGGCAATAGTGGAATAAAAACAATCTGAGCCCTTGTAACATACCTCGTTCTTGTTTTTCTGTACTCTTTTCAGTACATAAACTCTGTTTGCCTAGCCCTAAAATTTTAGCTCAGCTGTTTACTATTAGTTTGCAATCCATGCTTGAATTTCATTGCCATAAACCATTTTGTTAGGCGCAGCAGCTGTTCTCTCGGTAATGCTGGTGTCTTGAACGGGCTCTAGGAGATACAGTTCTGATATCTGAAATGCTGAGAAAAAGATGATAGGCTAGGGAATTGATAGTGCCTCTTTCTTGCACATGTCAGCTCATCTGTATCTTTCATAAATTATACAGAGGCTGATGTGTGGGAAAGAGCCACATTCTGAAATGAACTAAATTTCTCCCCACCTCAGCATCAAGTGATAGCCTAGTAAGCTTCTTCTTAAGAATAACTGCCCCATCTCTTCTTTGGCTAGCTTTTCTTTCAAAAGCAGTAGATTTTTCAAAAATAGCTGCATCTTATCCTGTTGCCCATGTGCTCTGTCCTGTGATGAGGAACACGAATTCATTCCATAAGAAACATTTGCAGGCATCCTGCATTTCTCCCTCGTGACACTTCCTATGATTAAATGTCAGTCATATATTTGGCTATATTTTTTTAAGATTTTATTTACTTATTCATGAGAGACAGAGACAGAGGAAGAAGCAGGCTCCCTGCGGGGAGCCGGATGAAGGACTCAATCCCAGGACCCCAGAATCATGACCTGAGTCAAAGGCAGACGCTCAACCACTGACCCACCCAGGTGCTCCTATTTGGCTGTTTCTGCCTTGCCTTGCTGATAGGATGCAAGGATGGCAGGAATTCTGTTTTGTTCACACCTGAATCCCCAGGCCTCACACTGTGCCTGGTGCGTGGTTGGCAGTTGGATATTTATTGAATTGATAGATGGGCACCAACTACTGATGTGGCACTGCAGCAGTGACAACTATGGGAGTTCTGTGTTACCCTGACAATACCTTCAATGAGAGCCCCCCCGCCCCCTCCACCCAGCTAAGAATGAGGCTGGAAGGGAGGAGACTTGGTGGAAGGAAGTGCAAAGACAGAGTTTAGGTAATGGGCCAAAAGGGCCACAGGAGAAGCAGGTGCTGATGGTCTCAAAAACTGCAGAACTTTGCTCCTTAACACTCACGGAAATCCCTCCAATGGGCAGGCACAGACAGCCTTAAAATTAGAAAGCTGTCAAGATTTATGGCTGTTTGGAGGAAAACAACTCAAAAAAAAAAAAAAAAAAAAAAAACAACACATTTATGTACCAATATATTTTAAAATAGTGGCTGTTATTAAGTCTGCTAGTTTAACAACTGGTTTTGGCCGTAGTTCATTACAGAATAAAACAAGCAATTTTCTACACATTCCCTCACTAATGCCAAATGCAGGCACACCTTACACCTTTCTGAATAAACAGGGCTTTCCGTTTATTCACATCAGTGAATATTTCTCTCATGCTATCCTTATTTTAGACAGAAATTTTTTCAACTTAGCAGCCCAAACTACTAAAATTCTAGTTGACTATTATAATTAATTGTTCCTTTTATCAAAACAGAATACTTGTACATTGTACATAATGTAGTGCTAATTTTTTTTCAACTTTAATGAAATAATTTAGGTGCATATACATAATACATATACATAGTACGAAAAAGCTCATAGTAAAAAAATACTTCCAGGGAGCCTGGGTGGCTCAGTCAGTTAAGCATCTGACTTTGACTCAGGTCATGATCTCAGGGTCCTGGGATCCATCCAGTCCAGCTCCTTGCTCAGTGGGAGAGTCAGCTTCTCCCTCTCCCTCTGCCCCACCTCCTGTTCATGTTCTCTCTCTCTCTCTCTGAATCAAATAAATAATTAAAAAAAAAAACAAAAAACTTCCTTTCTTTCCCTGCTCCCTGCTCCAATATTCTCTTTTCCAGAAGCAACCACTTCTTAGCTCATTTGGTTCTTTTGAAACTTAATCCAATATTTTTATACAGTAAATGCGCTCTCCAAAGTCCCCACTTGTCCTGTTCTATCTGATTTTATCATTCCCTAGGCCCTGCATAGCCATCTTTCTGGTAGTTTCCTTTAACACCATCTTGGGAATTACCCTTTGCTTGACAAAGAAAATTTGTTTCTTGCTTTGTCATCTTTTGTATCTTGAGTTATCCCTCCATTGTCTTGCTAGATAATATTCTCCAGTTGCTTCCTAGGAAAATATGCTTCGAGGTGCATTTTTTTTTGAGTACATATATATGTGAAAATGTCTTTTTTTCTACCCTCCTTCTTGATTATTTGACTGGGTATAGAATTCTAGGTTGAAAGTCACTTCCTGTCAGATATGGAAGACATTGCTCCTTTGGCTTCTAGAGTTCAGTATTGCTGTCAAGTAGGATACCTTGTCAGTTCCTGATCATTTGTATATATCCTGTTTTTCCTCTCAAAGGCTTTAAAATCTCTTCATCTCTACCATAATAAAGTTTCACAGTGACATGACTTGATATATTTTGTTTTGTTTTATTTTGTTTTGGATGGGTGTTTTTGGCTTTGATAGAACCTTTAAATTTGGAAATTCATATTATTCCCTTCTGAGAAATTTTCTTGTATTATTGATTTCCTTCTGTTTTCTCTGGCCTCTTTCTAGATCTTTTATTGGTTAGATATTAAACTAATTTAATTTTAATTGGTTTCTTTTTTTTCATATTTTTCCTTTTTTCTTCTCTAGCTATTGGACTTTTTGTTCTACTTTTGGGAGAGTAACTCAACTATATAGTATAAAATTTATATCCCAAACTAAATCTCTATACTGATTATTTCTAGCTAACAATATAATATGAATTCTAATAAATGCATTTGCTACATTATTTCAGTGTACTCCATTTACTTAATAATAGCATTAATAGAGTGGTCTGGTATTTTCACTTGAGTTTGCTGTCCAGGTGATCCATTTGATTAGCTTTCTGTTTCACTCTCAAAAGTATACTGTTTGGGGTGATAAGTTACATGGTCACACTATTTTCTGAGTATCAAGTGTTTTTTATTCACTTATTTATTTTGTTTTTAAGTAATCTCTACACACAACATGGGGCTTAAACTCACAACTCTAAGATAAAAAGTTGCATACTCCACCAACTAAGCTGGCCAGACACCTCCCAGGTATTATTTTAGGTGATATGTATGTAACAACACATCTATACAAAAATTCAGTGGAGTGGATTCTGCTACCATCATTATATAAATTTGGAAATTGAGGCATAAACAGTTTAATTTACTAAGATATCACAGTTTATAGGTGGTAAAGCTAATACTTGAACTCAGGAAATCTGTCTTCAGAGCCTAGGCTTTTCTTTTTTATTTATTTAGGGCACTTGGGTGGGTCAGTGGGTGAAGTGTCTGCCTTCAGCTCAGGTCATGATCTGAGGGTCCTGAAATGGAGCCCTGAGTTGGCTCCCTGCTCAGCGGACAGTCTGCCTCAACCTCTGGCCCTACCCCAACTCTCTTGTGCTTGCTAGCATGTGCATGTTCTTTCAAGAATGAAAGAGAGAGAGAGAGGAGGAGGAAGGGCAGAGGGAGAGGCAGAGAATCTCAAGCAGATTCCGTGCTGAGTGTGGAGCCTGTGGAGGGGCTCAATCTCATGACCCTGAGATCATGACCTGAGGCAAAACCAAGTCAGTTGCTTAGCCAACTGAGCTACCCAAGGTACTTTTAATAACGGTATAGATACTGCTTTATAACTGTTTGCAATCCCCTACTTGGGAAATAGTAGATTGTTTTGGACTTTGTATTATTGTTAACGCTGTTGGACATCGTTTTAAGTAAACCTTTGTGATCTCCTTTATTATTTCCTTGGGAAGGATAAATTCCTAATAAACCCAGCTTTTCTTGATGTTCGATTCAGCAGTCATTCAATGATGCCAGGCTGTGCACCTCTTGAGGATGGTGCTAATAAACCCTGTCATTCTGAAAAGGCAGACTCTACAAAGAGCTGTGTCTCTATGACTCTCAAATACAAGAAAAGTTAGAGAAGGTTGTCATTGTTTCCAATCCTTTAAAACTCATGCTGCCCTTCCTTTCATGGCTGACGTCGCCCTTGTTTATTCTTACCTTGGAATTTGCCTAGGAATTCCCTTGACAACTGTCCTCCACCCCCATCCACTGTCCACAGGAACTTGAAGTGTTCCTTAAGACATCATTCCTAAGATAAATCTATGAATTAGCAAATAAGTGGCCAATGCCACGGATCCTCTTTGGCAAAGGGGCAACTTTATCATGACGTGAGTTCAGAGGCAGGTCAGCCGCTCCTTTCTGGAATAATATTTGCCTGTGAATAATTCTGTTGATATCATCATCTCAACTAGTCTTTCACTTGCATGGGTAAAAAAAAATCCACCCAAGCAGGCAGCCAGAGATTTTCCTAAAATCTAGATGTCCCTTCTAAACCCAACCTAAATTTTGTCTCTTTTAGGAAGTCCTCGTGAACTTTTAAAATAGTTTGTCATTATGAGTGTAAGAACTGGGATTTGTCTTTTATATCTGATTCGGCAAATATGTATGGAGTGCCCATACATGCCAAGCACTGTGTGAATTGTAAGGAAAAGAAGAAGAAAACAGACTACTTCCTTGCCTCAAAATCTTCAGTGATGGTGTGTGGCTTCCACAGAATTCACTTGCTTCTTAAAAATCCCTGCTGGTTCACTGTTTGCAGTGCTTTCTCTTACAGCCCCTTTTCATTTGACTGTAAACTATTCTTTCATTTCCTCTCTGTGCTTTGTATTCTTTTTGTTGAAATTAGAAATACAATACGTGTATATTAGAAAACACCCAATTGCAAATAGAAGGGACCTGATTACGCATCTAGAGAAACTTAAGATATTTAAAACAAGAGGATGTTTTCTTTAATTCAGAAGGAAAAAAAGAAGTAATTCATACCCTGTTATTGCAATTATTCTCCATCAATGTCAGTTGTATTGAAATCTTCTGTTTACATCTTTCTGTGAACTACTTGAAAGTAGGGATTCTGCTTATTACTTCTTTAATTCTGAGCACCTGGCACAGAGCAGGTTTTTGTTTCATATTTGTTGAAGTATATCTTTCCTGGTCTTTAGGCTACAATTAATTGTATAACACACCCTTGATTTAATAACAGCTTTATATGGGAGGAAAACAAGAAGGCACCACATCTGTATACTACATTTGTAAACAGCTATTATAAAACACATCCTGATTTCAAAAAAGTCAGAGCTTAAAAAGTACGTCTCAGAATGGAGGAAATCCTTTAATTGTCCTTTACTGGACTTCTGGTCCCCAAAACAGAGTGGGCTCACCTCCATTATGTCAGCGTGCAAAAATTCTTTTTTTTGGACAAAAAAATCTTTAGTGCTGGTTGTATTGACTCAAACAATCCTCTTCCTCTGGTGCTTTTTCTGAGACCACTGATAACTTGCAAATATTTGTTTGTTATTGTTTTCTTGGATCTCCATTTCCTTGTACTAAACATTAGTATGAAATTCTTCACCAGGTTTATGGCCTTCTGTTATCTCAAGGGTCCTTCCTCTAAGGCTCCTTTCTCCTTTCTCCTGTGGCTCTCACTGGTGTCCCCAGTGTGGGCACCGCCTCAGGCTCAGTTCCTTTCTTTCTGAAGTCTTCAGTAGTGGTTCTCAATACTGGCTGCACACCAGAATCACTCAGAGAGCCCTTGTAAAATATCCAAGCCCAGATCCCAGCCCAGATCTCAGCCCAGATCAGTGGGATCAGTCAACCTGGCTGAAATATTAGTACTGTGACCCTAGATCATGTAACTGAATCTCTGAAATTCAATTTCCTCACTTGTAAAATTATGACATTAAAATCTGCTTCAGATTGCTGAATACATTCTTATTCCTCTTCATAACAGCAAATATCATCGTTTTTTTCCCATTTACTTAAAACCTGTATTCCTTGAAAACTCAGCTCAAATCCTTCTTCCTCCCCCCAGCCTCCATAATCACAATTTATTTTTGCTAATTTGCGAATCACACCCAAAACTCAAGATGGGCCTGTAAAAATGAGATCGTCTCCTCGCTGATCTTCCTACAACAGTAATTGTCACCTTTCAGTTCTTTCTCTCCATAGCAGTCCAACATCCAGAGTGATCTTAAGAAAAATTTGATCATGTTGCTTTCTTTTTCTTTTTTCTTTTTCTGCATTGCTTTCTATTTTAAATCTTCCAATGAGTTCTCTTTGTTCTTATGTTAAACTCCAAATTCTCTAACCTTGGCTGCAAGGTTCAGTGAAATCTGATCCTCATCTTGCTTCTCCCTCACTGATTTTCATAGTCTGCTCCCACTGGTTCTAATCTGATACACACTTTCCCATCTCAGAGACTTGCTCATACTGTTTGCTCTGCCAGGAATGATCTTAGGCTCACCTTCCAAAGTTGCCTGAATAATTACCTCCTTAGTGAACACTTCTCTGACCCTCAGTCCTAGTACTGTCCCTCAAAAAATCTTCTCTTTACATCCCATAAATATCTTTTGTAATGAAAAGTTTCATCATGAACTGGATGGAATAGAGTATGAGATTCACTTTTTCTTATAAACCTCTATATTGTTTGATTTGTTGCCACAAGCATGAATTATATTTGTAATATTTAAAAGTGATTAAAAAGTTTGAGGGGCACCTGGGTCGCTCAGTGTTTGAGCATCTGCCTTTGGCTCAGGCCATGATCCCAGGTCCTGGGATTAAGTCCCACATCAGGCTCCTCGCAGGAAGCCTGCTTCTCCCTCTGCCTATGTCTCTGCCTCTCTTTGTGCGTCTCTCATGAATAAATAAATACAGTCTTTTTTAAAAAAAAAGTTATTAAAAAGCATGAGAAATAGCATATTGGTTTTTCTTAAAGACATCTAGTTGTTTAATATCTATCTCCTCCCCTAGAATACATATTCCAAGAAGAGCATATGTTGAGCTTGTCTTGTTCACCACTGTGGCCACAAAATCAACCTGTGCTTCAAACACAGGAGGTGCTAGTTTAATTGAGGGAACACCATTGATTGAGAAAGACAGCACATACCCCGGAGTGGGAGGCGAGGCACTAACCTTGCCCAGAAAGGAGATGGCCCTGAGTCCCATGTAGAGAACACAAACGGTGGGGCCCACACTTGGGCTCAACCGAGTCAACTTTTTCAAGAGAATCCTACCAGCCCGAGACTGGGGCAGGAAGCCTTTTAAACAGTGGATATGGTTGAAGTCTCAAGAGGAAGGCAGCATTGAGTTATTGGCATCTGACCAGTTAAAAATAGGACCTACAGGGCAGCCCCGGTGGGACAGTGGTTTAATGCCACCTTCAGGCCAGGGCGTGATCCTGAAGATCCGGGATCGAGTCCCACATCAGGCTCCCTGCATGGAGCCTGCTTCTCCCTCTGTGTCTCTGCCCCTCTCTTTGTATCTCTCATGAATAAATAAATAAAATCTTAAAAAAAAAAAATAGGACCTACAGGCAAATCTAGGGCGTCATCATTATACTTTTTAAAAATTGTAAACTTCTCTGGTTACCATTTTGTAATTATAATTGTCTTCATTATGCATTTGGCACTTAACATATATGGATTGGTTTTATAATTTATACAAATGTATATCTGATCTCCAATTTCCCAGTTGAATCCACAATTCTTTGAGTACAAGGTCTTTTTCTTTTAAATAAATGTTTACGTGTCATGACCTGACACAATCCATATCATATTCCATAGAAATGAATATAGCTAACATTCTTTCACTCGAGAAAAATGTTCAAAGCTTCAGTATTTCTCAGATACTTTCTAACAAGTTTTTCATGTTTAAATGTAGCAGATTTTCACACTTTTATCACCAATGTTTGTGGAAGTTTCTTTGATTTTCAGTGGCCTTTAATGGGTTTCTTCAGCTTAAAAATTTTTACAAGTACATCTATGCAATGTTACCTGAACAGATGAAGTGGCTATTTTAATGAGAACATGTGCTTTGCAAGTAATAAATTGTAATTATTTCTCTATGGCTTCAAACCTAGGATATGCTATTTATAAGTTATAGGAATTGCCCAATGAGATCTTTTGTTGTCCTGGGATTCTGTTGGAGTAACTAGCAGGCTTTTGACATGGGGTTTGAGGGCTTTTCTCTTTTTGGTGTAGTTTATGTTGTGGTAGAGCAGAAAGAGACTGGAATTCATTAATTTTGCACTTGATAATAGCTGTGTCCTTCAACAAATAAAAATTAGTGAAATAGGCTCCAGAAACTCACACCTCCAAAAATCTAAGGATAACAAAGACATCTTGAATCTGCAATCTTATAAGAGCAATGCTGATTGATCCTTTCTTTCCCTCTTAGAAATCTGAATTATATGTGACAAGCCTAGGTTTTGCTCTTTTCCTGTAATTTAACATACCTTGAGGTAAGACATGTTTAATTTACGTTGCCATAAGATAGCATGGATTCAAGCTGTAGTGTGACTTCAGTAGGATTACGTTTATTAACCCAGGTTACCCATGATGACAGTTTCTAGGCCAACAGCATGAAATGAGGTTTTTTTTTTTTTAAAAAAAAAAACAAAAACAAAACAAAAAAATTATATTGTTGCTATTTCACAGAAAGAATTATTCATATAGTTAATTCTACCTTAGTCATCCAGTTGCTGTTCTTAATAGCTGCAGGCTGGCTCTCTTTTTCTCCACTATAGTCTAACAGTTACTTACTCTCTGCCTGCTTTGCCCCATCCCCACCCCCTTAATTAGACCTAATAGACCATGAACATTTTTTTGCTTTTATTAGGAATAAAATTCATAATTTTACAAAGTAACTTACCTGAAATAAAAAGACGTAAAGTGATAATATACTTAAAGGTCAAAAAAAACCCACAAAACTAACCCTGTTACTGGTTTAGGAAGGAAACACATCAATTAATCTGTTAAATAATTAATTAAAAATGTATTAGCAGCTGCTTACCATGGATTTTGGTATCTGTGGCTTATTTTATCAATAGTGGCTTGACTTATTTCTCCATACTGTAAAAGAAAGAAAACTATTATAACCTAATTCCTAGGTAAATTGCACCAACATGTCTAACAGTCTATATTTGTAGTCAAAAAGGAAATCAGATTGGGAAGTTAAATAGGAAATGGTAAATATAATTAATAGAACATAGCCTTTTGATTCTTGAATTGAGACAAAAAAAAATACAAGAAGCAAAATAAATATGCTCCTGTGTGCTCTATTTTCCCTGTCTGTAAAAGGACAGGTATTAGTAGCAGGAGGAGTATAGCCCGTAGTCTCTAAATAAGTAGGCATTCTAAACCACTATTCAGACTCAAACAGTATAGCTCTTTTTACTTCACCTTATCCTCACAGAATTAGCAAATGTGGTGGCAACAATGGAGGAGAGAGCTGGGTCATCGAATAGCTGATGGTAAAGTGTAGATCTGAAAACTCCTTTCAGAAAGCGTAATTTAGAACATTGATAAAATATTTGTAGCTTAGGGCCATTTCCCACATAAAAAGAAATCTCCACGCTCTCTCATGTACGTTGAAATAATGTGTGATCACTGAATAAATGACCTGTCTATATTGGCTCCTTTAGCCCAGGAACTAGCCAATGAATGGCACATCTTATGAATAAGCATGGGGAATAAGGGTGTCAAATTTATATCAGAAAGGATTTCGGTCTATAACCATTGCTCAATTTTCTTTACTAGGGTTGGGAAACAATGATCTGGATTTTCAAAAGTATTTCAGTTCAGTTTTGGAATGTTTCTTTCTTTTCTTTCTTTCTTTCTTTCTTTCTTTCTTTCTTTCTTTCTTTCTTTCTTTCTTTCTTTCTTTCTTTCTTTCTTTCTTTCTTTCTTTTATTTATTCATGAGACACACACAGAGAGAGGCAGAGACAGGCAGAGGGAGAAGCAGGCTCCCTGCGGGGACCCTGATACAGGACGGGATCCCAGGACTCTGGGATCATGACCTGAGCTGAAGGCAGACACTCAACCGCTGAACCACCCAGGCGTCCCTCAAATGCATTTTTCACTTACATTGATGTGGAGTGCTATATTCATAACATCTCAAAAGGTAGCAAGATCATGTTATAATTTCAACATCAGAGGAGTTACTTAGTACTTTTTTAAAAATCTTCCCTGCTTCCCCCTTTACCATCAAGCTTTACTCTAGGATGTTCCTAATCAAGTCCTTCAGAGTTACTTGTCATCTTCTCACAGATGAAGTTGAAACCTTGATCACTGCTAGCTCTTTAATATTCGTGTATAAAATACATAAACAAAGGGATGAGGAAAATAAGATTTACATGCAAGGGTGGCCCATTATTCCACAGAAAATTTGAGAAGTGGTAATCTGTATAGATCATGGTATAACTTTCTCAGTTGATTTCTGACATGTGATTCCTTAAAAATTGAACTTATCAACTGATTTACAGATAATTTTGTTATCAACATTTTGACAGATTTTCCAGGAATTGGACAATCTTCTTTGATCTTGTTCCCATTTTTACTTTTTTTTTTTTTTTTTTTAGATTTTATTTATTTGACAGAGAGCAAGCACAAGCAGGCAGAGCAGCAGAGAGCAGGGAGCCCGATGTGGGGCTTGATTCCAGAACCCTGGGATCATGACTTGAGCCGAAGGCAGATACTTCACCAACTGAGCCACCCAGGTGCCCCGTTCCCATTTTTAAAATCAAAAATTGCATCATCTCAATCTGGAAAGACTTTTGGTAGAAACAAGCAACAGATTCTTTTTCCAACTCCCTCTTTTTTCCCTATAGTTATTAGTGTATAACGTCATAGAAAATCCTCCTAAAATAAGTTGTCCCTTCTCATCCTAATTTATTAGTGAAATCTGTCACAATTTATTTGGGTAGTCATGCTGCCTATGGTGTCAAATCGAATGAAATTCAGAATCAAAATGATGAGGGTTTTTTATTGGTCAGTTGTTCATAAGAGTAAAGGAAAGACTGAATCAAAACCTAACTCAGCATCTTCATAGAAACAGGTAACAACTGATTGGTACAGTCTCTACCTTAAGGAAACTGGTTCTGTTGAATGCTTTCAACTGGCAAAAATAATCATAACTCAAAAGTGGGTATTTCCTATTAAGCAATCTTTAAAGAAGTCTAGGCATTAATAAAAGGAACATACCTGCTAGCTACATTCAGGTACTGTGAACTAGACACAGTTTTTGAAATGACTGAAAAACTGTCAAATTTGAGAGGCGCCTGGGTGTTTCAGTGGCTGAGCGTCTGCCTTTGGCTCAGGTCGTGATCCTGGGGTCCTGGGATCAAGTCCCACATGAGGCTCCCCATAGGGAGCCTGCTTCTCCCTCTGCCTGTGCCTCTGCCTCTCTCTGTGTGTCTCTCATGATTAATAAGTAAAATAAAATTTTTAAAAAACTGTCAAATTTGAGTTAATTGCAGACATTTGGGGCCCATTCTAGTTAACCACTGAAATCCTTGCCTAATACTTTCGCTTTTAATCTCAAACCATCTTGACATATTTAAGAAATCTTTTTGGGACTGATCACTGAGGAATCCTTTTGTTTCTTTACTATACGTGAGTTAACGTGCTTTTCTTAATATATCCAATTTTGAATTTTTTTTTCTTTACTAGAAAGAAGTATTTTCCATCTCTAACTATGAGGCCTTTCTTACTAGTAGAATGAATACAATGGCAGTGCATTTCAAGAATGCATAGACACTAGGGTTTCTTTTCTCTGTCCTCCTCCCTGGTAACATACAGCTCTTAGTACCAAACATTTGAGTGGGAAATTCCCTAAGGCTACCTTTTCTTATGCTAATGTATTTTTTCTCCACTTGCCTCAATTTGCAAAATATTACTGTTAACCCCTTAGGTGTCTTTCTTCCCACAGCCAGTGAGAAGCATTCTCATTGTTGTAGCTGGATCACCGAATTGCATAATGTTGCCTATTCTAGACTGGAACTATTGAAGGGAGAAAGGGAGCATTAAGGCTTTTGTATGAATGGAGCATTTGAAGTATTCATTTTATATTCAGAGCGTGAGTAGAAACAAAACAATTCTTTCTGGAAAATGTCAGTGTTTAAGGCATGGATTCTGCGATGCGTTTTTTTTTTTTTTGTATTAAAATGCAAAAAATGAACAATGCAGAGACCCATACTTCATTTTATGCTACATTATATATGGCCCTGAGTTCCAGCATAAATTATATCCTGGTATCTCTTTTTTTTTAAACTGCAGTGTTTTTAAATAATTTGAATTAATCAACTTTCAGCAAATAGACAAAACATGGGGTTTTATGACTTTGTGGACTATGGCCCCTACACATCTCTGTTTTCTGTGGAGTATCCAAATAATGAGCAACGTATTCCATCATGTTTCTAATGTGCTCGTATTAATATAATTCAAAAATCCGTGTAGGCAAGAAAATAAAGCATGTATAAACGTTAATGATACTGCATCCTATTTATTGAGACATTATCCCAGATACGATGATAAGAGCTTTACACACCTATCTCATTTAATCCATTCAACACTACTCTAAGGTATTATTATTATTATCATCCCTGTGGTGTTCTTTTTTTTAAAAAAAAAAAAAAGATTTATTTATTTATTTATTTATGAGAGAGAGAGAGAGAGGCAGAGACACAGGAGGAGAGAGAAGCAGGCTCCATGCGGGGAGCCCGACGTGGGACTCGATCCCGGGACTCCAGGATCACGCCCTGGGCCAAAGGCAGGCACTAAACCGCTGAGCCACCCAGGGATCCCCTCCCTGTGGTGTTCTAAGATGACCCCTACTATTCCTGTCCCTTGGTGCATACACTTCCTCCCAGATATCCCACCAAATACTAATTACTGCTGTGAAGGGATTTTGAAACTGTAATTAAGACCCTAAATCAGTTGACTTCAAGAAAGGAAGATTATCCTTAGTGGACCTCATTTAATCAGGTGAGCTCTTAAAAGGATCTGGGTTCTTCCTGGCAAGGGGGATTTGCAATGTGAGAGGAATTTGAAATGGGGGAGACTCTCTGTGCTGGTTTCAAAGATGGAGGGGGCCACGTGGTAAGGAATGTGGGCAGCTTCTAGATGCTGAGAATGGCCCATGGCTAACAGCCAGCAAAGAAATGGGACCTCAGTCCTACAACCACAAGGAACGGAAATCTTCCACAATCCACATGAGCTCTGCAGAGACTGCAAGCCTCACATGAGATCCCAGCTACAGCGGACACCTTGATTTCAGCCTTCTGAGACCCAAGCAGAGAACCCAGACATGCCTTCCGGGACTTCTGACCTACAGAACTGTGAACAAATAAATGGGTGAGGTTTTAAGCTGCCACATTTGTGGTAATTTGTTATGCCCAATAGAAAACTAATAAAATCCCCATTTTACAAATGAGAACGCTGAGACATTATAACAAATAGGCAGCCTAGCACGGGAAGAGAGAAAAAGGGGGAAATGAAAAGTTCTTCAACTGGCTACTTTCACTTATGAGTCACATTCAGTTTTTCACTAAGGCTACAACATAGATTTGCCCTGAAAAGCATTATGAGTGCCAGTCACCCCATCACCCCTGGGTGATGTCCATTCTCAGAAAGAAGGCAAATATCTATTACTTCCTCCCACCCTAAACTTCTCCAGGATGATAAATGTTCGCTTTACTCATTCTATATTCAAGATAACCAAGGATTTTCTTTTTTTCTTTCTTTTTTTAAAGACCTTATTTATTTATTTGGAGAGACAGAGAGCACAAGCAGGAGGACTGGCAGAGGGAGAGGGAGAAGCAGCCTCCCAGCCAAGCAGGGAGCCTGACGCGGGGCTCCATCCCAGAACCCTGAGATCATGACCTGAGCAGAAAGCAGACGCTTAACAGACTGAGCCACCCAGGCGCCTACCCCCCACCCCTAAAAGGATTTTCTTTTAAAGCAAGACTAGAACTTATTCTCTTGGAAAATGTTAGGATTTGCGATGACTAACCTTCTACTCTCAGCCCTTCATCCAGAATGGACAGATTTGACTATTTGAGCTACAGTAAAGCTACATAAGAGCTTCCCAAGTCTCTGTGCTCACTGCAGTTTCTGAAATACAGTCAAGTGCCTGTTTTGCAACTGTTCTCACCCTTGGAATTTTCTAATGTGTTGGTGGTATTGTTAATTCAAAGGTTAGAAAGTATGTTTCTCCCAGGTTAATTGTCCAATTAGCTTTACAACACAGAATTACACTAGAGGTGGCAACTCAGGCAGTATGAGCAGTAACAGTATAACTGAGTTTCAGTTAAAAAAAAAAAGGATGGTTGTTTTCGAATGACTATGGAATAAGTTGGGAGTAGAATAATTCTCAATCGAATTCAGACTTAAAACTTCATTTCTTCCCTTCTGCAACTTGGTCTCTGCACAGAAACATTGCGTGAGAAGTGAAACCATCTCTATCTACACCCATCTCCTATCACTTGTTGATAATCATCTACGCCATGCTAAGCCATAGGAGAAGTGGTGTTGATGCTGTCCGTACAAAGTTTAATGAAACAGATCTCAGACCTCAAGTTGCTTAATGCTATTTAAAATGTGGCATCCGCACTGCAATGTTTATAGCAGAAATGTCCACAATAGCCAAACTGTGAAAAGAGCACAGATGTCCATCAACAGATAAATGGATAAAGCAGATGAATGGATAAATGGAATATTACTCAGCCATCAAAAAGAATGAGATCTTGCCATTTGCAATGATGTGGATGGAACTAGAGGGTATTGTGCTAAGCAAAATGAGTCAGAGAAAGACAAATACCATATGATTTCACTTGTGAAATTTAAGAAACAAAATAGATGAACATATGGGAAGGGAAGATAAAATAAGATGAAAATAGAGAGGGAGAGAAACCATAGGAGACTGTTAACTGTAGGGAACAAACAGGATTGCTGGAGGGGTGTGGGGTCAGGGGATGGGGTATCTGGGTCATGGGCATCAAGGAGGACATGTGATATGATGAGCATGTATATATTGTATTATATACAACTGATGAAACTACAGGAGTAGTTTATGTTAATTAAATTGAATTTAAATTTAAAAACAATTTAAAACAAATTTAAATTTAATTCAATTTTAAAAATTGTTTTTAAATTTAAAATCAATTTAATTAACATATGAGTAAATATCCTAATATATAATTTTAACAAAATAAAAAGAAATTATGGCTGGGCTTGTGCAGTTCAGTTGCTGAGAATCACACTAAAAATTTCAACAAGAACAAGAACAACACGAACTTTCCTGTGAGTTCTCCCTACAGCAGAGGGAGCTTATATGGATTCCTAATAGTACCCACTTTTAGTTCCATTTTCTTTCTGCCCAAGGATGTAGCTGGGATCACATAGCAGCGATCCCCTATATTTAATGATTTTCATTTTCAGTTTGGTCAGTTAGATTTCTTGATTTCCTAGGTTCAATCCCAAGAAAGGTTCAGATTGCTAGTCTTGTTTGCTACTCATTCCATGCATTTTTGTCAATACCATGAGTTACTCTGGGAGTGTTATACCTAAATAGTCAGGGAAAACTATAATCCTAAATTTAAAGTAATTTTAGAATTTCTCCCAAAGATCTTCAAAAGCCAGGATAAATGCCAGATTTTTTTTAAGGCAGAGAGGGACTGGGGGAGAGGAGGAGAGAGAATCCTTTCTTTAAAAAAAAAAAGATTTTATTTATTTATTCATGAGAGACATAGGGAGAGAGGCAGAGACACAGGTAGAGGGAGAAGCAGGCTCCATGCAGGGAGCCCGATATGGGATTTGATCCTGGGACGCCAGGATCATGCCCTGGGCCAAAGGCAGGCACTAAACCACTGAGCCACCCGGGGATGCCAGGAGAGCATCCTAAGCAGGCTCCACGCCCAGCACAGAGCATGATGCAGGCTCGATCTCAGGACCCTGAGATCATGCCCTGAGCTGAAATCAAGAGTCAGATGCTTAATGAACTAAGCCACCCAGGTGCCCTTAAATGCCAGATTTAGAAAACAGATGTCCTGGTATTTTGGTGGTATAATACCCCAGTGATATGGGTATTAGATCACACACACATTTCACACTTTGGCAATATAGTGAAAGGACCATGACTATGGAGTTAAACCACAGGTTTACTCGAACCCATTCTAATGTATACAGTCTTTACTTAGCTTTGTATTTCCCTATCATCATCAAATAATATTCATGGGAAACTGATGGCATATGCTTAATTACTAACTTTAGGTAGTATGATTTAAAAAAAAATGTGACATGTTTACCATTAGACATGTACTCAAGATGTTATGTCAAGCCCTGCAAAAGTTAGTAACAACCATGGCATATTTTAAGGCTTCCTTAATTAAGGAATAAAATCACCCCCTAGGCTCTAAATTACAGAGTTCCTTTTTGTTTTTTCTTTTTTTTTTTCTTCCACATTTCCACATCCTAATCAAAGATGTGAAAATTAAGATGTATTTTTTTCCCAAGTCACCAACGGTCATAAAGTCACTTCAACAAGAGAAAGCCCTGTGTGTGGCTGCGGTGTCAGGTCACTGGGGCCGGGCTGCCCAGTAAAATGTAGAGTGGCAGGGTACCCAGCTACCAACACGGACGCTTCCCATCCCAAACAAGTTATTCTTCACGGAACTGCTTTGAACACAATACAGAAGGCAAAGCAGTGATACCTGCCTCTCTTGTTTTCATGGTCTGTTAGAGAAAGGAAACATCAAACAAAGTCTTCAACCTATGTTCCAGAAGGTCAGTTACAAGTAAGATTTTATTAGGAAATTGGTTCCTTCAGTTTATCTGAGGCATCCTATAAAGCCAAGTTTTGTAAAATGGGGGAAAATATAACATTTATGTATAAGGAGGTTAATGGTGTTAATATATTATTTTCATATATTATTTAGAGGGTTATATATATATATATATATATATATATATATTATTTAGAGGGTTATTTGGCCTCCCTCACCAAGGTTTCTTCTCCCTCACAGACGGTCAGCATGTGGCACTCCCTCACGGACGTCTTCCTGTGGCATCAGAAAATGCATGACTTTATTCAGCACTTAGGGATGAAAGGTGCTAATGTAATTATTTTTATATTAAACCACAAACTGTTAGGATACAAATAACTCTAGGAAGTATAAAGTGAGAGCTAAACACACACCCATCTTGGGAAAGAACAGCAGCAATGCAAAGAGGTGCCTAATTTTAGAAAAGCTATTTTGTTTTGCTTTTATAACTTGGTTGATAAAGGGAGCTTTATTATCTTTTTTGAAATCTTCTATATTGATAATAACATCTGGAGATTAGAAGTGGGAGATCCTAGGAATTCTAATGAGCCTCTAGGGGATTTTTCCAGACCAACCCAGAGGAAAATCAGAAATTTGGTGTGGAAAACACTCAGAAATTCTGAAATATGTGATTGGTGGTCTACATACGGATCACCTCCACACTGGCAATACTTTTTCCCAGGTGAATCTGGAGATTTTCCAGGTCACTGTTGTGTGAAGGTGGACAGTTTGGAAGAACGGACCGGGTTGTGCTAGGACAAGAAAAAAAGGGGCGGTTCACTGTCTTCTCTTTTTTTTTCCCATAATGCTGAAGATTGTATTTGATGATATGTTTTGGAGCACTGTTAAAGTGCTTATTAAGTAGAAATTCAAAAATAACTAGTACCAAGCTATTTCTTACTCTATCAAATACATGGGTGATATCTACTCATAATTCATTTTAATAGTGTAAAGTGAAGTCTCTGGGGTGCCAATGAAGCAGAATGGAAGGCTGGGAGAAAATTAAGAGAACCTTGAGGAACACTTCAGTTGGGACTGACCCAAACCAGACCTTACCCCACAGAACGATGAGGACGCAGATATGCACTTCACGTGGTGGCTCTGAGTTGAAGGTTCTCACTTTAGTTTTGATCCTATGGTCTCATACACGCTATATACTCCCATTAAATCCTTGAATTCACAGCCTGGCTTGAAATCCTGGCTCTAACCATTTACTAGCATCGGCCTCAGACCAGGAAACCCACCTGTCAATGCCTCCAGTTTCCTCACCTGTGAAATGGAAATAATTATAGAAACTTCCTCCCGTGGTCAATACTCAAGCTCTTTTTCATGTTGGCTTTCTCTAAAATTCACAGAGATTAAAAAAAAAAAAAAGTCTTATGAAACAACCACACCTGGATTGGTTTATTCACAGCCATCAAGAAACTCAACGTCTCATCAAAAGTCTGTTTAAATATCCCCCAAAACTGTCACAGAGAAGAAAGGCCTCTGCACTTCATTGTACTGGAATCTGTGGCATTTACAAATGAGGTGGAAGTCTCAAAGTCTTGAAGATTTTACTTTTTATTATACTATACTGTATCACATAGAAATATATTGATGGGTTCCCATCATTCTCTTTATTACTTTCTATAGGTTTTCAAGTTGTTATACTCTATGACATGTTGGTTGTAATATACGTTATGATTAATTGGTTTAATAACATCTTCCCACCTATGAAGAGTTCGTCATCCAGTCCAGTATAACAGTGTTTCTGTTGGAAAACGAGATGACTTAAGTCATCTGGTCATGAGGTCAGAGTACAGAAGCAGAAAATGGCATCAGGAAGCCAGCTGATAATATTGAGGTTTGGGTTAAAGAGAGACTGGGGAGAGGAGACATGCCTAGCTAAGAAGGAGTTAGAAATGCCTCTCAGTTTAGCATGAGGTTGAAACTAAAATTGTTTCAATAGTCTTCATATATTCTTACAGAAACATCACATATAATTTGGCAGAGACCACATCCATTTTTTAAAAGAAGAAGAATGTACTGCTCTTAAATCTGAGCTAATAACAAAAGCAATGATCGTTACTGGTTTATATGCACATGTACTATGATGACATAAACGCGAGTAGGAAATAGCTAAACATAAAAAGATCCAGAAAAGAAACCCGATATTGTGATTTTTACTGACCTCTGTGATGTGGGGAAATTTTTCAGGTGTCACTCAGCCTGGGAGTTATTATCTTTCTACCAAAGTGCAGATGATCTATAAAATCCCTCCAAGAGCCCCAAGTAGGAGAGAGACCATTCCCAGGTAGGAAGCAGCTGCCCCGGGCATTTTACCAAGAGTCTAATGGAGGCGCCTGAGCTTCCTTAGCTGCCAGTCTTAGACAAACCTGGAGGGGTGGATTAGGAAGGGCAGCTGTTCAGGCTATAAAAACCCACTAGATGAAGGTTTGTGCTTAAAATCAAAGTTCTGGGCAACTGCAGTGAGGAACACTGAAGGGTCCCTGAAGTCAGGCTGAAACAAAGCCCCATCCCCATTGGGATTATGTTGCACAAGGATGGTGGAGGAATGTAGACAGAGTCCACTAAACACAAGGAACCAGAGGAAGAACAGGGGGTACACCACTTCCTGGGGAGGAGGAGTGTGAGTTATGCCACAGACTCTCATACATTGTTTGTAACTAGGAGCTCATTTCTATGCATGGAGTGTGTGTGTTCGTGTGAGCTCAAATGTCAGTTCACACCAATCCACCAAGTGGATCAGAAGTAGCTGCCTGAAGCACTCCTGAGGCTGGCTCCGCATTCCTTGGTAAAGACTCTGTGTCTGAGGCTAGACTCAAAAACGAATATTGCCCTCGATGTAGAGGGGGAGCCACGGCTCGGTGAGGAGGGGAAGAATAGCAGCCTTGATGACAAGGTCCAGGCCTTAACTGGTGGGCAAATTATAGATGGTTTTTCACTAATATGTACAGTTGGCCCTTGAACAACATGGGTTTGAACTGTGCAAGTCTGCTTTTGGGCGGAATTTCTTTGACAAATACAGTACAGGTCTATAAATGTGTTTTCCTTGTGATTTTCATCATATTTTCTTTTTTGGGTTTATTGTAAGAGTACAGCATATAATATACATTCAGGATGTCATAATCCTCATCACTGACTGTTTTATATTATCCATAGGCTTCCCATCAACCCTGGGCTCTTAGTAGTTGAGTTTTGGGAGGAGTCAAAAGTTATACATAGATTTTTTAACTGTTAGGTTTAGGTCAGTGCTTCTAATCCCTTCATTGTTCAAAGGGTCAAATGTCTAGTCATTCTCCGTGAATCTTGTTGTCCTAGTTAGAAGGTTCTAAGTCCAAGGAATCCTGTAAGGTATTGTTTTAAGATTGTTATGAGATTGGTGAGTCTTTGGAAAGAATTCCTGGGATGCCTGGGTGGCTCAGCAGTTTGGCACCTGCCTTTGGCCCAGGGCGTGATCCTGGAGACCCGGGATCGAATCCTGCGTCGGGCTCCCTGCATGGAGCCTGCTTCTCCCTCTGCCTGTGTCTGTACCTCTCTCTCTCTCTCTCTCTCTCTCATGAATAAATAAAATCTGAAAAAGAAAGAAAGAAAGAAAGAAAGAAAGAAAGAAAGAAAGAAAGAAAGAAAGAAAGAAAGAAAGAAAAGAAAGAAAAGAAAAGAAAGAAAGAAAAATTCCTGTCACAATGCCAGGGCCAAGAAAGTGCACAGATGATAGGCAGCCGCTCTCACAAGCTTGTGCCAAACAAGACCAGCTTCTGAGTGTGCCACGGGTTGTGGGAGAAAAATCATTGTCTCACAGGCGTTAAGAAGACAGTGCGACAAGCAGATAGTGATTCAAAGCTGTCTGTGAAATGTGAATGGAGGAAACAGAATCCCTTCCTTCCTGGAAGGCTAGCTTGTGGCTGACATCTCAGATTCACAGCTTGTCCCAAAGTCCAAGGAATACTTGAATATGCTTCATTTGAATAGGCAAATGTGTTCTTAATTTAAAGATAAGGAAGGAAGAGAAGCTATATACCCTTAAGACGGCAGACAGATTGAGGGCCGCGTACGAGAGCAGGGCGTCACCTACAGAGAAGCAAAAAGGCAACAGAAGTCATGGACTCGGTTCAAACTGGCCACCTTGCTTGGGCTGTACTCTTCTGCTGGTGGCCAGTTTTGATATTTAATCACATTTCTGATCTTCAGCTTTCTTGCTTAAGAGAAAGAGGACACAGCTTAAGAATCTGAGCATTTGTTCCATTAAATGACACCGAGTGACATTAAGTACAAGAACCATAGTACTAAGAGCTGACATTTGGTTGTCAGCTATGTGCCAGGCATTGGCCTAGTGTGTTCCTTGTGGTCTCATATTTAATCCTCACAATGTAACAAAAATAATATTAAATACGTAGAGTGCTTGTATGTGCCAGGCAGAGTTCTCAGCAATATTTTACGAATATTGACTTGCTCAATGTTTACAACAGCCCAGGAAGGTAAATACTAAGATTCATAATGAAGACACTGAAGAACAGAAGTTCAGGAACTTGCCCCAGGCTACTCACAGCTCCTGGGCAGCAGAACTAGGATAGGAATTCAGGTGATCTTGTGACTCGGCCACTCTGCCTGATGTCATGGGGAAGAGAAGGGAGCAGGGACACAGAGAAGTGAACTCACTAGCTCAGGGTCACAGAGCTAAACCTAAGTCAGAGTCAGGATCTGAATCCTCCGTCTGACTTCAAAGCACTTGAGCTCCCAAGCACTTTCTCCCACTGCCATAGGTTGGGCCAGGAAAGGATTTTTTCCTTTGTTAATCTTTACTATATGCCGCCGCACTATGTTGCCTTAAGCACTTGAGGAAATCCAATGATTTCATGACTGATACATGTTCAATTTTCAGATAATACAAATACCTGCCTGCAAAAAGAAAAAAAGTCTGATTTCTCAGATGTTACTTCTAAAATCACCTGGGTTCTCTTTTGTTTCAGAGGAGACTATAGGGGGAGGATGCCTGGGTGGCTCAGCGGTTGAGCATCTGCCTTCGGCTCAGGTCGTGATCCCGGGATCAAGGTCCTGGGATCGAGTCCCACATGCAGGTTCCCTGCATGGAGCCTGCTCCTCCCTCTGCCTGTGTCTCTGCCTCTCTCCCTGTGTCTCTCATGAATAAATAAATAAAATCTAAAAAAGAGAGAGAGAGAGAGAGACTATATGGGCTCATGCCTATATACACATCACCAAAAGGAAATAAGACAAGGTTTCTAAGAACCCTTTGGCTAATTATCTGGAATTATTTGATACAAAGGCATTATCAACACAGTGCATTTTAAAGATCTGGAACTCTCTATTTCGGCTTGTGGATGATGTCCAGCACAGGCTTCTTTTATACCACCCACTCATACTGCAGTGCTAGGATGTGTGAATGTCGCAGCATAAATGTGAATCTGAATGCATTCCAAAGCCAAACACAAATGCTTTTGGATTATGCATAGCTTCCTTTTCTTCACACCTCTCCTCTCATGTATCAAAGGGACTAAAAGGGAATCATAGCAAGTCCATTTATTCACACATTTATTTTTCTGCAAAACTCAAATCCCATTACTTCTCAATGACAAATCAAGAACGTGACATTTCCTATGGAAGCATACTCAGAAAGGATTCAAATCAGAAACAATATGCTATGAAGAGCACATTGAAGAGCAATACCTTGATGTGAAAGCCAGTCCGAAGCCTTGATTTGCTGATAAAATCATACTTTGGTATTCCCCAACCAATTTCACCAACATACTCATATTTATATTTTGCCGGTAAGCTTCTCTTTGAGGCAGGCCTCCATAAATATCTGAGATCTCCAGTCTTTTCCAATACTGGGCGCTTTTCTCCTATATAGGAAGTGTGCTGATGAACTTTAGGTACATGATCCTTTATATAATCCGGACCTTAAAAAGACAGAAAGAAAGACTTTTTATAAACTGTACACTTGGGGCAGCTGGGTGGCTTAGTCAGTTGAGTGTCTGACCCCTGATCTCAGCTCAGGTCTTCATCTCAGGGTTGTGAGTTTGAACCCCACATTGGGATCCATGCTGGGCGTGGAGCCTACTTAAAAAAAAAAAAAAGCAAAACAAAAACAACTTTACACTTTATTCTAAAATGCTTCTGCCATTTTAAATGCTGAAAATAATAATAGCTAATAATAGATAGCTAATAATAGCTAATAATAGCTAATGATTATGTGGCATTTATCAGGTGCTATGATAAACTCTTTAAGATCTATTAGGTCTGATAATCCTTATAATCATGATACAGATAGTATTGTTTTTTTTTCTAGTTTATAGGTGGGGAAAATGAGGCACAGAAAGATTGGTTACTCTTCTAGAGTCACAGCTAACAAGCTCTTTGTTGCCAGACAGGCTGTCTCACAGATTGGGCTCTTAATTGTCCCTGCTCTACTGCTCTGTTTAGAACCAACTTAATACAGACGTGTCTTATATGCTAAAAACCCTCACTCGTGCCACACTTGTAGGATGCAGGCTTTCAGACATTGGGGTGTTTGATCTAGGTAGGTAAAATCCTAAAATGAGAATTAGAACATTTCCCAAATGTATCAAAAGCAACTGGAAAATGGAGACTCAGATGAGAAGGGCAGCTTATAACAGATGACGACCAAAGGCAGGGGTATTTAATAAATATTGGTATTTTACCTGTAAGACAGTGAACAAAATGGAATCACTGAATGGTGGAAGTGGGTAAAACAAGCACAAACAAGAGAAGCTCTGGGAAAGGACCCCTTAAATAAACCTGATATTGAAAGCTAAGGATGTGAAACCTATGGTGGGGGGTGGGGGGGCAAAGATCTATGGGAAGAATGGGAGTGGTTTAAAATAGAAAGTGAGCTGGGCAGCCCCGGTGGTGCAGCGGTTTAGCGCTGCCTGCAGCCGGGGCGTGATCCTGGGGACCCGGGATTGAGTCCCACGTCAGGCTCCCTGCATGGTGCCTGCTGCTCCTTCTGCCTGTGTCTCTGCCTCTTTCTCTCTAGCTGTGTCTATGAATAAATAAATAAAGTATTTAAAAAAAAATAAAGTTTAAAAAAAATAAAATAAAATAGAAAGTGAGCTGCTGGCCAGAGAGAGTTTCAGAAGTCCCAGAACCGACACAGCTGCAAGACTGTATGGACAGTTTAGGGATGCAAAGAAGACACTTCATTCTAATTTTACCAGAAATTGGCCGAAGACATTGGAGGCAGAAGCTGTGCTGTGGTCGTGATGTCACCGAGGTCCCTCCCAGCCCTGTGTCCTTTCACCTGGCTCTTGGCTCAGGGAGCTCAGCGTTTGCAGAGCGCGCAGGTGGGCCGGGGCTCTGACCAGGTACCCCGATGAGTGGCTGGGGTGCTAACAAACCCGTGCTTAGAACAGTCACCTGGGCTTGCCCAGGAAGTTGGGCACATCAAATTGCTCTTCAGACAGCTGATCTGGGCAGATGTTTTCGCAGCTTTCTAATCCCCATCACTCCCCGTGATGCACTGAGTATTATTCACTGTGGCTAATTTCCCCTGATGAATACATCGGAGCTGCAGTTCTTTTCATGTCGGGTTTCCACTCGGGTGTAACAACTTTGGTAGAGAATAAAATGGCCAGAGCATGAAAAATTGTTTCCTTTCTCAGTGTGACCGTGGTTGAGGTCTTACCTACAAAACTCCTGTCATAAGGAATTTTTGCAAGCTCTTCTGAACACGATGAAATACAGAAAAACTGTGGTTAGTCTTGCCGAAATTTCAGTGTGTGTTTAGGCCAGTGTTTTCCCAAATGTTTCATCGAATTCGACTCCCATGAGTGCACCGTGGAAATACATGTGTAGGGGGCGGGGGGTGCTTTATAGTCAAAAACATCTACCTTTGCCTTTTAGGTATTCCCAGCGTAGGAAAGCGTATTAAAAGTTCTGAGAACTCTTATGATCAATAAACCTGTTAACAATTAGGTAACTCAGTGTTTCCCAAACTTATTTAAACACGGATCTTTTCTCCCCACTGGGTCATGTTTACACATTCTGCAGATACCAATAGATTTGGGGAAATATGCCTCTGTGTAATGTTTAATTATCATTAAAATTTTGTCATCGCCCCATGCTACTACTACACAACTTATCTGTAGGCAGTTCCTTAGTCGCTCTGGGGACTGCAATTCATTTTTTTTTTTTTTGCAATTCATTTTTAAAAAAGAGCCATTACTTGATAGCAGAATCAAAAGCACCTAGTTTTAGACAGTGTAGTGGAAGGTGCACACGTGCTGCAAACCAAGAGGATGTTCGTGTGTGGGGGGGTGAGCACCATTCAGGGTTCTCTGGGGCTTTAGTCCACTCACTGCATCTCTCTAAGCTCCTGTCTCCTCATCTGTGCTTTGGAAATGGTGTGATGTGATGTGCACGGCACAGGCGATTCCTGGGAAGACCCTGACCTGGCCGCATAACTGACTCAGGCATCTTCTAAGGAAGAGGGGGGCAGTGGATGCCATCGCCCAAGGCAGGCCCCACATCCACAGCAGATGCCCTAGAGCTACCCGCGCGCTCATCTGCCCCAGGCGTCCACCTATCCCTGCCCAACCAGGAACACGCAGACAGGTGCTTTCCTTTCATGTGGGTGTGGGGACTAACGCACCCTCTTAATGGTTTTAAATATTTTTAAGGTTTAAAAAGTGTTTGTAATTCCTGGTAGGAAAACATTATCTGAATGAATACCCTAATGGCAAAGCGCTGGAGAATGTTCCAGTTGCATGGGGGGCAGAGGAGTAGGGATTCTCCTCACAGCACCCCAGCTTTCCTCATGAGACGGTCGGAGGTACACTGGTTTGTATTATTGCGACATCCATTAGGTGACTGAAGTTGCTTTTCCTTCAGCAAGGGCTTAATTTGTCAGAAGGGCATTATGCTTGACCCCCCAATTTGGCTGACAAATGTACTGATGAGATTCATAACCTTTGGGTGCTCTGATATTCTGACATATTTGCTGGGTTCTGGGCCACATCCTTGAAGGCCACCATCACTTCTGAATCCTGCATGGCTGCAAGAACCTCTGGGTCACTAAGGATTTCATCGAGTCCAGGCATTCCTGCAATTCCAGGCATCCCCCCGGCCCCCACCGTTCCAGGCATTACTCCAGGAAAATTACTAGGCCTTCCCCCAGGAAAGCCACCTGGGAAAGAGCCATACCGAGCTCCTGGAGCTCCTGATTGTCGTCTGGCTTCCTCCTCCCTCGGCCTCTCTCATGTTCTCTCCAGGCCTTCTTAACCCTTTCTATTCTTTCTTTGATCTCTTGCTCTTCACGTTTTTGCTCATACTTTCTCTGATGTTCAGCAATTTTCTGGGCCCTCAGTTGAACTTTTTTCAGCATTGCACTAGCATCTTCATCGTAATCCAGTTTATGAGCAAGGGCAAGATCATGCGCTGCTTCTTCCCAATGACCAGAAGTCACGTGCTTTCCCTCACCACTTGTAAGGCCGAGCTGAATCAGGATTTATTTCAATAGCCCTGTCATAGTCTGTAATTGGATGAAGACACTCGCTCCCTTGGCATACAGAATGGCCAAACGGAAAAAAAAAAAAAAAAGAATGGCCAAGCGAGGATCCAGTTTGATGGCATCTGTGAACAGGTCAGTGGCTTTCTGTAGGTCACCATCATTTAGGGCACCAGCAGCCACTTTTTTCTCATTCGCCTGATCCACCATTTCCTCGGTTTTCTACATTTTCATCTCCCATTTCTTGAGGAGCATCGGTATCCGGTTCAGTCACACCTTCCTTGGCAATTTCTAGATCACTTACCTCACTTGATGGTTCATCTGTCTCTACTCCACCGTCTTACTATCTGTTCTTTCTTCCTTGACATCGTCTTCTGGTTTAGTCTGATGAATAGCAGGTGGCATTTTACCCCCCACGCTCTCCACCCACTCCTGCAGGGAGCGCATTTCCTTGGTGTGCAGAACGCTCGGATCCTGCTTACACGTTTTCACGGAGGCCCGGAGCTCGCTCACCTGGCAGGGGGCCATGGTCCGGGAGTGGTGGCAGGTGGCAGGTGACAAGCACAGCTGAGGTTGCAGCCTGATTCCAAGAGCAGGTCCTAGCTCAGTGTCACCGTGTGGAAGGGGGAGAAAGGTGCTTTCTCTGATAAGACTGCTCTACAGGTGTGTGGCTGTAAATGAGCCATTTTTGCTCTTCCAAACCTCACCCTCCAGGGCCTAGACTCTATGCTGACTCTCATTCCCTGCTTAAAAGTAAAAATTTCCAGTTCAGATGCAAACCATGGTCTCTTTATTTTCCAGCTAACAATGGTCATCTCTGTCCAACTGTAGTCGCTACTCTTCCTCCACTGTGATAGTCACATTCTGATGGGAGGAGGTGCACCGTCGTCAAAACCTGCACCAGGCTTCGTGGCTCCACATTTCTCCATCTTCCTGCCCTGGAAAAACTATGTACTTTTTCTCTCCCCTGCACATGAGCCCAACGGTTTTGCTCATTTATGTTGAAATTCTAGATTTATAATTAAGGATGTGGTTTGGAAGCTCAACTACTGTCGGTTCAAATCCTGGCTTTGTCTTAGGCAGGCTTTGTGACCCAGGTAAAGTTATTGGGCCTCTGAGTTTTAGGCGCCTTATCTAGAAAATGAGAATGGTGATGCCTACCTATCTTGTAGCCGTGTTGGATGGAGAGGAGAGAATCAATTTTATTTAAAGCAGTGTTTAGATGAGAACGTGGCATGTAGTATATAGCTAACACTATTACTAGTGTCTTTTCCTCTTTTTTCTTTTTTTTTGGTTTTTATTTGATGTTTTGTCTTACTACATTTTATAAAAAACATATTTTAGGAGCTTTCACTGATGAATGATTTATTCTTTTTTTTTTTTTTTAAGGATTTCATTTATTTATTCATGAGAGACACAGGAAGAGAGGCAGAGACATAGGCAGAGGCTATGTACCCCACACCCATGCGGGACTCGATCCCAGGACCCCGGGATCATGACCTGAGCCGAAGGCAGACGCTCAACCACTGAGCCACCCACGTGCCCCTGATTTATTCCTTATTGTGAACTTCCTCTCCAGAAAGGATCTAGATGAGGGGTTGGCAAGCTTCTTATAAGGGGCCAGAGAATAAATATTTTTGGCTTTGTAGGGAATACCATCTCTGTCTCAACTACTCATCTCTCCCATTGTAGGGCAAAAGCTGCCATTGACAATATGTCAACAAATGAGCATGGCTGTGTGCCAATAAAACTTTATGGACACTTAAATTTTAATTTCATGGAATTTTAGCATGTAACAAAACATTATTATCCTTTTGCTTTTCCCCTATTTGAAAATGTAAAAGCCATTCTTTGTTCACCAACCCTGCAAAAGGTGGCAGGACAAATTTGAGGCTGACCTCCGCTCTCGATGGTGGGAAGATGGTGGTCACTAAGGAAGCAGATTGTCACAAAGGCTGGAAAGAGCACAGGCAGGCAAATCTGGGAGGTTTTCCAACAAGCTTTGTCTGTTGCCAGCCCTTGAAAAGGACCCAGCTATGGCATGTGTCAATAGAAAAACAGAAAATTCCATCTCTGAGGCAAATATCTCTCTGACCTCTTTACATTTGCAGTGTTTCATTTAATTAATCAACTCAGTCATTCATTTATTCTTTCACTTATTCATTTACTTGACAAGTACTGGTCTATATGTCAGGCATTGCTCTGAGTGCTGGGAAGACAGCAGTGAGCAAAGCAAGCACCCTGCCTTCGTGGAGCTTACATTTCCTTAAGAGGCAGGCAATAAAGGTAAACAGTCTTTCATTAGCTTTCACTTGGCTTATAACAGTAACTTCCTAGCTAGTCTTGGCTCTGGTTTCTTTTCTTTTCTTTTCTTTTCTTTTCTTTTCTTTTCTTTTCTTTTCTTTTCTTTTCTTTCTTTTCTTTCTTTTCTTTTCTTTTCTTTCTTTCTTTCTTCTTTCTTTCTTTCTTCTTTCTTTCTTTCTTTCTTTCTTTCTTTCTTTCTTTCTTTCTTTCTTTCTTTCTCTCTTTCTTCTTTTTTTTTAGATTTTATTCATTTACGCATGAGAGACACACAGAGAGAGGCAGAGGGAGAGGCAGGCTCCATGCAGGGAGCCCAACATGAGACTCGATCCTGGGTCTCCAAGATCAGGCCCTGGGCGGAAGGTGGTGCTAAACTGCTGAGCCACCTGGACTGCCCTTGGCTCTGGTTTCTATCCTGTCCAATCCATCCTCCACACAGCTGCTTAAAAGGAATTAAACCTCGGTTAAAATAAATACCCCCTCTCCTGAAAAAGCATGAAATGGTTTTCTACAGCGCTCATAATTTTTTCCATCCAGATTTCTTAGGATGGCTGATTGGTGTCTTCATAACCTGACTTTAGTCTACTTATTGATTTTTACCTTCCTTCACTTTTTCTCATTATCAACAGTCATGTCTTAAGGCTTACTGTGAGTGATGCTTTTCTAGAAAACATCCCTAATCCCCCAAGTCAAAATTAAACCCTCACATACTGCCTTTATAGTAGTTGCTTTTAATTTCACTTTCCTTTTTATATCATATTTATTGGATCTTCTCTATTTTTAAGCTCCTAGTGGGTAAAGGCTATATCTTATTCATGCCTATAAACTTAAAAAAAAAGATTCAATTGAAATATATTTGATATATAACTGTGTAAATTTAAAGTGTACAACATATTGATTTGACACATATATTGTAATATGATTGCCATTATGATTATTAGCACATCTCTCTTGTCACATAATTATAATTTTTTAAATGGTTGAAATAATTAATATTTAGTCTCCAGGCAAGTTTGATGAAAGTAATACAGTATTATTGTCTATATTTACTATAGTGTGCATTAGATCTCTAAGACTTATTTGCCACTCTTTGCAAGTCTGTACTTCTTAAATATTTCTCCTTCTCCCATCCAGCCCCCAGGCCCTGGTAACCATCATTTTACTCTGTATTTTTGTGAGTCTGGCTTTTTTAGTTCCACATATAAATATATCATATAGCACTTATCTTTTTCTATCTGACTTATTTCACTTAGCGTGATGTCCTCAAGTTCCATCCATATTGTAGACGGCCTTTCTCATAGCTGAATAATATTCCATTGTATATACGTATTACCTCTGTTAACTCTTAATTGCCAGCACCGTACTTTGAACATAGTTGGTTCTCAAGAAATACGTGTTGAATGCTGAAGTGAATTGTTAGTTGAATAAATGAATTTAAAAATTCCATCATAAGGGGTGCCTGACTGCCTCAGTCCAAAAAGCGTGCACTTCTTGATCTGGGGGTCATGAGTTTGAGCCCCACATTGGGTGTAAAGATTACTTAAAATAAATAAATAAACTTAAAAAAAAATCCATCAGACAGGAAGCATATAAACTCACGTAAGAGAAGCAAGTATTTCTTTAAGTATCTAAAGAGGAATCTACTTTCCAGAGCTGCCTTGAATCCTCCTATTTTGGATTTTATGATATGACACTTAAGGGTAAGGTCAGAGGAAGAACTGCTTTTCACGACATTTATTTTTAATAGTTGGAGGCAGAGAGAAGGATGAGAGCTCATAGTAATATTACTTCATTTTATAATATTGCCTCATGAGGCCAATTCTCCACTTCAGTGACCAAAATGAAACATTCCAAGGAAATAAATCGAAAGGAATCAAGTGGAACATGGAAATGAGTGTTTTAATAAGTATATTTGGAAATCTGTTGACAATATGGGCATAAATTTGCTATCACAGATGCGCTGTGCAGAACAACCGGGCTTATTGGGAGATTCAAGGCAAGGCAGAGGTCAGAGGTGACAGTGGGAATGTGAAACTATGAAATGAACTCTAATGGATGCATCTCACATATGAATGTGTGGGGAAGAAGAGAGGGGATGATGTTAGGAATTAATTTTTGCAACTGCTAATGTGAATAGGACTCTGAAATTCCAACAATTACCAAAGAATGGACCCATGGACTGGAAAAATTTTAAGGACTTCAGTTCAGTCCCATTGGTATCATTATGCAGTGGGTCTAACCATTAAATGAACTGAGAGATTAAGTTTGTCAGATTTCTGAAAAAGCCAAATAAACATCAGGCAGAAACATTCTTGCTACATAACATTTGTTCTTCTCTCAAACAATAAACCTCCTGTGGATAATCTGAAAACATTAGGGACAGCCTCCATAACCATAAACTTCCTCAATAAATTCATGGGATTATTGTGTCAATAAGGTAATTTATATGATAATTACATATGAAATTACAAATCGGAATTTAGAGTTATAAAGAATTAGGGATTTCACTTGATACTTATGCACGGTTCAGCCGGTGGTTGAACTAATACTGATGGCACCCTACTGTGTGCCTGGAGCTGGGTCAGGGTGAACAAAGATTGATAAGACATGACCTCTGTCTTTCTGGTTTTTCATATGCTGTAGACTGTAGATATTTGGATGGTGTCCCCCTCCAAATACATATGTTAACTCCTAAGGCCCAGTGTGAAGTTGTTTGGAAGTTGGGCCTGTGGGAGATGAATTAGGTCATGCATGGGTTTAGTGCCCTCGTGAAAGAGACCCCAGAGAGCTCTCTCGTCCCTCCTGCCTTTGGAGGTTATAGCAAAAAACATGGCCATCTATGAACCAGGAAGTGGGCCTCACCAGACACTGAATCTCCTCTCACCAGGAGCCTTGATCTTGAACTTCCCAGACCCCAGAACTGTTGTGAATAAGTCCCCCAAGGCTATGATATTCTATGAGAGAGCTCCAAACAGACTAAAACACCATTCAATCTAAAGACCGTGTTCATCTCCACTAGGAAACATGGCTCTCATGACAGACATTGTTATTCATTGAACTTTAAAGTACAGTTTGATCTAAGTTTCCAGGTGCTGCTTAGGCTTCTAGCTGTTTCATGAGTGTCTTGTCTCTCTGCTTGTCAAGCTACCCTTGTTAGTTCTTTTTAGAGACAGGAACTGTCTTCTTTTTGCTCTGTGACTTCCACAGCATCTGGGCAGTATAATACACTAAGCAAACACTTTGTAATAATCCTTGAAAAAACGATTACTTTATCATTAAAGTTGCTGATATAATCCAAAAATATAAAATTCTGCATTTTTCCTGGTGAGTGCACAAAGAAGGCAGGGTCAAAAGTTTTGCAAACATCACTGGACTTCTACTTGAGAAATAAAACTGATGGACTGACTCATCCTGATAAAACTTTGCAACCAGATGATTCTCTACATGTTCATCTCACCTGAAGGTGAAATATAAGTAGATAATAATAGATAGGTTTCATTGTTTTGTTTTGGTTTTTATCTTGGGAATTTTCCTAGTATAAGCGTGCATAGAATAGTCAATTGTATTACAAGGAACTTTAAAAAAAAGATTTTGTCAGAGAGAGAGAGAGAGAGAGAGAGAGGGCGAAAGAGCACATGCAGGGGGAGCAGCAGGCAGAGGGAGAAGTAGGTTCTCTCTGCTGAGCAGGGAGCCCAACGGAGGACTCAATCCCAGGATTCCCGGGATCATGACCTGAGCTAAAGGCAGATGCTTAACCGACTGAGCCACCCAGGCGCTCCTACAAGTAACTTTTTACCACTCAGGGAAACAGGCTCTAGATGTCCCTATGAAAAAGGATATTTAAAAGATTTATGTATGTGGTAGATTTATGTATGTGATATTAAGGAAAAACTCATTAGAGTACTGTAAATAACAGGAAATCCATGGCAAGTGGATTAAATAATAAGGAAAATTATTGTCATGTAATAAGATCTTCCAGGGTATGAAACTTCTGTGGTTGCTTAATTCAGTAGCTCAGTGATGTCTTCAGAAGTGCAGGTTCTTTCCATCTGTGTGTTCTGCATCAGGGGCCTTCAGGCAAGCTCCCCTTGAGGTTCTGGCAAGGCTATCAGATCCAAGTTTCATATACAGACACCATAATGCCCAGGATTGGGCGGAGGGGGGCTGGTTTATCAGTGGAGAAGTCTTTCCTAGAAAACCCCAGATGAATTGCTCTCTCATTTTATTGGCCAGGATTGAGTCATTCACTTCTTCTGAAAACCAACCACTGGCAAGAGGATTGAGACATCAGTGACTGGCTTGGATGAGTCAGAGTTTGACCCTGAGTCGTGTGAGGTGAGTGTAGACACTCAAACAAAATGGAGGCTTTCTAAAAGGAAGAAGGTGTATTGACCTCTGAATTATCTGCTACAAAGCATATAGGGAACTGTTCCTCAGAGAGAAAAAAATAAGGAAACAAAATCTCACACACACATACACATATATATATAATGCAACTTTTTGCTGCTTTGCAGTCTACGTGAGGACCACATCAATTATTTGGAGTCACTACTTCACCCTCCTTTGGTTCTTGATCATGATCTCAAATCTTTATAATCTGTTTTGGTGTCTGTGCTCCCCTGCCTGAGGATATAGCTTCATAGTGAAATGATACCAAGAAATGGAGGCAAGCCAGGGGCTCCATCAGAACTCATCTTCCCAAAATGCAAGGGAGAGAGAGCAGTTGTTGTGTTCCTCTCAATGTAAATCCTTTTTTTAAAAAAAAACAAAAACGATTTTATTTATTTGTTTATGAAAGAGAGCAGCAGAGGGAGAAGGACAAGCAGACTCCCCCCCCCCAAGTGTGGAGTGTGATGGGGGGCTCCATCCCAGGACCCTGAGATCATGACCTGAGCTGAAATCAAGAGTCAGACACTCAACTGCCTGAGGCACCCAGGCGCCCCTCCATTTAAACCCTTCGGGAGCAGAGATCTGCAATCTGCAAACTTTTCTGTAAAAGAGAGCGAGTAGATGTGTTCGGGTGTGGGCCACACCATTCCTGTCACAACTCCTCACCCCTGCCATTGCAGTGCAAAAGCAGCCCTAGGCAACATGTAAACATGTGTGCCTACATTCCAACAAAACTGGATGTGTGGACTCAGAAGTTAGAATTTAATGTCATCTCACATGTCACAAAATATTCTTTTAATTTTTTCCAACCACTTACAAAGTTAGAGACCATTTTTAGCTGCATAAAACGAGGTGTCAAACCAGATTTGGTCCACAGGCTGAAGTTAACTAACCCCTGAGCTACAGTGTGTCTCGTATCGGCCTTTTATTTTACACCTCTGTCATTCATGTTTTAGACAGCAAGTTTCTGTGCTGATTATTTCACAGCAAAAGTAAGCACCTAAAAAAAAAAAAGGCATTTTATTTAAATGCATTATTTTGCATGAAAGTGTTCAGTTTTCCTTTGTATAATAAGTCCCGGCAGAGACCATTGCTTTTTTCTACCTTGCTGATGTTATTTTGGTCTCATTTCATTTCTGACTTTGTGATCTTGATTTTGTTATTATTAGGATTGCATAAGTGACCAGTGAGGAGATGCAAATATAGTTAACCTGCAGTGCAAATAGAAAATAGAAAAGTGGAGGCACCTGGGTGGCTTAGTGGTTGAGTGTCTGCCTTTGGCTTGGGTCGTGATCACAGGGTCCTGGGTTTGAGTCCTGCATCAGGCTTCCTCGGGGAGCCTGCTTCTCCCTCTGCCTGTGTCTCTGCCTCTCTCTGTGTTTCCCATGAACAAATGAATAAAATATTTTTTAAAAATAGAAAAAGTAGGGTGGAATACTGTATTATATAGATAGATTGGAAATAACATAAGAATTGCACTGGTTTTACCCCACTGGAAAGCGCTAAGAGAGTATGCATTGCTCCATTAGTGCTCTGAGTAATGATGGTAATTACCACCTAATCCAAAGAGAAGAGCATAACTAACACTGGACTGGGTAGAAATAGCTACTTGAGTTATGGTGCTATGAATAGTAAAATGTACCATTGACTTAACATCAGGTTTGCTTCAAAAGAGAAAAGAAAAGAGATTTACCACTTTAAATGTAGATGTTGATAGTAAGGCACATCAGAATTACAGACAAGTTAAAATGTAATTTATTAAAATAACACTTTTCAGCTCAAGTGAAATATGGTAATTTCCTTCTCTGTTCTCTGGATAAACAGTATATCAGGAAAGGATTGTCTACTTCTCGATGCCAGCAAGTGAATTCAATTTAGACTAGTAAGTGGCATTTCTCACCTTGTAAATTATATAATAAACAGAGGTGCCTGGCTGGCTCAGTTGGTACAGCATATGACTCTTGATCTTGGGGTCATGAGTTCCAGCCCCACACTGCGTGTAGAGATTACTTTTTTAAAAAGTAGAAATGGCTAAACAAAAAAAAAAAATAGAAATGGCTAAAGGCATGCTAGAAAACATATGAACCTATTTGAATTATTGAGAAATATTTAATTGTAAAAAGTAAGAAAGCAGTCATCGACAGATAGGTACTCTTTACATTTTTTGAATCCCTTTTGTTACGCCTTTAACCCTTTCTACTTGGACTGTGGGGGTACTAGTTGTGCTCCCAAATAATTAAAAGGATTGAAAAAAAATGCTTACTTATTCCCAGAATAGATTCCACTATACTGCAATGCTCTGCTTTTAAAATGGATTTGTGAACAGGTGAAATATTAGACTCACAAAGCCACGTGAGAGCAGAGATTTATACATTATAAGCTAATTTACAGTTCCTTCTCGGGCACCTGGGTGGCTCAGTGGTTGAGCGTCTGCCTTCAGGTCAGGTCATGATCTTGGGGTCCTGGGATCGAGTCCTGCATCGAGCTCCTCGCAGGGAGCCTGCTTCTCCCTCTGCCTATGTCTCTGCCTCTCTCTCTCTGTGTCTCTCATGAATAAATAAATAAATCTTAAAAATAAAATCTTTAAAAAATAAATAAATTTCCTTCTCACTCCATATCTGAATATCCTCACTTTGGGATCTATTTTCCATCCCTGTGAACAAACATTTCCTCTAGAATCCACTTGGTATAATAGAGCAGTTGGACAAGGAAAATGGCAACTGGGATTTTGGCTTTAGCCTCAAAGCCATTGGCTGAGTGAACTTGGAAAAGTCATTTTGTCTTCCTTGGTTAACCTCAATTTCTTCTTTTTTCTGCCCCCGACAATTTTATTAAAGTATAACTGAAATACAATAAGCTGCATATATTAAAGTGTACAGTTTGTGTAGTTTTACATATGTGTACACAGGTAACAGGTTTGCCAGATGAATACCGGACACCCAGTTAAATTTATATCTCAGGTAGACAATGAATAATTTTTTTAGTATAAGTATGTTCCAAACATTGTGTAATACATATGCTAAAAATATATTCTTTATCTGAAGTTAAGTTTAATTGGGCATCCTATATTTTTACTTGCTACATCTGGCAACCCTAGTCATTAAATATCACCACAATCAAGATAAAGAACATACGCATCACCCTAAGAGTTTCATTATGCCCCTTTGCAAATCCTTTTTCTCACTCCCTACCCTTTTCCTGTACTCTAAGCAGCCACTTATCTCCTTTCTGTTGCTATAATTAATTTGCATTTTTTACAATTTTATGTAAATGGCCTCAATACAGTAAGCACTTCTTTTGTCTGGCGTCTTATGCCAAGCATAATTATTTTGAGATCATAGTTAGTATGACATGTAGGGATAGTTTATTCCTTCTTATTGCTAAGTGGTATTTTACTGTATGGTAGGCAACAATGTATCCATTTTCCTATGGATGGACTTTAAGGTTGTTTTCAGTGTGTAACTGTTACAAATAAAGCTGCTATGAACATTTGTGTACAGACCTTTTTATGGAAATGTGCTTTCATTTCTCTTAGGTAAATACTGAAGAGTGGAATAGCTGGACCATATGGTGGGTGTATTAACTTTTTAAGAAACTGCTGAATTGCTTTCCAAAGTGGTTGTATCATTTTTCATTTCTACTCACATGGCATGAGAGTTCTGCTTTCTCCACATCCACGTGATGCTTGGTAGAACTGGTCTCAATTTTTGCCATTCTAATAGGTGGGGAGTGATGTGTCATTGCACTTTTATCTTGCAGTTCTCTAATGATTGATGGAGTTGAGCATCTTGTGCTTATTTACCATCTATATGTCTTTTTGGATGAATTATTCAAATCTTTTGCCCATTTTTAAAGAGAATTTATTTATTCATGAGGGATACAGAGAGAGAGAGAGAGAGAGAGAGAGAGAGAGGCAGAGACACAGGCAAAGGGAGAAGCAGGCTCCAGGCAGGGAGTCCAACGTGGGACTCGATCCCGGGAATCTGAGATCACACCCTGAGTCAAAGACAGATGCTCAACCGCTGAGCCACCCAGGTGTCCCAAATTGCATTGTCTTCTTATTGAGAATTTGAGAGTTATTTAGATGTTCTGGATACAAGTCTTTTGTCAAAATGTATTTTGCAAATATTTTCTTCTTGGTCTGTTCTTATATTTTTATCCTCTTAATAGTGTCTTATGGAGAGTAATTTTGATACTGATCTTTTTATAAATGTTCTTTTATGGATCGCACTTTAGGTGTTGAATCTAAAAAATCTTTGGAAAAAAATAAATAAAAAAATAAAAAAATCTTTGGCTAGCCCAAGGTCACAAAGATTATCTCCTATGTTTTCTTTTAGATGCTTTTTAATTTTAGGTTTTTCATTTGGGCCTATGATTCATTTCAAGTTAATTTTTTTTTAAAGATTTTATTTATTTATTAGAGACACACACACACAGAGAGAGAGAGAGGCAGAGACACAGGCAGAGGGAGAAGCAGGCTCCATGCAGGGAGCCTGATGTGGGACTCGATCCCGGGTCTCCAGGATCACACCCTGGGCTGAAGGAGGCCCTAAACAGCTGAGCCACCCAGGCTGCCCCATTTCAAGTTAATTTTTATATCTGATGGGAGATATGGTTTGGAAAGTTCAAAAATATTTTATGTATGGATATTTAATTGTTCTAGCGTCGCATGTTTAAAAGATCATCCTTTCTCCTCTGAATTGCCTTTGCTCCTTTTTTAAGTGATGTCTGTATATATGTATGTATGTATATGTATATACATATGATATGTATGTGATATATTGATATCGATCACTAACTATATACATCATCAAATACACATACACACACATACACAGTGATAGTTTACTGGGTCCCTGTATAAAATGCATTTCTTACTGTGGGCTGCAGTCAGAAAAGTTTGAGAGCTGTTGATATAATGGTCACTCGATTTACTTTCCTCTCTCTCTCACTTTATTTCTCCTTGCTGAGTTTATATCACTCCCTGCGGAATTCACACTCTGCCCTTTCATTCACTATTGTAGCTTGCAGGTGGTTTAAGGCAAATTATTTCCTTTCTCATTTGTTTTGCTTTTTTGGGAGGCATCATGATGTGGAGAAAAGAGAAAGGACCATACCTCATCTGAATTCTATTTCATCATAGGTTTGTGGCCTTCTTCAAAATATTTACAGTTTCTCTGGCTCAATTTCCTTATCTGAAGAACAAAACCACATCTAACAACCTCATACAATGGTTGCAAGAATTGAGAGAGATTGTATGTAGCATGTGGATTATGCCTAGACATGTAACTGGCACATAACAGATGCCTAATGAGAGCTGTTATCATGTCATGCACCTTCTGATCATTTCTGTTACTCCCCTCACTTTCTGCCAGGCCCGTTCCTTCTTCCGAGCTAATCTATTGTAGCCTCTACAAGATTAGCCCTGAGATGAGTAAATACAATGCCCTTGGCTACTGTAGTGAGAAATGCTTGCTGCTATGACGCAGGAAGTATCATGGTGCCAAACAGATGGAGATCAGATTTAATTTTAATCTAAAAAAGAAAAATTCTTCTTCCACAAAAGAAACCTTAAAACTCTCTCTCTTATTGTCAAGATAGACAAAAACAAAAAAACAAAAAACAAAAACAAAACCAAAAAAAACAAAAGAAAACCTCCTCTCTAGACAGAATGCAGCTGCTAGAAATGCAAACCATTCTGCTAAAAGGACTGAAGATGTAGCTGAAACTACCATTTCCCAGGAACCAAAAGCCAAAAATTAGAGCGCTCTGTGACTGCCAATGGGGGGCAAGACGACTCTAACTTACATGAGATGAGAAAATATCTGACACTGAAGAGAAATTTGACTCAACCACTGTCTGTTTAAGGGTTAGTATCTGTTGAATCCATTGCAAAGAGGAATTGGAGACTATATTTGTTTTCTTACTTAAATATTAAAAAATAATCAAGGAGCCACTCTATGAATTCCTAGATTCCTAGCCTAGGTAGTCCCGACCTGATTATACATAATTGAAATTCTAGCAGTTGGCATGGTTGTCCTATTTTTGTACTTTATCACAATTTTAATAAATTTACTCATCCTAATTACAAATGATGACCTGGTATAGAAGCTTCAGATGGGGAGTGTTTCATCGATAACTCAGTCCAGAAACTTAGTTAATAGGAGTGGTGTTTGGGCATTTGGATGTTCCACAGAAACTTTAATCTGAGCTTTAACAGGTCGAGAGTTGCATCTTCCAATATAGTAGCCATGTCCACAAGTGACTATCAAGTACATGAGTCCCTAGTCCAAACTGAAATGTGTTATAAGCTGAAAACACATATCAGATTTCCAAGACTCAGTACAAAAGAAAGAATGTAAAACATGGCCTTGATACCTTTTGATGTTGAAATGATAAGAATTTGGATATATGGGGTTAAAGAAAACATATGATTCAAGTTATTTCACCTATTTGAATTTTTAAAATGTGACTACCAGGGAACTTTGCATTACATATTTATGGTTTGCATTGTACTCCTATTGAACAGCACTAGTCTTGAGTTTGGAAATGTGAAATTCTATGATACTGAAGCCGGTGGATATTAGAAATGTGGTTATCAAGACCGGGAATACTTGTTGCAGTGTTTGAGAGGGCGAGGTATCTGTGCGCATAACTCACTGAAGAGTCAGACAGAAGCAGTCTAGAAGGGTCTATTCAGGAGACCAGAATGAAACTACTTTGAGCAACCGTGTTTATGCAGGGGAAGAGCAAGTGGCCTTAATGTGTGGATAAGTGACCACACCCTGTCAGTGCAAATGTACTGTTGGACGTGTTACTCATCCCTGAAACCTGCCTCCCAGGTTTCTATAGCTAATTGCTCACAGCTGGATCCTTTTTAAAGTGAGATTACACTCCCTACAGGATATGTTGCACATGCTGACATCTTGAGAGTTTCTAAGTTTTTACTCCACATAATACTCACGTTAGGTCATGTTATGGCTTTGAATAAAACACTGAGTATGAAAGATGATTGTAGGCAATACTAGATGGTGACAAAGAGAAATCCCCTGGATCTCTACTAGTTGTAATCAAATAGGTACAAGAGGACTTTAGGGACAGAAGGTTTTTAAGTCAGAGCAATCACAGACTAATAATCACCTAATAATGAGGCATAAATAAAAAATATGTCAAGCATAGATAGGTCAACTTCATGGAAGCATAGAAATTAGGTAGTCAGGACAGCAAACGTTGATAGTGTCTGCTAACCATAAACGAGGGCTGAGAGGTCTCCTGTTGACAGGTGTTACTCAAAAGTGGACAGCGAGGAGGGTCAGGCCATTATGGTTTAATGCCGTTGAGTCAATGTTGCTCATTGTTTTCCTTGGAATGCCAACATTTTTCTAGAATAGTTGTGTAAAAGTGTTGATACTAGCAGTATTTTCTTCTAATACCTATTAAAAGTATATTTAAGAATATAATTAAATATAATGTGATTATTGTCAGTAAACTGTCTTTAAAAAATGCTGTGTTTGGGGCGCCAGGTGACTCATTCATTGGGCATCTACCTTGGGCTGGAGTTGTGGTTCTAGGGCCCTGGGATGGAGCTGCTCAGCGGGGAGCTTGCCTCTCCCTCTGCTCCCTACTTGAGCTCTCTGTCTCTATCTCTGTCTCTCTCCAGTAAATAATTTTTAAAAAATGCTGTATTTGAGGTTTTCGGGACGTTACATGTAAGATTACCTGATACATGGCTCCCAGATATTCATACACATATTCCTGCTGTGACTCAGTTTTTTATCTGTAAAATGGGGATAACAATATCATAGTGACAGATTTTTATAAGAATTACATAAGATAATTCATGTAAAGAATTTAGAACAGTGCCTAGCATATTCTATGCTGTCAATAAGTGTCAGATGGTGGTGGTGATGATGATGATGATGGAGGAGATCTGATGGATGCATCTATTTAACGATCACTGGTCTGTTCATTTTCATGTTTATAATTTTAACACATACTTATGAAATGAATCAAATGTTGACTTTTTATAGTAAATCATTAATATAGTAAATCATATTTCATTATCTGCTTTTTAAAAAAGATTTTATTTATTTATTCATAGAAACAGAGAGAGAGAGAGAGAGGCAGAGACACAGGCAGAGGGAGAAAGCAGGCTCCATGCAGGGAGCCTGACGTGGGACTCGATTCTGGGTCCCCAGGATCACACCCCGGGCTGCAGGCAGCGCTAAACCACTGCACCACCGGGCCTGCCCTGATTATCTGCTTTAATCCAACAGTACACTTTGTTAACTCTATCCTTATTAAATTCTGTCAACACATTAGAATTGAAAAAATATTGCTGTGGTTACTTAGCTAAGACTCAAGAAACATTCATTAAATCCATGAATGAAGTGAATGTGAGCAGTGTGGCGCTAGACATTGGATCATCCAGTGTTTTCTTTCTGCTGTGAGTCTGTAGCAGTGGTAAACGTTTAACAACTGGCTCTCAGAAGAAAAAGCTATGATTTTAGCATTTACATTTACCAAATTTTGTGGTGTCAATATTCCCACCATGGCCAATTTAAAACTACCAATTTGATGTCATTGAACATAGGATTGGAAAGAGCATAGCATCACCTGATAACTTATTATTTTTTTTAATATTTAAGGTTTTTTTTAAGATTTCATTTATGTATTCATGAGAGACAGAAGGGGGTGGGCAGAGACACAGGCAGAGGGAGAAGCAGGCTCCATGCAGGGAGCCCGATGTGGGACTCGATCCCAGGGTCTCCAGGATCAGGCCCTGGGCTGAAGGCGGCGCTAAACCACTGAGCCACCCGGGCTGCCCTCACCTGATAACTTATTAAAAATGCACAATCTCAGGCCCTTCCTTCTATTCCTGAAACAGAAACCCTGTCTAATTGTGTCTGAACAATCCCTCCAAATGATTTTGATGATGCTAAAGTTTAAGAACCACTGCCTTGTCCTCCTGCTGCTGTTTCCAAAGGAGCAAAAGTGCTAAGTAGCTTCGAACATATATTCGTGTGCTAACGAGTGACTAACAATGTTGGTGTTTTGATTCTTGAAAGCATCTAATTATGGCCTCTGAAATTGTAACTCATATATTCCTGGAATCAAGAAAGGATACCAAGCTGCTACCCTTACGGGAGGGTAGAAAGATCATTTCATCTTCAAATATTTCCATGTTTCATCTGCAATTCAGAGGCTCTGAGAATGGGTCACTAGGTGCTACTGGTTGCGATTTCTGGTGGCTTCGGTAGTAGAGACTGTGGGCAAAATTCCTGTGCTAAAATAAATAGATGTCGTGGTGCATTACTGGATATATTAATCAACTTGCGTTGCCAGTTGCTTTTGGAAATCGCATTAATACAGCCCTAAATCCAGTTATTGCACTCACAGTATTGGCAGAGACGTACATGTTTCCAGAGTGTTCTGGTGCGGTCCCTGGAGGTCAGGAGGTACAACCTTGTATCCTAGGTAGGGTTACTTCCTGGGGCTGCTGTTCATCCAACTGCCGAATATTTCCAGCCGCAGAGCACGTTCTATTTTGGGGCAGGTCTAATTATTCTTCCAGATATTGAACTGAAATCTGCCTTCCTGTAAGAGTCATCTAAGTTCTGATTCTTATTTAATAATCTCTTATTGGACAGCCTGTCAGATATAGAAAAGGTTCACACTAGCTTCTTTGACAATGTAGGCCGCCCATAGAACAATCTATTGGGTGTTCATCGTGCAATATGATTTTCAGACTCTACCATCCAGCCTCTTGGTCCTCTTCAGTGTATTGATACCTTCCTTAGAAGGTGGCATCAGAACCAGAGATAACGCTGCTGTGTGGTCCGGTCAGGAGAGTCGTTGGCTTGTGGAACACGGACTCTGTGACTGTGTCAGCTTTGTCAGCCTCGGGGCTAACTGGAGGTAGCTGACTGGGTTGGGCTCATTTTGAATTCCCCGGCAGCCGCAACCTTCACACCACGCGATTACACAATGTGTCACCTGTTCTTCACTTGTATTGTTGATTTTTAACCCAAAGTGCAAGGTTCGTATTTATTCCTGTTAAGTTATGATCTTGTTAGTTGTAGGCCCTAATTCTAAAATACTATCTTTTACAACTCAAATCAGCATCTCCTTTTATTCCCTCTTTCCCCCCCCCCCATCTCCCAGAAGGGCACACTTTCTTTCGTATTCAAATCACTGAGAAAACTGTTGGGCAAAACAGAGCTAACTCCTGCTCTCCTCCTCAATCAATTATTAAACATCAAAGCTTGAAACTGGAATACAATGTCCAGGGGAAGTACCGGTTAAATATTGACTTTCATTTGCCAATTGTACTTCAGTCTGCCTTGTAGCCCGGAAAACGAAAATACTGCAATCGCTGTGAATAATTCCTAGGCAACATGTAGGATACTTTAATAGATTTATTTGACATATATATCCCCATTCTTTGATGTGTGCAAGAGACAGTTTAAGAATAGTATAGAATAATTAAAGGCTTTAATCATAATCCTGGATTAGTTCGGATGCTTAGCATTGATACTACCTATACCAAAAACGTTACTATAATAAATCTGTTCCTTTGCAATTTTCTTTGGATTGTTTTTATGTTTATGAAATTTGTTCCTCAAGCGGCCCCTTAAATCCATAAAAATTGAAAATGATGATAAGGATTTTTTAAAAAAACCCTCCTGTTTAGGGCAGAACTTAGCGTTTACGGGCTATGTGAAGAAACATATTCCTCTACTCTATGACCTGTATGGTTAGGTAGAGTGTGGAGCTGAAAGCAAATAACATCAAGATCACAAATGCCATAATTCAACTCAAGAGATGGTCTCTGGGGTGCTATCTGACCTGATACCTTTAGACCCCCCAGAGAGGAAAGATTAGAAAATATGTTTCAGTTGACACAGGTGAGGGGGCAGGGTAGGTGACTGTTTCTTTTCTTTATTTTTTATTTTTTTAAGATTTTATGTATTTATTCATGAGAGACACAGAGAGAGGCAGAGACTTAGGCAGAGGGAGAAGCAGGCTCCCTTTGGGGAGAACGATGCAGGACTTGAATCCACAACCCCGGGTTCATGACCTGAGCCCAAGGTAGATGCTCAGCCACTGAGCCATCCAGGCATCCTGACTTTTTCTTTTAAACATGACTAATCCTGGCTAGCCTAACATCATAGAATTTTGAAATAATTTTGGAAGTAATGCTGATAGAGAATAGTATGAAATATTTGTTTATTTTTAATTCCCCCCCTCGAAAGCAGTATCATGTACTGTTGCATAACTGCTTTTAGGAAAGCAAATTAATTTTACACATTTAAATAGATGGTCAGTGGTCCCAAGTGTACAGTTATTACTGCATAATCACAGGTTCCTCACAGTAACCAAAATATCATATTTATATGTTTTAATTTTTATTTACTTTTAAAGATTTTATGTATTTATTTATGAGAGACACACAGAGAGAAGCAGAGACAAAAGCTCCCTGCAAGGAGCCTGATGCAGGACTTGATCCCAGGACCCCGGGATCACACCCTGAACCAAAGGCAGACGCTCAACCACTGAGCCACCCAGGCGTCCCATATTTATATGCTTTTAAAATGAGAGACACAGTGCAGTTGGAACCCTGACACATAGCTGGTGGGAACATAAAATGGTGTAGAAGTGTGGAAAAGGATGGGATGATTTCTCCAAAAAATTAAACATAGCATTACCATATGACTCAGCAATTCCACTTATGGATATATACTCAAAAGAAGTGAAAGCAGGAACTCGAACAGGGATTTGTACACCTGTTTTCATAGCAGCATTATTTACAGTAGCCAAAAGGTAAAGCAACCCAAGCACCCATCAATGGATGGATGGATTAAAAAAAAAAAAAAAGGTGGTATGCAGCACCTGGATGGCTCAGTCAATTAAGCAGTCAAGTCGACTTCGGCTCAGGTCATGATCCCATGAGCACTGGGCTCTGTGCTCAGCTGAGTCTGCTTGAGGATTCTCTCTCCCTCTCCCTCTCCTTCTGCCCCTCCCCCTTCTCGTGCTTTTGTGCTTTCTCTTTCTAAAATAAATGTTTTTTTCAAAATGTGCTATGTACGTATATGTTAGTCTGCTGGGGCCACTGTAACCAAATACTGGGTGGCCTAAACACAATTTATTTTCTCACAGCTCTGGAGGCTAGAAATCTAAAACCAAGGTACTTTAAGGTTCTGGTGAGATTGGTCTCCTTGGTTTGCAGTTGGCCCCCTTTTGTGTTCTTGTGTGGCCTTTCTTCTGAGCGAACACAGAGAAAGCTCTCTGGTGTCCCTTCCTCTCCTTATGAGAACACCAGTTCCATGGGATTAGAACTATGACCTTGTTTAAACTCGATTATCTCTATAAAGTACCTGACTCCAAATATGGTCACACTGGGGATTGGGGCTTCAACATATGAATTTGACCCAGGGTGGGGGAACAACTCAGTCCATAATAACATACAATGTAATATTATTCAGCCTTAAAAAGGAAGGATATTGTGATACAAACTACAGCATGGATTAACCTTGAGGACATTATGCTAAGTGAAATAAACTGGTCCCAAAAAGACAAGTATTGTATGATTCCACTTATGAGATTAATAGAAGTAGCCAAATTCATCAAGATAAAAAGTAAAATGGTGGTTACCAGGGGCAGGGGAGGGGGAAATGGAGAGTTAGTGTTTCATGGGTAGAGTTTCAATTTTGCAAGATGAAAATTTCTGAAGACGGATGGTGGTGATGGTTGTACAACAGTGTAAATGTACTTAATGATACAGAATTGTACATTTTTAAGTCTTATTTTTAAACTTTTAGATCGATCACTTTATGTATGTTTATTTTGCCACAATTTAAAACAAAAATGAGAAAAGCACTCTTGGATGAAACCATTCATGTTTTAGTATGTGACCCCAAGTGGCCCTCACTCTTTGTGGATCTGTTTCTCCTGAAACACATTTAAACACACACACACTTACTGTATAGCCATGGTGGGCAGTCAGCCTATCATCATTAGAATAGTCTAATTCTTTGTTTTATGCTTTTTTTTCTATATTGTCTTTTAAAATGTAGGAGTATTTCACCATCTACATCTACCTTCCCATAGAATCACCTAAATTTTTATATGAAATGCAACTTAATTTTTTTTCATGTGTTGTCATCAAAGTGATGGTAATAAAATTGTATATTTACTGAATTACGGGAAAATCAGCCAGGGGACTTCCAGCCCTACAAGAATGTAAATAATTTAACAATATTGTTAGATGTTAATTGACTCTAAATTAGCAGAATTGGGAAGTCCCAGATTTGTTTTGCCTTTGGTCTCTTTCCCTTCCTCAACCAATATCCAAATGTAGGGAGTGCTTGGGTCCTGGCACGCAATAAATATCTGTGGAGGGGGTGCCTGAGTAGCTCAGTCCGTTCAGCATCCAACTCTTGATTTTGGCTCAGATCATGCTCTCAGGGTTGTGGGATTGAGCCCCACATTGGCCTTTGTGCTCAGTGGGGAGACTGCCTGAGATATTCTCTCTCTCTCAACTAAATAAATAAATCTAAGAAATATTTGTGAAGGAAATGAATAAATGTGTGATATGCATGTTATACAAAGATTCCCTTGTTGAAGAAAGGAAAAAAATCCAATGTCTCATGCAAACCAGTTGGGTGTGAATGTCTAAGTTGATTACAAACAGATTTTGAAATAGCATGGCATTATTACAGGAATAATTCAGCTTTTAAAATATAGCTAATAATTTTTAATTTAATAATTTTTTTCAAGTACAGTAGAGCATTTAGAAATGAAATTTTTCAATATCACTTAGTCGCTTTTGTAAAGGAACACTGGTGTGACTTCTAGGTATCCCTTTTAATGCCTTTGCAAATATTGTAATTTAAAATTTTCAAGTTTTGCTAGACCCAAAGGGAAGAGAAAAAGTCTATCCTGCTAGAAAAAAAACAGCTGGCAAAAGAAATTCAGCTTTTTGTAATGCTTTGCATTGTAATTTATATATGAATACCATATATTAAAATGCTTACCAAAGGCAAGAACCTAGAATTTTATGCAGTTAGACTGATTAATGATTATAAGCTGTTTAAAAATTATATTAAGTGTCTACTACATGTGCAATGCTGTGTTGACAGCTGAGGAGGAGACAAAAGGATAAGGCTTGGCCTGGCCCTCCATGGTCTTATAATATAAATAAATATAATATAGGGACGCCTGGGTGGCTCAGCAGTTGAGCATCTGCCTTTGGCTCAGGGAGTGATCCCGGGGTCGAGGATCGAGTCCCATATCAGGCTCCCTGCATGGAGCCTGCTTCTCCCTCTGCCTGTGTCTCTGCTTCTCTCTCTGTGTCTCTCATGAATAAATAAATAAAATCTTTTTTAAAGATGTAAGTGTACAGTCAATTACATGTGAAATCTGGGGATGAGAGTCTGTTAAAGTTTTCTGCTGTCTACCTAAAAGAAATGGAATGTAAAGCAGATTTCCAACATTACTGCCAATCGCCATTAATGAGACCATTATGAGGTGAGTAGGTTCATATAAAAAAACTTCACAGTTTTCTGCCCTCTTCAAACACTGGCTATATCTTATAGCAGATGAAGAAATTAAGGTAATAAACACAGACCAATTAGCAACACTCTGTAGTCCAGTTATTCAGTGTTCACAACCTGCAGAATAACATTACCTTTGCTCCATCAGGTGTTTTTTTTTTTTTCATGTTAATTAGTATTGTGAAAAATACAACAATTTAAGAATTACAGGTTTTTTGGGGGGGGGTTCCAATTTTCTAGTTAACCAAAAAGGGGAGGGAATTCACCCTTTTTTTTTTTTAAATTCCTTTCCTTCCCTCTTAGGGAGGCTCTCTGGATTGTCATCTTTTCTGTTTTCCTACCTTTTCTTTAGTAACCCCTTGTGGCTGCAACTTGGCTACTTCATGCCTGTTTGTTAGTTTAAAAAGACTAAAGTGGAGAGTCCTACTGTGCTCTCAATTTCTCATTTCTAGCAGCAGCCTGCCCCCCACAAGGAGACACTGGGTGAGCAGCTGGGCCCCCAGGAGAAGGAGGGGTTAAATATATTCCCTTCGAACTTGTGTGATTCCCTGCCACTGCTTCCCACAATGCATCTGCAATACCTTTAGGTTTCCATTTCTACTAAAAAGCAAATCTCTGTCTCTTTCAAAGGAATATGAACATAAGTAACCGCCACCCTGGAAAGCTCTGTAGGGAGTTAAAGGGGGTCAGGGACTGGATGAATAGAATATAGATTGGAGGGCGCAGGTGGAAGCTGTCTGAAATCTGTTTCTGGATGTTGCTCTCAGCAGTTCTCTATTAGTGAACAAATCATATAAGTCATGGGAAAGTAGTGTTAAAGACATTTTGGAAGAGAGAAAGAAGATACCGTGGAGGACTCCTCTCCTTTCCACCCACACACACCTTCTCTAGGCAAAGAACTAAATTAAGAGTGAACAACAGTGTGTTTCCTCTGCATTGTCCTTTTATGCTAATTATTGACCAAGTTGAGAAATAAACCAATATCCAGAATGACTCTTTGGATAGGAGGATAATCCGTTAAACATGTAAGCTAGTGCCCGTGAATAGTATGAAGGAAAACACCTACACTGCACACTTCTCAAGGATTTGTTCATCAGTTCCTGCACTCCTTCCTTCCACTATTTTTTGAAAAGGCGCTCTGCGGGACTGCTGGTAGTGCTAAGACTATGTCTTTCACTCCCTATCCTTTGAAGCTGGAACCAGAAAGACAGCGAGTCCCAGAAGTCCCGGTCCCCCAGCGAGAGGTGCCCAAATAGGCCGCATCACAAGAAAGTCTGTGATGAACCCACCATGCATTCCCAGTCCACCGCCACCAGCTCAAGAGAGTAACTCAGACAGACCATCTACAGACCAGTCGTAGCCTGGTCGCCACCGGATGTCTACTAGCCATATCTGGAAACTACCTGGACTTTTCCATCTCATTCTGATTGCAAGAGAAGAAGTTAGTAATGGCCCACCCATGAGGGAACTCTTGCTTACCATCCTGGCATCATGAACACTTCCCCTACTTGCACTGTGCAGAATTCAAATAATGAGTTCTCTCCGACCTTGAAGTGGATGTGTTTTGATTGGAGAGGTTGGCCTGGCCAGGGCAGCAACTAAGGGTCAGAATTTTTGGCACTGAAAATTCAGTGTCCCAGGAAACCCTTCATCTGGGGTAAACTGGGGCAATTGGTCTTCCTGGGACTCAGTGCTGGTGTAGCTGGGATTAGAAGGTCTCAATCTGGACAGCAGGAGAGACTAAACCCAGAGGAAAGGTAAATATACAAGGGGGTGGAGCCAGCCATCTGGCCGGTTGGATTTGCTCCTTGGAGGTAGGCAGACAGTAAATCAGCGCTGTACTGGAGCTGAATTTCAAAGCTCTAATCAAGATTCCCTAAATATCCTTTGGTCGTTGTTTAAAAAACTGTAAACAGAGACCAACTAGGGTTTGTGATTATCTACACGCAGCTTTTTTGCTCCTCATTCTCCTTTGTCTCTGTAATCGTAGAGGGGAGAAAAATAAGGAGAGACTAGGGGTAGAGGTGGGGAGGAGACACTGAGGTCAAAGGTCTAGCGTTTGGTAAAGGTAGGAGAAAGTAGAAGATCCAAATGCCTGTGATCCTTTTTGATGAACGGACCACAGGAGTAATAACCATTATGGTAGAAGCTGTCTTCGAAGCTGCCTTATGTTAGAGTCACTTGCTCAAAAGTTTATCTACTCTGCTGTGACTAGTTGAGACGTGAAAAGGTGGGTGATGGGAAATTGAAGTATCTCTGACCTTGGATGTTCCGTCTCTGAGCCAGGTAGAGTGAGAGGTCATTTCCTTTCCATTGATCCACGGGGCAACGCTACCCCACTTTCTGTGAACTCTCTTCTTTAATAGATGGTCCTGGCTTTTTTGGTAACAATACATCATTTTCCTTTGGGCACAATCTCAACTCCAAATGTGTGCTTTCAACTTGAAAACATCTTAAACTGAGGCACTCTGTCATTAGTTTAGGTGATTCACAGTGGTGAAGTAAACGTCTACTGTACAGTTTTTGTCAGTTTGTTGCATCATCACACAAAAATGGCAGGACAAACTCCCCTCCAAATTTGGAGGTAATGTTTGAGACAGTCCGATTTAAGATAAAGGCTGATATTGCAAATAAGTACCACAATTTTCCAAAGTCATTCTTCAAGGCCGTGAAAATGGTGGCTGCCAATTGGAGAAAGCCATATCAAGATGCTGTGGCCCCAGACGACCGTGATCCTCAAACCCAAACTCTTGAAGACACAAGCTTTCAATTTCCCATGGTGACTGTGAACAAGTGGCTTCTCCATGCTGCTGCTTGTGCCTCAGAGTGTTCTGGGTCAGTAGAAGCAGGAAATTACTTATTAAACGATGATTAATGAGGTTCTTGACCAATATATAGACTAATGCAAATAACTTCCTACTTTATACTCCTTACACAGAACAGTCTGTACATAGACGGCATTTCCCTAGAACCTCTCCTCCCTCCCTCCCTCAGAAGCAGACATAGAATTATCATAGTCCTGGGGATTTATTGCAAGCTCATTTCAATCTTTATCTTCTTGGGTAATTATATGCCGAGGTCAATGATGAGGAATCATTTATTTGTTTGTTTTTGGCCCATTTCAAGGAAGTCTAAGACACTTGGTTTGAGGCAAAGACAAATATTCCTGAGACCTAGAACTGATAGGCTCTTGGTTTTGTTGTTTGTTTAATCCTTGCAGATGAGATGAGCCATCCTTCTGCAGGGCATTTCCACGTGTCAACGGGTACATGTGTGAGCCAGTGTGTGTGTACACATGGGCGTAGGCACATCCCGTGAGGGGCAGTGACAGAGGAGGGGACTGTAGGTTAGCACTGGGTCCTCTGTTCCAAACTGGCTACACAATCCTCAGGAAAGGAAATGAATGAGATTTACCACATCAGTTCCTAGGACTGTAGAATCGTGTGTGTGTGTGTGTGTTAATCTTCTTTATTTAGCCCACATGACTAGCACATCTACTTTGTTCTGTTTCCATTTTGTGAAAAGAGGGTGGTGATAGCTGTTTAGCTTGTAGATTGAAGTTTGAAAGAGTCTGGAAATCCCTAAAATAAAGAGATGTGGGAGGTATTATTTCCTTGCAATGAACAAAGAATTTATATAACCCAATTGCTATCAGCATTTATTCAGTAATCTTCTCCTAACTTCAGATAGCTTTGTTTGCATAAGTTTTGAATACTTAGATTCCTGATTATCCTGTCATCAGTGCCATAATTCATTGGGTTGGAAAACAAATTTTGTTTTTATATAATCATTTGCAGAATGATATAAGGCACACTGAGTTAAATGATACAAATGTCCCCTTTCTCAAATTCTTTTCATTGTGGGCTTTTAAATTACTTTTAAAAATCAGTGGTTGTGAGCCGAGACCTCCGATCTTCTGACTAAAGTCGAGTTAGAGATTACCGGGTAATGGGATCGGAGCATATGTGAGCTTCCAGGAGCAGAACACAACAGTTCTACTACCCTAGAGTCTACTGAGTTTCCCAGTCACGTGGACCACCTGTATCACGAAGTCTTGGTGTGCTTGCTGAACATGCAGGGCCCCAGAAAAACTCAGACTTTGGGATATTTTGCATTCTCAAAAGTTTCCATAAGTGGTACTTAAGCATATTACATTTTGAGAATCAGTGTCCTACATTTGGAGTTGTGGTTAGCTCAGAGTCCCTTTCAGGAAGATCTTAGTATTTGCTGGCAGTAGAAAGTGGCAAAGAACCCAGAAACTGGATTTGACTCACATTTCATGGCACACTGTGTCTGTGTTTCCCTTAGTAGGCGCCTCCCTCCCCTAATTATGGATTTGTGAGTTCCATGCATTGTTGAGTACACTCGGGAGGTCCCGCACTTATTCTGGCCTCTTGGGGTTCCTAGCTGTGCTCTTAGGTCCCAGGGCAATTTGCTGGACTGTGTCAAGAATGAGGCTTAGAAATAAGCTGGGTCTCCCCTTTCCTCCACCAGAAGATTTCCTGAGGCTGTTCCAGGTGCCGTCAGAGAAACTCAGTACTGCTCGGGCTCTGCTTGGAAACCAAGTAGTGGGACTCCTGGTGTCGCCTGTCTAGCTCAACACTTCATGCAGAGCAGAAGCAATCAAGCTGCTCATTTCTTCCCCTCAAATGATCCCTTGTGCTCCCTATTGATGAACAGACGACAGGAAAGCCCATTTTGGTAGAGGCCGTCTTTGAAGCTGCTTTAGAGTCACTTGCTCAAGATTTTACGGACTCAGTTGTGTCTAGTTGAGACGTGAGCAAGTCAAGCGCCAAGAAATTGAGTATCCATCCCTGACCGCAGATCCTGTCCTGCAATTCTGTTATTCTGGCCCTCCTGCAATTGTGTAGCTTCCGGAAGTTATTTCCTTTACTTTAGAGACTGCTGCCCTGAATAAATGGTTTGATCACATAGATGATTTAAGGTCTCTTTCAGTCCTGTTATTCTTAAAGGCATGCATAATCTTCCATCTGCCTCAGACTTTCCCCCAGAGTGTGTTTTCTTAAAAGATGATGTCTGCGGTCAGAGGGGCCTTTTAATTGGCGCTTTGAAAGGTTCCACCTTTTCTGAGATAATTGCCTGCAACTGGGGTTAGCAAGACAGTGAGGCACTTTATCCTTTATTACTTGCTGTGAATGAAATGGACTGGGATCGTGCTCAGCAGGTGCCAGGGGAAAGTGCTTCCTCGCTGGATGTCAGCAGGCGCTACTCCTCTCGCAGGAGAGGGAGGAAGGAAGGGGTGATGGACTCCAGCTGAACAGGCAAAGTGGATGCCTGTAGGAAAAACGTCCCACCCAGATCACCCTAAGGAGATCTTTCTACTCTCTTTGACTATAGAATAGTTTTCACCAACCAAGATTACGTAAATTAATGGGGTTTGTATGTAGTATTCCAAAATCTTCCATTCCACCATAACATATTCTTAATGGAACTTGTTTTCTTCAGTATGATTTAGATGAGATTTATAAGAAAATCCAAAAGGCCAATACTTAGCAGGTTTTCATATATGTCTTGGGAAGGCTCTGATTATTTGCATCACAAATAACTTCATCTCTGGGCCCAGGAGCAAGCAGTTTTCTTATATTGCTAATGATCTGTATCAGTGGACAGTAGTGACACATATATGGAGCTTACCACGTGCGAGGCGATGGTCTAAGTACTCAATGTGCATTAACTCACTTTAAACTCTCAGCAACCTTATGACATAGATATTATTATTGCCCTTTTACAGTTGGTCTAGTTGAGGCACAGAGTGGTAAATATGTTGTCTAGGGGACAACAGTTAGCAAGTGGTAGAGCCAGAAAAGTTTAGATCACTGCTACTCAAAGTGTGGTCCCTGGACCAGCAGCATGGGCCTCACCTGAGAGGTGGATAGGACGCCCAACCCAGAACTTTGGAATCAGAATCTGCACTTTCACAAGACTCTGTGTGATTCATATGGACATTAACGTTTAAAAACCACTGGCTTAGATAATGTTGAATTATTTCTCTTCATACCCATAACCTGCTTATGGCTTTAGACTTTGGGAAATAAAGTGTAGTTGGCTGGCTTATTAGGAAAAAAATGGGATTTGAGAATGATTTTTGTGTCCTCTCCCCAGTACCTCTCTCCTCTGGTTAATCATATGCTCGAGCAAAAACAAAACAAAACAAAAAAACTTATTTTCCTTAATAGTTTCTTAAGAAAAAAAGTTTAAAAAGTTATCAGATTCATATAATATGCAGGCCACTTTCATCTCATCATGGCAAACCTTATGGAAGAGGTACTGTTGACCCCAAATTACAGATGAGAAGACGGAAGTTAGAAAGGTTAAGGGACGCCTGGGTGGCTCAGGTGGTTGAGCATGGGACTCTTGGCTTCTGTTTCGGTGCGATTTCAGGGTTCTGGGATGGAGCCGCACATTGACCTCAGCACAGAGTCTGCTTGTCCCTCTCCCTCGCCCTGTGTCCCCATTCACATGCTCTCTCTCATCCCTCTCTCCTAAATAAATAAAATCTTGAAAAGAAAAAAAAAAAAAGAAAAAGAAGATAGGTTAAGGAGAAAAGCCAAGACTGACACCTAAGTTTCCTAAGTCCTTGCTTCTTGAAGCAGGAGCTTCATGTTTATTTGTTTCCTAGGAGGTAGCCTGGTGTCTCGCTTACAGTAAACAATCAGCTAAGCTTTGACAGAAAGAAAAATATTTTTAAAACCCTGTTCCAACAACAACAACAAAAAATTTTTTTGCTTCCTCCTAAGCATTTGTCCCTGATTTCAAGAAGTGATAGTTATGTAACCTACAAGGGATCATTTTCATTTGGAAAATGAAATTTTCCAATTTCATAAATTTCATAATTTTCATTTGGAAAATTAAATGAAGGCCCAGAAAGGCAAATAAATGCTTCTCCTTCCCACCTTAGTTCTTTTAATAAAAGTGTTTATTGTTCTAAAAAAACCCCAAAAATAACCCCCCCCCAAAAAAAAACCCAACAGAGTATGGGACAAAGCTTATCCTGTTTTTCAAAGTGTAGCAGCAACTTTTTTTTTCCTCGCAAATCACAGTGGTGATGATGTAGATTACCAACGAGTTTAGGTAAGATTGATTTAGAACTGCTGTCCCTTGTAGATAAATTTTGATTCAGGCAAATCAAATGCTATGTCTACAGAATAAAATGCAGATTAGCCAACCAAAAGTGACAGGGCCATTAAAATGTATAAGATTTTGTCATGAATTAGTTTTCAAAAATGTAAAATATTTGCTTCGTGAATGATGTGATGAGACACCAGCTGAATTTCCAGTAGGACACTTTTATTCTTTCTTCAAATAGGAAACCACTGGCAGTTCAGTGTGAAGTCATTTTCTATTTTTAAAGTAATTGAATTTGAAACATAACTATTAGTGTGACAGCTTCACGGGGCAAAAAATGAGATGAATAAATGGGTCTGAAACCCAAGCTAATGGAGCAGTGCTTTTCAAAATTACATACACATTTATGTACTTCTCCTACCACTTATAGTTTCATTCATCATATTGGGTTTTGGCCATTTCCTTGAGAGTATTTCCAGTTCTAATATATTTGTAGCAGAAATCCCATGCTGTGATCACTCCTTTGTATGGTAAGATTCTATAATATTCCTGGTTTACGTGAGCAGATTTTCTAGTAGGTATATGATGGCTGACTAAATACATTAATTTTTTATTCAGTCAGTAATCTGAAAATAATGCACATAAATGTGTCATATAAATAGGGGGCAAGTGGAGGCTTCCATCCTTCTGATCAAGGCTGTGTAAGCCTTCAGCAAGCCACTTAGCTCTCTGACCCTCAGTATTTCCATCTGAAAAATGATAGGTTAAATTAGATAATCCTTTATGCTGCCTTTTAAATGTAACATCCCATATTAATTATTCCATCTCTCTCTTTAATTTGGACCAAGTGGGAATTTATGAAAAAGTCTGAATGAAAGGATGTATTTCTTTTCTTTTAAAAAATTTTAATTACAGTATAGTTAACACAGTGTTATATTAGTTTCAGGTGTACAATATAGTGATTATACATTGCTCAGTGCTCACTGTGATAAGTGTACTCTAATCTCCATCTATTTTACCCATTTCCCCACCCACCTTTCCTCTGGTCACCATCAGTTCTCTATTGTTGAGTCTGTTTTTTGGTTTGTCTCTTTTTTGCTTTGTTTGTTTCTTAAATTTCACATCTGAGTGAAATCATACGGTATTTGTCTTTCTCTGATTTATTTTGCTTAGCATTATATACTCTCTAAATCCATCCATGATGCTACAAATGACAAGATTTCATTCTTTCTTATTGCTGAATGATATCCCATTACACACACATACACACACACATACACACACACACTCCACATCTTCTTTATTCATTCATTTATCGATGGACACTGGGCTGCTTCCGTAATGTGGCTGTAGTAAATAATGCTGCAATAAACATAGGGGTGCATATATCATTTCGAATTAATGTTTTTGTATTCCTTGGGTAAACTGTAGCATGATTACTGGATCATAGGGTAGCTCCATTTATAATTTTTTGAGAAATCCCCATACTGTTTTCCACAGTGGCTGCATCAGTTCGCATTCCTACCAACAGCATGCAAGGGTTCCTTTTTCTCCACATCCTCATCAACAGTTGCTTTTTCTTGTGTTTTTTATTATAGTTGCTTTGAAAGGTGTGAAGTGATATCTTATTGTAGTTTTGATTTGCATTTCCCTGATGAACAGTCATGTTGAGTATCTTTTCATGTGTCTGTTGGCCATTGATCGTATATATTCTGTGGAGAAATGTCTGTTCATTTTTAATTGGGTTATTATTATATTTTTTGGTGTTGAGCTGTATACATTCTTTATATATTTTGGACACTAACCCTTTTTTGGATATGTCATTTGCAAATATCTCCTCCTATTCAGTGGGTTGTCTTTTAGTTTTGTTGATTATTTCCTTTGCTGTGCAGAAGTTTTTTATTTTAATGTAGTTCCAATAGTTTAGTTTATTTTTGCTTTTGTTTCTCTTGCCTCGGGAGGCATAACTAGAAAAATGTTGCTTTAGCTGATGTCAGAGAAATTACTGCCTGTGCTCTCTTCTAGGATTTTTATGGTTTCCGGTCCTTAATCCATTTTGTGTGCCCTATAAAAGAGTGATCCAATTTCATTATTTTGCATAAAGCTGTCCAGTTTTCCCAAAACCATTTGGTAAAGAGACTCTCCTTTTCCCACTGCACATTCTTGCCTCCTTTGTCAAAAATGATTTGACCATATAATCATGGGGTTCTTTCTGGGCCCTCTATTCTGTTCCACTGATTGATGTGTCTATTTTTGTGCCAATACCATACTGTTTTGATTACTACAGCTTTTTAATATATGTTGAGATACAGGATTGTGGTACCTCCAGTTTTGTTCTTCGTTTTCAAGATTGCTTTTAGCTATTCAGGGTCTTTTGTGCTTTTGTATGCATTTTAGAATTATTTATTCTAGTTCCGTGAAAAATGCTGTTGGTATTTTGATAGAGATTGCATAAATCTGTAGCTTCGAGTATTGAAATTTTAACAGTATTTGTTCTTCCAGTCCACAAGTATGGATTATCTTTCCATTTGTTTGTGTCATCTTCAATTTGAAAGATTGTATTTTTAAATGAATGTTATTTTTAAACTTTAAAACATCATAGGACCTAAAACTGGGTAAGCTGGGGTTGTGTTTTATTTTTTTAAACAAATGTTTTAAAAGTACATGACCATGCTCTAAAATATTTTTTAACTTTATTCATAGTTTTGTTTATGATATTAGTTTTCATGGTCAGATCCCTGTAATGCAAAAATAACATCTATAAAATCTCCTCACTACGCAATAGAACTTAACAAATTGCTAGTAAATCCTTTGTGGTAGAATAAGCCAGCAAATAAAATGTTTTAAAAGTATAGATGATTAATTTGCCCTATCAGATTAAACCCACAGTTATCAAAAACATATGGATTATAGAAAGCAGAACAGTGTTTGACTTGGGGAGGACTGACTGGAAAAGAGCATTAAGGAACTTTTTAGGGTGATGAAAATGTACACTATCTTGATCTAAAAAGTAAATACATAGACACAGCGTTCAGTTTGTAAAATGTGATCAAGCTTAATGAACTTTATAAAGTATATGTTGTTAAAAAACAAAATTCAACTGAGTAAATTTTAAAGACCTTATTGGCTATACCCAATGATTCATGAACTGGGAAACATCCAGTCTAGCAGATAGAAAGGAGCTCCGAGGAGCTGTAGAAAATGGAAGACTTTTATAGGCAGAAGGAAGCAAGAATGTGGAACTTATACTAGGCAAAGTTTGGTTATTGCAGGTTTACTTTCCTTTAGGGGATTGCAGGCACCTATCAGATGATCAGATGGCTCTTGATGGGCCAGTTGAAGATCCACTTCTGAGAGACCTTATGTTGTTTGAACCAAGTCTCAGTTTGGTGAGGTAAGACTTTCCATGAGTGACTCCATTTGGGGCCTCATTTGTTTTTAACAGTTACACATCAACCTCCTGTTAAAGTTTTAAAGGTTGTACTCACTGACAATTTTTTCAAAAAGAAAACTGCAAATTGCAAACATATTCATTGCAAACTGAATACATTCTAAAATCCGCCTATAACGTAGACGATAATTTATGCTCTATTTCTAGCATTCAAAAAGAAAAGAAATGAACAGGAAAAACAAAACAAAGTGTGTGCTTTAGTTTTGTGGAGTGCAATGTGATATAGTTTTCCTCCTTTCTACTTGCTTTTACGTTATTTCTTAAGGCCTTTGGAATTAGATTTGTGTTCCCTTTCAATACCACACTGTGCTGTGATGGATATTTAGATAAACAAATAAGACAACAAGATAACCTATAATGTTCTAACCAGAGCAACAGATTATAAGCTTCTAGGAGAAAAAGAGCATCTTGTTCATGTTCATGTTTATTTTCGTATCCTCCAAAGCTCCTGGCCACGTTTTTATTTTTATTTACTTATTTATTTTTTAGTAATCTCTGCACCTAACAGACTCAACTTGAGGTTCAACAGTCCCATGCCCTTTCTTTTTTTCTTTTAAAGATTTATTTATTTATTTATTTGAGAGAGAAAGCAAGCAGAGGGAGGGGCAGAGGGAAAGGCAGAGAAAGAATCTCAAACACACTCCTGCTGAGCGAGGTACCTGACATGGGTCTCGATCTCATGACCCTGAGATGATTGATGACCAGAGCTGAAACCAAGTTGGATGTTTAACCAGCTGAGGCACCCAGGCACCCCTCTCATGCTCCTTCTGACTAAATCAGTCAGGCACCCCTCCTGGTCCAGTTTTTAGTATTCAGTAGGGATTCAATTTATATTTGTTAAATTGAATTTTAAAGCATTATGATAAAAATTTAGTTTCAAAAATTATTTTTTAAAAGAAAAATATTAAAATTTGATAGAAGAATAAAAATTGATGAGTGGCCAAATTAGATAAGTGGTCAAAGTACACTAAGTAAATGCACACTGAATCAGCTCATAGAATGATCGAGCCTTTAGGGTGCCTGGGTGGCTCAGCTGGTTAAGCATCTGACTCTCGGTTTTGGCTCAAGTCATGATCTCAGGGTCCCTACATCAGGCTCCATGCTCAGCTGGGACTCTGCTTGAAATTCCCACCCTCTGTACCTCCCCCTACATGTGTGCACCCACTCTCTCTCTAAAATAAATAAATCTTTTAAAAAATATAGAAGAGTAGAGTCTTTATCTTCAACCTACCGATTCCACTCTTTGTAAATATACCACAAGAAAACAATAGGGAGAGAAAGAATTTATGCAAAAGCATCCATGTAGCTTTATTATAAGAGTAAAAATTTGGAAATTAAATACAAAATACAGGAGAATATGAAGTTACTCTAAATCAATATACTGAAATCTATCAAAGATGACAACTTGGAATTATGTAAATACATGAAACTAAGTATACACTGACACAAAGGAGAAGAAACTTTAAGTTGTCAATGAAGAAACACAGTTGCGAGTGACAGAAAAACCTAACCTACAGTGGATTAAGGAAAAGAGGAAATTTATTGGCTGACAGAAGTGAAAAGTTTAAGAAACACAATATCGCTTCAAAAGGGTTCATTGACCTAACAAAAAATATGTAACTATAAAACTTTCAGGAAAAGACCTAGGAGAAAAATCTAGGTGATCTTGGGTTTGGTGATGAGTTTTTAGATACAACATCAAAAGCATAATCCATGAAAGAAAAAATTGATTGGTTGTGCTTCATTAAAAGTAAAAAGTTCCTCTGTATAAAAGACAATGCTAAGAAAACGAAAAGACAAGTCACAGATGGAGGCAAAAAACATCTACAAAAGGACTTGTGTCTAAAAATACAGAACTTTAAAGCTCAACAATAAGAAAACAAAAAAACCCAATTATAAAATAGGCAAACATTATGAACAGACATCTCAACAAGGAAGATATACAGATGGCAAATAAGTACGTGAACATTAGTCATTAAGGAACTGTGAACTCAAACAGCAGTGAGAAATAACTACATACCTATTAGAATGGCTGAAAGTAAAAGACAACAAAACAAAACAAAACCACCCCCGAAAAACAGACAAAAACAAATACTGACAAGGATGCCAAAGCAATAGGCATGCTACCCCTTGCTGACGGGGATGCAAAATGGTGCAGCTGCTTTGGAAGACAGTTTGGCAGTTTCTTACAAAGCTAAATATAGTCTTGTCATATGATCCAGCAATCATATTCCTAGGTGTTTACCAAATTAATTTGAAAACATATCCGCACAAGGGCCAGCACCCAAATGTTTATAGAGGCTTTTTTCAGAGGGGCAAAAACCCCAGGCAACCAAGATGTCCTTCAACAGGTGAATAGATAAATGGTGGAACATCCAGACAAGGGAATATTTATTTCTAAAAAGACATGAGCTATCAAGTAATGAAAAGACCTGAAGGAAACTTAATGCATATTGGCAAGTGGAAGAAGCCAATCTGAGAAGGCTGTATCCTGTATGATTCCAGCTCCATGACATTCAGGAAAAGGCAAAATTATAGAAACAGTGAAAAGATCAGTGGTTGCTAGGAGCTCAGGGAGAGAAAAGGAAGAAATGATTAAGTGAAGTTCAAGGGATTTTTAGAGTGGGGAACTAGTGTGTACAATACGCTGATGGTGAATTCATGGCCTTATGAACTGGTCAATGGACTTTACAGCCCAAGAGCAAACCTTGATGTATACAGACTTTTGAAAAAATCATTTAGGAAGTTGGGGGATTCCAGGAAGGAATTCAGACTGTAACAAAAGAGTCCAACTGAGGGGCACCTGGGTGGGTCAGTGGTTGAGCATCTGCCTTTGGCTCAGGTCGTGATCCCAGAGTCCTGGGATCAAGTCCCGCATCAGGCTTCTTCGGGGAGCCTACTTCTCCCTCTGCCTGTGTCTCTGCCTCTGTGTGTCTCTCATGAATAAAGAAATGAAATTAAAAAAAAAAAAGTCTAGCTGAAGGGGGTGGGAGGGAAAGATGCTGACCCAAGTAACTTTGGAAATGAGTGGAGTCTGTATGTCTAAAGGCAAAAGGGACTGCAAGGAGGCACCGTCCTCTAGTTGATAAGTTTGTTCTGATGGAACACAGCTTAATAATTTTTTTTAAAGTTTTATTCATCCATTTGACACAGGAGCACAAGCAGGAGTAGTGACAGGCAGAGGGAGAGGGAGAAGCAGGCTTCCTGCTGAGTGGGGAGCCAGATGCAGTGTTTGATACCAGGACCCCCGGATCATGACCTGAGCTGAAGGCAGGTGCTTCACTGACTGAGCCACCCAGGCGCCCCAGGTTAACAATTCCGATAGCTGTATACAGGTATATTGGAACTGAACAAGTAAGGGGATGGCAAATAGTTGGAGCCAGGTTTCTCATGATCGAAGTGGGAATTAATAGATACACAAGAGCATAAGCTTATAAGATATGTTCATGATTCAAAATTATAAAAGAAACAAAATGAAATTTAGTTTATTTCTTGTAGACTTATCACAATTAGTCATATTGTTTAATGACATGTTATTATAATTCCACACACACATACCATTCAGATCATTTAAAGCAGGTGGAAGGAACAAAATGCAAGCAGACAATTGCACGAGGCTTAATATACATCTTGATCAAATTTTTATTAACCGAATACATCAGGTTTATAAAAATACAGGAAGACTAAACTGGTAATAATTCAAATTTGATCAAAAGTATACTTTAGCATCAAAGCAGTTCCCCTTACACACACATAAACTTTATGATATAAAAATGTTCATTGGTGAAAGTTAGCTGAGATGTACTGCAGACGGGGTTGTCTCAGATCTGTTTATGGCAGCACAGTGTTGATGCCCAGACTGTGTGCATAAGAGTAGCAATATCCTATAAAATGACCGTATGTGATGATGATCTCATTCTTCCATCCATTATGTGAGTATCGTATGTGAACATCATAGAGGTGAGGGATAAAGTGTAAAATTCCCTGTGAAAATATACACGAAAAACTCTTTACCTGTAACAATCATCCGTTTTCCTACTGTAGTAGAGATTGGCTCTCGAAAGGACACAGATGCCATGGCTAAGGCCTTAACTGTGCCGCTGGGCTTTCTCCCTCAGCTTCCTCATAGCAGTTTGTCCCAGAAGGACTCCAAGACTCTACAGTCTCTGTTCTCCCTGTGTGTGACCCAGACTTTGTGGTTGCTAAGGACTCTTTACGACGGGGATGTAACAATATTCCTTCTAACAAAGTTCTGTATTCTAGTCTCCCAGAACAGATGGATACAGCTGTACTATTCCCAGGGACTGCATCTAAAAATATCTTTTTCAAATCTGTCAGTATTAAGTCAAAACAGACCCATTCAAGTACTAGATCTAGAGCAGACTTATGTCACAGATGACCTGGGAGCCGCAGCCAAGACTTCTTCCGATATTTCCCAAAGAATGTTCTGCAGAGGCATGTTATTGTAAACAAAACAAACAAACAAAAATCAACAGGCAAAGCCCACAGATCATTATTAAATGCATTTGAGAAATACTGGCTAGATAAAATACATTACAAAATTAGATTAAGGAGTGAATAATTGCATCTGTATCCGTATCTATGTATCTTCCCAGCCCCAATTCCGATACTTCTAATATGTGCCTTGGTCATGGCAATTTATTTATGGTTTGCATAATACGTAATGCTCTTTTATTCTTCTCAGCCTTTACACATACAATTCATTCTTCCTATAATGTTCCTAGGCAAATATTTCTTGTCATCTGAGGGCCAGAGCCCACATCTCCACTTCCAGGAAGATGCCTGCAGACATGACTATTTTCTCTTTCATGACCCTTATACCTATCTTTTAAACTCTTACCATTTGTTTTAATTGGCTAATTTAATTGTTTGCCACCCCACTAGAATCTAACTCTCAAGAGTTCATGGGAAAAGCATCTTTATTCATCTTTTCGATTTCCAGAGACTTCCATGCAAGAGATGTTTAATAAATTTTTGTGAGGTGGATACATGAATGAACAGCTCATTTCAGCCTGCTGAGAAATATGGTACTGATAATCCATGAAATAGAAATTGTCACGGTAATTTCAAGTTCAACACGAAATAGATGAAAAGGCAATACCTTTTGTTTGTTGAACAAATTAAAATAAAACCGGTCTTTATTGACTGTGGGCAGGTTTGGTAGCATGGTAGGCAGAGAGATGCACCAGCGGTTCCCCTTCCAGGAAGGGCCTGCCCCCTTGCTGCAGGAGATGCAGTCAGCACACAGCCTCCGGGGTCTGCCTTAGCAGAGCTCTTCTGTTGAGGGGGTCGAGCCCTTTCGGGGGCAGCGTGTCAGGTGACTAGGTGAGCTGGGAGTATAGTGGCCCATCATTTCTGTCTGCCACAGGACAAGTATTTTGCCTGATGGGCCAAGGTTTTGTTGAGCCCATCACAGTTCAACTTCTCCCTCTGCCCAATCCTGTTTCGTTTCTTTTATTTATTTATTTATTTATTTATTTATTTATTTATTTATTTATTTATTTTAGGATTTTATTTATTTATTCATGAGAGACCCAGAGAGAGAGGCAGACACCTAGGCAGAGGGAGAGGCAAATTCCCTGCAGGGAGCCCAATGGGGGACTCAATCCCAGTACTGTGGGATCAAGACTTGAGCTGAAGGTAGATGCTCAACCACTGAGCCACCTACATGCCCCCCCAATTCTGTTTCTGCCTCTTTCTGCTCACAGGTAGAGATCTCAAATAACCACCTTGCCCACCAACTTCCAGAAAACCTGATGTGTCAGGACCAGACAGCATAGACATACACGCACAGACGTGTTATACAGGAAGGCCCCTCATTGTAACCACTCAACCTTTCCAATCTGAAACCGATTCCATTTCCCCCATGGAGGCAAGTAGATTCAGTCCTTGTTTTCCTACTGATTGATCTTCTCTGGGGTCACTTGCTTTGGTCCTGACCTGCACTGCACTCTTGTCCTCTCTTATTGGCCCTCTTTGCAGTTTCAGCAGCTTTTCTGCTCTATCTGAAGTTACCTAGTTCTGGTTATTACGGTCAAGGGCTCTCTATCCCTGGCTGAAAACTTCTCTTGGAAAATTTTCTGTTTGTGTCCTTGGACCTTTCATTTTCCAAGATTGAGCTGTCCAAATTTGAAACAAGCTAGTGGAAGATAGGAACCTGCCCATTTGCCTCTGTCACTTGTGGTTTTCGTGGTGCTGGGTCGAGAAAGGAAGGACGAAGCTGGATGAGGAAAAGTAATTCTTTAGGAAAATAAAGGAGATCTTGGCTGTGGGCCGAGGACCTCCCATTAACCCATCATGGGAAACACAGGCTTCCCCTCTGCCTTAGAAACTGTTGCAAACGTTATATTTCTCGTTGCTCACGGTCAACAATTCTGATGGCAAAGGGCTGCAGGGAAGGGAAAGTAGAGGAGAAAAACCAGTTCTCTGATTCCACAAACTCAGTACAAATTTTTTTTTTCATTTTTTGGGGGGATTTTAGAAATTATTTTTACAATTAAGAGTTACATGGTTCCAAAGTAAAATCCTTAGCATAAGAAACATTTAGAAAAGTCTAGCTTTTATTCTTGTCATCTCCATCTTGTTATTTCCTTTTCCTTCTAGGAAAACTTTCAAAAACTATAAGTAAATATATACTTATATCCTTCCTTTACTCAGAAAAGCAATAATAAACTGAACGCGTTTTCCACCTTGCTTTTTTCACTTACCGCATCTGGCAGTTACTGTATAGCATTAGATGAAGGCACTTTCTCATTTTTGTGCAACTTCAAAATACTCTATTATACAGATTTACAGTAATTTATCCAACCAGTCCTCTATTAATGGGCATACAGGCTATTTCCAATATTTGCTGTTATAAAAAGTGCCACAGAGTATAGCTCTCTATACTCATCTTCTCATATAGTTTGTGGTACACCTTTGGGATATGTTCTTGGAAGCGTGAATGCTGGACCAAAGGGTAAAAGTATATATATAAAAGTTTGTTTGATATGGCCAAATGTCCCCCCATAATGATGGTACCAACTTGTCTTCCAACCAGCAATAGGTGAGAATGCCTATTTCCACAGAGCCTCACCCACAGAGTATGCTGTCCAACTTTTGAATTAATGATAGATAAGTAATGGTAACATAGTAATTTACATTTCTCTTATCATTGTCAAGATTGGGCATCTTTTTATATGTTTGAGAGCCATTTGCATTACTTTCTATGACCCTTGTGGTCATTTCTCCTGTGTGTTTTACTCTCTGGCCATTGACCTAATTTTATCCTACTTTTAAAAGCATGAGCTAACGTTCTAAAGGAGGGCAACACACACATTAATGGAGTTACAATAAAATGTAGTAAGGTCAGTGACGATTACAGTAATATATTTAACAAACACAAGTCTCCCTCACTACCCAAAGGCAGAGCACTCCTAAGACACCTTTTGTAATCTGAAATGGCATAAAAGTGAAGAGTCTCCCCTGCTTTCTGAAAGTTCACGTTAGTTCAAGTTTGCTTTCACAAAAGACCTACAGTAGTACCTGTTTTCGCTAACTGAAAGAAATCCTGAGAGTATTTTCACTTTTATGAAGAAAGCCACTAGCATCCTAATGCAGGAGAGCAGAGGATCACCTGCCAAGGCTTAGGACAGAGCGTGAGGGCTCACGATGTGGTGGGACAGGGTTTCCTGGAGAAAGTGACATCTGCACTGTGTCTCCAAGGATGGCAAGGACAGAGGGGCTGGGAGCTGGGGTGGGCAGAGAGGACATTTGGACCAAGAGGACAGCTTGAGCAAAAGGCTGAGGGGAGAAATAGCCAAGATTCAGGTTCAGGGGTAATGAGACAGGGAGATGGGAGATGGGACTGGGGAGGCTCTGCATGCTATGCTAGGAGCTTGGACTACTTACTCCATGGACAACGAGGACCTCTGAAGGGTTTTTAATGGGTGGAGACTGGTCAGGCTTGGGTTTAAATAGAAGATGCTAAAGTGTGTGACACTTGAGCTTGAGCAGAAAAGCCTGGAGATAGGGGGCCCCAGCTAGTAGCTGCTGAATTGGTCCAGGAAAGCAAAGATGAGGGCCTGAGCTAAGGCAGAGGTGACAAGCATGGAGAAGAGACAGAGTCGGGAATTTTCCAGCTTGAGTGAGTGGTAGTAATACAACAAAATAAAGCAGGGAAAATAAAAGAAAAAGAAAACCAGGGCCAATAAATCAAGTATTAACAGTTGGAACATTGTTAACAATGTTAACAATGGAACAGTCAAAATTACTCCCCAATTGTCATAAAATGTTGTGACAGCTTTTGAACTCATTCTAAGGGATTAAAGATGATGTCTTTAGACGACCTGATGCATTTCGGTTAGAGAAAATCCCTATTGTTTATGAATCAGTAGCAGCCTCCTCTGATGAAACAGGGTTTGCTGCTTGGCACAAGTGAAACTTTGGCTGTGGTCCTGCTTCCCTAGTTCCACAGGTACTTCAGAATAACCACTTTCACGGTATAACCACAGAAGCCCATGTAGTGGTCCCTGCAAAAATACCTTGTTCTAACATTTGGGGAAGCATCAAGCTTTACATTTTGATGATGTAAATAAAAATAATGCAGACCAGAGACTCTTATAGAACAGCAGTGGTATGAATTTCCAGGTGAATATAGGTCAGAATTTACTAGAATCACGTAATAATATTCAAATATCCTATGACCAAGCGCACTTTGGAAACTGGGGAGCTTTGCCACCCCTGTACTGGTGAATCTTTCCTTATGCTTTTAAGCACCAAATATTTTTGTTTCCTTTCCCTATATTCCTATTTGCAGGCAATAATCTAGAAAGCACATAGAATGAAGTCACAGACTCGGCTTCCGGTCCCAACAACTGTCCCGTGTAACATTGGCAAGTTGATTTTCTGTAAAATAAGAATGATTGTGCCTACCTCAAAGGGCAAAGGGGAGAAAGCATGAAAGTGTCTGTCACCGTACCTGTCACATAGTGTGTAACTTGGTAAATATTCGTTGTAATGTTAGCCTCATCACCCTTCCCTTCCCCTTTGCCACTCCCCGTCCTCCCCTTAGGAACTACACACGACTAATACACATTTAAACTATCCCATAGTAACCTCATTTTTTAAATATTTGGGTTTGCAAGACCAGCCATGAAAGTGTCTGCAACCTCCCTCCTCCTCAAGCTGTAATTCAGATGTTAGCCCCAGGGTGTTAGGGCTGTTATTCCCTGTCTGTCTAATCAGCGCAACTTCCCAGCGTTGTGGTTAATGTAACTGGGGACTATGGCACACGTAAGCTTTTTTTCCATAAAAACACATTCTCTAAAAATTAAAGTCATAAACATTATCATTGCTAAACCCTGATTGCCCTTCTAGATGTTAAAAAACAATAAATAGGGATCCCTGGGTGGCTCAGTGGTTGAGCATCTGCCTTCCGCCCAGGGTGTGATCCCCGGGTCCCAGGATCGAGTCCCACATCGGGCTCCCTGTATGGAGCCTGCTTCTCCCTCTGCCTGTGTCTCTGCGTCTCTCTCTCTCTCTCTGTGTTTCTCGTGAATAAATAAAATCTTAAAAAAAAAAAAAAAAGCCCTTAGAGTCTGCTGTGACTCTTTATGTGGTCTTTCTTTGGCTACCAGTGTGATTTTCTGCCAAGATCTTCATGGAGCAATGAACAGATACAATTGGATGCTACTTCTGTGCCTGACACTGTGCTGAACACTCCCCCGAGAGTGTTCTCATCATCTGCACAATAATATGATGACCCAGAATTATAATTCATGATTTATTAATGCGGTCAGTGAGTTTCAGAGAGTTCAGTGTCAGTTTTGTTGTATTGGACAACAAACGACCAAGAATGTGAATCCCCCAATCTGGTTAACTTTGGAGGGGGGGGGTTGTTATAACTGGAATCTAAATTTGATCTTCTACAATCATATCTGTCAGAATGGTACTCCTACTGCGACTGAAATTCCCCCATATGAAAAAGTGATCATAAGTAGAAACTATTCTACGTTATTCCAGCTTCCCAGCCTGTGAATACAAATGAGGAGACAGTAACCTGTAATCCCAAATTTTCTTCCCAGCTTAATTACCCTTTTACCTTTATAACCACAGAAAACCAGTCCCCTTTGAAGTTTGTCTTCTCTCTCAACCAGCAACGAAATCTCTGGAAGTCCCTAAATGCCCATCCAACCTGCTCTATTTTCTGCTTTAAGCTTCAACTTGACTGTGGCTCAGACACATGTTGCTTAAGCCTCTCCACTGGCCAAAGTGAAATTCTGCTAATCACTGTTCCCCACCTCACCCATTGCCCCGGGCTCCTGGCCACCCTTCCATTCTCTGTACTGTCGCTCTGACTCAGACTCCTTGACAAGATGAGAAGGGAAGCAAGTCCCTTCCTATCTATGGGTTGTTCCTTAGGGGGCCACCAACAGATTTTCTTGGGTCCCCAAGGACAACCCAGCTTTAGGTGGCAGCTCTTTTGATTAGTTAATGAGTATACCTCTGACTGCATGGGGTCAGGGTGGGTACTTTTGACCTGGAAGCTCCTCTACTCCAAACCTCAGGCCTTTAGTTGAATCCAATGCACTGTGCCATACTTAATCTTTGCTTGGATTAATTCTCTCTCCTGCCTGGAAAAAAAATCTACCTGAGAAAAATTTCTTCCATCAGTACTCTTCCTCTAACCCAACTCCCTTTTTTCTTATGACTCATCCAGTTCACCAGGCATGCTTCAGGTTATTTTCTCTGGAAACTCCCACCTCCCTTTGAAAACCCTGGATGCAATTAGCTACCAGGAGGGAGGCGGTGAGGGAAGGTTGCCCCAGTGCACAGCCAGGAACCAACCCTTTCCAAGGAAATGTATTTTTATGACAGACTATAAATATTTACACTTATGAGGAGAAAAAGCAATTAAGTGTCATCTATAATGATATGTGTTCTTCTGTAAGTTTTTCTAAAGTTCCTCCTCAGAACCAAGATCTAAAGTTCAGGGTGTCTTCATATAGCTTCCTGAGGTGAAGCTTAATTTACAGCAGTTCTACATTGTGATGTTTCATATCAATGTCAGACCTTTGATATGGATATGAGCTATGGCTTCCTAATATTTGCCAATCACTGGCCGCGCCACAGACTGAGCATTCAGATACGATCCTCAAAGAGGGCCTCATAACTACAAATGTAAAATTCATAAAAAAAATAGCTGTTACATTTTACCTAACACGCATCAGAAACTAGTTTTTCTAGAAACTAATATGAATGGTCTAGACTTTAAAAAAAACCTCCCATTTCTTTGAAAAATATCTTAGCAAATTCAGCAGGATTTCTATGGGGGCACAACTTTTCACATATATATATTATATATAGATCTTATATATTATATATATATATTTTAAATTATATTATATTTATATTATAATATAAATAATAATGTAATTATATATTATATTATTTTATATATTATTATATTATATTTTTATTATATATAGATCTTATATATATATTATATATATATATATATATATATTTTTTTTTTTTTTAACTCCTGAGAGACACAGAGAGAGGCAGAGACACACGCAGAGGGAGAAGCAGGCTCCCTGCGAGGAGCCTGATGCGGACGTGCTCCCAGGACCCCAGGATCATGACCTGAGCTGAAGGCAGATGCTCAACCATTGAGCCACCCAGGCTCCCTTTTCTTATATATTTTATTAGAGTTTTTAGCGTGATCTTTTTATTAAACTCTGATGTAAGATTTAGAAATGTTATCTTAAATGGCTAGGAACAGTGTGAGCTGAGGAGAGGGGAACAGCGTCTAGGAAAGAGTATGTGAATGGGGCTGAGGCCTCTTTGGTGGTACAAGTCGAGACTCCTCCCTACTCCTCACTCAACCTCATTGATGGGGGGAGTTTACACAAAACCAAGTTAAAATGCTTTATATTAAAAAAAAAAAAATAAATAAATAAAATGCTTTATATTAAGGAAATGTAAGGTCTTGGTGGGGAGTAGATCTGAGGCCTCTTAGACTGGAAAAAAAATAGCAAGACAGAAGAGAAGTTTGGTGGACTAGGGGGGTCACTTAGGGAGGGGCACACAAGACCCTGAGGAGGACAGTCGAGATTCCCCAATGCTGCCATTATCCAAGGAACTGAAGAAGTCTAATTTCAGGAATCATGGAATTTTAATTTTAAGTGGTTTGTTATCAGTGCTCTGCTGTGCTTCCACCCCGCAGCCTCCAGCCTCGTGTTGGTGGCATCTCAGGGAACTTGAAGAAAGCAGGGCAGGGCCCCATCTTAGAACAAAACTCGGAGCAGGAAGAGACCTGAGCCAGGAGAGGCAGGCAGACTGTTGGTGTGAAGTAATTCCAGAAAGAACGGTGACTAATGGGAATAAGAGGCTTCAGGGTATCCTCCAAAATGTGGGAAGAGAGAGGGATTTCCACACTGTGAGGGAAAGTGGTGGCGCAGAGCATTTTATTTGAGGTATTGAGGTAACAGCTGAGCCCAGAAGGCCGAAAAACAGAGATTTCAGGTGTGGACCACTCTACTAGCATAGAGCAATAATCCAAATCAAATTGTAGCCCCCGAATAACTAAAATATCTGAAAATAATTGATTTTATTACCATCAAAAGTTTAATCAGGGAGTGGAGTATCTAATCATCACAGGTTTTAATTTAACTTTTATAAAATGTACCAAAGCTAGAATATGCTTAAGTTGATGAAATCATAGATTTTTCACATTATTTATTGTGGGTGATTCACAGTTTCTTCATATAAGCTAAGAACTGTGGTTACAGCAGCTAGCATTAGAGTTTCTCTTGGGTTAAAAACTTACCTTATGATTTTTAGGCCATTTAAGATGAAAAGGAGAAGCCTTGAGGGCATGGCCTGTGAAACAGAGACAGTTTTATTTTGTTTTCTTTCTTCTTATTTTTTAAAAGATTTTTTTTGTTTATTTGAGAGAGAGCAAGAGTGTGGGAGAGAGCATGACTGGGAGTTGGGGAGGGCAGAGGGAGAGGGAGAAGCAGGCTCCCGGCTGAGCAGGGAGCCCGATGTGGAATTCGATCCCAGGACCTTGGGATCGTGACCTGAGCCCAAGGCAGATGCTTAACTGACTGAGCCACCCAGGTGCCCCAGAGACAGTTTTAAATGATCCACAGAAGAAATAAAAGGAATGTGGGGGTGGGGAATGACAATGAGAGCGATGGGACCCAGTACAGGAAATGAGAAGGTGGACTGAAGGAGATGGAAGGGTGCACCGGACGAAAAGGTGTATTAGTTATCTGTTGCTGCATAACAAATCACCCCAGAACTTAGCGGCTTAAACGAGGTATGTATTTTCTCGCACTTTCTGTGGGTCAGGACTCTGGGTCTGCCTAGTGTGGTGCCTCTGGCACAAGGTCTTTCTTGAGGTTGCGGTCCAGGTGTAGGCTGAGGCTGAGGCTGAGGTCTTCTGCGAAGGCTCAGTGGAGAGGATCTGATTCCAAACTCACTCACATGGTTGTTGCCAAGGGTCGATTCCTCGTGGGCTAAGTGTGCTGTGTTGTGTGCCTCTCGCAACGTGGCAGCTGGCTTTCTTCAGAGAGAGCAAGTGAGGGAGTGTACCTAAGACAGGAGCAAGGGCCGTTCTGCACCCTAACCTAGTACACGACGTCCCATCACCTCGCCACATTCTATTTGCTAGAAATAAGTCACTAGACCCAGCTCATATTGAAGGACACTCAACATGGCAGGACATTACACAAAGCATGGATACGAGGAGGTGGGGATCACTGGAGACCATTTGGAAGCTTTCTGTCACAGGTGGCCAAAGAGAAATCCTCCGTGGCAGTGTGGCTGGGGGTATTTTAAGAGCAAGGATGATAACTGTGGAATTTTTGTTGCTTTTTTAAAAATTTATTTTTATTTATTTTATTTTTGTTGCTTTTAAACCTGCTTCAGCCTCTTAATTGTCAACGTTGATTCTCGTGCTGCCCATCAAGATCTGGGAGACTGACATAGCCCTAGAGAGGTGGGGTGGGTGTGGTTAAGGGTGGGGTTGGTGAATGGAGAGTTGGAAGTTTTCAGATCTTGGTATTTGGTTGGCTCGTTCTTTCATTACCGTATTTTCTGAGGCCTTTTGGAGCATTCCACATGAGTGACCATGACTCTATGAATTCTGTTAGGCCAGTAGCATTCAGAAAAGCTAAAAAATATTATTCATGTTTTTCTAAAACAAACATCTATTCTTGTGCATCTTTAAGGTTAGTTTTTAAGGAACTACAAAAAGTAGTTTGTTACCAACAAACTGAATAATCAACTCCAGAATGAATTTACTCTAAAAAATGACTTAATCCTAACAGGAAAGGGAAACCCTAAACATACATACGTGCCTACATACATTTACGTCTGAAACCATTTACCCGTCTACTTAAGCAATACTTTTCTCCCTTAACTGTGTATTTAAGGAACTCCCTCTGCTTCTTTACATTTTCTCTGATTTTGTTAAGGGCAAAATTTACGCTAGATTTTAAATTGAAAAACATTCCTCTCATTCCTGCCTTGTTACATTGCTTGATTGATTACATTTTTTTTTTTTTATCTGCTAATGCTTATCATCCATTCTTAGGAAACACAGTCTCCAGCAGTGATCTATCTTGATCTCTTTATCTGCTATGTCACAAAGTCACATTACAGCAGATTCTTGGTAATCTAAAAAATACCGAGATACTTCTAGATAACTGACAAACCCACAAACCCAGTAAGTAGAATTTCCTGCATCCACCAAACAAGCTCTGCGGGGAGGGTATTGAGGGGAAGCTTGGCCAGAACCCGATGCTCACAGTAGGCTTCTCAAAGCACAGTAGGGCCTGCCCTGCTCCCTGGTGTTCTGTGATTTTGTCCTCAGTTTTCTGAGCTTCTGTAATGGTCTGAAATAAATTAAAATGTACAAGAAGAGGGATTGTCAAACATGCAAACCATGACGTGATAGCACGGAATGGGATAGCACTTCACAGAGAAAAGCACAAAGAGTAAAAGTAAAAGGGCCTCAACTCCCGACAGCTAGAGAAGAGGATACTTACCACATGGTGTGCTTACCACCACGCAGAGATGTGTGTCCTTTTTTTTTTTTTTTTAAAGATTTTATTTATTTATTCGTGAGAGACACACAGAGAGGCAGAGACACAGGCAGAGGGAGAAGCAGGCTCCCTGCAGGGTCTCCAGGATCAGGCCCTGGGCTGAAGGTGGTGCTAAACCGCTGAGCCACTGGGGCTCCCCATGTGTGTGTTCATTTTTTAAGTGATTTCTGTCTCTAGAAAGGTCCAGTTTTGCCCTTCTCTCAGCCACTTGAGCTAGTCAAGGGACTAGGGATAGGATATTCTTATGCCTCCTCCAGAACATGGTATTTGAGAACAGACCTGGCCTCTGTTCTGACTGTTTTGTGTAACCACAGAGGGGGCGGGAGGAAAGCTTTCCTGAGCTCCTGACCACCTCCTGTTCAAGCCAGTTTATTACCCTCGTGTGCAGGGTGCGCTGGAATGTTTGGCAAGTGGAAGTGCAGTGAAATGCGTCATTGTGCGGCCTTCCCAGTGCATGTTTTCCCACGTAGAACATTCAAAATGTTCAGTTCCCTGGAAAATGTTCTCAAGAAGTTTCACTGTATTAGGCTTTGTCTTCTCATCTTTCACAAAGCAGTCAGCTCTCTGTTGAGAACAGGCTTTCCTTTCCATAGGCATTTCTCTTGGCACCGAGCCACGTAGATGTGAGCTACAGCCACAGGGCTACGGAGGAGAAAAGCAGGGGGGAGGGGACTCATTACAATCCATCCCCCCACCACCACATTCAATACACAGGAGGGGGCCGACTTGCTCGTGAAAACATTGTCAAAGAGATGTGTTTACGATGGTAACTATAATTCTTTTTTAAGAAGCGAGATGATTTACCAAATGAGAAAGAATTCAAAAATTTACTTAACATCAGAATATAAGATAGGAGCTTTAGGTTGAAATATGTGGTTGGAATTCCTCAAAATATTGAAGTCAAAGGCTTAAGGTCATGTCACATACGTTCATTATGTTGTTTTTTTTTTTAAATGACCGAGGACTGATTTTTCACAGAAAGAAGTTTTCTGATTATTGTAAATTTACAAAAATGATAGGGATTTCTGAAAAATTACTGTCAAGAAAGATAAAGTAACATCAGTTTGTCATATTTCAAGGGATTCTACTGTATCCAACACAGATTAACTTATTTTTTTTTTTATGTTTAGAAAAACAAGAAGACATAGCTGGACCAATTAGCTTTTTTTTTTCTTTCACTACATAGAAAAGTCCAAAAACATCTTTATTGCTTTCTTGAAAGCACCACAATAAGTAACTGAAAATTGTTGAGAAGTTATAAGAAAGAAGCTTGAAATATGGAGATGATATCAAGATTCTCAGAGATCTATTAAAGAATGGAATGCAAACCAAATGATTTTAAACATATTCACTTGTTTCATCCCACCTTAGGATTTTCAGGCAACTTTTCTTGAAAAGTATTTGTTCTTTAGAATGTTTTGAATTTTCATGATTCTTTGGGAATATTGGTCACCTGTTCTCAATTTTTTTATATTGGGTCGGGATCTACTAAAAAATGAGTTAAAAACCACATGGATTCTGTGTCTGTCTGGGCAATAGGGTTTGACTTCCAGAGATGTCACAGAAATCCCAAAAATACACTGCATTACATCACTGGTATTTTCCATGTCACAGAAGAGACAAAAATACATTTGATGTTGAGGAGGTCTTGGAAGGAAATTGGCATTGAGCTAAAGGCTACTTTGACTTTAGAATTAAAGCTTCTTGATAGATATAAGGCAACCTTCTGACAACACATCAAGTAACTTAGACATTATTTTTAAAATTGTGCCTTGCTAAAAAGATGCCCTGCAGTGTCAATTATTGCTCTGGCCCTGCTGCCTTTTTTTTTTTTTTTTTTTTTTTTTAACTTAGCTGGGGAAGCAGTGAAAATACAGTTAACAGTGGCATTAATCCAACACTCTTAATTTTGACAGCATCTGGATTTCATTCTTCTTACTGGGTGGCACTACCACTGATCTGTTTTATTTTTTGACCGTGCTTACTGATAACCCCGTCAGGGGCTGAGACGTAGAAAGACAGGTTGACTACTTTAGTGTTGGCCTCCTGAACTGAATGGCACAGGCAGTGACTGCATTTTTAATAAACAAGTATGAAGTTCATGGTAGTATGAATATAATAATTTTAAAAGGAGGGGACGGGGAAGAAGGGAGGGTGGATTAGGAGAATTCACAGATTCAGATAGCCTTGAGATTAGAGAAATATAAACACTTTTATTTTTAAAATCTTCAAGAGGCTTCCAAGAAAACGCTGTTCCAAGAAAATGCTATTCTTTGCATTTTCTTACAGAAATATAAAAACAAAATGGCTGTAGAACAGGGTAACAGAGTCTTTAGCAAATGTGGTTTGAATTATGTTCAGACAAATGCAGAGCGCTACGTTTTCTGGGAGAGGTGTCTAGTACGTAGATTTCTGTGTTCCTTGAAACTGTTTTTAAGATTTGAGATGGACTTTTGGGAGGAGCTTCATCCTTCTCGCACATCTGAAATACTAGACTATAAACTGCTCAGAGGAAAAGATTAACCTTCACCATTTCCTGTGCCTCCCCCTTCTCGGTGCCTGCTACTTTGTGCACAATAGTTGCTAAGAAATATTGTTGCCTCCATTATCACAGGGTCACAAAAAGCACTTGGCATTAGCAAAGGCCCAGCAAGCCTATTTACACTACGATTATTTCTAAATTCTCTTGCTGCTAATTAATGAAATCGTATCTGCCATGAGATGTAACGTCTATTTGGAATGATGGAAATGGAATCTCTTTCTTCGATTACCATTCTTATTTACCATTTATTTGTGTCCATAACAGCAAAAGCATTTGCCCCCTATTCATTACTCGGGTTTTCCTCCCAGCACAGTAAACCGTCTGCAATGTCAGGAGCCAGGAGCGCTGGGTTAAGCTCCAGTACCCAGCTGTGTGCTGAGCTACCGTCAACTACTGGCTTATCACGGTTGACTTGTGGCCTGTTATTCTCTGTTGCATTACTGTTTACTACTGGCCAAGAGTGCCCTCAGCTCCATCCTTCGGTTGCCTCTCCTTCGCAGGCAGCACCCATTGCGTGGCCTGCCCCCATCCTTCCCTGCTCCTCCTTCCCTGCCCCCCCCACCCCCACCCCACCCCGTGCCTTCTAGCTGTCTGCTCTCTGGCTCACTCCAGTTCAGGACAGTGAAAAGCCAAACACAAAGTTTCTCTTGACACTACTTGATTCCCAATGGAAGCTCCGGACCCCCCACCCTCACCCCCAAGAAAAGAGAATGACTCAGATGGAAGGAAATAGACAAAAAAACCATAAGGAATCCAGGGGCACATATTCAGACCAGGTGAGAGTCTGTTGGAGAAAAAAGGAGCAGAAGCCAGTGACATCACCTTTTCGCTCTCTCTGGGGATGAGTCTGGGAAGGAGCCAAGTGCACAGATTTAAGGCAGGGGTCTCACCCTGGTGGCTGGTGTCCTGGGATGCGGGAAGTGTCGATTTCATTTCTTTCTCAAATGCGCCAATATCAAAATATCAGACTTTGTCTGTCTACAAATATAAATGTCCAGATTCTCTTGAAAAATCACAAGAGCTGGACCCACATTCCTGCATGGGGATAATCAGCTAGAGCTGAACAGTGCTTCCCATGCCCCGTGATTTAAGGAGATCCCCCCCAAAACAAAGACAAAGCCACACAACACTTGCACACAGTAAAGGATTGATCTCCCTGGGTGCCGCAAGCTGCAACTAGTCAGTTATGCGGGTACCGCAGACTGAAAATGGAGAAAGGCTCAGCTCCCCCGGTTACTAAGTGCAGAGCCTTCTAGATGTGAGCCTCACTCTTTCTCTTCCGTAGATGCAGTAGTAATGCTATTTGTCTTCACCTGGTTGTCATGAGGATCAAATTAAAAAAAAAAAAAAAAAGATTTGAGTGAAAGTGCTGAGTATGCACAACATGCAGGGCAGCTAGTTTTTGATGTTCAAGCTTTTGAGTTGTGGTATCTACTCTGTGTGAGATCTCTTAAAATACAGATAGACATGGATGGGTAGTATAGTGATTTATGAGTGCATAATATCACCAGGGAGGACACAAGGATGGCCGCAGGCCAGTTAGGGTCCTCGTATTCCTGGGCTCCCCTAGCCCACATCGACTTGCTTCGGGGCCCACCCGGGGATCTAGTGTGGCTCCTAAGAGCTGGAAGTATGTTATGTTTCTGAGTTCCTCTCCATTTAAAGCCATTTCTGGAAGATACGGACCACACTATTCCCTTCCTCAGGGTTTGTTCTCAGCAGATTGAAGCCATGAATGGCACAGGATAAGACAGCAGGATCCCTCCCTCCCTTCCTCCCTCCCTTCCTTCCTTCCTTCCTTCCTTCCTTCCTTCCTTCCTTCCTTCCTTCTTCACTAGAAAACCAATTCATACTGTAGCAGTTTTTATTCCAATTTATCATCACTCCAGCTCACTCTTTCTTTAGTGTATGTGCTGCCGAAGCGAGCACCTTCTCTTTCTTTAAAATTCATAAAGTAATGATCTTCCTTCCCATTCCTATCTCTTTCCCATTTTACATGTTTGTGGAAATGCAGCCCCAACGCCTCACAATTCAGAGAGGCCAGGGATCATGTTTCCATGTTCTGCAAACCCATTCTGGGTATCAATGTCCCTCACCCCACACCTCGGTTGTCTCCTAGGCTAACACCCCTCTCCAATCCACTTCCCTCCCCGAACACAGACACATATTCCCTCCTATTCCCTCATATCCCTCAATGCACGGCTAGCAGAAGCGGGTGTGTTTACCATTCTTTCCTGAAGGGTAGGTAGACACGAAGGGACACGATACGTTGAATGGAAAACAACTTGGGACTTAAGTTTTAAAGATCTTGTTCGTGGAGGACGGTGGCCATCCCCTTCGAGCGCCCCCTCTGCCTGCCTCTGTCCTGAGCTTCGGAGTCCCTCACCGTCTCCTGTCTCCTCACTGGAGGAGCTGACATCTTCCAGGGTCTTATTGCCTAGCACCCCGGCCCCCCTCACCAGCCCCTGCCCTCACCACTCATACAGAAAATGCTTCAAACCTTAATAATCTCTACAGCAAGCGCTCTGTTCCCACTGGGGACAGCAATTTTAATTATTGAAGAAAATATTGAACACCCCAGGCTGAGGCATCTCTATTTATCTCTATTTGGCTTATTCCCTTAGTCCAAGGCTTCCGTAAGAAAATCTGCATGTTTGTAAAGGGTTATCAAAGCCCTGCCCCCCTTCTCCCTGCATAAAGTTTGAGTTTGCCTAAAGACCTGTCTAAAGGCAGCAGAGGCACGCCTGGGGGGCTCAGGGGTTGAGCCTTTGGCTCAGGGCATGACCCGGGGTCCTGGGATCGAGTCCTGCATGGGGCTCCTTGCAGGGAGCCTGCTTCTCCCTCTGCCTGTGTCTCTGTCTCTGTCTCTCTCTCTGTCTCTCATGAATAAATAAACAATCTTAAAAAATAAAGTCAGCAGAAATGTTAAGGTCTGGGGTCAAAGCATTTGGATGCTGTTGTATTTCAGGAGAGATCTCAGGGCTTCCTTAGGCCTACTTAGTGAAGGGCAGGCACATCATCAGGAAATACCTGAAGAATTCAGTTAGAAGAAAAATACTGCCCCGCCACGGTCTATGTATCCAGGGCACAGCCTGAGGACAGACGGGCCGCGCTACGGGCTGCTCCGTGGTGCGCTGATGACATTGTCTGGCTCTTGCCTTTGTGTCTCCCTTTTGAGAATCTCCAAATGCCATAGGAAACTGAACCGTATGAGAAAACCACAGCATCCAGAAGCATTCACATGGATAGCCTCTGTTGTCCCAAGGAATTAAAAAAAACAAAAAAACAAAAAAACACAAAACTCGAAGGGTGAGGTTTATAGGGTGAGCATGGGTTTCAATTCTGTTCTGACCAGGTCCTAAATTTCAGGATGGATTGCAGAGAAGGAGGTGTCCTTCTCCCCTGAGGACTGTGCGGTTTTCAAGCGGAGGATAAAGCAAGCTTTTCCTGCAAAGGTTGGCTTCCAGCTCCCATTGTAAATCTGTGCCACTGACATTGAACAATACGTTATTCACACCTGTGTCAGACAGGGGAGGAGCCGCTGGTCTCAGCTTAGACCTCACCATGCTCACCAGTGTTCCAACACCTCCCCCTCTTCCCCGTTCTTCATTTCCTTTCTCACTCCCAGAGGTATGTTGTATTTCATTTTAAAGTGCTTAGGGACTACAGCAATATGCGCTATATAAATAATAAATGGAATGCAATAGAATTGAAATAGTCTTGAACCCCTGACTTTGGCTTATATCCCAAAACAGACAGATTTAGACATGCAAAAGCTGCTTCTCTGACAGGCTAGGTTTTTTCCTCTCCCTTTCTTAAAACTGTCATTTCATTTACTTATTGGGATTTGTGTGTGTCTGTTGGGAGGTTAGGGGAAGTTCATAGCCTTCCGTCTCTCTTGTTTATGGTGGATGTGTTCGATGTGGAATGTCACTGCACATGAAATCGAAAGACTAAAGGCACAGAAGGGACAACAAAGAAAAAAGCATGACATGCGATAGGTGGAATTAAATCAATCAACAATGAACACACGCGTATTTTGTGTCAGGCTTGGTGCTAGGGTGACGGAGGGATACAGAGAGCATGGAGACGTGGGCTCCATTTCAAAAAGCATATGGTACCCCATAGACATCCATCACATACACCAATTGTGAAACATGCTAGAAGGCACAGGAAAAGAAGTTCATTTCAGTTGGGGAGATCAATCCAGAAAAGTCTATTTGGGTTGTGGATAGGATTTTGGAGATGCAAGAAATGAGCATTTGATGGAAAAAAATAGAATAAGCAGAGGCATGGAAACAGAAAAGTAACAGGTGGGCGTGGGGACCGATGATGGGGCATGGGGGTAAAAAAGGCTGAGCCCAGACTAAGGAGGAAAAAAAGAAAGGAATTCACATTAAGGAAGCCCTTCATTCTGGGCCCTTTCTAATGAATTCTCATCTAATCTTCTAAACAGCCTTGTAAAACAGATACCATTATTTTCACTGTGCAGATAAGCAATCTGGAAGGTTGAGTATTGGCACAGGGATGGGATCTGAATCTGGCTGCTCTGAGTCTGTGGCCTGTGCTCCTTCCAGGGTCCTGCTATCAATAGGTTCTTCCTATTGTCTTAGAGCCCCAATTTAGGACTTGGAATTTGTCTGTAGACAAACTGGAGCGATTGCAAATTTTTTTCAGGAAGGGAAAAATACAATCAGATCAGAAAACAGAATCATCTTTAATGTGTTTGGGTCTTACATTTAACAAAGGGCCTCTAGAGCAGGGGTGGCGAGGAGGGCACCTATTAGGTAAGGAGGAGTAGCTCTCATTTCCTGACTGTCCTTTTATGATATCTGATAACTGATCATCTGATATAAGATTTTATAAATCATTGTCTAATAATCTGAAATTAATCTTCATTTTTTTTAATCTCATGTGCACAGCAACTGAAATGACTTCTTTGTTTGGTTCCCAAAAGATTAATTACATCAAAAACACCTATTCCAAACTTAGTGCAGATTAAAATCACTGAAACATTCAGTGCTAGAGCACTCTGCGTGGCTGATGATAAAGAAGTTAGAAGGATCATTTGAAAAAAGTAATTTGAAATTTAAGATAAGGTCCTAAAAATGTTAATTTTTGGAAATTTAGATTAAGAAAATACTTCAGTTGAAGAAAACTGTGTAGCCGAACTTATTTATTGTCTCATTATATTGTTCATTGCTCATTTCTATTATTCCATAATAGAAAATAAATGATAATAGTGCATTCACTTACTGACATATTGTAAATTTATTAAAATGAGAGATACTAGCACCATGTCAGAATATGGAGATATTTATGCTGTAATGTTACAGAAAAAAAAAACTGAGTATATGATTATAATTGTTCTTTAATTTTTAATGGGGCAGGGGAGAAGAAAGAGGGAAGGTGAGAGAGAGAATCTTGAGCGGGGCCCATGCCCATGAGGAGCCCAACATGGGGCTTGATCTCACAATTCTGAGATCATGACCTGAGCCGAAATTAAGAGCTGGATGCTTAACTGCTGAGCTACCCTTATAATTTTTAAAAAATTAATATATGTATTAGTAATTACAGAAGAGTGATATGGAAAATGGTCAGTGTATTGGCTTGGGCTTTTTTTTTTCCCCCTTTAAAACTCTTGTTCTGTTGTTTTGAACAGTTTCTAGTGGTATTATTTCTAAATGTCATTGTTGTAAGCAATGGCAACTAGGGCGGAAGGGGACAGAAAACCTATAGCTAAGAATAGTAATATCAACATAGAAAAAAAGAAATCTTGACATTTGCAATGATGTGGATGGAACTAGAGGGTATTATGCTAAGCAAAATAAGTCCATTAGAGAGAGACAATTATCATATGATCTCACTCATATATGGAATTTTTAAAATTATTTTTTAAAGATTTTATTTATTTATCCATGAGAGACACAGAGAGAGAGAGAGAGAGAGAGAGAGAGAGGCAGAGACACAGGCAGAGGGAGAAGCAGGCTCCCCACAAGGAGCCCGATGTGGGACTCAATCCCAGGACTCCAGGATCACGCCCTGGGCTGAAGGCAGACACTCAACCACTGAGCCACTCAGGCGTCCCACTGAGCTACCCAGGCATCCCTCATATGTGGAATTTAAGGAACAAAACAGAGGATCACAGGGGAAGGAAGGGAAAAATAAAACAAAATGAGATCAGAGAGGGAGATAAACCATAAGAAACTCTTAACTGCAGGCAACAAACTGAGGGTCACTGGAGGGGAGGTGGGTGAGCAGGGACGGGGTAACAGGGTGATGAACATTAACAACAGGGTGATAAATCCCTGAACTCTACTTCAGAAGCTAACAATGCACTATATGTTAATTAATTGAATTTAAATTTAAAAACATTTTTAAGAGAATAGTAATATTAATTCACAACCATCATTTTATATGCTAAGTACTAACAAAAGAAGCACAGTTTTTGTTTTATCTTGTCCTTCATCACTATTTTTTTTTAAAGATTTTATTTATTTATTCATGAGAGACACAGAGAGTGAGAGAGGTAGAGTCACAGGCAGAGGAAGAAGCAGGCTCCATGCAGGGAGCCTGACATGGGACTTGATCCCAGGACCCCGGGATCACGCCCTGGGCCAAAGGCAGGTGCTCAACTGCTGAGCCACCCAGGCGTCCCAATCACTGAGTATTTCTATCATTAAACCAGAAGTATTTCATATTGAATGAAGGGAAGATACAGAACTTTTATAAAGTGTGTGTCTTGCGACCCCTGGGTGGCTGAGTCTGTTAAGCATCTGCCTCTTAGCTTCTGCTCAGGTCATAATCCGGGGGTTGTGAGGTGGAGCCCCAAGTGGAACTTCATACTTGGTGGGGAGTCAGCTTGGGATTCTCTCCCTAAGCCCCTCCCCTACTCCTGCGTGTGGGTGTGGGTGTGGGTGTGCACATCCATGCACGCGCACTCTCTCCCTCTAAAATAAATAAATCTTTAAAAAAAACAAAATGTACATCTTGCATTTATAATTAGGGAAATATTTACTTTGTATTTTCTCAATTGTCTATGTCTTCATCTGTCTGAATATGCTTAAGGGCAGCTCTGCCGCATGGGAGAGAAATGGATAAGCACTTTAAAGTCTCTTGCAAGTGTATGATTCTGTGACTCTCATTCTAGAAATATACAGCTATTACAGGATAAAGAAACTAATAGCTGTAAAGGAAATAATGGAAGCATGGCTAAGAGTGACTTATTTCTAGATAAAAGCATAATTATAATAGGACAATATACCTTTTTTATTTTAATGGCACATTTATGGAGATATAATAATATAGAAATAACTTAAATAATAACTCGAATAGTATTTTATAAAGCACATACCCATTATCTTTACAGTTGTACATAAAGTGAAATACCGATATACAAATGGCTAATAATACCTTTAATTCAGCTTTCCCACTTTAAGTTTAGGATAATCATTGTAACAAAAAACACAGTAGTTAAAAAAAAAATCTAAGTGCAAATGTCATTGTGATTGGTACTTTACAGAGTAATATGTCTTGAGCAGAGACCTAATCTGTGAGAGTGTTTGTTCTAAATGGATAGCGTGACTGTAGACGTGCATCGCAGGACAGCTCGGTAGGATGAAGAAGGAAGAGAGAAGAGATAATAGCAGGAGTTGAAGGGTGCTGCTAGGAGACGCATACGAGTTGCAAATATAATAGAGTAACCTTTCCCTATGCATTGGAATTCTTTTTTTTTTTTTTAAGATTTTATTTATTTATTCTTGAGAGACACACACACACACACAGAGGCAGAGACACAGGCCGAGGGAGAAGCAGGCTCCATGCAGGGAGCTCGACGTGGGATTCGATCCCAGGACCCAGGATCACGCCCCGGGTCAAAGGCGGGCGCTCAACCCCTGAGCCCCCAGGCGGCCCCCTACGCCCTGGAATTCTCTAAGAGGCTGGGATTAATGTCTATTCTTTGCCACAGAGCAAAATTCTTTGTCTATTCTTTGAGCAAAATTCTTTGTCAAAAATCTAATGTCTATTCTTTGCCTGGAGAGCAAACTTTCCTGAGGTTCCATGTTCTAAAACACCGGCGTGAATCTGGGAGTGGTAAGATGTGGGATCAAGTATTTTTAACATACCGTAGAGTCGATGAATCCGTGTTAAAATGCAGATGAGTTGGGATCCCTGGGTGGCGCAGCGGTTTGGCGCCTGCCTTTGGCCCAGGGCGCGATCCTGGAGACCCGGGATCGAATCCCACGTCGGGCTCCCGGTGCATGGAGCCTGCTTCTCCCTCTGCCTGTGTCTCTGCCTCTCTCTCTCTCTCTCTGTGACTATCATAAAATAAATAAATAAATAAAATAAAATGCAGACGAGTTTTGTGAAAGCTCGCAGGGGGCAACGGGGAGGGGACGTTTGGGGGGGGGGGGCAGCCTGGACCGAGGAAAGCACCCGGGCGAGCACAGGGCTGTCGCCGTGGCAAGGCCTAGTCCAGGTGGAAGGTGACACGTGCGAGGCCCCACGGGGTACAGGGCCCAGCACCCTGCCGTGGGTGAGCTCCCGGACCCCTGCGCCCTGAGGGCTGAGCAGGGGCCCCCCGGGGGGGGCACCCCGGGCGCAGCTGCGGTTGGAGCCAGCGGCCCAGGCTGGGGGGGGGGCATCTGAGTCCCTCGGGAGGGGTCGGTGACCGGGTGCGAGCCCGGGGCAGGGGGCCTGGGAGGGGCGGGGGCACCTGTCCCGGGAGCCGAGGACGCCAAGCCGGGCGCTGAGCTCGTGCGGTGGGTCCTGGCCGCGGGGGGCTCCGGCCTCTGTGCAGGGGCCGCCGTCCGGAGACGGAGCCCGACGCCCCGGGTTCGAGCCCCGGGCGGGGCAGGAAGCAGCGTTACTCTCCTGGGCCTCGGGAGTAGGGGTGGGGGGTGGGGTGGGGGTGGGGGTGGGGGGCAGGAGGGCGGCGCATCCTCCGCGTGGTTGTATCTGGAGGGGCCTTGGGGGTCTCCGGAGACGCGGGGGCGGCAGGGGCCCGGGATTTAACCCCGGGCGAGGCACAGCTCCTGGGGAAACCCCTTAAGCCTGCGGAATTCCGCAGGGATGTGAAGGGGCGTCCGTGCCCAGGACCGACTCTGCGGGACCAGCAGGGAGGAGGGGCAAGGGGCGGAACAGCAGGGAGCCCCCCCCCCCCCCCCCCCGCGCGACCTCGGCGGAAGAGCCGCCCGCAGGCCTGGGGCTCTGGGTCCCTGTGGCCCCTGCCCCGAGGCCACCTGCAGGCCCCCTGCCCGGCTCCTGCCACACGCACCCCTCGCGCCCAGAGCAGGGCGGGGGTCCAGGGGCTGCTGCACGGACCGCAGGGCGCCCGCCGCACCGAGTCCCCCGGACCAGATGCAGCGGACAGAGCAGGCACAGTGGGGAGACTGAGGCCGTGCCTGCAGGGAAGTCGCAAGGTCCCGTTGCAGGGGGGCGGGGGGCTCTGAGCCGCTGCAAACCAGAGGCCAGGGCGCTGCTACCTTGGAGGCGGCTGTTCCGCGCCCCGCCCCCCCGCCCGCCGCCGAGGCCTGGAAGGCAAGGCCCGCCAGCGCTTGACCGCCGCGGCCTTAGAGCCACTATCAGAGCCGTCTAAGTGGCCTGCTGTTTTTGCTTATCAACAACAGGAGCCACTTTATTCATTCACTCATTTATTTATCGAATATTTCATTTATTTGACAGAGCGAGCAAGAGAGAGGGAGGGAGATGGCGAATGCAGAGGGCTTGTGCCCCGTGGCCGGGAGCCCGGCTCCAGGCTGGATCCCGGGACCCTGAGATCATGACCTGAGCTGAAGGCAGCCGCTTATCGGACGGAACCACCCTGATGCCCACGAGCCTTTATTTTATTTTAAAACACCGATGCCGCACTAGCTGTGATCATAGGATGGGCAATTTATGCGCTTGTGGAAGATGTAACTATCCTCTCATTTAGGTAAGGAAGTTGACCCTGGAGAGCTAGACCGAGACTCAGAGCCCAGTCTGGTGCCTACGTCCCAGACCAGGGTTTTCCCCATGGCTCCCCCACCCTTTCCTTTTCCCTTTACTGTGTAAAGTATGGTGTCCCAACTTTTAATCACCTCACCTATCTTGGCTAGTCTGAAAACTGCTGTGATTCACTATGTTGCTGATCCATTTATCTTTAGTTTTGCTTTTTTTTTTTTTTTTAAGTAATCTCTAGGCCCAACTGTGGGGCTTGCACTCATGTCCCCAAGATCAAGAATCACATGCTCTGCTGACCAAGCCGGTCAAGCACCCCTGGCCCATTGCATTTTTAAATGCTCCACCAACCAAAAAAGAGTTGATAAAAATATATGAAGGCATTGCCATTTGGTTTTAAGTTTATCTATTTATGACTCAACCCCACAAAGATAATTGCAGAATGAAATGCTAGAGCAGCTTTGCAAAGTTTTAATGCTTTCATTTTAAAGATCAACAAAGGAGAAGATACTGAGCAAAAATAGAAAGCTTCTTATAACATGCGCTGAAGGCTGGACTGACTCAGTAGGTTATTTAGCTTCATTGTGTTCTAAAAATAAATAAACTTGTATTTAGGAGGGTGGTATTTTCTTTGTCTTTTTCCACTGAAGTTTATTTCTTAAGCTTTAGTTTTTATTTATTTAGGTACTTGCAAGGATAATGCCAAGACAGCCATAAGAATATTAACTTTGATATTTGTAATTTATTACTATGTATTATTAATAAGAGTTGATGAATAAATAATGAATAGCAAGATGAACAATGCATATTTTCAAGTCAACAAAATTGGTTTGAGCAATGGTTAGAAGAAATGATTGAAGCGTGATGTGTCATGGGTTGCATTCTTCAGGTTTTACCAAGGGGAAAGGATCATATGGGACCAGAAAAGTGTATTAAGGTTTTTTTTTTTTTAACATTTCAAATGAATTGTCTCTAACATATTCCTAAAAAAGACACTGGCAGGGAAATAAAAATGACCTGTTTGTAGCTTTATTGTTCTTCTCTCCCAAAGCTCATTTTACTATTTAAAAGCAGGTCCTTCATTATGTCTTTTATTTTAATTTGCAAAATGACAAGTAAAGTAAGCTAGAAAAGAATTAAGGAATTAAGAACTAAGGAAAATCACATTTCTGATGTCAGGGATCTTCTTGGAATTCTTCATTGTCTCTTATTTGAAAGAAATACAGATGAATAATATTTTTCTCCTATACTACTCAAAAATGGTGCTAGGAGGATTGTTTTAGAAAAGCATCATTCACTTTTTAAGGTCAGTTTTCTCTAACATTTATAGGCTTTAGGGTGTCTTCCCGCAAGTTCTATTATTTTAATCATACTGAAAAAAAAAAGAGTAAATATAAATTAAATTAAATATTAAATATGTATGTTCAGGATACAGAGCAATAAACAGAAGAATGTTTTAAAACCCTTTTCATAAAAAAATAATAAAACCCTTTTCATGAGAATATCATTGTCTAATTCCACTGATTGAGACTAGTCTCTAACCTGTGACGTGTAGAGTTTTCAAAACAAGCTCCACATGTGGAAGGGATACACTTGTGTACTGAGGGGATGAAAGGAAGCATTGATTAGCTCTCAAGTTACATTAATGTAACACAACAGTGGGTTTTCCACTTGATTCTGTACCTTCGCATTAATAATGCATGCAATTCTTTGTGAACAGGATTTTACATTCCTAAGAAGATGTATGTGGTCAGGGGACCTTCTAGAATGTTTCAAATTATACCTGCTCACATAAACAGAAAGGCTACTGCTGTACTGGTGTGCTCCCTAGTACCTAGCCCTGAGCAATCTGCACGTTCACTGTGGAGAGCCCCTGAGCAAGGGTATCTTGCTAGCTCCTCTCTGAGCATCCTTTGTTGTAAAACTCTGTCTTAAGTAATCCTTTCTGGCCACTATAACAAAATACCAGATTGTGTGGTTTAAAAACAAGAGACATTTATTCCTCTGGAGAACTGGGAAGTTCGGGATCAAGGAACTGGCAGATTCAGTGTCTGGTGAGAGCCTGCTTCCTGGTTTGGAGATGACCATTGTCTCTTCTCTCTCTGTCTTCACGAGGTAGTAGGTGCCAGGGAACTCTCGGAGGCCTCTTTAGAAGGGCACTGATCCTATTACTGAGGGCTCCACCTCACCATCTAATCATTTCCCAAAGGCCCCATCCCATCCCTAGATATTCTCACGCTGGGAATTAGGTTTCAATGTACGAATTGGCTGGGGGGAGGGGAGGAAGTGGGGGGCGGGGGACACACACACATTCAGGCTATAGCAATTGATGGCTAATTTTGAGTATTTGACACTGAATAGAATCGCAGCACCTATTTTGGAGAGGGAAGGGAGGTGAGTAGAATCTACTCCCCGTCTTCTAAATAAATGTCCTGGATATGTCTAGACAAGTTCATCATACATGACCTGAGTTTCCTACCATGAGGAAGAATGCCTTTGAAGTAGCTTTTCATAGTAAATAAAGTTGAGGTTTTTGGTATATTTATTCATCCAGTATGTTTTTTAAAAGCTGTTTTTCTCAGGGTCCCTCAGTGACTCAGTCGGTTAAGCCACCAGCTCTCGGTTTCCGCTGAGGTCATGATTTCGTGGTTGTGATGATCTCTGGTCATGAGGTCGAGCCCTGCTTCTGGTTCCACTCTCAGAGCAGAGCCTGTTTGGGGGATTCTCTCTCTCCTGTCCCCCTGCCCTCTCCACCTATTGTGTGCACATTCTCTCTGCCTCTAAAAAAAATAAAATAATAAAATAAAAGCTGGTTTTCTATTTAGGACATAAGCTCCCTACTAAATGAGGGTATTTGTACTTTGGAGACAGAAAGCACAATATTGCTTTCCTTTCTCTCTAGGCATGATTGGAAGTGAAATTATGTCATGTTAATTATATGTTTAGAAATAATCTTAAATAGATAACCAACGGGGATTTGTGTCCCTATATTCATTACACTTGAATAGGTTCTAATTGAAAACAAGTCTGAGATTTTAAGAAATGAAACTTGACTGATTAAAACACTGAAAGGTATAGAGAAAACTCACTTGGGGAGTCGATTCATGTTGTCTTCTGTGAGTTCCATGAAGCAGGGAAAAATCCTATCAGAAAAGATTGCTCGAAAACACAGGATTTCAAAGGATGGTAATCTAAAGAATTTATTGGAAAAATGAATCACAGTTTTCTTTAGTAGGAAAAAATGCTGCATCCGAATAAGTAAGATTCAAGCAAGGCCTTCACATGGTTGTGTTACCACTATATAATGGGAATAACACTGAACTGTATTTTGTGTGGGATAGTTGTTCCCTTCCCCACTCCTGCTTCTGGGCTGCCCTACCACGTCTCGCAGCCCCTACCATGAGAACCAACATCCTGCCTCCCTGTCCCAAACCTGAACTCTCCTTTTCTCTCACACCATGTTTTCTGGCTGTTTATTTTTTCCTTCTTAATGTCTATGTAATGCGTAAACTCTGACAAATTACCTATATCAATCTAGATTACTTTCTAGAACAGTTGAGTAGGCCTGGTAAAAAATGAGACCAGATGATTAAATAGTTAACAGTCACTAACTAGTTTCTCAAGGGAAACAGTTGATACTTGGAAGTTTTATTGCCACATGTTTGGGATGACTCCTGCCCTCAGAACCCTGAGAGTTATGAAGATCATTTCAAGCAGGTGACTATCAATCTTTTACAGATAGCATCTTTCTGTGTTCTGTCCCTCTTTTCAGGGTAAAGTAGTTGCCATAGAAACAATGACAATGGCTAAATTCAGCCAGAAATATTTGCTGTTATCTATGCCACATGTTAAACATGGTTCTTTCCTTCCTTCGAAGCAGGAAAGAAGTAATCTGCAGAGTGAAGAGCATTGTAACACCTTCGCGTTAATTGCGAGGGTCATGCCTTTTGATTTTGGTAGATGTTGGTCCATATTATCCCCATTTCACAGGTAAGGAAATTGAGGTCATGAGAAGTTAAATTGCTTTCTAAGGGTCACACATGTAGGATTTAAATTGGGGCAAGTCTGAGTCCTCTCTGCCATGTGGCCTCCAGTCATTAGTGACTCTGTATGTATCTTTACTTTCCTCATTACCTAGTTCTTTCTCAATGTTGCTAAAATATCTGCTACCTTTGTGACTCCATGTACATAGTCTTATTCTTGATCCTAAAATTGTCTTAGCAAAGTTTGACATTTTTCAATCTTCCAAGATTCCAGTTACATTTTACACAACTTTCAATTCCCAGAAATATAACGTATTACTTAACTAGAGAAATGTTTTGCTATAAAATACCTATAATTTCTGAAAAGAAATAACTAACACCTAGCTGATTTTAAGGTGGTATCTGCAGAAGACAAAAGTAGTTAGTATAGGAGCTGTGGGTGCTAAAATCCCATAGAGGGGTTGCTGGTGTGGCAGGAAAATCTTTTCTAGATCCAAAGGTTTGGATTTAAATGTCCTTCGGAACTGGACTCATGCAAGATAGAGAGTTAGGATCAGTAAGTCTTCATGCATTCAGGACCCCCAAAATGTCCTTAGTGAAAGCATGGATTAAAAAACAAAAACAAGAGAAACCTCCTGAGTAGCACATTGAGTCAATGAAGAAACTTGTCAGTTTAGAATCAGGGTGAAAGGAAACGGTCTCTTTCCCTGGGAATCTATAAACTTATGGCTGCTCTTACTCTGGCTTAGGATTTGAATTTATACCAGGGTGTGGCAAACATTTTCTGTGAAGAGCCAGATGGTAAATATTATCACCTTTCGAGGCCTTACAGTGTCTCATGCAGCTACTCAGCTCTGCCATTGTAGAAGGAAAGCTACTGCAGACAATATGTAAACAAATGAGCATGTTTGTGTTTCAATAAAACTTTATTTGCAAAAAATAGTTGGTGGAGGGATGCTTGGGTGGTTCAGCAATTGAGCATCTGCCTTTGGCTCAGGGTGTGATCTCGGGGTCCTGGGATTGAGTTCTGCACTGGGTTCCCTGCAGGGAGCCTGCTTCTCCCTCTCCCTATGTCTCTGCCTCTCTGAGTGTCTCTCATGAATGAATGAATGAATGAATGAATCTTTTTTAATGAAAAAAATAGATGATGGTTTGCTGAAAGCTGATTTATGCTATCAGCCTGCACCAAGTCAAAAAATTGATATAAAAGGTGGTCCTGTCCAGTGATAACCCTAAGGCTCCTGGAAGAAGCAAACATAAAAACTGTTGTGAAGAGACACAACAGGCTGTCAGGGATTCCCGTGCTGAAGATGAACACACATTCCTAAATACAAAGCATACAAGGCAACAGTGTGCCACGTCTGAGAGTCAGCAGACACAACACAACAATTAGGGGAATTAGGTTTCCTGAGAACTCCAGATAACAGAACTATTAAATCAGGACTATAAAATAAATATAACGTGATTAATGGCATAAAGGAAAGGCTCTAAACTATGAGAAAATAATGAGTCTGTGAAAAACCAACCTACAGATTTGAAAGAAATAATTGAATACAATTTCTATAAATGAAAAACTGAAGTAATGGAAATGAAATGTTAATAGTTAAAGACCAGAAGTGAGACTTAATAAACTGCAAAGTAGGCTTAAGGAAATTACTTCTATATAATCACTTGGAGGGAGGAAGAGATGGAAAATATAAAAGAGATATAAACTGGGGGTGCCCAATTGGCTCAGTCGCTAGAGGATGTGACTCTGGATCTTGGGGTCTTGAGTTCAAGCTCCCTATTAGGTGTGGAGTTCACTTAAAAAAAAATAAAACAAAATAATTAAATATATCTGTTCTCTTTTAAAAGAGCGGGGGGGGGGGCCTGGAAAAGTGGATGGGGAAGAAAATTAAAAGGTATAACTTTCAACCACCCTTATCAAACTTTTTTGGGTCTCTAAAATGAAAGAATCAAGAGAATGGAAGAAATGTAATATTTAAAGAGATAGCACCTGAAGAACTTTTAGAATTGCTAAAAGATATACTCCTCAGATTCACGATTCACAGTGAGTCCCAAGGAGTCTAAATAAAAATACATCTCAGTGAGATTTCAGAACAAAGACAGAGTGAAGAGTTTAAAAGAAATTAGCAAAAAAGAAATTACCAACAAAAGAACGATCATTGGAATGACACCAGACTTCTTACAGTAACAGCAGAAGCCAAAGACGGTGAATAACTTCGAAGGACTAAGAGACGGTCTATGTCAGAGTTCTATATCCAGCTACACGATCATTATTTGAAGCTGAGAAAAGAATGAATATTTTCGATCACCATTCCATACCACTGACCACCTTATTCTTCTTAAAGCTCCCTCTTCTTCCTTCCCTCTACTTCCTCTTTATGCCTTTCCTTTTAGTTAGGATGGCTCTGTTCCTCTCCACCAAACTGAACATTCCAGGAAATCGTATCCTTGGCTCTCTGCTCTTAGTCACTTACCCTCAAGGCTTTGATTCTTTGTGACTTGCAGATTCACGGTTTTTTGGCCCGTATCCCAGTCCTAGGTATAAGGCAATGGGAAATGTCTAGTTGATCATGTGACTAGAAGTGTTTAGAGGAACATCGGCCAACCTCCAGATCTGCATGGGGCCACCAGTGACAAAACTAGGTATCCTTTCCAGTGTCCTTGCATCTTTCAATGCTGTTGCCAGGTTCCTGTTACCTACCATTAAATCTCACTAGCTGTTGTCCCTCTTTCCCACAATTCTCATATTCAGTCTGCTCCTACAGTTCATTATATTTATTTAGAATAACAATTTATTCTTATATACCTTCACCCCATTCAAGTATTTTGTCTCTATATTCTTGAAAAAGTCAATAGTCTTTACTGAGCTCCCTGATTTCAGTCTCCGTCTCTTCCAGTCTGAAGACTCTATGGCCAGGTTACTAACACTTTCTTCTCGATGATTCCTCTTCATCCTCTTCAGCTTTTCATTCTTCATAAGTAGAATTCTAGCTTTATCATGCTGGCATTGGAAGGTTGCTATATTCTGGAACCGTAGTTTGAACTCACTTTATCAATTTTGTCATTCCCCTTAGCTACTTCCCACATTTTGTTCTGGACCATTCTGGTTTTCCTTCCTTACCTATATTTTTGTTTCTTGTCCTAGATTTCACTACCTCAGGGTCTTGTTTTGCTCTATGCCAAGACTGAAATGTTATCTGGTAACTGTGTGAGCCCTCTATGTAACATCATTATATTGTAACAGGGGCTTTATAGGGACCGTGTTCCACATCTTTACTTAAACAAAAAGCCTGAACTTGAAGAATGGTTCTAATATTCTAATAGGGAGGAACTTCAGAAAAATTGGTAGACCAAGGGAAAGGATATTCTGGGAAAAACAGAGCCTTTGTGGTTCTCCAAATCACATCACCAGAGGATGTCTCTTGCTTGTCCTGGATTTAATTTAATGTCTAAGCCCGATAGATTAAGTTCCTTGATGATTAAAAACAGCAGCAACAATAACTTCTATCAATTTTGTATCTTATTCCCACTTCTATATACCCAATTTTGGGTACATAGAGTGTTTAATAAATGCTGCCTAGGGATCCCTGGGTGGCGCAGCGGTTTAGCGCCTGCCTTTGGCCCAGGGCGTGATCCTGGAGATCCGGGATCGAATCCCACGTCGGGCTTCCGGTGCTTGGAGCCTGCTTCTCCCTCTGCCTGTGTCTCTGCCTCTCTCTCTCTCTGTGTGATTATCATAAATAAATAAAAATTAAAAAAAAAATAAATGCTGCCTAGGTAGGCAGCGTTTTTGAGGATTATAACAAAATTTTATGACTCTTTCACTTGAACTGAAGTAGATCCTTTTGGAGCCCCTCCAGGGCTCATAATACAACATCTCTGAGCAGATCTTTCATCTCCTTGATTACCCCCCATGTTGTCCCTCCTAGAATGCATTTCCCTCTAATAAAAATTAAATTAAAAAAAATTAAATCCTAGCTCCAGCTCCTCTCACTTTCTCTTAGGATACGGTTGAAATTAAGCAGTGGCAGAGGTCAGGATGTGGGAGATGTGGATGTATGTTTTTAACTTATTTTCTATCAAACATTGATACACCTTGATGTAAAATCAGTATTTGTCTTATACTTCAGAAGCTTACTTTTATGAGTATGACCATGATATGTATATTTTTTCCCTTAAATCCTTTTTCATTCCCATGAGACAGACAGACAAGATATTTAATACAAAGTGGAACGTTCTTGACTAACATTTTAAATTTTGTCTCCGTTTTGTTATACTCTGACATTCACAAGAGTGGCTTCCGCCTGTCTCTCACAGTCTATGGGGAGGCTTTGGAACCACAATAGCAGATCATGTGTTTAGTGCCACAGAGAACAAAGCATGTAATATTTTAAGCACCATTACTCTAAAAGAAGACAATGACTGCTAACCTCTTGCAAGACACCAGCAAAGAGGTGGTTCGCTTTTCTTTTTTTTTGCAACAACAATTAATCATGACAGAAGGACTCGAATGAGGGAAAAGGACAGATGGTCTTGTTACAATCTGCCCCTAACCTGAATTACCATGCCCTACCATAAATAGAAAGTTTATATCAAAACTGTGAGAAAGAAAGAATCATTAGAGATAAATATCTGCAATAGTTTATACTACCAAATTGTTTAAAACCACAATTTAATGATGAGTACATTTATAATAGTGTGAATACAGCAGAGCCAGAAAAACTTTTGGCTTAATAAGCATCAACAGTCATCAAGTATTTGACTGATTCAAAGGTAATATGGGTACTGATGATTGATAGAATGTAAATATGTTTTAAGTTATTTTTTTGAGGTGCAGCTTAATACCCCATCATATTGTCTGGTATGACCTTGACAGTTCCATTCTAAGCCTACATTGCTTTAATACACTAAGCTTTGACTTACATGGAAAAAACTTTTCTGAAAGGTGATTAAGTTTAAATGCCAGATGAGCCCTGGATATTTTCAAATGTAAAGATAACACCTATGGTTTGGAAGGATCTTCCATTATTGATTTCAACCAAATGATAGATGTGTGAATATTTTGCCAACTTTGTAGATATTTCTTAGCTTCTTCGTGTGTACATAAATCTTACTGGACTGTCCTCAGTATGGCGATCTGTAACCTAATGTGGTGTGCAGGGAAGGGTGCTCTAAAACAGAGACAGACTTTTATCACTTAAATGTGTGTGTACTTACATGATGAGAATGTCCAGTATTCTGAAGGATAGGATGATCACTCCGGGTAGGAGGGTACACATTTGTGTGGTGATTATTTGTTTTCATGAATGCTTTAGAAGGGAGAGTAGCCGAGCAGGAACTCCTCTCCTAAGGACCCCGGATGGCCTGCCATCACAGTTCTTCCTGGATCCATGCCAAGCCTCGTGGTCAATGACGATGATGAGCGCTACTGGCAACAGGGTTTTCAGAAAGAACAGTCAAAACAGACTCCATTTGTTGCCCCGTGGATTGGTTCCAAGAAACATTTTTGTTTCTGGATGATCAAAGCATGGTCTGATAGGCTAAGAATACAATAATGGGTATAATTAGCCAATAATTTTGCAGCAAAAAAATGTCATTAGTGACTGTTAGCTAACTCATTTACATGCTAATATTTTGGGAGAGGGGCTGAAAGAAAGGCTTTTTGACGCTTACGTTTTTTAATGTGTGTCAGAGTTATTTCTGGCTTTATTGTTGTTGGAGTAAGGCAAAGGAGATCGCGCTCAGGTTATGCCATCAGCGAATCCTGTGAGGTGGCTTGCAGGACCTGTGCACGGTTTCTGGCACCTCGGTTCAAGGCATCTAGAGTAACCTTTCCCTTGAGGCCTGCGGAGAACAAAGGGCTGGAGGAGGGGAGTAGCCCGGGATTTATAGGTTCTATTATGTGCACCCAAGAAAGAAGAGTAAGGACACCTGCCACCTCTCATGATCAAAAAGCAACACGGCCATTTCTATTAAACTAAACCAAACACATGAGGCAGAGATGCCAAACTCATTTTGAAAGAAAACAAAGCAGGTGTCTGGAGGTAGGCCCTTCCCAAGTCCTGAAAACTAAATCAGGAACATCTCTAATATGTGAGTCACTGCCCCCCTTTCCTGTTAACACTGGCTACCTGAGGATTCTTCTTTCTTTTGTCACCATGAGGAAAAAAATTCTCTTTTTTCTCTTGGCCCAGTAGGAGAGGAGACTGGAACATTCCATTCCTACTTTCCAAACTGAGGAGTTGTGGTGGATGGCAGTTTGGGAAATAGGGAGCCATTCCAGCATCCTGGGCTGCAGGGTGGAAATGTTGCTGTTTTCCCTCAGGAACAACAAGGAACTAGAATTTTTTGGTGCAGCCACTTGGGGGTTAGTGGGCTTACAGGGCCTGCTAGAAACCTAACCAATATCGCTGACATTCTTTCCCTAGAAATATTTTCTTCTAAGTTCCAAATGAGTTCACAAGTATCCATTTAGAGAGTAAAAATAGCAGTGGTAAATTGAGGACAACTTGGATTTGGATGTCTTCCTTGTTCATCCTCTCCTTGGGGAACAGGTTAGCAATGTTCTCTGACCCTCCTCCCAAAGGAGGAGGAGGAGAACATTGCTTGATCTTTTCTTTTCTGTTCTGGTGTTTTAATGATGTTCATTGTTAATCTTACAAATTCTTTTTCAGTGTCCCAAGCTCTTCCCAAGAGAACCACTTCACCAGTAATGATATAAATGCCCTAAAACTAAACTTAGAATTTTAGTGAAAAGATGTGCTTTGATAAGCACAACAAAAAAATGGTGAGCTGTGTTGGCTTACTACTTCTAAACATAGGAAAGTGAAGTCTCATTAATTTTTATAAACCATTTCCTATCTTTTTAAAGGCTTTGTTAACCTCACAATGGCTCTGCCAGGGAAGTGGGTAACAAGGATTGTTACTACATAGCAAATTATTGTAATGGAGTATACACCCCATTGTACTGTTTGTGAATCCGCACAATGTCATACCTATGGAAGGAGGTTATTCTATTTAGGAAAAATAAATTTTCTTCTATTACTTTACCTAATATTTACCAAGGCTCTCTTTAGCCAAAAAACAAGTAAAGTTCCACAGTGGGTAGTAAAACCAAAACACCGTTATTAATCATGGTTACCTAACCATACTAGCTAATTTAAAAATGAGAAGAAATGAAAGTTCTTCCCCCCCCCCCCCCCCCCACACCCTTTGCCATTCCCCACTCTCCTAGTCTGGTCATTTTCCCCTCTGGGAAATAATCTGGACCAGGAATATGTCCAAACTACATCCTGAAGCAAACTGAATTTCAGTACAGGTTTTTGGAGGCTCCTGGTAGTAAAAAGTCCCATTGATTTTGATGCATACATAGATCAGGACATTTTTAGCACATTTCTTGCTGGCATTGCTGAATTCTGAATTCTTTAAAACAATTGAATTCAAATAGTAGAAACATATCAGTTTGCAAAGTTTTTGCCATTGTTTTAATCAGTACCTTTTTTTTTCCAGTTGTATGTGATAGAAACTCCAATAGGTTCAAGGAAAAAAGCTATAGTAAATTTGTTCACATAATGGTGAAGAAAATTGTAAAAGAGAGCTGTAGGGACTGGGGGCTCAGAGTCTGGAACTGGGCACAGTGACTCCATGGGCCCCTTCTTTTTTTTTTTTTTTAAGATTTTATTTATTCATGAGAGACAAAGGCAGAGACATAGGCAGAGGGAGAAGCAGGCCTCCTGCAGGGAGCCCAATGTGGGACTCGATCCCGGGTCTCCAGAAACACGCCCTGAGCCAAAGGCAGATACTCAACCGCTGAGCCACCCAGGTGTTCCCCCATGGGTCCCTTCTTAGAATCGTCTTTCTCTCATTCATCCTTACTCGTCTCTGCTCAGCTTCATTCTGTAGAATGATCTACTGGGAGTAGGGAGGCTAGCCACAGAGGGCCCCGATGTTATATGCAAGTCTTTAGTTCAAGGAGAAGAGGGCCACCTTTACTTCTAATTTGGGAAATTCGGGGTGAAGAATCTCTATCATTTGGCTTAAACTACAGCTTCACCACATGAACTAATCATTATTTGGGGGGTGGTGGTGGTATTAACAGACTTGGCCCACGAAGTCTGGAGGTGGTAGTTGTAGTGATGCAGTATGGATGGGCATATATTTTCCAAACTCAACAGAAGAAGGAAGTTGACTAGAAGAAGGAGGATATTAAAGCTGAGAGGCAGCTGAGAATATTAATTACACAGTCCTTTACATTATTTCTATTAAGAGCTGGTATCAGTCAGGAGGTTAGGACAGGTTACATGAGACACACATATTAGGTAGTTCGAGGAGATCTTAATAAAGAGATTATTTACAAAGGGGTGGAGAGGATGCCACGAAATGGCAGTGATGCCATTCTCTGGAGCTGGCAGGAGCAAGGGCCTTACGCTCTTACATATATGGTCAAGGGCTACAGCCCATTTCCTCCCTCAGTGACCACTTTAGGGAGGGATATGGGGAATAAATACTCCAAAGTCTTGCTGTCTCCCCTCTCTCTCATCTCCTGCTGATGAACCCTATTGGTTGAACCTATCTAGAAGCCAGTGGACAAGGGCGTCCATTGATAGATTCTTAAAAGTCAGTCTAGCAGTGCAGAGCCCAGAGTGGAAAGGGTGGAGATCTGGAGGGACAAACAGAAAATTTCCAGGACAGCCTTATATACATACAGAGAGACCTACAGACTGACAGACAGACAGGGGACAAACACATTTAATATAGTAGAAACAACCATTCAATTGAATATCCAATGAATATTATTATATGTGATAATTATTATTATAATATATATTATTATGTATATTATATAATATATATATTGCCTGGAAGAAGAGATTCAAAGAGACAGTGGGGCATCATAGAAGCTTTTGGAAGTAGGCTTAGATTTTAATCCTCATCTTGAATACTTCAGTCTTGTATCTGCCAACACTAGTGAGGCCAAAGCAATTATATCTGCAGACTAGATGCAGACTAGACTTAAAATTCTGTTTAACTATCGATAGCAGAAAAACACCTTGGTTAGTGGACAAACTTCTTTATGTGGTCAATAAATTTTTGCCTCTAACTAGGTCTTTGAACCAATAGTTGGCTTCTAGTTTCTTTAATGTCACGATGATGATGCTGCTAACGTTTATGGGATACTATGTACTGTGTGTTTCACACATATTAATTCTCCCAATGATTATGACTCAGGTACTATTATCCCCATTTTATAGGTGAATAACCTCTAGCTTAGAGAGGGCTATAAAAACAAGGTCACATTTTCAATAAGATTAAAACCCATGTTCAAATTCTGGTCTGTCTGATTCCAATCTTTGGTTGTATAGTATGTTGACTTCCAATACATTGCTTTTCTGACCTACTGTTTTAATTCTGGCTCAATATGTTTACTTTCTGTTATTATTATATAGCATATAGCAGACTATAGTTTATTTCACAGTCACTTCTGATTATTTTTATAATTGTTCTTATTTCTCTTAGTTGAAATACATTTAACATCTCATTCTTTACCTCTGCCCCTCCCCCTGCTCTCTCTCTCCCTCTAAATTAAATAAATAAATCTTTAAAAAATTTCCTTTTAAAATAAACATTTTTATCCACAAATTGAATACATCTCATCATTTAAAACATAAGAAAGTAGGGATGAAATCCAGATGTCCATAAAAAAAGATATTATACAAACAGTAATATACAGTTTTTCTTTTAATGAGTTTTTCTCTTAGGAGAATTCTTGCGGGAGGGTGTGGGTGGAGGCTGCGTCTTTGTTTTTTGACCCAAAGTTTGAGTTTTATAATAGTTTTTATAAAGTATTCTCATTATTTAATAAGCTTACATGCTACTTAAGTCCAGCTATATTAGGAATGTGTAATCGGATTTTTCTTTTACATTTTAAAAATGTATCAAAAAATAATTTCGTTCATTAAAACAGACCTCATTATACTCAGAAGACCAAAGGTCACTGCATGACTCATTTTAAGATTTTACATTCAAGTATGATATGAAGAGATCTTTAATTACCTGGACAAAACCTCTTAAGTAACAGAGTGATGGTGATTAACATTTGGGGGAAAAAAACTCCCAGAGACTCCAATTTAATGGAAGAAAGCATCATCCTTTCAAATAAACTACTGAAACTTAGATATGCAAATAGTGCTATTGTGGTAGCAAGCAGGTGGCACTTTCATTTTCTTGTTCCTTTACTAAAGAGGAGATGTAATCAGGAGTCTCAAGTTTGTACATCAATGACATAAAAGCAAGTCATAAAAGAAAAAAAGTCAAGGTGTCTAAAAATAGTATTTGAAATGTGAAAGAAAGCAGAGGCCTGGTGTGACAGGTATTTCCAAGTTAAATCTAGGCTTTTTTATTTTTGTTTTTTGTTTTTGCTTCAAAGATTAAATAGAAGGGCACCTGTTTGGCTCAGTGGATAGAGCATTAGACTCTGGATCTCATGATTGTAGGTTTGAGCCCTGTGTTGGCTGTAGAGATTACTAAAAATAAAATCTAAAAAAAATTAAAAAGAAATTAAGCAGAAAGTAGTGGGAGAAAATGTAGAATGAATAATATACAAATAATTCTTATTAAATGAAGTTTTCAGCATATCATGTGTCTTATTTCATGAATCCTATGCAGTCTGAGTACCAAAGTTTGCTCTGAAATCCCAGAGGAGTGGTGCCTGGTCTATAGTAGGTCCCCAATAAATATCCATAAGGAAATGAATTCTCAAGCAATCAGCAGGAGTCCAGATTAAAACATGACACTGGTTCTGTATCAACTTCGGATTTTCAGGGTCAGGTGGTGTGGAGTTCCTACTGGTGTTGGAATTGCCCTACTCCAATGCAGAAAATGCCCCAGTTGATAAAAACCAGGGGCTTCACAACTGAATTCCTACTAAAACCAAATACGTATGATGGAAGTACTTAATGAAACTGGCCAGCCCTTTTTATCTTAGGCTGAATGAATTTTTGATAACCTTTCCTAAACCTTGTATTATTTAGCAGGGAATGGATGTAGATGAGGGTGAGGAGGTGAAGAAAACTTGAGGATTCGATGGGGAGGACACCAAAGGAAAGATTAGAAAGTCAAAAGACACACTTCTCACTTTTCCTGTGAGCATAGAGCTGGTCCTAACACAACTCAAACATTAGCTGATTACCAGATCGATATTTCCAACTGAGAAACCAATTTGTCATCTAAAGACCAACTGGACACATTAAAACATTGATTTCTATTCAAGAGGACTTGGGATTTTTGGGGTTGGTCTCTGGTTGGTAAATTGGTTAGTTTTACAGCCAGAGCTCAACCATATATCTAAAACACAAGTTTTGGAATATTGAATTTCATTTTAGGTTTTACTTTAATTTGATGTACTATATAAGCTAATGCATAAAAATTGTCCCTATTTCTATTTATATAGCTATCTATCTATATATACCTTAGAAAATTGAGCTATCATTGGAAATTCAGATTGGAGTCTACTTTTTTTTCTTACTAAATAGAATATAAGCATATACTTATGCTACTAAATCCTCTTGAAAATGTGGGGAGCCTGGGTGGCTGGCTCAGTCAGTTGAGGAGCTGACTCTTCATTTTGGCTCAGGTCATGATCTGAGGGTTGTGAGATTGAGCCTCTGAGTGGGGCTCTACACTCAGTGGGGCTCCTGTTTGAGATTCTCTCTCCCTCTCTCTCTGCTGTCTCCCCCTGCTCTCTCTCTAAATAAATAAGATCTTTAAAAAATCTCTCTAAATAAATAAGATCTCTAAAAAAAAATATTGAAAATGTGAGCTTAATAACCTCATAGAGTTCTATTGCTTTAGCATCATTTATCTAAAAAATGCTTTATTATTGAATATTTACTGTTACTACTTTAAAAAAAGATTTTACTTTTAAGTAATCTCTACACCCAATATGGGGTTCGAACTCATAACCCTGAGCTCAAGAGTCACATGTTACACCAACTGAGCCAGCCAGGTGCCCCACTCCTTTTTTATTATTCTAAACAGTGCTGCAAATAACTCTTGATTCTTTACTTATAATCAGTTTCTGGGAATGAAATGATGGGTCAAGAAAGACCTGAAATTCAAGATGTATAGAATGCTGGAATCTTAGTTTTCCATTCTTTTCCAGTCCAGTTCCTCTTGGGACTCCACACTTAAGCATTTAATGCACCTGGCTTTTATGAGTATTCTTGAAAAGTTGTTCTCCTACTCTAATTGACAAAGGGAAAAAATGTTTGAAAGTCAAGCAGAAGGAAGGACAATCTAAATCTGACAATTCACCATTTGCATGCATGTGTGTGTCTGTGCTTGTGTTTTGTTTTGTTTTGTTTTGGGACCTGAGAGTTAGGAGGGTTGATCAAATATGAGCTTGGTAAAGGTGAAGGGACTCAAGACTGGGAAAAGGAAGTTAAGAATCACATGGTATTTGGTGACAAGCTGGAAGTGCTGAAACATTATCTTCAATAAATACTGTGCAATTTTTGTCAAACTTTTTTTTTTTAAAGATTTATTTATTTATTTTAGAGAGCGAGCGAGCATGTGCATTGTGCATGAGTAAGGGGAGGAGCAGAAGGAGAGAATCTCAAGCCTACTCCCTGCTCAGCGAGGAGCCTCTCTCAGGGGCTTGATCTCACCACCCTCACTCAGATCATGATCTGAGCCACAATCAAGAGTCGGCTGCTCAACTGACTGGGTTCCCTGGGCACCCCAGTCAAATGTTTCCAACTGCATTTTCATATATGTAATTACTCTGATCATGGTCAGAAAACAGTTCCAGGAACAATTCTGGCTATAAATCGGTAAATAAATAATCAATTCAACAGATTAAGCGTTTGCTATCTATGAAATTTACTTTCTGGATTTCGCTACCCTGTCATCCCTTTCATTTGTCCTAGTACCTGACAGCATAATCAGAGCTGAATTTCTCAGCTTTTGATATTTTGTTAGATTTATATTTCTATTTAAATGTAGTTTTTTGGTGTTTATTAAATCATCTGGGAGATAGATTCAAAATGGTGCAATTTTCTCCTTTAAATTGTGTGCTTAACTCTTGTCAATGTTAATACATCTTAAGTGTGTATGTCAAAGTAGAACTATGAATAGGCTCTGCCTTGGGAGAAAAAAACGCTACAGATTTCTCAGACGCTGTCAGAAATTGCCTTATTTCTTTCATATTTCATTAATTCAGTTGAGTTCCTCCTGTGTCCCAAGTATAAATTATTGTGTAATTTTTGAAGTAAAAGTGCTATGTTCTACTAGAAATCATCTTTTCTGAAGATTCATTAGATTTTGTTTAAAATCATAGCTTTGAGGTGCAGACGTATTTTGAAAACATGTCACTTTGCTACACTCATCATCCTTCTCAATTCTGGAAAAACTATGAAAACTAGGACAAGTTGATTTTAATTAATATTCTCATAAATCTCTCTAGAGTGCATTATAATTTCCATTACTTTTAAAGTGTTTCTGGAACCACAGGGGACAACATTCCCCAGTTTAACTACATAGTTACAAGCAAGCGTGGTAAATGTTAGTATGGTATTTTGATTTAAGAAAATGGTTGCAGTTACTCAAAGCTACTTGGTTGAAGAAGGAGGACCAGGTTCTGCATACAGGTGGGGATTTTTGAATTAGTTGGCTGCCTACAAACTTGAGAATGCAAACGAGTATGAGTGATCTCTTTGTGTGAAATAAGGTGGTACGCTTAGAGGACAGGTATAATTACAAAAGTTTAGTGGACTCTATGGAGTGTAGAGCATCATTTAGTTTGGATATACTATGTAGGGCAAAGCCATCAAATGTATTTTGTGTTACGAAGCTTCCTCATAGAAACCAGAACAATGTTGGACACCTGAGTGTTAAACAGGGCTGAGATCATCCTGCATAGAGTAGGATCCACCACCATCCTGTTATGTAAGAAATTATATTTAGTTTAAAAATAAAAGCTACATTTTAACTTTTTTTGGGCTGATATGATCCTCACATTGTGGTCCTTGAAGAAGAAAAGATAACTCACATCACAGTAACAGCACACAGTTTTTTCCTGGTTGGGTTAGGTGTCCCAAAATCATGCTGGCCTGCCTTTCTACAGGCCCCGTCACAGCCAACCAGGCCTGGATACAGAGCCTTAGAAATCTTCAGTGCTTAAAAAAAAAAAAAAAAAGAAAGAAAGAAAGATAAAAAATGATGCCACACCCTACATGGGATTCTAAAATAAAACAATAATTTGTAAGAGAGTCCAACAAATTCTGATTTTTCCTTTAATGAGCTTCTTGATGCTTTTTCCTCCTTCCTTTCTCCCTCTTTTCTTTCTTTTTTTTTTCTTCTTTCCTTCCTTTATTTTGAATCTTTTTAGAAATCTTTTTTTTAAAAAATGCCCTTGCTGTGGTGGTGCCCTAAATATGTGTTTAGTCTGTTTGGTTACTCAGCACTTCCTATGTAAGTGCTGAAGTCCCTATGAACCATCTCTAGCATGAATCCCAATATGGTAAGAAGTCTAATTTCTCTGCTCACTCAGTTCACAAAGATGAGGCCACTGTTGCTCCTTTTTCCTTCCTTGAAAGGTGAAAAGAAACCAAATGAAATGTATAATACCGATTGGAATCATAGACAACAATAAAAGGTATGTGAGGGACAGTTGAGTGACTTTGAATGCAGACTGAGTTTTAGATATTATTGGTATGAATTGCTTAGGAATTATACTGGTATTGTGATTATATAGGAATGTTCTCATCAGTATGAAGCACATGCTAAAATATTTAGGGGTTTAGTGTCATGATGTTTGTAACTTTTAAACGGTTTAGAAAAAAATTGTAGGGATCCCTGGGTGGCGCAGCGATTTGGCGCCTGCCTTTGGCCCAGGGCCCGATCCTGGAGACCCGGGATCGAATCCCACATCGGGCTCCCGGTGCATGGAGCCTGCTTCTCCCTCTGCCTGTGTCTCTGCCTCTCTCTCTCTCTCTCTGTGACTATCATAAATAAATAAAAAATTAAAAAAAAAAAGAAAAAAATTGTAAAAGTGTGTGTATTATATGTGTACATAGAGACAGAGAGAGAATGCAAATATGAAAAAAAGGTGGTATAATATGTACTATATTTTCAACTTTTCTATAGAGGGAAAAAGCACATAATCACTAAAACTGGAATGCCAAGTATCAAAAGAAACATAGTTGATATTATATGAAGCTGTAAGATACTTGGGAAACCACAGCTTTGATTTATTAGTTCCATCAAAAAAATCTACATTTTTAAAGATCATTATAGACTAGATAAATGAATTTAGGCACACACACAAACAAGCTTACAAAGACCGGAGTTCAGTTGAGCCTAGAAGTTATTGGTCAAGTGCCAATTGCTTTCTGAGAGAGTCCAACCCTTTGAAAGCCAACTAACTGGTATTCTTTTGATGAATTTCTTTTACAACATCAGCTTTCCAGCAGCTCAGAACCTGTTAGGAATCAATAAAGTATATTTCTTATACTTTCCTAATCAATAAAGTATATTTTCTGCCTTTATTGTTAGCTTGGAACGTACAGAAATAAAAATACAATGGCCCTGTCCTCAAGGAGTTCAGAGTCAATTGGAGAGGCAGACATTTGACATAATTAAAGTGTAATGTAAAAAGCATTATAATAATGTATATATATGCTGTTATGGGAGCATGGAGTAAGAAGCCTAACTGACCTGATAAGGGAGGGAGGAGATGAGGAATCAGGGTATAATGTTACAATTATAAATAATAATAGTAACAACAACAAAAATAATGACAGTGGTCATATACCATGCAAGTCCTAAATATAATAACAACTGTACTTATGAAGGCATAGGGGAGGGTGGATGGTTGCCAGAAGACAATACAAATTACTAACAGGGAAGGTGCCTGGACAGATCGATACAAATCTTGAGTAAAAAATGTTAAGTCTACCCAGCTAGAACATTTTTGCCATTTCCATGGACTCCCTTCCCAGGTGTTTCCCATATGTTATCCAGATAATATTGCCTCCAGTGTAAATCAGGCCTGAGGCTCACAGGAGGCGGTATGGGAGTTGCCTCTGGACAAGCAGCTGGTATGTGGCAAGACAGAGTCTAGATTAGAACTCAAGTGTCACGCTTGGTCTCTTGCTCCATCCAGTATGTAACACCACCTGCCCACAGACCTGTGCGTAGGCAGGTCTGAAAGGAGGAGTACGAATTTCACAGGTGAACCTTGGAAACAGAATTCTAGGCAAGGGGGGCTTGTGCATGGCATTAAGGAGTTAGAGAGTTTAGCAGATCCTCAGAGGATCAATTGTTAGGAATGACTGGAGTAGAAGTTCTACGGGTAGAGACAGGGGGATAGGTATACCTGGGCCGGAACACTCAGGGCCTCTTGGATATTGTACAGAGAGGCTTGTACTTTGGAGTGAGTTGGAAAGCCACTGAAGCTTTGGAATTACACGATAGATTTGATTTTTTAAAATATCACCCTGTGCAAAAGCCCAGGCAGTTTTTAACAGGAAGGGAGGCAGCCAGGAGTAAGGGCCAGGTGCTGGCCAGGTACCCGCCACGGGGTGGAGTCTACACTTTGCAGACACCTGGCAGGATAAAGAGGTTTTACCCTTTGCCTGCATTCTCTCTACAACTTATGGAGATTCAACAAGACCTTCTTTCAACAAGACCAAATGTAATGTCTTTTCATTATAATCATAAAAACGATTATGTCAACATGCTCTTTTAAAAGATTTTGAAAAGGTACCACTTTTGCAAATGGTGCTCCAGGAAGCAATGGTTCCCTCTGCCATTTTCAGCCATGCTCCTCCTTAAGAGGCATTTTGGGGGGATTGAAGGCAAGAGACAAGGATTAGGGGAAAGAGTACCTATGCTAGGTCAATGGCAATAGAGGGCAGGAAGGATTAGATGTGTGATTCAACGTGATTTATTTATCTATTTATTTATTAAAATATTTTATTTATTTATTCATGAGAGAGAGAAAGAGAGGGAGAGGCAGAGACACAGGCAGAGGGAGAATCAGGCTCCCTACTGAGCAGGGAGTCCCAAACAGGACTCGACCTCAACCCTGGGATCACAACCTGAGCCAAAGGGAGACACTCAACCACTGAGCCACCCAGGCATCCCTATGATTCAACGTAATTTAATAAGTGATTGAACTCAGGCAGAAAGTGAGACAGTGGGTCAAAGGTTTGTTTATTTTTAGCCTGAGCAACTGGGTGGTTGATAGTGTCATTCTCCAAGATACAAGAATATTTGGAAAGATTTTGGAAGAGAAGATGTTGAGTTCAGATTTGAACATGCTGACTTTGCTGGATGTCGAATTGTTCCGGTACCATTTGTTAGAAACCCTCCTTGCTCCTTTGAATTACCTTTGTGTCTCTGTCAAAAATCAGCTGACTATATTTTTGTAGGTCTATTTCTGGCCTTTCTATTCTGTTCCATTGGTTTCCATTCTTTTGCCATTACCAAACTGTCTTGAATGTGGTTTTATAGTAAGCCTTGAAATTGGGTAGTGTGGGTCCTTCAACTTTGTTCTTTTTTATCCGAAGTGTTTTTACCTTTTCACATGAATTTAGAGTCAGATTGTCCATATGTAGTTTGCTGGGATTTGGAGTGGGATGGCACTGACTCAATAAATCAAATTGGGGGCAGTCAGCATCTTAACATCAGGTCTTCTAATTTGTGAATGTGGCATGCTTTTCCACTTTAATTGGACATTTTTGATTTCTTGTATCAGTGTTTTATAGTTTTCTGAGTACAGCTATTGTATGTGTCTTGTTAGATTCATCCCTAGGTACTTCATTTGTTTTGGCTGGACATGCTGACTTTAAGGTGTCTGTGTGTACCCATGTGTAGATGTTCTGTGGGCAAGCCTGGAGGTCTGGGGTATTGTCTAGGTTGGGATTCAGGTTTGGTATAATCACACATGTCTCAGGAAGTGTCACATTTCTCAGGGACAAAAGATAGAGAAAATAGGGCTGAGGATTAAAAGTCACCTTAATTTTCAACCAATGGTTAGTTCTGTCACTTGATCGAAGCTCCAAGTTTAAGAAATAAGTCAAGGGAGACCTGAGAACCTCCATGATGAAGACTTAACGCATATCATTTGGCACCATAGAGCATGTGTGTAGATCCTGGCTCTGGGACCTCATCAAATCTCTGTTCCCCGGAATTGTAAAATATGTATGGTAATAGTATCCACCTCATAGGGTTGTTGGAAGATTAATTAAGGCAGTACCTCTGGAGGACATAGAACAGTGCTTGGCATATAGTGAGCACTCAGTACTTATCAGCTATTATTATTAGTCACATAAATGAATTGCCAGGAGCTTATTGTGGGAATGCCTTGGAAATAAACTTCATGGTTCTTAAGGGTCGTGGCATTATTTGGTATCACTACTGATTTGCACAAGGAAAGATGAGATTCACTCACTAATAATTTTTCTTGCACAAAATATACCCAGGTCTCAATGCCCCCTTCCAAAGATAAGCGGTACATAAGGAAGAATATATAACATCTGGAATTCCCCGCTAAAAGCTCTTTGTTCAGAAACCATGTCTGCTGCAATTTTTGGTATGTTTCAAATATCTCCCAAATGAAGTATGGGAGTTGTGGTTGGATATCACCATGGACTCACCGTTTCTTTCTGAAGGGAAGTAGGAAAAGTGGTCAGAACTCACATCCTTCCTCTCCATCCCTCCCCACTACCAATGGTTGTCTGGCCTTGTTCACAAAGATTACCACATTAGCTTAGTCCATCTCCAGCTTTGCATGAGTGGGCCCCACTCTGGAGCCAGGGCCCTTCAGAAGAACCCCACTTCAGGGCAAGGACAGAAATCAGGCAGGGACAACTGGATGGCCCAGACAATACCTGGCACTTTGTTTGATGGAAGGAAGGGGAGAATTGAAACCCTTTCAGAAAGTCTTTATTTTTTTCCAATTTCCATCTTATTGTGTTTAAAAGGAGAGTCGAAGAATGTCTTGGCTAACGGAAAGTATTCTCTACTCTTGGCAGGTACCAGGAAAGAGAAAGAGAGCCTCAGCTAACTTTGGGTCTGACATAGTCACGCTGACTGCAGATGCTCTAACCAGTCAAAGGAGCTATACAGGCTCTCCTTGGAGATCTCCTTGGAGATCTCTTGTAGTGTATTGGGAGAGAGCCAGTTGTCCTGGGACCTAGTGCCAATGCTGCTGCTACCATTCGTTCTGGAAATTCAGCGGTGCTTTTGTGTTCACAAAGTTCTCATAGTTCCTGATGGAAGTTGTGTTAGATTGCAGACAGCTTATCCTCAAAAATTTTTGATCACCATAAAGATAAATGAGGAGGAGGGAGGATGCTTCAGGTAATAATGTACAGATTCCACTTGTTTTTCCGATTGTAACACCGTAGTTAATCTTGGGTGGAGGGCATTGCGAGGCTCCAGGAGCATTATTTTTTGGTCCCTGGTGGGCCCAGGTAAGGCACAGATTGATTTGGTTTTAAAATCGGTTAAAAGGGATCCCTGGGTGGCGCAGCGGTTTGGCGCCTGCCTTTGGCCCAGGGCGCGATCCTGGAGACCCGGGATCGAATCCCACGTCGGGCTCCCGGTGCATGGAGCCTGCTTCTCCCTCTGCCTGTGTCTCTGCCTCTCTCTCTCTCTCTGTGACTATCATAAATAAATAAAAATTAAAAAAAAATCGGTTAAAAGCCTGGGAGTTGCAAATATTACAAGCATTCCACCATAGATATTATCTTTGTATGTAATTAAATTAGGTCTCTCTGGTTTGATTTTATTGCACCTTTTTTTTCAGCTTGTCTTTTGAGTAATATGTGTAGATTTAGACAATTCCAAATATTAATATTTGGAATCAATAATTCTGACACTTAAAAAATGAAACAGCACACATATTAGCAGATTGCAACTATCCCTGGCTTTTTGAAATGGACATAAACCTGGCAATAGAGTTAATATTTGAATGAGTAAGTTCTAGTTTTTCATTTATTTGATAAAGGCAGAGATGCTGTGAGACCCAGGTTTGGCACCTCTGGTAAGCAGCTCCAGTTGTGCCGTGTGGAACCCTGGAGGCTTCCCGGGTATTGCTAGCTCTGGCCAGCTGGCCAGTACACTCAGCACCGAGAAGATGCTGATAATCCACAGCTGGGAATCACTGGTCCAGCTGGAAAATTATTTACCTTTGTGGCTTTGGGCTATTTAAAATAATTAAAGCTTATTATAGTTCTCTAAGTTCAAAATTCTATCTATAAAGTTAGAGAGGTCAATATATTATTAACTTAAAATCTTTCTTTCCTAGAGACTAGAAGGGCCATTATAAGATTCTTTCACTAACGCTATTCTGTTTGGGAGAAGGGAGAGATGAGAAAGGGAATTTACTTTTATAAATCCTGTTTTGAGTCACTGTCATATTACTTACTAACTACATTTTACAAAAGTAGAAACTCAGGCCAGAGAGGTTAAATTCTGTCTTCAGGGTCACAAAGCTCATGCATATCAGAATAGGCTTTCAAATTCAGGGCTGCCTCCTATTAGATTGTAAGGTTTTCCCCACTATATTACTTATATCATATATTCCACTGTGCCTTTATAAACCTGTGTTTATTGACTCCACTAAAAATACAGATTATGTTTTTTTCCTGCAGCAATGTGAATAAAGTTCTGTAAATTCAATCACTTCTATGCTATTTCTTCTGTGTCAATAGACCTGTTTGTGAGGCACCTCATCAGATTGGGGTGGAGTACTGTGGGTTTATGTTGGTCTTTAACTTGATTTAATTACCTCTGGATTCTTACAGACAGCTACGATGCCACAGGCTCATTCCTTGTAGGTGAGATAAGCATAGGGTGGAACTGAACTCTATTTTAACCGTACTACCAGTACCTATCACTGGTCATATTTATGTTATATGATAAGTAAAATGTTGAATGTAAGAAAAACCCTGAAGATGGCCAGGACCGATTGTGATTTGCCTCTCAAGGGCTTGGATGGTTCTATTTCTTTCTGCGCCATGTCTCATGCATTATCTTTACCTGGCCCCTGTATCATAGTAGCTCATCCTATATTCAGAGTTTCTCTTCTTGCTATTTCTTTGTGCTTTCTTCTATTAGGTCTCTAACTCAATGCATTTTGCCATTTTATATTTAAGGTTTCCTCCATAAACTCCCACAGAGGGGGAATGTGCTTTTTCCTTCGACTTCCCTCCTTTAAATTTTTGTGTTGCAACATAATGGATCTTCTAATAGTTAAAACTAAAATAACAACATAACAAAATAGCCTCATTTTCTAAACAGGCCCTCAGTGCGTGTTTCCCACGCCCTTGTTTGCCCTTCACTTCCTTTGCCTAATTTAGATTTGTAGGCTCAACGCATAGGCACTTTGTCTCTGTTTATGTACATATGGTGCCTAACACTAGTCTTGGATTTAACAAATATTAAATAATAATGACTTCAGAAGAATCACGAATGAGTGTTGGCATTTAAAAAATCAGAGCTGATCAAGTGCTGCTTTTTTTGCTCAAATGACCTTGTGTGATTTTGAGTCTTATGTAGACATTGGTACTATAGCACACTTGGATTTACCCTTGGATACCACTCAGAGACCAGAGCTGGTAATAATTGTAGCTGCTCTTCTGTAGAACACATTTACAAATTCTGTACTGCGTGCCACTTTGCTTGTGGATGTAATTTCAATTGTGTGTAATCACCTTAACCATAACTAGAGAAACCCAGATACAATTTTATATGATTCTCCCTGATACTGCTATGATAGAATAATCTCACTGGGTTAACTTTGCATGTTTGAAATCGAAGGTCTTTTTCTCTTTGAATTGTTACCTTGAGCATTCATGATACCCGGTATGGGCTTTTAAAATCTATGCATCAAGTACTCATTGATTATGTAGTAGGTTTAAAAGTGAAGTCTTTAATTCTACCTATTTTCAATATTTTAAAATAAATCTGTATATCTTACCTAATCCCCTTTAAATGGGTGGACTGATTGTGGACTATAGTTCTACAGGGCAATTCATAAAAATAAATGCCAAAAATCAGGCAACAATAGAAGGAATCGACAGTGGATCCAAAGTTTAACAATGCATTTCCTTTTAGAAATGTCAGCATCAGCTTTCTCATAATAAGGAAATAAAGAGGGTTGTTTTCTCCCACTAGCCTAATATTTGAAATGCAAACAAATCAATGGAAGAAAGTAGTTATGTCAGTATGAAGGATATAATAGTGTAACCAGATAGAACAGTTTTGTTAGCCTGAAGATTTTTTTTTATATGTATATTTAATTTTATGTCCAAGGCAGACCCACCGTGATAATGATGTTAAATTAGGGGGAAAAAATGGGTGTCTTTTCATAGAACCAGATCCAAAATATCTAAACATCCATGTGACATTTACATTAGTGTTTTTCTTACTCATGTGGCAGCATTGTCAAAACTGTATTTATTATAATTCCTGTAAAATCAAATCTAAGAGTCTGATTCTAATTGTGCTTTTGATATGCTTCACCTAACTTGTTTCGTGAGCTCCATCCTACCAACACGTTGCATCATTCCCTGGATGTCTGTCACTGCACGCCCCACCAGGGACTCTTCTGGAATGCTATTTGCAGGTGTATCCAGTATTTCCTAGTGGAGAGGGCTGACTGAGAATGATACAATGTCTAAGCTACAGCCTTCCAGTCTCCTGAGATTCTCACTGACTTGATGTCAGGGGTAGAAGTAACTGTAAAACAATATTAAAAAATGTTTTGGGGGGAGGGGGAAGTATGTGAGGAATGTCATTAATAGAATTCAACTTCTCTCTGCTCTGAACCTTCTGTTCAGAGAGTTTTAACAAGCAGAGAAAACGGTAACCAGAGGAAACTCTTGTCTTAACAGAGCAGGGAAGCCTCCTGGATCTTTTCAATCACCCTCACCATTCTCCTGGGTAAGATGAGTAAATTAACCAAGTGGCTGGTACATAGAACAAGTTCCCACAAGGCCAGGGAAGGGACCATGCTTGTCTTATTCCATTGGTATTCCAAGCATCAAAATCAGCACTGGGCACACAGCACCCAAGAAACATTTATTGACTGAACAGTGATGCTCAATGTGTGTGTGTATGTGTGTGTGTGTGTGTGTGTGTGTGTGTTTTAACAAAGTGACTTCTCTGTCTCAATCAACTAGTCAATAGATAATAGTATAAATATAGATAGATCCATCCTTAGTCTTAGGTCATAGCTGGAGTCACAAGAATTTTTAAAAATTATTTTAATTCACTTTAAAATGACTCTAAAATACCTAACCTACATGATATGTTAATATAGGTAGGGATGTACTAGATTTTACAGTTGGAAAGAAAGAGATTTTTAGGTTACAAGTAAAATGATATTAAGGCCAGAACTCAAAATGTATTTCTGATTTAAAACTTAGTGCTCTGTCTCTGTTTATCCTCTAATGATTTCTGGATAATATGATATTGTGGAGACAGAACAAAGAAAGTCTCATTTTTATACTCGCCTTTATGAGGCAGCATAATAGATGGCTTACTTTGATTATGGTTGGTTGACACAGTTTAGATTAGACTATCTGGCAAATAGGCAGATTTGTGTCCAGTTCTGTCATCCATGTTATACCTAACCTGCTGTTGGTGCTCAAATGATACTGAAAGAGCAATGCATGCCAAGTATCAGATGTCCTAGATACCGAATGGTGATAAGCATTATTGACATACGTAGAGAAGTAGATTTTAAATAGTGGGAACATTAGCCGTAATTGAAGTTAAATGATAGTGTAGAAGTTGACAGTGAGTCATTCTGGCGGTGGAGAAGACCTACTACTATACCTTACCCGAGGTCACTGGTACAGTTCAGTATCACAGTGCAGCACTCAGGAAAAAAAAAAAAAAAAGAGCTGGTTTTATAGCTGGAATTCACAACTTTATGGCTGTGAGATCCAGGTGATGGGGCTTCCTGCCTACTGCCCATGCTCCGAAGGACCCTGCACTAGCTTCACACTTCGTCATGGGACAAGGGGTTCCATACTCTTTGAGCACCCAGAACCTGGAACTTATTGCTCTGCTGCTCTCTGGCCTGATCCTCCAAAGCGGGGGCAGGGCTGGAAGAATGGCTGAGAGGTGCCTTCTGCAAGGAGTATGATGCAGTTTGGATGTGCAGGCCAGGGTGTCCTCATGTGCACGAGCCTCTTTGTGGTATGGGATGGGAAGAAAATGGAGTGTGAGTTTCAGGCCAGAAACCACTAATCCCTGCAGCACTATGTTCCAGTCAGTGTATAGTTGTCAGTATTTTTTAATAGGTATATGGATCTCCATCATTAGCTTACCCCAGACCCTTCCGAAATTAAAGGCAGGCCTGAAACTAGGGCAAGTCAGGTCGCCTAATTTAGTCTCAGTTTCCTCATCTGTAAACAGGATAATAATTGTTCCCTTGACCTCAAAGGGTGGGATGATGAAAATGACATTAAACATAATGATCATTTCTTGAATATATACTATGGTTCAGGAACTGTACAAGGCATTTTGCATGTATTATGCTGAATCTTTACAAATCTTCAGGGCATGCAATTTTTATCCTCTTTTTATAGAACAGAAAAATAGGCTCAGAGTGGTTACGTTTCTCTTCCAGACTTCCCTCCCCGATTAGGGACAAAATTGAGATAATGTATGTAACAATCTTACATACATACAAGGTAACGCCATAGTTATTAATTCATTTACATCACGTTGGGGGATATAGCAGTGAACAAAAGGAACAAACCCATTGACTTCGGAAGCTTACATTAATGGAACATCTGGGTGGTTCAGTGGTTGAGCATCTGCCCTTGGCTCAGGTCTTGATCCCAGGGTCCTGGGGTCAAGTCCTGCATCAGGCTACCTGCAGGGAGCCTGCTTCTCCCTCTGCCTATGTCTCTGTCTCTCTCATGAATAAATAATCTTTTTTATTTTTTTAAAAAAGAAGCTTACGTTATGGGGGACGGAGTCAAACAATAAAATAAAATGGATGGTAAAGAAAGCAAGGAAGAGAACAGGGCATATGAAGTTATAGGGAAAATGACATTTGAATAAAGATATGAAGGAGGAGAGGGAACTACATTTTAGGTTTTGTTTTGTTTTTTTGGTGGGCTGGGGGAGCAGGGAGGTAATTCAGGGGGTGAAAAGGCCATGAGACTGGAACTTGTTCACTATGTAGCATCTTCATGCGTTCAGAAACAGCATCTCCATCTCCAGTGTGGCTAGGAAAATAAGGTGGGGGTAGAGGAGCAGGAGATGACGTCAGAGAGATAAGCAGCGGAGGGAACAAGGTCCATAGGTCATTTAGACTATGGTTAGGACTTTGGTTTTTACCTCACATGAGATGAGCTAATGAATTTTTTTTTGTTTTTCTTAGCTGATGAGTAATTTGAGCTAAAGTGAAAAGACTCACTCTGGCTGCTGTATTCAAAGTAGACTGCTGGAGGCAAGGACAAAAAGAGGGAGACCAGGTAGGCGGTAATTGCAAAGTTCAGGGAAAGGGTGATGCTGGCTTGGACAAAGGCCATGGCAGTAGAGGTAGTAGATAGAGGGTAGATTCCAGATATGGTGCTTTGAAGGTTCAGCTGACAGATTAGTCGCACTTGTGGGGTGTAACGGAAAGGAAGGACTCAAGAAAGACTCCAAAGTTTTTCAACTGAGCAATGGCAATGGTGTAGACAGCATTAACTGGAATGAGGAAGGCTGTGGGTGGGGCACTTTTTGGGTAGGGTATCAAGACTCTGGTTTGCAAACGTTATTTCTGAGATATCTATTAGACACCAGATGGAGATGTCAGGTATATTTTTTCACTTCACCGGATTTTCTTCTTTCTTCTTCTTTCTTCTTCTTTTTTTTCTTCTTTTTTTTCTTCTTTTTCTTTTCTTTCTTTCTTTCCTTCTTTCTTTCCTTTTCTTTCTTTCTTTCTTTCTTTCTTTCTTTCTTTCTTCTTTCTTTCTTTCTTTCTTTCTCTTTCTTTCTTTCTTTTCTTTCTTTTCTTTCTTTCTTTCTTTCTTTCTTTCTTTCTTTCTTTCTTTCTTTCTTTCTTTCTTTTTTTTCTTTTCTTCTTTCCAGAGCTGTATTTATTCACGTCCCTTTGCTTTCAGTGTGTTGGTCTACCTCACAGAGGATTTGATGCTGGGGCTCAACGAAGCACTTTCAGTAAAAGTAATACAGAAGGGTCTAGAGATACAATTTATAACTCAGGTCCAGTCTCACAGGTTGGGCGGGCAGTTTTCTAGGAAGCCACACAATCTGTTTATTGACACAAAGGTGACTTAAGGATCCCAAAATGTTTGCTCAGAAGCAATGCATCCTCAGTGTCTAAAATAAACTAGACGGTAAAAAAGTATGTTGGAAATTTTGAAGAAAAGTTCAACAGAGTAGGCCATACGTGTAACAACCCTCCTCTAAGTATAGCTTCCGCATAGACATCAAAACATGAACTTATTGGGAGTGGGGGTGGGGGGGGGGGCAGGAGGGAGACGAGGCAGATAAAAATAAAACCCCAGGACCAGAGCAGCCGCGCTGTCCCCGGGCTGTCCCCGGGCTTGGCCGACCTTCACACCTGGACCTGGCACAGGAAGGGAGGAGGAGGGGACCCGAAGCAGCAGGGGGAGGGTGTGTGCACCGAGCGGGGGCGCGGAGGTCTGGGCTGTGCAGAAGGAGGTGCGCTCTGCCCGCTGGTCCTGCCGCAGGCCTGGGGGCTCCTGGCCGAGGCCTTGGGGGCCGGCCTGGCTGCCGGGGTGGCGCTGGGCTCGGTGGAAGCGGGCCCCCTTCCATGCCCTTCGTCTGTGGTCGCTGAGGTGTCCCAAGGTGGCGGTGGGCGCGGGGGGCCGGAGCGGGCAGCTGTCCCGGCTGCAAGCTGCACGCAGAGGCCGGGGCGCCGGTCCCGGGGTCACCCCGCAGCCGGGCTGGTGCCCCCGGGTCACCTCCGCGCCGCCGGGGCCGCGGCGCGGGGAGGAGCCCGGGAGCGGCCGCCGGGCCGGGCGGGGTCCGGGGGCGGCGCGGCGACCCCTCGCGGCCGGGGCGTCCGGCTCACCTGGCGGCGACGCGAGGTGCGGCTCGCCGGGGAGGGCGCGGCCGGCGGGCGGCGGGCGGCGGGCGGGAGGCGGGCGCGCGGCGGGCGCGGGGGCGGGGCCGAGCGCGGGACGCCCCGCCCCCCGTGACGTGGCGCCGCCCCACTGGCCCGCGCGCTGCCACTCACGCCTCACCATGGTTGCAGCACAAAGCAACAAGCCCCGGAGGCCGCTTCCTCCCTGAGGAGCGGCTCCGGCGGCCGGAGAAGGCGCAGGAGGAGGAAGAGGCGGAGGAAGCGGAGGGGGAGTCGCCGCTGCCCAGTCGCCGTGTGCGAGGCGGCCGTGCGCGGCTCCCGGCTCCCGGCCCCCGGCTCCCCTCGGCCCTCGGCCCCCCCGCAGGCCGCGCACAAAGTTGCCGGAGCCCCCGGGCCGGGGCTCAGCGCGGGCGGTGCTCGGGCCGCTCCGCTCGGGCGCGCGGATGGGGGCGGGCGGCCGAGCCCCCGGCGGCGGCGCGAGCGGCAGGGGCGGCCCGGGGGGATGCAGCAGCAGTCGGGAGGCGCGGCCGAGCCCCGTAGCCGGAGACTAGGAGCGGCGGCGGGCGCCCGGACCTGACCGAGCCGGCGGCGCGAGGACGCGGAGACCCCGGCGGGACCCCGGACCCGGACCCGGACCCGGACCCGGACCCGGACCCCGGCGGCGAGCGAGCCCCGAGCGGGCGACCGGCCCGAGTGCCCGCAGCCTCCGCCCCGCGGACCCGCCGCCCGCGGACCCGCCGCCCGTGCCCCGCCGCCCCGACCGCGGCCCGCGTGCGAGCCAGGCCCGGAGGAGGGCGCCCGGGAAGCCCTCGCCCGCCGCGCGGAGGAGGAGGCGGAGGCGGAGGCGGAGGCGGCGCGGCTCCCGGCGCCGAGCGCCCGCGGGGACCCCCTCGCCCCCCCGCCCCCCCGGGGCCCCGCCGCCGCCGCGGTTTGGCCGCGGAGCCTCGGGCGGAGCGCGCAGGGCGGGGGCCGGGAGGCGGACGGGCGTGCGGGGCGGCCCCGGCCCGGCCCACGGGGGACATGGCGTCCTACGTGGATAACAGCTTCCGCCAGGCGGTGATGAAGAACCCGGCGGACAGGACCCCGCAGGTGAGGCCCGGCCCGGCCCGCGCCCGCGCCCGCGCCCGCCCGGCAGCCCCGCCCCCGCCCCCCGCCCCCGCCCCGCCCGGCCCGGCCCTCCCGCCGCTCCCCTCCGCTGCCCCCCGGGACTGGCCCCCGCCCCCGTGTCCCGGGCACTGGCCCCCTCCCCCTCCCCCCCGTGTCCCGGGCACTGGCCCCCTCCCCCCCACGCGTGTCCCGGGACTGGCCCCCTCCTCCCCCTCCCCCCGTGTCCCGGGACTGATCCCCGCTCCCCCCCCGCTCCCGTGTCCTGGACACCCCTCCCCCCCCCACGCGTGTCCCGGGAACTGACCCCATCTCCCCCCCCCCCCCGTGTCCCGGACTGACACCCCTCCCCCCCCGTGTCCGGGACTGGCTCCCCCCACCCTGTCCCGCCCCCCCCCCCGTGTCCGGGGACTGACCCCGTCTCCCCCCTCCCCCCCCGCCTAACGCCCCCTCCCCCCCCGTGTCCTGGGAACTGACACCCTCCCCCCCCCCCCGTGTCCCGGGGACTGCCCCCCTCCCCCTCCCCCGCCCCCCCCCCGTGTCCCGGGGACTGACCCCCTCTCCCCCCCCCCCCCCGCGTGTCCCGGGGACTGACCCCCTCTCCCCCTCCCCCCCCGTGTCCCGGGACTGACCCCCTCTCCCCCCCCCCCCGTGTCCCGGGGACTGACCCCCTCTCCCCCTCCCCCCCCGTGTCCCGGGGACTGACCCCCTCTCCCCCCCCCCCCCCCGTGTCCCGGGGACTGACCCCCTCTCCCCCCCCCCCCCCGTGTCCCGGCCCCCCCCCCCCCTCCCCCTCCCCCCCCCCCCCCCCCCCCGTGTCCCGGGGACGGACTTTCCCAAGGAGCTTCGCGTCCTCGGCGCCCCGGGGCTTCTGAGCCTGGCGAGGTGGGGGGGTCGCCGGCCCCTAGCGCCCCGCTCCTGCGCGGGCTGCAGGCCCTGCCCTCCCTCCTCTCCCTCCTCTCCCCCCTCCCCTCCTCCCCCTCCCCTCCTCCCCCCTCCCCTCCTCCCCGTCCCCTCCTCCCCCCTCCCCTCCCGGGCGTGAGGTTCTTGGGTGTTTGCGGGCCTGTAGGAAGGAAACCCGCAGGGCTCTGCGAAGGGCAAATCCCCGCTGACCTCGAGCCGAGGGTTGAGCTGTGTCTACTTAGTCCCGCTTGCCGGGGCGGGAAGGTCGGTCAGCGGGGCTCGTGCTCGGAGTCTGAATCGCAGCGCGGAGCCGCCGGTCGAGCGCACCCCTGATTTCAGGGCGCCCTGCGGATGCCCTGGGTGTTGCAGGGGCTTGTCAACATTAGAGAAGTCTGCTGACCTTTATAGGGCCGTTTACCTTCAGGTTTATTTGTCCTCTTTAAGTGGAGCGGTTGCTGATGATGTTGGATTTGGACTAGAGAGGGTGAAATTTTATGAAAAATGTGGTGGTTTGATTTGTTTTTAGTTGCAGACTGGTTAATGACACATATTCCTAAGCATTGGGATGGTGACTGCAGGGGATCCTGCTGCCAACCCTCTTAAGACCAATAAGCCCTCCTGATCTGTGGGACCATCAGACATTTAGGATCTAACGCTGGAAGGAGTTGCTTCACTTGTTAGGTGTTGGATGCCATCTGTTCCAACCCAAAATGCTCTCCTTCTCTGATGTTGATTATTATTATTATTTAATGTGGGGAGAACAGAATAAAATAGAATCTTTCACTGGCTGCCTTTGGACAAGGCCCAAGAATGGCACCTGGTAGCGTTAATGAGTTTTCATTTTTCCTGGTGGGGCCATCACATCTGGGGGATCGTAGGTTGCACCATATTTACCAAAAGAGTGGAAGATGTTTGATAATATTATGAGAGTATTCATTTCACTATACTTCCAGAAAATGCCAATTCTAAAGGACTATTTTATCAAAACCAAGCAGTGTCTTCTTGCTTTGGTGTTGGTCCTGGGCATTGCACTGCCTCCCACGTGCCTTCTTCCTCTACTGTTTGTTTAAAAATGGTCAGTTGAATCAGTCTTCTGCATGTGAAAATGCACGTTTTCAGTGGTAGTGTGACAGAAAAGCAGATTTCAGTTCCTTTCAGTGTTTGAAGTGCCAAATGAAATCACATAGGCTGAGAATATTAGAACCTAGCAAGGCAAGTGGAGAATATTAGAACCTAGCAAGGCGGGTCAGAAAATGATGTCATAGGCCGTTAGTGGAAATTAGAGACGGGGTGAGCGGTGCCTTCGGTTCATTAGTTAGAACAGCAATGACTTGAAACCTACTATCAGTTGGAGGTGGTGGTCACCAAACAAGACTGGAAGAGACAAAACCTCCACTGTGAAAGCATGTGGATTGTGCCAAATAAATGAACTGTTAAACTTTCCTCTCCTCCTGCCAGTTGTGTAGAATAAAAACTGACCTAGCATAGAACTTGGCCTGATTCAGAAGTGGGCCGGTTACTCTTAACACCACAACATGAAAGCTTCATTGATAATCGGAAAGCAGCACATTTCCCCCCCACCAAACCTTTATAGAAAAAGTAAACCTGGAGAAAGCTACCAAACATTTTGAACATTGTTAAGTGCCAGCTGCATTAACTTTGATATTCATTTGGTTATTACTAATGCAAACTCCACGGTTGCTTATTGTTATTTTAAAGAGAAAGTACCTTGAAATGTGAATGTTTTCCCATCCTCACCTGGCTGGTTAAAAACAATCTTCTAAAAGTTTGAAATGTATTAAATTGTGTGTGTGTGTGTGTGTGTGTAGAGGTGCTTTTTATATTGAGTGCTTTGGTAATGTAAACACTCACTGTATATTGAGTGCTGGAAGTTTTTCTCTCCCATCTTTTCTCATTAATGCTAGAAAGAATTTTGTAATATGAGGAAAGTAAATGTATTAAATAAACTTGATGTCACAAACAGAAGGATATGAATTAGGAAAGTTTTGCTGTCATGCTTCCTTCTGTTTTACGGGATAGACTCGATAAAGGACTTCATATGATTCTCCTTATAGGCAAAAGGAAGATGCTTTAAAAGAATAGAGGAAATACATTTTTTTAAAAATCCAGGTTTTTAAAAAAATCCCCACCATCCCAGTTTGTCTTTCAAACCCTGAAAAGACGTAGTTTCGTATTTAGGTCAATCAGTTGCCTAGAAGTTAATAGAGATGTTACTAGTGTAACCTAAGAAGTTAGCTAGAAGAGAATTTAGGGGTGGGGAGAGCCCCAGTGTAAACAGAGACTGCAAATTAGGGAGCTTCCAAACACACCTGGAAAATGGGAACCTATTTTATTTAGCCACATTACACAGGCAGAATGGTAAGGAGAAATAAAGTTTCCTGAATTTTTAGCCAAATCATGCATACTTAGATTTAAGACCCTGTCACTCTTTCACCTGATATTCTGAGAGAATGAAAAAAATCTTTGATTCAATATGTGACCCGTATTACGTGTTCGGAAACCTGGCTAAGTTTTAGTCAATGGGGCTACTGTATTCTAAATAACAAATCCCTTGAAAATAATGAACACTAAACGTTGTATTGATATTTTTCAGAGCGCCTATATTGAAAAACAGGACTGTTAAGTAATTGCTTTATTAAACTATTTGGGTTTATGCTTTAATCATTTAAATGAAAAGCTTGGTCACCGAAGCAATTTAGTAAAGTAAAAGATGTAAATAAATTACAAACAGCTTTATCCCCCAAGGCTTTAAACAATAAAATGCTTTTTCTAAACCATTTTATTAACTGGTTGAGTTCAGACCCTTTGTAGCTGCTTCTGTAGAGTGTTTAAGTGCATGATTTTAGTTTTTCAGGTGAATCTTCTATTGCTGAATTGTTTTCTTTTAAGATCTAATTTGATATGTTTTTAGCTAGTAGCTGTAACAGTTTTTTTTTTTTTTTTAATGGTGTGCGTAAAACAGCTCCGTCTCATTTCTTCCTCATTAATAATATTACTTTGTCCTTCACTGTTGAAAATTTCTTTGGCTCCTGAACCTTTTGATTTAGTTGTTAACTCATGAATTTGTCAGCTGAGGTCTCGCAGCAGTGTAAGACTTCATTCTTTGCAAAGTCACTTAGTCATAGTGAGAGGGCTGAAAAAATACCTTTTGTCCAGAGAACTTTAAATTATGAGAATCTGCACAAAACAGTATCTCTGGTAGATAACTTTTAAATCTAGTGAAAGAATTATGTTTAATACAGTTATGTTTTCCATTTGAATTTCTTTTTATCATTGTTTACCAACAGTTTCATATTTTCATTTGACAACTTAAACTTTGATTATGTTTTAGCAAATCTTAGGGCTCTAGTAGTAAATATTTGGTTTTGAAGTAGTTTTTGTTGAAAAAAAAAAACAAAAACACAACTAAACGATCTTTGTGTGGTTTTGCGAACTGTATTTTACTAAGTAATTCCTGTTTGGCCACAAGCATTTATTTACCCTTCATAACAATGATCTTTGAATTTACTGAAATACTAATTTCAAACTGTATTAGCATGTGACATTGAATGAGTACTTAAATTCATGGTAAAAATTGACTTTTTTTTTTTTTTTTTTGTTTTTGCAATATTGATAGAAGCTTAGTTGCCTTAACCTTTTAAACAATTAGTAATTAGCAGTTCCATAATTAGCTTTGCATATCTTGGCTAAGGCTGAAAATGAATCTCTCCCAACTGCAGTGCTGTATGTGGACTGGTTTAATGCAGTTCTTCCGAGGTCCTGTTCTTTAACAGAACAGTTACAAAAAAATAGTAACAAAATAAGACTAGGAAAAGGAAGGGGACTTGCCAACTTGTTTCATTTTTTTTTTCCTTTCAAGAAATGTTGTGAAATAACAAAATAAACTTACAACCTTTGACCACTATCATAAGAAAGGGAGGATATACCATCTTTGGGAAGTTAATTTTCCAGGTCAAAGACTCCTTGATTCATAAGAAAACTCACTGTTTTTGTTTTTTGTTTTTTAATTTTAAAAACCGCTTTATCTCAAGTGGGTTTTGGGGGGAGTTAAATGATAACAGTAGGTCTGCCTTTGCTGATACTTGAAATTCAAGTCACGTAAAGTAACAGTGGGATAGACTTCAGATACAAGTTAACTATCTGAGGTAAAGATAAAACAGCCCTTTAAAAACACAGACTGTGTTTCTTCTTGACTCATTTGAAAATTTTTTTTCTTTTAGTGAAGAAGACTTAGGGGCAGCCCGGGTGGCTTAGCGGTTTAGCCCCGCCTTCGGCCCAGGGTGTGATCCTGGAGACCTGGGATCGAGTCCCACGTCGGGCTCCCTGCATGGAGCCTGCTTCTCCCTCTGCCTGTGTCTCTGCCTCTCTCTCTCTGTGTCTCTCATGAATAAATAAAATCTTAAAAAAAAAAAAAAAGACTTAAAATTACCTGAAATAACTTTGATCTAGACTAAAGGCATAGGGAAATGTGATGATAGTTCTTTGATATCTAAATTTTATGGGCCATTCCCTCTCCTCATCCCATTTTTGGCACCAGGTAGTTTTATACATAAAATACGGATATTAGCTTCCTGAGGTGGTTTGTGGACTGAGTGACTGAAAGTACAGTTACTATTAGTGCAGTGTCTACTAGTAGTTTTTATTGTAGCACAGTTTACTGAAATACTTTCTACCAAGCCTTGGGCATTCACAGATGAAATAAGACCTCCGTCTCTCAAGTAACTCACCAGTGTATTGTATTCTCCAAGTAGGATGTGATTCATTGGTGCTGTACCAGCTGTTGAAGAGTCTTGGACTTTCTAGATGAGATGTCCTCTGCCAACACTGAAGAGGCTGTGAACTTCTTAGACAAGCATGTATTGAATCTTAGGAAATTATCCACCAGTGGAGTAGGGGACATGCAGGATATTCCAGATTGACCTGTCATAGAAGTAGCACACGTGATTGTAAGAAAGTATGTGTAGACCTTTGTTCCATGTACTTGTAACCAAGGGAATGATTAGGGGATGGGGAGTGATTCCACTGGAGTATAGAAGGTTGTGGTTTGAAGGAAGGAAAGAGGAGACCAAGAAATCTGTTAAAGACTGATGTCTTTTCTTAAGGCTTGAGATAGCTGGGAGCCTGAGTTACACAGTGGACATGGGCTAGAATCGTTGCAGTCGTAGAGTTTGTTGGGCAGCCTGGCATAATGTGTGCACATTTGTATCAGCTACTCATTGTACCAAACTAGCTGCATATTTATGCCTGTTACAGCCTGATCATGGCATGAGATTATGATGGACATACATTTCCTAGTTCGTAAGACAATATTCTCAGTTGTTGAAAATTTTTTTTTTGTTAAAGTTTTTCCTTTATCTTATACTATTTTTTCCTTAAGCTTTGATATCTTCTACTTCTACAGTTTGGAACCCAATATGAAATATCTGACTTATCATATTATGCCAAACATGTTAATATTTTTTAATTTGTAATGATGTGATTTTTCAAGCATTCTGTCCTTTGGAAGAGTTGAGGAATATCTGAATTTAAGCAGGAAAAATGGACTTATTTATATAAAAACTCACAATTGTCTTATGATAGGACAATGTAATGATTATAGTGAGTGAGAATGGTTCTTTATTCCCCTGCACCTTTTTGTTTAGACAGACTAGTAAGTTAGGAGGGAGAAGCAAATTGTACTACGTATTATTGCTCTTTTGTAGCTTTCATAAATTGAAATGTATAGTTACAGTATGTTCAGTAGTTATAATGTCAGCCTTTGTAGGGAGAAAAACAGGCTGATTACTACTTTATTTTGACTGTTAGGATTTTTATCTATTCAGGAAGAAAAAAACCCACCTCTGGTCTCACATGCTAATTAACTACTGCTTATTGAACTATTTACCCTATGTATTTCTTACTGTACTCAGGTGTTTTCTTTTTCAATCTGTGAGAGGATTTACCTTTAATGTGGTCATGGTGGGGTTAGTTTTGTGACGTGGGAAGTTTAGACCTTGCATTTTGTTTTATTTTTAATATTTTATTTATTTATTCATGAGAGACACACAGAAAGAGGCAGAGACACAGGTAGAGGAGAAGCAGACTCCCTGTGGGGAACCTGATGTGGGACTCGATCCCAGGACCTGAAAGGCAGACGCTCAACCACTGAGCCACCCAGTGCCCCTAGACCTTGCATTTTAAATTCTCTTGGGCTCCACACTCAGCAGGGAGTCTGCTTAAGATGCTGTCCCTCTGCCCCTCCCACCACTCATGTGCACTCGCATGTCTGTGCTTTCTTTCTCTCAAATAAATTAAATCTTCAAAAAGAAATTATGTATGTATGTATATATATGTGTGTATACGTGTGTATATATATGTATATATGTATATACACAAATATACGTATATCAGGTATCATCAGAATATTTGCATAGTCTCAAAGTATCTTCCCAAAGTTGATTAATCATAGAGGGGAAATCAGTGTATTCTTATATTGAGGAAAACTGGTAGATACCAAATGAACCAGGTAAATCATTTATCACACCACTGTCAAATAACAATATTGAGTAAATTTGGATCTAATTGGCTTTATTAGATGATTCATGAATCCGTATTCCATCTAGCAAACAGGAAGGAGCTTTCAGAAGCTGTAGAAAAATGGAAGGCAGAAGGGAGAAGGGATAATGAGGAACAGATTACTTTAACTTTCTTTTGGGGGATGTAAAGGTCTACGTGGCAAACTACCTCATTGATGTTGACCAGTTAAGACTAAATTCCTGGAGAAAGTGAATTTCCTAATTCCTAATGAAGCTGCCATTAGATGAATTATGAAGCCTTGGTTTGACTACATGGGTTTAGCACAAGTGACTCCACTTTGGGCCTGTTGTTTGTTTGTTTTTAAGATTTTATTTATTTGACAGAGAGTCAGAGAACACAAGCAGGGGGAATTGCTGAGAGGGAGAAGCAGACTCCCTGCTTAGCATGGAGCCCAATGTGGGACTCAATCCTGGGACCCCCGGGATCATGACCTGAGCCAAAGGCAGACACTGAAGGCAGACTGAGCCACCCGGATGCGCCTAGTGATGAGACACATCAACATTATGCTGCATTGAGAAGGGCACATCTGTGATAGTATTCTTACTGAAAATACTTCCACCTAAATGGTAGACCATACTAGACAAACTCAAATTTTAGGACATTATACAAAATAACTGTACTCAAAAGTGTCCAGTTTAGGGGCATCTGAGTGGCTCAGTTGATTAAGTGTCTGACTTTGGCTCAGGTTATGGTCTCAGGGTCCTGGGGTCGAGCCCTGCATCAATCAGGCTCTCTGCTCAATGGTAAGTCTGCTTATCCTTCTGCCCCCTGCCCCCTTGTGCTGTCTCTTAAATAAATAACGTCTTTTTAAAAAAAACTCTCTAGCTTATGAAAGGATAAAATGCTGAAGAATTGTTACAGATTGAGACTAAGGACATGTGATAACCAAATGAGATGTGAGATTCTGAGTTAGAGCCTGGACCAGAAAAAAAAAAAAAAAAAAAAAGCAAAACAAAACCCAAAAACATAATTAGGACAATAGGTAAAATTTTACTGTGGTTATTTTGTTAAATTATGGGAAGCTAGGTGTGTATATAGGACCTCAACTATTAAAGTTATTTCAAAATTAAAAGTAAGAAAGGTGTAGCTTTTGAAATCTTATTGTGACTCTGATAAGGGACCACAAATTAAGATATTTTGAAAAATAATCTTTTTCCTGATTAGTGATTTGGTCTTACTAAAGGGCCTAGTCCTTTTCTTGCTAAATGTCTTGTATGCACTGGACCATTAATGACATGGTCAAAGTAATATATTAGTTGGAAGAAATTTAAAATACACTAATTAATAGATAAGTAAACACAAAGAGCTAAAATAAGTTTTTGACTATTTATTCATTTTTATTCCTATCTTGTAGACATTCACAAGATGCAGTTTATTTTACCAGTTTTGAATGTTTCACAATCCTGAATTTTAGTAGTTTAGTGTATTTGGTATAAGAAAAAACATGCAGAAAATAAGGTATTCCATGTACATTAAGCACAATAGAAAAGAAATTGTGGTAGTAACTTAAGGAAGTCAGTCTAGCTTAAAATAAGGTGGTAGATTCCCTCCTCCCTCTTTTCCTTTCTTGTGAACTTAAAAATTATTTAAAGTATTACTTTTCATGGGAGTGAGGGGGTGGATGGAAGGAAAAGGCAAGGGTGTGTATAAGGAAGTTTGAAGTTTGGTCAGAGGCACTGTTACTTTTATAGATGTGATAATACTATGTAAGCTGAGTGTGGTCAGTACACTTTTTAGGAGTTTTTTATTTATTAGAACCACCCCCCACCAAAAAAAAAAAAAGAAGGAATTTCTTTTAAAATCAGTGTAAAGCAGAAATATCCTTACCAGTGTTTTTTTCCTTCATACGTACACCTTTATATTTCAGTTATAAAGCCAACCTCCATGGTCTCTTGCCTCCAATAGTTACCTATTTTTTCTTTCTTTCTTTCTTTCTTTCTTTCTTTCTATCTATCTATCTATCTATCTATCTATCGTAAATACTGGAGAATGCATGCTATATTTGTATACATTAAAAATATGGGACCTAATATTTAGATAACTACAAATAAACTGCAAGTCTGAAAGTATTTACTATTTTCAATTATAAAAACATAAATCATTTAGTTTCTGTATTTTAAGAGATTTTTGTTGTTGTTTCATGTTTTCTTTTTTTTTTTTTTTTTTTTTTTTTTTTTTTTTTTATAAAAATTTTTATTTATTTATGATAGTCACAGAGAGAGAGAGAGGCAGAGACACAGGCGGAGGGAGAAGCAGGCTCCATGCACCGCGAGCCCGATGTGGGATCCGATCCCAGGCCTCCAGGATCGCGCCCTGGGCCAAAGGCAGGCGCCAAACCGCTGCGCCACCCAGGGATCCCCTGTTTCATGTTTTCAATAATAAATTAGATTTGAGGCCACAAGTGAAAAAAGAAAAGAGCTGGCCAGGCTTTGAAATAACTAAAGTCTTAAAAAATGTAAGAATATGTAGGTGTAGACTAAACCTATGTATTTTAACATTCTTTCAGTTATTCTGTGTATAAGTAACTATTTGAATTATTCAAGCCACTAAATTTCTGATTTCTAACACCTCTAACATACATTTTGCAGTCTTACAAATTCTGTTTTAAGCACCATGGAATTTATTAGGAAATAGGTGGCCAAGTTGTTAGAAATATTTGGCTACCTAAATTATACTATTGTATTAAGAAACTGATCGATTCTATACATTTTGAAATAGTTAGAAATGAGTTTAAAAAATGAGAGTTTAGGGCAGCCTTGTGGCTCAGCGGTTTAGCGCTGCCTTCTGCCAGGGTGTGATCCTGGAGACCTGGGATCAAGTCCCATGTCAGGCTCCTTGCGTGAAGCCTGCTTCTCCCTCTGCCTGTGTCTCTGCCTCTCTCTCTCTCTCCATGAATAAATAAAATATTAAAAAAAAAGAGAGATTAAAATAATGAAATGCAGTAGCATAAAATGCCAAGAATTGAGGTAGGGAGAGTTTGGCTGCATTTAAATTTTGGTTTGATCCCCCTACTTTTGTAGAATGGAAGAAATTGAGGAGCAGACTTCAAGAGGCACATTTTATCTGCATACCTATTCCTATTCCTTCTATTAGGGGAACCACAGACCTCTTTTAGAGGCAGAAAATATAGGAAGAGACCCAAAAGTTCTTCCCAGTATGAATCTCCAAACCTAGATTTGGGAATTCCTATCTTGATTCTGTTTCTTTGGTATGGTTTAAATCTACATTATACAGAGAAAACTGTGGGAGGTAACATGATAAAGTAATTTCACTTTATTTAATTAATTTTTTTATTTAAATTCAACTAATCAACATATAATGTGTCATTGGTTTCGGAGGTGGAGGTCAGTGATTCACCAGTCTCATATAATACCCAGTGCTCATTACATCATGTGCCCTCCTTAATGCCCATCACCCAGTTACCTCATCCCCTCCCCCTATCCCCTCCAGCAACCCTCAGTTTGCTTCCTATGATTAAGAGTCTGTTTTGGTTTATTTCCCTCTCTGATTTTGTCTTAATTTTCCCCTCTCTTCCCCTATGATCCTCTGTTTTGTTCCTTAAATTCCATGTCTAAGTGAGATTGTATGATAATTGTCTTTCTCTGATTGACTTATTTCACTTAACATAATATTCTCTAGTTCTATCCACATTGGTGCAAATGGCAAGATTTCATTGTTTTTGATGGCTGAGTAGTATTCCATTGTGTGTGTGTGTGTGTACACATCTATCACATCTTCTTTATCCATTCATCTGTGGATGGCATCTGGGTTCTTTACATATTTCGGCTATTGTGGACATTGCTGCTGTAACCATTGGGATACAGGTGTCCCTTCAGATCACTACATTTGTTTCTTTGGGATAAATACCCAGTAGTGCAATTGCTGGGTCGTAGGATAGCTCTATTTTCAACGTTTTGAGGAGCCTCTATGCTGTTTTCCAGAGTGGCTGCACCAGTTTGCATTCCCCCCAACAGTGTAAGAGGTTCTCCTTTACCTGCATCCTCGCCAACATCTGTCATTTCCTGACATCATTTCACTTTATTTTATTTATTAATTTTTGTCATTTTGCTTTAGAAGTCCTTGTTCACACTTTATTCTGAGGTGGCTATTTTCCTTTGTAGTTATACATTTATATCTTTAATTGTGTTCACAGAATAGTTGTTTTGAATTCATTTAGTGGATTTCCTTAATGTAACCTAGTCGTAATGTATGATCTTGGCCTTTGTTGTCAAACACGCTGCTTTGTGGTCCTGGGCAGGTTACTTAACTTTAGTGTGTTTCAGGCCTTCGGATTTCATCAGCTATTAAAATTTCATGAAACACTGGGGCACTGACATTGATTTGTTACTTATTTTGCCAACTAAATATGTTAAAACGAATGTAAACTCATTCTCCACTATTCCCATTTTGTAAAAGAAAGGGCATTTTAATATTATAAAAATAGAAAATCTCAGAATAAGTAAATTAGCTTTGTTTTATTGTTACTTTTGTTAAGGGCTGATAAAAATTTTACATTGGTTGTATATGGTAATATTACCTCGTTGTGAAGATTAAATGTGTACATGTGTATTAAAGTTCCTTAACAGTCTCTGGCATAAGTAATTTAATGCGTAGTTAAGAAAAATAGTTAATAATTTAATACTTTCATGTTTATTATTATTTTTTCAGTAATTAGTATTCATTTACTCTCTTGATCCTTTCCCTTAGATAATTTTTCATCATTAGTATGCCTTGTGGCAAATTCACCGAAGTGATTTATAACATGAGTCAATTTCATAGGCTTGATTCATAGAATAAATTGTGTTAGGATTGCATTAGTCTATGGGGTTACCCAAAACTATATGCATAGCCTTAGCGATGGGCTTATTTTCTTCACACAAAAAGAAATCTAGGGTAGGTAGTGTAAGATTGGTTCAGATGCTCAAAGGTGTCCTTAAGGAAACTGGCTTAGTCTCTTACTTAGTGTGTGATTTTAGTTTCCAAAGTCTCAAGATGACAGCTGCACCACCAACCAGGGGAGAAGGGAGAATGTTTTCTTGGTAGGAGTTCATTTTTATTTTGAAGGAAAACCCTTTCCAAGTACTTGTCTTTGGCCAGAGCTTTATTACATGACTACTAGTAGCAAAGGAGGCTAGAAATTCAAATATTTTGTTTAGGGATCCCTGGGTGGCGCAGCGGTTTGGCGCCTGCCTTTGGCCCAGGGCGCGATCCTGGAGACCCGGGATCGAGACCCACGTCAGGCTCCCGGTGCATGGAGCCTGTGTCTCTGCCTCTCTCTCTCTCTCTGTGTGACTATCATAAATAAATAAAAATTAAAAAAAAAATCAAATATTTTGTTTATAAACTGCCATATTACAGAAAGGTAGGAAAGAAAGAGATTAAGATGAATGAACTATGAGCTGATAGTATTTGTCCAACTTGCTTTGCATAGGAAGCAGATAATTGTAATAAATTGAGGCAGTGATTCTCAGGAAGATCTCTTTGAAAATCTTACTGGAATATATAGCTATGTTATAGTTATGGTTTGGAATCAGAGATATATTTAACTTCTTGGTTTGCTTATTAGGTGTATGGTTATTTTCTGAACTGCAGTCTCTTATCTGAAAATAGACATAACAATACCAGTGCATGAGCATCATGTGTAAATATAAATATATACAAATTTATTTATGATATTTATTGAATATCAATGTAACTTTTAAATATAATTATTTCTAAGTGGTAACTATTGATTTATATATATATATATATATATATATTTTTTTTTTTTTTTTAGATTTTATTTATTTATTCATGAGAGACACAGAGAAAGAGAGAGGCAGAGACGCAGGCAGAGGGAGAAGCTGGCTCCATGCGGGGAGCCTGATGTGGGACTCCATCCCGGGTCTCCAAGATCACGCCCTGGGCTGAAGGTGGTGCTAAACCAATGAGCCACCCAGGCTGCCCAAGTCTTCCTATTTTATAGAAACATGTACCTTTGTGGAACAAAGTTATTTTTATTGAGTGTCAGGCAGTTGCCTCCCTGTGAGTTTAATCACTTTGGTGGTAGTATTTTAAACTGTCATTTACATGATGTTTTCACTGGCATTTAACACAGGGTATAAATTCTTTCTCTGGGCTCCTGTGACATTTTTGTACTATTATGCAAATTTTGATTACTTTGAGATTTTTGACTGTCATCAGGAACAGTAATTTAAATTAATGACGGACTTAAGTTATAATTTGATTCTAGTATCTAAAACTAATTTGCTGTTACTAAGTAGAGATCCTAGCCTTGACCTATTTTAGCAGATAAGACTATTTTTTAATCATAGAATGCTTTACAGGCAAATATATTAAGGGGTGATGTCAAGAATAGATTAAATATACTCCATTGAAATCTTACGCAACTTACTGATTGTAAAACTTTAAGAAAAAGTAAGCTGTAATAAAACTTATTGTAGGTAAGTTTTTTTTTTTTTAATAGATTTTTAGTGAGAGATATATTAAATACATAGAGGAGTATTTTAACTTCATTGTCTTCTACGAGTTCTTTTTTTTTTTTTTTTAAGATTTTTATTTATTCATTCGTGAGAGAGAGAGAGAGAGAGAGAGAGAGACACAGGCAGGCAGAGACACAGGCAGAGGGAGAAGCAGGCTCCATGCAGGGAGCCTGACGTGGGACTCGATCCCAGGTCTCCAGGATCACACCCTGGGCTGCAGGCGGCGCTAAACTGCTGCACCACCAGGGCTGCCCTACAAGTTCTTTAGTTTTAATTTTGACACATAATTGCTCCTTCCTGGAAGGGAGATAGTGTGATTTCTAGAGTATCTGGAAGGCCCCTAATCCAGTAGAATGGTTTTCTCATCCTCTGATGATGCCTAAGGTGACAGTGAGGAAAACCTGTGTCCAAATTGGTTCTTGGTATTGAGTGGAACCTTAGGAACCAGCTGATCATTGTCCCATAGAGCTGTAGATGGGCCCCAGGAGACTTCTTAGAGGCCTTTGAGGAGACCTGGAAATCTACCCTGGTTTGCACACTTAATTTTAATTATAAAAAGGAGATTAAAAAAATGTTGAAAATTCCTGATCTAGTTTGGACTCCTGAGTGACGTAAACAACAAGAGTAGTTATGTGAATTTCTCCACTTTGACAGAGACAGAATTTGATCATCCACATTAGGGTGAGCAAACTATTGCCCTTGGATCAAAATCAACCTGTTGCCCGGTATTGTAGGTAAAGTTTTATTGGAATACAGCTACGTTCATTCTTTACCTTTTGTCTGTGGCTGCTTTCATGCTGGAGGTTGAGTTGAGTAGTTGACAGAAACAATGTTGCCTGCAAAAGCCTAAAACATTTTATTGTCTGGCTCTTCACAGAAAAAGTTTGCCCTTTCTCTTAGACCTTCATGTAGGTGAAAATGCAGATATTTTTGGAAGAGTGTGGGTGTGGGGTGACTATTTAGTACTGTTACCAGTTAAACCTCAAGAGAAGTGGAAAGTTCTTCTTTAATATTTGATAGGGTGAGGAGTGAATGAAGCTTTGCTATAAGAGTGAATTTTATAATTTCAAGGGGCTCTTTCCAAAAGCAAAAATGTCTTTATTTCTAATTATATGCCTTAAAGTCTGTATTTTTCTCAGTCAAGTATACGATAACTGCAGAATTTTGGAGTTGTTTATAATGTAGTTCTGAGCAGATTCGATTAAATAATTAACTTTCTTGAATGGTCTACTCTACAGTTTAGAAAACTTCAGAATGAAAAGATAGGTTGGAAATGTGTATGAGATTGGTCAGAATATTAAGTCATCTGACCATTATTTTTCTTTTTCACTCAGTATTATTCTAACTCAGAATTTATTTATGTGTATGGTGATTTTTAGGAATTGTCAGTAAATTGCTTGAATTCTTCAGTGATTACAGTTAAGAATGTTACAGTTGCTATTCCATAGTCTGTTACTAGTCAATTCATAAAACGAGAACTTAGGAACTTTTTGAAGAGCAGTAGTCCCCCATATTGTAAATTAATTTTCTTGGCACATGTCATATATTTCCATTTCTTTTTTATTTCAAGGTAAGATAACTTGGTGAAAAAAAATTTTTTTTTGACAGAAAAGAAATTTGTTACTTCAGAAATACCTGCCGTACTACTAGTGAATGAAGGCTATGTGTTCAATAATATAGGAAATGAAAACACTGATTTTCAATTCAGTTAACCCATGAGGTTTGTGTTCTATTTCTTAAATACTTTCATAAATAAATAAATAATTTTAATCATTTATTTTGCTAACAAATACAGTAAAAGCTTCAGAACCATTCAAACTGTATATTTAGAAAGCTAGCTGCTTATAGGACACATTTAATCACTGATTCTTAGCAAGGCTGTTTTCTGCTTATGTGATGGAACATTTAATTATATATTTCTCTTTTGTTAGACGGAAACTGTTAATTCCTTCATATTTTGCATATACTCCATAAGAAATATCTTGCTGACTTTCCTAGTGGTCACCAAAAAAAGTGTTTCATTGCCTTCTGGTTTGCTTACAGGCTTGAAATGTTTAATCATGCTAGGTTAAGAATTTCTAGTGTGTTTGATATGCAATGAGGAATCATTGGAACCTTTTGAATCCAGGCAGTGAGTCAAGATAGTGCTTGAAAACACAATTTTGTAGTGTTAGGATGAACGTGAAGGTCATGGAGGACAGCTACAGCTTTTGATGTGCTTGACCCTCAACTAGACTGGGTGCACTGGACTAGAAATGACATGGGGGTGGACATGGAGGTGGATCCCTGTATCAGTTCGAAATGAAACAAACTTGGGGGGAAGAGGGACCAGCAGTTGCTCAGTACCATACTTGAAATAAAGGACTATTATTTTCATGACTGTTCAAATGATCAAATATGGTGTAAGGGCAAGATACATGACTGTTTTTGCATTTTATATTAGGAATATGTTAAGAATAATGTCTTACTAATTTAACATTGTTAACTGTACTGGAATCAAAATAAAACAAAACACAAAAAAGGAATAACATGTTATAGTCCATTGACTGTAGACTGTGAGGACAAAGTAAATGAGGAAATTTAATTTGTCAGGAAAGCCAAAGAGTTGTTTGAAGAGAAGTAGGGGCACAGAATATGGATTATTATTTTACCTTTTTTTTTTTTTTTTGGTGGCATTAAACACATTAAGTTTTTCTTTTAAAGAGATTTTTAATTTAAATTCAATCTGCCAACATCTACATTAAGTTTCTCTTTCCTGGGTTGTCTGTTGGGCCCTTAATGAGAACTTCCAACTGATTTTAGAGTTCAAGGATTTAACTCTTTTGTAATTGCAGCCTGTAGTCATTTTACTGAAGAGGTATCTTTACACAGAGGAAGGTGGAGGAGTGGACTCTCCCCAGCCTAGTTTCATTATTATTTAAAACAACAAAAACAGAGCTACTTTGTCAGTCTTTTATTTTTTCTTCTTACGTATAGCCAGACAAGGACTAGGACTTTTTAATCATTGGAGTAGAATATCTCTTCGTGATCTTTACAAGTGGACTATGAAAGGAGAAAATAAATCTTGTTCCATAATATTATTAGTAACATAACTTTTAACAAAGCATCTTAAAGGCACTGTATATAATATGTATTATTTATTTTGTCTGTCTGTTAGTGTTCACCCAGTATGGTTTTTCTGAGTCCTACAGTTTTGCTCCTGGGAAGGATATATTTTTGTCTAGGTTGTTGTCTTCAGTTTTCCAGCCTAAATTTTTGGAAAATCTGGCTTTTTTTCTAGGTTTTCAAGGAATCCTGAGTTAGATGAGAAGTTTTAATAAAATTTCTTTCCTGAATTAGGCTTTCATTATGAAAAAGGCAAAAGAAAGTGAAATTATTGAATTCGTTAAGCCCTTCGGTTATTATCAGGCCCCAGTACCTGGCGCATGCTAGACGCTCAGTTCAATTAAGCAGCTTTGTGTTGTACTCAAACACCCTAATTTCCATTAAATTTACATTCAAGAATTATTTTTTCTGCTACTTTATCTTATTTAAAATGACTATAGGCATTATCTAAATCTTGAAATTGGACTCAGAGATAAAACTGTTTAATTTGTTTACTAAGTTGTTTACCTTGCTCTATCTCACATCCAAAAAAATTTGCACGAGTCTATCATCTTTCCTTTTTGTAATGTGCTCTGGCGTTGTCTTCCGTAGCTGTTAACTTCTTTGCAATTACACAAATTTTTAAATAATTAGTTAATATAACTTGTACATGTGTGGTAATAAATTACATCAAATGTATTAAAGAAAAGACTATTCCATTGAGATTTGGGGGGTTAGAAGTTTAGAAGTGAAATTGCTTCGTGGAGAGCATATGCTCTGCTCAGGGTGTAGGAGGGAGTTACTACTTCAAATTTGCAACAGTGTCTTGCCAGTGTTAAGTGAAACTTTGTAGAAAATACTAATGAAAACATTATCAACATCAATGTACATAGTATCCGAACTCCTTACTCCCAAATAGAAATGTTCCCAGCGTTTACTGTTCTTCAGCTACTTTTCCTTAGAGGATAATCAATTTTTATCTCTTGAGGTGTTATCTCATTTATAAAAACAATTAATGTAGTCTTCCGAAAGGGTCAAAGACTAATTTGAAACTTCAAAACGTGTTATACAGTATTTTGTACATTTCTACTTGTGATTTTTTTTTTTTTTTAAAAAGGGAGATGTAAAAAAAAATAAAAAAAAAAATAAAAAAATAAAAAGGGAGATGTTAAGCATATTGAATGAATTTTTCAGGAAAACAGTACTTACCTTTAAATTGGTTGCAACAAAATAACATGGAGGAAAGAGAAAAAAAACAAAACCTAACAGCTCCTCTTCACTCTTTGAAAAGTCTGATGGAAAGCACTCCGAAATTCTCATCAAGTTGGGTGCAGTTTTTTAGGAAAAATGAGAAAAAAATATCCATAAAATCTGGGCCTTAAAATCTGGCTCTTTGTATATCGTATAGTTTTCTTTATACATGAAATAGGCTAAATGACTTACTATAAAATATTTACTCTTTTTTGTCCAGGGCTTTAAAAAAAATGCCTAATCCCTCTCCTCTCTTTCAGAGGATTAGAATAATTTCTTAGAATGTTCTTCTTAATTTATTGGATAAACATTCTCCCCCGCTGATTATGAAAATAACTGCATTAAAAATATTTACACACTTATGTACCATGGTTATCTTTCTTTCTCTCTGCTTTTAGGCTAGGTCCTAATTTCCATTTCCCTTCATTTTTATTTTTCTCAGTTGATTATAAGATCAAAGTTATAAGAAGAGACATGCTGTGGATCTATTTACTTAGGATGGTATTTTAGAGGAAGAAACCCGAGGCCTCATTTCTCTTTGTCAAGTAGAACCCATTTATATGGATGGTAATTGTCAAGAATGATACTTGTAACCACAGAGAACAATAATCTTACATTATCTTCTGGGTAAACTCCTATGTTTGAACTGATTCTGTAAAAAGCTAACTGTGGGGTTTGGGAAGGAAAACATCAGTTTATTTTCCTTTCTCGTTCTTCTTTCCATTCCAACTGCCATCCTTCTCAGGCCTTATCAGTGTCCTGCAAGTGAAGCTTTTGATTTTCTGTCTTTTTACCCATGCTAGTAGCTCTTCATTTAATGCTCCTTTCCCACCTTCACATCTGTCCTGGTAATTTAAAGACTAATTCAGATTTTTTTTCCTCTTTCATAAAGCTTTCTCTGGTCCCTGGGGCAAGAGGCTGAATTTTTCTTTATGGGATCTTTACTATTTTTAGCTTGTGCATCTCTTTAAGGCAATTATCCTCTGATAATTATTTCATAATTCTTAGCTATATACATCTTACCTCATTTTTTTAGACTGCAAAATTCCTTAAAGGTGAAATCTTACTGATGCTTGTATTTCCATGAGGTTTTAAAAGACCTTAGCATTTAATAAATGTTTTAATGTATGAAGTGTATGGCAGACATTCTCCTGTAATTCAGTAAGCAGTATCGATGAGGTCCAATCCAATTTGGTACAATTTTAAAATTTAACTCTTAGAAAATTATTTTTATTTCATTGTAACCTAATTTAGGCTCATGATTATTTTAAGACCATGCCCAGTTGATTCTTAGAATTGCCTGGTTAGGTGATAGTGCTTCGAATTTTACTTAGTCACCATGACTTATGTCAGCCATAGAGGCAAGTCAAAAGTAAAACCTGAATTCTAGGCATGACATGAATTTCTAAGCCCTGGACTTCACTTTGTTGCTTTGGATTAAATTTGGGTATGTAGCCATTTGCTTTCACTGGATTCTGAACTTTGTATTTATCTAGACTTTAACCTCTCTTAAGTTAGATCAATGATACTTTAAGTTACAGATTCAATCTCTTTAGGATCCAAGAAGAAAAAGAAATTGAGAGTACTAATGCCTTTGTGTGTGTACCTTTTTTGCATTGATGTCACGCTAATGCTACCACTCATTTTTGGGATTTATACTTCTAAAGAGAAAGTGTTGCTGGAAAAGAAGGACCTATGTTACAGCCCTCACTCTGTCTGACTTTGGCAACGTTCATTTGGCCTTAGTTATTACTCTGGTGTGTAAAATAGGGTACACTGTCTGCCTTATCTATTTTTCAGTGTGATTGTAAGGCTTAAATGAGTATAATATATGAGAAAGTACTTCACAGATGGAGAAGTCTATACTATGTAAGACATTACTATCACTGGCGCAGCCAAAAGTATTAGTGCCAGTAGAAATTGTGAACCACTTATAAAGATAATAATAGACTAAGATCCTTTTAACATTTGGCTGGTAGCTTTTATAGAAATATGCCTCCTTTTGGTGCATGTAAGGCAGTAAAACCATGTTTTCAAATTATTTCTTTATTTGGTTGTCCAGGTTAATACTTTTCTGGATCATTTTAGAAGCATGGGCTTCATGTTGGGTTTTATAAAGAGATTTTCTTTGTTAAAGCATTTTCTGACTTCAAAGTACCACTGTGTAAAAGCTCATCTACACCAATGTATCTCAAATAGTTTTCATCATTTTATTTTGAGTAAAAAAGCTGAACCTCAAATTCTTTACTTTCAAGAGTGCTCAAAAGTGGCAAAGTCTTTCCATGTGTGTAACATGTGCATATGTTCTAAGGGTGTTTATCATAATGCAATTTTTAAAGTAAATCTTTGTAATTATATGTTATGAGTGGATGCAATTTTCTTTTCTTTTTTGATTATTGAGATCTATCATCATTTTGTATTTAAATTTGAATGCTGTATGAACTTAGACATATAGTTAGAAGCTTGCATAATTGGAGTAAGAATGTAATAGACATCTCATGACTGTTTTTGAAGAATTTGGAGAGGAATTTGAATTAGTTTCATAATATAAATGTTCAAAATTGAAAGATGCAGCAGTAAATGAATCTATATATTATGCCTTTAATGATCTTTAAGAATTATTTTTATGATGCAGCCCTTTTGAAAGGGCCATATTCACTGTTTCAGGTTGCCTGTCAATGTAATAATATATAAATACTTTGACTTGTGTTGTTTGTTCTTCATTTTGTATTTAGGGAGAACATAACTCTATAGCTGAGGAAAGATATAGAAAAGCAATTGATGTTTACTGTCAGTTATGTGCTTGAAAATCGAGGTGTTTATTTTAATTTTTTTAGTTTTTTTTTTTTTTAAACATCAACTGAATTTAGTAGGAGATGCTGTCTTCAGTTTACCAGTGAAGAAACTAAGATACAAAGAGGCTAAATAATTTGCTTAAGGACACATAGCTATCTGATTTCAAAGCCCATACTTTTTTTTCCCCACTCTACTGTACACCCTCTACAGTGAGATTTGGTATTATCTGTATTGTTTGTTAATAAGGACTTTTACAAAATGAGATTTTGATTTGCTTAGGGTTTTTTTAAAAATTGTTATTCACAATACCTCGTTAGCTTATACTTTAGAGATGAGCTTCAGATTTAAAGTCTAATTTTATGATGGTTATTAGACTGGGGCTAGAAGGTCTATTTTTAAATTAGATTCAGGTACTTAGCAAATAGATCACTTTCAAAAATTTTAGCTATTATTGCTTTAACTCTACCTTTTAAGGTGCCTGTCTTATAGCATCTAATATTTATTGATTGTTAATTTTGTTATCAGACACTGCATTAAGGATGTAAATGACTTATTGTCTTGATACCCTCTGATGCCTTCTTCCAAATATTTGGTATTGCTTTTTGGTTCTTTTTTTTTTTTTTAAGATTTTATTTATTTATTTCAAGATTTCTCTCATGAGAGACAGAGAGAGAGAGAGAGAGAGAGAGAGGCAGAGACACAGGCAGAGGAAAAAGCAGGCTCCATGCAGAGAGCCTGACGGGGGACCCCCCCATCCTGGGTCTCCAGGACCACGCCCTGGGCCGAAGGCGGCGCTAAACCACTGGGCCACTGGGGCTGCCCTGGTTTTTGGTTCTTAGTTTGTTTTTTTGCTTGCTTATTTGTTTGTTTTTAATATTCAAGTACGCTGTTGGAGAGTTTTGCCAGTTGAAGAGAAATGTTAGTGATAAGTCTAGTTAAGAGTTCCTTGGTTTACAGAATGGGCTAGCTTGAGGCCTTTCAAGTTGTTCTATATTGAGGATAGTAACCACTTCTAATCAGCAGTAGCACAACCAGTCATCTGCTGGATTGTCAGAATCACAGAATTGGCTTGCCTTTTATTTCCATTGCTTCTGAAGTTTCAACATGGAATTACTTTGATACTTAGCCTTTCTGTATAAGAACATAGCTGGGAGCTTTGGTTTTCAGTGCTGACTGGAAAAGCCAGGGGAAAGTTTTGGGAGATCACTACCAGAGACTAGGTTTGAATGGGTTTTAGTTTTTGAAATTTAGTCTTAACAATTTGGAGGGTAAAACGTTCTGGACACTTCTGCTTTTCTCTACCTGGCCATGAGGACAGCTTTGGTTGTAAATGAACTAATGAACTTTGTTGTCTGGCCACACTGTTCAGAAAGGGGCTGATAGGACTAAAATTTGACCAGAATTGAGAAACATTTATTTGGGTATGCTAAGAATTGATTCATAAGCCTATATCTTGCAGAAAGATAGTATTTATCTGAAGTTATCTAGCTCTAACACCATTTTAGGATTGTACTTCACAGTTTCAACTACAGAATAAAGGGCAGATTGCTGCATTTGGAATGTGAAATTTCCAGGGCTCTTAAGTGCTTGTGAAATCCAAAAATAATTCATCCAGATGCTCTGGTTGTGCTGAGTGTGTATCAGTGTTTAAATGATGCTTTTGAGTCCTTCATTTTCCCAGGACGTGTGTCATTTTGTGTCTGTGGCAAGAAGACCTATTTCTTTCCCTTTGGCTCTTATAAGACCTAGAAAATAACAATCCCTACTTTAGGGGTAGTGTTACCCTGGAAGAGGGTAACACTCCAGGACAGAAAGATAGAGGCTGTTCAAAGGTGTACCAAACTCTTGACTTTTTTTTAATCTAAGTTTTCTCATTTACTCCTCCTTTAAAAAAATTATACCTTTTCCTTCTACAACATCCTCTGTTCTCTATTTCTTATACTCCTTATTTTCTTCTATTTTTGTAGGATACTGGGGTCAAAAAGAAAGGTTAAGTACATAGTCTCTTATGTAGATTGCTCATTATCTTCTGGTAATTGAAAGTTAACTTGCATTGTAAGTGTACATGATAATGTTTTCTGTCTCTGGAATGTTTTTAGTGTTCCAAAAATGTTTATAATTTGTACTTAAACTAGACATTTTTAAAATTAGTGTTTTCAATATTATTTAGTTTTTTTGCATACCTCATATGTAAAAAAGTATAAAAAGGTTCACAGTGCAGTGTTACTTCCTTTTCTGTTCCATATCTGCCTAATTCCCAGTGCCCTAATGGTAATGAGTGATTTTAGTTGCTTATTTATTTTTCCAAAGATTTTTTTTAAAACCATATATAGACCCATACAAAATGTATTCCCCTGCCCCAAATTATATCTGTACATCTGTCCCCTGCTTGTTTGAATAAAAATATGATTTGGAGATCTTTCTAGAACAGTACACGAGGAGCTCCCTTGTGTGTGTGTGGAGGTGTCTGTGTAAGTGTGCTTAACTATTTCAGAGTATTCATGGTTCTGTAAAGAATATCCCTTACATTTGTGATCTGTTTTATTTCTGCTGGGCCAAAGGGTGCTTGCATTTTTTATTTTGAGAATTATTGTAGTAGTTTACACTACCTACCAACATTATATTAGTAGTTAAAAAATCAAGTTGCATTTAAAGTTGGACAAAACTTTAAAAAGTCAAGTATAATTTATACATAGTAAGATTTAACCTTTTTTAAGTGTAAAATTCAAGGAGTTTTAATGTGTACAGTCCCATCACCACCATCACCATTGCAATAAAAATAAAGGCATTTTCATCATGCTGAAAAATTCCCTTGTCCCTTCTTTGTAGTCAGGCTCCTCTGACTAGCCTTGCATCTAGTAATTATTGATCTGATTTCTATTCCTATAGCTTTGCCTTTTTCAGAATGTCCTATGCAGGGAATCATATAGTGTGCAGTCTTTTTGTACGGCTTTTTTTCATTAAGCATAATGATTCTGAGATGCCGCCATGCTGTGGCATATTTCATATGCCACATATCATAGTTTTTTTTCTTTTCATTGCTGAGAAGTATTTGATTGTATGGATGTGCTAAACTTTGTCCAATCCCCAACTGTTGGGTATTTGAGTTGCTGCCTGTTTTTGGCAATTCTCAATAAAGCTGCTGCAGATATCTGCATAGAAGAATTTATGTGGACATATATTTCAATTTTTCCTGATAAATACCTAAGTGTGGTATTGTTGGGATATAGGATAAGAGTAAGTTTAACTTTATGAGAAACGGACAAACTATTTTTCCCAAGCATTGTATTTCTATCAGCAATGCATGAAAGTTCCAGTGTCTGCGTCCTGGTCAACACTTGGAGTTGTTGGTTTTATTTATTAAGCCATCCAATGGACATGTATTGATGTCTAGTTTTCTATCTATCTATTTATATTTTTTAAATGTTTTGTTTATTAGAGTGAGCACATAGGGGAGAGGGGCAAAGGGACAGGGAGAAGCAGACACCCCACTGAGCAGAGAGCCTTCCTTGGGGCTCAGTCCCAGGACCTTGGGATCATGACCTGAGCCGAAGGCAGATGCCGGTCTAGTTACTTTTTTAAAAACAGCTTTATTGGAGCTTTAGAAAACCTTAAAAAAAAAATAAAAAAGCTTTCTTGAGATATAATTCACCTGCCATGCATCTCACCCATTTAAAGTGTGTAAATAATGATTTTTAGTGTATTTTCAGATAGGTGCAGCTGTCATCATAGTTTTAGAACATGGTCATGCCCAGATCCTGAGATCAGGATCTGAGCCGAAGGTAGACACTCAACCGCTGAGTCACCCAGGAATCTCTGGAAGACTGTAAATTTGTTTCTTTTAAACCCTCAGTGTCGGAATTGATGATTGTAGCAATAGGAAAGTGACAAAGACATTTCTCCAATAAAATTTTCTTTGAAGAAACTGAAAAAAACAAACAAAACAAAACAAAACAAAAACAAACAAAAAAAGAATATGGTCATGACTTCAGGAAAAAAAAAATCCTTGCATTGTTTAGCTATTACCCCTCTGTTCTCTCTCCTCCTCCCCACCTTCCTAATATGAATGGAATAATATGTGTTTTTTTGTGACTGCCTTCTTTCATTTAGCATAACGGTTTCAAGGTTTATCCATGTTGTAGTATGTATCCGTACTTCCTTCATTTGTTTATATAATCAAATAATATTTCATTATATGGATATAATATATTTTGTTAATCTACTCATTAGTTCACAGACATTTGGGTTGTTTCTGCCTTGAATAGTATGCTGTAAATATTTATGTACATGTTTGTATTTCCTTAATGATTAGTGATGAGAATCTTTTCATATACTTATTGGCCATCCACACAACTTTGGTGAAGGTTTTTGCCAATATTTTGCCCCCCACCTTTAATTTTTAATTTTGAAATAATTTTAGATTTACATAAAATTTGCAAAATAGTAGAGAGTTCCTATATATACCTGTCAGGTTATTCTGTTAATACTTTACAGAGCCATGGTATATTTGTCAAAACTAAAAAATTAATATTGGAACAATACTATTTACCAAACTATAAATCTTATTTGTATTTACCAGTTTTTCTTTTTTTTTCTCTTTTTTTTTCAGTTTTTCTATAAAAGTCTTTTTCTGTTCAGGATCCAGACAAGGATACCACATTGCATTTAGCATTTTGGGAGATTTAGATGGTTTTCCTTGAGTTATGATAGTTCTTTATATATTCTGTATACAAGTCCTTTATGAATGCCACTTGTAACTTGACAAAATTCTATAAAATAATTTTTATTTGCAGCCGAATCACTATTTATTCTGTTTTAGATAAATGCAAATATGTATATTTTTAAATGCTGCTTAAATTTACATAACATTAGAGGTCTGTAGTTTCCCCACTTCCATAACAAATGAATGTATTTTAAAAATTGTGAAAGAATTATATTTTCTCCAGATTTCACCATAATTTTGTAGATGTGTTCTCAGAAAAATCTTCCTTTCTTTCTTCCTTCCTTTTTTTCTTTTCTTTTCTTTTTCCTTTTCTTTTCTTTTCTTTTCTCCTCCCTCCCTTCCTTTTTTTCTTTTTTTTTCTCTTTTCTTTTCTTTTCTCCTCCCTCCCTTCCTTCCTTCCTTCCTTCCTTCCTTCCTTCCTTCCTTCCTTCCTTCCGAGAGCGCACACTTGAGTTGGGGGATGGCAGGAGGGGCAGAGGGAGAGAGAGAACCCTGAGATCATGACCTGAGCCTCGAAGTTAAGAGTCTGATGCTTAACTGCTTGAACCACCCAGGTGCCCCCCAAAATATTTTCTTATTGTTGAAATATCACCTATGTGTTGTGATTGATTTTTCTGACAAACATAGAGAAAGATTCTTTGCAAACATGAATATGTGGCTGCATAGAAAGCCTCTGAGGGTCGAGGGGCCTTAGGAAACTTTTGGGCGAGGCAGATATTTTTTATTTTTTCCTTTTACATAAAGTGAATCTCACTGTAGAATATTCGTACCTTGCATATCAATAAACATTCACTCCCATGAATCCCTGTAATAGAAATTAAGTAATTTAACAAGTGTGTCTCTCAAGGGTCTACTGTGTGCCACCCACTGCTTCAGCCATTGAGGTTACAGCTGTCAACAACAGAAGAACCCCTGCTTTGTATGTGGAGCTTACATTTTAGTGAGGGGGGGGCACACAAGCAAGGAAATATATAGCATGTCAGATGCTGATAAGTATTATAGAAAAATATTGAGCTGAGTGAGGTCACATTTGGAAGGCTTCATTGATGAAGTGGTTTTGGAAGAAGGACTGAGTGAAGCTGTGGAACCAGCCCTGTGGTAAATAGAAAACAGCAAAACTTCTTAGGTGGGATCTTGTCGTGGCATGGGAAGGCATGGGAAGGAATGGAAGTTTCAGAGTTGAAGCAGTGGCCAATGGAAGGTATTGATATCAGAGGATTAGCAAGGGAAGCCCTGTTGTGTAGGGACTTTGGCATTTATTCTGAGCATGTCGGGGAACCATTGGAAGGATTAGATTAGCAGTATGGTAAGATCAGTTCTAAATGCTGGGTTGAGAATAGTCAGTAGAGAGAAGAGTAGAAACAGGGAGACCAGTCAAGGGGGTCAAAGCAATCAGCTAATTGTGATAGCTGTGGAAAGGAGAAATAGTCACATGTTGGGTACATTATGAAAGTAGAACAGATGGACAAGATAAATTGGAATTGGGTGTGAAAGAGAACTCAAGAATGACTTCATGGCTCCTGAAAGAATGGGGATGGTATTTACTGGAGAAGAGGATTTTGGGAAGATCAGGTTTGATGGAGGATGGGATGGTGGTAGTGGTCAGGAGTTCAATTTTAGAAGAAGTGGAGCTTAGGATGCTTAGTTGTGATCCAAAGAGTTGTTGTCAGGTAATTAGTTTGAAGTTTACTGGGCTAGAGATTTAAGGCTATAATGCTTTTTTTTTTTTTTTTTAAAGATTTATGTATTTGAGAGAAAAAGAGAGCATGGGGGGAAGGGCAGAAGGGGAGGGAGAAGGAGAATCTCATGTTGACTCCCCACTGAGTGTGGAGCCTGACTTCGGGCTCCATTTCACAACCCTGAGATGGTGATCTGAACTGATATTAAGAGTTGAATATTCAACTGACTAAGCCACTCAGGCGCCCCAAGGCTATAATGCTTTTTAACTCACACCTGACATCCCTCTATCATTGGAAGGCTTTATCTGATCTTAGTGACATGAGTGCCTAGCATAGTACGTACTTGATATGATGGAAATGTTTAATAACTATTTGATGAATGGACTTGAGTGTAAATCTCAATATTTTCTCTAAAGATACATTTTATATTATAGTCTCTGTTATTAGAAATTTATCATCCTCTCAAATGGACTTTAATAAAATGGAACTTTATTAAGTCATGAGAAGTTCATTCAGAATCCTTCTGAAGCAATAATTTTTGGAAACATTTAGACGTTAAGTAATATGTAGACATTAAAAAGTAAAACATATATCTGAGTTGGAGCTATCCACACTTCTCCCTCATTACCTCTATTCCTGACTATCATCAAAAGTGCTATCCTTGCGGCACCTGGGTGGCTCAGTCGGTCAAGCATCTGACTCTTGATTTCTGACTTAGGTCATGATTTCAGGGTCATGAGATCGAGCCCCACGTTGAGCTCCATACTGGGCTTAGAGCCTGCTTAAGATTCTCTGTTTCCCTCTGCCCACCGCACAGGCCCACACCCTCACAACCCCACCCCACTTACACTCTCTCTCTCTCAAAAAAAAAAAAGTGCTATCCTTGATCCTGGGCTTCTTGTTCCTGATGGCCATTGAATTTTAAGGCTTAGACTGTGGAAGAAATTAAATTTATCTATATCAAAGGTTATCTATATCAGAGAAAGTGAAGGTTTTGGTAGTATAACTGTATTTTGGCTCTGCTCAGTGGGCTTAGAGATCTATTTGAATGTATTATTTAATGTTTTGAAACATTGGCTTAACTTTACTAGATTTAAGAAGCCTACTGTATTATTCTGTGCAGGCTGCCATAGCAAGGTAAGATAGACTGACTAGCTTAAACATTAGGAATTTTTTTTTTCTTTCAGTTCTGGAGGCTAGATGTTTGAGACCTGGATTTTGACTGCTTTGGTTTCTGGAGATAGTTGGCTTCTTGCTGTGTTCTCACATGGACTTTACCTTTGTGCAGAGAAAGAGGGCTGTCGTGTCTCTCCCTCACTCGTAAGGACGCCAATCCCTTTGGAGTAAGGCCTCTAATGACCTCATCTAACTGTAATTACCTCCTAAGGGTCCCATCTTCAGATATCACAGTGGTGGTTAGGACTTCACCATATGAATTTGGTGGGGTGGGGTGAGGATGGGGGACACAGGTATCTTGGTGTAGCATCTTTAAATACCTGGGTTATTTTACAATTTCCCTTATGTTTGAAAAAAAACAAAGAACTCATCTTTTTAGGTGTTTATACTTGAGGCATCATTCTAGAATATGAGAGTGACTTTATGAAAAATAAATGCATAAATAATGCACAGATTAAGTTTACTGGGAAAAGTAGTTTAAATTTCTGAAATGCTTACATTGTAGAATATTTAAATACATGTGGCTCATTATCTATAAGCACAAAGAAGAATAGTGATACTTTAAGAATTTTTTTTTATCCTGATGGAATTGATTTTAGTGAATTAAGAAATTATTCACTTGTAATTAACATTCAACTAATGTGCTAGGGTTCTTAAATTCTTTTCTTAAGTAGGGAAAATGTGCTCACATACAGATTTAATTGCATTATTAATTTGCTTAGCATTTTCGTGGTGTAATTGACTTTTGCACAGACTGAATTGCTAATTAGTGGAACCTTAATGAATATGGCTTAATTTTACCACATAATATGGTCTGATACATCAACCACAAGCTTTCTCTAGGGAGGTATTGGAGTAGAGGTGTCCCCATGGACATTTTACATTGATATCTGTTTCATCCTACCCTGACACTGCTGAAAGGACCAGCAATCTGGGATAGATGGAGATATATACACATTTACATATATACAAATGGGCCTATATACACAAAATACCTAAAAGCACTGCTATGGAGTATTCTGTTCTTTTTGATAAAGAGTATGAAAGTATAGATGTCCATAAATCCAGCTAAAGTTACAAAGCCTGTATGTGATACAATTAGTTTGATTATAGTTTTCACTGCCATGTTGAATACAATTTTATATCTTTCAGCTTTTGAAATTTTGTCAGGTATGGGGAGGAATTAAGAGTTACGTTCATACCTTAGGATGCAGGCCAAACCTTGTCAAAATTCTACTGTCTTAAAATCTCGTTGAGTTGAGTGAACAGACTCTAATATACTAATAAGAATAAGGTGACTTACTGCCTTTTTGGTGAGTTAACTTCATATTTGCGAAGTAGAAAGATTCATATGAAGGAATAAAATATACGTGTTGGGGGAAAATACCCCCCCCCCCCATATTTATTGTGGGTTTTTTTTTTTTAATGATGAAGACAAGGGGATTTTGACTTAATATTTTGAATTTGGTCAATTGAAAGGATTAGGAAATGCATTGTAATAATCTTACACCATATCTTTATCTATTTGCTACTTCACTGTTTGGAGCATAAAATAAATTCTGAGACCGCTTGAACCAAAAGGAACAGGACCAGGATACCAGTCATGTAGTTCTAGTTTAGAGTTAGTCCACACACATTGAATGGATACCCAACATAACTACCACCTGAAGGAAATTTCCAGACCATAATGAATTGATATTGTTAGGACAGAAGCATATTGTAAAATTTCCGTGAAATAGAGCCTCTATCAATTTGGTACATCTGGCTAGGTAGCATTTTCAATGAATGGATGAATGTAACTTATGTTATAACAGTGTGAAATTCTAGGAGGTGCTTTCTTAGACATTTGAGGCACATTGTCACTTGCCAAATATTTTTTAACACATTTATGGTACATGTGGCACTGTGCTACTAGGTGCATTAGGATACTCAGATGAGTAGGACAGTGAAGGGAACTTACAGTTCAGGGAGCCAGTACTTGGCAGAGAAGTATTTATACAATTGTGGAAGTGATGAGGTGGTATGAAAGAGAGTAAAAGGAACTTTAATGTACAGGTGTGAAACGACAGACACCCTGTTTCTTTTCTTTTTTTTTTTTTTTTAAGATTTTATTTATTTGTTCACGAGAGATACAGAGACAGAGAAAGGCAGAGACACAGGCAGAGGGAGAAGCAGGCTCCATGCAGGGAGCCCGACGTGGAACTCAGTCCCGGGTCCCCAGGATCACGCCCTGGGCTGAAGGCGGCGCTGAACTGCTGGGCCACCCGGGCTACCCAAACGCCCTGTTTCTGTTGGAAGAATTGTTGGTTCCTCAGCAGCCTCTTTTATATATGTTCTTCAGTGTTCGAGATTATAATTCTGTAATACTTAGGGCTTTGAGAAAAGTATCTTACACGGCACACATTTTGAGTGTAGAATAATAGATTTTTTGAGTTACATTTCCTGTACTGTTATTGATACCCACAATATACAGAGCACTTTTAATTTTTTCTTTTGTTAAAGATTTATATATTTATTTGACAGCGCATGTATGCTCATGAGTAGGGGAGGTGAAGGGGGATAGGGACAGAGAGCATCTTACGTAGACTCCTCACTGAGCACGGAGCCTGATGCAGGACTCAATCTCAAGACCCTGAGACCATGACCTGAGCCGAAATCCAGAGTTGGAGGCTTAAGCGACTGAATCACCTAGGCATCCCTTAATTTTTCTTTAAAAGCTATTTTGGTAATCTTAAATTCCATAATATAAAGATTAGAGGGATATTAAGCTCTAAATTATTCTAAAGTTATCTTCTTTTTTTTTTGTAAAGTTATCTTTTGTTAAGTAAGATTTATTAAAAAGATTTCCGTTTGTTCAGTATTAACAAGTGGACAGTGAACAAAACAGACAGATTTTTGCCAGGCATAAACAATGTTATATCCTGTTGATTACATAGAAAATACCTAAGTAGATATGCTAAAAATGGATCCCTCAGATTTTTAGTTTTGTCACACCAAGGGTGGGGTCACTAAATGGGAAGACTGAAATCCAATAAACAGGAAATGCGTGCTGAGAGACAGATTTTGGAGGCCCATGCCCTGAGAATTTCAGTGGAATATTTCACCATTATGAAGTACCTTTTTAAGAATGTTCAGTGTTATGGAGTGCCAGGTGATCTTTTCTCTCATCATTATAGTACTATGGATGACAAATGATCTCTACTAGGATTGCAAGTTGCAGATTAAATTTAATTTAATCTGAAATTTAATTCAGTTGTGTTTTCACAGGCTAATGCATTGTGTTTAGTTTCATTTTTTTTAGTACTTTATATATTATAAGGAGATATTTTTTCACTTAGGTAGAGATAATTTTTGGTATACTTTAGAATGGTTAGTTGAGTTTTGTATTGCTAAGTATAGCCACATATATTTTTATATTTATACATATATATTCAAGAAAGTTGGGAAAATGTCAACTGTAGTATTTAAAAAGCAGTTTTCCCTCCTGGAACTCCAGCAGGTAAACAGCAGACAAACCTGAACTTTTCTCTTTCAAAGCAGTTGTTTTTGGGGGTGCCTGAGTGGCTCAGTCAGTTAAGCATCTGATTTGGTTTTGGCTCAGGTCATGATCTCAAGGTCCTGACATTGAGCCCTGTGTTGGGCTCTGTGCTCAGTAGGGGGTCTGCTTAAGACTCTCTCTCTCTTCCATCTCTCCCTGCCCTTCTCTCCATCTCTTTCTCTCAAATCAATCAATCAATCTTTAAAAAAAAAAAGACAGTTTTTTGGGAAGGTATATTTTAATTCCAGTGGTGTTAACAATTTCTTAAAATGCTTTTGGGATGTTTCTTTTGTATTTGCCAAATATTAGATTGTATGGTGACAGCTTTAAGTGTTAAAAAATATCAGAGAATTCAGAATTTACTGTGAGCTGAGGAAATGGAGAACTGGATAATCAACATAGTGTTGGGGAAGGCTCTTCTACTTATGAGGGTGGAGATCAAATGAAAGAAGGATCTCACTGATAATTCTCTAGTAGACAAAGTAGAAAACAAAATTAATGTCATTTAAGTGGATGGGGGCTGAGATGAGAGAATTTCACATTGATAATGCCAATTTAATGTGTAATGGAAGATCTTACATGCAGTGATGTTGAATATGTTTTGTGCCTCAAATTTCTTTCTAGAAATAGCCCTTTTAATTATAAAACTGCAAACACTATAAAGATTTATCTAAAACAATATAAGTAAAGGTAGGTCTCTTGTGTATCACCATCCCAAAATCTCTAATAAGTTTTTATATAATATACTTGGGAAAAAAGTTTTTTGCTCTTACAACATACGTAAACAATATATGCAAATGGAATCACCCTACATACAGTTCTTACCTTTTCCTTTACATAGAGTTTTTGTGAGATGGTCCCAAGATCAGCCTTGTTCTGCTCACAGATTGTATAGCATTCCCCTGGATGCATCATGATTTATCTCCACAGTCCGCCAAGGGTGAATATTTAGGGTGTTTCCAGATTCCATATCCCCTGACAAATAGTGTTGTGGTGAATATCATTGTACGTGTGTGTATATGTGTGGAACAGATTAAAAAGATTCTTGGTAGTGGAGTTACTAAATCTAAGTATACATAGAATTAACATTTTGATAAATATTTCCAAATGACTCATTGAAAAAAACTGTACCGATTTATATTCCCACCAACAGTGTATAAAAACCTATGCCAACGATGGATTTTCACTAAACTTTTCCAATTTTGCCAATTTGAGATGTGAAAACTTGTATCACAGTTTTCATAACATTTTTTTTTTTTAATTTTAAGTGAGGTTAAACATTTTTATGTTTAGTGGCTAATGTTGAAGGCATTCTTAGACAGTTTTACCTATATGTCAATGAGAAATGCTTTATTTTAATTGGAGACTAGCTCAACCAACAATAGGATCCTGAAAACCTAACTCCTCTATGACGTGGGGAAAGTGTTCATCTCAGTGTGTCAGTGTTTGGGGCATGTATGCAGAACAGAAGACATAAAGAATTGCCTGTACTTCCTGAGTGTGTATGACCAAACATTTTTCCCATGTTGTGTACATCTAAGATTATAGGTATAACAGTTTTATTCTTTTTAGCAAAGAACATTATAAAGAACAATTGGAAAAATAAAACTTTGTTTGGATATTTATTTTTCCTTTTTGATTTTGAAAGCAAAAAGAGATAACTTAATGACACTCAGAACATAAAAAATCATGGTAATAGCTTTTATGTTTTTTCCTTTTTGTTATAATTAAAAGTTAATGGATTTATAGTTTTGGAAGATGAGAAACATTATTTCTAATAGATAGTGATTCCCGATTGATTTCTGACAGAACCAGTAAACGATTTATTTGTAGTATTTTAAAGTAAATTATAGGATGGAAAAATCCTGGTACATTGGCAAGTAGATGGGACCAGATGATCAGATATTTCATTTCTACATCTACATTTCATGAGTCAGTTTCACACAACAGCTGCTATGGAGGAAGGGTTGATTTACCAGAATACTTCATGGTTTAATAAAAAACAAAAAACAAAAAAACAAAAAAACCACCCCCCCCAAACAATGAAAACACAACAACAAAAAACTCCTACCTACCCAAATCGATAAAAAAATAATACGAGATGCAAGATCGTATTTATATTTACATGCAAGTGTAAACTGAGCAAGTTATTGCTAATAAAGACCACTTAAAACATACAGTTCTAAAAAGGGCCCTTTTTGGGCAACCCCAGTGGCTCAGTGGTTTAGCGCCACCCTCAGCCCAGGATGTGATCCTGGAGTCCTGGGATCGAGTCCCGCATCAGGCTCCCCGCGTGGAGCCTGCTTCTCCCTCTGCCTGTGTCTCTGCCCACCCCCCCACCCCGTGTCTCTCATGAATAAATAAATCTTAAAAAAAAATAAAAAGGGCCCTTTTTGATTTTCAGTGTTTTAAATAACAGAAAGCAATGGTTAATTAAAAAATAGTAGTAACTAATAGCAAACATTTATTGAATAGCTTCTGTATAAAATATTTTACTATGTTATGTGAAGAGCATAGTGCATTTTTCAGAAGAGACTTTGGAAGTGCAGTACCTTATCAGGGCTGATGTAGATGGTAGTAGAGCTGCTATTGGAATCCAGGGCGCTGTGTGCTCTTACACACTGTGTTAGATTGGATTTAAGTCATTAAGAAGAATAAAGGTAATTTGTGAGTTAGGCTTATAGTATTAAAATAAATACCTGCTAATTTTAAAACATTAAAAATTTTTCCTTGAGTACTTTTTAAGGATTAAGAATATTTTTTTTCCTACAATAAATACCTAGTTCCTCTAGTTTTGTTGATGAAAAATGTTGGTGTTTGTGCTACTCTTGATTCAGGTCTTAATTCTCCATTGTTTGGGTCCCAGGGATTATGTGAAAACTCCTATACTAACTGGAAACCCATAAAAGTGAGACACATAAAAATTGTATGTTTGAAATGTTTATTTTTTCCCCAATTTACGGTATATGCATGGGGAATGTATTGTTTGACACAAAATATTCCCCTGGACCCCTAACTAGTGATAATAGAAGGAGGATTTGTAAAAACCATGTGCTATATTAGTTTATATTGATAAGGGCTTGGATCAAATTTTATAATTTTTTTACACCTGCAGGGATATATTACATACAATACTCTAGGTAGCTTGATCAAATGTTACATGGTTGCTTTGAAGTTGATATTTGATGGGAAGTGAGTTACATGGATTAAGTGTTGCTGGGCTTTTTGTTTTTGTTTTGTTTTTTTGGATTTTTTTTTTTTTTTTTTTTGGATGGGCAGGATGCTTTTGGAGAACAGTGTTTGAACAAATACCTCTCTTTTTCACAAAACATGTTATTGCCATGGAGACCTTTACATTCTATAAATGCAGCCTCTAATAACAGGAATATGGCATTGGGTTGAGAGTGAGGGGCTGTGAGAGCACAGCGCAATCCAGATATGTATAGTCAGTTTGTTCATAGACGTTATTTTACAGTAGCCAGAAGCCCATTGGTCTTTTGGTAATCTCCCCTTTTCTTGTTCTTTTTTCCTATGTATATGTGTGTGTCTGACATAGAAATAATGGAACAGTATAGAGAAAATCCATTTTTCCTTCTCTAGTTTCATAGTCCTTCCTCTCAGGACCACCATTGTTGAAAATTTAGTGAGTATCCTTGCGATGTTTTTATTCTTTTACTGCATATGTATTAAATGTCAAGTTTTGTATTTTTAAAGTTTCTCTTAATACTTCCATGCTTCATATGTGATTCCGCGGCTTGCTTTTTTTCTCAGCCATATTTTTTGAGTTCTCTTCATGTTGATTTATGTCTAGTTCATTTATTTTAGTTGGTGTATAGTATTCTATTGTATTGCAGTTAATCTACTCTCTTAGTTCTGGATGTTTAGAGTATTCCTCCATTGTATTTCTTTATAATTCCTCAGTTCTATTTTTCCCCTATCCTTTCCATGTTGTTCAGTAGAGAAACTCAATAAATACTTGCTTCATTTAATTTTAATTTGGCTAAGCTAGGTCATAGGCTATCATTAATCTGTTTTTCCAAGAGGCTCTGTTCATTTTTTATTTAAAAAAATTGTTTTTATTTAAAAAAATTCCGTGTTTTAAAAAAACACGGAAATACCGTGTTTTTCCTCCAGTCATTCTTTCTCTTCACATACTCAACCTAGCAAAATTGCACTGTGATGCTTATTACCCAGGTACTTGTAGCTTGGCCAGGTTCTGGGATGTCCTTGATTATTCCTCAAGTTATGCATTTTTCAGAAGATTATAAGTAACAGATTACTATTGTAAGTAACCACTTGTAACGGCTTTCATTGGGTCCAGGGCATCTAGGGAAAGCAAAGCCAAAAGCACTTTTGATCAAGTCTGCTGATGGTTTTTGCTTGTTAAACAACTTGCTTTCTTATTTTTACTTCTCATTTTTACTTTCCTTATTATCATAATACCATTCAGAAAGTACTTCTTGAGGACTCAGTGTTTGCCCGATACAATTGTCAAAATATGAACTACATATAGATCCGTGCTGCCCAACAGAAACAATGCATGCCACACATATAATTTAAACTATTCTAGTAGCCGCAACAGAAAATGTAAAACAAAACAGTTGCAATAAATTTTATTTGACCAGTATATTCAAAACTATTGTTATGTCAACATGTAAGCTATGTAAAACCTATTGAGATATTTTACTTCTTTTCATGGCAGGTCTTCAAAATATTGTGTGTTTTACACTTATGACAATGTATCTTCACTAGGACCAGCAAAATTTCAAGCATTTCATAAGCGCCATTTGGCTAGTGGCTACCATATTAGACAGTGCAGGTATAGAAAACACGATTCTCAGAAGTATCAGTTACCAAAGAAGATATACAAATGGCAAATAAGCATATGGAAATATGCTCCACGTCAAATATCATCAGAATAATGCAAATTAAAATACACCTGCTAGAATGGCCCAAATCTTTGACAGTACTAAATGCTGGCAAGGATGTGGAGCAATATGAACTCTCATTCATTGCTGATGGGAATGCAAAATGGCACAGCCACTTTGGAAGATGACTTGGTAGTTTCTTACAGACTATATATACCCTTATCATATGATCAAGTAATCATGCTCTATAGTATTTACTTAAAGGAATTGAAAATTTAGGTCTACACAAAAACCTGAGCATAGATGCTTATAGCTGCTTTTCCGAAACCTGCTAAAACTATTTTAAAACAAAGTTTTTTTTTTAAAAAGACAACATTAATCCAGAATTATTTTTTATTTTCCATGTTACTGTTCTAGTAACCAGCCTTTTCTTTTCATCTGAAACTAAACATTAATGACTAAACATCATTGGGGAAAATTACTTCCAACATAAAGGATACTGTTCTTAAAAGAACTCAATAAGAAAGGCAAACATAAAGAGTGAACAGAAAACAAGAAAGGAAAATGCAAAAAGAAAAAATACAAATGGCCTAAAATATATGAAAGAGTGATTTTCATTAGAAATTGCAAGATGCACTTTGCATGAAATACCATGTTTTTGCTTATGAAATTGAGAAAAAAGTTAGATAAAAGATAATACCCAGTTTTCTTATGGGTTTAAGAAACAGGTACTCTCATACAGGGGTAGTAAGCATATAAATTTTGTAACATTTTGGAAGGTCTTTTGGTAACAGGCACTAAAAGCCTGTACATGCCCTTTGACTCAGCGTTTTTTTTTTTTTTTTTTTCTTCTAGAATTAAAGATATTTAAACAAACTACCATTTCGGGCTTAATTTATATGCCATCTACTGCTTACATCTCCTACATTACATAATTTCCTTTTTTTTTTTTTTAAAGATTTTATTTATTTATTCATGAGAGACACAAAAAAAGGCAGAGACACAGGCAGAAGGAAGAGAAGCAGGCTCCCTGCAAGGAGCCTGATGTGGGACTCGATCCAGGGAATCGGGATCATGCCCTGAGCCAAAGGCAGACGCTCAGCCGCTGAGCCCTGAGCCACCCAGGGATCCCAGATTACATAATTTTCATGGCACCCCAAGGGACTCGAAAGGATTAGAGGACCTGCCCAAGGTCACGCATTATCAAGTGGGAGATGTCTATTACAGCATTGGTTAAAATCGAGTCCCACATCGGGCTCCCTGCGAGGAGCCTGCTTCTCCCTCTGCCCGTGTCTCTGTCTCTCTGTCTCTCATGAATAAATAAATAAAACCTTTAAAAAAAAACCAGCAAGAACTTAAATATCTAAAATGAATGGCTTGATGGAGCAGAATTTAGAGTGAGTGACTACCTTGTAGTCTTTTACTTCCTGAGGATAATTATAACAGATATCACTGATGAAAGCTGATTGCAAAACAGAATGTATACTGTAATTGCATTTTTAATAATATACCTATATGCTTATATAGGTGATTTGAAATCACCTCAACAGACTCAGGTCCAAATTTTTGCTTTGTTCCTTACCAGGTGTGTGACTTTAGTCAAGCTACTTAACCTCTTATTGCTTTAATTTTCATCACAGAAATTCTATTACCAATTTACAGGTAGTTTGAAGGATTACATTAAATGAGTGAAAAAAGAATTTTCCACAATTATCTGGCATATGTGCTTAATAAATGGTTTTCAAGTCTTTGAAAAAAACCTTGTTTCTGAGTAAAGGGATTACAGATAATTTAAAATTTCTTATTTTCTAATTTACAGCTGCTCTACAATAAGTATGTTTTTTGAGTTAAAAAAAAAAAAAAGGTTAGAAAAATGCTTAATTGGGATGCCTGGATGGCTCAGCGGTTAAGCTCTTGCTTTCATGATCAGGGTGTGATTCTGGAGTTCAGGGATGGAGTCCCACACCAGGCTCCCTGGAGCCTGCTTCTCTCTCTGCCTATGTCTCTGCCCCTCTCCTCTCTCTATGAATAAATAAATAAAATCTTAAAAAAAAAAAAGAAAATGCTTAATTTACTTCTGGCTTAAAGAGAGAAAAGATAGATTAGATGTTAGATGAGACATATACCAGAAATTGTTATATTGTTTACAAAATTGGAAAATTTAGGGCACCTGGGTAGCTCAGTGATAGAGCATCTGCCTTTGGCTCAGGTCAAGATCCTAGGGTCCTGGGATTGAGTCTGCATCAGGTGCCTCTCCCTCTGCCTCTCTTTCTGTGTCTCTCATGGATAAATACATACAATCTTAAAAATATATATAAAAACAAAAATTAATTGGAAAATTTAGAGACTCACTCACTTGATGTTGAAAATAGCCCTTTAACTGCATGTACATTTAATAGTATTTATGAAAGTAGTAGATTTCATTGAATCCTAGGGCTTATTCTTTAGTTAAAGTAGGTGGTTAGGTGAGGTTCAATAAAGAAAGAATAGATGTTGAAAATTGTAAATGCTAGTTCCTTTTATTTATTTTCAGGAAAGTTTTTCCTTTATATAAGTCATTTCATATATTTTGAACAAGGAAGTGTTGTGGCCCTTGATGAGAAGGGCAAACTGTCAAATGATTTACTAATTTTGGAGGTTCTGTGTAATGCTGTTTCTGATTATTTTTCCTGATTTTATTTCCATTTTGCTTTATCTACTTTGAAGCATCTGTAACATATATGGTGATCCATGTTTAATAACTACCTATTGAATGCCTACTCTTTCCATTTGAAATGGAATTTCATTGTGTTTTTCATGGTTTTCTTGTCATAAACCATTTTTAACTTTGATTGTAGTTAGGCATTGGGTACAGGAGTGAATCTGGATTTCATATTACATTGTATCAGTAGTAATACATCTTTCTCTTTTATTTTTTTTATTTTTATTTTTATTTTTTTTTTCATCTTTCTCTTTTATTGGTTGCATTCTGGTGGGACTGTCAAGAACAAGCCCAGAAGAAACAAAAATAAACCAAATTCTTATGAGCACTTCGTTTTATTTTATGCAAGTTCTTCTTTCTATAATCTATTTTGTCAAATGTTGACATTTTACAAAATGCCTATTACTATATTTCTTAAAAAGAGGGTGTTGTGGTCAAATTATTTTTTGGCTCCAAATTAAACTTGGATTAAACAAATTCATTTAGCATTTTTGGAGACCTTAAGTTTCAGATCTGCATCATGCCTTTCTAAGGCAGGAGAGAGTAGAATATGTATTTCCCAAATTTATTTGACTAGGCAGTGCTTTTGCAGAATCATCATGAAAGACACTCTGAGAACTACTGTTTTAAATAAAAATATAGAAAGCAAGAAAAAAAAAGCAGAAATATTCACTCATTGAATAAGAAAGCTGGCTCTTAAAACTATATTATGGACACTTCAAAAGATAGCAAATTTAGGTAAAGTTTCAGTTTTAGTTTTTCTTTTCCTCCTTCTTCCCCATTCATCTCTCTCTTCCTTTTTTTTTTCTTTTAAGAGAACATTCTTATGGAAATGCTGAAAAATAGCTAAAAAATTACTCTGAGTGTTTATTTTCCTAAGTAGATTATTTCTATGTACATTGGTAATAAGAGTGTTCAAAAATTGCTTTGAGTATTAAGCTTTAGACTGTCCAGTTGTTTTCTGAAAAATAGAATTGTTTAGGATTGGGTAGGCCTCCCCTTGTTTGTTTTGGAGCAATAATAATCAGGGTTCATAGGAGACATTGTTATCACAAACAGGTGTGAGAACATAATTTTATTCTAAAAACAGTTGAGTGAAGATAGAATTTGGATCTAGAAAATTGCCTTTGTAATCTTGAATATTTTGGTTTTTGACCTAGAATTTGCAAATCCTAGGAAGATTTTAATCAAGTAGTATTAATTTATCTTGTTATTAGTTGTATTGTTACTGTTATTAGTAGTAGTGATTTATCTCATTATTTGTGGTATTTATATTCTATAAAGTTGCTGAGAACCCTGAATTAGCAAATAATGAGCCATTGCTACTAGAGGGAGTACTAGATTAGGTTCCTGAAAGCCTTTGGTCAGAACCTTTTCATCAACTGATCAATATGTAACTATGCTTTGTGTTAGAACTAGAGAAGCAAGTGAGATTCAGTATATCAGTAAAATGTCAAGAAAACTTACTAGGTAGGTAGTTAGGATTTGGAAAGGAAAATACTAGAGGTTAATTCTCTCCTAGCACAGGTGAGTACTCCTAAGAAGTAAAGGAGGCACATATTATTGCCTCAGCATCATGGTCTTGTGTGTGTGTGTGTGTGTGTTTTCATCTTTTGAAATCCTTTCACTCATAAAGTTGTCTTTGTACTTTAGAGAATGCACACTTCTAGTATCTTTGAACTCAGATTACAATCATATTCTTATGTAACCTCTTGTTCCACTCACGTTACCTTTGTTTCTTGTTCTTTGTTTTAAATTCAGATTGCCTCAGAAGCTAGTGACTGATTTTAGCATTTAGAAAGGAACAAATGATTAGTGATTGATGTTGACTATGTTAATGTATTTGAAGGTTTGTACAGTAACTGTTTTTGGAGATAGGTGAGAGGCTGAGTTTTAGTGATTGACTAGATTTAGAACTCAGAGATCCTTGATTTAACCATTTTTAGAACACACATTTGGGATCAAAAACCCAGAGGAAATCAGTGACTTCTTAAGAATCTCAGGATTTGATTCCAGATCTCAGTCAGATTTCTTTCCATGTTACTATACTGCTCATAAGATTCTACATTAGAGTGAGTGGGTAAAACAGGTGTTTTGTTCATCATAATTGGTATGAGCGTAGTCCATGTGCTATGGTATAGTTTTATTTGCCTAGGAAACCAATCATTTGTATAATCTATTTCTTAATATACAGTATATACCACTTTTTAGTAGGTTACATATTTATTTAAAGTATAATTTTCAGGGGTGAAATACTCTATTATAAAAATATTTGATATTTGAAAATCAAATCAAATAAAAATATTTACAGAGAATTCTGTAACTTCTGTAACGTAAGCCACAGAAATTAACACGGGGAAACATTTAGCTGCTGTGGCTACGGTGGTTCTCAAATTGGAAATCGAGGACAGACAACCTTTATAGGGGGAAGATGATGAGAATTATAAGTTTTACAGGAGTGTAGATAGGTGGGAAAAAGTTGAAAAACTTAGCACTTAATGTCAGAATGAAACTCCAGCTAAGCAGTTTTGATTGACAGTCTCTTTTGCACATTTCTTTTTATTTCCTCTTCCTCATTTTGACGTGATCTAAGAGGATTAGAAAGTGGAATGTTTAGGCATTTCTTCTTCCTTTTGGCTTTGAACAAAGGTGGGAATGTTTGGTAAAAAAAATTCTGTCTTGAGAAGAACCATATATAATAGAAAGGAGATAATGGGCTTCTTTGTGGGAAGAGTTTCCAGGTAGTGGAACAAGAAGAGATATTATCTGTTTCTCTAATAGGGCCATACTGGGCATTACGTTATATAGTTCCTACCTGAATTGACTCGATTTAGAACAGGAGAAACTCCTGGAATTTTTTTTTTTTTTTAAGATTTTATTTATTTATTCATGAGAGACGCACACAGAGAGAGACAGAGACAGAGACACAGGCAGAGGGAGAAGCAGGCTCCATGCAGGGAGCCTGATGTGGGACTCGATCCGGGGTCTCCAGGATCAGGCCCTGGTCTGAAGGCGGCTCCAAACCGCTGAGCCACCGAGGCTGCCCCAACTTCTGGAATTAATTTGAGTAATATTGTAGAAGATATAACAGTTTTCAAGTATGTCTTTTGATTATTTTTTGTAGAATAAAACAGTACTCTCTCAGCAGACCTATGCTATTTTTGCATTTAAGTAAATGCATCCTTATACTTCAAGGTGAACTCATTTTTAAAAGTAAAGGTGATTTGATCTTGAAAAAAAAAACATATTTCACTTGTGTATGTTATTACATGAAGTATAGACAAGCTAACTAATTACTTTGAAAATAGTCACTTTTTAATTTCCTTGCTCTGAAACCTTTGAGAAAAGTATCCTTATTTAAAATATAAAGATTCTGATTTTTCAGGCAGTCAGAAGTTTATATTACCAAGTTCATTTTGTTGTTACTGTTGTTTATAATTTCTCCTTTCCAGGTCTACTCAACTCCTCTCAATAGTCTAACCTAAAATGAAGCCATCATCCAAATTCAAGTATTTGATTCAATAGCATCAAACTTATGAAAACCACCTGTTGTGAATTGCTGGCTTCTACCTACCATAAAAATGCAAATATAGGCAGAATAATTGTGCTTGCTCTTAGGCTTTCACTGCTCTTTTTGGTTAAAGTTAGTGGAGTCCTAAGTCCAGCTGAAATGGTGATTGCGTTTATTGTAAATATAAATTGTAATTATTAATAATAAAGGGTTGGTAATATAGGCAGAAAGCATTCTAAGCTTGAAATTTAGGCTTACAGAGGATTAAAAAAAATACATTGGCAAGAGACACCAGGATATCCTTGACCAACCAGATGGAGTAGATAAATGGTTTAAAGAGACAAATTCATTTAATGTGCTGGGGAAGGAGTATTAAACCTAGTTGGAAACCTGAGATCTGTTTTTGTCACCCAGGATCCCAAATTAGCAGAGGTTGGGAGGAAACATTTAGTTTATCATACTGGTTAAGAATGCTCGGTTAGTTCTTTCCTTTGCAAGCTGTGTGAACGTGGGCAGGTTACTTAACCTGTTTGAACTTTCTCATCTATAAAAGAGGGGACAATAAAATACCTATCTCATAAGACTCTTCTAAGGATTGAAAAAAATGATCCCTTTCAAATAGGTGGTTTTTATGAGTTTGACAGTACTAAATCCAATAATTGAATTTGGGTGATGGCAGCATTTTAGATTAGAATCTTAGAGCTGGGAAGGAGAAATTGTAAACAAAAAAAATAATCGAATCTAAAGTAAATTTTTATAAAAAAGAATAGTTTGAAATCCAGGCCTTCAGATCCCCAAGTCAGGCTGCTCCCTGCCATGTCCCAATATGCTATATTTCTGTTTTCCCTAAAATACTAATAATTGCTTAAATACATTTATTCCAAAAATTTAAGTAGGAGCTTGCTGTAATCATTAGGATGTCTTAATGTTAGCATTTTCACTTTACCTGGTTTATGGCATCTTTGGTTAGTTATTTACCTGTATGATAGCTGTAAAGCTGACTTACTGTAAACAAATACCATGATTTTTATACCCTGTGTGGAAAATCATAATTCTGGTATCACAGTGTCATCTAACACCATGAGATTAGCAAGAACAGTGGTAATTAGGTGCTTTTGACAAGAAACTCAATTGCACATGACAGGACACCAGTGGTTCCTTCATGTATTCCCTTATGTCTCTGTTTCCCAAACTCATGTGATTATAAAAATTTCTTTAATTCTTGCGGGAGGCATAGATTCTGCTTGTGAAAAATACAGATTCCTAAGTCTCCAGAGTTGAGGAATTAGTACAGCTAGAAAGAGGCTCAGGAATATGTATTATTTTAAGAAGCTTACCTTGTGATTCAGTTAATTTAGGAACTATTGGCCTGGAACTTGGTTCATTTTATTTGGTTAGTCAGGATTCTTGCATTGTCCATTCAAGGTGAGGAAAAGATACTGCTCAGTTGTAACTTCTTCTCAAGGAACTTCATAATCTGTAAATGTCAGGAGCATACGCAGACTCCCATTACCCATGAGGTTAGGACTGCTGCTTTGCCCTTTGTTGTAGGGATCTCAGATGTTTGTAGTTGAGTGAATCTGGATGAAACTGGTATTTAACAACAATATAAATGATGTCTGGGGGATCCCTGGGTGGCTCAGCGGTTTGGTGCCTGTGTTTGGCCCAGGGCGTGATCCTGGAGTCCCAGGATCGAGTCCCGCATCAGGCTCCCGGCATGGAGCCTGCTTCTCCCTCTGCCTGTGTCTCTGCCTCTCTCTCTCTCTCTCTCTCTCTCTCTCTCTCTCTGTGTCTATCATAAATAAATAAATAAATCTGTAAAAAAAAAAAAATGTCCTGCAGGGTATACCAATTCAGTGTCAGTCTTTAAAAAAAAAAAAAAAAGCCAGCAGAATTGTCACTAAAGCACTTGGAAGAGACAGAGCAATTAATATTTCCTACATTCTTGTTGATACTCCTAAATTATGAGTTTATGGTATTCATCCATTATGGCCAATACTCCTAAACTTTATTGCTGAATTTTGTGTTTATTGCATTCCTTACTTTCCAGTTTGGGAATCATAAGCCTATAACCTTTTAAAATGGTTTCTAGGGTTTCAAAGCCTTGCCTTTGACTTAACTTGACTATACCTGTTAGCCAAGATGAATGAATGGCTTTTTAGAAAAACCAGTTTTGCAACACTAGAAGGTTTGTTGCACTTGATATCTATAATCTATCTGTGAAAAGGAATTCTTCACCAAGTCTGCTCTGTAGGATGGAGGAAAAACTGAAGAGATGACTTTAATCTTTGTATTTCCGTAGCTTTTCTTGTCTTTTAAAATATCAACTTTCCCTTTAGGAATTTAAAAAAGACCCCCAATATATCTCTGCTACTAGAGTCTCATTCTCTGAGAAAGGAATCACCTTTCTCCTGTGACAATCTCTAAGCAATTGAAGCCATCCCATCCCCCTTTATCCTTTCCTCTTGAATTAATGGCAGTGGCAAGGTAGTTAGGGTAGGAAACCTGGGTTTTAGAGGAGTTGGAATATGGACTGAAGCAGGTGGCCGTGATGACAAGCATGATGAAATGTGTGTATTAGTACTAGCAAAGGGTACCTCTGGTTGTACCATTTAAAAGTTCTCCCATTTGGTTATTCCCACAATTTGCTTATTCAGTGTTTCAGAGCTTACTGAAAGGCGATAATATTTTCTTATTAGAGGAGAAAAATATAAACTAGCAGGCTTTTATGATTTTTATGCTAAAGAATGTCTGCGTTGCATTTTTGCCAAGTGAGAAGAGGGAAAGTTCCTGCTAATTCTTCTGCACCCACCCTCTTCACTCCCCATCCAACAGTAAATTCTGGGAACAATAGTTCAGTGTTCTTTTATCTTTCATTCTTATCTGGGAAAATACTACTACTTAGGTATAAGTATGGATACAGATATAGACTATATTTGAACAAAAAGCAAAGGAAGACGTGTGACTGTTCTTTGGTTCTCTTTCTTGTGTCCTGGGTCTGGAAGGACTTTAAGATTATCTAGTTAGAGGCGTCTGAGTGGCTCAGTTGGTTAAGTGTCAGCTTTCGGCTCAAGTCATGATCTCAGAGTCCTGGGATTGAGTCCCAAGTTGGGCTTCCTGCTCGGTGGGGAGTCTGCTGCTCCCTCTCCCTCTGCTGCTCCCCCTGCTGTGCTCTCTGTCTCTCTCAAATAATTCTTAAAAAAAAAAAAAAAAAGATTATCTAGTTAATCTTCAGTCTCCCATGGCAGGGGCAGGGGTAGTACCTAAGCCATATTTATTGAAAGCACCTAAAAGATTATTAGAGGTCATTCAGCACTTTCCTACCTAAATAGCTCTACTTTTAAGTAGTGGACACCTTCATTTATAGGTGTCCACCACTTGCTTATCAAACATTTTGTGTGATGTTATCTTCTTTGTAAAGAGGAAAAAGTAAATCCATACAAATGGCAACCCTTGGTAGTTGCAAAAAAAAAAAAAATCCATAGATTGTTATTTAGGAGAACATTCAAAGTATCTGAGAAGCACACACCAAAGTCTTCTCAGTTTGCTCATTTTGTACAATTTTAATTCAATTTTGTTGAAAATAATGAAATTTACCAACAACAGCACTTGCTAAATCAGACCTGAGAACTTGAAGCAACTGGAAACTGTCACTGGCTGCTTTGCCAGAATCCCTTCAAGTTTTAGTCTTGATTGGTGTCATCGAGTCTGGCTAATCCTTTTTCCCCTTAAATTTGAGATGATAGCAGTTAGCTGTATAATAGCCAGTGTGTAAATGCTTTATATACCTTGTCTTATTTGGGTTTCACAGCAGCACTTACAGTGTAGATACTATCCTCAGTTTACATATGGTGAAATTTAAGTTTAGTGCTGTGAAGTGACTTCCAGGACCTCACAGCAGTGAAGAGCAACGTCAGGATCGCAGCTGAGCTTGGATGCCAAAATACGGCCTCTTGTTGTCGTCCTCTGCCATCTCTGTCATTTGCAGTGTCTGCCCTTCAGCCGTGTCCTTCTAGATTATGCAGTTGTTTATATTTCGCCTCACCCATCCTCCTTCCATTTTACAAATAAGAATTCGTAAGTTCAGATTCCACCATATTGTGAAAGTGGCAAGGCATCATTACTATTCTCTTGGGAAAAATGTGTTGCCTCAACCTGTGTGGAGAATTTTCATATGATTGTAGGACTTGTAATGGGGTCAGCCTAGGGTATTTCTAGGAAAACTAAGCATAGTTTGTTCTTGTTGTCCAAAATTCAGAATTAAGTTTGACCACTATAAAATTATTTTTGTATATATTATGACAAATTAAATTTGAGGCATTTTATTTTCTAGCCTTCAGAATTTCAGTGATCTGTTATTTAGAAAGGATATGCACATTGGCTAGCCCATTGTGGAACTACCTATTTATTTATCCATTCATTGCTTTCTGTGGGTTTTTTTTTTTCCTCCTTTGTTAGGTACTTCCTCATGGCTTAAATAGCTTTGCTCCCTGCCCCCCCTTTTTAAAATTAGCAGGATATAGAAATTCTACAACTGAAACTCTTCATTAGAAGTGTGGAAGCAATTTTAACTGATGGTGTGAACAATAATGTTCTCAACTTGTATAGCAGCACCGTATTTACACATGGAAGCAGCTGCATCCTTTTTCTTAGGAGGAATGAACAGTATTGTCCTCAGATCATCAGGTAAATGCTCCTGTGGGAAAATGCAAGACAACTATAGCATAGATATGATTGATCTCTCTCTAACCAAGCTTTTACTAATCTGTAAAGAGAATCCATTTTAACGCTAATATCTAAGTATGAAATGTGGCATTGGATTCATATTAATTGGCCATTCACATTATTTTTTAGCTTAATAGGAGTTTTTCATCAATAAACTGTCACTGTTCAACATTACATTTATATTATAGTTGTGCAAAGACTTTAAAAAGTCTTTTGTTATGTCAGGTATACCATAGGTGGGCATGACTAGCTTCATTTTATTTTTTTATTTAAAAAATTAAGAAAAATTATTTGAGAGCAAGAGAGCACATACACAAGCGGCAGGCGGGGGTTGGGGGGACAGGCAGAGGGAGAGGGAGAGAGAATCCCAAGCAGACTCACTGCTGAGCATGGAGCCAGCTATGGGGCTTGATCGCATGGAGAGTCAGACGCTCCGTTTAACTGACTGTGCCACCCAGGTCCTCCTTTTTTTTTTTTTTTTTCCTATCTTCATTTTAAAGTGTTATTTATTCTGTGAAATGTCCTTTTTACCAATTGATTCTTCCCTGTTGTTTCCTGCCAATAACTGTTAGTCATGCTTCTGTATGAGATCTTAACAATAGCTAGTAGTTAAGCAAGTTTGATCGCTTCTCAAACCCACTGAAGAACATACTTTTGTTTTTATCATCATTTTACAGATGAGTAAAGTTCAGGTTCAGGAACTTGCTCAAGGTCACAGCTCCCCAAGGTAAATGGTGGAACAAAGCCTCAAACCCATGTCTTTGATTTTAAAGTCCCATTCATCACACAGGAATATCCTTGATGGTGTTGGGACTATGGCTACAAGGTGTTTGTTTATTTCATTCAGTAGCACACATGTGAAAAAGTCTGCTTCAAATTGACGGCATTGACCTCACAGAGCTTAGACTAGAGTTGGTGTACATCCTTAATATGATTTGTAATTTACCTTTTTCTATGTGTAACAAACTATATGGATGAACATCTGCTACTTTGTGCTTTAACGTAATGCCTCCAAAAAGAAGTGGATTTGATTTAAGTGAATTTGTAATGCAGGCTCTCTCTATGCAATCTGGTAAATCATCATCTTTTTCTCTTTTTACAATAAAACTTTTCAAGTACAAGGCAGGAATTCATGTTCAAGTGTTTTCTTACCCATGTTGAGATTTAAAAGGTAAAAATACTGCAGCAGTTTCTTCTGTAATATCTCCTATGCTACATTTTTTAAACTGCTGATTTCTTGTGATTACATATTTGGAACTAATTAGAAATTAAATTTCTTTAAAGCTATAGGTTTTGAATACATAAAAGTTTTTGATACATGATTACACAGGAAAAAATCATGAGGAGAAGAAAAATGGATAACTTGAATAAGGACCTTCTTTCATGTATATAGTTCAAAAAATCTTGGAAATAACAAAACTGGATTGCTGTGTAGCATTCTAAACATTTTAAGGTAGAGGTGCTAACTTATTAGAAATTGATTGCTGAATATGAATTAAAACTTGTGAATAAAATTGAATTTTGTAGCAAATTTCTTTTTGATGTTGGATTTAGAAAGCACATAGAAGATCTTAACTATGTGGAGATAGTTTTCTTTTAAAATAATTATATTTTTAGAAGTTTGATCATTTATAATTTGTGGTTTTCTTATAGTTTTTATTTCATGAAGGTGTTCTTTGAATTAAAGAAATAATTTAAATGTGATGTCAGTTGTGATAGTTTGCTTATCGTAGCTATATAGCTATATATAACTCCTTATCTTCATACATATTAAATTTGATGCCTGGTATGTGGTCAGGTTTGATGAGTAAATCAAGAATGGCAATATCCTTCAGGAATATAATGGTCGCTTAATAGAGGCAATTAAGACTTATTTTTTGAGAGCTATGGTAATTAGATTATCTCCCAGATATATTCTGAACTTTTATAATTTTTTAAAGCATGCATTATCAAATTCTGGAGGGAAAAGTCCTCAAAAGGCTGAGTGCAAACTATAAACTTCACATTCTGCTCATTTATATGGTATCTCTGACACATCTTTATTTTTTAAAATTTTTATTTAAATTCAATTAACATATAATGTATTATTGGTTTCAGAGGTAGAGATCAGTGATTCATCAATTTATGTAATACCCAGTAACTGACATATCTTTAAATGTTTATTAAAAATCTAGGAGTCTTTATGTATATTAAACAATTCATCTATGATAACTGTCATAGTTGTTATTAAAAAATAATTCTCAATATCCAGGGAAAAGGACTATTAAATCTTCACACTTACAATTCAGGTTTCTAGTATATATTAATGAACCTGACTGAGAGAACGTACATAAACTCTGCCCACCTCTGTACATTATGCCACCTGACTATCAAAATAGCACCCGAGGGATTTGTTGGCGTTCTCTCATTTAATCCTTGCAACAGACTGAGGGGTTGAGCATTAGTTTACCACCATTTTTGAAATGAAACAGACTCTTAGGTTAAGTTACGTTGTCCACGGTTAAAAACATGCAGGTGGCAGAGCTGTGGATTTTAATGCAGCCTGGCCCCAGAGCTCAGTCTCTTACCCACTGTGCTAGCCTGCAAGCTATATTAAACAGTGCATTTCAGCAGTCTCTTCTGTTACTTCCTATAATATATTTTCCAGACAGATTCCTCAGGGAAGGAAGAAATAGGTGAAATGCCATAGTGTAGGCACTGACTATATATATAGAACTACAGATATAACTATAAAACTATGATCTTTTTGTTACTTGCTACCCTCCTACTCGCTAACACCTCTTTATATAATAGGAAACATTTCCCGTGACTTGGGCACCACTTGCTGAGCTATGTAAAGTGTGTAAGTTTTGTTTTGTTTTTAAATTTTGTATGACATCATCCCAGGAAAGATAGTTGAATACTAGGTATTTATCCCTACTGGAAGATGGGAGTACTTGAGGTAAATGGTTCATGTATTGTATTTATTGTGGAAATGTTTTTTCTACTCAGATGATTTTGTGTATTATCATTGTACCTGTTTTACAGATTTATAAAAGTATGGTAGAATTTTTTTCCCTCCAAAAGCCCCAATATGGAGCTAATATGGAGACATTATTTTATTGTGTAAAACTGAGAGTTGAATAAGCACTTTGCCTTGATGGTGAATTAGTTATAGTTACTTATAGATGCTTGCTTTTCTCGGGTAAAATTGATAGAACAAAGCAAATAAGAAAGCTTATAGTTCAGTGGAAATAAAAGAGAGCATTCAAAATATAAGTTCAAATTCTTTTCAGTTTCCAGAATTCTTTTTTTTAATCTTAATTTTTTTTCAGTCACCTGTGGTGATTTACCATACACATATGTTGTGAAAGGATCTTCCCCATCTGTTACCTTTTTTTGTTGTTGTTTAGAACATTTAACATTTAGAACATTTAATAAATTTCAATTATGCAAAAATAACGATAAGTATTATCAACTCTAGTCATCATGTTATACATTAGATTCTCAGGCCTTATTCTTCCTAGAACTGAAAGTTTCTATCCTCTCACCTATTTCTTCCCATTCTCCACTGGCAGCCACTTTTCTATTCTGTTTATATGAGTTTGACTTTGAAAAACATTTTTTTTTTTTTTTTTTAGCAACCTACATATAAGTGATCCCTTACCACGCAGTATTTATCTTTCTTGGGCTCAGTTTTTTTTAACGTAATGCCCTCCAGATTCATCATTTTGTTGCAAATGAAAGGATTTCCTTTTTTAAAGGCTGAATGATACTCCACTGTACAACTATATCACATTTTCTTGATCTATTCATCTGTTTATGAACATTCAAGTTGTTTCCATACCTTGGCCATTGTGAATAATGATGCCTAAGTCCATTTTTTTTTACATTATATATTTGCAGAAAATAATTTGGTTTTTCATGCAAAACTAAAAGCTCTGATTAATAAATGATATTTATTCATTCTTTAAAATCCATAAATTAAATCAGTGCAGTGGAACTGTCTAAGGCAATCAAAGAAAATTTCATGTTAAAACTAATCTATTGAAATAGATTGGTGGGCATAGAATGAGAATTACCTTTTGCAGTGCTTTGGGAAAAAAATTATTCATTGACTCAATTAATTTTCATTTCAAAAACTCGATGTGTTTTCATTGAGGACAAACAGTAGGCTAGATGCTGTATAGTTTAGAAAGATGCCAAGATCCTCTTTGACTGAGAGGTCAAAGAGGATCAGAAAAATCAGTGGATATATTACAACTGTGGAAATCATGTCAGACATCTAGACGAATATGAAGAAATAGTAGTATAGATAAAATGACCAAAGTTAGAATCTTAGGCTTTGAAAGTTGCCAATTGCTTACAGTACAATTAACATTATGTAGGTTTGAATGAAGGAATATGGTGGTTTATAAATTACAAGCTTTTTTTTTTTTCAAAGTGACGTGTTATGATTGGACTTGCGTATTTCTAAATTGCTACTACTGAGCATGTATTTAATTTTAGCTTTCTGGAAAGGTGATTGTTGAGAGGTTATATTATATATGAAACAATACCAGGACTAATTGTAAGATTTCATAAAGTATGACTTCAGTTTTATTTTATTTTTTTATTTTTATTTTATTTTTTTTTATGACTTCAGTTTTAAATTTGATGTTTAGATAACGATAACATGTATAACTACCAGTAATTTTTTTTTCTTTTTTTTCTCCTTTCTTAAAGAGGAGGGGTATGGGGAAAGTGTTGAATGTGAAAATGAATTTTAATGAATAAGAGGAATGAATATTAGAATATTTGGGATTTGAAAGTTCTGTAAACTAAATACAATAATCTTGCTTATTATAGAGCAATCTTTTTGCGTGTATGTTTGCAGTGGAGCAGTTTAAAAACTATCTTTGATTTCTTTCTGGTCGGTAATTATTAAAGTATCTACGTGTGAGATTGTTACGGAAGTTAGAGATAATAGATGTAGAACATCCAACACAATTCCTGGCATGTAATGGGTAGTAGTTATTATTTACAAAGGTTACCCTTCATGCAACATGGGTTATACAATATAGTAAAATGATGTAAATAATGTCTTGAAACAGTATGTCTGAAACAGATTTTTTTGTTTGATAATTCATATTACTAAGCTGTTGAGACATGACATCTCTACAAAAATTACAGATAGAGCTTAATATCAAAATAGTAAACTGAAATGCCAGATCATAAAAATACAGATGCCCATTGTATTCTGTGACTTAGTCCAGTTTGCTTATTTTTGTATTAGCCTTAAGAAGAACAAAACTCCCAGGCTCTGAAATATAGCAAGCACACAGAATGGTACAAAAAATAACAATGTAACCTACTGAAAATCTTTAATATTATGTACTCCTGCTGAAAATCTTTAATATTGGAGTATATTTTGCAAACTTAAAGAGACAACTGAACACAAAGAGCCTTCTATGCTTCTTGCAGGAATTTTTTTCCCTTGGGGGGGAGGGGAAAGGTCTGTGGGATAAATTTATTTAATATGACATCAGTTGAATAAAGCCAGCTGTGAGTAATTATATCTGATATTTGATTTCCAGCTGGTTTGTTGAACTATTATTGGCTCTCAAGGTACTTGGATATTAATTAAATGATGACTTATAAAGAAGTCTTGTTTAAAGTAGTGTTGCCTCAACTAGAACATTTAGAATGGGCCACCTGTTACAAAGTTGTAATTCTTTCTCGTGCAACTGCTGTTTTAAAAATCAATGCATTTAAAAAAAAAATCAATGCATTTTTAACTTGAAAAAGCATACAGTTCAGATCTATTTTGGCAGTGATTTTCTATATATTGTATACGTATATATGAATAGAATTAAATTTATCCTTTCTTTGCCTAATAGTTTTCAAACTCAGGTTATCATAAGTGAAAAATTCATGTCAGATTGAGTATAGAAGCACAGGTATTTTTATTTTAGCATGTCAGACATTGAACATGTCTAAGCAATGGATATTGTGTGAGATTTGAAAAAAAATAGGATAAAAGAAAAAATACAAAAGAATGGAAGAAAGAGAAATAAAAATTTAGGAAGTAGGAACTGGCCAAATGCAGATTAGTGCTTTAAAGATATGAAAGGGGTGCCTGGCTGGCTCAGTTGGAGGTTCTCAGGGTTGTTAGTTTAAGCTCCACATTGGGTGATGAGATTACTTAAATTAAAAAAAACAAAAAAGTGAAAAGAGCAGAGGCATAACTTAAAACCAAACAACCCTTTCAGAAGCTCAGGCAGTGGGGTTTGGTGGAGGTGGAGGGTTGCTGGATGAGAGGGGTAAATGCTTCTAGGAAAAAGATGTGTTTATTTGCAGATAATAGTGACCAGACACACATTCTCACTTACCTTCTGCATTGGCATTTTAGTGTGATCACTTTGTTAATTTCTCAGTCTCAGGACTAGTCAAACTACAGAAGTTAGTGTAGCTACTAGCTGTGGAGCACTCTGCCAATCAGATTCTAGATTTTAGCAATTCTAGACACTTCCTAGGGATTATGGGGAAAAAGAGGTACAGGGACATGGATATGTTTCTCGCTGGGAGCATATGGTCTTTATTAAGTATTGCCCATATTGACTTGTTTCCGCGGATATTTCTTTTTATATATATATTAAAAAATACCAATGGTATGAAGAAACATATGGTGAGTTACTTATGAATGATACTTATGAAATGTTTAGGATATTAGAGGAAGGAAGAGCATGGTAGAATGGTCTGAAAAGGCATCTGAGAGGACCTGAGCTGAGATGCCCATGAGGGTGGATTGGGCCTGGATATGTACAAGGCAGGAGGAGGCATGTATCTTGCACAGCGTGGTGGTCGGCAGAAAAGCCACCCCAAGCAGAGAATGGAGGAGAGGAAGAGTGGGAGAAGTCTGAGCTAGGCCTCGAGTGCAGGATGTAGAGAGCTCTGTGAATGCATGTGTGATGCTATTGAAACTTGGTGATCAGTGGAAGTTTTTCCGCTAGGGGAAGGGGTGGCCTAAATAATTGTTCGGAGTCCCTTATGCATGATAATGGGGTGATGTCTCTAAAACTGTCCGTGAGATTAAAAAAATAGAATGAAAAAAAAAAGTATGACAAAAGACTTAACTGGATTTGAAAAAAACTAAATGTGTGGAAAAGGAGAAGCGAGCTGCTATAAGTCGCAGCTATAGGTTGAAGATAATTCCTAGGGTTCTCCCCAGAGCAGCCGGGGCACTTGTACCAGTGGCAGAAGGAGAGAAATCAAAAGGTTTGGGTAGAGGAAATTTCGTGTGGATTTCAGTTACCCTTTTAAGCAATGCTCCAGCAACTTGGAATAGTAACTAGTCAGCTGGATGATTGTGGTCATTTGTAAGGAAAGTTGGGGTCTGGGAATCATTTGTAAAGGTAGGCTGAGAGCAGATGTGATTTCTAAGTGAAAGGATCTTATAAGGAAGGGTGAGGTCAAAGACCAGCCTTGGGATACTCACCTTGGAGAGACTCGGTGCAGCCTACAGAGCACTTTGAGGGGGGCCTAGGGAAGACCTAGCGGGGAGGGAGTGGTCAGTCAGCACTGGTCACCTTTCATGACATTTCATTCTCTTCTTCCCTTCATTATTTTTTCTTTTTATTGCTTATCACTATCAACAGTTTTTATACTTATTCAATTTCTTCTGTCCCACTAGACTGTAATATCTGCAAGGACAGAGAAATTTTGTCTGTTTTGTAGACTCGTGTATCCTTAGCACCTACAAGAGTGCTCGGCTTTGGGGAAAAGAGAAAATTAATTTAAGTAGATTATTGGTGATCTTGGAGAAAGGACTTTCAGTTAATTTAAGGGCAAAGATCAAGTTCCAGAAGGTTATATAATAACTGGAGAGTTGAGAAAATGGACAAAAAGGTTACATCTGAGCTGTTGCTATAGAGAATTTAGGAAGGGTCAAGTGAAGATTTTCTGAGGTAGGAAGCTTGTTCATTGCTAAGAAAGAATGGAAAATGTTACAGACAACACAATGTTAATAGTTTAGAAATCTGGGTGTGTTCTGTTATTTATGCTTGAATGACTTACCAATTTCAGAAAAGACCCCAAAAGATGATAAAGGAAAAAGGAAACCCCAGGAATGGTTTTTTTTCCCCTTGTTTTAATTTGTAAAAGTTTAATTTTTGCTCAGGATACTAATACTAAAGGCAGGATCAGCATGATTGTTTTGGGTGGTAGTGGTAGTGGGGTTGTGAGGAGGGATTTACTGGTCTTCCAGACTTTTTGCATTTCACATTTTTGCACTGAATCTTCTACTCATAAGGTAGCTGGCCTTCTGGGCAATACCTGTGTGTTTGGTAGATTTCTCACTGGCAGGATGAAGCAATGGTTTGAACAGGTTTACACTGGGATCATTTCAGTGGCATCTAATAATTACTTTTTTTTTAAATAATTACTTTTATGGATCAAACTGTGTTTATTCCAGAGGAATAAGAAGTTAGTTATCTGCTACATATTTCAGAGTTAGGCAGGTTTTTAAATGCCAAATAGGTATGAGTAATATAATAGATTAGATTTAGTTCCATAATTACCTGTTACTTGATTTTGGTGTACTTTTTTTCTACCAAAGATGAGAATCAGCTATAATGAAGTAAAATTTAAGATAAGGCAGGACTTATATATCTAAAAAAGTATTATCTTTAGAATTTGTTACATTCCCAAGTAATACTATGGTTAATATAAAAACCTTGTTGCTGTTGTTTAAAACATCTTTAGACTGTAACCTGGTGTTATTATCAGAGTTGTTTAGTGAATCCTACAAGGAAGTTACTTCTTTACTTCATATAATTGCATGTTATTTTTGAGTCTGTGTGAGCTTAAAAAAACCCAACTTGCTCACTAGGCTTAGTTCTGGGCAAATGTTGGATGTTTTCAAAAGCCAAATCTCCCAGAGTTACTACTAATGATAAAATTGAGAAGACTGTATTTACAGATATTCGTAAAGCACACAACGCTTGTGTGTACATTCAATAGCTAGACCATGACTGTGAATAATGGTGAGTGACCTGTGACTAGGGAGGAAGGCCTTTATGTCCTTTTGTCTTCCCTTTTTCTTTTTTTCTCCTCAGTTCATCACAGTTGGCACTTGGCTTTGATGGCAGACTGGGTGCAGAGTAGTGGAAGGCTGGGCCTGATACTTGTTCAGCATAGCTGGTGGTTCTACTAAGTTGGGTTTTATCCGCAGAGGCATGTAAATTTATTTGTACTTTTAAGGCAATATTGCTGAATATTTTATTATTGAGCTGTAATGAATTGAAATAACTCAGTAAACGTACACTTTGGAAGTGACACTCCTCTAATGGTAAAAGGACTTGATGCTGACTATCGGATCCTCACACATTTCCTTATGTATAGTAGGTACTCAATAATGATTTGTCATGTGAAAGAGTGAGGTTCTAGATACTAGATTTCTGGTATAATTAATTCTCTTAATACATGTTTTGAGGATCAGAGCCTATGGGAGAAGATGATAGGTGATATGACTTAGAAGTTCTGATATAGGCGGTGGCAATGGTAAAGTGACAGAAAGCTTTTGTTGAATTTGGGTGGGAGTAATTCAGAAATTGCTGTGATAGACTAATGACTATGAATTTTGAGGCCTGTAATTTAGAAGATATGAGTAATTAAGAAGTGCTCTGTAGGGGCTCCTGGGTGGCTCAGTTCGTTGAGCATCTGCCTTGGGCTCAGATCATGATCCCAGGGTCCTGGGATTGAGCCCTGCTTCTCCCTCTCCCTTCACTCTCATGCTCTCTCTCTCTCTCTCACACACACACTCTCTCTCTCACTCAAATAAATAAAATCTTAAAAAAAAAATTGGGAGCAAGAAAACATGTCTTCTAACACTCGTGACTGACTTACAATGAAATTTCTGTCTTGCCTTATAGCTAGTTGTGAGGATGTTCCATCTATCTTAACAGACTAAGTAAGCTGCTTTGAAGACTAGAGTTGTATTATTCCAGTCTCGTCCTCCAAGACATCTATCTAGCACAGTGCTTGTTCAGAGCATGTATTCCGTATTGACAGTGGAGTACCTGGGAACTGTGAATGAAGGGAAGGGATGATGTCTGAGCAGATTTTGGGTCCCCTTCCCCTACCCTGAGTTGAAATTTGGACTTAGTAGAAGTCTTCATTTGTATTACAAAGAACACGAGGTATATTCAGGGTTCTTTATTACTTTTCAAGTCCAGCCATTCTTTACTTCTGTACTTCTCCTGTTAGAGTGTTGCAGCATTGTATTTTACTTTTTTTTTTTTTGTATTTTACTTTAAATCCAGAAATTAGCTAAGTAAGATGACAAAAACAAGACACTGAAGTGCTATTTTCAGTGTGTTGCCAGGAGGTCTCTGTAGCCTGACAAATTTTGAAGAATTACTGATGTCTCCTCCATTGCAGCACCCCTGTGCCTCAGATTTCCATAATTAGCATTAAACACTGAGTATTAGTAATAGTAGCTGGTGCTCAAGAAAATAGTGTCTACCATATGCCAAAGAACAGTTCTAAACACTTTTTGAAGCTTACCTTAGATACTGCTATAATTCCCATTTTACAGGTTCAATCCCAGGACCCCAGGATCTGACCTGACCCCGATGAACAGCTACAGAGAAGTTGAGTGACTTGACTTGTTCAAGGATGCTGAGCTACTAAATGTCAGTCAGGTTTTGAACTTGGGCAGTATGGTTCAAATGACTCATACTGTTAGCACAGTGGCCTGGTGTACAGAGGGTACAGAAAAGAGTTTCCTGGCAGGACTCCCTCAGAACACCTAGCCTGTCCAAAATATCTTACCATGTTTTCTGCCAATTTTTCATTCTGTTCTAAGACCCAGAATTCCATCAGAAGCTTCTAATGTTAGAGCTTTCATTAATTAAAATTAATTGAAAAATCTCTTTTGGGGAGGTTCAAAATACTGTGATGCTTTTCTCTGTTAAGTTTGGAGAATAAGAGCTGGAGTAAGAGGTTGATAATTTATGAAATTTGTATTCATCCCCCTTCCTCATTAGTATGATTGCCTAAGTGGGTGTCCCAGGTTTTTGGATTTCATTGAATTAAGAGCATTGAACTCCCTGTCATTCAAAAAAAAAAAAAAATGTGGTTATGATCCTAACGTAGAGGAGAGCTCTTTCAGTTGAATACCTTAGCTCATCAAGAATCTCACCACGTTATCCTTGTTTTCTCACCTTGCCACTTGCAAAAATTTTCCTGTGGACCTACATTTGGAACCCTCTCACTGTTCTTTGAAATTTGTCTTTTACCAGGAAGGGGAAATTGTGCAGCTTCCTTTTCCTTCTTCTTATATGGATCCTCTAATTCTAGGATGCAGTGGCCAATGTAGAAACCCATCTACCTTTTGTAACGCTGGCCCTGAAGTGGCACGCCATTTAAGTTGTGAACATATATTTTAGGAAATGTGGAGCGGGAGCCATCTTCCCACCTTTCCTTCTTATCTTTTCTGGTTGTGATGGCTTCTCTGCAGTCATTGACTTCACAGGATGGTCACTGTTGCCACAGAGAGCTCTTTGCATCCTGATTTCTGGAGAATCTTGGTAACGATGCTCTAGTGGCTTCAGAGGTGTGTGTGTGTGTGTGTATGTTGATGTCAGAGTATTGCTGTTATGAAGGTCAAATTTATTTATGAATGCCATGGAGTCCATTGTATAAATCAAATATACACATGCACAGATTTAAGCTTTTGTGTATGCATGGTATATCCTGTACAGTTGGGTGAGGTAAAACAACTATAGTAGGATAAGTAAAAAGATGTTAGATTTTTAGCTTCAAAAAAGAGTTCAAAATATGATTGACAGGTGGGATACCTCAGAAAGTATGACCTGCTATCCCTTCTAGTGGATCACTGGATTTGAATTTTATGTATCTGTGTGTAGTATGTAATACAGATATTTATATGTCTCTAATTCTTTCCTATAATTGAATCATACACTTTTTTATCTATAACTGCTGTCCCCACACCACCATCAAGTGTTTATCTGGTTGGATGGTCAAACTTCTCCCTTCCCGCCACCTTCCCTTTTATGGACCGATCTGAATTTTGAGCAGTACCTACATTTTTTTTTTTTTTTTTTTTTTTTTAGCATTAGGTAATTTCTGACTAACGTAGTTGGAAGGCTTTAATTACATGTGTAGAATATTCTCATTTGCTTCTCCTGTTCTCTTGAGAAATAGAAAAGTTTGAGAAAAAGTATAATATTGGTGGTTGACTCCTCAGTAAAACATTCAAGATGGGAAAAACAGATGTCAAATTATTTTTGTCTTTTGTCCTAGAAAAATGACAGCAGTGAAGTTTTCTATATTTAAATCTGCTTCCATTCGGAAGCTCTTCCTTTCTGCTAAGAGGCAATAAAGAGCCTGTGTCCTCAGTGACCTATTCTGCTTTGCTTTTATGATGTTGGGGCTGCCTAAACTCTACCGCTGTAGGAATATTGCCATTTGTACAGTCAGTGATTCAAAATAAGTACCATTAGTTGAGCATCTGGAGTTAAGTTGGTATTTGAAACTTGAGGTATCCTGAGGGTGATCTTGTAGACTCTAAACTCTAAGGCCCCTTGCTATAGAGATTGTGTTCAGTGGAGTGGTATATGTCAGCTGTCCTCTACCTCGGTCCTCCCCGCTGAACAAGGTTTCTACAGGGTTTACCAGAGCCAGACTGTCTGTGGAAAATGAGTTGAACCCCAAGCTGTAGGATTTAACTGTGTTGTTAGAGGAGAGTTGCGGGGGAGGGAGTACATTTGGTTGATTTTGTTTTAACTGAAATGAATGATAGTCCAGGAATCATTTTATTGGATGGTGGTGTGTGTGTGTGTGTGTGTGTGTGTGTGTGTGTGAGTGCATACGCTTGTGTACAGCTGATTGACCTTTTGGTTGTTGCTCTTAATCAGATGTTTAAATGTTAACTTAAAATGTAGTCATTCACCGCTGCTAGCTTACTCATGGAGGGCAAAAACCAGGCTAGCATTAAATTTACTGCAAATAATTTTCTAATGTGTTAATCTGTACATGTGAAATTAAAATTTGACTACAGGTTTTTTACTCTGAAGAAATTAAAGTAAGATAGTTACTTTAATATGAAGATATTTTTGTTTTGCTGCCCTAAGAGATGTGAATTCTGGGAAGCTGTCAACTTGGTGGTAATGCATTGTTCTGAAAGGGAAATACTTACACTGACTCTTGAAAACAGGAATTGTGGACTGATTTAGACGCTTGATATTTTTCTCATTTGTGCACAAGATGAATTTTTAGTTACAACTAAATTGTTGATTTTTCTAATGAGAAATTTTAATATTCACAAATGGAATTTAATTGCTTTGATTTGGATTTTCTTTTAGGAAATGACAACGAATTGGGTGCAGTATGTATTCTAAGTGTTTGACGTAACACTGATTATTTAGTAATCACAAAAATTGCCTTGTGATTTTGTTGTTGCTTGTTCTTTTACTTCATGCATTTTCTTCAATAAGATACAAACTCTTTAAGAATGAGGATAGGATGAGACACTTCATCTCTCTTTTAGAATTTATGAAGTATTGTCTACCTTCTTCAGCTCACTCTCCAGAAACAATTGCCCACTGACACCAACCTGAAGTAGAGGAGGCTTGGGACAAGGGTGTGTTTTGTTGAACCTAGATGTCTGTCTCGTAATTGTCATGGTTAATGTAGGAGGTAGTGACTTTATAACTACTTTTATATAAATTTAGCAACTCTTCAAAAACTCCCTCTTTTTTTTTTTTTTTTTTTTAAAGATATAAGTGATGCCTTCTTCAGTGGAAAACACCCAAGGAAATTTTAGACCAACAGAATAGCTTGACTTTGTACCTCTTATTCCAGAATTCCTTATGCATGTGTCTTGTAAAGATACAATGCTGAAAAACCTGAAGTTGAAGACATATATCCAGGCTGTGTCAAAGATGACCAGTAATATCATTTTTCTAAGTTTTGGCAAATGAATTTGAATGAAATTACAATTCTGGGTGATTTTTTCCTTTCAGGTATAAATTAGTAAGCTCAAAAACAGTCATCGTATGATTTAAAGTTGAAATTGCTGTTTAAGAACATGTTTAAGAATTTTACTTAAAATCACAACAGTCCACCATGGACTTTTTTCTTACACTTCCCTGAAGTGTGTGATGGCATAACCCTGAGTTGTGAAGGACTTGGCTGGCGCAGAGCACCTCAGCAGTGTTGTGATTTGACATTTTTGTTTTAAATGCTGTTGCTTCACCACCATGGGGTGGTGGTTCCCTGGGAGGGATGAACAGGACTTGTGTATTTTCTCTGGCGATCTTAAGGAATGCCTTAAACACTCAAATCCCTTAAGTATATGCATAATGGAAACGTACTTGGGGTCGGGGACTGAGATTGCTAACCACGGAAGAGGACCGCTGGCCCGGTCTGCCACCTTGTGGCCCTTTACAGAATCCTCGGACTGTACAGGTGTTTCCCACCGCTCTGGACTCCAAGATTGAAACATGTTTTCTCCCTTTTCTTCTTTCACTCTCATTCTCAGGAGTATTTGCTTTTATTTATTTTTTATTTTTGTTTAGGAGTATTGACTTTAAAGTCTTGCATGCGCCCCCCCCCCTCCCCCTGCTCTGCCCCAGCGGGAAGGTTGCCCTTTCCTTTCTTTGCATCTAATGCATCCACAGTCTTCTGCTAGATATAGATTAGAAAAAAAATGTAAAAGAATCAGAGTGACTTTATTCAAGGTGCTTATTCTCCAGTTGGGGGATAAAATGTAAACCCTTGAAAGTAAAGCAGCCACACAGAACATGTGGGCCGGGCCACGTGTGAGTGGCACAGGCGGTAGGACCTGCAGTGGCTCAGAAGGGAAGCCTGGACGGCCTGTGCAAAGTGAGATCTGGGGGGCTTGCTTTCCACTAAGGTGATAGGGACTTTGTTAGACCAGACCCCAAAAATGTGGGTCATTTGTGTGGAAAGAACGCAACAGATTGTTGGTGTCTGGGCTTTATTCAGAAGCCCTCCCAGGGGACTTTGGAAGCAGGAGGTTTGAATGTGACAGACTTAAAACATTGCACACTGTTTCAAGGTGCCCTGGAAGTAATAGGCATCTTCTGCTCAACAAACCTGATATAAAAGCTGGGATTTATAAGGCAGACAATTTACAGGACCCTTTAAAGTTTTATAAATAATTCATTTGACTTTACTTTTATTTTTTTGGATAGAGATACATATGAAAAGGATGCATTAATATGTAAAAATTCTGATGTATACGTATTTCAGGAATACTTTTATATTCTTAGCATTACTATGTGCTTGTATTCAGTCTCCTAGGTAATAAAATCAGCTGCTATTTTATAGTAGTAGATCTTTTCCAAGGATCTATATGGGTCGTGTTGTTTTGAAATTATATATCATTTTAGCCACACAGCCTAGCCAAGTTAGATACTATTTCCTTTATTTTGTAAATACAGTCTGTAAAACACCCAGAGTCACACATCTTGGCAGTAATGGGGATGAGGATGTGAACTCTGCTCCATTTGACACCAAAATGTATATTCTTTCCATTATTCTTCCTGGGATAATTGTTTTATATGTTTTAGTGTACAAAAATGGAGAATCTTCCAAATAGAACTTTTGTCACCATGTCAACAAGCACAGCGAAACTTATAGGCTTCCTACCTTTCTGCCCTCTCCCCCATTGGGCTGTACACATGAGTTTGAGCGTTGAATATTCTATCTTTTAACCTCCTTATTAATGATGTTCAAGACATAGCTCTCTAATTCCTTGCTAGTGATCTTTGGCCTACAAGGATAAATTACCTTTCTGTCTTTGCAAGGGAGAATAAATTGGCTTCAGTACAGTTCCTGGTCATGAGACTGATGTCATTTAAGCAAGGTACTCCTTTCTCTTTATGTTTAAATTTGTAGGTATTTACCCCTTGAGTCTCCGTAGGCCTGCTAATTGTAGCATAATCTTGGCCTTAGTTTCTTTGAGGATTGAGATAAAGTCTTTATAAAGGAATAACTTTCCTTTTTAAAAAAAAATTATCTTATACGTGGAAGGTTCTACTCTTTGATCACCTGATTATAGTTTTATTTTTTTTTTTATTTTTTTTTTTCTTTCTGATTATAGTTTTAAATACATAGCTTCATGGGGCATCCGGCTGGCTCAGTCCGTGCAGCTTGTGACTCTTCATCTCAGGGTTGTGAGTTTGAGCCCCACATTGGGTGTAGAGATTACTTAAAAATCAAATCTTAAAAAAAATACTGAGCTTCAAATATAAAACATGTATAAAACTCACTTTAAAGGAAAAAAATGCATACTTTTTTTTCTCATAGTGCAGTGCAAAATACTAACTCCCCTTGCCTCATTGTTTACAAAGAGTCTCTAGAGGAAAGGAGGAAGGAGCACATAACACTAATTGTGGGAAAAGACATAGAGGAATAGTCTTCTTTTCTCAGATCTCCAAAGATTGTTTTAAAATATATTGTAAGTTGTTGGCGGATCCCCGATGCTCCAAATTAAAAGCTAGTTTTAAATGCATTATAACTTTGCTATGAGGTCGGTTATATTCTGAATGAGTCTCTAAGGAGAAATTAGAGAAAGAGCCCAAGATGTAGAAAACTTTCCCTCTGACTTCTTTCCTGTTAGAGCTGTTTTGTGTTTATAGACTCTGAGCAAGATGGTTAGGTTGTGAACAATTAGAGAATAGTTTTGGGTTTTGATATGTGGTTTATGTCTGGGGCAAGTTTGCTTGTTTTTCTTTTTAAGGAAAGCTGCATTCCAATCAGCCTGTCAATATTCTTGCCTACTGGGCTATAGTGCTTTTACAGTAGCTTAATCTGCTTTCAAATAGCATCTATTTTTGAAAAAAGGATGTCCTTCCTAGGGTAGAAGGAAAGGCTTATTGTTTCCAAAAATACTGCTTCCTGGTTAGAGGAGTATGTTCCTGTTTGTATTCAAGACTAGAAAAATTTTGGGGAAAAATAGCTTACATTTTTTAAGGTCCTTTAAAATAGCAATAGTCACGTGAATTTTGTCTTGGGAGGTGCAGTTGGGGAATTCTTAGTTTGCATATCATAGTTTCTTGACAGAAGTGTCAGTTGGAATACTTCAGGTGATTTAATGCTCCAGCATTTGTTTTTCTGCAGTCAGGTTTGTTGAAATGTAACTTCAGTCTGTGAATGTCTTGTTTGTATAGAAAAAAGAAATTTGTAATCCAAGAATATAACTCCCTGAAGGCCATACATTTCCTTGTTTATCTTGCTCTGTGATGCAGCAAGCATATCTGGTTTTCACTGAGGTTTGCAGATTTCAGGTTGGTTTGGGGAGCTAATGTTCCTCAAGACCTCACTCTTTTGCCTTTTTGTATCTTTGCTGGGTAAAGGCAATTCCATGCCAGTTTATAGATTATTTTAATAAAGACCAACTATTAAGGGAAAGTGAGGGTTAAAACTTACCAGTGAAGAGTGAAGGCTGAGCAGTTAGGGGTGACCTCTAAGGGTTCCTGGGCGGAGTGGGGTTGCTTCACCTGGCCTCTCATGCTCCACCTCCCCCAATATCTCTTCCCTTCCTCTGCTGATATTTTTCATTTTTCTTAGTTGTGCTGTCTGATATCTCATACATTTACAGGTTTGTTTGGACTGTGCAAATGCAGATGGAGGCAGACAGTTCTCCATGGAAGATTCAAGGGCCCCCAGGGAGAATTCAGGGACCCCCCACTGATAACTCACTGCTGCATTTGTGTTCAGATTTAATTTTGATTTTTAGACCTTTAATTTTTAGATCAGGGCACTGATGCCTCAGAATGAGGTTTGGGGTAATGCAAGATCGCTGGATACCTAGGGAGAGGGTAGAAAAAAATGCGTAGGAAGATTGAAAAGGCCATATTTGCCTATTTCAAAATATTGCTAGGAATATTTGCTACTAGGAAAGGATAAGAAAGCTTGTCTTCCTTTTTGCCTTTCAGTGTTATTTACTTTACTTGAAATCCCTGATCATCGCTAAACCTAATATTTGGCCACTGGACTCTTTATTGAAGGAAAGCTTAGCCAGAGTTCTTATTCCTTGAGTTTGCTTTTCTTTTGCTCATCTCTAGTCAATATTCTTTCATTCCTCAGAGTTGGGAGGAGAGACTTCTGATGCCTTTTCCAAAGCTTTTCTGCTTTTCCTCCCTACCTGAAGCTGTGATGGTTGTGTTCGTATTGCACAGTGAAACAGTACACAGACTTGTTTGTTGCTTGCCATCTAGACATCATTTCTTACCATTCCTTCTATTAGTTACAATTAAGAGATCTCAAGCTTAGAGAGAATGTATCCGTAAGGTCATCTAATTCCAACTAGGTAATATTACCTTCTGTTCAACAGATTCATTTAGAATAATGATGACTGCTCCTTGAGTTTGTAAACTCCTTGTGACATAAACCATTTAAAATACGTTTCTTTTGAGATGACTTATTCTAAGTGTGATAGAAGAAACTCTGGACATAATAGTTGAATTCATTCCAAGAGTTGAATTCAAGACGTTTATAGTCTAGTTAGGTATCTGAAGTACACAAAACAGTTGCATAGGATTCTGATTGTGCATTGCTCAGGTGACACATGTTCAAGCTTATTCCCCAGAAAGCATCATGATCATGTGAGGTGCAGATGTTTTATTTATGCAGTGGCATACATACAGATTTGGTCATGCAGTGGTGATGTAATGCAGTCATTTTCCTTCACACTCAAGAGTTTTATAATGCAGGCTTCATAACAGCTCTCTGACCCATTTATTTATGTCAGTGACTTAATAGGTGAGAATGCACCATTGTTCTCTGCATTTTTTTAAAGTCATAAGCAATTTTATTTAATCTGCAAGTTATGATTATACATACTGTCCTAATATAAATAATGTGATAGTTATTCTTAAATATATTTTATATAATTGTATAGGCCAGACATTCATACTCAGAGTTGTTAACATCAGTACTGATGCACGCAATGGGTATGACATAACCTTTTCAGGAAGGTGACTCCTCCACAATTATGAACTCTATAGTGTTAAAGAGCAACAAATTAATAAAGTGCCATTTCATTAAGGGATAAGCTCTTTTACTTTGATTTTTGCTTGGTTTGTTTGAAAAAGACAGTCACTTAAGACTTACTGTCTTTTAAGGTTTAAGGGTGCTTTTCCCCCTCCATTTTATTTCTAAGCTTCCAAATTCTTCTATCGTGTTTCTTTTAGACTTCTTCCTCCTCAGCTTAAAAAAAATTTCTTTCTACTGCTTCTCCAGTATATCTTTTTTGTCATTGTAAATTTATCTGCTTGATGAGTATTAAATGAATGTCAATAGTCTTATCTGTTTGCTTAGATTAGAGGTGTTTTAGGCCATGAACAGGTTATAAACCCAAGGTTGAAAGTTCAGTTAAAAAATATATGTAAGACAGGGCTCAGCGATTAAAGTGTCTGCCTGTGGCCCAGGGCAAGATCCTGGAGTCCCACGTTGGGCTCCCTGAATGGAGCCTGCTTCTCCCTCTGCCTGTGTCTCTGCCTCTGTCTCTGTGGGTCTCTCATGAATAAATAAATAAAATCTTAAAAAAAATATGTAAGACTTCAGTATTAGTTTCTGAATATAAGTTCTTTGAAAATGAGGGGGGGGGGGCTGTGTTTTTCGTACTATTTGATGACTGCAAGTAGCACACATATTTATATCTAAAATAGAATGTGAACTCTAGTATTGTTCAGAAAGACCTTTTATTATAGCTATTAAGGAAAACTCATTAATTAGGATATTTTTATTGGTTTTCCCTACATGCAAATAGAATATTATGATTGGAGTCTGATTGCTTCTAAGGAAGGAATTTATTAGCTTTAGGAATGCAAACTTTGTTAACTAGGTGGTAGGAAAGGTTTTTTTTTTTTTTTTTTTTACAGCTTTCTTATTCATATTGAATTTATAGAGTCTAGTTTTAGGTTACAGCCTTTAAATAACTTTAAAAATACTTGTGGGAAGCCACAAGGACCATAGATGACTAAAGTTAAAGACCATTGGTTTATTTGAAAGTTGATCATCAGAGGACGGCACTTTAAATTTCGAATATTGATAAATTTTAAATTGGAACAAATTAAAGTTACAAGTAAGATTTTTTTTCTGCCTTACCCCATCACAATATTGTTTTAAGGACTACACTATAATATTTTAGGCTGAAAACCTCCACAGTATCCTCTTAAGAATGTTTTGAATTTTCTGTCTAGTTGTATCACTGTCCCTTATCTGTGCCCTTAATATAAATTGCACATATAGTTTGAATTGTTCAGAAAGGTATTCCTAAGGCTCCAGAGTTTTTTTTTCTCTTAGTTGAAAGAGAAGATTAAATTGAACCAGAGTAGTACAAGCCCTGTATACTGAAAAGTATAAAAACATTGTTGAAAGAAATTAGGGAAGACCCCTAAGTACATGACAAAACATCCCCTGCATGGATTGGGAGGCTACATGTTGTCAGGATGGCAGTATTACCTGAATTGATCTTCAGACTCCATGCAATCCTTATTAAAATTTCAGCTGGCTTAAAAAAATTTTTTTTTTGTATTGACAAATGATTCTAAGATTCATATGGAACTGCAAGGCACTCAAAAGAGCCAAAACAATCTTGGAAAAAGTAGAATAGGATTGGAACACTGATACTTCCTGTTTTTAAAACTTACCACAGAGGTACATAAACAAGACAGTGTGGTACTGGCGTAGGGATAGACATATAGACCAGTGGAATAAACTGAGAGTCCAGAAAGAAACACTTTTGTGGTTAGTTGCTTTTCAGCAAGAGTACCAATACAATTCAATGGGGGAAAGAATAGTCTTTTCAACAAAGGATAACGGGGACAGGTGGATGTCCACATGCAAAAGAACAAAGTTGGACCCTTCCCTCACTATACAAAAAATAACTCAAAAATGGATCATAGACTTAAATGTAAGAACTACAGCTGTAGAACTCTTAGAAGAAAATATATTAGTAAATCTTTGTGACCTTGGATTAATAGTTTCTTACATATAACTCTAAAAGCACACACAACAAAAGAAAAAAAATGGGTAAATTGGACTTCATCAAAATTCATTAATTTTGTGCTTCTAAAGGCATCATCCAAGACAGTGACAAATTACAAAGCCTGTAGAATGTGGGGAAATATTTGCAAATTATATATCTGATAAAAGCCATCTATCCAGGATATATAAAGAATTCTTAAAATTTAATAATAAAAAGACAATCCAGTTAAAAAATGAACAAAGATATTGAATATTTTTTCCAATGAAGTTATGTAAATGGCCAGCCAGTAAGCACATGAACAGTGCTTAGCATCCTTAGTCTTTAGGGAAATGCAAATCAACACCACAACTAGATACCACTCCAAACCCAGCTAGAATGGTGAAAATTAAAAAGACAATAACAAGTGTTGTGGACAACATATAACAAGGAGGTATGTGGAGAAATTGCATTCCTCATACATTGTTGATAGGATTATAAATGGTACAGCCACTTCAGAAATTTGACAGTTCCTTAAAGATAGAGTTACCATAGGAGCCAGCAATTCCATTTGTAAGCATATACCCATGAGAACTGAAAACAGGTGTTTAAACAAAAATTTGCTATTTTTAACTGTACCTCCACAATGAAATCTTACTTGGCAATATAGTGGAGAGTAGAGATACATGTTTACAGTGTAGATGAACCTTGAAAATATTGTGCTAAGTGAAAGAAGCCAGACAGAGAAGGTGTAAATTCCATTGTTAGATTCCTTTTACACAAAATGTTCATAATAGGCAAGTCCATGGAAACAAAGTAGATTAGTGGTTGCCAGGAGTTGGGAGTGGGGGTTATGGAAAATGAATGCTCATGGATATGGAGTTGCCTTTTGGGGCGTTGAAAAGTTCTGAAGTAGTGATGAGGATCATACAAAAACGAACCACCAAATTATTCACTTTAAAATAGTAAATTTTGTGGCACTTGTGTGGCTCAGTCAGTTTAGCTTCTGGCTCTTGATTTCAACTCAGGTCAAGATCTCAGGGTCGTGAGATGGAGCTACTGGCTTGGAGCCCGCGTAAGATTCTCCCTCTCCCTCTCCCTCAGCCCACCCCCCCTCCCTGCTCACGCTTCCCCCTCCCCCCCAGAGAAATTTTGAGTTCTAGCTCACCCAGCCACCCTGTCAGAGCAGGCAGCAGACACCCCAGCCCCCACCTCTGCTCTCTGGGGGGGTCCTCACCCTGCCCGCCCTCACCCTCTTCCTGTTGCTCTTCCTGTGGGGTAAGGTGCAGTGGGTGTCAGAGTCCAGAGGGCGAGGAGGGTCACACACGTGGCCTTGGCTGGGGTCTGTGCCATGGTCCAGTGCTGCTGTGAACTCCTGGGAAAAAAAAAAAAAAAAAGATTTTATGTGACTTGTATCTCAATAAAACTCTTATTTTAAAACGCAAAGGATAGGGGGCACCTGAGTGGCGTTCAGTCGGTTAAGTCTCTGACTCTTGGTGTTGGCTCAGGTAATGGTCTCATAGTGCTGGGATTGAGCCCCACACGGGGCTCCTCTTGGGAGGCCACTTCAGATTCCCTCCCCTCTCCCCCACCCGCATGGATGCACTCCCTCTCTCAAATAAAATCTTTAAAAAACATGATAATTTTTCAAGTTTCTTAAAATACTTCTGTTTTAGATTTTAACTAAAATTTGAGAGGAGTAGTAAATACCCCTTCATATTCTTGATTCCACAAACCGTAATCCTAGATTAGTCTTGAAATACTAATAACTTGTTAGCTTGTCATTTAAATGAATAAAAATGGGGTTTTGAACTTTTACGTGTTCTGAACTTTCATGAATAACTTTGAATCGTTTTTCTAAGTATTACAGTATGATTGAGAAAAGTAAGACGTCTCTTTTTTTAAGGCAAATATTTAAACTTAAATATTTCTATATATAAGAAATGTCATTGTGATAAGAATTGAAAAAATTCATGCTCATTTTTAAGTGTAGTCATGTAATAGCATGCATTAATTTTATGTTGACTGGGAAAAAATTTGATTTAAGCATATTATTGGCATATAAATTAAGACTTTACATTTGAGATTTTATTTAAAAGGCAGAAAGTGATAAAAAACAAAAGGAATTTATTTTCATAAGTTTAATTAAGCCAATTTATTTTATATTTTGAGGCTCTATCTATATCCCCAAGGTGGCTGAATGAATGACATTTGTGTGATTTAGTTTTTCTCTTGATAATGTTATTTTTGATGTCTAAGAGAACTTGTATTAAAAGAAAAGCACTGTTTTTAACTTTGTAAATATAATGACTTATTTTAGAAGCTGTCTTTCCTGAGAATCTAATAATTTCTGTTTTTCTTTTCAAACAGGATCTGGAAATAGTATATTCCTATTTACATGGTATGGAAGCCTTATCAAACTTGAGAGAGCACCAGCTTAGGTGAGTCATTTTACAATGACTGATAATGGGATGCTGGGATTTTATATGATCATTTATTATGGTTAAAGAAATAGGATTAAAGATAACTTGTGAAAACTCTGCTCTATCTAGCCTCTGTACTTGGCCTTATAAGTTTTATATCCATATTATAATATTTTGACATTTCTGCCATACTGATATTCTCTCCTCCTCCATATCCCACTCCCTACCCTCCCTCATCTAAAGGAATAAACACTATGTGGTGAATACCCCAAAAGAAACATTATTTGCTGTCCTGGCAAACAAAGATCTACATTTCAATGTTTAGATACGTAAGAAACCAGATTTCTTTTTTTTTTTTTTTTTAGGATTTTATTTATTTATTCACGAGAGACACAGAAAGAGAGAGGCAGAGACACAGGCAGAGGGAGAAGCAGGGTTCATTCAGAGAGCCCAATGTGGGACTTAATCCCAGGACCCCAGGATCACATCCTGAGCCGAAGGCAGATGCTCAACCACTGAGCCACCCAGGTGTCCCCAAAACCAGAATGTTTTTACCCATTCGAAGAATAATTGGGTTCATTATCAGTATGTTTTAGGTCTTTGTATAGAATATATTTATGGCATTAAGTTGACTGCCCTTTTTTGGGAAACATAAAAATCTTCTCGGTTCTATTGTACAGTGATGCAGCAATCTTAATTATGATTATCTGGCTATATTAAAAGAGCAAAATCATGTAAGCCAGTGATTTTTTTCTTAACTGGAACAGAAAACAAAGGACCTTAGGTAGATGGATTATATACAAATGTCAGCAAGGACATATGAGCTTCTGTTTCCTCCAACTGTAGCTAGTTTTAATACCAGTAGTTTTTAATTATTAAAGCAATACATTTTCTATGTATTTTCCCTTTACTCTTTAAACACTAATTAATTGGCGAGCATGTCAATTTCATATTTAGTTGTTAATTGAAAAAACTGTCAAGAGGATTGAGTACTTTTAAAATTTAATTTTTGATGAAAATCATTTAAATTAAAGTAGATTGCAGGTTAAGTGCTTAAAAATTCAAGTTTTATTGGAAAGGGCAAAACCATTGGGAACTTAGAAGATGGCTCAAATTAAAGTAGGCATAATTTTTAAAGTGTCTATAACTTCCATTTTATGTTTTTCGGTGGCAACTACCCTAAGAAAAAGTTATGCACCATCTATTTAATAAATGCAGTTAATCTGCAAGTGCAAATGGAATTATTTAATAAGCAAATACAAATGGCACATTCCTATGTGCGTATAAAACGTTGTAGTTTTATATATATAGTATATACATATAGTTTTATATGGGTAATATTTCAGTAATATTTAACATATTGATTACATAATGTATGTCTGTAGTACATGTGATTATAAAATTCCTGAGGTAACAGGACCTCTATGCAATAGAAGAAGGAAAATTTTAATACTTGTTATGGAAATTTGCAAAATTACAAAAGTAAATAGTATGACAAAGTCTCATAGACCTATTACCCAGCTGTAGAACCATCAACTTTCCACGGTTTCAAAGGGAAATTTTGGTTAGAAATAACTGATTAATTCAGTAGTGTGGTTTAGTCTATTTACACCTTAGAAAGTCTGTTTTGGAGACTATATAGTTTTGTTTGTTGTTTTGAGCTTACAGGGAGGGAACTTTGGGATGTTTATCTTAATCTGCTTATATTGAAAAGTCATTTGTTTCTGATATTTATGGAAAATATCAGCTGAAACTAACTTAAGTCCTTTTTTAGAACAAGATCAGGATACTAACATGATTAATAACAAAAAAGAGGTGCAGATAAACATAATAACTTGGATAAGCTTTTATAATAGCTACCATTTCTAGGAAAAATATATCTTAATTTATTTTTTTTTGAATTTTATACTCTCCCTGGGATTCAAAGAGAACAGTTAAGACTTCCACATAATAGAGTTTTCCAATTTTAGAAAAGAAAAGGCAGCTCTTAATCAAGAGTTTATTTGATATTGGGTAATATAGAACATTAGTCTTCTATGAGGGATAGCAGAGGGTTTCATTTATCTGAAAACTTTGGCTTTGTGCATTATTGTGGCCCATCCATATGCATGCTGTCACGTGATTCTGAGTGGTAATTGACATGCAATTAGTTGACTTTGTTGCCATAAGATCACATATTTTGTGTAATGAATAGGTTTTTAGATCTTCACTTAAAAACTATGTATTTTTTCAACATGACTTTATTTCTTTTTTTTTTTTTAATTTATTTATTTATGATAGTTGAGAGAGAGAGAGAGAGAGAGAGAGAGAGAGAGAGAGAGAGAGGAGGGCAGAGAGAGAAGCAGGCTCCGTGCACTGGGAGCCCGATGTGGGACTCGATCCCGGGTCTCCAGGATCGCGCCCTGGGCCAAAGGCAGGCGCCAAACCGCTGCGCCACCCAGGGATCACCTGACTATATTTCTAATATTTGCTCTCTTAACCCACATAGTTTAGAAGAAGGATATTTCCGATATGGGTAGAGGATGCTATAATTAGGAGTGGAGGCCAAAAATCTGAAAAAGCAGAATAATCGTCTGAGCCCATTCAGTGTTGGAAATGAAAGACTGCTGAAATAAATAAATAAATAAATAAATAAATAAATAAGCATACACACATACATATATATATCTTTAGCATTATGGATAAGTGTAATTATTATATAAGCAGTTGTAGATCATTAAGAAAGAACTGAATTATGCTTATTAGTATATTCTTGAGGAATTCAGGGAATATCAATGTGCTTTTTATAAAATATTCAACAATGTTTAAAGACAATCAATTTTGGTACTTTTCCCATTTATTTATGTTAGTACTTTCCCCAATTATTGGTCTCATAGAAGATTTTATTCCTGTTTTTCTGAGGGCACTGGTTAAATTTATTTATTCTGTCAACAATTATCGATTGTGTGCCTACTATGTATTGGACGCTGACATAAGCTATGGAGATGCAGCATTTAAGTAGACCAAACCTCTGCCATCATGGAGCTTATATTCCTGATGGGGCAGACAAGACTTAAGTAAGTGGATCAGTGTTGTTTTCTTCAGATGTTAGTGTGCTTAGCATGGTGTATAGTGTTACCCAGCAGATTCTGAACCAGGGGTGAGTGATAGTCCAGTGAGGCAGAAGACACACAGAGACAGTGATTGAGACGTAAATTTGCCGAGGGATCTTGTGTAGAGGGAATCTAGGGACAGCAGAGTGGACAAAGCACTACTGCTGGGATCCACATGCAACAGGTTTTTATAGCATAGCAGCTTTGTGTAGCAGCTATCTGTAGCCTTTCCCCTCCTTCTGCGACCAGTGTTCCAGGGAGCTCAAGGCCTGCTGTTCACACACTCTTTGTTACAAAGGAGATGCTCTGTGTTAGCCACCCTGGGCTGCTGACCTTGAACACTGAACAGCTTGTTCTACATAGTCTGCTTGATGGGAATACAGAGGGGAGGATGGGATCTCTACATTTTCAATGAGTTAGTAACAGGAACGTTCAAACTGCGCTTGTACAAACTAGCCTTCTAGCTTGTACCATATACTCTATCAGAGATTCCCTGGATGGCTCATGTATATTTTTTTAGGAGGGGGAGGGGTGAGGGAAAGGATGAGAGAAAATCTTAAGGAGGCTCCACACTCAGCAGTACGTAGCCTGACGCGGGCTTGATCTCTCAACCCTGAGATCATGACCTGAGCTGAAATCCAGAGTTGGACACTAAACTGATTGAGCCACTGAGGCCCTCCTGGCCCGTACATTTTTTATATCCTCTTTTTCTGAGATTTCCCGGGGCCAAGTATGCTGAGGTGAATTGCAACCAAATCCTACAGTAACAGTATAAGCCACAGCATTGAAATAATAGAAAACAAATGGCTGAGAAACTCTAGAAAATATTTTACCAGAGGAAGCCTGCAGTCCCTGGTAGGGGGAGTTCACTATATACCCAACAGTTGGTTTTATTCTGTATGGAAGCTGTGGTCAGGGCCCAGTTGGCAAACAGGTTCCTCATACAGAATCCAAGGGCAAAAAGTTAAGCTGTTCAGGAGGCACCAGAAGAGGCAGGTCATGATTGTCTAATGAATGCAGGAGGTGCCGTTCTGGGATAATACCACTCCTGACTCGTGGTTTGGCTCCAGGTTTGTGGTACCCATTTGTTCACCTCCCCTCTGTTACACAGTGGGACAACCTGAAAAGGATGGTGGGAGTATAACAGTGCTCCATAAGGTGATTATGATTGTGTCCCTTTTGTCTTTTTTTTTTTTTTTTTTTTTTTTTTAACAGGGAGAGAAACTCCTTAAGCAGGCTTCAAACCCAGCACAGCACAGAGCCCAGAGCCCAGTGTAGGGGCTCAGTCACACAACTCTGAGATCATAGCCTGAGCCAAAATCAAGAGTTGGGCACTTAACCTTCTGGTCACCCATGTGCCCCAATAGTGTCCTTTTTAATGAGAGATCTGGGGTTGTGTGCCTTTATTATCTTTGGTTGAGTTGGGTGAGGAAATGGGGGATGGTTAGGTCCTGTTCTACTCCTTTTCCCCACTGGGCCAAAAACCTAAAGCACTGTGGACTTCTTTGCCATTTCCAGGGCCATTTAATTGTATGTTCCCCTGTAGATGGAATTTGTGGCAAGGACAATAAAAGGTTACCTTGTGCCTCTATCTGCAGCAGAGAACATTCTTCCTGCATGTTGTCTATATGTATTCTAAGGGTGACATGAGGTCCTTGAGTGAGTAGAGTGTAGGCACTGGACGGATTGTAAGGTACATGACAATGGACCAAACTGTGATATAAGTTACAGGGCAGAGAATGGAGTGCAGCTCCACACTAGGAGGACTGTTCGTCAAGGTCTACATTGCTGCGAGGAGGCATGGCATTCCTCTGGTTTGGGTTGGGTCATTGCCTGACTCGGGCTTTTGGATTATATATCCTTTAGGCATCCTGCTATAGGATACTGGGTGTGAACAGCTACTGGGATCCCTTTAGTTATGTCTTCTACTTGCTATAAGGCAGGGTAAATAGCACACAGCTGTTCTAAAATGTTATATTGGGTCAGCTCCTTTTTAAATTTAATTTTAATTTATTTTAATTTTTTAAAGATCTTATTTATTTATTTGAGAGAGAGAGAGAAAGAGAGAGAATGAGGCAGAGGGACAGGGAGAAGCAGACCCTCCCTCAGTGAGCAGGGAGCCTGATGTGGGGCTCGATCCTGGGACTCACAGAACCTGACCTGAGCTGAAGGCAGCTGCTTAACCAGCTGAGCCAACCAGGTGCCTCTCAGTTCCTTTTTATGATTGTGATCAGAAACCTATTAGTACTCGTTTGTGCCCTTGCCATTCCTACAAGCTCCATCCAAACCTTCTGGGTAACTGGCTACACCCAATTCATATGGCTGTCCCTATACAAGAATACTTGAGGCTTTGATCTATTTAATAGCCATCTTGGTGTGTTCAAATGTGCCCTTTTGAGGACTAGTCCCATTGGGCTCCTTTTAAGCCAGTCTATGAAGGGGCAGAAGCAGTTGAGCCAGACAAGGGGTAAACTGATGCCAATACTCTAAGAGACCTACGAAGGTTTGCAGCTGCTTTGGGATAGTGGGGCATGGGTGTGCCTGTATTTTCTCAGTAGGTACTACAGAAACAACCTTTGTCTTATCTGATAAGCCAGCACCTGTATTTTGTTTTTTGTTGACTTCTCAACCTTGACTTATTAGGTGAGAAAGCAAATCTGGTGCAGCGGCCTGCCAAGTAGAAAAAGACTGAAAAGTTAACATTAGATCATCAGTATAATGAAACAAAAAGACTGGCCACCAAGCTGTGACAAATCAAGGGGCTTTATAAATACCCCTGTGGTAGAATAATGAATGTCTGTTCTCCTTCCCAGGTGAAAATGGATTGTTCTTGGCTTTCTAGAGCTATAGGAATACTGAAAAAGGGGTTAGCCAGGTCTAACATAATGATATGTGTCTAAAACTTCCCCAATTCAAGTCAGCAAGTGACATGATGTTGGGCACAGTTGTACAAAGAGGGGCTACCACCATATTTAGTTCCCTGTAATCCACAGTCATTCTCCATGTTCCATCTGGTCTCTTTCCAGGCCAGACAAGACTATTATATAGACTGTGAGTTAGTTGGTCATATCATTGCCCACCTGGGCTAATTCCTTAATTGTGCCTGTGATTTCTTTTTATTTTATTTTATTTTATTTTATTTTATTTTATTTTATTTTATTTATTTTATTTTATTTTATTTATTTTTTATTCATTCATTCATTCATTCATTCATTCATTCATTCATTTGAGACAGACATAGAGAGAGAGAGGCAGAGACACAGGCATAGGGAGAAGCAGCTCCATGCAGGGAGCCTGACGTGGGACTCAATCACGGGTCTCCAGGATCACACCCTGGGCCAAGGGCGGCACTAAACCGCTGCGCCACCCGGGCTGCCCTGTGCCTGTGATTTTTTCTTGGCCTCCTGGGAGATGATACTGTTTACTTGCCATCCCACTCTGTGGGACAAGTAGCATTATAGCTGTACATTTTGCATCTCCCCTTATTATTTGTTTGACCAAGTGCACCCTCAATTTGAAATCCCCTGCCGTAGTTTGTAATGTTAGTCTTGCGAAGACATCCATTCCTAGAATATATTTGGGTGTTGGGGTCATATACACCAAATAGGGCTTTGGTGGGAGTTATCCTGTCCACAGTTACGGCAACCTGCTTTGTTTGTATGGTACCCGCCCCCCCTCCCCCCCCCCCGCCCTCCGTAGTGGTTACTGTAAAAGAGAGTAAATTTGGCACTAGTTTTAACCAGAGCTGAAACACTCTATTGGACCAATCTATGGTGAGTTCTCCATGTGGCCCCCGGTCCCCAGGTACCTGGGTGGTAGCAGCCTGAAGCAGCAGCCCGTGTCCTTGGCCTCTTCCCTGGTTCGTAGAGAAAGCGCCTGTCATCCTCTGTCTCAGGGTGCCCTTTGTAAATTGCTGTTCAGGTTTTAAATTCTGCCAGAGGCCAACAAGGACTGCACTGGATTACTTGTCTCACAGAGGGTCCCTGTTACCTACATCTGGCAACAGGTAACATGTGCACCCGTCGTCTTTGTTTCCTCCTCCTGTGAATCTGTTACCTTCATTCCTGCCTTCCCAATACCTCTTTTTCTGACCTTTCCTGTTTCTGCCAGACCTGTGGTAGCCAGCTTAGCCCATCAGGGGCTGCCCCATTAGAGGGTCAAGATGGACACAAGGCCCCGCCAACCATCAGGGGCAGACTGACTGTAGCACAGATTGTTATGTAATGAACGCCAGTTTGGACATCCCTGGCCAAAAGCGACCTGCCTTCAGTGCCCATGTCCCGTGTACTGAGCAGCCACGCCACCCTGGATTCCCTTTGTTTCTCTCCAAATTTATCCCCCAATTCTACCCATTCGGCAGGTGTCTAATCTTCCACTGTGGTCTATGCCGATGCTTAAGGTGCCCGCAGGTTCCAGGGTTCCCCATTCAATGGGCATGAATGCTCTGCTTTCATTTTAGTTGGTAACAAGAGGCTGAGCTAAGAGAATGGGAATTTTTATGGGCTCATTCCAATTAGTCTCTTCTTCGGTAGAACTTTTCATTGGGTCCCCCAGCTTGGGATCCCAGACTGGCTTAGAGATACATGCAGGGACTTTGTTGCTGGGGCAGTTAACCACCCTTCAGTTGGGCTGTTCTGTGTGCCAGAGTTTTTAACTTAACATCTTGTTTTCCTCAAGCTGATTATTGAGGTCTATGGAGTGTCATTTATGTTAATATTGCCTTCCTCTCTAAATGCAGTTTCTCCTGTAGGGTGGCATACTTTCTTCAAGGCAACTACATGGACAGGAGGGGTCAGCTAACTATGGCAACTGAGCATCTATCCTTTTCTTAGTCAAATTTATCTTGGTCAAAATTTCCTCTAGACCCTTCTATACTTTCAGGGGGCATTTCGTTATACTCATGTGGTGGGCTTATCCATCAAGGATAGGGGCTATTGAGCCCCACATTAGATGTGGATGGCCAGCCTGGGATTTCCCCTGCAGAAATCCTTATTCCCTTTCCCACATGTTGGTGGTCATGGTTTGCATGTTTTGTTTTGTTTTGTTTTGTTTTGTTTTGTTTTGTTTTTCCTGGCTTCCTGGTTGGCTCACCATTTGTGTGGTCACACCCCAACAGACTCTAAGCCAAGGGTGGATGATTGTCCTATGAGGCCAAAGAAATGACCTGGAGACAGCCAGGGAGGCATAGGTTTATTGGGAGAACTTACTATAGGGAGTCCAGAAGTGCCAGCCTGGACACACAGCATCTGTTGCAGAGATCTACATGCAGCAAGCTTTTATACTGTAGCAAATAGCCAGCAACTATCTGTAGCCCATCCCCTTCCAGCATGGCCAGTGTTCCAAGGAGCTCAAGGCCTGCCATCCAGACACTCTTTGTTACAAAGGAGATGCTTCTGATCAGCCAGTGACCTTGAACACTGAACACTTTCTTCTATACATTCTGCTTGATGGGAATATAGAGGGGAGGACAGGATCTCTACACTAATCTAAGATAGTGATTAACAAGGGCATTTAGAGTGTGTTTGTACGAACAAGCTTTCCAACACTTACCATACACATAAGAATGGGTGCTGGGCTGCTTTCACTTTGTGGTCAAAGGCAGTAACATCTGAGTCAGGGCAGTTTGCAGAAATCTCCACAGTATAGTGATGCCCAGATACTCTGCTATGGAAACAGGTTCAGTGCATGAAGGCACCGAGGATAAGGAGTTTGGATTTCTTCCAAAGGTAGTGGGAACCAAGAGCACAAGTGTGAGAGGATCTGACTTAAGGTTTAGAAAGATTTCTCTGGAAGCCATGTGGCGAATGGACAATAGGTGTACAAAAGCAGAAGCTGATGTCTACATTTGTAGACTTAGTCAATTTGAGAGAATGTATTTTGGAAACAGGTGCTGGCAGAAAGATGGGATATTAAGAAAAGGGAGGAGTCAAGGATAATGATTCCAAGGTTTTTGGCCTAAACATTTGGGTTCTACTGATTGTGGGAAAGCAAATTTTTGGGAAGGAAATTTAAGATCCGTTTTGGACATTTTGAACATGAAATCGCTGTTACACAGCCAGTGGCTATGTTGAGTAGGCATTTAGGTAAGTGAGAGATTAGGTGTGGGGCACTGTTTGGGAAGTCATCCGTTTATAGATTAAACTTAAAATCATAGACTGGATAAGATTACATGGTGCAGAGGAGAAGAGGGCTGATAGGAGTTGATAACATTTAGAAGTTAGGTAGAGGAATGGAATGGGAGGAGAATCCAAAGGAGACAGAAAAAATGACTAAGGAGTTAAGAGGAAAACCAGAAGATTGAGGACAGGAAGACTCTAGGAAATGATGGTGTAAGGATACTGCTGAGAAGTGGAATTAAGATAAGGACAGAAAGGATTTAGATAACACAGAGGACACTAAGAACTTTTAGAGCCTTTTCTTTGGAGTTTCAGGGAGCAAATGATGGAGAAGTGTTAAGAAGGTGAGAAAATGGAGAGAGAATATATATAGACAGCCCAAGAGGAGAATATCTGTCATGGGTAAAAGCAAAATGTGGTTAGTAGCTGGAAGGGGATGTGTGGTCAAAAGAGGTGCACCCTTACCCCACACGGGTGATGCTAAGGTGTGTTTATTTAGTAAAGGAAATGATTTTGGAGGAGGTAGACATGGATGGTGATGTAGGAGAAGGAGGTAAACCTGAAGGAACGCAAGGTCTACTGTAGGAGAAGGAATGAGATCCAGTGAAGAGGTTAGGGCAAGGACGCTTCTTTCATTCTAACAGGAAACAAGGAGGGCTGTTATGTAATTTAAGACCAGGTATTTTTAGATTTAAAACTTGTGACTCTTATCTTTTCTTATAAAGAATTGGTGTGATTCAATCCCTGTGTTAACGATGTGTATTCGAGGTTTGATACTGCCTCCTCGAGTTAAGTGACATTCAGTTGGGATGTTTCAAGTTAAGGGATAGAGAGGACCTCTGAAGTAGGAATGGTGGTAGTAAGCACAGGAAAGAAGAATATACAGGAAAGTTGTTTTCAAGTGAAAAATCAAGAGTATGTTGTGTTAATAGGATTTAGCAAACAAGAAAGATGGCAGTGGGTTGATATCAGATTGCTTGCACAAAGTGGAGACCACTAACCCCATTGATCAAAATGGAGGTGCTGTTGAAATAATCACTTTTATAGCCAATTTATTATTTGGTGGTTCCTTCATAAGAAGAAACAGTCATTTTCTTTTACATTTTTGTATTTTTTGGAAATTTTACTTGGGCTTAATAGAATAGGATGCTTCTTGAAAATGCTGTTCTTGAGGTAATTTTGAATATTTAAACATTTATTCATGTTTTCCATAATTTCCATAATTTTTTCCTCAGGGATGAATCAGCCAAAATAACAAATCTTTAAGCTGTAAAGCCTCCATTTAGTCATTAGTCATAAATATACTGAGTTAATAAAAGCCTACTTTTGCTGAAATTACATACTGGTAAGTAACATTAACATGAATGACGTTATCATTTTTTAAATTAATAGGTTCTCCCTTCTAATTTTTAGGTTTTTTTCTTATTTTCCTCTTACCTCAGAGAACATTAATTTGTCTACATGTCATTTACAAAGTGTAAAACACATACAATTTTGTACTCCCTAAAAATAAACAGTAAAATTGACATATAACAAAGTTTTTTTTTTTCCTAGTGTCTTTTTACCAGATTTTATTTTATTTTCTTAACCTGGATATCAAGAATATTTATCTTGAGGCTAATAATTATGGCAATCCATGTAAAATAATCTTAACTGTCTATACTACATGTCTCTTTTATGTTTTTAAACTATTAGAGTGTTTTTTCATGATATATGTTGAACTCATGTCCCTTTTTTTTTTCCTTACAGGTTAATGTGTGAAACTGTGAGATATGAAAGACATGAAGCAAATGAAGTTTTATACTAGTAGGTGTTTCCTTTCTCTTTGTTCAGTGTATACGGCAACAATTAAATAATTTCCTTAAAGTATCACAGAAGTATTACTAATGGCTAGGTCAACGTTACTTTAATTTTGCATTAACTAATTTTTTGTAACTTAGAAACATAAAACATTTCAACTATTACCTGTCATAAAGTAAAGTTTACAGTCCTTTGCAGATAAGTGTGTATCTATACCTATATACCTCTCATGTATGGTTCAGAGATATAATTTAGTATTGTGGAGTATTTTGACAGTTTTATCATTATGAAATAAGAAACAGTGTAGCCTTTCCAACAGAACAAGATATATTTTCCCGCAACCACATGGAATGAGATGTAATGATGATAGCATAAATGTCATATTTTAGTTTATAATCCTTTCAGAAATAGGAAAATAAGCTGCCCACATCTCTTTGGACATAGTTTGTTCTATAAATAATACTGATACTTATTTCAAGATGTGTAACATATTCCTTGAAAAAATGACCACAAGTTTTTAAAGAATGTGATAAACATAGTAGTAGATAAATATTGTTGTATTAAGGACATATAAACTGATTTACTGCACATATTATTTTATTAATAATGTTTGCCACGATTGGCTGTTGTTCAGTTGACTTTCTATTTTTCAAAGTACTTATTAAATAAATAATAACTACTTTCCATGCATATTATAGGGATTACTTAATGAAATAAATAAAATGCAACTCTCCCTTAAGGAGGCTATAATTATAGTCTCCTGAAGGAGATGGAAATAAAAGGAGAACAACAACAGCAAAAAGTAACCAACCAAAAGAACTGAAAATAGATAGGTACTAAGGGCTGAAGAAGTATAAGGGGAGCCTTGTGGGGAATGGGGGGAGTCTCAGAGAGGTGGCCCTTGAACTAGGTCTCAAAAGTATATCCGGTGGTCTAGAGAGACTTTCTGGCAGAAGGAACAGTAAGAGGGAAAGGGGCCTGATGTTCTGAATATTATAAGGTTAGGACCACTGACATGTGCATCAAGATGACAAATTAAGGAAGAGTCAGGCTATAGTCATATTTGCTTGTGAATGTGTTGTTAAAAATACCAGTTGTGATTTTTTAGGCAATTGGAAATGAGTTTTTTTTCCTTCTAAATAACACTTTATTATGGAAAATTGCAAATGTTGACGATATTGGAGACAGTAGTAGTAGTATAATGGTCCCCCAGGTATGCATAATCCAATAATGTTAATTGATGGCCAGTTATGTTTCATCTCCTATTCCCTATCTCCAACCAGATTATTTTTATTTAAGTCTAGACATAACAATTCATGTGTATCAATTTTAGAATGTGTCCTTGTCTTTAAAAGATAAAGGATTAAACAAAAAATTTAACTACAATATTATCATCAATCAAACCTTAAAAAATAATTCTTTAACATCATGGAAATATTCAAAATCTCTTTGTCTCAAAATATCATTCATTCATTCATTTATTTATAAGGATTTTATTTATTCATGGAAGACACAGAGAGAGAGAGAGAGAGAGGCAGAGACACAGGCAGAGGGAGAAGCAGGCTCTCCATAAGGTGCCTGATGTGGGACTTGATCCTGGGTCTCCAGGATCACATCCTGGGCTGAAGGCGGCGCTAAACCACTGAGCCACCCAGGCTGCCCTCAAAATACCTTTTATTTATTGGTTGATATTTTTCTTAAATGTCTTTTGCAGCTGGGTGGCCAGTTTTCAAGCAGTAAAATGATGTGACCAAATGCCTCCCCATTCTTCCCCCTCAAAGATGTCTCCCTGAAGATACAAAGGTGGATTAGAGTGAGTGGCTGGGCAGGGAGATTAGTGAGGAAACGATCAAAGTAATCTGAGGGGGTAGGGCTAGAACTGAGGCCCTTCAGGGAGTCAGGGATGGAGGTTGGAAGAAGATAGAGGTGATCTGATCTAGGGTGATTCTTTGTAACGTATGAAACTATGACATCTAGGGGATGTTTTACAGGCAATTCTAAATATCCAATCTAGAGAATAAAAGAAGGTACATCAAATGTAGAAGAATAGTAAGTAATTGGAGTATATTTATTAATGAGAAAACTAGCAAGAGGCAGATGCCCTTAACATATCTATTCTTGAAGAAATTAAGACAAATATTTTAGAATATTTGTTTCTTTTAGGAGCAATTAGAAGCTGTCAATGGAATGAGTGTACAGATGTTAGGGTTGGGAATCTCTGAGGGTATTATTAACATTTTTTGAAGCTGTCTAATGGCGGTGTGTCAACTTTCTATTAATTTGACCTCCCTCCTTAAAGCATGGTTTTGATAGTATTGATGACGTAAACATTTGATGCAAACGTTTAACAAGCACTTCCTATCTCCCACATAGTCTAAT